>NW_025421443.1:2561863-3842795 GCF_011764305.1 Mustela putorius furo
TTTTCTGCAAGTTCTTCAAATGCTGGGTATGGTAACTTGGCGGATTGAACCAGTGATTTGGTTTATCCCGTTCTGGATTTCTGTAATATAAAGAAATTATGACTATAGCGAGTGCCTAAAAACAGCAATGTACAACCAATCCACGTTTCTTGCTAATTGGGAGACATTAAATGAACATTTCAGTTTGTCCTATTCATGATAATGAAATGGGTGAAAGTATAATGATTTTATACCTCACTGAACAGGAAGGCTTTTGTTCTTTTAATCAGAGCAGCACTTTTTAAAATCATCTTACAAGTCATGGAATTATCTCTTAGGTATGGTTTGCCGTATTTTAAGTTACTGGTCAAAATCTCCTTTGAATTAATAGTCATATATATGCACCAGAATTATTTGCAATTAGGACCTCTGTGGTAAGAGTAAACCATTTAGTTTTCTTATTTATGCTACCCATAACTGGAGGAATTTAAAGAAACTAATAAGTATTGCTTCAATATTTCTCTTTGCTCAATTTCTATGGATAAATGATTCAGGTTTCATTCCAGTTTACTGAGAAGTGCCATATTTCGGGACATTTAGCAAGACATTCTCAAGCCATAAATAAAATTCCAACTTAATTCCAAACACCGTTTTTACCTCAATAACTAGACTCATAGAAAATAGCTGGCTCTCTTCCAAAAATTAAGAAGTAGGCTAGAAAGCCTTTCTCATATCCTAGTAAGTGAAATGAGAAAATTAAAATGAATGTTCCTTATGGTGTGGAGAAATCTCCATCATCTTTAGGCTAGCTCAAATCAGTCCAGTTCTCAAGTTAATATTTCTAATTAAAATAAATAACTGTGAAATGGCTAACATTTTTTGTCTAAATGCTTTCTGGCAGTGGGGATAGAGTCATGCTAATGAGTTTCCTACTCTGTGCTCCCCGCAGCTTAGAAGAGATTGAAAGCATTCATTTCCCTTGCAATTTTTCTTTCCCAATAACAACATGCTAAAATCCAAGCATTAATATTATATTATTACAATTTTTAAAAATTGCTGATCTGAAAAACCTTTCTTTAATTAGTGTCTTTGCAAAATTGAATACAGATTTTAATCCTTCATTTACTGATTTTATTTTAATGCTATTACTCAGCATATGTTGGCTACATTAAACCATTACAGTAAAAATTAAAATGAAAGTCAATGATTTATCCCCCTTTAAAAGTGCTCAATCGGTCTAATAAAAGTCGAGTGCCAAATACCAGATGTCTGATTTAAAAGAAATTCTGAACAAAAAGAAGAAACCCTCCCATTATTCTCTTAAGATATTTCATTGAGATTAATGCTATCCAAGGAAAAACAACATTTATATATAAATAAGTGGTATGGATATATTTAATGCAAGTTAGAAGATGCAGGTAATAAAAATACATTAATACTGATCTGATTGTTTTAAACCTCTGTCATGATCAATAAATTTGTACTACTTGTGTACATAATCATCAAATTAACTTGAGATTTTAAGAAGAAAACAAGGGTGGTTTTTTTTTCAGTTTGGTTTAGAATGCAGAAGGCCAGAAATGGAATACAAGATATAATCAAGATATAATCGAGTTTTGCCCATTATTTTTCCTTCAAATTTTCGTTCCTCCTCACTATTTAATTATCAGCATAACTTCTAGCCAAAAAAACATTGTCTGGGAAAATAAATTGGTGTTCTCAGTTCTATAGAAACATATTTCCAAAAGGAAGAGCTAAATAAAGGCATTTACCTTTTTGGGTTTTATTACCCTTCAAGTCAATAACTCCATATTCACCACTCCCCAACCCCAGACTTTGCCCATATACTTTTGTTTCCAAAACAACTTTGTTTCCCAGACAGTTCAGATCTATGCCTCAAAGATGAGTTCCCATAGCAATCCTTTCATACATCTTTTTCTGACTACTTCTCCCTCTCACTGCCCTGACTACAGTATTGTTATGGTAGTCACTGGCTCTAAGTTCCCCAAATGTATTGGCTTTTTCTCTGGAACATAACAAGATGACATTCTCCAGCCTCCTTTTCCGAGAGTTATGGCCACATGATGGTAGACTGGCCAATGGGCTGTCAGCAGAAGTTATAATACCCTGCTGTGTGAACCACTACGGTCCCTTCTGCTGGCTGGATTTATTTGCAGAATTTAGATTATGGCAGAAGCCACATAGTGGAAGTAACAGAGCTGGAGTGTCGGAAGACTCTGTGCAGTAGAGCCTACTCCTTCCCATCCCCCATCTCCCAACCCACCCCTTCCCAGACTGAATTTTTGTGTTTCTCCACTGAGATTTCTGGGCAGCTGATATTATCTTAACCAACACAATGAAAATGATGATCTCTCCTTTGACTGAATATCCATAATATTCTGTGTTGTTCTTGCCACGTTCTATATTCTCCTTGAATATTAATGATACCTCTTCTTGCCTTTCTTCTTAAGGTCAGAAACAACCTTCTTTTTCAGTTTTTATTCCTTGCATTATTAAGCACAGCCTCTGGTTCAAAGTAGATCCTTAATTAATGGTCCTGCAGCCACTAATCTGAGTTTATTAGACTACCCCAAACTAACATAGTCTCTTGGTTCTTTCATATTTTTTTTATTAATTTATGGGTCCTAAATATCTCTTGCATCCCTACCACATGTTGGTGCAGCTTTGGGTTATCTGCCCAGCTTCCCCTTTTTTGAGAATTTATGAAGCTCCAGAAGGGGTGCATTTCTAGCAGCAATAAATACCCCACATGAACTTGTGGCCCACTTTACTGGAGTTTATTTTGCCACTTAACCTGGGCCAACTAGACTCTGTCCCTAAGAAGGTGGCTGGGAAATAGCCAATTAATCCTTTATCATGACTAAAATTATATCATATATACTGGGAGCAGAGAGCAGGTATATAATCCCATATTGGCCTGAGAAGCCTAAAAAGCTAGTCTAGGAGGGAAAGAAGAGGAACAAAATATGCACTGAGAAAGAAGCATTGAATTCTGTAGACTTTCTAAGGCCTGTTTATAATTTTTTCCTAAGGCCAGGCTCAATTCAACCACCGAGCTCTATAGTCTTCTACCTCATCTGTTTTGTATAAGTTATCTCAAGATGATTCCCACTACTTATAACTAATATAGTTTTAGTTAATAAAACTAGACATCGTGCTTCCCTGCAGTGATACAATGGTGAACAAGAGATAGCTACCTCTTACTATTTTGGGAAGGTCAGTAGGTGATAATTCAGCAATGTTGCTAGGGGAAGAAAGGAACTTATCCTTGTGATGCTCTTGGATGCATGGATTTTCTTTTCTCTTGATGAATGAAATTTGGAGGTGCTTTTCTTTTCTGTTACACATTGGACAAGAGTTTTTTATTCCCCATAAGAATATTAGTTTCTCCCATCCTGATTTTTTTCCTCTCATTATTTTGCCATTTGGGAGTGCTGCAAAAGGTGTAAAATCAAACATCAACAAAAGAAGCTAAACACATCAACGTTGTCAGAAGAATTGTAGGTAGCTTTGGATTGGGATGACGGTGTTTATGAGACAATGTGGAAAGGTATAAGACATTAGTGAAATGAAAGACGTGGAGTTTTAGGGACTAATTACACATATAATATATGTAATATATAATATATGATATAGCAGAGGGAAGGTAAGGAGAGCTGAGTTTTGACCAGGAGTCACAGGAAATTGTGCAAGACCAAGATAGTGGTTTAAGGGAAGGATGATATGTGACACATTGCGACATTTTGGAGTCTCAACCTTCAATATGTATCAAGATATTCTGGAGAGCTTCAAAGGGGTACCAATGTCCCACCTCCAGGCCTAGAAATTAAGAAGTAATTGGTCAGCAGAGATTTCTGCCGTTACTGTTGTGTAAAAACCTCATGCAACCCCAGTGATTTTCATGTTTTGATGGGGTTGAAAACAAACTTTTCCATGTCTGAGCCTTCCATAAAAATGCTTGTTTACTTATTTCTAAAAATGATTCCATTTAAAATAATAAAACATTGTGCTGAAAACTGGAAAGCTATGGCATTTAATAAATGAAGTAGAAAATTAAAGCAGAGGAAAAGGGGAGAATAAAAAACGGGATGACGCAAAAAAAATCTATAAAGTAATACACATGGTGTAAAGATAAATTTGAAAAGGATTTATTTTGTAAGTCCTGTTCTCACAGTTTCTTCTCTTTACCTCACATACTGAAGCTTCTAGTGACTCAGAAAAGCCAGGGGATGGCAAGTCTGACCTGTGAAGTAACTGAAATTTCACAGCAATCCCTTCTTCCTGCTCAATCCTCAATCTTTCCAGGGCCTCTCAGATCATCTCGGGATTGCCAATTCCTTCCACTTAAACAGATAGCCGGTCCTCAGGACTCTGACCTCAACCTGGCAATGTTCTTTGGGATGGGAAATAAGAATATCATAATTAGGTAATGAGCCAAAACATTGTTAATAGATTATTCCCTATTCAATAATTAGCTCCTAATAGACATTGAATGAACATGTGGCCACTTAAGAATCAACTAGAACTTTGTTTCTCTTCTTCCCCTCCAAGGGCAAAAAGAGAGAGAGTGAGAAGAGACTTTTGTCCACCATTTATTAAACTGAGTGTAAACAGGAACTGAAACCAAACCTAATTTCTCCTCCCATACAGAGTAGACAAACAGACGTGTATCCGAGAAGCAAAACCATGTAATGAAAAAAGTGGAAGGTAATAGGTTTGATTTTGATGTTAAGTATTTTATAGATACTCCAAGTCAAATTTCATAACAGTAAAAATGACAGAAGTCCTCAAAGAATGGTTGAGGGGGTGTGGGTGGGTGTGTGGGTGTGTGTGTGTGTAGGGAGAGGGATGAATTTCTTTTTCAAAGGAGTGTCAGAAAAAAAAAAAACATATCATGCCACCTAGTGGTAGAAAACAAGCCGATTCCTTTTAATGGCATAGCAACTTGGCCTTTTCATCAGAAAAAAAACAAATGAATTCATTAATATAGTAGAATCTTGCTCTTGCAAATTACACAGTGGTTAACATTTAAATATCATGTCTGTGTTTTAATTTTTCATCCACCGATGGCATTAAAAAATGTGGTGATGTTTAAAGAGTCCTGGAATGAGTTAGGATAACTCCCATTTCCCTTTCTAACCAGGTCACTGAACCATCCTGGAGATCCTTTCTCCCACGAACGAGCAGGGTAGTTGAACCTAAACTGTTATCAGGCTCTTAAATTCCATGTTTCAAAGTAAGCAATAGGTCCTATAATAAGGTACCCTTATCTAATGAAGTTTCTTGTGACAAAGTCAGGTCACCACCTTTATTGACCAAATACTTAATTACGTGGCATGGTTTCCACACCCTCAATTGGATTCCACATTTTATAGACTCTGCTCTTAATTCCAAGCCCTTCTTTACTGCTGCTTCTCATTATTGGTATGTATAGTTCCTTGTTACAATCTTTAGCCTCTCTGAATATCAGTGGTACATATTTGTAATATATTTTTCTAACTTACATAAATGTTCACACGTTCCCCCCTTTCCCTTGGAAATCAGATAAACTATTCCTCAAAGAGGAAATGTGGAGCTTTGTAGTGAAATTTCTCACACATTATGAGTATAATTTCCCCTTCCTCCCACTCTCACTAATAATATATTCCAAAGGCGACCCTGTTAATCAGAATTCGGAAAGGCATTAAAAGCCAACACTTAATCTGACCTCTTTAGAATATTTCATCTCCTAAGAAACAGTCTGTTCTTGGAACCAAGAAACATGAAGGCTAAGATTTTTTTTTTAATTTTTTTTATTTTTTATAAACATATATTTTTATCCCCAGGGGTACAGGTCTGTGAATCGCCAGGTTTACACACTTCACAGCACTCACCAAAGCACATACCCTCCCCAATGTCCATAATCCCACCCCCTTCTTTTTAATTTCCAAAAAAAAGGAATAATTTCTTAAAATATACTGTTTCAATTGTTCCAAATTTTAATATAACATTTTATTTTGTTCCAAATTGTTTGGGACATTTTAAATGTTCTAAATTTCTCCAAAACAATGGCTTAAAAAGTGTCCGAGTTGTCTGCAGAAAGTCTTTTCATTTGGGAATTTGACTTCCGGTACACCAGAGCCTCGCCTCTCACCCCAGCTCCATCTGTTAGCAGGAATGGCAAATAGCTGTCTAAAGAGCATAACTGGGGGCACCTGGGTGGCGCAATAGTTCAGTGTCAGCCCTGGGCTCAGGTCATGATCCCAGGGTCCTGGGATCGAGTCCTGCATTGGGCTCCCTGCTCAGCGAGGTGCCCACTTCTCCCTGTGCCTGCCACTCCCCCTGCTTGTTCTCTTTCTCTCTCTGATAAATCAATAAAATCTTTTTTGAAAAAATAAATTAAAATAAAGAGACTAAGTGGTTGATGCAAGAACATGCTTATATGACCTAAAATCTGGTCCTAGGATCACACTTTACTGTGTCCTCACTACTGACAACACAGAGTGTCCTGGGCGGAATTACGCAGGGAAGGAGAAGTGTTGCTTCTCCAAACTGGAGAATAGAAAACAAAAGGGACAGACATACAAAGGGGACAGGATATACATGAGCCCTCTAAGCACTGGAAAGGGACTGGAAAGTGGATTTATGGTGAACATTCCCCTGATGCAAAGTCATGAGATAGAAATAATTTTATCAAACATGCTTATCACTGTATTCATTTATTTAGTTGCTCAACTCCCTTTTTTGACTTACTCTGACATCCTTCAAGGCTCCAACCCCTTTTGCAGACGTTCATCCAAGCACTTTACATTTCTCCCTAGCATTTTATATCTTTATTCAAGCCTTCAGCCCCTTATAGTGTATATTTACTTGATGGTCTATCTCACTAGATTGTCGATTATAGGAGGCAGGGATCTTATCTTTGTTAAACTGAAGACCTACCACTATTATGGGTGTGTAAAAGGCATTTTTAAAACCTTTATTGAATTGAACAGACGCTGTTAAATTCAACAGTATGTTATTAACACTGGGACCAGACAATTCTATCTTACTCCCTGTTTTTCATTGCTAAGGGGGATGTGCATTCCCAATAACAGAGTTTCATAAATAAAGCAGTCTTCTATTCCATTTGGAGCTTTTGGAAAATACTACTTGCTTTGGTGTTCTTTTCAGAGTGTCATCAGCAAAGATCTCTACTGACTTAAACATTTCTAGTAACTGGGAACAACAAGGAAGTCTCTTCAGTGAGGTCAGAGGCAAGAATCAGAGGAATTTGTTGCCTCCATTTTCTGAATACTATGGGGTAGAGCAAAATTTTTATTTTTCTCCACTTTATTTCTTCCTCTCCTCACCCATAGTAAAATCTTTGAGCATAACACGTTAGACACGGTAAAATTTAGCCTGAGAAAAATGTTGTTTTATTATTGATGATGTTTGCTGCGCAAATAGTTCACTCTGGAAAAATCGCAAAGAACAACCTAAGCTTTTTCCTCGGAAGTATCTAACATTCCTATAAATAGTGTCAAGAATAAAAGTCACAGAGGCTTTGATCTTGGCATGTTACTAAACAGAAGCCAGGAACTCAGAGCAAGGGCTGGGGTGAAGACAGATAGGTAGAAAAGACAGGAGAGATATCCCTGTAGACTTCAATTTGAAGCCAACCCTATCTGAACCAAAAGGTATCATGGTGGGGAAATGCTGGGTAGAACCCTCCAGATTACACACATCTTTATAGAAGGCTAATGTTAGGATGATTTTCCAGCAAAATCATCTTCCTGGGATTGGTGTGTACCCACATCCTTCCAGATTTGGGGGAAAGTAATGGAGTGGCCACTGTCACAATGTTCTTGGGTTTCTAGATATGAATGAAGAAACAGTAATCACTGTGCTTATTAAGGCATAAACAAGCGTATTTCAAAGGCAGGTGGGACTAGGACTACCCAAGAGGCAGCTTGTTTGTCTGATACTGGTTTTCAATTATGGATGCACTGCTTTGGGAAATCTTAGTTGTTTAGGAGTAAGAGCACTTTCTGACTCCTATGCTGGACTGCCAACACCTAGAAAGCAAAGCTGTTTGCTGGTTTCTCCTATCACATCCTTCCTATTGTTGCCCCCCCCCATAGTGATTTCTCCCCCAAATTCTCCATGTGAGAAAATCTTGAGTTGGTTGTACATGAAATACTTCTAATACTAGTAGGAGGCAAGGCAGGAGAAAAAGTAGATGTCATGTTGAAATGTGGAAGAAATTAAAGAAGGAGTAAAGAATTAAATGTTTGTGCCTGATGATTTTAAATAATTATAATAGTCACTATTTTTTGAGCTTTGATTAGGTGCAGATTATGATAACAGATTATTTTCACTTCTCAGCTAATTTCATTCTTACCAATGCCCTCCAATATTGGATATAACTCTCCCAGTTTTTCAGATGAAAAAACAGGAGATCAAAGAGATCGACTTGCTCAAGATCACACTGCAAGTCAGTGATAGTGCTCAAACTCAGATTGGTCAGACCTCATCTTCCTGATTTCAACTCCTGCACCAGAAAGCATTTCTCACATGTCCCCAGAAGTTGCTTTGCTTGTTTGTTTATGGAAAAGCCATTGTAGTTTTACTCAAGATAATTTAAGAAATGTTAAAAGAAAGTTGCAGCATTCCAGATAACATAAAGAAAGTTATGATAAGGTTCCAGCCAAATATTTTGAAGTCAAGTTTATATTTTGCCATATTTTTCACTTACAAGTTGAGATTCTTTTCCCCTGTGGATCCAAATATTCAATGGCTCACTATATAGCTCAACCTGGATGTCTCACAAACCTCAAATTCAACTGGTCCAAAACAGAGCACTCATTTCTCCATCCCAATCCAATTTCTTCTTTCTCCCCACCCTGGTCCACACTGTGGTTGAAGGACCCAATGTGCAAACTTCCACGTTAGAAGCTTGAGAGACATTTTCAACATCTTCTGATTGTATTAAGCAACTCACAAATCTGATTCTTTTTTTCCCCTTTCTTTCTCTGGCACCTGCTCTGCTCCATTTCCTGCTTCTCCTTCTGTAATCATCCTTTCAATGTCAGGTTCCTTAGTTCTGAGGTCCTCTGCTCTCTTTTCCATCCCTTACGTACTCTTCTTATGTGATCCCATTGATGTTTCATGCTTTATATACCGTCTGAAGATGGTAATAAATTCTAAATCTGTGTCCTTTACTCAGAACACACATGTTCTCTGTCATTGTCCCTGACAGACACCCAAAAAATCCCTAAAACAGAGTTTTGTCTTCCACCCTGGTTTTTAAATGTTTAAATGCCCTTTCTCCAACATTTAAATGGCCCTACCATCTGGGGCGCCTGGGTGGCTTAGTTGGTTAAGCATCTGACTCTTGATTTTGGCTTAGGTCATGATCTCAGGCTCATAGGATACACCAATGTGGGGCTCTGCACTGGGCTATGAAGCCTGTTGAAGGTTCTCTCTCCCCCTGTGCCCCTCCTTCTTCCCTCTATCCTGCCTAAATGTCAAGTCCTATTTTCTCCGTATCCTCAGCACTTCCTGAGTCCGTCCACTTAGCCCCATCCCCTCTGCCACTTCCCTAGTTCACCCTCCTCATCACCTTTCACTCCTGCAAGGGCTTAGCACCATAGATGTTCTTCTGGCAGGTTGTCGGTCTTTCAATATCTTCTCCATGCTGTCCTTAGAGCACTTTTTCAGGGACAAAAATCCAAGCCTTATTAACTTGAACTATTTCCATGTTTTCCATCTTGCCATTTGCAACCACATGGATAAAACTAGAGGGTATTATGCTAAACGAAATAAGTCAGTCAGAGAAAGACAAACGCCATATGATTTCACTCATATGTGAAATTTAAGAAACAAACAAGCAAAGGGAAAAAGAGAGAGAGAAATCAAGAAACAGACTCTCAAAACTATAGAGAACACACTGATGGTTACCAGAGGGGAGGTGGGTGGGGGATGGGTGAAATAGATGCTGGGGATTGAGGAGGGCACTCGCTGTGATGAGCACTGGGTGTGGTGTGGAAGTGTTGAATCACTATACTGGACACCTAATATTGTACTGTATGTTAGCTAACTAGAATTTAAATAAAAACTGGAAAAAATTTTTCCATGTTACCTCTGTTCTCTGGATGAAGACCAAACTGTAACATGGCTTTAAGACTCTTTGTGATTTTGATTTTATATATCTTTCCAACCTCATTTCTAGACACTCCCTCCTTGAACTCTAAACTTCAGCTGTCTAGTGTTTGGAAAACCCCATGTTCCTTCTCACCTCTGGGCCCATCTATGTGTTCTATCAGGGACAGCATTTCCCTGTCAGCCGCACTCTTTACCTTAAGAACTTTGCTTCCTCTTTAAACTTAACTGCTACTGCTTCTAAGAAGCCTTTTGAGAATCCTCTCCACCATGTCCAAGGTAACTGTCATTTTCGTGCATTCCCTTGTCCCCAGGACTATTCCTAAAACAACTGAATTTTATCATACACCATTGTACTCTTCAAAAATATATGCTCAGCTCCTAACAAAGTGTTAGGCATATAGAGGATTATCAGTAAATATGTGCTGGAAAAATGAGTAAGCATGAACAAATGGATGAAAACCCACACTAGATTGTGTTCACAGCTACTTCACTCATGGTGAAGGGTGGGTCATAGAGGGTGTGTTAAGGAAGAGAAAGGGCTGATGACTAATTATATTACCCCATCCTGTGGATTCATGGCACACTTGAGGCTAATTTGTGACCTGGAATATGGTTGTGAATTTAAACTGATCACCAGCAGTTGTAACACTTAGGATTCATGGCTCATAGAAAGTGCTGACCTTACACCTGAACTCGCTATTAAGGAAATAACGTTCCGGGAGGGGCCACTGCAAAGGGGCTTTTGGAGTTCCAGTGGGAGCAGACAGATCAGAAGACTCTGGAACAACCAATTCACACCAACAACCCCCAAAGCTCCACACCCAATTGTCAGAGAAATCTCCCCCTGCTGGCAGCCCATATGCTCTATGAGATTGCTCAGCTGCCTATGTCTCTGAGAAGCTTCGAGACTTGGCTCTGGAGACCCCAACTACTGAAGTGTTCCTGTGCTGCTTTGTACCCAGAAAGAGAGAGATCTCAGTACCCAGTGTCACTGGCCTGTCCCATTAAAATCTCTGCCTTTGAGCCAGACGGAATTGAAAAACCTTTATTCTGAAGGGCCCCAGCCTCATTGGGCCTGGAATCCCTTCCACTGAGCATCACATTAAGAACATTAAGGTCAAGGGGCATTCAGCGGTTCAGTCTGTTAAGTGTCTGCCTTCAGCTCAGGTCATTATCCCAGGGTCCTGGGATCAAGTCCCACATCAGGCTCCCTACAGGGAGCCTGCTTCTCTGTCTCTATCTACCTGCTGCTCCCTCTGCTTGTGCTCTCCCCCATCCCCAGTCAAATAAATAATAAAATTCTTAAAAAAAAAAAAAAAAAGTAAGTCCAAGTATTCAGATCTTAAAGATTAGTTCATATAAGGAGCAACACATCTCCAGGAATGTTGTCACTTGGCAACTACACCAAGCTTTCATACAAGTCACAATGCCCTCCACTGCCATCAACAATCTGAGGTAGTATCAACAACCTGAAGTAAGATTGAACTCTCAGTAGAACAGAAAAGATTTCAAAACTAGGATGGGTTTTGACTGGATGTCTGACCTCCTGTTAACTCTAGAAAGTAAAGGCCTCATGCATTTGCAAGACTGGAGATGGATTAAAATCAGTGAATTATACCTTTCAAGGTGTGGGATGCCAGGCATTTTAGCTTAATTTTGCTTCATGTTGTTCTATTCATCTATTTATCAAACAATTATCTAAAATGGACATTAGACTATCAAGTTTGGCAGAAAGGAGGAGACATGAAGGACCTTCTAAAGTTAATGTAGATACGGAAACTGTCCATTGGGGAAAATGAACTGAATGCCAAATATTGTAGGAAATTTATTTCACAAAGCTTAAAATTGTCAAATGTAGCAATATCCAAGAGTATTCTAAATTGGTTATTTTATAGGCTCAAATTATTTCATTTTCAGTAAAAATTTTAACAAAGTTTGGAAGTTCAGATGATGATTACACAATATTGTGGACCATGCATTCACAAGTTATTGTTTCCTCTTTAACTGAGTTTTATAATAGTTGTATAAAAGACCATCTATTTTATATTCATGAAATGTATCTTGTCTAAGGGGAAATAATCATGCAAAATTTTTAAATTATGAACAGACACTTCTCCAATGAAGACATACAAATGGCTATCAGACACATGAAAAAATGTTCATCATCACTAGCCATCAGGGAGATTCAAATTAAAACCACATTGAGATATCACCTTACACCAGTTAGGATGGCCAAAATTAGCAAGACAGGAAACAACATGTATTGGAGGGGATGTGGAGAAAGGGGAACCCTCTTCCACTGTTGGTGGGGATGCAAGTTGGTGCAGCCACTTTGGAGAACAGTGTGGAGATTCCTCAAGAAATTAAAAATAGAGCTTCCCTATGACCCTGCCATTGTACTACTGGGTATTTACCCCAAAGATACAGAGGTAGTGAAAAAAAGAGCCATCTGTACCCCAATGTTTATAGCAGCAATGACCACAGTCACCAAACTGTGGAAAGAACCAAGATGCCCTTCAACAGACGAATGGATAAGGAAGATGAGGTCCATATACACTATGGAGTATTATGCCTCCATCAGAAAGAATGAATACCCACTTTTGTAGCAACATGGATGGGACTGGAAGAGATTATGCTGAGTGAAATAAGTCAAGCAGAGAGAGTCAATTATCATATGGTTTCACTTATTTGTGGAGCATAACAAATAGCATGGAGAACAAGGGAGGAGAAGGGAGTTGGGGGAAATTGGAAGGGGAGGTGAACCATGAGAGACTGTGGACTCTGAAAAATAATCTGAGGGTTTTGAAGTGGTGAGGGGTGGGAGATTGGGGGAACCAGGTGGTGGGTATTAGAGAGGGCACGGATTGCATGGAGCACTGGGTGTGGTACAAAAACAATGAATACTGTTATGCTGAAAATTAATTAATTAATTAATTAATTAATTTTTTAAAAAAGAAAAAAATATTGTTTCCATTGGCCATAGTTGGGACAATTTGGACCAAAAAAAAAAAAAAAGAAGAAGAAGAAGAAGAAGAAGAAGAAGAAGAAGTGAAATAAATTAATATACCCCAAATAGATATTTCAAGAAATAAGTTTGTTGTGGGTACCTTTGGAAGTAACTAGTTAAAGAAAACACTGTTAAAAGAAAACAGTTGAACAATTATGTTAACATTCTCATATGAATTGTATTTTTTACACAGGGAAATTGGTTATGGATAATGTATTAGGTGATGTATATGTTACTGTTAATTTTATTTGGTGTGATTGTGCTTATGTGCATATGTTTTGGTATGTAGGGGTAAAATGAGATAATGTCTAAAACTGAAAAAACACTGCAGTAAGAAAAATAATAAACCATTGTAGCAAAATCTTGACAGTTGTTGAATCTAGGAGATGCATTCTGTGTGATTACTGCACTATCCTCCTTTTATCTTCATCTGAAATATTTCAAAACAAAACTTTTATAAAAGAACTATTGGCCTTCTGAAGGCCAGTTACTATACCAGCATAATGGGACTAAAATGTCCCATGTCAGGTAAATACCACTTCCCACACGCAGATGCTCTCAAATCTGTTCTGTCTATTTCCATAGTGGATTTGCCTTATGCCTTGCCTCGGTGAATGAATTACCTTTCAAATTGCCCTTCCTAACTCAAATCTCATAGTCCATGTGGTATGCCATGGTCTCCAGGCAGGCACTAAGCAAAGGTTCTGAAGCAGCAATCAGGAAACATTCATGTCAGATAGGTCACAGAGTTACAGGAGTAAAGGCCAAATCAGTGAGAAAATACGTAGAAAAGATGAGAATCTAATGGTGGCTCCAGTGTAGGGCTTCTTGGGTTCACTAGAGGGCAAGTCCAGGTGAGTATGTGCTACCCTCAGGTATCATGACCTCTTTTCTGATGCATTCTCTTCCCACTGATCAAATACAAAGTATGCTTAGGAGTCTACCATCTACCTCTGGTTTTCGTTGTTTTAGTCTGTTTGGAGTAATACAATAGAATACCACAGACTGAAAGGATTATAAACAACAGAAATTTATTTCTTACAGCTCTGGAGGCTGGGAAGTCCAAGATCAAAGCCCAGCAAATTCGGTGCTTGGTGGGACATTCTTCCTACTTCATAGACAATCATCTTTTCACTGTGTGGTCATGTGGTGGAAGGGGCTGGGAGCTCCTTGGAGCTAAGGGCACTGATCCCACCCTTTTGCCCTAGTCAACTCTCCCAGGGTCTACCTTCAAATACCATCACACTGGGGATTAATTTTAAGGAGATATAAACATTCAGTATATAACACCTATCATGAATGTCAAGCGACATGGAAGAGATCTCCATTCTGTGCACTGTTGGTAGAAGTGGAGAGGAGAGTGCATCTGTATAGATGGATCAACTGAAGCCGTCGTCTGATGGACCAGCAGTGTCATGATCCACCACCTCAAATGGCCATTAGAATGAATTGTCCTGCTTTCCTGTGATTCTCAGCCGAGGACAATTTTTTCAATTACTAAGCTTTATTTTCTGATTTTCCTCAAATAAAAGATGTCTTCATGGAGAATGTAAACTTTGAGGTGGTTCTGGAAGGAATGAGTAAGATGGTGTTTAGGGGTTCATGTAGCAGGGAAAAGTGCTTTCTCCCAAGCAGGGAGCTGAGAGGTGAAAGAGTATGGCATCCCAAAAGAACTACAGAGAGTTCTGTGGCTCTGACATGTGGGGGAATATTGATTACTTAGTATGAGCCATTATGTGCATTAACTTTCTTTTAGGAGGTACAAAGATGATCCAGTTAAATCATTCACACATTATTTCACACATAGAAGACAGGTATATATTGAATGTGTACTATGTGCCAGACATTATCATAGAGCATGAGTAAGACATGGTCCTGATTCTCTTACATACTGCTGGGAAGTTCAAGTGCACCATTAGGCTGCTGCTTGGGAGCAGGAGGATTCAAGCTAAGTGTTTTGACCTCATATCATGATGGACTAGAGAGTTACTTTTGTATCTTTTGCCACATCTTTTTTATTATGGAGAAAATTGAATATAGGGGCCCTCCAAAAATGTTGCCTCAACTAAAAAAAAAAATTAACTGTATATTTAATGGAAAAGTACATTTTTAATTCATATGAACTTTGTATGAGAGGTAATTGGCATTCAAAAAAGAGTATAGCAAATGGGAACAGGAATTAACTCAAAATATATTTCCTAAATCTATTTTGACAAAATTAAGTGTATAGACTATGGTAACTTACATCAAAAGATTGGCCAGAATTAAAGCCTCATAAGATGCTAAAGTGTAGGTCATTTCTAAATTTGCATTTTGAAGCCAGAATGCAGGTAACTTGTGAATAATTTACTATAGAATTCTGCCCATTTCAACTGAACTGAACTTTATTTGCAGTGCATTGGATAGAGGAATCATAGTTATCAGAATTTTCTCTTTTTTTCCTATTATTTCTCAAATCATAAGGACTGCTACCTCAGGACCTAGGGTCAGGAACTAGATGATTGAAGAAGTATTATAGTGAACACAAACAACATGCTTGATTTTAATGTCATTAAATTTGTTTCTTGTATGTTTCTTGTAAATGAATGTAGGCAGTCATCTCTTTAAATATCAGAAGGAAATGTTTAGACGGGCTATTAGCAAATATGCTATTATAGCAAGATTCCAAAGAAATAATGGGTGAGAAGTGAGTTGTTAGGTTAAAAGCTAACTACTAGGTACTCTGTAGCCTCAGGTACTGGAATACTGCCTTTTGTTGATACTGCGCAAAGACCAAAGAAATTATCCAAAACTTTTTAAAATACTTCTGAGAACATGACAGCTAAAATGTGTGGACAATACTTCCGCACATTCTTCCACACAAATCTTTCTCTCAAAGACTTCTACATCACTCAGGTTTTAACTCAATCTGTTGGAAACCATTTTCCCAATATCCTAGATGCAAACCAAATAGAAAATGGATTCTCATTTTGAATATTTGCTTTACAACCACTTTTCCTAAAACATTTGTCTTGTTTGAAGCAGACTATCCCACTTCTTACAAATTGTGATTACAATCAAATGTTTGCAAGATAACTCTAAACAATTAAGTTATTTCTTAAATTATGAAAGAAAGTAGTGCAAATCCTCTAATTATATGATCCCCTATGGTTGAAATGTCTCAAATTTTAAAATTGAGAGTTAGAATACTACATTTATTTGGTGGATACAATGAAAATGCACTACTTGAAGCCTATTGTGGATGCCCCCCCGACCCCCCCGGACATACAGGTGTAGCTGTAGTTCAACAACGGGAAAAAAGTACTCCAAATATATGCAAATTATGCCAATTATTCTTTATTTTCCTCTTTTGGATAAAGTTCTTACACAAATATGTAACATATCATTTATTTTCTTACTTATAGAATTTTCCTACCAGGACAAAAACTAAGAAAACAAACATAAAATAAGAGAAAAATACATTTATAATATCTAATAATAAAGAAGCAAGCAAAGTCCAAGTTATTTCAGCTCTTTAGTCAACATGATGAAGTTTTATTTAGTTAAATAGCATGCATTATATTATATGACAAGTAAAATAACCAGATTAAATCTAGAAGTTGAAGGTACAGAGATACTCTTTTGTGCATATACTAATGGCAATTTTAAAAGCATAAATTGCATAAGATTTTGTGGTTCTTTAATGCTCAGTAAAAAGTCTTTCTTCATTCCTTCAATTATTGAGTCTCAAGATTGCAAATGATCTAAATAATTATTTTTAAAACATTCCATTGAGATGTTCCCCAAGCGTTTCAGCTGTGAATGAGAAAATAAATAAATAAATATAATAGGGGAGTTTTATATATACAATAAAAGATGGATATATTCTTTATTAGTGTTTATTAAAGACCGAAGGTTATAAAGAAAATGTAAAAAAAAAAAAAAAAAGTATGTATTTTCAAATCCTATGCGTGTGTACTTGTTTTTTAACATTCAAATCCCAGTATGACTTTAACTCCAGTATTATGCTTTTGGAATCTTTTTTGTTATTTAGTTTAAGAAACAGCTCATATCTTTAAAGCTCTGGAATGGTGTAAATCATTACAGTGGTTTCACATTTTCATGGGATCAAGGAAACAACAGTAAGCTCATAAAACAGATACCACTAATTATGCAGAGGAGAAGTCATAAAGTTACTAGGAGAAGCATGTTTTATATTCATGGACACATCATTAAAAGTTTAAGACATGCTATCAAATTCTACATTTTAATACTATACCCAACAGCATTAAACCCTCCCAACAAGAAAATCAGATTGTTTAATGATCCTTTTTTGTCACACTGGTTTTATATGTCTGCAGTTGAAGCAGATGTGGGGTTCACATTGCTCAACTTTTATTTTTTAAAGGCCCGAACGATTAAAGAATCATTTTATCCTTTATATCTAGTATTTGTAAAAAGATCTGCATCATCTCCTGACATATTTTTCTTAAATAAAGTGTATTTACTAAGGTAATAAGCTTTAATTCCAGAGAGCATGTGTGGATTTTTTAAATGATGACTTGAGTTTTCTCCCGATCATAGAATACCATAAGGCGGTTTCATAATGATAAAAATATCTTCCATTTTATACTAATTTCTAAAATTTAAGCTAAAACTAAGAAAATAAAATTAAATTATAGGGGTTTATCTGTCACTAAGAGAAATCACAGAGAAATCCAAGAATCATACAAAACACTAACATTACAGACAGATTTAAATAGATGTTTGGAACTAGAAATCACAAACATTTACCGACACAGGCACACATATGTAAGCTACAACCTATTTTTCACTTGTCCACAAAGAGAGTGAAAATATTTTGATCTAATATAATAAGTTGTTCACAATTCTAAAATGTTTCCCTAAGTACACAAATAAATGTTTTTCATTCCACAATTCAAGCACATCTGATAGCTCTAGAATCTACCTTTTCTTGAGTATTTTAATAGGAATTTTACATGTTGATGGCTTCAAGCTTAATCTCAAAGTGAAAGTAAAATATAGCCAAGGCAATTCAAAGATGAGACCCAAAAGGCTGTAAATGGGGGCAAGGGGGGGAAGAGTGATTAGTTGTTGGGGATAAGAAATAAACCACTGGAAAAGCAAAGTGGTTGAAATACTTAAAAACGGAGAGAGATTTATGCAGCAGATCAGAGCCTGAACTCAAGGACCCAATCACTTCAAGGAATTTAGTGAGGGTTTATTACTGGAACGTGGTGAAGTCAGCTCTGCCGATGGATGTCCATGGGAAGAAGACAGGGAGCCTGGCGCTGCTCTCCTGCTGTGTCGTCTGACTTTGCTGTGACTTCACCATCATTCAATAATTTCCTCTTGAGTTTTTCATGCATCATAGTGAACTTCAAATGGTAAGAAGGTATAGACAAAATACTTTTAAAAAATACCCTCTTTCTTTGATTTTTGGATTTCCCCCCACCAGGACACACACTGGTTAACAGTTTAAAAGTTCCAATATGTCCCTGAAAATGCCTAGAAGCATGTTGCATAAACTCAAACGGATCAGCATCATGCACCACGATGTGACAACAATCTTTCAAAACAATTTGTCTTAAACTGAAACTTATAAGAGGCAGATAGATATATAGATAGATCATGAGAGAGACAAGGATCTTTATTAAAGACCGAAGGTTATAAAGAAAATGTAAAAAAAAAAAAAAAAAAAAAAAAAAAGTATGTATTTTCAAATCCTATGCCAGTTTACCTTTGAATAATACACCTCACCCGCCTCCCCACACACACACCAGCAACTATTAAACATCCAGCATCATTCTAAGCCCTCTCTATATACAAATTTATTTAATCCTCTGGACAACATTAAGAAGTAAGTACTATTCCTATCCCCGTTGGATGGTGAGGAGACCGAAGTAAAGTTTGCCCAAGGTCCCAGAGCTTGAAATTTTGGGAACTGGAATGAAAAACGAGGCAATTGGGGCATCTGGGTGGCTCAGTGGGTTAAAGACTCTGCCTTCGGCTCAGGTCATGATCCCAGGGTCCTGAGATCGAGCCCCACATCAGGCTCTCTACTCAACAGGGAGCTAGCTTTCCCCCCCTCTCTGCCTACTTGTGATCTCTGTCTCTCAAATAAATAAATGAAATCGATGAAAATGAAAAAAAAAAAGGGAGGCAATTTTTTGAACTTTCTCAGAATATAATTAATCTTGGTCATTTCACAAATCATGTAATATATACAAAAATTACAAAGGCTTTTAATTATCTATAGATCTTCTTAGGCTACATGCACTTATTAACACCTAGATCTTGTATGCTTTATGCCATCAGAATCTCTACTTGTGAGCAAGTCTTGAGCAGGACGCAACAAGAACATGTCCACTTTGACACTAAATCCATTTAACCTGTAATCATAAGAACCGCAGACTTAGTTCTTTGAGGTTAGCAGATAAGTAGCTATTTTTAGTGAAGCTACCGACAGACCAACTTTTAGGAATCTAGGGTTTTAGGAGTCAGCTTTTACAAATTTGGGGCTGGTTTTAATTTAAGCACTGTCAGTGAAAAACAACAAACTCAGAAGAAAATATGGTTACGCATTTGCATCTCCAATTTAATAAGGCCCATAATTGTTTAGATACCAACATTAGACCCAAACGCTTCTCGACCAAATGCAGCTGCTCGACAAACGAACACTGATTTGATTTTTCAGCAGGGTCCATGTTCACTCGCTGTTCTCATGGTGAATAAATAATGCCACGAGGCCGTGGAGTTGTGGACCTTGCCCTTCTTGTGAAAAGGGCTGCATCTGCTTATTCTCAGACATTCACGATCCTAAAGGAATAAGACACCAGAGGCCTGTGAATGAGAAGGCCTTTTTAGACGTACAAAGCCTTCGCTCCTGAATCCACCTTAACCAGTTTGGAGGAAAGAGCTTTTGGCACCAAGGCATCCTTTACAAAAGACTGATAATGATCACTAGAGACATACTGGGGGCTGCTGCCTCACTCACTTCAAAGGATTTCTCTCTTAATCAACATTAAATCATCATTTTGCCAGGGATATAAGGACAGCTGTACACAATCTATTTGTTTTAAAACAGATTATAGCCAGGTCCCTCTGCCAAAGTATAAACTTCTTAATGTTGCATGTGCTTTAATATTTTTTAACTTGGAACTTTTATTTCCAATTCTGTGTCCCAAATTAGCATTTCTCTCTTACTTTATGGATTGCGTCTTCCCATAAAAGCTGAGCTAATAGTTTTATCAATTGCCCAGATGATTTATACAACCAAACAAAATAGACTGAAACAAAACTTTCTAATATAAATCACCCAAGTCTTTTAGGTTGAAACATCCAAAGTTTCAGCTCGTGGTGTCACTTTGTGTGGTGTGTACACATAACACACCGGTGTGATTGTCTTATGATTTGGTATTAACCATCTGACACATCTGGTTGTACCTCTTGTTTATTTCTTCTCTAAAATATAGATGCACGTGCCCTACATCTTTTACCTTTGTTTTGATCCCATGACATTAGCAACCTTAATCCTCCCTTTCCCTTGGTGGTCCTGATAAGTCAAGGATAACTACAAAGACATTTTATTGCCCAATTAAAGAAAAGAATTTTTTTTAAAAAAGATAATGACCCAAGGCCCTAAATTTCAGTCCCAGTTGATCCCGCCAATTTTATGCAAAAGGACATTCGGCTACGATACCTAAAATCAATCAATGATTATTTCTTCAAAATTATATATAGTAAGTAGAGACAATATAAATTAAGTAGACACAATTTCTGCTACATTGACTTACAGTCAACTAATACAGAGTTCTTATTTAGTTAAATTTGGTTCAAAACACTATCATTAGTGATATGAATGATTATAGAATTAGATCGTATTCATGGTAGATAATATTTCTATTGATTTTTGAGTAGTTTACGCTTATTGATAATTCATTCTGAGTCATTATCTCCATTGTGCTGATTACTGAATGGAACAACAGAGATTTTTACTAAATTACATTGCTACAGTATTAGATGGGAATCAATGCATATTTCTTTCAGTGTTATAATTCTAGCATCTCTTGCTAGCAACATATTTTTACATCTTTTACATTTCTGCTAGCAATATAAAAAGAAGAAGAAATGTGGGTTAGGATTTTCTTTAACACATATACTAGAAGATAACCAGATGACTACAGAGAATCTTAAGTTAACAAAACAATACTTTTTCAATTGTAATTTATATTGCACAGACACGAGTGGAGGCTTTGAATATCTTAAAGGTCCATTTAATTTCTATTGATTTCCATTCCCAAGAGGAGTTTTATAAATCTTCATCTGCTGTCTTCTACAGCAGACACTCAAGACCTCGGATGGATGAGCATCTCTTTTTCTTCTGTTTACATTAAAAAAAAGTGCCAATTGCCAGTAAAGGGAGTGAGCATCCCTCTAAGAGTGGTATCACACAGAGCTCTAGCATCCTTTCAACCACATGTCCTAAGCACGGAGAGATCCAGGAATGGAAACCTTTAATCATAGCTCTGCTACCTTCACACCTTCCAAGGCTGGAGGAAACTTTGGTCTCTGTCCATATTTTGAATGCTGACACATTTCATAAATGATTTAGGGAAAGTCCAAAAGGACTCCTGCATCAAGACTCTTCTAGGACAGCTCAGCCGTGGATGAACAGAAGTCTCTAATATAGTTCAGAAGATGTGGAAGTTACCTCTTGTTTTCTCTTCTGCATTATCTCCTCTCATTCTCCCCAAGCCTGCAGCCCTTCTGACAAAATTCCTGGCCCTTCTCACTGAATTCTTGGGTCCTCAAATGGCCAAAAATGTAACAGTGACAAGGCAGTATAACTTGGTGATTGAAAGCACAGGTGCTTGGGACTCCTGGGGGCTCAGTCAGTTAACTGCCTGCCTTTGGCTCAGGTCATGATCCCAGGGTCCTGGGATCAGGCACCGAACTGGGATCCCTGCTCCACTTCTCCCTCTCCTTCTGCATGCTGCTCTGCCTCCTTCTGTTCTGTCTCTATCTCTCTGTCAAATAAATAAATAAATAAAATCTTAAAAAAAAAAAAAAAGGAAGCATGGGTCCTAGGGCCTCATGCAGTACATAAGTTCTGCTGTCTAATAGTGAGATGTTACTTAAATTCTTATTGAGATTTTACTTAAATCTCAAGATTGAGATGTTACTTAAATTCTCTGATATATAATGGTTCCTACAAGATTAATTTGAGAATTAAATGAGAAAACATATATATAGTGCTCATCATGGTACTTGATATATAGTAAGTGCTCAATAAATATTAAATACTATTATCATCTTATCACAAAAAGCATTCCAGTATGTGAGGACAGAGCATAAAACTCCAATGTGAACATCTTGATTAATTACAGGATGAAATTATCATTCCAACATCATGAATTGACATAACACCACAAAGATTCCAAGCACAGTTTTCTTTGCTTTCTTAATCAAAAATGATTATGACTCCAAAACAACAGATAATTATTAACAGCCATAATTAGAAGAGGGGAGGAATTTACTTTTTAGGTTGATTTATATGATGGCTGTGAGCAGCTGTCTTCAGAATTCCTGAGAGGATACCCAACTCCCAAGTGAGGCAGTGGAAAGCCTTTGATTGCTGCATTCCACAAACCATCATCAAAGTATTTATTTAGTCTGAACGCCTAACTGGTTCATCATCTCTAGAGGTTTGATAGTTAACAGTTTATCCTTAAGCTCAAGAATTCACATCACCAGTGGAATTTTTTCCATCAGAGTGACATATCTAGATTTCAACACTGAGGAAACACATCCAAGCATTTTATGATTGGAGGACTTCTTAGAACTTCTCAAGTCTTAAGCAAGAATTTTACTTTACGTGTTCGGTGATGCAAACATTTATTCTTTATCTTTTATCTTTTCTTCAAGTTCTTAATCAAAGCATTTCTTGTAGTCTATTTGTCTTTGTAATAATCTTTTGTGAGCATCTCGTAATTTTCGTTTTTAGAAATAAAGTTCTGTCATTTTGTATATTTTCATGGCCAAAGTTGCACAAAGTCGAACACCTTTGTCCTGAAATGTTGAATTATCAGAATCCTGAATATTGAATGGGAGAAATTATAGATAGTTGAAATATTGACATAAGATTACTTAGAGCCCCTGAAACTCAAAAACTTCATATATACTGGGGAAGGAAAATAATTGACAAACCAAAAATAGTATTTAAAAGAAAACCAATGAAATTTGCATAATACAGAAAGTCCCTGAAAAATAACATTTTAGAGCTGATGTGAAGAAATTAAATATAAAATGCAAATTGTATTTCATGTATTTTAAAGGACAGTATTGGTTACAGGTACTGTGAAAGGTTATATCCCACTCAAAAATTATCTAGGTAGCAACAAACTGCGGGTCATTGGAGGGTAGGTGGGTGGGCAATGGGCTAGATGGGTGATGGGTATTAAGAAGGGCCCTTGTTGTGATGAGAACTGGGTGTTATATGTTAGTGACAAATCACTAAATCCCACACCTGAAACTAATCTTGCACTGTATGTTAACTAGCTGGAATTTAAATAAAAACTTGGACAAAATTATCCAGGTAGCATAATATACAGGTAGCATAATACAGGTGTATATATATATACACACACAACATTGAATTATTAAAAGATGCCTTATCTTACTTATCTATGTAAAAGAGGCATTATTACTGGGACAATTTTATTTTCAATGATTGAACTTTTTTTTAAGATTTTATTTATTTGTCAGACAGAGAGAGACAGCACAAGAAGGGGGAGCAGTAGAGAAAGAGAGAGAAGGAGATTCCCCACTGAGCAGGGAGCCCAATGTGGGCTCAATCACAGGACGCTGGGATCATGACTTGAGCCTAAGGCAGATGCTTAGCCAACTGAGCCACCCAGGTGCCACTGACTGAGCTTCTTAAAAAAGGCTGGGTTTTAGGGGCACCTGGCTCAGTCGTAAATCATCTGCCTTTGGCTCAGGTCATGATCCCAGAGTTAGGGTTAGGGCAGGAAGTCTGCTTCTCCTTCTCTCACTCCTCCTGCTTGTGTTCCCTCTCCTGCTGTGTTTCTCTTTGTCAAATAAATAAAATCTTAAAAAAAAAAAAAAAAGGCTGGGTTTTCATTCTTTGTGGCAGAGCCAGCGAAGAAGTTGGCAAACCTGGCACCCGCCACTTTCTTTAATCCTTGCTGCCCTCTTTATTTTAGTTTCTGCTTCCTGATGTTAGCACCCATATTGCTCCAGCCACTCTGCAGTGCAGTGCCCACCCCTGTTCCAAGCCTGCCTTCCCAGAGGAGACTTCCCATTATACTTCCCATTACAGTGTATCCCACTGAATCGTTTACTGTAAGCTGTGCACAACCACCAGGGAAAAGATGGTCTTGTCCCATTCATGATTAATGTTACTAGCAGCTAAAGTGGCTTTAGCAATATCTAATTTAATTATTTTGTGTTTTAATAAGCATAAATGTCTATGTTTTCATGTGTTTTCTTTTCCATGAGTTGGGAAGTGATTCCTTAATAATGAATAATTCCAAATGAACGATAAATCCTGAAATTTCTTGTAGGTGAGAACTTTCTGGAACTTCATGTAGGAAATCACCTACTTCACCCTCACATATGGCTATACACTTGACCACCTGAGACACAGCATTTGCTCTATTGCATCATTTTTTAAGATTTATTTATTTATTTGAGAGAGAGAGAGTGAGCAGGGGGAGGGGCACAGGGAGAGAGAGAATCCTCAAGCAGATCCCTCCCTGAATGTAGAGTCCCATGTGGGGCTCGATTCCAGGACCCTGAGATCATGACCTGAGCCAAAATCAAGAGTCAGATGCTTACCCGAATGAGCCATCCAGGTGTCCCTCTACTACATCATTTTATTCAAAGCAGCATATAGATAATTTCTTTTTTTTTTGAAATGTAAAATTTTTATTTACAATAACATAAAAATATAAAACACTCACGAATAAACTTGACAGAAGGTGAGTGCAACTTGTATACCGAAAACTATAAACCATTGCAGAGAAATTAAAGAATACCTAAATAAATGGAGACATACACTATGTTCAAGAACTGTAAGAATCAACATTACTAATATATAAATTCTTTTTTTAAATTATATTTTAAAATCATTTTTATTTTTTAATAAACATATCATGTATTATTAGCCCCAGGGGTACAGGTCTGTGAATTGCTAGATTTACACACTTCACAGCACTCACCATAGCACATACTCTCTCCAATGTCCATAACCCCACCACCCACTCCCAACCCTCCTCCCCCAGCAAGCCTCAGTTTGTTTTTTTAGATTAAGAGTCTCTTATGGTTTGTCTCCCTCCCTTCCTACCCCCCAAACCCCTCACATTGCATCTCCACTTTCTCATATCAGGGAGATCATATGATAGTTGTCTTTCTCTGATTAACTTATTTTGCTAAGCATAATACCCTCTAGTTCCATCCACATCATCTCAAATGGCAAGATTTCATTTCTTTTGATGGCTGCATAGTATTCCATTGTATATATATATACCACTTCTTCTTTATCCATTCATCTGTTGATGGACATCTAGGTTCTTTCCATAGTTTGGCTATTGTGGACATTGCTGCTATAAACATTCAGGTGCACGTGCCCCTTCAGATCACTACGTTTGTATCTTTAGGGTAAATACCCAGTAGTGCGATTGCTGGGTCATAAGGTAGTTCTATTTTCAACTTTTTGATGAACCTCCATGCTGTTTTCCAGAGTGGTTGCACCAGCTTGCATTCCCACCAACAGTGTAGGAGGGTTCCCCTTTCTCAGCATCCTCGCCAGCATCTGTCATTTCCTGACTTGTTAATTTTAGTCATTCTGACTGGTGTGAGGTGATATCTCATTGTGGTTTTGATTTGTATTTCCCTGATGCTGAGTTATGTGGAGCACTTTTTCATGTGTCTGTTGGCCATCTGGATGTCTTCTTTGCAGAAATGTCTGTTCATGTCATATAGATAATTTCTTAGATTGTTATTACTTCATATAAAAGAAGCTATATGAAATCATTCCACCTAACAGAAAGAAACAAATTAAAACATTTCTGACCTTCTCGAAATTAAAGATAAGATCTGACATTTTAAATGCTATGTGAGGGAGGGTTGTAGTTACACAGAAAAAAATGGCTAATTACTCAAGTTTTTCTAAGCTTTCTGTTTTTCATATTTTTAGTCCATATATGGAAAAATATAATGAAAACTGTATTAAATAATTTGATTGGCAACACTGATTTTATCTCTGCAAAGTGAAGAAATAGAGCAATCATCAAAAGAAGGCTCCTCCCCAAACGCTCAGTTTTGTGAAATATCTGTAACATTGAAACAAAATAACTATGAACTATGTGAGTAATTGGCTCAATTCTCCAATTTATTTTGCAAATGTAGTCAGCATCAGAATGATAAAATTATATCTATTATAGAGAGACCTCAAAAGGCTGAGCCATTTAGGTCAGAAAATTGAAAACAACGCCAAATGTTTACTCAAAATCAAACCCAGAACTTCTTTTGAAATTCGCCGAAAGAGCCATCATTTCCAATGTCTTTTCACCTTCTGGTATGAGATGGAAGTCAAACTGGAAATACTGAAACACTTTAAGAAAGGCAGTAAAACAAAAACAAGCCTTCTTGTAAGACTTCCAGATGAAAGAGTTTTGACTAAGCATTTAATCATGTGGATCCTGGTTCAAGCCAAGCTGAACCTCAAAGGTTTACCTGTGCTCATTATTTAGATTTCACAAAGAAATGGAAATGCATTGCATCTACTGGGAGCTTGGAGGATGAAATGATTTTTGTGAGGAAACTGAGTGTTTACATTAAGCCCAAGGTTGTGATCCATCTGGCAGGGAGGGACAGTTGGGAGGTAGTTTTGTTCTCAAATTTTGGGCTTTCACATTCTAAATCTTTTTTTTTTTTAATTGCACAGAATGTTAAGTTTCAACCAATGTGTCAACTGATTTTTCTAGCCTATTTTGCATTTCTGTGGATTTGTATAATAAAAGAGTATTTTTATTTAAAAAAAAAAGTATGCCTGGAAAGATAGTTGTTTAGAATAGGACAAAGAACATTACTAAAACCAAATGTTATTAGCTACCTATCAACTGTTCACATGTCCACATTTGATGAATTATAATTTAAATTTAATTATCATAGTGAGTCAATTAAGAATGTCCATCTCCAGAGATGGTTTTGAACTTGTAGTATTCTGCCACACTGGCAAATCAACATTGGAAGACTTCATTGTTTTTAAATATTTTATTTGTTTATTTGAGATGGAGATAGTGAGAGAGAGCATGAGAGGGAAGAAGGTCAAAGGGAGAAGCCAACTAGCCATAGAGCTGAGAGCCCCATGTGGGCCTTGATCCTGGGACTCTATGATCATGACCTGAGCTGAAGGCAGCTGCTTAACCAACTGAGCCACCCAGGCGCCCCTAAGAACACTTTATATTTTGTCCTGTGCCATAAAGATGAAACCAATAATGAAAGAGAAAAAAGAAAAATCAGAATTTTTCTGTAAGCAGAATTACCTTTCAGAATACCAGGGTCAACTTTCTTGACATCTTGTCTCAAGAATTACTAAGCTTGTAAACTAAATAAATTGGCACTACCAAGAGGTGGCCCTAACATAATTTGGCCCAATTCCAGAGCTGATTTTATTTTTCCTTCCTTTTAGAAGGTGACAGCACCTCTTCCCTGAGACAGGATATCCAAGCACACTGTATATACACTCTGAAAAATCATGCTTACAACTGTCACATGAAAGAATTCACAAAGTTACATTTCCACACTGTTTGGGCTTCCTCCACATCCTGACAATAACCAGACTATATGTTTCACTTGTTCTGAAGCCGTATATAAATAATAGAATGATATAAAGAATAAAACAAACCACTTTTCCAAAACGGACTCTGTAAGTCACTGAGTGTGGCAAGTTTTGCTTCTAAAACATCTAAACTCTTTCTGGGTGCCAGTAATATCTGCCACAAGAGTCACTGAATTACTTTTGGTAAGGACTGGCTACTCTTATAAAAGGTAATTACTGGGGAAAAAAAAAGAGAGAGAGAGAGAGAGAGAAACCCTGGGAATATTACTTCAAGGAATTTATCATAGATGAAGTTAATAGCACCACTGAAGAGGAGGGGAGGTGTATCTTAAGCAAGAAATAGGAAAAGTACTATCTTATTAAGAACTTAAAGGCACCTGGATGGCTCAGCCATTAAGAATCTGCCTTTGAGTCAGGTCATGATCCCAGGGTCTTGGGATCAAGTTCCATATTCGGCTGCTGGTTCAGTGGGGAGTCTGCTTCTCCATCTCCTTCTGCCCCTCTACCTGTTCATTCTCTCTCTCTCTCTCAAATAAACAAATAGGTAAAATCTTTAAAAAAAAAAAAAAAAAAAGAACCTAAACAATGAGTGGCTTGAAATCAATGTTCATATTTGATTGACAACTGTGCCCTAAGTCATCACCAGTGATTGCCTGGCTGAATTTGAAGTTTGTTAGTGACTAGGTGTATAGATTAGGTTAGTGACTTTTATGTGTTTTTCTTATTATTATTGAACTCTTTCCTGGAAATATTTCATATATAAGGAGTGTAAATAGTAAGCATGCAGCTCACTGAATTTTTACAAAATAAATATTCCTAAATTATTGCACCAAATCAAGAAATAGATTATTACCTTAAACGTTAAAAGACCCTCTTATGGCCCCTCCACCTCCCGACTCCACTCTCTTCAAACACCATCAATTGCCTGTTTAGGGAACTTATATAAATGAAATCATGAAGTATATAGTCCTTTGTGTCTGTCTTCTTTTGCTTACCATCACTTTTCCGAGATTTATATGGGTTGGTGCATATTGATGATCCTCATTCTTTTTCGTTGCTGTATAGTATTCAATTTTGTGACTATACTGCAGCATATTTATCCATTCTAGTGCTGCTGGACATTTGGGTCATTTTCAGCTTTGTATTATTATGAATAGTGCTGTTCTAAATATGATTGTGCTCACCTTCTGGTGCACACTTTTGTGTGTTTCTGTTACAGGTGTGCCTAGAAGTGGAATTTCTGGGTCACAAGGACATACATCTTCAACTTTAGTAGATAACACTGAACAGTTTTCAACGCAGTTGTGCCAAATGACATTCCCACTCGTGGTTTATGAGCGCTCCATTTGCCCTACACCTTCATTAACTCTTGAAGCTGCCTTTTTCATTTTAGCCATTTTAATTGGCATATAGTGGTACAACATACTTTTTTTCTGATGACTAATGAAGGTATACAACTCGTCATGTGAATGCTATCCATTGGGATGTCTTCCTCTGTGAAGTATCTGCTGAAGTCCTCATGGTTTAGTTTTGCTTAAATGATTTTATTTTTTTCTCCTTTCAGGTGGAGAGTTTTGTGTGTGTATGGAAGATCAACCCAGAACAGTCCTGTGACAGATCACACACTGCTCCCTCAGTCCTCACACTTCTATCAGGGAAGTCTCACTTAAATCTCTACAGGTTTTGTGTTTTTTTGTTTTGTTTTTTGGTTTTTTGGTTGTTTTGTTTTGTTTTGTTTTGTTTTGTTTTGTTTTAACAATAAGAACACTGGGTCCCAGGAACACCTGGGTGGCTCAGCTGGTTGAGCATCTGCTTCATCTCAGGACATGATCCCAGGGTCCTGGGACTGAGCTCCACACCCAGCTCCACGCCAAGCAGGAAGCCGGCTTCTCCCTCTGCCTCTGCCACTCCCCCTGCTTGTACTCTCTGTGACAAATAAATGAATAAAATCTTAAAAACAAACAAACAAACAAAAAGAATACTGGGTCTGAGAAAGGGAAACTAAGTGATCAAGGCAACACAACTCGTAATTACTAGAGGTAGGATTTAAATCCAGGGTCTTTAAGTTTCTGATCTTTTCACTTGAAGTCTTGAATCTAGGCAGAGTTGTCATAACAAAGACATACAATCTAGTACATAATGAGGAATACTCAAAGGAAAATATTTGAAATGTATATTTGCATTTATTCTCACATGTCTCTGGAATAATTAATACTCCATTGAAGAGAGGACTAATTCATGACAGTAAAGTCCCAGTCAAGCAATTTTTGCAGAACCACAGAATAGATTTCCAGACTATCAGAAATAAGGGGTTTATGATGTCACTCATCCATCCCAAAGACTGGACTGAGTGATTACTACATTTGACATTTCTACAAATCACTGAGTCAAGGTCAGAAACAGACATTCAACTTTACATTTTACCTATAAAATTCTCCTGGTAAAAACATATTTTTACTAAAGCATTCAAAATTGAATAGTTACCTTACTCATCTAGGTTTCCTGGGCCTTTAAGTGGATTTCAAACACAGAAGACATTCTTTCAATTTAGATAATGTTTAAATTGAGAAAGAAAGAAAAGGCAGAAAGGAAATCTGTCATGCCATATGAGTGGAAACAGCTGACAGGCCAAATATATGATGGTTTATTAAGAGATTACCTAATTATAGAACTTTTATTATGCACATTATTGTTATCATCATGCTATCTGTCTACTTCAAACATGGCTCAAACTGGTCCCCCAGCTTACTGTCAAGACTAATCAAAACACTTCCATTTGTTGAGCCATCAGAGAATTCTGAATTCTGCAAGACATGAAGTGACACAATCTGTACTCGACAGACAAATTATAAAAATGGAAATCCAGAACTTTAAGTAACTTAATGCCTTTCTTGGCTCTTAAAAATATACATACACTTAAATAATGAACATTCGATGAGATTTCCATTATGCAATTGGAACATATTACTATTTATTTTCATATATATTAATCCAAAGCTCACAGCAGTGCAGGATGAACCTGGAAAGGAGAAATGGCTTCCAGTCCTTCTAGTGGACTAGAAATGGTTTCTAGTCCTTCTAGTGAGATTTTCCTTCTTGGTTTCTATGTCCTTCCCCATAAGTGAGGAGGACAGACTTCTTATCTCTAGTGTTCTTCCAGTTGAAAGCCCAGAACCTTTATATAATATCGTTGCTTTCAATTGTAGGCAAGCTTAGGTATTTGGGGAGAAAAAGACCCCTAGAGAAATATATCAAGTGTAATGGAGGGAAGAATGATTTGTTTGTTTGGTTTCTTAATCATATGTATCCGGGTATAAATCCTAGCTCTGCACCTTGCTAGCTGGGTGATGGCAGGCAATTAACTCAACTACCAAAGGATCTTAATCAATTAAAGAATGATCCTTGGAGAGTTGGAGGAAATTCTGGGGAGCGAAATAAGAAAGATTCAAATGGAAAGGGAAAGCCTTCACTCGTATACCTCTTTCCCAAATTCCCCAAGTTAACATCTTTTGGAAAACCAGGTCAAAGATCATGAGACAATATTGAACACTCTGTATGGACAACTTACCATGTGCTATTTTTTTACATATTGAAAAATTTGGCACATATGTGCCTATACAAACAGACAGAAGTAGGTAGTATGCCTCCTGGTCTCCTCAGTTCCTCCTCTCTGTAGACATATTTAAAGCTCAAGCTTCTTCACAGTTGGATACTCATATCAGATTTCAGTTAGTATTTCTGCACTACCGCATGTGAGGTTTACTATGCTGTAGGTTTAATAATGATTTCTGAGGAGCATCTTTTGATGTCTTGCATGGTCTCCTGCCAGTGATAGTCATCATTTTCCTCATCTCTAAAATAGTAACAACAGTACCTTTTTCATAGAGTTGTTACAAGAATTAAATAAGCTAATTTTTTTGAAAAACTACTTAGAACATAATAAGAACAAGGTAAATCTTTGTTAAATAAAATAAACCTCTTTTGTTGTATTTAACTTTTCTTATTTTGATTTCCTTTCTCACTCAGTTTTCCTTAGGTGAAAAGATCTGTGTTCTGGTGTTTGTGTTTCCTGCAGGAGGGCAGAAAACCGGGCCTAGAGAAAGAAAAGAAAGAAAATGATCTCTTATTGAATAGTTCCAATAAACCAAGCATAGAACTAGATGTTTTTTGAAAAAATGTTCCCATTCAATTTTCCAAAGAACGCGATGAATTTGGTAAGATTCTTCCTGTTTAAAAAATGAGAAAACAGGATCAAAGAAGATCGGTTTCTTGCCAACTAGGCATAGTAGTGGCCCAAACAATAACTTTGAAAGATTTTGCCTTTCATATGCTTTTGTTCATTTCTAAATCTTTTTAGACTTTCCAGGCTGAAAGGTATTGAAACTTGGGGTCGCAATGACAACAGTCACATCCCCTAGCGCCTATCATCCACTCACCCCCTTACTTACTTTTTATGTACCTACTTCTTCCTAACTAATTGTCCTACTCTGTGGTATAAGCTTAGAGTGAACCCGCTGGCATTTGTTAAGCATAAAAAGTGGCATTTCTGAAACAGAATATCCAAAAAGATACTAAGAGATGTCTTCCGAAAAATCAGTTCTGTGATAACAATGTTGGAGAAGTACCAGATGAAACAAATTTACACTAGTTGCTTTGTTGCATAACTTCTCAGAAGTTGGAATATCTCAATATTGCCATTATATCCTAGGAAGTTATAGGGTGTGTAACCTTGCCAAAATGTATTTTACTACAGGACTTTTTCTTATTTTACCCATTAATATCTCACAAGCTATTAGTGTTCAACAGACCATGGTTTAGAAAATTCTGGCGCTTTTTTTTTTTTTTTTTTTAAAGAGCAGACACAATGAGGATGCAAATAAAAGTTGAGAACAAGTTAACACAAATATCAAACTATCAAGAGAAACCTACAAGCCAAAAAACAGCATTTTAATAGGACACTTATAAAAGTAGTTTTTATAGGCCAGTGGCTAGAACCATGCCCAGTTCCTTGTGAAAACACAGCAATATATGTTTAATAATAAATGGATGAATATGAGCCACTTATTCCATTAAAATAAAATGCATCACTATTTCTTTTCCTTATCCTATGTAGATTCAAAGTTACAGTTACAGAAAGGAAATGGGCAGAAATAATGAAATACTTCAAAATGTTAGTGTCCCTATTGAAATTAAGCTACTTAGGCAAAAACTTTTAAAAGGTTGTCTATCCATTTATTTAATAAATATTTGGTGAAGGAATAAATAAAGAGAAACTCAAAGAAAGAAGAGGGAAACTGTATAAGGGACATGAGTACTGAGCCAAGGAACAGACCTTTGAGAATAAAGACCACACGTGAATGTATGCGCATGCACACACACACACACACACACACACACATACCCCAATTTCAAGCATTCTCTAGAAACACTTCCTTACTATTCTGAGGCAAACATTTGAATCTTTACTATCTTGCTAAAACAGACATTGCTGAAGACAGAAGAAATATGTCACGTGGGAGATTTTGACATGGTTTTGAATTATTCGACCACAAACACGCTAGATTTATTTTGGACAACAAGGTTGACGGAAGAGAAAAGGAATGAGAAAACACAAATGGCCATTGGGTTTGGGAAGTATATTGTTTTCTAACATGGCTTTCTTTCTTCATTCCTCTACAAACTTCTTTTTTTCCCTCCTTTTGCTTCCTATTCGTTTTTTTTCCAAGACCTATTTTGGTTACTTGGTTACTTCTGAACTTGGCCTTCCATGTTTTACGAAGAAAATATGGTCTTTGGAGATGAAGGAAGGAAGGAAGGAAGAGAAATAAAGAAAGAAAACAAAAGAGAGAAAGAAAATGGAAGAGAGCAAAGAAAGAAAGAGGGAGGGAAGGGAGGAGGGAGGAAGAAACGAGAAATTAATAGAAAAATGAGGAAATGAATCAAAGATATTTCTGGTGAAGAGATTCCAGATGAAGTTTGGAGGCGAGAACTCCGTGGAGCATCACGTGATGTCCAGCAGGATTCTTAAACTGTGCAGCGTTACAAACGAATAGCAGTGCTTGTTGTTCCCTCCTCATTTCATGGAGTCCTACGTCTAGATAGGGCTTCTTGGTGAAAGAGAAAAACTAAAACCAATTCATTTGTTCAACTTCCTTGTGCACGTGTTCCCTTTTTGCTTTGTATACAGCAAGGACCCATTATTCCAGCACTTTCTTTTTTGAACCACAACTCACTGTGCGTTTTCGAGGAGGGTGCTGGCCCTGGTTACGACCATTATGGAGAGAAAAGAGGTTAAGAGGGAGTAAGAATGTGAGTGTAAATGCATGGGCAAAATATGAAAGACTTTCCCGACTGCCTTGAGTTGCTCCATATGTTCCCGTTGTTTTAATGGCAGCCCTCAATAGAAACACCGTATCTTTTAGTCCCATATATAAATTTGCTCTGTAAATTAAAATGTTGGCTTGTGCTCTCCTGGTGTTTAAGAAGGTGAGTGATGACCTTCGTGGGAGTATGTTTGTGTAGAAATGTGTCATAAAAGATGATGTCTTGGCCCCAGAAATGCAGGGTCCAGGTTTAGTCATTTGTTAAAAAAAAAAAAAAAAATACCAGAGTTAAACATAACTAACACATCATGAGAGGAAGTCTCTTGCCAAATGTAACTTTCCTTTTGAAACTGAAATGTCAGCTTTTACCCTGTGTTTCTAAAGGAATATTTTTAGCATTTTGCTTTAAAGAGTTTCCCTGCTGATTCTGATCACTTTTTAAGTTGCGAAACAAACCAGTAAGTGGTGTACATTTTTCACTAAGCCATTAAAATGCGATCGATTGATTATTCTCCTCTTGTACATTCATTGGATAATTTTGGATGAAATTCAGGGTGGCATTTATTTTCTGACATGATTAGGACTTGGCAGGTCTCGTGCATCCATTTATACTCTCCCTGGGAGGCTTGAACATTGAAAGTTTGGTAATAGATTTGAGCAAGGAATTGTTTTGTTAACTTTCTTCTCCCTAATATTTGTGTTCCTAGTTCCCATTTTACATGTGAAATAAAATAAGCAAGTATATGCCACCCACCCATAGAATTCTTTGGCCAGTCACATTTTAAGGGAAGCCCCAACAACAAATATCAAGAGCAGACTGGCTTCTTCCATCTACATTGCTTCCCAGAAAGCCGTTCCCATAATGTTCTGCTGTTCTTACACTAGTTAATCGATTTTTTTAAGGCAGAAATAAAATCCATATTTCAGGTTGACAATAGTGCCATGTAGGGTGATTAATTTAACATCTACTGGGATGTCACATATGTCCATAATGTGCTCTTACAGAGGCAGCCATATTACCAAAGCATGCCACAGTTGCAGACTTCATATACCCTAAAAGAAAATATACAAAGGGTAATTGAGAAAATGACTAAAAAGAGCATTTGATGCACCTGAAGTCTTCAACTCGAGTTTTCCACACATTCACCCAAAGTCTTATCAGTGGTTTACTATCTCCAAGAAATGCCTAGCTCAATACAGATCTCTCAGGGAAGATGAAATATTATTGTTATCTATTGGAACAGTGCGAAATAACTACTAAATTATCTGCTAAGTGCCACACAACCTGTGCCTGGAAAGGTTCAGTGAAAAACCTCATGACTGGAACTCTGCATATTAACCTTATAACATCTTGTGTTAGCTTAGTCTACTGGAACATAAACTCTAGTGCAAAACTCAGTGAGTATGTTCTGCGGAGATCAAAGTTCATGGTGATGGGTTCAAAGTGATAGCCGGAGGTTCACTGGATTAAAGCTCAGCAAGCTTATTTCTAACTTCGGTGACCATGTAAACAGTGCCTTCCTCCTCTGGGCCATTCTTTAACTATTAAGTGGGGATGATTTTAAGTTAACATTTGAATAATACATTTTTAATTTACCTTGTTGATTGCCTCTGATAATAAACTGAGGCAGCCGTAAAGCACAGCCATGAAGCCAAGTCATAATCTGAATTATGTCATGCTTTCTTGACAAAGAAGTTTCTTTAATTTTTTTTATTTTATAGGAAACTTACCTCCACATAAATCTGAGTCATCATTTCTGTTAAGAGTCTCTTCTTGGAGCAACCGTTTAATTTCTCTTCCACCGTTGTTGTTGTGGTTGTTTTCAAGGATGTCAACCTTTTGTAGAACTTGCTTGTCTTCATATTCTTGATGCTCCTTCCAATGGTAAAATTTTAAATCTTAGAGGTGAAAATGACCATAGGAGTAGGCCTAGTCCTCAAACACTACAGCAGACAGACACACAACTGTTACAAATATCCCCATGCCCACACAAGAATAAATACCCAATCGTTCACTGCAATTATTTTTCAAAAGCATCTCTCAAGTTGCACATTATGGAAATGAGCTCCATCCGTATGCCCATGCTTGTTACTTGGGTCTGGTAAAGATAACACAGTTACTTCTGGCAGTCTCTGGACCCAAAACATATGGGACATGCTCAGTTACAGGGAAGAAAATTCTCTTGAAAGGATACCAAGATGAACAGAACAGTTGCTTTTCTTTACGATAGAGAAAAACAAATTAGCATTTTGCTAATGAGTATAGCTTTTTGTTTGTTTGTTTTTAAGTACAAAATTAAAATGAAAGGCTATGAAAGTCATCTTATAACAGCTGATTTTAGTTGAAATGTTTGCAGTTTGTTACAGGATAAACTGGAGAGGTGGGCTCGAAGAGTCTTCATCAAGCCAAAGGCACTACAGAAAAAAGAAAGTAAGTGCCCCCGCCAAAAAATGATAGGATGGAAAGCATGTGAAAAATAAATCCTCATTCAACCATAATACATATTAGATTCTACTCTCTTAATCCCATTGTTGCTTAAAATTACATGTTGGAATTTTTTTTTTTTTCAATTGTGAATGCTTCCAAAGTAGAACCGCAGATGGTTCCTAGTGAAATTTAAAAGGGAAAATATGGGAAAAACCCGAGTGATAGCTTTCTCTCACTTCCAAATACTGATAGAGTGATTACGAAAGTAAGGCAACGCATAAAGGCACACAAGTTGAAATATTTTCTTTCATTGGCCATTTCCTCCTTCACCCTGCAGCCTCCATCGATCCCACTTTTATTGTCTTTTAAAGTAAAGCTCATTTTTGGAACCTTCTCGAATCCTTTTTGATCAGGGGCTCGTTACACTGGCCACAACTACTTCTCTCAGTAGAACTTCAGCAAACAGGCACGGGGGAGCTTTCACATTTCGTTTGAAGCCTGACCCGGTCCCTGAACACACTACCATTTCCTGAGGAAAGGCTGAAAACTAGAAACTGAGCTCAGCCATTCATTGAAAAAGTCAGGGTTTTTGTTTTATTTTGTTTTGGGGGGTTTGTTTTTTGTTTGGTTGGTTTTTTTTTTTTTTTTTTTTTTAGTTTTACTAAAACATTCAGTTTTCTCCTCATAAAAAGATAAAATTGACCCCTGGTTTTGAGACACAAGAATGGGAGCCTCATGTTGGATCATTAGACAATTCAATGTTCTGCACTGCAATATTTTTAATGGGACTTGTTTGTGATACCTGCGAACATTTGAGCAGAGGTGGAAGGACTCCGGGGGTGATATTGGGAAAAGAACAAGCATACAAAAATAAATATAAAAGAAATACATAGAAGAATAAAGATTAGAATTGAAAACAATTAAAAAAAATAAACGATCTGGGGCACCTTGCTGTTCATTTTAATTCATTTTTCCATCTTTTGAAAATGTGATTTCTACTTCTTCAGCATGAGACAATAGTCCGTTAAACAAACAAGTAGGTAACAGCTAAAACAAAATTTAGCAGACGTGAAGTAATAAAAAAGATAATAAGAAATGTGACAGGAAAGAGGATTACTGCTTTCTTTCAATGCAAAAAAAAAAATCTTCAAAATAATTAATGTTAAGAAAACCAAGAATCAAGATACATTCAGAAACAGCCTCTGTCATACTCACGTCTGTTTCTTTTCCACGTTCCGACTACCAGCCAGGTGAGTAGTTTTCATGAAAGCCACTGCAGGACACTTGCATACCAAGTGTGACAGGTTTCCTACTGATAAAATACCAGCAGCTTTTTTTTTTTTTTTCATTTCTCAAGAAAGACATATTTCACAAAGGTATGTTTTCAGTTTCAAATTTTATTCACATAAATTTTTCTTAAACTTTTAAAATGTACAACTGTGTATCTGCTAGCAACTGCTCCCAAAGGACAAAATAAATAACCAGCACAAAAACAGTAACTTAAAAACCACACATAAGAAGGGCACCTGGGTGGCTCCATGGGTTGAGTGTCTTACTTCTGATTTCAGCTCAGGTCTTGATCTGAAAGTTGTGAGTTCCTGTCACACATTGGGCTCCACATTGGGCACAGAACCTACTTAAAACAAAACAAAACAAAACAAAACAAAACAAAAACCTAGCATAAGAATATTTGTTTCCATGGACTCGTGAGTTGAGGCTATAATTGTATGTTTCATATACATCAGATTTTTTTGCAAGAAAAAAAGTTTCCACTTTGTATGATGTCATATTTTCTGGTGTTCTATGAAGACCATCACAACTTTGGGGGAGCTCTTCACTTCAAAGAGTTGGAGATCCTCTAGCATGAGAATAGTATTCATTTAAAGACATGTTCTAATTTATCTTACTGTCCAAGTACTAACAATGATAGAAGAGAGTTCTCTGATTAAGGAATAATTAAGCATTTAGAGCAAAGACTCAATCTTTCAGTAATTAATGATTTGTATTCTCCTGGGTCACAGTTGAAAGGTGGGAGGAACTTGTTATGTTTTCTATCAAGTACTTTGTATTTTGACAGAAAAGACTAGAATTTAGACTTGGCTAAAAATAATGATCACTTCTGATATGATGTATTAGGTTTCTTCTTTTTGGATCAATCCAGATATTTTTGTCCTGGGGGAGGGGTCCACAGTAGGCACTTATCTTAGCCGTCTAGAGGAAGAAAAGGTCAGATGGATTGCTGCTTGACAAAATATGTACCCAGTGTTGTATAAATGTGCACATAGTAAACGCACAGTAAAAGTTAGCTGGCAGAAGGAATAGGGTTAACAACCAGGTGCGTGTCAAAATGAGAAAATGAAATGCTAAAGTGGGTATAGCCCTACCCCAGAGCACACTCCTCAAAAATGGTACCTCAGGTGACAACTGCCCCAAGACCCATTTCAATTCTCTCATCCACAGTCGGTCTTTCAGCCTGATGAGCAATTCAAAGTAACAGTCTGAAAAGAGCTCAGGCTTTTTTTTTTTTTTTTTTCAATTTTATTTATTTATTTTTTAAAGATTTTATTTATTTATTTGACAGAGAGAAACCACAAGTAGTCGGAGAGGCAGGCAGAGAGAGAGAGGGAAGCAGGCTCCCGGCTGAGCAGAGAGCCCGATGCGGGACTCGATCCCAGGACCCTGGGATCATGACCTGAGCTGAAGGCAGAGGCTTTAACCCGCTGAGCCACCCAGGCGCCCCAAGAGTTCAGGCTTTTAAGAAGCAAGTCAGCTCTTTTTCCAAAGTCTTCTTTTTCTTTCATTTTCACTCTGAAAGTAGGAGGTCTTGCTTTTGATCTGTAAATAGGAAACCCAGTGCACATGGTGAGCAACCCTGTGGACTGGACGGAGATCCCTAGGCTAGAGCTACACAAAGAAAAAACAAATGGAAGGGTTGCCTTGGTGGCTCAGTGGGTTAAAGCCTCTGCCTTCAGGGTCCTGGGATCCGGCCCCACATAGGGTTCTCTGCTCAGTGGGGAGCGTGCTTCCTCCTCTCCCTCTGCCTGCTTCTCTGCCTACCTGTGATCTCTGTCAAAATAAAATAAATAAAATTTAAAAAAAGAAAGAAAGAAAGAAAAGAACAAATAAATGGCTTTATCAGGAGCATCCAGCCTTTACTTCCATAGCTCCATGCTCCCTACTGAACTGGGCTTTGGGATTCAGAAAATAGATTCTCTGTGATCAAAACAGAGGTCAGGGCACCTTTCTGACAAATGATTAAATGAAATATTTTTTAAAAAATTAAAAAACAAACAAACAAACCAAAACCAACCAGAGGGTAGAGCTAAGTCCAGTTCTCCTAACAATTAAAAGAGACCATCTTCTGCAACAAAGTCTCACACTGAGGAGCACCCAGAGGATTCCAAGGTGCTTTCTGTCCCGTACACATGCCTCGGGTAAGGAGCAACACTTGCTCCCACCCCTGGTTTCATAGTGAGCCTGCCCGGAAGCAGCGATCGGACCACGGGGATGATGGGGGAGGGGGTGCCCTTTAGACCACCACAGAGAGCACAGACAGCCTAAAATTGGCACAAAGCAAACATCGCACATCCTCTAACGTAGTTTCAAGATCCAAGAGTTAATTCAAAGTTAGAAGAATCCAAAAAATCTAGCTGTTCGTCCTTGGATTTTTGTCTTTTCATTACAGCCTCCTCTATTTGCTTAACAGACAGTGAACTATAAAATAGAGTTGTTAGGTTTTTTTCCTCCGAAGAGTAATAAGGTATTTCCCCCCGTCCCTTCTCTCCCCTTCTTTATGTATAATGGATTTTGCTTAAAGAATAAGCATTATGATGCAAGCTGTGTGTTGTGGTTTGTTAAATGTTGCGGGGTTTTGGTTTTTTTTTTTTTTTACTCCCTTCCTTTTATGCCAGCTTATAAATATGATTGAAAGCATGGTCTTAAAATTATTAAAATTTTATCCTAAAGTTTTGTTCTCCTTTTTAACTTATCACTTATGTCCTATGTAACTATGATAATCTATCTGATATGTAAAATAGATATATATGTTTAGCTCCTAAGAATGTTTTCTTCAAACAGATCCAAATGCTGGTAAGTAGACACACCCTGTCCACATTCAGAAATTGATTTAGAGCCCCAGGAAATCCAGGGACATGGTAAAACGAATACATGCAAAAATACCAGAGTATGGGAAAGCAGCTTAATAAGTTTATTATGGAAAAATGGTAATTTATCTGTGATAAAGTTATATGTTTTTTAAATGGCTGTAACGGTAGATATGTTTACAAGCCAAATTAATTTACAAATTATTAGATTTGTGGCTGTATACTAAGCAAATGTATAATGAAAATAAATACCTCAATTATTTTTAATTTTATGCTTCAAACCCTACTGTTTCAATAAGCAAAATTACTTAAAATAGAGATATGTATTTTTTTATTTCTATTAGTCCATTCAGAAGACCTGTAATAGATACCGAAACTGAATGTTTAGTTATTTCTTAAAAGCCTAACCATGGGCTTACATTTCTTTTTATGCCCCAATATGTGCTAATGTAACAAATGGATATAACTTCCTTTTTCAAACTCTTCATATCTTAAACATTCTCCTTTATTCGATTTGTCTCAAGTTATGTCTTGAACAAAGTGGAGTACATATAAACAAACAGCATTTGATGATTGTTTTGCCGACTACAATTGTAACACAGTTAACAGCTTTCCTCATGTACCTAATCTGCCAGAAGCCAGTATAAATTTTCAATAGTAAAATCGTTATCAAAATTATAGATTTCACATTTCCAAATTCTGTGTTTTTTTTTCCAAATTGTTTATTGACATTGAGATCATTATAAACATACACTCTGTAAGGAAAAGTTTTAGACTAATAACATTGTAAAAACTGCATCACTAAGGAGGCTGAAGCTCTGGTTTGGATTAGAAATCTCATTTTTAGAATCATAGTTTCGATTTGCAGAGGGAATGACTCAGCCTCTGATGGTAATATTGTGTACTGAATGCATAGTGATTCAGCCTGGGGTGGTCGTAGGCATAGTCAAGAGGGTAGATTTTCTTATAAAAATGTCAGGTGTTTTTTTTTGTTTGTTTTTGTTTTTTTTTTTCCGTGTGCATCCCTACAGTCTGTTCAGGAAAGAAGTACCATTCCTATCATAGCCATAAGACAAAATTTTCTGTCAGATGCAGAAGTCAAGCAAATATTAACCTGAAAATGTCTGGATTACAGATTGTCCAGAGAAAATGGCATATTCTTTCTGGTCAAGCAGGAAAAAAAAAAGTAATATTATTTATTTTCTATTGTATATTTCCAGAAGTGAAGTGGATTTTTTCCAACTTTTTGTTCTGAAAAATATCAAACCTGCAGACATAGTTAATAGAACAGAACGAAGACCAACATATGTTAGATTCACCCTTTTTTTTTAATTTTTAATTTTTTATAAACATACATTTTTATCCCCAGGGGTACAGGTCTGTGAATCACCAGGTTTACACACTTCACAGCACTCACCAACATGGGGGCTTAAGTGGGTAGGAGAAGAATAAATTCACCCTTTTTAAAATAGTTTGCTTCATTTGCTTTTCCTTTCCTCCTCTCTCCGCATTTTATATTTCTTCATGCTTATCCATTTGAAAGTTAGTTGCCTTCAAAGTTACACTCCAACCCGAGACACTTCATCACATAGCCACATAAGACGAAAAACTTCTACAAAACTGTGTATCTTAATACAGCCAAGCAATTTATTATCTAAGATACAGTCCTGAGGACTTCATTGTTTTGATCTAGGATCTAAATCCAGATTAGCATATTGTATTTAGTTGCCATATCCCATTGGAATGGATTTGAAGTTTGATAAAGGGAAAATGCATAGTTTCAAAATCCATCAGTCTCTGGGGTATCGTCAATTAATGCCGACAGCAAATAATCGTGAAAATCCACCTTAAAAGCCTGGCCTTGTACCTAATGCTTAAAAAATTCTATAATCACTTCACTGGAAAAATTTCTTCCAAATTCAACTCATCTCAGCTGCTGTGAGGTAAAAAATACAAGAAGCAGATTTGAAAGTAATCGGGTGCTTAAACCACACGGACCCCATGCATTAAGTTCAGCATGTTGAATTGAATTCCAGATTGAATTGGTAGTCAGCCCAGTTTGTACAGGGCAAGGTAAATGTGCTGGCGAAGATGTTCTAGAGCTAGCTAATAAAATAAATATTAATTTTAAGTGGGACCTCACTCTTCAAACACATTGTCCTTTCTTGTTACCAAAATCCTCAATATCCTATTACACAAGAATTTGAACATATTCTCATAGCAGGCTTATTAATGTTACTGACTACTATTAAACTAAATTTACTTTGCTTATCAGAATAATTTTCTTCCTCACAGTTAATATATTTTAAGTAACATATTGGCACATCTTTATTGGCAACAAGTTTAGTACTTGTTATTCCCTTTGAAAGAAAATATTCACTTTATCAGAAATGCAGTGGTAGAAATATATCCGAATGATTAATAGGAAAATATTTTATAAATGAATTTTATGTCTCATACACAGTTTTGTGCATAAAAGTGCTTATCTTATCTTTGTACAATAGGATATTAATAAATATCTAGCATTGTACCATATTCAGTGCTTTTAATAGGTAAAAATATACCGGACAAGTAAATGAATAAATGTACTCAAGTTATTTTCCAAATCCTGTGTCATATGCACATGAAATATTTTGGGTCATCTGAAATAGAATTCTTCATCAAAAGGAAAGAAACATATGGTGAAATATATGAAAATATTGCTGTTTTTCTGTTTCTAATTTTTATGTAAGACTCAAAATCAATCAGAGACTGGATTTCCAACTTAAGGGTAATAAACAAAGTCAAGTGTGTCGTTAGCGGGGTTTGTATTGCCACCTAGTGTCCAACTCTGTAATGGACCTGGGGTTGAACATGACAACAGTTATGCCATCTGGAACAGTCTCTTTGAAAGGGAGAAAGTAACTACAACACTTTGGATCAAAGCATTTCTTAGTCTATCTTTCATTTTTAAAGTCAATCCATTGTCATTAGCTAGTGTATATATGAAAACATTAAGAAAGTCACTCATTAAAACGTAATATAAAGACAATGATGTTTGTATATATAATGACATGCATTTGCATTCGAAATTGATTTCATTATTATTTTTGGACTAACATAAGTATTTAAAAGGTATAAACCCTGATAAGGTAAAAGTTATTAATAGCTATCCAGCTTATTCCATTGGTATTGTTTTGACATAGTACTTCTGACTTTCTTCATTTCTTAATTTAACTTCGTATAAAGAATCTAATTTGAAGAACACAGTTTATGGGCTCAAGGTTTTTTTCCACTTGATAATTAGGTTCTAATTTTAGAAAATGAGTCATGTGTTATATTACTGGGGAAACTACTTAAGTTCCCCACCTAAACGTCCAGCAGTTCACTGAAATAAGAAACCAATGGAACAGATTTAACTACCTTCAGCAGTGCAATGAAAACATTCTAGTGAAAAGTTCCTAGAGATATGGCCCAACATAACTATAACCTAATGAGCCAACCCAACACACAGCTGAATAGTCACATAGCTCCATCCCTTTCATGTCATGAGCCTAATGTAGTAATGAAGATTACATTGTCTGAGGAGTGGTTTAAATTGGCATTTTATTGGTTTGCAATATGACTGTCAAAGTGCAACTCCCTTCTTTTATGAATAGATAGCGGCATTTGGCATAGAGATGTGATTTTCTGTTATAATGGCCTGATAAAAATCAGGTTTCAGCCTTTCAGGTTTTGTTTTAAAGGCAAGTTGAATATTTTAGCCATTAATTTTATCTGGTATGAGGCGAGCCTGAGTGGTGTATGCAAGTGATAACCACTCCTTCTTTGAACATAAAATGCACAGTTTCGCTTTGGCAAGGTTTCAACAGTGAAAGACTTAGTGCTTGTAAAGTTCTCCCTCACATTCATGGTTACTCCATTTATATGTTTTGTTTTGTTTTTTTTTTTCTTAGTGTGGAGAGTACTACAGAATGTGAAAAAAAAAGCAATAGTGAAGTTTAGTGTGTGTGTGGATATATATTCACACACATACTCCTGCATTATTTTCAAATAAAAATTTTACTCTCTAAATTATACCACATTAGAATATGAGTCTTTGAAAATTTAAAATGTGGTGATGGTTTATTTTCTTGAGACACCTGCAATAATATAAGTTGTATATTTTGTCATTTCATATTTTTACAAGGAAGGCATGGTCTCAAGGGCTTATGATCTTCCTAAATTATCAGTTACTCACAAAATCAGGTCTGAGTCATTACTCTTTTGGCCACGATTACCTGCACCTGTATTACCAATGCACTGATTAAAATAAGACAGAGTGGATGATATTTTCATAAAGGTGTACATGTGAAAATAGAGCAGAGAAATGAAAGAGAAGTTTGACCAAAAGATAAAGAGGAATAAAATTGAACCAATGCTAATGCTTCATGTAAAAAGAAAATTACAAACCAGTATACTCCTAGAGGTCTGAATAAGATACTGCAGCTAGGATTTCCTGGTAATAATTAAGGTTCATAATTATATCTAAAAATCAGATTTTCTTAGTTTTGTTTAGTAACAAAACAGTGTTTTCCAAGTTTTCTTAACCTGTTGCTAAGCTTCTCTACACCCAAACCCATGCAAACGCTGACTTATAAATGTCACCTCTACGCCCCCAGTCTCCCAGACCCTATAGAAGATACTTCTCTTTCAACATTTCTTTCAAAGTTAGTATTTTCCATCTTGAAAACCCATAAGGGAATGAGCTCCTAGAAGGAGACCGAGGCCAAATCAAAATTAAGGATGAAGGTGACCCAGAAGTTTGCCTATTCCTTTAAAATCTTCGTTATCCTACTGCTGGACAGGGATAGAGGCACAGAGCACATTTAGAACCAGGTGGGGAAGCTTCATGGTGTTCAACCCTGTGTCGTCATAGAAATAAATCATCCACGTTTCTGGAAGGGACTTAGTTCTGGAAAAGTAGTGAGACTGGAGCCCTGGCAATGGTAATTCATGTTGTTTTCTCCCATTAGACAGCAGTTTTAGCTCCCAGTGCCTCATATGTAGGGATTCAATAACTGAATTTGAAAATGAAATGAAATTACAAATGCTTTATTATTACTACTACTATTATTATAGTATTTATTTATTTGAGAGAGAATCACAGAGGGAGAAACAGACTCACAGCTGAGCAGGGAGCCAGATGCAGGGTTCAATCCCAGGACCCTGGCATCACGACCTGAGCCAAAGGCAGACCCTTCACTGACTGAGCCACCCAAGTGCCCCACAAGTGTTTTATGCACAAAGAGAAGCCAAGTAGCTTTGGGGAGCTTTAATAACTATTTTAGGACACCAGCAAGTTACCTCAAATAATAAATTTTACCCTTGTAGGCTCAAAGGCATTATTAAAATAGTCTAAATTAACTAATTTTGACTAATTCTATATATGAAAATGTATTGAGAAGTACAAGAAGAAGAAGACAGGTTTCATGGCCTAAATCTATGGAGACGAGATGAAAATTTTGAAAACTTTCTAGAAGCAGAAGCAAAGCAAGAGTAAATGTTGATCCAGTAAAAGAGACCATATTTGCAGGCAGAGTTTAGGGGAAGGGAAGATGGAAGTGGGTAGAGTTACACGGCTGCAAGGAGTCAGGGTCTATGCTGATGTTGAAGAACCATTTGGATGGGGACCCATGGGAGTGAGTAGGGAAGTCAGGGCAGGACCGAGGAGGAGCAGGCATAGGGACTGAAGGCTAGAAGTGTGCTTGCTTCTATCCGTGGTTTAACTGACTATCCCCATCCATTCAAAAACAAAACCAGGGATGTCTGGTTAACTGTCAGCGTCTGTATTCTGCTCAGGTCCTGATCTCAGGGTCCTCAGATCGAGTCCTACCTCGGGATCCTTGCTCAGCAAGGAGCCTGCTTCTCCCTCTGCCTTCCACTCCCCCTGCTTGTGTGTGCTCTCTCTCTCCCACTTTCTTTCTCTCTCTCTCTCTCTGATAAATAAATAAATAAAATTAAAAAAAAAAAAGCAAAAGCTACTGTGTTGCGGCGCCTGGGTGACTCAGTGGATTGAGGCCTCTGCCTTCAGCTCAGGTCATGATCCCAGGGTCCTGGGATCCCAGGATCTCTCTCTGTCAAATAAATAAATAAAATCTTTAAAAAAAAAAAAAAAGCTACTGTGTTCTTTCCGTCTGAGAGATGGGAAGAAGCGTGTGGGAAAGTGTGTGAGGAGGAGAAAACATATTTACTGATTCTCCTGAAAGTACCAGGCCTTATGCTAATTGCTTTACCCTTATCACCATTCCCAATATGTTTGCACTCTGGAGAAAACAAACAAGAAAGCACACCAATAACTACGGCACAAGGTAAAGATGAGAGTTGTAATATGAAAAGTAAAATGTTAAGAGAATTCCCAGGCATGGAGACACCGCCACTCTAAGTGGTAGAAATCAAGAATGGCTTCATAGAGGGGCACTGGGTGGCTCAGTTAAGTGCCTAATTCTTGATTCCAGCCCAGGTCATGATCGCAGGGTCCTGGGATCAAGTCCTGCATCAGACTCTGTGCTCAGTGAGGAGTCTCTCTGTCCCTCTCCATGGGCTCCTATCCTTTCTCTCTCTGAAATAAATAAATAAAATCATAACAAAAAAAGGAATGGTTTCATAGAAAAGGAAGAATATTAGTTGGGTCTTGAAGGTTGTGCATGATAGAAGCTGAAAAAGGAGAGATACCCCAACAGAGAAAGACAGAGCCACTTCATGTGGGCTTTAAGTATATTTAAGCTGTACTGTGTGGGAGGTGAGGGGTATTAGTGGTATAAAGCCATTGAGTAGAGTGTAAAGTTAGATTTTGAGGAAGGGATTTTGGTGTTGAGAGTCCGAATAAAGTTGTGTGAGAACCTGATGTTTAATTAATAAGGTTGAGGAAAAAGTATGGCACAGATGTAATCGAATCAGTCAAATTAATAAACTTTTTATAATAGCTTGATAATTGGAGTGGGTCCATCACAAAAATTTCAAGTTCAAAAAATTTGAAGGATCATCTGGTTCAATCCCAGTTTACGGATTCGTATATTAAAACCCTCAGAGATTCAAGGTCACATAGTGACAAAAGTGGAACTCTACTTGCAGTATCTGGATTGCCGAACTAGTGTACTTTGCTTTGGCCATGCGGCCTCTCCAGAATATAATCTTTCTAAAAATATATAAAATGGATGCCTGCTATAAAACTGGGCAAAGATTCTCGACTTGGCTCTATCATTTGAATAAAGCTAAATTTATGTTACCCTGGGGAGGAAACAGAGTATACTGGGATTTGGAAATCCAGATGGTTGGATTAGTATTCTGGCCCTGCCACATCAAAACTTCAGCAAGTTACTGAACCTCCATTGAATTCAATGTATTCCTTGATTAAATGGTGACAATAATAACAACCTCCCTATAGCCAGTAGGAGCAAAAGAGAAAATGTAGGTAAGATGTCTAGTATAGTGTCTGGGTGTTTATAGATAGGATTTCTTCCTTCTGCCTTTCTTCCTTTCCTTCCTTTCCTTCTATTTCTTAAGGAAGCCTCATATTCATTTGGTTCTCCAAATGTGACATCCTGAAATTTTTGACAAAGTGTATGGCGTATAATGACTGCCATTATTAAATGAATGACTTTCCCTAAATATGTAATGCTCTATTGCAGTGCTTTTCAAAGGGGTATTATTCATTTAACTTGCAGGATGGATGGATGGATGGATGGATGGATGGATGGATGGATGGATGGATGAAAAGAGCAAGTGAAGAGTTAGACCAGAACTGTGTAATTTCCTGGGGCTGTGAAGTTCTCAGAGACTTTCTCCAAAGTATGCTGCTAAATCCTAGATTGGCTCAAGCCTTCCCAAATCTAAGGACTCTTCAGAGCATTCCGTGAATAGCTCTATGAGGTCCCAAATCCTAAGCAAATACTTGCAAAGTTGTGAGACTGTGGATCTCTCTAAAATGGACTTGTAGTTTTCATAGATTCTCAAAAGGTTCTATGATCCTCCAAATATTAAGAACCACTTGTGGTAGGCACCATACTTCCTAAGATGCAGCCTTCCCAGCAAATAGCACCATAGCTCTTACATTTCAATTCAGGCCATGTTTTATTTGCCAATACCACCACACAGGGAAATGGCTTCCAATCAGGATCTCTTTGGGAAATGCTATTTTAAAATATCTAAAAGTTGTAGTAGATCCGTCAAATGTACATAATAGAGAAAATGGTCTCAGCAAAAGATTAGAGAAGCTAGAAAGTAAATTCAAGGCATTATATTGAAATGCAATGTGAGTATGCAGTTGAAATTCCATTAAATAAGATACATCATTCCATGTATATGGGATACGTGGAAAGCAAGCTAAATGTAGGAGTGCAATTTATACAGAGATAGTAATTATCCTGTGAACTGATGAATGGATGAAGTAATGGTACTTTACAGAAAGGAACAACAGAGTCAACAAATATTTATCAAACTTCCACTGTGATTGAAGCTCTCTATATAAAATATTTTGCATTCAATTAACTTTGTAGTTTTTTTTTTTTTAATTTTATTTATTTATTTATTTATTTGACAGAGATCACAAGTAGGCAGAGAGGCAGGCAGAGAGAAAGGAAGAAGCAGGCTGCCTGCTGAGCAGAAAGCGCGATGCAGGGCTTAATCCCAGGACCCTGGGACCACTACCTGAGCCGAAGGCAGAGGCTTTAACCCACTGAGTCTTCCAGGTGCCCCTAACTTTATTTTTTTAAAAAAAGATTTTACCTACCTATTTGTCAGAGAGCAAGAGCACAAACGGGAAGAGCGTCCGGCAGGCTGAGGGAGAAGCAGGCTTCTAGCTGACCAAGGAACATGATGCAAGGCTGGACCCCAGGACCCTATATCATGACCTGAGCAGAGGGCAGATGCTTAACTGGCTGAGCCACCCAGGCGTCCCTTCAATTAACTTTCTGACTCACAAACTGGGACAGATATTTTATTGAAGAAATAAATTTCCATTTTCACAATGATTTTTCATTAATTTGAAGTTGCATCTTTTCATATAAAGTGTACTTCAAATTCACTGTTAGCAACTCTTAATGTACCAATTATTTCAATATATTTATTCAGTTGATGAAAAGGTTTTTTTGTACCCTGAAAAATTTCCATATCGGTTTTTCACTAAATAAAACATCATTAATGTGGCAAGTGGTTTTGTCAGATCTGAATGCAGTCTTACACTGTTTCACAAGGTAAGGAAGACTATTTGGGGCCATGGAGATATTTTGCTGTTGATGCCACTACTGTGGACATAAAGGACTCTCCATGAGCTGGGAGGTCCTTGGTAGAGCTCCCATCCCTTTTATTTTTTTTTTCCCAATAAAATCATTCCAATTCTCCTTGGAAATGTATTGATCTTCTAATCCTAATCAATGAAGAGATCGCTCTTCTAAATCTCAGTCTGGTAGAGCTGATTCGACCCGCTACTCCATGAGTGAATACTTGACCAGTTCTGCTGAGTCAGAGCTGCACAGAGTCGCTGAGTCAGAGGTCTGTTACTTGCAACCAAAAGCAAGCCTGAAACATTGGCCTAAATTCATTTTCCTTCCGGGATTGTGTTGCCACTTGTATCCCGATATTACCAGTACTCTATTACCTGTGGTGGCACCACACTTCACCATGCACCCTTCTAGAGGGGCTATTACTGTTATCTTAGGGTAAGAAAACCTAAATGTGTTCTCATGATGAGCATAATATTTACATAGTGCTTTATGGTTTGCAAAGCACTTTCACATGTATTGTCTTGAACATTTTGCCTATGTTATATACCAAACTTTTCTCATAGCCAGCTCACAATTATTGGAAACAGTGCAAGAAGCCACAACTAACTTAGAGAAACATGGTCATTGTGTATTAAAACAAACCACAAATCATTATATTTAATATTATCGAGTGCTTGGCAACCCTCTTGGGTCCCTTCCCTCCTTGGGAGCTTTGTGTTATCACTTTTCTATCACTCAATAAACCTTGTCTTGTTGTTCAAAAAATAAAAAATAAAAAATTCTTACTGAGTGTTAATTAACCACCAAATTCTTTTTCTTTTTTAATCCTTCCAGTTTTATTAACATACAATTGCCATACATCACTGTATAAATTCAAGATGTACAGCATAGTAATGTGACTCACATATATTGTGAAATGATTACTGTACTAAGTTTAGTAATTATCCATCGCCTAATATAGATACAATGGAAAGAAAGAGGAAAAAAAATATTTTTTTTCTTGTGATGAGAACTCTTAGGATCTACTCTCTTAATGAATTTGATATATATTATGCAGCAGTGGTAACTAGAGTCATCACATTAGACAGGACATCCCTACTTACCACTGGAAGATTGCAATTTTTTACTACCTTTCTCCACTTTTACCTCTCTGCAACTTCCATCTCTGGTAACCACAAATCTGATCTCTGTTTCTGTAAATTTGGGGGTTTGTTTTTGTTTCTTTTGGGGGATGGTTTTTTTCTTTTTTTAAAAGATTCTATATATGTGAGATTATACATTGTTTGTCTTTCTCTGACTTATTTCACTGAGCATCATGCCCTCAAGATTCATTTACATTGCTGCAAAGAGCAGGATTTCCCCATTTTTGATGGCTGAGTTATATTTTATTGTATCTATCTACCACAACTTCTTTGTTCGTTTTTTTTTTTTTTTTTTTTTTTTTGATGGACACCTCATTGTCTCCGTATCTTGGCTGTTGTAAATAATGCACTATAAACATGAAGGCACAGATGTTTTTGGGTTAGTCTTTTAGCTTCCTTTGGATACATTCCCAGAGGGGGACTTGCTGGATCATATGGTAGTTCTACTTTTAATTTTTGAGGAACCTCCATACTATTTTTCATAGTTGCTGTGTCAGTTTACAATGCCACCAACAGTGCATAAGGGTTCCATTTTCTCCACACCTTCGCCAGTATTGGTTTTCTACTGTCATTTTGACGATGGCCATTCTAACAGGAAACACCAAATTCTTTAGCTTTATTACTCTCATTTACATTTCAAGCATTTCTGTAACTCAGTGTTATTAATCCTCTTCCATAGGTGTAGTTTAGAGATATTAAGTATTTCAACCAAGACCACGCAATGGTAGAGGAAAGATGAAAACCTAGTTCTGCCCAAGTTCAGAGTCAAATTGTCTAACCACTGTGTTAAACTTTTGTCCCACTCACAAAAAGAAACACCTGTATTTCATGGAGCTCCTGGAGGAAACAGCAAGGGCACTAATTTCCAAAGGAGATGAATATATGTGTTATCACTGAAGATATGTTTAATTAAAACTGACTTTATCCCCTTCAGCTTCTGTAGCAAAAACCAGAATTTGGGGTCCTAAGAACTGAAAATGAGAAAAGCATTGTTCCCTGGTCTCAATCTTAAAAAAAAGAGAAAGAAGAAGGTAGGAAAGAAAAGAAAAGAAAAGGAAAGGAAAGGAAAGGAAAGGAAAGGAAAGGAAAAAAAAAAGAAAAGAAAAGAACCTCTCAGCTGGAGACAATGTCCATGTAGGGAAATGTAATCTCTGCTCAAGTGGATAAAGGCATTAGAGTGAAAAATGAAATTGTTAAGCTGAAATGATGGGAACTGAAAAGGGTCACAGACGGATGGAAATGGAAATAAACTAGATCTATCCACTGGCTGCGATTTTGTTCACTAGGGGCTGCTGGTGCAGATTTTGAAGTCAAAGGTGAACTATGAATTCCATACAGGCTACTCAGTCTCACATGTGGAAATAAAATTCCAAGAAGGAGGACATAAAAAAATTGCTTTGATAGATTCAAAGAGATATTAGCCAGTCATCCCAACTATAGAGAATAAAAGACTGCTTAAGAATTGCATATCTGGCATGCTCTTCAGGATTCTTCCCTGGAGATCAGTAGGTCACACTGGTGGGAGGAAGAAACCAAAGAGGATCATCTTCCCAACGAGATCCGGTTGCTCTTTTGCTGTAAACAGTTTATTCCTTGACCTACAAAAGACCCACAAGTATCCTTAACTTTAAAAGCATGAACTTGGAATAAAAGAAAAAAAAGAAATATGTGTAAATTATTTTCTAATAATCAAATTCAAATTTTACAACTACAAAGATGTCTCTCCTAATTGTCCACTGAAGAGAGCGGTCATCAATTCACTCTCTTCTCAAGGAGATAGTCACTGTCGACTCCATTAAGTTATCATCCTACAGCAGGAAATTTATCATAATTTATTCTAGGATATTCTAAATTTACCCTGTTGATTACCACTGTGTAAACAATGTCTGCTGTGAGCTGGGGTTGGATGATTGAGGGTTGCAACAGGCGCTGGTTTGGAGTCGCCATTTGCTGAAGAGCTTCATGGTTGTTCTATCAGTACAAACTCCAGGGATGTCTAACAAGAGCTTCAGTGGTGATGGGAAAAAAAATGAGGCTCTTCCTCTATGTAATGGTAATGAGCCACTTACTGCAATATCTCTCTTTGGAGAGGCAAGTCCAAATGGCAGAAGGTTAAAGAACATTAGAAAGTGGTTTGTGCATGGACAACATGTTTTTGTTTTTGTTTTCATTAAAAAGAGAGAAAGAGAGAGAGAGAGAGAAGAAAAAACTGCTAAAGGGCATTTGTAGAGGTCAGCACTGAAAACTCTTCAGAAAACTGTCTTCAGTGACCATATATAAAATTTAAGTTATGATAAGTTTCCTCATAATTGTAGTAAAAGTTGTCCAAACTGGCAAGGAAAGACTTGTGTTTTAATTTGTATGTTTCTATTCACCAAAAAAATATTAGGAATTTATTTGATGTGGATTGAAGACACTGAACATTTATTAAAATTAATGACATCTGGGTTTCTCTTTCCTTCAGACATTGCTAGTAACTCTTCCACGCCTCTTCTCCCCCATCTTTCTCTTGCTTCATTTCCAGCCATATGTTTGTGGTAACTTAGTTATTCTCAGCTCCTCAGCCTGTGGCAGTAAGCACTCCATTTTCATCATTCAATCCTACCTTGAAGCTTGTCCGTCCCTATCTTTCTAAGTAGAAAAAGTGGATGTAGAATCTTATTTGACTGTTTGCCGCCCAATTTCACCTTTAAATTTATTCCTTCCTGTTGAAGTTTCTCCTCCAAATTTTGCTTTTTCAGAAGAGTAAAAATAATGTGAAGTCTTTTTTTTCTAAAGACTATATTTATTTACTTGACAGAGACACATAGCAAGAGAGGGAACACAAGAAGGGTGGGTGGGAGAGGGAGAAACGGGCTTCCCTCTGAGCAGTGGCCCGATGTGGGGCTTGATCTCAGGACTCAGGGATCATGACCTGACAGGAAGGCAGATGCTTAACGACTGAGCCATCCAGGTGCCCCCAAAATAATGTAAAGTCTTACTGGAATGTTCTGGCCTCTGCCACATAAATTGCTTCTCTTTGTTCTCTACTCTTTCTCTTTGGAAGTCCCTCATTATGCGGAGTATAAATGTAAGATCCACACAAAGGCTGAAAGGACAGTAGGAGAAAGTGACAGCGCCCTCTTCAGCAAGGAAGACGAAATGACCAAGTCCTGAGAACTGCTATTGAATACCAAATTAGGATGATCCCAATTTTATAAGGCCTGTGGTCTAGAATCACTCTACCTCTTCTGACATGTTTCCATACTCCTATGCTTCCTAAGTACTTTTACCAAAAAAATCATGTTTCTTTGAAACTTTAAAGAAATTCTCGATCCCCTTCTAGTCTCACTGAAACATGAGTCCCTGAGTAAATATATCTTCTTCCTTTCTTCTACCTTTCTTCTGATCCTAACCCATTGTACCCCATTACAAGATGATACTACATGAGTCCTACTTCAGAAGAGAAGGTATCCATTTTATTGCATAAAGTGAACTCCTTGAAAAAGTCTGATACTTGTTTTCTGCAAGATAGGCAAGCATTGTTGCAGCTATAAAATACTAAAAATGAGTGAGGGTTAATAGCAAATTTCTCTCCTTAATTAGTATTTAATACATTATGTCCTTACAGGATATTTTTCAGAAATTAAATTAATATATTCTATGGGATACGATTGTACTCAATTCACTAAATGAGCTGAAGTTAGGAAGAAACAAACAGAACATTATTCTCTCTCCAAACTTCCCCCTTTCGAACCCAAACTATTCTTACTTATTGTGTGAAGTTTTTCCATCAACTTCAGTTAATAAATGTCTAACCATTCCATGAGCAATTTGCTCTCTTTAAAAAGTCAACTTCAATGATTAATAATTCAAATTATGTACTTGGTAGATAAATAGGATCAACAGATATTGGATTTTAAAGTTTAATAATTTAAACTATCAAGAGGTACCTATGACACTTATAAGTATTTCTTATTAAATAAGCACCTAGTGCAAGTATATAAGAATAAAATATGCAAATGTTTTCAATCCTAATATTTGTAACAAAATGGAAAACTATACTATTACTACTACTATACTTTCCATTTTTAACCATTACTTATATGGCAAATCTGATACTGCTCCATTCCTTACAAAATACCATATTCAATCCTCATAGGGACCCTGCAAAGTCACTACCGTTACCATTTTAGAGACAAGGAAACTGATATCCAGAAGAAGTTAAGTAACCATCCCCAAACAACACAGAATAAGTCATTACCTCAAGCTCTTAATCAGGTTAGCAAATGAATCAAAGGGAGCCAAAAACTATTATTAGGATAATGTCTTAATCTATCCCAATGTCCAAATGTCCAAGAACCAATGTTAGGATAATGTCTTAATTATAAGATAATATCTTAATCTTATAATTAAGATAATTATATATCTTATTTCCTGACATTTTTTCTATATATTGGAGTATATCTGTGGATACTGGCAAGTATATTCAGCAAATGGGCCACGTCAGACAAGAAAATAATTTTTTATTGTATAATCTTTGGAAGTATACAGATACTGCACACTTTAAAAGAAGTATGCAGATACAAAATTCATGAAACTTTAAACTTTAAACCACAAATATTAGAAGACTCATTACTCTGAAGAAGTAATGAAACAGAAATATATCTCAGTTGTGTAGATTTTTTTTCTTTTTGGCCTGAAGGGACAGAGAGTTCTGTTTTAATGAGAGTGTTATTTGTTTTCACTGGTATAAATATGTATTTGTACAATTTGCAGTTGGCAACCTAAAATTGAGAGATGTAGTCTCAGCTATTAGCTCTGACAGGTAAGAGTATAGCAAATTCATTCTGGCCCCCCAAAAGAAGAGAAACTGTTTAATATGTATAAGGACAGAAACAAACAATCCATAGTCAAGATATTAAAAATAATAACAGCTAGAAGAGACATTCAGGGAACAAGCAGGGAAATTTGAGTATAATCATGGGGAAGAAGATGCTAGAAGTGTACAGCATCTTTGTAACTGTGGCGACAGAATGGGCAGAGCATACTGGGAGATTTTCCTTTCAGAGCTGAAGTACTTTGCTATGCCTCAGTGGTTAATGCCAAATGCCTGAATGGATTCTCAAAGGAGGCATCTATTTTTCTTTTTTTTTTCCTTTTTCCTTTCTCTCTCTCTCTTTTTTTTTTTTTTTTCTTATTTGTCAGAGAGAGAGAGCACAAGCAGGGGGAGTGGCAGGCAGTGGGAGAAGCAGGCTCTCTGTCGAGTAGGGAGTCCAATACAGGACTCAATCCCAAGACCCTGGGATTATGACCCGAGCTGAAGGAGACGCTAACTGACTGAGCCACCCAGGCATCTCTGGGATGCATCTTTTCTTTAGTGGACAGGAAGCATCAAATTAGCCCCTGTTTGATTCCAGCAGCAGCACATCATCTATGAAGACCATACCCAAGAATCTAGTCGTGATTTTCTCCACTGAGGGACCCATGAAAGCTACTGCAAGCCAGCTGACCACATTGCTAGGAAGTGCTGTTGCTGAAATGTGAATTCTGGTCAGCTACCTGCAGAGATATAAGTAACAACCTGGAGGGCTCAGAAATAGAGCCCTGTGTTCACAGGGGCATTGCTTATGACAGGTATGTTATGCTTTGGCATAACAAATCACTGGAGCAGTGATGCTGATGAGACCATTTCCTTTCTGGCTGAAGAAAGTAAAATAAAAGAATCACACACCACAGACAAAAAGCAAATTCTAGATTATGAATATACGCATGTGAAAAAGCAGAGCTGAAAATTTTAAGATAATATAAGAATATTTTTATGACACCTTTAGATAGGGAAGAATTTCTTAAGGCAGAAGAAAGAGAAATGTTGATAATTTTTTAAGCTTCTATGTTAAATCCATTGTCCGTTGTCTTCAGAAAATCTTAGCCTAAACAACTGCCTACAATTAAGATTTTTAAATTTTCCAGGGACATTCCTGATAGTACGAGTATCATTTCACAGCAATACCTATTAAAATTTTGTTGCTTTAGATTCTGATAAAGTTCAGCGATTTCATAAAACCAAATGTCTGTCCAGTGAATTTGCACTAATATCTTTCATAGAGCATGCATTTACTGTGAAATATTGACGATCAAAACAGAGGAGCAGGGAAGGAAGAAGGGAGATGGTTGGAATAAAAACCACCAATTACTATTTTTGCCTTTTTTTCTTTTTCTTTTTCTTTTTTTCCCCATGTCTGTGTTGTCTCCTTGAGAAGCCCGGGATGAGATCACTCCTCACATACGTTCCTACTTACTGGTTGGCTCTTGGTGGGTTTATCTGTTTCTTAGTAATTAGTTGGAATGCTGTGGGAATATGAGGGATGTCAGACCTGTCAGTCAAGGGAGCCATGTGGGAGGTCTTAAAGGAACACTACAATTTGGTGGAGCCTTTCCTTTCTTTTTATACTTAAGAATTTTTTACTGATTTTTAGAAATCAACCGAAGTGTGGTCTGACTGCATAGTTCTGGTAAGGTCTGTAACTGCTGTACAGGGAGAGGGATTTCTCCCTATGAATAATCTTGATGTTTGCAAGGTCTTATAATAAGGGGCCAACATAGGTCAAACATTGTGGTACATACACACACACACATACCTGGAGAAGCATGCCTCTAACTATAGTATTCTTCTGTACCTTTTTGTTTTAAAAGGTGTTTGTGGTGTTTTCCTAAGCTACACAGATAGAAACTGCCTGACTGGTGCCTGTCCTGTGAATGCCTTTCAGTGAATTACTTTCATCTCACTGATCCCAAGGGGGTATTTCAGCTGTAGATATGTATCATGTCATCTTCCATCTGTCTTAACAGCTCTATTTCCCACATTCAGTGGCAGCATCTAACAAGGGCGTCAAGCAGCAGAACACTTCGCTGACACTTGCCGAGTACAGTGTTTCATTTGCCATCGGTTTTTGGCCAAATAAGACAAATAGTAAATGCATGCCTTGGATCTTTTGGGGGGAGTCTTAATACGAGGGGGGGGTGAAAAGAAAGGAGCTAATAAGAGTGAACATTCTTTTTGTCATTAATTCCAATTTAATATATGAAAATTAGAGAAAGAACATTTGTTCTAAAGACCTGAGTTTTGAAGAATCACAGAGACAGAAAAGTGGTTTTGTGAAGAAGGGGTTTGGGGAAAGGAAAGAGTATTGGGAGAAATTTGGCAAGTGAACTGAAGCCAGGCCAGGGCAGTGAGACTCCAGTAATAGTTCCAGCCGTGGAGTACCAAAGAAGCAGAAGTGAACAAATTAAGACAAGAGCAAAGCTAGGGGAAGGCATCAAAGGACAAGCTGTCCTAATTTAGTGTGCTTAATGCTCAAAGCCCTGCTGGGACATCACATTGACTCCGGGTGACCACACACAGGTGGGTTCCCTGCAGTGGACGTCAGTGTGTCCTCTCTTGCCACCCGGAACCCCAGGAAGAAGAGGCAGAAAAAAGGTGGGGAACCAAGCTCTCTCAAATAGAGAGGAGTATATACTCTACTTCTAAAGGTGCCTAATGGAAAGATTTAAAACTAAAATTGCCTTACATACATAAAATAAGGGATGCCTGGGTGGTTAAGCATTGGTTAAGCATCTGCCTTCAGTCCAGGTCACGATCCAGGGGTCCTAGGATGGAGTCTGGAACTTGGCTCCATGCTCAGCAGGGAGCCTGTTTCTCCCTCTGCCTGGCCTTCCCCCTGCTTGTGCTCTCTCTCTGTGACAAATGGATAAAAAAAATCTTTTTTAAAAAAGATAAAAAGCGATTTAAATAATTTGCCTATCAAAAGCATTTATGGCCTTAAGCTTTTAGAGGAAAATGCATTTATTCGTTCAACGAAAGTTCTAAGCAACAACAACAAAAAAATGCCTCAGCCTCAATCAATGCCAAACACACAGTTTTGTGGGGAAGAAGTATCCTTGATGTCACTGCAACTAATGGTTATTGAGATTGAGTGGTGTGTGTATAATTTCCCAGAATTTATATGAATCAAAATTCAGCAAGTCAAACCATGTATAAAGAATGAAAGACAGAACAGTAGCTAAAGAATGCAACAAATATTCTCAAAACTGGTTTAATGTCTTTTCTATACACTATAGCACAATTAGATAAATACCAAAAAAGACTCAACATTTTTAAGTTACAATGTGTCTTTAAACCCAAACTCTATATGCTCCCTTTATTTCCTAAAAGTATGGTTACACTTTATCATCTTTATAAGTTTTCTACAAAGAAACAAAAACATCTATACAAAACAAGTTGAGCTTTGACAAAGAGTGTATATGAGAAATCACAATACTATGCCGACCACTTAAGCAGCTAAATGTAATCACAGACAATAATTTTTAACAGCAAATTAACATTGATAGTCTTCTGCATCATTTCGTCAAGAAGGTAAATCATACAAATTACTCATATGAACAACATAATCAGTCTCAACATTATTAAAATTCTAGAGTTATATGATAATTCTTATCATATAACATATATATCTTATACATATCACATATAAGATATATATGTTATCTTATATATGATAATATTATCTTATCTTATTATGATATTTTATATTATATTATTATATTATCTCATATATATCTTACATATAACATATATATATAGAGAGAGAGAGAGTTATCATTATAACTCTAGAGTTTGGTACATTATCAAAACTTGAGATCTTGCCTTCTCACTACACTTCCGACAACCACTGTGTGAACAAAAATTAGTATTCGCTGGACACTGTTGTCACCTCAAATAAATGTATTCATTATAAATTCGATACAAATATGTTGTTAAGCTAAAAGATATTGATGTCTATTGAGGTAGGGGAAACTTCTCTTATAAAAAGCTACTAATTGTGTTTTCTGAATGTGTGTAAAGTAATGTCGGGTCAAGTAAAATGTGTGTGTGTATGTCCTGATAAGAAATGTTATTTTCTTCAATTTTGATCAACCAAAAAGTGATATGTTCATTTTAAAACACAATCTATGTATAATTTTTTGGAAACACTACAATTTCTATTCATCACATTAACATAACAGATTTTTTTCAGTGTGTATGAGTATCAAAATATGAACAATAAATAGCTTATTGACTGCCTAATGTTGGCTTTGTTTTTTTTTTAATTCTATTCATTTTTTTGACCAAGATTCTACTGCATAGTAAAATAATCATTAAATGAAGCACATTTTCGTGGAATAAGATTTAGCAGAAAAAATTTCTTAAAAAATTTCTTAATACAAGATGTATCAACATAAAATTTAGACAATCACTTAGTAACTCAGGCAAAAACATCCGATGGAAGCCTCTTTAAATCTATAATTTGGGTGGCTTGTTTTTTTTTTTTTTTTTTTTTAGGGGAGATGGACCATGATAGGAAGCGGAAAATAATCCTCAAAGTCCCCGATTTACATTTGGTGGGAAAATTATTTGTGCTTTAATAAAAGTTTTCAAAGAAAGCAATTATTTGAACTGAAAGTATTATTTTCCTTCTTAAATTGTTTTCACTTAAAATGTTAAGATTTCCCTCTTCTAAGAAGTCAAATGAAGAGCGAGTACAGCTGTTTTTTTCTTTGAACATGGGAACTGCTTTTACAGTAGTTATAAGTTTGATCATATCCAGAGACAGACTCTCCCAAGGGAAGATTTATCAACCAAGTCAGCATCCAGTACAAATATTCACAAACAGTTGTTGAAACAGTTGTTTATCAATAATATCAAATGACATCTGGTCTGTCCCTTATAGTGGGAGGAGGGGGAGAGGGAGATCTTAAGTCTCCTTTCTTTCCTCACATACTTTGCATATTTGGTTCCTAGGCTCACTTATGCTAATCAAGAGAAAAAAGGAAAGATAGAGAGAACATATTGATTATATTGGAAATGGCTGGTGGATACTAGAGGAAAAAATAGGACAACAGAATTAGTCAGGGATGTGAAAAAAAACAGACAAAAACCATATAGATACTGTTGGGGTGGAGGCTGGGAAAATTTTCTTTCAAAGAGGAGAGAGAATATAGAGGGAAATGATCTTGCATACAGGAGGTTAAGGACGGAAAAGAAGAGTTTAAAACATGTTGGTAGATCTTATACCTGTAACCCATTCTGGCAAGTTCTTGAGATGCTTAGCTTTTCACTTATTTTGCCTGCTGAGATAACCTGCAGAGACTCTCCCCAGGCTGGGTTGTCTGACCACTTTTCATTAAGGGCTTTGACCTCTTCCAGAGTGGCCTCCCCCCATTTTATGCCCCTTGTTCTGGACTGAACTGTATCCTCCCAAAATTCATATGTATCTCTGAATGTGACTGTATTTGAAGATAGAATCTTTAAAGAGTTAATTAAGGTTACATGAAGTCATATTGGTTGGCCCTAATCCAGTATGACTGGTGTCCTTTTAAGAAGAGGAATTAGGGGCGCCAGGGTGGCTCAGTCGTTAAGCGTATACCTTCGCCTCAGGTCATGATCCCAGGGTCCTGGGATCGAGCCCCGCATTGGGCTCCCTCCTCAGCAGGAAGCCTGCTTCTCCCTCTCCCACTCCCCCTGCTATGTTCCCTCTCTCCCTGTGTCTCCGTCAAATAAGTAAATATTAAAAAAAAAAAAACTTTTAAAAAAGAAGAGGAAGTTAATACACAAACTAGAAGGAAGACCATGTGAAGACACAAGAAAAAGACAGCTATCCACAAGCCATGAAAAGAGGCCTCAAACTCTGCCAAACCTTGCTCTTGTTCTTCTAGCCTCCAGGACTGTGAGGAAATTAATTCCTGTTATTTAAGACCCCCATTCTGTGGTGCTTTGCCATGGCAACCTGAGAAAGCTCATATACACTCACTCCATTAAAATCGATTCTCCCCCCGCCCGTCTTTCAGTATTGTCCTCTTCTTTCTCTCCTGCATTGCCCAAAATATTCAAAGTTCTCCGGACAGAGGCTCCTTAGTAGGTTCACAAAGATGACCCAGACATTTGAACTCATGTGGGAGCTGGTTACTAAGATAAAGCAGAAAGTGAGGTAGGTCTGTGAGTCTGGCAGGAAGAGAAAGGCTGCTGTAAGGGCGGGAGAAAGTGCTAGACAGGTGAGTTCACTCTGGAGACTCGCCTCTGAGCCAGGGTATGAGGGTGGGTAGAAGGTACTCACAAGACAGGGAAGACAGTTTCAGCTCTGAGGTGAGAAAAAGTGAGAAGCAGTGTCATTAACTGAGCCATCCTTTGGGTCAGACTGCTAAATTAAATGCTATGTATGCTTTGGGGCATTTAACCAGCCTTAGGGGCCCTAGGGGATGGCTATTAGTATTGTCTTGGATTTACTGATGACAGGTTGAGAGAGTTTAAGCATCTTGCCCAAGGTCTTCACAGAAAAGGGGTAGGTAAGCCATGCATCAGTCCTGATCTGCCTTTCTCTGGATTCTGGGCCATTATCATTATACTCCACCCAAACATTCCAAGGCCAGTGACATTCCTGAGACATGGTGAGCCAAGGCCAGGTGCTGTGTGGCTCCTCATCCAGGACCGAGAATGGAAACCGCTGAAAGGTGCAAAAGGAAAGGGAAGCATACAAAATGACACAGAAGACCAGGATTTGGTAGAGCTGACTTCCATGAAGCCACTCTGTTCACCTACCTTTCTCCTGTTCTCCATGGGAATTATAGGACTTCATTCTGATTCCCCGTATGTGCAAATATACTTATTTGATTTCTTAGCCACTAAATGACTCTCTGTCTTACAACCCTGGATGCCCCATCCCCACCCAACTTTATATTTAACATGTCCCAGGAATATCCCCACTAAGCAGCCACCAGCTGAACACAGGGGTGACCTCATCCACCGGCCAACTTTTAACGTGCACAGATGGGTGTTGTCACTTGCTGACTCATAATACCTGCAGACACCTCGACGTGTCTGAGGCATTTATCTGTCTGAAGGCAATAGCACTTTCCACGGGCAAAAATGTGCCTTCGTAAAACACAGTGATCCTGGTGAATTAAGTTCCAGAATTTGCTTAATAGTTATCAAGGGCCATGAGATTTCCTATTCCAAAAAGCAATTCAGCCAAATTAAATGTTTGACTAGAACTTCAGGTAAATTCAAACAAAAGAAAGTTCAGATGAGAAAATACTCAGAATAGATCACAACTTCACAACGTTGCTCAATTCTGAGTATTTGAACCCTAATTATTCAATAATGCTTTTGCTCTACCCCACTTCCTGCAAACCCATGTTGATTAAATACCTTTTGCAAGATGTTTATGAAGTCAAGGACTTTACTGTGGACTAAAAGCCCCTGTCTCAGACACTCCACTTGTGGAGTTCATAAATCAAATTGCTGCAGCTTTCCTACCTCTTCCTGATGCAGCTACAAGTATTTTCAGTTGGCACAATAGTAATAATGAGAAACTCACATTCAGGATTTCCATGCCATCCCTAAATTTCTTGCACATAGGAGTTCGAAATATGTTTAAAAATTAGAATTTTAACTTTTCCCATTCTAACTTCCCTCTTCTTTTTTTTTTTTTATTTTTTTATTTATTTATTTGACAGACAGAGATCACAAGTAGGCAGAGAGGCAGGCAGAGAGAGAGAGAGAGAGAGAGAGAGGGAAGCAGGCTTCCTGCGGAGCAGGGAGCCCGATGCGGGGCTCGACCCCAGGACCCTGAGATCATGACCCGAGCCGAAGGCAGCAGCCCAAACCACTGAGCCATCCAGGCGCCCCCTAACTTCCCTCTTCTATGACATCACTTGAAGCATAATGGTTTCAGGTCAAACAAACAAGGAAAAAGTAGCTTCATTGTAAGTTTTTGCACATTTAGGATTAAGTTACAAGATTTATTTTTCATCATTACTTAACTACATATAGGTGAGATACATGACTTTCAATCATATTATTTCATATTTTAAAAGAATATTATCTTGGACACTACTCAGCAAGACTCTTAGTACACTATTCTCTGCAAAGTACCACTGAAATTATGCTTTTATGTTCTGATGATTAAAACTTTGATGCCTAAAGAAATTCATATTTGTCATACTGATTAGAGTTATTAATTAATTTCAGGACCTTAACATCCAGTTTTAACTTTATTGAAAATCTACCACTAGCATGCTAAATAACTACCATTATCAATGTAATATGACATATATATTACATGCAAGTATTAGTATACACTTGCATATAAGTATATACACACATATATACTAACACTAATATATAATGCAAATCTAACATATATTATACATGTAATATAACTCCTTTAGCTCTAGAATAGCTTATTTCTGTTTTTGGCATTCTTAGTGACAGGTTTTACATCCAAATGGGTTTTGTGCCTTTATAGAATGATGTCTAGCCATTAGTTATAGCAACTCTAGCAATTCATAGATTAACCAGGGTAATGAGGAACATGATCTTTATTGAAAAATTAAATTATTAATTTTATCTCAACTTTTTACTTATGAGAGTACCCATTTAAACCATTTTGTATAAGATCATTCTAGTACCTCTATTGAAAAGAGGTATCATTTCATCCTGATTCTATAAAAAAAACTTTTCAATGTTTGGAGGAATTTCCAAATTGATGATGATGATAATAATAATAATAAATTCATAAATAAATAAATATGTAAATTCAAATATGTAAATTCAAAGCCACATGGGTGGCTCAGGTAATTTAGCCTCTGATTCCAGAGTCATGATCATGATCTGAAGTCAATTTCAGATTTCAGGTCATGATCCCAGGATTCAGGGATGAAGCCAAGCAGAGGCAGACTCTTCACTCAGCAGGGAGTCCGTTTCTCCCTTTCTCTCTCCTCTCCCTCTGGCCCTCCATGAAGCGCCCCTTGTGCTCTTTCTCACTCTCTCTCAAATAAATAAATAAAATCTTTTAAGGCAATTAAAAAATAAAAATAAACTTAAAGAAAAAGACCTATTTGCAACTTGAAACTTCTATGGAACAACACTAGCTTTGTACATCAAGTTAAAAATGAAATATATATATTTTTAAAAAGATTTTGGTCTATTGGCTTCAGTGGTTTTCCATTATTCTTTTATTTTCTGTGAGTGAGCTAATACCATATTTCTCTTTCATCCATCTTTTCAAAAACTAAAAGATGATTCGATGCATACATTTAAAGTATAGATTTGGGGCTGATATAAAGCTCAGCCACAACATGAAAAGTGCAAAAATGTAACTATCCTAGTAATCAAGGCCCCACGGGACCACCAGGCAGGTTCCCCCTTGATCCCCGCACCGGCTTCCAAAGAACTCTGACTCAGCCAGTTCCCAGTAAGGCAACCACGCTTAGTCCACTGAACCTCCATCTACAGAGCTCACTTGCTATGGGGCCGTGTCTCCCTCATTCTTCTCCCCTTCCTTCTGGGTCCTAATCTAGAGTGGGCAGAAAGCCATCTAGGCAGATACCCAGATCACTCGGAGCTGTGGGAAACTGAGGGGCAGCTCTGCCCTCTTAGGTTTAAATCATGAAGTCACAGAAGTGCTCCGGGTCCTCTTCAGTGAGGCGCTCTGTCCCTGTTACCCTGAAGAGGGAGAGACAAGGCCTTTCTGCTCTCAACCCCTTAAATCTCCAAGGAAGTTCTCTCATGTTCTGCCGGCCCTGGGCTCATCGCCACCAGCCACGGGGGGGGGGGTGGGGGGGGTGGGTCCAGAAGGTTCAGGGCTGCCCTGCGTCTAACTCGCCAAGCTCCTCTCCACGCTCCCCTCCCTGACTCCCAGCCCCAGCGCTAAGACGCAGACAAACCTGCTCAGATTGAACTTCCTCAAAGCTTCTAGTTTTTTGTTTTTGTTTTTGTTTTTGTTTTTTTTGGATTTTTTTTTAATTTTTTATTTTTTATAAACATTCATTTTTATCCCCAGGGGTACAGGTCTGTGAATCACCAGGTTTACACACTTCACAGCACTCACCAAAAAGCTTCTAGTTTTAATGCCCAAACCTACATTTCCAAATGTTCGAAAAGAGATGTATGCTACTGTCAAGAATCTCTTTCAAAACTCACAGAAGCAGTGAAGGTGGGACTCTTTACTTGGGAGAATGGAGGAAGCCAAGACATATAAATTTAGTAATGTAAAGGAAAAAAAAACTCTCTAATATCTCAGAATTATTATCCTGCTACAACTGTGATCTGAGATTCATAAATATTAAAAAAATTAATCTTCAATCAAGTTTAACTTAAATATGTTTAAAGCATTAAAAGATGTGAACATTTTCCTAAGGGGCTTTTTGATTTTGCTTACTTTCCTAATTGTGACTTATGACCTTTAATGCAGCTAAGCTTTTATATCTTTGTATAAGACAATATATGTCTTGTTAGGTATTTACTCAGAAAGAAATAAAATTATTTCAGAATGTCCAAAGTAATATAAAATTATTAGGATAATTTTATTACTACAGCAAGACTAAAACCTCTGAAAAACTAAATTTACATCATATAATATAAAGTCATTTCAGAATAGAAAATGCAGATATATTTTAATCATATAGAATGTCTTTCAGTGTCCCCCATTTTATCATAATTACCAGTGTTGGGTCTACAGATTTCCTATTGATGCATTAAGTTGCTTTAAAAGTTAATTTAAAAATCCAGTCAAACCAATTGTAGGTCAAAATCATTTCTCATCTCCATTGACATTAGTTCACTGAATCTCCAAATATATAAAAGCACCTAAGTATTTTTGCTTTGAAGCAGAATCTCATATCTTTTTTTCAACGAGACACATTGGTTTGATAACAGTGAGTAGAATACAATTTTAGAAATGTGCTCTATAACATGCCAAGTCCTAAGTCTTACTCGGCAATCTCGTCCTTACATATTACTCCTCAGGTCTTTCACTAGTCACACTGTTTTACATTTTAAAAATGGGAAGAGTATGCAAAGATAGCAGAAGGGAACAAGGAAGGGGAAAGAAAAAAAAAGGAAAGGAATTAGAAAGAAAAAATTTTTATTTGGTCCCTGATACATCAGATCAAAAAAATTAACCATTTCTACATCTTTCAGTTATTCCTCTCTTCTACACCTACCCAGAGGGTTGCTTCTTCATCTTTGAAAGAAGGGGTGGCAGAGAGGATTTAGGATTCCAGAAAGAGGTCTTCCAAACTGCTGACAAACCACAGGCCAAAGAAAACAGTCAGTATCATAATAAAAAATCAAAACATTTACCAAAAATGTAATCGTTTACTTGTAAGATATGTTAAATGTCTCAATGCTAAGAAATATTCCAGAGCAGATACAACTTATTATCCAATAAAGAAACATCCATAGAAAGTCTGGCTTACTTCTCACTTAAACTTGCTCAATATAGATAAAGATTAATCCTATACTTAAGTGCTTCCCCAACCGGTTTTAAATTCCCACAATCATTTAGTGATTATTTGTCATGGATTACGGATACTGCTATTAACTTTTTGACAACAATAGCAGAGACATGGTTGGTCTTTCCGTGAGTTCTTGGAAAGACGTTAGCCGTGATCTCTCTCCTATATCTAGGCAACACATTCAAATACGTGTTGATCACCTACTAAAGTGACGTATTGTGTAGGAGGATATCAAAATATAGAGTCCTCAGAAAACAGGTAACAAGAATAAGATATACATGATCATTATAAAGGAGAAACTGAATAGAGGTCAGAAAGGACAAAACTTTACATGAGCTCAAAGGAAGGACACATAAATGTTGCCAAAGGGCATCGAGATGATGTCAAAATGCAATTGCCAGCTCACTGGGCTCTCGTGATGGTCGGTATGTGAGTCAGTGGAGCGAAGCAGGCCATTTCCAGCACAGAGAACTGAAGAGGAAGGAGAGTGAATGTGAAACTATTAGTCTAGAACACGAAAAATGCCCTAAGTCACAAAATCCTCAAATGCTGACAAATCCTGCAAAAACTGTGGCAGGAGAGATCCTTCCTAAAGGGCAAATTAAATATGTAAGCACCCAGACTCAATCATTTAAAATACAAGCCAATAAAACATAAACCTTTTCTACGTTTCTGAGAAATAATCCATGTTCATCTTAACAGGAAACCAATTAAATGGACTAAGGTCGGTAGACTCTAGTTCTGATTTGAATTCCGCCATCCATTTTTTGAGTGACTCAGGGAAAATTCCTTGACTCTCAGGGTCTCACCTGGCCAGGAGAGATCATGCTCCCACAGCTTGGTCTCCCAACAAAATGAAGCTGTGTCCTCCCTCCATCAAACACGGGAAGGCCCATGGTAACCGGGGTTCTGGATTGGCATTTTAGTTAAAGTTTTGTTGCCCCGCCAGACCCCCAAACCACAGGAGGAGAACTCTGTGTGTTTCCTACTTCTTTGCAGACTTGAGAAAACAAAGGATTCATTTCATTTCATTTCGGCCATCAATGAATTATGAATTAGTGTGCAGGATTGATGTGTGTTATGTGACACAAGGGGCACATCTGGAACACTTCCTTACTCTGTATCACATTTCAAAAAGTGTTTTTTAAATCATCTAGTAATATAGTGGGCATAAAATTCTTTGCATAATGCAAAGCTCTATCTAGCTAGATGGTATTACTAACTAGTAGAATCTTCCAAAGAAGAAAAACCTCTCTCTTTAAAGACTAAAAATACAAGTATAAAAATACTGCATCATTGGTTCAATAATTAAAATCATCTGATAATGAGAAATTAAGGTGCCCAGGATGGCCACATACTACTCTTAATTAAACGAGTGGCATGATTGTTTCTTACTGAATAATTACTTTCTGTGTCATGATGGATATTAACAAAGAAACTTCTCTAACACTCACTTTTGTCTCTTTTGCTTTATTTCATCTCCATGCTTTAATTAGGTGAATTTTTGAAGAAAAAAAAAATAGCCCCACATCGTTTGGACACATGGATCCGAGGTTTCTCTACCAGATCCTGTGGTAACAGGGTTGTTAATTTTCCTCTCCAAACAACCAGCTCTCCTAACATCTCCAAACACCACCATTGCAGGCTAGCTCTTCATCAGCTGGACCTCTGTGACAGAAGACAATGTGCAGCATCATCTGTTCTGCCACATCTGCTTGGTCTCTCACATATTTAACTAAGCTTTCATCTCTGAAGTGCAAAGATAATTATTTCCAGAAGTCACCGAAAAGAGCAGGACCACTGGAGGACACGAGTGCCGGGGATTTGCTTGACTTTCAACAGTAAGAATAGGTGAAAATCTCTGAAGAGAAGGATTTGTGAGATTCTCCAGGAAGGATGCATTTTACAGCTTAGTTTTTGTTCCAGAAGGAGAAATCTACCACATGTCATTGTACAGGGCTGCAGAGAGCCCCATACACAGCCAGAGAGGGAGGGCAAGGCCAGCCTCAGGACTGAAAAGACGGGAGCGGTCGGGTTGTGGCTTGGGCAGAGAGCTGCCCCTAAGTCCCATAGGAAGAAGAAAAGGTGATTTTAACAAAGAAACGTTAATTGAAACATTTCCATAAGCAATATGGAATTATTCTGCTAAAACGTATCATGTGATTATTGAATTTATTTTTTCATTACTTAAGCAAATAACTATAGTTCTTGATAGCCTTAGCGTTTTGCAGGTGCTGTTAATTTTGTTTCTATCATATTGTAACATTCAGAAATTACCTATTTTCTTCTTTTTACCAATTCTAGGTCACCTAGTGGTGAATGGATGAAAAAAAAAAAAAAAAAACCCAGCTGTGAGTAAGTTCTTCATTTGTGACAAATCATGAGAGTTATATCCAACTCAATCAAAACAGGGGGGAGAAAAAGATACACATGTAGTGAAAAGAAGGGCCACATGCACCCCAAAGTTCATAGCAGCAATGTCCACAATAGCCAAACTGTGGAAGGACCCAAGATGCCCTTCAACAGATGAATGGATAAAGAAGATGTGGTCCATATATACAATGGAATATTACTCAGCCATAAGAAAGGATGAATACCCATTTAACTCATCCCCCACCTCCCCTCAGCAGCCCTCAGTTTGTTTTCTACCATTAAGTCTTTCTTATGGTTTGCTTCTTCCCCTCCTCCACCAATGTTAATCAGTTTTGTTTCTTAAGTTCCACATATGACTGAAATTGTGTATTTGTCTTTCTCTGACTGACCAATTTTGCTTTGCATTATACATTCTAGTCCCATCCACATCACTGCAAATTGCCAGATTTTATTCTTTTTGATGGCTGAGTAATATTCCATTAGATGGATGGATATATATATATATCACTTCTTACTTATCAGTTTATCAGTTGATGGAGATTTGGGCTCTTTGCACAATTTGTCTATTGTACACAATGCTGCTATAAACATTGGGGTGCTTGTGCCCCTTCAAATCAGTGTTTTTGCATCCTTTGGGTAAACACCTAGTAATGCAATTGCTGGGTAAGGGGGTAGCTCTATTTCTAACTTTTTGAGGACCCTCCATACTGTTTTCCAGAGTGGCAGCACCAACTTGCGTTCCCACCAAGAGTGTAGGAGGGTTCCTTTTTCTCCACATCCTCACCAACTTGTTGTTTCCTGTGTTGCTAATTTTAGCCATTCTGACTGGTGCAAGGTGGTATCTCATTATGACTTTGATTTGTATTTCCCTGATGGTGAGGGATGTTGAGCATCTTCTTATGTGTCTGTTAACCATCTGGATGTCTTCTTTAGAGAAAAGTCTGTTCATGTCTTCTGTTTTGTAACTGGGTTATTTGTTTTTTGGGTGTTGAGTTTGATAATAGAACAGTGATTTTGAAGATGATATACTTACATCAATATTTCACCATCTTCATGATGTTAATCATTACTCTGTGAAGATTACATTACAGTAACTTATTTAATACCTACTATATGCTAAACATTGTGCTAAGAGTTTTAGTCACATTATCTTTTATCTTCTTAAACTTTTTGTTTTGGAAGATTTCAATATAAATAAAAATAAAACAATATAATGAACCCCATGCACCTCACAACCCACCCTCTCATGGCCAGTCTACTTATTTCCACGCCCTTATCATCTGAATCCTCATAGCTTTGCTATTTTGAAGTGAATCCAAAACTTTATATTATTTCATTCATAAATACTTCACTATACATTGTCTAAAAGATAAAGATTTTTTTAAAGCAGCATCATTTTATATTATACTCCAAATAACCTTATGAAGGTTGTCCCATCAATACCCCCATTTCCTAGATGAGAACACCAGAGTTTTGAGAAGTAGAGCATCTTGTCCAAAGTGCCCTGATGGTGTGTGGCCTCCTACGGATTCCGATACAGCTGTGTCTAAACGCAAACTTTACATCGGCTCTCTAATGTAAGATAATTTCTTGTTCTAGAATTTTTTTTTAATATCTCCATACTGACTGGTACTTTACGGTGACACAGCAAGGACATAGACTGCTCTTCAACACTCCAGGAACTGAAAATTTTGCTCAGGGCACGAGGTAACATGACATTCTAAAAACCGAGGTGGTCATAGAAATCACTTTATGCCTCTTTCTCCATTATCCAAGTTCATCAAAACTTGTTACTTAGAGATACAGACTCCTGAGAATCTGCCTATAACTTGAGAAAAGTGTCTGGCCATTGGTGCTCTGAGGTGCTAAAGGCAGAAAGAAATACAGCCAGCCCTGACACACAGCCAGGCCTACCAGGGAGAAGGCTGACCACAACGTAAGTCCCAGGAGGTAACACTTACTACAACTTAACATTTCTCCACAGCACTGTGCACAGTCTAGTGAGGGGCAGATGACACGTAGGTGCCTAGGGCTGGTGATGGTTTTAAGGGTGTTTGCTTGTTTGTTTTTTAATTTCCAGAGAGAGAGTAAGAGAGAGCAAGAATACAAGCAGGGGAAGCAGCAGACAGCTGGAGAAGCAGGCTCCCCGCTGAGCAGGGAGGCGGATATGGCACGGGATCCCAGGATGCTGGGATCATGACCTGAGCCAAAGGCAGACACTTAACTGACTGAGCCACCCAGGTGTCCCTAGTGGTTGTTTGTTTTCCATGTTGTCATTCCACACAGTTCCTTATTCCAATAGAATATATCTTTTAAAATAATTTTCATGCCTAAATATTTTTCTCTAAGGTGAATTGCTTTGTCACGGTACTACTTGTAAAGCCAGGGCAGAAAAACTTTCAGGTTCAGCTACTATGAATAATAGCAACTATTGCATGATATGGAATTTCTCAGTTGAAATAGAGCTATATAATCACAGGAATTTCCATGCAAATTACCTAAGATGTTATGCTACCCTAGAGAAACCTAACCTGCAATTTACAATTGCCATTTCACAAAGCAGTAGTTGTCACGTAGGCAGGTCCTTGGAAAAGTCAAGGATTCAGCAAAAAGAGTGGTTTGCTTGGGGATGTGATGATGTCTGAGGAGGCTGAACTGAAAGGAAAAAAAAAAAGTGAAACATCTTTCCTCGGTATTTCTAACAGTAAATTTACATCCTTTCCACATTACACAGAATTTCTTCCCTTTCAGCACATTTGGACCTTACACAAGCAAGTCAAAAACACATGGTAATTTTCCATTTTCCATTTAGTTCATTAGCCTACTTCTTTGTAGGATTTGATTCCATAAAAGAGCATAAACATTTGATTCCATAAGCATATGGGTACACAGTAGATACGAATATTGGTAAGTCAGACTTGCCATTATAGTCTGGTATACTGATGACTATGATATATTGTAGTATAAGATGTCTCTTCTATGAGAGGGAAGAAAATGTAAGTAAAGTGCTACTGGTTTGGGGATGAGGGTCCAAAGGCAGGACTGATATTATTCAACTGGGATGGAATAAAAAAAATCACGATGTCTGGGCGTTAGACCTTAGGAATCCTCCTATCCCCTTGCTTCATTCCTAATATTGCTAAGTCTCAAACAACGTGTCACCTTTTCCAGGAATCTTTCCATGACTTCCTCCCCAAGACTGAATTTTTAGTATTCCCATAATCCTATTAATGACTTTCTTGGTGATTCTAAAATGATGCTGCTATATCATGGTATCTTCTACTACAGAGTTTCTTTGAATTCAGGAATATTGACTCATTCATCTTTGCATCACTTTTACAATCCTGGCATGCAGTAGGTGCTTAAAACTTGGTTAAATCAATGAATAATGCTAAGTAAGACTTAAATGGGACTACACCTCAAAGGAGAGGTAATATTAGAGGTATAGACTGGGAAATCACCAGCATAAAGGAACTGGTTATAGAATTTAAAGTGGAAGAACGCCCCAGTGGATGTGGTGCTGAGGAAAAAGAGATGAGCTTTTGGTGGACTATCTTCCCGTCTTTATTGCTATTACCCACTTCCTGCTTTTAGTCTTCTGTGCCCCCACTTACCCTCAGGATACCCCTTATCCTGATTGAATTTTCTTTCTTTTGATTTTTAAGCTATTAAAATTATTTATTTTTATTAATTATTATTTAATAATTATAATATATATAATGTATGGTATAATATGTAATATAATTATAATTATTGTTTGATTATTTAAATTAATTATTAAAACTTATTTTTAAACTTATAGATTATATTTATTGTTGCCCAACTCCCCTTGTTAGAATGTAAGTTCATGAAGGTTGGGATCTTTGACCATTCTGTTCACTAATGCAGCCTAAACACTTAGACCACAGTAAGCACTCAGTAAATTTTTGTTGAATTAATGAATACCTGTGTATATTTAGGACAGTAAATATTGCCAGAAAGAGCAATCATAACATGGGAAGATAAACATAAGATCACTTTATATGGTAGAAACAAAAGAAGAAAAGAAATAAGTAATAAGTAGATAGGAATTGATATAGCCATTAAGTGTTTTAAGAAGGAGTCTGCAAAGAGATTTTTGGATTGAGTAAATCCAGATCATTGATCATGACAGAACAATTTCAGTGGTGATGAGTGAGGAAATCAGATAGCAAAAGGTTGAAAATGAAGCCAATGTTGAGAGAAGGAAGAACATCTAGCATAGACCACACTTTTAAGAAATTTAGCAGTGACTAGCAAGAGCAGTAAAAAAGAAGTTTGAGGTAGTAACAGGAATTTAAAAATGTACATAGTTTTGCGGTGCCTGGGCGGCTCAGTAGATTGGGTCTCTGTCTTCGGCTCAGGTCATATCTCAGGTCCTGGGATGGAGCCCCACATCGGGCTCTCTGCTCAGCAGGGAGTCTGCTTCCCCTCTCTCTGCCTGCCTCTCTGCCTACTTGTGATCTCTGTCTGTCAAATAAATAAATAAAATCTTTTAAAAAATTGTACATAGTTTTAAAACAAGGGACAAATGACCATTTGGTAGAAAGCAGGGGAAAATGCTGAAAATTAAGAGATAGAAGGTGTGAAATAATATTGGCGAAACACCCCAGAGGAAGCAGGTAGTAATGATAATAAAAGCTTTGGTAAATTTAACCTTTCCAAGTTTCCTCTTCTCCAAGGATGAGCAAAGTTCTCTACTGACAGATTATTTAAGGGCAGTAAAGAGAATACAAAGGAGTTCATGTTGTATGCTGCAGTTTTCTGTGCCGAAATGAAACTGTATTACTCATGTCCATACATACTGATTCTGTCCACATATGAGTATCATCAACAACATCGATCATAAGCCTGGACCACAGCATAATCCATTTAGGTACTTTCTATTTGTATGGATGACGAAGATGCAATGCGGTGAATTCATTTGCTCAAAAATATTTGTGAGTTATCTACCTTGGACCCATCCCTGTTCCTGGCAATGGGCTTACATCGGTGTACAAAATAGAAAAAACAATAGACACGGTAAATAAATTATATATATGATAACTTAGATAATGATGCATGCTTAGAAGAAAAACACAGAAGGAGGAAAAGGAGGAGGACGGGGAGAGGGAGGGGGAGGAGGAAGAGGAGGGGGAGGAGAAAAAAGAGGAGGAGGAGACCAGGAAGATGAGGAGGAAGAAGAAGAAGGGGAGGAAGAGGGGGAGGAGGAGGAGGAGAGGGAGGAGGAAAAGAAAGACAAACAGGAAAGTGATAGGAAGGGTAATGTCAAGAGCAAAGGCTCTGAGCATTTACCCTATTTGCAAGCCTGCAATTAACCCGCAATGGTTTCCTGGGTGTTAGCCGAAGACACAAGACTCCTGGGTCAGAGACAAAGAATTTTATTACTCAGAGTAAGCAGTAGCCAGAGTATAAACTTGCACATTTCCTGACAGCTGAATTTCCACAGGGAGATAAGAAGGATGACAGATAATGCCTGCACACATAGTGTGTTACATTATAGGAAAGGGACTCTGAGCTTAGAGAGGCCAATTTTTTTTTTTTAAGATTTTATTTATTTATTTGACAGAGATCACAAGTAGGCAGAGAGGCAGACAGGGAGAGTGAGAGGGAAGCAGGCTCCTCACTGAGCAGAGAGCCCGATGCGGGACTCAATCCCAGGATCCTGAGATCATGACCCGAGCCAAAGGCAGCGTCTTAACCCACTGAGCCACCCAGGGGCCCGGGAGGCCAAATTTTTTAAAACAGCAGTGAGCCTGCCTGATCTTTTCTCCAGAGGGAAAATTACCTTTTTTTATATTAGAAGCAATTATACCTTTATTTGTTTGTTTGTTTTACAAGCCAAAACTCTTTCTGTATTCCAGAGATATTAGCCATACAAACATTCTTAAAAAAATAGTCCAGATTAAACAGCTCTTGTATTTGTGAGAGATACATGGAGGGTGGTCTCCCAGCAATATCAGCCCCTCATTTATACAAAATATGCTCAGTCAGTTTCATACAGTATTTTTATTAAGGCCAACAGAATGCCAAGAAGCAAGATGAGGCCAATCTTGATCTCAATCGTGCCACACAGGGTCCAAGACCCAACCATACGAACAAGTCCCATAAACCATCAGGGTCTACCAAGAAAGTCAGGTGATTTTCTCCTAAAGTTTTTTTGGCCTCTCACATTTGCTGAAGAAATCAATCCAGATACAAAAAGAAGTCTAAGGGCATTCCAACCACCTTGATCGATGATATGAGACTAGCCTGCATGACTTTCAGGACCAAGGCTCTGTCATTAATCACTTTTGCTAAAGTTAAGCACCAACTTTCATACCATCTTTTCTAAATGGGTGATTCACAAGGTAGGGATAACCTCGGTTATAATAAGTCCATTATCTCTCCAGGATCTCTTTCCAAGAAAGAGAAGTGTCATGTGAAAAGATCCTTCTCTGTAATCTGAGGGCTTCCTTCTACCGTGGAAGGTCATTTACGATCATCCTGGTGATGCAACTTACCATTTTATGGAAAAAGAAGCAAGTTAATGCCTGGCTTCTATACAATGAATATAGTTCTGAGGGGTCCATGTGGTTTCCCTGGAAAGGAAGTGTCGCTTGCAATTGTTAAAGGTCTCCCTCCAAGTGGGATCTACATGCATGGCACAGGATGAGAGTGCCTCCAGGTCAGCCTTGCACCATGGAGGGCATGTAGATAAAGTGACAGGGAAAGACAGAAGTTGGAATGAAGACCTGAAAAATGTGATGTTGGAAGAAGCTTTGTGGCTATCTGGAGTTGAATCATTCTCTTTTATTCATAAAAAACATAGTGAATAAGACATTACTAAAGAATACCTGACCAAGTAGTAGGAAATTTGAATTAGAAGGCTAGCCTTCCTCCTGACCCTTGTGTAAATAGAGTAAAATCAGCTGGAATTTTCTGTTCTCAATCTTGTCTACAACATCAAGGGTTTAGACCAAGACCTTTCTGCCTTTGTGATTCCATGTTGATCTATACCTCCTGCATGGCGGAGTAAATCTTTAGATCTTTATCATCAATAACATTTTGTACTTGAGAATCTAGACTCTAAAATCACTCTCTAGGAAAAATGGCAATTCCCATGGCTGCCACCCCATCAAGGGCTATCATCCCACACTGATTTGTTATTTCTCATACTACTTACATCAATCTGAAAAAGTATTTTATTTTTTTATTATTTCCCTCAGTAGAAGATAGACTTCATGAGGGCAGAAATTTTGTGTCTTTTTCCCTTGCACATTTCTAGCACTGACAATAGTACCACACAGATAGTAGGCTCAAATATGTTGAATATTAGTTTGATTATGAAAATACTTGATATGTCCACTTTCCTCCTGTGATGCATGCCTACCTACTTAGAATCCATTTTCAAGTCAAGTAGTTTCTAAGAACATCTCTTACTTGTGACTTAAATATCATCCATATCCTGATTTAGAGGCATTTTGCTAAGACAATTCCATTTTAATCACGTTTCTCACGAGAGGAAAAAAAAATAAAATAAATTAGTTATATTATTTTACTGCTCTCATTACTTCAAACTATTTTTAAAGCCTCTTTTTAAAAAAAAAAAAAAAAGATGTATTTACTTGCAGGAAAGAGAGGAGCAGAGGGAGAGACTCTCAAGCAGACTCCCTGCTGAGCGTGAAGCCCAACTCAGGACACAATCTCACCACCCTGAGATCATAACCTGAGCAGAAATCAAGAGTCTGATGCTTAACCTACTGAGTTACCCAGGGGACCCTTGAACTTTTTTTTTTTTTAATTTGCTATCTTAAAAAATAATGTATCTGTTTAAAATGAGTTGACATGAGGTGGAAAACCAGGTTGAATATCCTTGGTAATCTAGTGAAATAATATATTATTTCTTGGGATGATTAAGATAGTGAATAAGGAATTGTTTTAACCATCTATTTATATTCACATTTTTCTTCCCTCAGGGAAATACCAGTTTATTTTGATAATTAATCTGAATTAACAGATGTCTTCCTCATTAGTTGTAACAACATTACTCATTTTTTTTTTACATTTTCTTTTTTTTTAAATTTTTTATTTTTTATAAACATGTATTTTTATCCCCAGAGGGGAACATTACTCATTTTTTAAAATATTTCCTCAGCTGTTTAACATGGTAAATGGACTAGATTTTTTATTTTTTTTAAAGATTTTATTTATTTATTTGACAGAGGGAGATCATAGTAGACAGAGAGGCAGGCAGAGAGAGAGAGAGAGAGGGAAGCAGGTTCCCTGCTGAGCAGAGAGGCCGATGTGGGACTTGATCCCAGGACCCTGAGATCATGATCTGAGCTGAAGGCAGCGGCTTAACCCACTGAGCCACCCAGGCACCCCTGGACTAGATTTTTTAAACTGTCCAATATCATGGCCAACAAAACTAAATAGAAGTATACAAACAAAAATAAAAATTGGGGTAGACACTAGAGTTTGTAGTCAAGCATGTAAGTTCTGAACTGTACTATTTGAATCCAGTTCGGACACTCACTCATGATCTTAGATGAGTTATTTAACTGGTAGGAACTTTACTTTTACATTATGTAAAAACTGGGTTAATGGTAGTACCAACCAGTTGGACTGTTAAAAGCTAAAAGAGATAACAGTTGGAAAGAATTTATCACAGTATCTGGCAGGCAGTAAATTTCCACTAAATCTTTGCTATTATTACCATTTTAAACCTCATTGGCTAAACAACTTTATCAAAGTATCTTCTTAAGTCTTTAATTAATATCCCACATGGGTCTACCAAGAATCTACTAAGCTAGCAATATCAGCATCATAAATATTCACTATGTTACTGATATAGCCTATCTTAGGGTCATTCCCTGAAACAGAGCCCAGGCAAAAGCAGATGTGCTAACGCTTTATTGAGGAATGTTATCCAGAAACATAGGCATGAGGGAAGAAGGGTGAGAGATCAAATACAAGTAAGGCTGGACCGAGTTTCCTGATGAGCTGGTTGCTCATTTTCACAAGATATCTTTAGTGTGCATTTATGAAGCTACTTAATCTCTAAACAGCCTTCTTATGATGGAGGAAGAGAGTAGAATGTATCTACCAGCGCTTTCATTGTTTGAAACTTGCCCCAAGGGCATTATTAACACTTGGAGCTTGCACATGCATGGGCTCCTCGTGGAAACCTTAGTATCTTGCTTCTCAGATAGGGAAGCCACAGAGCTAGAGCAAGAGGTGTTCAGTGAGGAGGATGAACTGATGTTTTAGGGGCGTGCCCCTCAAGAACATGAGGAAACAGGGAACAGCTAAGCCTATAGGAACAGTAAGCCTATAGAAGCAGGGATGTCTTTCATCAGACCTCAAGGCAAGTGCATGGAATTGGAGTGGTGCATAAACTGACTCTGATTCACGCTCTAGCTAAAGGAGCTCAGAGTTAAGGGAAATAGGACAGAATTCCTAGACAAATCAAATCATATCTCTTTCTCTTCTAAATTAGCTGCACCTGGGGTATATCAAGTGTCTCTGAATATCTAAAACACTCACAAACAAACTCTATATGAGCATCTCATTAGATTCCAAGAAATCCGGTACCATAATTGATCTTCAGTTTTTCAAATGCAATTTCATTCTCTGGCAAGTAAATGAGCAAAAAACTCAAACATGAACCATAAATAAATAAATAAATAAATAACCGAAACAATAACAGTGCAGTTAAAAAACATGCTACACATGAAAAAAGAACCTCATCAATTGTTCAAAAGCTATGCTAAACATTACTTATACTAAATAATTCATAGACAAAAGTTTATTTAAGGTTCCTGTACAAATTAATATTGGACATATAGTTTATTGAGATGCTATGACCTCAAGATAAAAACCAGAACTATTTGGGGGTACATGACATAACTAAAAATTATTTCCTTTATCTCAAAGAAAATGTAAAATAATGGGAAAGCTTTTGAAAAGTATTCTGGTTAACTTTGAATGGAAAAATAATTTGGGGTGAAAAATATGAAGATTTTTAGAAGATGATGGTTAGTCCGGAGGGATTCTGCCTTAATCTATTAAATCAGCTTCAGCCAAAAGTAGGTAAGGTGTCACTATAGTAAGGTAAGTTTGATATAAAATGGACAAAAATCACATCAGTTTTAGAAACGAGAAAGACTTGGAGCACCTGGATGGCTCAGTTGTTAAGCATCTACCTTAGGCTCAGGTCATGGTCCCAGGGTCCTGGGATCCAGCCCCGCATTGGGGTCCCTGCTGAGTCGGAAGCTTGCTTCTCCCTCTTCCTCTCCCCCTGCTTCTCTTCCCTCTCTCACTGTGTCTCTCTCTGTCAAATAAATAAAGAAAATCTTTAAAAGGAAAAATTTTTTTAAATTAAAAATAAAAGGACATTCAAAAGACTTAAAGGGACAATGGTAGGCTAGGTCGTTTAGGGTAGTTCTCTCTTATGTATTAGAAAAACTGGACTAAAACATCATCTTTAAGGCATTGGGAGATAACATGTTAGTAAGAATTTGCTAGTTTGAGATTTTGAGGTACAAAAGAGAACCAGAAAAGTGTGCCCAGCTTTGTAACCACTTTTCACTTTTTTTTTTTTTCTTAATTTGAAAGAGGAAGAATGGGAGAGTGAGTGGTGCCTTTATAGAGAGAACAGAAATAGTCCAGAGTTTTCCAATAGGAGTTCCGAGTTCAGTCCCTTATCTTCTGTTAGAACTCTGGATATCACACATTTAGATGACAACGGTGAAGGACAAGGATAAGAATGAAATGTAGGTCGCCTGGGTGGCTCAGTGGGTTGGGCCTCTCCCTTCAGCTCGGATCATGGTCTCGAGGTCCTGGGATCGAGACCAGCTTCGGGCTCTCTGCTTGGTGAGGGGAGCCTGCTTCCCCCTCTCTGTCTGCCTCTCTGCCTACTCGTGATCTCTCTCTGTCAAATAAATAAATAGAATCTTTAAAAAAAAAAAAAAAGAATGAAGTGTAGTACACAGCCCTCACCAGAACTATAGTTCAGCTTAAAATCATCTCAATACATGAAGCTGGATTAAGATGATCCCCAATCTAGCTAATGCTCCCACGTGCACACACAGAAAAGTAATGCTACTGAAAAATAGCAAAAACAAAAAAATAGAGGGGCGCCTGGGTGGCTCAGTGGGTTAAGCCTCTGCCTTTCGGCTCGGGTCATGATCCTGGTGTCCTGGGATTGAGCCCCATATCAGGCTCCCTGCTCGGTGGGAAGCCTGCTTCTCCCTCTCCCACTCCCCCTGCTTATATTCCCTCTCTAGCTATGTCTCTCTCTGTCAAATAAATAAAATCCTTAAAAACAAAACAAAAAATACAAACAGACAAACAGGAACTCCAATTTGGAGTTAACACTGTTCAAGGACATAAAAGATAAAAGTTTAAACTTTAGCAAAGAACTGAAATCTATTTCTTAAAATAAAAATTTCAGAACAATCAAAAAAACTAATTATCAAAATTAAAATCTCAATGAACAGGTCTTGCAATGAATTAAAAACAAGTGAAAAGAGAACTAGCAAACAGATAAGGTCAGAAGAAAAGTCTCAAAATGAAGCATGTTTAGACCAAAGAATGCAAAATACAGGAAAGAAAACAAGAATTATACAAAGATATAATATAAAGCCTAATATCAGGATGCTTGGGTGGTCCAGTCAGTGAGCGTCTGACTTGATTTCTGCTCAGGTCATGATCTCAGGGTTGTGAGACTGAGCCCTACCTCTGGGCTCTGCACTGAGCATGGAGCCTGCATAAGATTCTGTCTCTCCCTCGCCATCTGTCCCTTTCCCCTTCCCCCACACTGCTCACACATGCACACCTTCTCTCTCTCTCAAAAAAAATAAATAAAATTAAAAAAAGGAAATAAAAAGCCTAACGTAAATATAATGGAGATCTCAAAAGAACAGAAAGAGAATGGACTAGCAGTTATGTTTAAAGAGAAAATGAATAAGGGCCTAAGGGTGACTGGTCAGAACAGTCGGTTAAGTGTCCGACTCCTGGTTTCAGCTCAAGTTGTGATCTCAGGTTCCTAAGATCAAGTCCCATGCCAAGTTCCACTTAGGGAATCTGCTTAAGAGTTTCTTCTCTTCTGCCCCTCCTCCACCAGCAGTGCATGCTCGCTCTCTCTCTCTCTCTCTCTAAAATAAATAAATCTTAAAAAAAAAATAAAGAGAAAATGGTTGAGAATGAAACCAAATTGATGGGAAAAAAATAAATTCAAGCCACGTACCCAAGAAGACATACAAAGCTCAAGTAGAAAAGGCTAAAAAGGAAAAAAAAAAAAAAAAAAGAAAAGGCTAAAAAGAATCCACACCTGCTCACATTATGACTACACTGATAATGTTGAAGAACCATGCTGAAAACCAATTCAAAGAGAAAATCAACAACAATTAACAGAAGAAAGAACATAATACCTTCGTACAGACGTTAGACTGACATCTGTCTCCTCAAAACAAACAACATAAAGAAAAATTAAAACGAAATCCAAAAAAGATCCAGAAAGCTATTTTTAAAGCTCCTCTGGAAGTATTTGAATAAAATAATGATTTAAGTTGGAATTTTATGCATAGCAAAAATATCCTCCAAGAACAAAGATGAAATTAAGATATTTTTTCAGAGCAACAAAAACAGAAAATTCACCTCCAGCAGACCTGAATCTAAAATATTTTGGGGGCTGAATAAAACTGATCCCTAAGGGAACTCAGAAATTTAAGAAATAATAAAAAGTAAAGATAAATATGTGGGTGAATCTGAATAAATAAACTGATAAAAAACTTCAACAGTGAAGGTCTTTATGATGTTGCTATCCAAGGACTGAAACGTAAAGGTATAAATCAATTTCAAATGCGCCTCCAGGCTAGCAAGCCACAATTATGAGTTCAGCTTTCGCACTTCAGAGCTCTGCTGTATAACATGGTAGCCACTAGCCACGTGTGGCTATTGAGCACCGGAAATGGCTAGTCTAAATTGAGGATCGTTGTAAATATGAAGGACACATTGGATTTAAGAAACTTAATTTTTATAAAAATATATAAATATTTTAGTACTTTCTATTGATTAAGTACTAGAACAATATTATGGATGTATTGGGTAAAGTAATATCTTGTTAAGATTAATTTCATCTTTTTTATACTTGTTCTAATGTAGCTATTAAACTACTACAAATTTAAAAATTACATATAGGGATCTCATTCTGTTTTTACGGGACAGTGCGCCCTTAGAGCATGAATTCCATTACTCAAAATGGACAGTTCCATGTTTGATATCCCCTCTGAAATCACTGAATCACTGACATCATATATTTTATTAACAGCAGAAACAATAGTAATTCACCAACACTATGTCTTCTTCTCTTTAAGATTGTTTCTTAAATGTATCGCTTTGAGAGTTATATCTATCCTTCAGACAAAAGTCCTTTAAAAACTAGATTTTTTTTTAAACTAGATTTTTTTAAGGACTTTTTTAAAGGACTTTTTTTTAAAGGACTTTTACTTTTTAAGGATATAGCTGGACATTAAAATGCAGATTTTCAATGGTAGGAGCAGCCTCTCACTCCACAGGTTTTCACCATGGAATCACCTTCCTGGAAAAAGCTCATCGGATCTACACAAGTGGAAGCTCAAGTACCTTTGGAATTATAAAACATTCAATTACTTAACAAGGAAAGCAGTTACTTTGTAGAGATGAGTTCATGTTTGTTATTTATTACTGTATCTCAGTAAATACTTCAAGGTTTTGACCATGCAAACAGCACTGCAAATAGCACACGGGAAATGAAATGACCCACGAAGACCAGCCCATAAATTGTGATTGTGAATGTCCACCCACAGACATGCACGATGATACCCCAGAGCACAGAGAGACACCAGGCAGAAAGCATGACGTGCATGTACGTGGGTGTATATACTATGCATATGCCGAATTCTCCCCTCTTGAGCTCAAAGGGAAATTTACTGTGCTCTTCCTCCAGAATATTCCGTAACCAGATATTTGGAAGATAAAATTTGTTCTGTGACATTACCTTTTATCTTCATTCCAGTTCCTGTTACCTTGGGGGTCAGTGTGCCTGAGATAGGGAAATGATGCTGTAGAAAATTTACCAGCTCTTTGTGAGAACAAAGTCATGCCAGACTTCTTTCTCCTACCAAACAAGAAGCCAAGAATAGAACCCAGCTGGCACATCACCACCTAAACCTGGCACAGGAAGATGTTGAGCGGGGCATAAACACTTGAGAAAGTGTTTTTAATGTGTCCACAAATTAACCCTTTGGAGGATTCCAGTGTCATTTCTTCACACTATCAGCCTTAGTATTTATGCTTCTATTCTGTGTTTTAAGGTCATTCACAACCTCACTCACGCCAGCCAGCCCAGCTTCATCTCATGTTACTCTCACGCGTGCCCTTTGCACTCCAGAAAGACCAACTTTCTTATATTTTCCTGAGCATGCCGTTTTCTTTCACACTTACACTTCTTCCCACATGCTTTCATTTCTATCTTGAGTGTTCTTCCTCACTTCCTCTAGTGGCTTAAATCTATTTATTCTTTATAACTAAGCTCAGTGAATCTTCACCTCATAAAAAATGATTTTTGAAATCCATTTTAAAACATTTTTAGACCAGTCTGTGAAAAACATGGGAAAATAATGTAACTTAATCTAGAGCAATTTCAAGGATTTCATTAACAATTACTCACATGTAATGGTTTGTGTAAAAACTTAGACTATACACACACCCATGTCTGTGAAGAGATATAGACTTTTGTAACTGCCGTCTGAAGAGGATATGAAGAATTCTATATTTTTGGTACACATGAATATATGCACATAGAGTATTTATGTTAACCAAAAAGAAAATGTTGCCACTATATTTGCAATGTTTTGGAAGCAAAATCATCTTTTAATAGTATGGAGATACGTGTACTGGCATTTTGTTGTTAGAATCTTTCCTCACCAAAATGACTAAAAAATGTTAGCTTATGATGAAAAAATAAGCTACACGATATGCAAAGGGATATCAAATTAAAATTTCAACTTTAGTCAAGACAACAAAAACATGTTTCTCTTCAAATTTAATTTCCATGAGAAACTATTCTAAATTAAAACCTTCCAGTGCAGTGTCCTTCCATTTTTTTGCATTTTTACTACCTAGAGATCAAACAGTTTGACACAGCAAAAATTCTGGTAAGTTAGGAAGAAATGCTGATTGGTTTGTTGGCTGGTGGCCGGGGGAATGTTATGACCGAGTAATTATGTGTTCTGGACAGATGCATTAACCAGGCTTGGGGCTGGAGCCACTGGATATTATTTTAGTCATAAGGCTAGAGGAACTGAATCATTTTCAAAGCATTGGCTGGCTGACATTGCCTTACTGATGCCTGTTCCAATGACTCTTTGGCAGTAACTTCCAACGCTGCACTTATGACATGGTAAACAAAAACTACATTAAAGGTTTGCTTTTTAATCATGAAGGAGTTCAACATTTCCACTAAGCTCTCTTGCTATTCATCAAGTCACATCGAAGGCTATTGCAGATTTTCATAGTCCTGTCTTCTGACGGGTGAATGTAGCAACGTAACAGGCAGAGAGAAAGGCTTGATTTTTTTTTTACAGCGATGAAAAGACACATGATCAAAACTCACAATGATAATACATTTTTATAATTCCTCTTAACTAATAAATAAACTGAAAGTGGACAGTGCCTCTTCCCTTTTACCAAGGACTTATTTCAACTCACAAAATTCCATGCGTTGTAAAGTATGCCTGTTTAATGATCAGATAAAATACACATAATAATAAAATAATAGTCAACACGGTGGTTTTGGCTTCCAGGAAGACAGTGAGTCCCATAATAATCAACTAGTTATCTTCAGGTAACTTTTCCTTTTGTGCCATTTGGACCTGAAGTTTTACTTTGACATCCGGTACTAATCATAATTTAATAATAATTTAATTGGAAACATGCTTTGTTATTGCAAATATTTTTATAGTGGTTATTAAAAAACTTAAATAATCACTTTAATATGGCTTAAAATAAAAGCATCTTTATTCTTGTAATGCTTCTGAATTATGAGACATTATGAGTGTATAGTGCCATTTCTCTCAAATATAGCACTTTAAAGTTAAATGCAAATAATAAAGTCAAGCTTCAGGACATTTGGAAGACTTGAATAGCTTTTTCATAATAGCAAAGGATTGATTTTGATGACTACCAAAGTAGGTGATGGAAAGCTATGAAATTTCTAAGAAAAATAGTTAACGAGATGATTATAAATTAGTAACAAAATACATGAATATGATCATTAAAATCATTACAACTGCCTTACTATTTTTATTAATAAAGCTCACTATTTAAAAAAAATTTTTTTAAAGAATTTTTAATGAGCTCTAAATGCTATTTGCTTGTAGTAAACAGTTATGAAAAGTCTGAAGGGTTCAGCTAATTGGAAGGCACTTAATGAACTTGTTAGGAAAAATGTGGAAAAACTACCTCCTAGACCATCAAGCAGCTCCTAAAACAATAGAAACTGACACTTCATGCAATGTCAAAGAAGTCATTTACTGAGAGAAAACCTTAAAATAAATCTGAAAAGCAAAAGCCTAATAAATGAGACCACAATGATATAAATGATGGGAAATGTCTTTCCCAGACAATGGGAAATGGAGCAACAGGAAAACATCAGGGAAAAGGATGCAGAGCAAAAATACCAGTTTAATCGTCTTCAGTCAAACTTGTATCATGTTTTAAGAAATAGTTGTTTAGGATCACACAATACAGGCTATATTGAAATTTAATATGTTAAGAATCTAAATAGATCAAAATATTGAAATACATAATAAAATATCATAATACTATATTATAATTATACTGTAATGATATATATTATCCCATTAGCATTTAATGCATAAACTATAATTAACAGAAAGCTTTGACAGGGAAAGAATGTGCTGTATTTCAGCACTGAAGACACACTGTAAAAACCTCTCATTTTAAATTTCTCTTTTTTCCTTTGCACTTGGGACTCAGATATTTTCACAAAATAATTTTTTTTTACTTTAATCATTTTAATAAACTTACTTTGCTCTAGATCGTTACAAATTCCTAGTAGTGTTCCCTAGTGGAACGAATTTATTGCCATTTACACCAATGGTTAAATGGCTGGAATACAAATTAGTGCTAGTTCATCCTATGTGGTGTATTTAATTTCTTTCTGAAAAGAAGTTACAATAGTTGATAGTGGTGTTGAGGTTGTAAAATTAAAATATCTAATGCAACATCTGCCAATAACATATTTACAAAATATCAGAAATAATTTTTGCCTAAATAAATGGATTTGTTTTTGTTTGCAAATGCTAGCATTCAGTATCCATTTCACTCATTTATCTACCTTCATGTGCTGTTTTCATTCAGCATTTATTTGAAGATATGTCAGTTACATTAATTCCCTGTTTAAACGTAAGAAACTCTAGGACTCATTTTCCCCAAATGTTTTCATAAGATGCTTTTTCACTTTTGAAAACTCTATTCAATCAGATGTTCCTCTTGCTGAAGTACCAAAAAAAAAAAAAAAAAAAAAAAAAGTGGAAGTGGAAGGGAAAAGACTGAAAAAAAAAAATCTTTGAATGAGCAAAGAGTAATATCGAAAGGTATTTTGTTCCTATAAGGTGTAACATTAAATACAGATAAGTGTACAATATTTTCCCTGATGGACCTAATGAGAATACACTTCAAGCAAGCTTAAAAACAAGAGTACAAACAAAAGAATGCATGTTAATGTGAAATGATCCTCCACTAATGATTTTCTTTAAAAAAAAAAAAAAACTTTCTATAAAGCCTAAACAAGGCAGAAAAGACACACAGACACACATCTGTCATATGTTTGCTGCTTTATAGTTACTGCTTTAAGAAAGGATGTGAGTTATGAAGTGAGTCCTTTTGTAAACATTCTAATAAAGTCTGGGTAAGATATACAAGACATCAGAGCCCTTTAAGCTGCTGCTCTCTAAATAATACTAAAGAATTATGAGAGTCTCCAAGTTCCTTGTATAAATTGCTACGCCAGCTCAAAACGCTAGGCTGCTTTACCATTTTGTAAGTCCTTTTTGGAAAATCTCGTTACTCTTCCACTTTGCAGAGAGGTGAGAACACAGCAGTGAGGAATCTATATTCCGTAAGATGCCTTTTGGTGGAAGGAGCCAGTACATTCAATGGACGAGTCCTGATTTTGTTTTTCCTCCTCAAACTTCAAATCATCAGCTCCATGAGGGTACCAAGAATGGCATGAATATGAGCACATTCTAAGCACATATTCCTAAGACATAGGTGAAGGGGACGCAGGAAAGGCAATTCACCTCTAATCACTTTGTCAACTGTTATCTTAAAAAGTAAAATGAAGACGGTAGATTCTAAAAGCGTAGAACAAGGAGTAGAATGTCTCCTCTTGTACTCCCCTGTCTTTTCTCCTAAATATTTTTTAATCCAATCATTTAAATATTTTGTGATTAATTTCCACAAAGACTGTTTAAATAACTTAAATTCCTTACTGTCTTCAGACTAGCATTGTTCGACCCTACTTCTAGTGATCTCCTGACTTTTAATAGCTTATTTTCATTATTCCATTCTAAACTGAAAGCAACTCCTGAAAAGGGAAATGCTAAAAATCGTAGAAATCTATGCCACTGGTTAAAAAATATATATTTTTCTACTTGGTTCCTAAAGATACTTAAATATAAGGAAAGTGTTACTATCCTGAGAAAGTCTGCAGCTAAAGTAAAAAAATAAACCTAACTCAGATTAACAAGTTGCTGTCAGAGTACTGATTGTTACCAAGCTTTAACTGTTTAATGACTATTTGCAGTGGTACCAGTTGGAAGCAACAAAGAAATACAAACAAAATGACAGAAAAAATAAATTAAAATCCAAAAACTAACAGTATAGATTACGTGTATTGGCTCATGTAGAATGTGGAACTATTACCAACTTCTTAAGACTCTCTGACTAGTGTTTACTATTATCTCCTAAGGATTTATGTCCCTTAAATTTATGGTTAAATTTAGTCTGTGAATCTAACATCAAGAATTTATTTTATTTTCTACAGTACGAATCACCTAAGGACAATAATAGCAGCTGCAAAATGAGATGTGAAAAGAAGAAAAATAGAGCAAAGTGTTTGAGATAATAGAAGTTAAAAAGATATTTTAATTCTTCCTTGCCTCTCTGCTAACGACACCCAGCAACCCTGGGACTCTCACCGTCTTTAACTGATGCTCTGCAATATTTATGCATGCATGACAACAAAATATGTTTCAATAAAAATATATTTGAACTAGCGGAGCAAAATTGCTTGAAGCTTTTGATCTGTCTCATAGCTCACATCTCTGAAAGTCTTTTCCTTTCAACAGTTACATTCAAAAAGTCAAAGATATACAGCTGACGATTCAAGCTGAATGACACCACGATAAACTATGGTTTCTCCTGAAGATAAAATACATCATAAATCGGCGCAACACTTACCTCATTTTAAATATTACTGTCTCCTTTTATCAGGTAACACTAGATGACCTCCCCTTACCTCCCTTCTTCCATATTTTACATGGGATTTTAATTCTATACAATGATCACAACCAGAATTTTTTTTAATTAAAATAGGATATATGGCTTTAAAGGCTTAGGTTATCTGATAGATTTGATTTAAGAAAAATAATGAGGACAGACTGACTTCTGATGCCCTGTAAAATGTAGCAATAGTGGAATTATATTTACTTTTAAGTTGCAATAACTTTTGATATTTAGCTGCAGTTTATCACATGATATAAAATGATAGGCAACATGGTTTTATAAAAATGGAAAGGCATTCATAACCAAATGGCAGAGAGATATTTTCCAGGGAGTGTATGACAACATAATATGTAGCTTTTACTCATTAAAATATCTATGCACGAACTAGGGCGGCCCCATCAACACTGTATTTCCAGTAAACTGCTTGATTTACATCGCCCGGTCTCTAGCCAGAAGTTATCCTTTCTCTGGATACTTAAATCTGGATTACACTCCCCAAACAATTAAATGCGTTAAATGTGCTAGTATAAATCCTGATTACCATCTGCACAGCTTTGGAGGCTTAGCCTTCATCTTCCCTGGCCTGTTGAGAGGCAGGCTTTCTTCTTTGGCTGAAGTAAAGAGGAAGAAGGGGTGCGCTGGTCAGGGGAGAAGATGTGAGGGAAGTGTCCCAGGGCAGCAGGCGGCTGGTCACCTGGCCTCCTGTCTGTCCTTTTCCTTTGAGGGCTGCCCCAGAGTTGACGCTAGTGAGGCCCCTCCAGAGACATCCGTCTTGTCTATCACTGGGGAGCATCCGTCACCAAGGCTTTTTCCCATTTCACAGTTGCCTTTCTCAGAAACTGGGGCTGGAAATAGAAACCTGTGGACTCAGCCCCCTGACTCTGGCCCCCAAATTACTCCGAATTCTGAGTTCTCACCCTTCCAAGGTCCCGTTGCCACCATACTGTGACAGTTACATCGTGAAAATTTGGGGAGGTTCCCAAGCCAGCCGAAAATCTCTTTATGGGCTCAATTCATCTTTTTCAAAAATTACTCCTTTTTACTATAACTGGGCTGCCTACTATGTGAGAAGTTAACAGGTATAAATAAATAATAGAACCTTTTTCAGATAATATGAGACAAATAAAAGGCCTTTTATACAATTGTATTGGTTTTAAAAGTCCCCACTTAGGACATGTTCTGTGAGGGTTTTCAATTAGTGGTAAAAAAGATTTGGGCAGATGTATATCAAACCATTTCACCACCCCGGGATCTGTGGAAGTACGCCTTCCATTCGCCAGACCACTGCCTTGAGTTGCCATGGGGTTAACAGCGCAGCCTAGAACCTTGAAACAGAATGAACCCAGCTCATCTCAGCATACTCCCACAATGGTGATTCCAAACCCATATTCTTGAAGCTCCAGCTATACTCGAAGGGTGAAGTAACCAAGCTTAAATACTGCCTTTCTTCCTCCCAACCTCTAAACAGCATTCCCTCTATATTACAGTTTTCTTTTCTTTTTTCTTGCTGAAAAAAAAAATGTCCTTCTTTCACAGGTAAACTTCTCCACCTGGGGTTCATTCTCTCTCCTCTCAACTCCCTAAGGACTTTGCCTCATCAATTACCTGCTCCTGTCCTCATCATGGACTCTTTCCAATCTGCCTTCAAAGACACCTGGATCCAGTTGGGAAAAAAAAAAACACTTCATGTGTCTCTACCACCTTCTCCCAGCTATTTTCCCATTTCTACCTTCTTTTCATGCTGTAAACTTCCACAGCACTCAGTCCTCTCCTTCTGTGGCACATAAGCCACTCACCTTAATTCCCTGTTTCATGTCTATATTCACAAGGGATTTATAAAATCCATAAAGACAGAGATTAAGTCATCTTGCTCCACACTGTATCCTCACTGCCTAATACTTTTGCTAGCACGTAGTAAATATTCAAACAATATTGATTATACTGGATTATTTAATTTTAATAAATGCTTCCTTTTTTTTCTTACCACTTTCACCATTACTCCTACCCCTCTACTCTCATGAAAATGTACACTCATCAAAGATATATGGTCTATACTTTCTCAATAACTACTTACAAATCAGTAAATAAAATAACTTTTCCTCAGTCCTCATTCTTTTTTTTTTTTTAAAGATTTTATTTATTTATTTGACAGAGATTACAAGTAGGCAAAGAGGTAGGCAAAGAGGCAGGCAGAGAGAGAGAGGGAAGCAGGCTCCCTGCCGAGCAGAGAGCCCCATGCGGGGCTGGATCCCAGGTCCCTGGGATCATGACTTGCGCGGAAGGCAGAGGCTTTAATCCACTGAGCCACCCAGGCGCCCCCCTCAGTCCTCATTCTTAAGAATCAGATGCTGATGAGGATAAGTTCTTTGGGGACCCTCTCTTTCTCTCCTATCTCTTCACACTCCAATCATTGTGACCTTTTCCCAGTCTCTTAGCTCTGACCTTTACAAACTAACCCCAACGTCTACACCCCAGCCTCCTTGCCTGGAAGATTATATTAGATTCTGATATCTTCCATCTCAATTAATATGAAACATTAATCAGAGACCAATTTATCCTGTTCAAAAATGTCCAAAGCTTCTTCCTGTTTATTAAGTCTAAGCTCCTTATCTTGGCATTCAAGGACCTTCATAATCTTCCCCTTAATCTCTTGCCATAGTCTTCCTGATCTACTTACTAAGACCACAAGAGTCTTGTATCTTCTTCCTGAGGGCTTCTGCCTAATGGAATCCTTCCTCCTCATTTCAGTCTATTCAAATATTATCACCTATTAATACGCGGGCCAGATTACTATGTCTTCATTAAGGCGCAACAAAAATTTCCAAGTATAGTGGTGTCCACTTGAACCCTTATTTCAGAAACTGACCGTGAGATTATTTATTTTCTTTTATTTTGTTAGTTTTGGTACAGTTTTATGATACATTCTTGGTGTTCAAAAAGCAAGGGGTGCAAAAAGCACATTAAAAAAAAAATACGTCTCTCTCTCAACCCTTTCCTTCAACCAGCTAGGTTCCCTCTTGGAAGCAACCACTGTTATCAGCTTCTCATGTATCCTTCTAGAGATATTTTATTAGAAGCAAATAAAATTTACTGCCTTTTAATTTGTTTAGCATTTTGTACCAAGTAAATATGTAGCTATTTATCTCCTTTATAGTTATTTAACATCTTGAATACTTACATATCTTCCCACTTATGGAGACTGTGTGCCTTGGCTCCCTTATAGAATTGTCTGTCACACAAACATTCCTTGATTGATTGTGCAATTCTTTCTTTCAAGTTGGGGATAGACTATTCAATGGTAAAACTGAATCTCCACTACCTTCCTCCTCAATTAAAAAGGATAAAAAAGTAAGAAGTGGGTCTTTTCAAACACTTCCTCCCCATACACAGCCATTAAAGGAAAATTAAAGCATGACTAATCACGTATGCAGATGTGCATTGTTATACTGCAATAGTTTAATGTGTTCCAGACACAAGCACATATTACCATATTTCCTTTGGTTCTGATACATCTGCTGATACAAGATTAACAGAATCACTGATTTGTAATGGATGATTCTGTTTCTTTTTTGAAATCTCCCATTCCTGCAGCTTTCCAAGTTCACTGAAGGCACGTTTGCACTCATATTTTTGTTTCATCATTGTATCCACCCCATTTCATGTTGCTCATATTAGAAACGACAAGAGAGCCCACCCACCTTGTTACTGCTTTCTAAATGCCTACAGCTCCTATTCTTTTCAACACATACACCAAACTGTGAAAAAATAAAGCCCCCAAATACTTTTTATTAGTAAAAAGCTATAAAATGATACCTAGGGGTCAAGCCCTGGAATCAGAGTAAGTTTCATTCATAACTAAACACTACACCCAGCACTACTAATTTAAAGCATTACCCAGTACATAATAAAATACATATTTCTTTTTTCTTTTTCTTTTCTTTTCTTTTTTTTTTTTTTTTTTTTTTTTGACAGAGAGAGATTACAAGTAGGCAGAGAGGCAGGCAGAGAGGCAGGCAGAGAGAGAGAGGAGGAAGCAGGCTCCCTGCTGAGCAGAGAGCCTGATGCGGGACTCGATCCCAGGACCCTGAGATCATGACCTGAGCCGAAGGCAGCGGCTTAACCCACTGAGCCACCCAGGCACCCAATAAAATACATATTTCTAATCGAATGGATGACTGGGTCAATAGAGAACCAGAACAGATAAGCCAGAACCCTTTGAAATCCATTAAAGGGTCTTAACTGTCAAACTGGCTGGATTAAAGTAACTAGCAGGTGCCAAATGTCTCCTGTAGTTCACACTCTACAAAAAAGAACCTTAATGTGTGCTCCACACATATTCCTTCAATTGGCATATTTCTGACTAATCTTGTACTTAAATCAATGCTCAAGGTTTAAATATTAATTATAAAGGTCCAATTTTTCTCAGGAAATAGTATCTGGAACCAATAAGTAAAATTCTAGTTTTAAAAAGTTTATCTAAATTATTTTATCCATAAGAGCAGTGAAGTTTTTTAAAAATTTGCATTGCTGTCCTCAGATATCTATGGAAAATACTAGTATTTTAGGCTTAAGAATTTTAGTAACTCATTAAATCATCAGAATTGCAATAGAATTCTGGTGTATGCTACTTTTCTCAATGGCATATTTCCTTCCCCACAAAACATACACATACAAAGTTATCATAAGCTCACTTTTGTTTCTATGGCCCTCTCACCTAGAAGAGTCTCGTTAAGTATAAAATTTGTAGCAAGTTACAAAATCTTCAAGAGTGAGTGAGATTAAGTGGGATTCAATAATTCCGATTCATCACAAAGAGGGATTTTATTCTTTATTCTTAATATTGAAAAATTTTGTTTCGGGTTTTATTTCAGACTGTGGGTATATATCATCATCAATGGCTTGAAAATTTACCAGCTAAAAAATTAAATAAAATTTAACAGTTAAGCCTACTGCTCAAGTAAAATGGGAAGACACTGTTAAGGTAGGTTGAAAGCACTTAGTTTTGATAGGCATGATATATAGCTAGGGAAGTAGGTGTACCCAAATAATTACGCTGCCTTTCAAAAAGTGGCCTATTTATAGGTGGGCTAGCCAATGAGACTGAGGTAGGAGTTGTCAAATTTCCTGGAAGTAATTAAAGAAGCAGAGATTCTTTCCTTTTACTGACTGTTTCTGGATTACATAGAGATTATGAGGAAAGACAAGAAAAGTGACAGAGCAGCCTGAACAGCCCGTCAAACTCTTTACTACAAAAATTGTTTTTCTCCATGAATAAACTTCCTTATTAACAAACACTTATTGTTTTCATTTTGTGCTGTGTGATGGCACTTTTGCACACAGAAATATTTGATTTCTACATTTTAGCCAAAACCCAAGGATGTGTATTCCCCAACGGAGTTGTTCCCTGTTTCACTAGCATTTTGTAATCCTCTCCAACCCCAACTCCTCTGGTTGGTTGCCATCTGGCATTGTGCCTTTGATTTTATGAATAAGGTCCCCAATTGTTTCTGCAGCTGTTATCAGTACAGTCTGACCTGTTGCGAATGGGGATAACAGAGAAAAATATCTCCACAACTTTCACAGCGTTTCACTCCTGTGGCTCTCTTCCCAGACCTTGCCTTGTGATTTTCTCATGTATGTTCCTCAACCCAGATGGTGACATTATGAGACCCTTGGTTCAAGGAGATATAAAGTGGACCCTTTCCAGTAATCATTGCTTATAAATACACTTATGAATCTATGTATGAATATGGGATCTATTAATTCTGCACACAATACATACATGTATGTGATGGTCCTCACTCATGGTCACTGATACTTCTTCTGATACAATCGCTCTCCACTTCCAACTGGCTATTTCTTCTGTCTACAGTGATGTCTACATCTTCCATATTGGCCTCATGCAAAACAATGATTTTCAAACTTGACTTCCAAGAAGTGAAAGAGATAGAGGTGCTGGCTCCCTACTAGCCTAATTTTTAGGTTACAAGTTCGTCACCATCCTAGCCACCAAGGCAGTTCTTTTTAAATTTCTTTTTTTTTTTTAAAGATTTTATTTATTTATTTATTTGACACAGAGAGAGAGAGAGAACACAAGTAGGCAGAGAGGTAGGCAGAGAAAGAGGGGGAAGCAGGCTCCCTGCTGAGCAGACAGCCCAATGCGGGGCTCGATCCCAGGACCCTGAGATCATGACCTGAGCCGAAAGCAGAGGCCCAACCCACTGAGCCCCCCAGGTGCCCCTCTTTTTAAATTTCTTTCACGTATTGGACTACCAAGTAAAATTCGTTTTGGAAAAGGGGGTTTGCTATGAATTTAGAGAGTAACAATTCACTCACTACTAGACCTGACTCCAGGCCAGCAGAACCAAAGATAGATAAGAGACTATTATAGTTGAAAGGGCGTTTATTAGCAACCTCCTCCAAATATCTCTCCTTATGACAAAGCCCACTAGACTGTCCACTTCTGGTCCCACCAGAATTGAAAACATCAATTTTAGAAGAACTGTAGTAGACTGGACAGGAGAGAACATTAAGCCATCCATTAGCACTTCCATATGAATAAGTTTATCTACCAGCTCTTGGGACCTAATGGGGCCTGGAGAAAACCTAGTAAGTTTTGGTGGGGGAGGGGACAGAAGAATGTTACCTAAGTCACCACTTAGGGAACTGTAAGTTACCCTGTGGCTGGAGAGTGGAGAGGACAAGAAGTAAAGGAATGGAATCCTGAGCAACAGAGGTCAGGGAACCCAGGATCTCAGAGTTGAGGCTCTTGAGTCAAGAGTGTGGAGGGCCTAATGTCTAGTAAAAAGTGGGGGGCAGTTCTCACTTGAACCTCCCCTTGGTCAGCAGAGCTCCTACCTTCAGATCAGCAGAAATTTTCTTTTCTTTTCTATTTTAAAGATTTTATTTATTTGAGAAAGAGCGAGGGAGAGAAAAGGGGCAGAGTGAAGGGCAGAGGGAGAAGCAGACTCCCTGCTGAGCAGGGAGACTGAGAGGGGGGCTTCATCCTGGACTCCCAGAGCATGAACTGAGCTGAAGGCAGATGCTTAACCGAATGAACCTCCCAGGCACCCTGAAATTTTCTTTTCTGATATGAGTGCTTTACTCTTCTGATCATGTCAACGATAAGTATTTTTCTTTTAACTGAATTTTACTCTAAAAGGCTTCTGTCATCACTGATACAGATAATAATACCTAACATATATTCATCCTGAGTTATGTTTCTTTCACAAAACGTGTCCATTCTTCCCCAAATTCAGGTAAGAAAGCCATCAAATCTGCTCACAAAATTCTTTATACACATTAACATTTTGTGCCCCTATTTTTGCATTGGAAGTTGCTGATAAAGACTCTTCTAGGGTACAAAAGTAAAATGTAATGGCATAAGCTCTCTGACTGTATTCTCCCTTCCTGTGGCAAGGTATAGGCAGAATATTTATTTATTTTCCACAATTTGTAAAGCTAAGGGAGAAAAAAAGCCTACCGGGTCTAGTTTTTTACATTACATTAAAGTGATAAGTAAAATGGAATTATAGCTATGACTCACTTGGTGCAAATTATTATTCCACATCTTCAGGCCTGCACTGGAGTAAATTGCCTTAAAACATACCTGTATACACACAGCAACTTTGCGCTTCTGAATAGAGGGTGATTCTTGGTTAACTCTAAAGCCAAGTTTGCAGGCAGCTTAACTTTACAAAGGGAGAAGGCAACAAGACTGTCTATGAGAAATACTGTGTAAGGTTTCCGTACCTGTCAATTTCAGGAGCAAAAGGATGGGTGGCAGAGAACATGAATGAAACGAAACCGGAACTCTGGCAAGGGTTTTCTTACCGATCGTCCCCACATTTGTACATGAAAATTTCAGAGGCACACAGTGACAATGCAACCTAATCCCTTTACAGTTAAAGGGGGGCTTTCACAGGCATTTTCCCCTCTGCAGGCTGTGATGCTTGAACAGGCTCGCGGACCCACCCAAAAGCCGTCTAGGATTCTATCTGATTCTATCTGATTCTATCTGAGGCTGAAGAATAAGGCTCCCTCCGGACCCCACGGTCTTCAGGCGCCACCTCTCTGGGAAAGGCCCCCTGGACGGGAGGTCCGAAGTCTGTAGGAAGTTCGCGCACTGTGTCTTTACGGTACCCGGCATGGTCCAGACACGAGGAACAGCTGTGCCTTCCCGCAGGTAAGAGCCTTTGTTTTGCACAGTCTACTGTCTGTCAGAAAAAGTCCCACGGAAATGCAAACACCTTTGTAAAGGTCTCAGCGCTACCTAGCATGCAGACATCAATGCCTTGCTGATTTATCCATTCCTTTGATGATCAAATAAAATTAAGCCCGGCTCCCCCGCCCTTTGATGTGCGGCTCCATCCAGGCTCTCAGGGCTATCCAGCCTAGTGGAGGGGGTGGGGTGGGGGGCGTCCGCGATGACTCGCTCACTCGCCGCTTCCTAGTCCCCGCGCCTCTGCGAAGGTACGATGGTCGCTGGTCGCGGCAGGCTTTTCCTGCGCGTTCTGTTCCTTGATCTAAAGCTCTATTTACGCAAATTACCTCTTCCTTTCATTAAGTAACCAGGCTTTATTTTCTTTTCTCTATATCAACATGCACACATTCAGTGCTAGAGAACCAGTCAACGTTTTGTGTTATTTATTTTTTATCTCTGATGAGGCAGATTCAAATCAAACAGCAAAGTCAGAGAAAATAATCAAGCAGGTCGCGGTGCGCTTTTTGCCTTTTCTTTTTTTTTCTTTCTCTCTCTCGCCTTTTTTTTTTTTTTTTTTTTTTTTTTTTTTTTGGTATTCGAGTTTTTCTTCGAGGAGAGTTTTTTAATTCTCTGCTTCATCGGTGGGGTAATTAAATCAATATTCTTGCGCGCAGTGCGAGGGCAGGAGGCCAAGCCAAACCTGTCAGGCCCTGAAAGCTTCCTTGTCCTGGCATTAAAAGGGCAACTTTCCTCCCCACGGAAAAGGAGGTTTTTAGCTAAGAAAGAGCAAGGGGCTAAAAGACCTTCCAGCAAAATCGGTTGCTGTCTGCAGAAACCTGGCCAGTTCTGGCGGCCAATGAGAAGCTGCTAATTCTTCCCGGGGCAACACCTCTGTGCCCTGAGGGCAGGAAGAGAATGAGATCCCAGGTGGGTAGAGGATCCAAACTCGGAGGCTGATGAAGGAAGAAAATCCCCTCTCTCACTGAGGAACCTGGTCTGCTTTTGTTTTGAAGTTGGCCTGGGGTCACTGAAGATTCATGGGACCAAGATTCCTTAGGGGACACTAAAATTATTGAATTGTTGACTTCATGTCTTGAATAATGGCCAACACGAGTTGAGAGTGGCCTGGAGTACCCCTCTCGCCAACACATTGCACAGGGAAATGGCTCTGTTGAGGGGAAAGAGGTGGAAAGTGTTATCTGCTATCCAGTGGGTCAGGTACATTGTAGAAAGACTGGAAAGGCAGTGTGACTAAAACACACATAAAACAAACAAACAAACAAACAAACCTTTAGGTGACAAAAAGAGGGGTTTCAACGGCTGGGACTGTGCCTCATGCTTTTATTTAAAACCACATTCTCTTGGGTCCAGCCCAAAGTGAGTTCTAACGTAAACCTAATCTTCCCTGCTTGAGTGGCAGCTCCAGGAAAGGTTTTTGTTGTTGTTTTTTTTTTTTTTTTTTTTTTTTAATTGCTGTGTCCCCATTGCCTAGAACAGTAGGCATTCAGTAATTACTTGTTAATTGAATGATAGACTATTAGAAGTCCACCCCGCCTGCACACGCCTACACACACCACTACCACCACCACCACCAGGGAACAAAGGGATTTGTAAACCAAGACTAGTGAAAGAACTGCCCACCCAGGAGAATAAATTCTGACTCAACAACATCTCCACCTTCTCTTTATAATAAAGAGAAGCAAAATCACACGTGGGATGCGGAGGACAGTGAGTGGCTCTAAGGCTCCTTCCTTGGGTTCTTAGAAGAGATCCTGCGAAGGGAGGGGGCGCTCAGACGGAAGGCGACATAAACATTAGCTTTGTAAAATTGGATTTATAAACGCAGAACTGCAGAACTTTCAAACTACTGTCTAAGTAAAAGAAATCTATTCATTCAAAATACAGCTGATAAATGGGTTTTGGAAACGGCTCTCGCGCAGGAATTGTTGAACTTGGACCTTCCGGTTGAGACCCATTGGGCTTCTCTCCTCGGGATGCTTAGGGAAAGGGAGTGCCCCTGGCGAACATCAGCGTTCTCTGGGTCACTCACAGACCAAACTCGACAGTTGGCTCTCTCCCCGCAACCCAGCAGGAGATGCCCGAGTTTGGTGCTGGGACCCCGCGCCCCCCCATCGTCATCACACCCCCTGCCCTGGCTACTGACGGAGACCATGTGCAGCTGCCATACTGTGTATAAAAGAATCTCTGCCAGACGTTGGTTTCCTCTGTTCTTGGAATGCTTTCGGCAGATCCTCCACGTTTTCCAGGTCTCTTGGGAGGATAAACATGCATTTTCTTTATTTCAGACTAGATTCCGAAGTGTTAACTAGACTGTGAACTTCCTACTACCTATGGTCCTCCCAGCCGCGAGCTCGTCCTTTTCAGCCGTCGGGGAGCAGGAGCGTGCGCTCTGGCAAACGTCCGCCTTTCCCGCGGTCCGCGGGCCCATCTTCCTTCAGAACCAGGGCGGTTCAAACTCCCGCCAGGCTGTGTGCTGCCTGACACTGGAGGCTGAGCTGGACACATGAAGCGCCGCCACGGACACCAGCTCTGGGAGGGCCGGGTCCTTGGGGGCGCGCTGATGTCGCGGGGCGTCCAGGTTTCCAGACCCCGGTCTCGCTTTTTTAGAGCCAACAAAAGCGACCAAAGCATCCCTTCATTGGATTTCATCCCTTGCACCGGTGGGGAGAAGAGAGGGGGAAGTAGGGCCCGAGCAGAGGGTGGGGAGATTGGGGGAGAGGAGTTGGAAAATGAGAAAACGCGGTCTGCTGATTTTGGGATATTCGCCTTCGATATGAATCTGGAGAGAAGTTGGGTGGTTTCGGTCCCGCAACTCACAACTCACTGGATCAAATTGATCCTGGAGCTAGTTACGGGTGTTAAACTGGTACGCGGGTGGTGCACTTCATTAGGCAAGAAATGGATTAGTTGTTTATTATCTATAAACATTCCAACCACAGCAACCAATCATAAAACCGCGGAAGGGCCTATAAAGTCAAGCGGCGGCGAAGCCTCCATGTGGGCAGTGAGGGTTTAGCAATTGTTCTCGGTGGTAAAGGGTCGGTTAGAGAAGGAGAGAAAGAAGAAGAGGGTGAGAGTCAACCATAAAGCGATTTGTCGAGGAAATAATTTCCCAGATTGAGAATCAGGCTCTCTCCAAGTTTAACGGGGGTGGGGGGACACTGGGCTACCTTGGAAGCGATGATGAGAGAAAGGAAGAAATGAGGAGTAGAGGGGGCAAGAGTGGGCCATTAGTGAGGTTGATGCCAGCAATAAAAGCTATTGATTAAGTGGGGACAGCAATTTAGTCTTTGGTTCTTGGTGAAATACTTAATCACCAACCATGAAAGTAGCCTAATAATATTTTATGGAGGGAAAACAAGTTAAAACTGACATATTTCTAGCAAGAATTCACTTTTGAGTATGGGTGAAGTGCTTTTTAAATTCTTGTTTGGGATAAAACATTTTCTAACAGGACTTAGTCTCAAACAGTTAAATACTATTTTAAAACACGATGTCTGGTTGTCGTTGTTAACCAAATAGCTATTGTATTTCTTTAGGTATTTCTTAAAACAAGGCCTAAACTCTCATTGTTTCTTTGATATTTTAATAATCCAATATTTATACTGGCTGCCAAATAGCCAATTAAATACTGTTGTCAATTTGATTCAGAACCTATTGTGTTTAGAAATCAAATTTTTGGTTAATATATTCCTTTGAAAACTTTTTAGGAATAAGTTTTAGAAGAATAAGTTTCATTCCTAAAACTTATTTTAGGAATAAATTTTAGAGTTTTAAGGACACACACACACATCAAAGGTTTCCTATTTCTCAGATTATAAAAACATTTTTATGGAAGTATAACAATCCCCAAAGGGACACAAGTCGTAAGTAACAAGCTTGGAAAATATACATATTTTTAAATACTTCTCATGTAACTACCTAAATAAAAAGTGGGGAGGGGAATTACCAGTACCTCAGAGGTCCCCTTCATTTAAAAATAAATTTATCAGATTTTTATTTGGGGTATGTTGTTTTTAAATTGTTGCTTATCAAATGGTCAGATTTCTTTTCAGTTCCAGTATTGTGGATTTTTTTTTTTCTGGGGATTATCTTCTGGAAAATAAAAATAAAATTCTTCAAGCTTTCCTGTATTGAGGAGAGAACAAAAACAGGCTCTAAATTCATTTTCCCCCTTCTGGCAACAGGCACCCCTTCCCCCAGCTTTTCTTATTCCACGCTGAGAGACATAACAAACAAACGATTACATGTTGAAAAACACATCTGAAAACAGAAAGGTCACGTTACTACTGAGTCCTGGGGAACATTAATCTGGTGTTTGGAAAACAGTTGACAGTTGAAGGCTGAGGTTTCTCTCTTTCTACTCTTGCACTGGGAGGCAGAGAGGCAGGGAAGAGAGAATTTGAATGAAAAGAACAAGGAAGAGACCACTACCTTCGTGGCCTCTTCATAAATAAATGCTTTGGGTACTCTCAACATTCTAACAGAGATTTCAAAAAATAAACAAATAAAGGAAACTTTAAACAAAGAATTCGAAATGACTCGTGTTCTCCATTACTCAAAGCGTGGAGGTGTGTGTGTGTGTGTGTGTGTTTTCCTAAAATAATTAATGTGAATAGTGAGAAATAATCACGATAAAGTCAGGCCCTGAACGCCTGAGGGTACCGTTGGCTGGACGAAAACCAGTCCCTTTTCAAATTGCTAGGAGAAGGTGAAAGTTGATTGCCTGCCCACTTGCCTCACTACAGGATTTCTCTAAGCCCAAGCCCACCCTCCTCGACCCTCCTCGCCCCTAGTCCTCTGGCTGTGCGCGGAATTCCTTCCCAGACAGAGATGGGTGCCGGTAACACTTTGCCCAGAGGCCCAAGAGACGGGGAGGTGCCCTGGGTGTCTAACACCCAGATATCTGTCTGAGTTGCCTGACAGTCCATTTGTCTGTATTTGTGAGTAGAGTAAGAAAAGATCTCAAGTACATTCCTGGGACAAGAACTGGACACATCGCACTGAAAATAAGGCTGATAATTTGCCATGACAGTAAATAGTGAATCCTTCTTTAAGAGCATCCTTAGATCTGTCATCTCTAAAACAATGAATTGGAGAGGCGGAACGGTGGAGGGGGTCAGGCAGGAGAGCGGGAATCAAGAGATTTTGGATCAAGCCGCAGTTTTATTTTTTTTTTTTTAAGATTTTATTTATTTATTTGACAGAGAGAAATCACAAGCAGATGGAGAGGCAGGCAGAGAGAGAGGAAGGCAGAGAGGGAGGAAGGGAAGCAGGCTCCCTGCCGAGCAGAGAGCCCGACGCGGGACTCGATCCCAGGACCCTGAGATCATGACCTGAGCCGAAGGCAGCGGCTTAACCCACTGAGCCACCCAGGCGCCCACAAGCCGCAGTTTTATGACAGCTTCGTGTGTCTTTGAGACCGTGACTTTAACCTCGCCCAAAATGAGACCTGACGATGTGCTCTTGCGTGCTCTGATTGTGGAACGAAAATCAGGCCATCGCGAGCAGACGCGATCTATTGCTAGAACCTTCTCCCCCAGCGTCTTTGGCGTGTCTGTGTGAAGAGCCTATTTGGAGCCAAGGCGACAAGGTTGGAAAGATTTGGGGTAAATACTCCGGGTCCGGAAATTTCGTGCGGAGCCCCCTGCAGTTAACCTGCCTCGGGCCAGAGTAGCCAGGGCATGCGGGAACGCTCTGCACCCTCTATCCGGGCTGACAGTGATTTATGCGCTGGTGACACAAGTCGGCCGTAAACCTGAATCGTTAGACTGTATTTGGGAGCTGCGGCAGAGTTAACACAGGACTGCTCTGCCCAGGGGAAGGATCCTTCAACCTACACACCTTTCCCTAACCTCTCCACCCGGTGCTCTACAGCTCCGGGGCGAAGAGATTGCAGTTTTTCCTGCTGGTAGGATTCAATTTCAAACCCCTCGGTTAACTCAAAGTATATGCATTCTTTGACCTGTCTGGCCCGCGGGCCTCTAGGGACTCTAGGCCGGAGGCTGGTAGGGGGTCCTGGAGGCCGCGCGCCCGCAGAACTCCTGCGCAGGCGGCTGAGAAGCCACCACGCGTCCAGGTCCAAGTCCCGCACGCGGTCGGTGGGAACAGAACGCCCTAGAGTCCAACGCGCATTTTTTGATAGCGGGGTTGGGAGACGGGCCGCTTGCCTTGGGAAAGAGTTATCCTTGGTCATTTATTTTAAGATGTGAACTTCTCCAGAACCCACCAGCGACTGCGCCTAAAGCCCCCAGCGCCAGGCAAGCGGCCAAACTGCGCTCTCGAAGAAGGAGAGAAACTGGTCCCATCCGGTTACAAATAACTTTTTTTTTTTTTTTAAGCAATCAGATCCCAAAGCCCTTCTCTCGCCCTTCAGTTTTCCGCAGGCCGCCTCCCCGAAGCTTGAGCCACTCAAACAGACGCCTCCGCTGGGCAGGCCTCCGGAAAGGCCACGAGAACACTAACATGGACAGTGACCGCTGACTTGATCTTTCCAGGTTCTTTCCCCTTTGTTTCTCAGTTCAAAAATTCATTTCATAACTCTTTCCAAACAAAAACAACTAAGGAAGATGCTAAAGAATTAAACTGGCACCAGTGTTCTGGATTTTCCTTTGGAGACGGACACGGGGGTACTCTCCCTCCCCCACTGCAGTTCGCGCTACTCCTTCCAACTTTCTGATTGTCTTGGTTCCGGAAGGCTACGCTGACCTGGCCTTGAAACGGATTGGGACGTAACAGGTTTCTGTCATTCCCTTTAGTGTTAAGGGCCCGAACCCCATCTCCACCCCCACACCCACCATGGGAGCAGCACGGGAAAAGCTGCCAGACTCTGGGCACCAGGCCCTGCAGTAGGAAGACCGTGAGATAAGGGAGGCTGTAAGTGCTCCTCGGAGATAAGGTCCCAGAATCCTGGAAGAATTTAGCCCCGCTTCCCCTCCCTACTTGCTTCTTGTTTTTACCGCCCGGTTCCCGCCCACTTCTCCTACCCCCACCCCCCCTGCAGGTAGAACCAGGGGCCGGGAGAGGTAGTTGCCCAAGACATGTATCTCCCCAACTCCCACCACCAAAATCTTCTAAGGCCACACAATCCACTTAGGTCTGGTGGAAGTCAATTAAGAGGCTAAGAAAATCTATCAACGGTTCAGCGAAAAAAAAAAAAAAAAAGATCTAAAGGCGACAACCCTCCCTTATTCACAAATATTAGTTCAATTGTGTCAAAGACTTTAACCGATTTTTTATTCCATTTGGAATCTCCGGTGGTACATGTAAGATGCAGGAAAAGATTGGGTATGGTTTGTGCTAGTCACACGCCAACACACCGTTAAAGGGAAAGGAAAAAGGAACTGAAAGTTTTTAGAAGGACACATATAATATTTAAGATAACTATGTACAAAACGCTCACATAATTTTTATGGGTTATATGAATATTTACAATGAAATTAAATTTGCAATTTAATAAAATTTATTTCAGTCGTTTGCACAGATTTCCTACATGGACGACGCTTGGTTATAAAACTTTATTTTGCAGGAAAATTGCTTCCCTATCAAATTATAACACCATGAGAGCAAATAGTATATTGGACTTTTAAATATATCCGGCTATTTTGAAATGAAATGTTTTAACTGCCTGGCACATACACAAATCACTAAAAACTTGGTTATATTTTAGAAATTATTATAATACATTCTCCTCAATGAAATCAGAATTTACCCCACATAAACCAAGAAATAACAACTAACTCTTCAGGTTAAGAAAACTCCTCTTCTTATTCCTAGAGATAGATTGGCAAGTAACAAAGGAGTATTTGTCAGAAAACACTAAAAATCAAGATTAAAATGCTATATAATCTTCCTTGTAAAACATAATTTTCATACATTCCATATACGGCCATATGAAACTGTCACTTATAAATTTTACACTTTTATGAAATATAATTTACTTGTGTTATATTTATTTTGCAGCAGAAAGGAAGCCTTATTTTTTAGTCTAAGCTAATATTATAATATCACTTCTGTTGGTTTACTTTTACTTTTAAAAGCTTCCCTCCCAAAAGAGGAATGCTTTTGTTGAAAGAGCAAATTTTATGAAAACATAAAATCTAAAGATCGATTATTTGAAAGTACTTTAAAAACTCCAGAGATTATATTTGTCGGGTTATCTCTTCTCTCTGTCTCTCTCTTTCATAATTTACAAGTGTGAATAATTGACCTTCACTATCTTTTCCCTTAACCTTTCCGGGTTCCTCCTTATTTGTTTCTCAACCCAGCAGGTCAAAAATTCATTTTATAACTATCTCCAAACAAAAAACACACAACTAAGAAATGTTACATTTAGTTGGGAATCCTGCACATTAGGCAAGAAAATTAATTCTGAAACCCCTACTTATTTTAAAAATGTTACACATCATCCCTGTGAGTAAACTAAATGTAAAATTTCATTTCAGTCACAATGACAGAGCAAATATACATGGTACTATATTGTTGATGTTAAAAGGCAAAACCTCTCAGCCTGTGAAAATCACCTACCTGCCTTCTCTTGATGTTTACAAAAATGTCCATTGAATTCTTTGAACAGGCTGTCTGTACAATCTGTGTTTGCACTAGCTTTTATTATAAATGTTAATATTGAAATCCTAGAGGTAGCTTTATTCCAATTAAGGAGAGCTTGTGAGCAGCACAATCCTAAAAAGAAAAGACATCTTTCCTATATACTCACACCCTAAACCTCCTATCCCCAGTGTAGCAGGAATAATCCTTTTATTCCATTAAAATGGTCACTAACCTTATAACGATGAAAGAATGTTTTAGTCTTTTACCTGCAGGAGTCTTTTCAATGTAACAGGAACTGAAATAGGGCCCTGGCCATGTTGTCTGTTACAGTCCCGGGCTCTGTACTGTTTTGCCTTGGTGAAGGCTGAAGTAACGATGTCTGACTATTGCCTCCTGAGACTCCTATGAAAATAAGATAGATAGCTGGTTCAAATACATGCTATAGATCTTGACCTGGGATATAGCTGAGAAAAAGCAAACGATTTCACATACACTAAAAAAATTAAAATGTTATTCTAAACTTTTTCTTGTGTGTGTTATTTTGTATGTGCATATGAATGTTATACTCAGTTATACAGATATGTAAAAAATGATTATACTTATAAAAATGTTACTTAAGCCTTTTTTTTTTCTCAGAAGAGCAAAAATACCTTAGGAAGCAATTGCATTGTAACTTCCATTTTCAAAGTCTTTGAAACTTGAGTATTTTAATTCATAAGTTCTATTTTATCATTTCAAAAAAATTGTGCTTTATCAGAGCTGTTATTCTAACATGTCTTCTGTACTAGGCTATGTATTTGAGGTTACATTTCCTATTGACTGGGTCAAAGTAAAGTTATTGCTTTGGAATAATATTTATTTGAATGTGTGTGCATATTTGTTTAAAACTATAAGCCCTTGAGAGAGTTTTAATTCTATGCAATATAAATGAGTTTTACATAAGGAATATAGAATTTCAGCCAAAAAAAAGATTTGTAACCTATTATTGTGTTAGGATATTATCAATCTAAGATTAGCTTGATTTGAAAAAAAAATGATTAAGGTCTTTTAATGAACTACTAACATACTGCCATATGTTATGTGTATACATATTTTGCTGTTTTAGAATGGAATATAATCCTTCTGAGAAAAAAATATGAGGTAGATTACTTAATGAATTTTTTCCTGCCCAAATTTTAAGATGCTAAAACATAGGGGTATGTTTTACTCTTTAAAATATTTCCAAAAGAGGGGTGCCTGGGTGGCTCAGTGAGTTAAGCCTCTGCCTTTGGCTCAGGTCATGATCCCAGGATCCTGGGATCAAGCTCAGGCTCTCTGCTGGGTGGGGGGCCTGCTTCTCCCTCTCTCTCTGCCTGCCTATGTACTCTTTTTGAGTAGACATCTAGAAGGGCTTCATAATTTGGGGCAGCAGAAAAATGGAATAGCAAACATCACAGCCCAAAGCAAGAAGAAAGCCAGCCATGGTTTTTAGACAAATAAGAAAGGGCATTTTCCAGCTAGATTTAATTTTATCTGGAGCTGCTGGAGTGAAAGAGAAGTAGGTTCTCAGCATCTAAATTAAACTATCTGGATTCAGTGATGACACCTCCTGTTCCTAATGAGCTATGTAGATATATCTCTAACCCAGCAACATAGAACCCACCATTTACTTTGGAAATTTGGAACTTTCCATTTAGTTAGGAAACACTTTTAGCCAATATCATACTGTAAATGTACGTTCAATTACATTCTCCATAAGGATAGTCTTTAATGAAATTACCTCCAATTATTTATTGACCATCCATCAAGTACTAGGCACTATTCTTGGAGCACCAATGAACAAAACAAGCAAAATCCTAGCCCAAGGTATTTGGGCAATTCTTTCTGAAGAGTTTGGGTATCAATAGTTGGGGCGGGGGCGGGGACGGAGGAGCGGGGGGGGGGGGGTAAATCCTGTAGTTTTCACGTTGTCCACTAGATGGCAAAGTGTGCAAAACTGACCACTAGGACTAAAATTCGGTACAAAGAAGAGCCTATTTCTATGAAACTTTCCACCATATTTTGCTTCAAATGTCTCTTTTTGAGCATTACAGCTAACAGCTAATGGTAAGAATACATTTTGTTTTCAGTTTACATAGCATTCCAATGCCGGCTACATTCCACAGAAGTCTGTCTACAAGATCCCCTAGCTTATTTTAAGAAATTTTGCTTTTCTCTTTTGCATATTTCTCTTATTCTCGGATGTGTGGATTATAGGAAGATACCCAAGGGTCTGAAAAACTTGGTTTGCATAAGGTCACACAATGCCTAGGATCAATTTTATTCAAATTGTACAGAGATAAATTTAGGTATCACACAGCGATTTCAAATTTAGGGAGTTATCGTCGAAAACATTAACATATTGGAATAACATCCATGTTAATAAGTAGTCAAACACATATGCCAATATATACATACATGCAATCATGCATGTTTTGTTTTCAGAGACCCCTTAAATGAGACTCACACTTACCATGAAGAAACAAAATAATTTCATTTAATCAAATCTCTTCTTTAGGATAAATTAAGATATTATTCCCAAGTGAAATTGGAATTTTATTCATCTTTATATCTCCTAAGGAGATAAAAATAATTTTCTTATTAGAAAAAATGGTTTATACACCATGAAAAATACTTCTAATGTTGTTTAAACATAAAGTTGGAGGTTTTCCTCTGCTTTTTTACTATATGAAGTCAGGGTCTTTGTTTCCAGATGAATGTTCTTTAAATATGAAAGTGAGATGTTAAAGTATTTGTCTATATGAAGATGCTCTCTCCAACACACAAGGAAAGTCTCTGTGTTCTTTTCCCTTTTAAATTTTATTTATTTATTTATTTATTTATTTATTTGACAGAGAGAGAGATCACAAGTAGGCAGAGAGAAGGGAAGCTCAGCAGGGAGCCTGATGCAGGACTCGATCCCAGGACCAGATCTAAGCAGACGCTTAACAGATTGAGACATCCACGGCCCCACAATGTATTTTTAATATAATTTTAATTGTAAGAGAATTTCTCTGTATGAACATAGAAGGGGACACTTCCGAGTGGTTCAGGTATGTAAAGTGCTCCAAACTGAAGATGGCAGCTAGTTGTTATCCCTACTGACAGTGACACAAGAAAAAGCCTCAGAGTTAAGCACAGAGAGACTTGAACTTACGTTAGAAAAAGGTGGAAAATTTTTACAGAAATTAGAGTTATGAGTAATGGACTGGATTATAATGGGAGCTCATGGAATCTCCTTCTCTTCAAGTCTTTACCAGTAGAATTTTCTATCAATAATCTGAGTTCGATTTTATTTTTTAAATTTTTTTTATTTATTGGTCTCTACCTCTATTCCTTCTCCCTTGACCCCTCATTACTTCTGCTCTGGATTTCCAGACCTGGGAATACAGCTTTTAGTGGTTTTAAAGTAATCCCATTATAAAATTCTTTAATGAATTTATTATAATGAAATTATATTCTGGGCGGCATTCATATTAGGTTCTTCTTATGGACTTACTGTTTGTTTTTTTCTTCTTAACCAGAATTTTACTTTCCTAATATTATAATAAGCAGAGTAAAACTTTAAACTAAAATTTTTAAAAACCACAAAGTCCTCAACAAATCAAAGCTTTCATTCAATCGTATTTTCTACTCATTTTTTCAGTACACGAACATATTTTTTCAGAGTTGTAATTACTGTATACAATTAGTATGGGTTTCTTTTACTCAACATTTATAATAAAGTTTCCTAATTCTTAGCTAGTTTTTATATTTTCCTAATGGATAAATTCCCCTAGATCTTCTCTAAACATAGTCCTTCCCAATGTTCCTCAACTCAAGTGAGTGGTACCATCACCTACCTAGTTTTTAAAGCCAAAACCCTAGCAGCATCCAGTTCTTGGGATCCCTCCAGGGGTTTCCTGGGTTAAGCATCTGCCGTTGGCTCAGGTCATGATTCCAGGGTCTTGGGATCGAGTCCCGTATCTGGCTCCCTGCACCATGGGAAGCCTGCTTCTCCCTCTCCCACTCCCCCTGCTTGTGTTCCCTCTCTCGCTGTCTCTCTCTGTGTCAAACAAATAAATAAAAATCTTTAAAAATAAATAAATAAATAAAAAAGATCCCTCTGGCCACCATCCTTTTCCAAGTCTTCCAGGCTTTCATCTGTCCAACCTCAGAAGCCTGAAGACAACTGCTCCCCTTACTTTCATTCTTGCTCCAGCCGATGATCCATCCCTCACACAGCAGTCACAGTATCATTTCAAAAACATAAATCGCACCATCACTCCTCTATTTAAATCCTTCTGTAACTATTCATGGTACTTGGATAAGATCCAAATGCCTTACTACCCACCTACCAGGCCAGGCAAGATGGGGCTTCTGCCTTCTTCTCAAAACCTGCCTTCCTTCCTGAATGAATTTATCCCTTCATTCATTCGTTCCTGTATTCTCCAAATATTTAGTGATGTATTTTTATGTTTCAGTGATTTTTTAAGGTGCTTGGAATCAAGACATGAATGAAACAGCATCTTGTTTCCTGACGCTTACATTCGATTGCACGTGAATGTTTCTGTCTCACAGCTTTGGCATTTGTTGCTCCCTCTGCTTTGGAATATTCTTCCCCCGATCTTCTCAGGGATGGTTGTCTTTAGATAGATAAAGGGAGGCATGTACATCTATGTCACTATAGCCAATATATGGTGACCTCTAAAGTCACGTGTATCTTCTGAGTGTACTTGTGAAAGCAAATAACTTAATACAAAGCCATTAGCAGAGTAGTCATGATAGGGCAGTAAGATAAAAGTTCTCTGTAATTTTGATTTTATCATCACTATTGTCAATTAAATATTTGCTCAGTCATCCCAGAGATTTCTCAGACTCCATTCCTTAGAGTGCTGACCAAACTACAAAATGAGCTCTTTTCAACAAGAATCCTAAGTCACAAAATACATTTCCAAGATGCTGAAAGGTGATTTCCTCCCAGAGCTGGAGCTCTGCTGGGAAGCATGGCACAAGCCCAATGGTATGGTTTTTATCGTGGATGCCAACTGGGAAATAATTTAGGGATGTTCTTGATTGGAAACAAATTTTGACCCTTTGGCGCATTACATTCACAATATTTCCACTGAAAAGCGTTTAAAGTTTTATTATTGTATTTATCACATTGTATTATAGTCATGGGTAGGGTGACCATACTTCCTAGTTTATGCCTGTTGTCTTGAAGTACCATCTGGTTTAGCATTTTAGCACTCTCCAAAGTGTCCTGGCTTAGACAATAAACTCTGTAGTCCCCCAAGTTATGAGGCAGGTGCCTGGCTGGAGAGGCTGAGGAACACTGGGGTGGTCCTGAGCCGAGTGTGGGCCAGCTGGAGAAATTGGTGAGGCTGGTGACTCAGAGATGTCTGGCTGATCTGCACGCTGAGAAGGACTTTGGGAGGAAAAGTTAGCCACTGGTGGCTGAAGGGAGAAGCAGCGGAGGAGTTGGGAGGGCCTCAAAGACTGTGGCTAAGCCCTGTGAGGAGGGGACTCCTCTTCCTCCCCCACTCCCTCTTTCTGCTAAGAAGACCCCTATTCTAAGACAGTGAGGTGAGGACTGCAGAGAACAGAACCATTTTGGCTCTGTGACAGCTTGTATAAATGTATTAGCGGGCAGTATCCTGGTGAAGAAATGAAAGCAATGAGCCGTAACCTAGGAGAAGCTTTGTAACCCTTAGCCCCAGCGAGGTGTGAAAACAATTAATCAGAGTTTCTAGGCCTTCTGAGAAATACTCAGGTGGGGGGTAGGGGCAGATTTGCATGGGTCTTACTCACCAGGGCAAGATTTAATTTTGCTCTAGGATAATTTTAGTTTTGAGTATTCCAATTATAGGTTCAATGACAGTCTATCAATGTACAATGAATTGTTGAATAGTGGAACACATCATGTCCAAGAGGAATATTTTCTGAGCAGACAGTACCTTGGTTATTTAGTTTTAAAATTGTACTGGGAAAGATTTTTACATTGAAACAGGTTGAGTGTTTTATGTCTAAGGCATGGTATTGAAGTGCTTAGAGATTTTTAGATATTTGGTTTGAGAACATTTATCAGTATCGTGTTCATTCAACAACTGCTTCTTTAGACCCTGCAATGTTTTTTAAGATTGTATTTATTTGACAGAGGGAGAGGCAAAGAAGAAAGGGAACACAAGCAGGGGAGTGGGAGAGGGAGAAGCAGGCTTCCCGTGGAGCAGGGAGCCTGATGCAGGGCTGAATCCCAGAAGCCTGGGATCATGACCGGAGCCGAAGTCAGACACTTAACCGACTAAGCCATCCAGGTGCCTGCAGACCCTACAATTTTTCACACACTGTGCTAACTGATCATGACAATATATGTGCCTCCTCTGCTACTTCTTCTACATTTTTATGCTAAGTACTCTCCCAAAATGTTATCTCAGCATTCATCTCTAACCTTTGCACTAAACTAAACTGCTGAAAAATAATTCACATAATTGTACTATTCGTACTTTACATCTGACTGAGAAAAGAGAGATCATTCTCTCCTAATTACCACCTTACTTACACTCAAGCCAAGCAAACTTGCCCTTCAACTTTGCCCCTCTATCTGTAATGGCAACACCTCCTTCAGACCATTTGGAGTACTTTTTAATTTCTTCCTCTTTTTATCCAACAGCCCCTAGTAGCCAAGATGGTTTACTTCCAAAATGTCTCCCAAAACTTTCCCCCATTTCCATGTCCAGTATCGATGCTGAAGGTCAGCTTTCCATATTTCACTCGTTTAAGTAAAAGGACCTCTTCACTGATTTCCTTGAATGCTCTACATTCTGTTGCATTTCAACTTCATGTTTTAAACTGGCTTTGGAAGAATCCTCCTAAATCACAGATCGGACATGACACCATTCTTCAGGAAACTTTCCAATTGCCTACAAAACTAAAGTACTAACTCTCTATTTCAGCTTACTCTCTTCAGTGTGTATTTTCTGGTCATCTCTTCCACTAACTTATTGCTCACACCTTATCCTCCAGTTCCAGCAGATTACTGGCCATTCCACACTCCTCCTCGGCAGTGTTGCCATGGCTTGGATCAGGCCTTTTCCCCGGAACCAGTAACACACCTATTGAAGTAACATTCCTTCTTCACACTCAATTAGTTGAGTGGTTTTTTCTTTTCTTTTCTTTTTTTTTTTTTTTAAAGATTTTATGTATTTATTTGTCAGAGACAGAGAGAGAAAGAGAGTGAGCACAAGTAGGATGAGCAGGAGACAAGAGGGAGAAGCAGGCTCCCCACTGAGCAAGGAGCACGATGCAGGACTCGATCCCAGGACCCTGGGATCATGACCTTAGCTGAAGGCAGATGCTTAACCCACTGAGCCACCCTGACATCTCTGAGCTAGTGAGTGTTAATTATTCACTCTTTCTAAAGTGCTGGTTGTCTTTTACTCTTCTACGATATTTTAGCACATTTTTCTCCTACTGTTCGTTAAGGTTAATAATGTACAAAATGTACTTGGGAGTTGGCCTCTCTTGATCCCTGTAAATGTTCATGTGAACCTCCAAAAGTCACATAACTTCTTCAGACCACTGCAGAACTGTGGCGTTATATATAAAATATTATAGAACTGTATGAATTAAGATTGCCTTCGCCCCACTGAAGCCTTTGATGGTAAGGGACAGTGTTCTTCATTTTTGTCTCTTTCATAGCACCTGGCTAATACCTTCCTCACAAAAAATGAGCTATCTATAAATGCTTATTTGGACATTTAAATTAAAACATCACTATAATGTAAAACAATGTCCTAAATTTATACCACGTTATAGGTACTTGGGGGGAGGTATAGTGAACTTGAATACGTGAGGAATGAGATTTCCCTTAAAGAGTGAGAAAAGCACAAAATGAATGAGAATGGCTTTTAGGAAGTAGGCCATGCCTGTAATAAGGTTTTAAAGAAATTAATGTAATAACAATTCACAGTCTTAGAAACTAAATTCTACACCTGAAACTAATATATACACTGTGTTAACTAACTGAAATTTAAATAAAAACTTGGAAAAAAAAAGTATTAGAAATACTTTGAGTCAATGAAAATGGAAACCGGTGAAGAGGGAAAAGTTAAAGCATTATTACACTTAATGGTTTAAAATAAAAGAAATATGGGGAGCCTGGGTGGCTCAGTTGGTTAAAAGTCTGCCTTCGGCTCTGGTCATGATCCCAGGGTCCCGGGATCAACCTCTTGCTGGGCTCCCTGCTCAGCAGGGAGTCTGCTTCTCCTTCTGCCCTTCCCCCGCTCATGAGCTTGCTCATGCTCTCTCTCTCTCTCAAAAATAAATAAATAAATAAATAAATAAATAAATAAATAAATATTAAAAAAAAAAAAAAAGAAAGATGGCATTACCTAGTGCAAAGTCACTTCAGCTGTCAAACTCTAAATGTGCAAAAGTCATCTCTATTGAGAGTGTGATACATTCAGAGTGTTTTTGTTACAAAACATGCAGTGTTTGATTCTGGTAACTTTCCTTGCTCTGACTCCGTGATCCTCAACCAACTTTCTGGAGGCTGGTAAAGAGAAAAAATGTACTGATCACGCTCAGTAAGTTGTCTTCGTAACATTTCCTTCAGTTCTAGATTTAAAAATCAATGCTATGAAAAATACACTGCTTGAGGTCTGTTGATAAAATCAGATTTTGAGGCTGAGAACCCAGAACCAACCAACTCATCATGATGATAAATGCTACTCAGGGAACGCTGTTACAAGAGCACTGATTTCTCCTCATCTAATATGAGCTTGGCCTCACTCAAGGGTTTTTCATTTCTCTGGCTTATTATTGACAAGGCCCATAATGTTTTTTGGGTGGCATTTCGGAAAATACTATGCATTATTTTCTTTGTCCCAAGATTAACTAAGGGAAGGAGAAAATATGTATATTTGAGTTATGCAATAAAAACAAGTATCTCCAAAGTAAAATAAAATAACTGAATCCCTTCATAAACATGATTACCTACATTGGATACTGCAATCCACTTATGGGGGGAAAACACACACAATGAAGCAGCTAGATTGCAACACTAAAATTGATACTTATTAAAAACAGTGCATATAATTTTTGAGTGTTTTAGAGATACAATAAACGATCCGATGGCTTCAGAATTGAAAATGACATTTGCCCTAACAGCCATTCACTATGAGGCAATGTGATGGGTGACAATGTGCTGGTATATAGCCAGAGCTACTCTGTTTTTGTCCTTTTATTGTCTTCTCAGTAAGAGCAGTGGCCTTGATCAACATTTCTAGAAGTTTCCACCCCTCTGTGCTTTTCTCAGGCTGCCTCCAGCAGAAGTGCAAGCAGATTCCTTGGCAGTCTGTCTCCTCTGGTTGCATACATTCATCGTTAGAAGACAGGACTCCTGGGACGCCTGGGTGGCTCAGTTGGTTAAGCAGCTGCCTTTGGCTCAGGTCATGATCCCAGCGTCCTGGGATCGAGTCCCACACCGGGCTCCGTGCTCCGCAGGGAGCCTGCTTCTCCCTCTGACTCTGCCTTCCACTGTGTCTGCCTATGCTCGCTCTTGCTCGCTCTCTCTCTGACAAATAAATAAATCTTTAAAAAAAAAAAGAAGACAGGACTCCTCTGAAACTTTTAACATGAAAGCATTATTTGTTCATGTTTTGTTTGGATAAAAATGGGCAAATATTCATTATGTTAAACTTCTACAAAGGTAAACTTCAAATGTCTATCAGATCCTCAAACCTTCACTACGATTTTGTTGGAAGAAATTCCTTTTGCCTGAACTCTTTCAGACAGGCTTTTAGAGAAGATCATCAACACTGGTATTGCTTTCTTTTGCAGTTTAACACCAAATCAAAAATATGTATTGCTTTAACCATCCATAACTAACCACATGCAGTAATTTGGCTTTAGCTAAACATATTGATTAGTTTTAAACTTAAGTACACAAATAAGCATAAAAGGGAGTGTTAAGTCAGATCACAACCTTTCAGGTTAATTTAAAAACTTGATAATAAAACTGGGTCATGCTGAAGGCTAAGACGTGTTTTCAAAAGTGAAAAATGATTTCGCTTTCTAAGAATGCTTCACCATAATTCTTAAAAAAAAAAAAAAGAAAGAAAGAAAAGCAGAAAATATCCTGAGATCATTGAATCCTCGTTTATTTTAATTTTTCAAATAAATTGGGGAGGAGAGACATTAGTGAAGAGCTGGGCTTTACAGTTTCCTTTGGAAAGCATCAACAACTTAAATTTTTTTTTCCCCTACTGAAATATTTATGAGTGAAAACATTATTTTAGGTATGTGTATCTCCAAAACTTACATATTTCTGATTCAGACTTTTAAACTGTCGATACCCAGGAGACAAGGCCATTGACGTGTACCTGGCACTACTTCTGCCAGTTAATTTTCTTCCTGGAGAGTGGTTTTGGGCGACAGAGTGGCGTCCGGGCTCCCCGGGTTGTTGCACTGACGAACTGCAGTGGTGGTAAAGTCAAGGAGCCTGACAAAATCTCATTAATCATTTTAAATTAAATCCAACCTTCCTGTCCAACCGCACCAAGAAGAAAGCCATTTTTTTTTTTAAACAAATGAAAATTTCCTCAGTAAAGATTTGGTATCTTTCTCTTGTTGGCCTTTAATTCGATGAGACAAAAATAATATAAAACAATCCACTTTTTGAAGCTTGAAAACAAAACATTTGTCCAGAAATCATTTAACAGATCAACCAAGTGTCTTTTAAAAATAAAACACATTTTGAATAAAAATACAGGGAAACATTCTGGGGGAAACTATATTGGTTAATTTGGGGACACCATTTATCTTTATTTTCTGAATAGTTCAGGGAATTTATTTAGTTCTATTGAAAATACATGATCCTTAATAATATTTGAAAGAGGAAATGAGATCATTATCCATATCTTGGTATATTTTACTCTAGTGTCTGTTTTCCAATCAAATTTTTGTGGCATTTTACATAGTAATTGTAATGTGAGGTGTGCACACATACACATACATACATATATGCATAATTTCATATCCTTTTGGTATTCATCATGATTTGTAACTGCTTTCTACATTATTTATAAACATCATAGCTTCAGGATTATATATGATGAGGATGTATTTTGGTCTACTTGACCAGTGCCTAGCATAGTGTCTCATACATAGCATGTTCTCAAATATCTGCTAGTTATTTCCTTGAACAGCCCCAAGTTTTGGGCATTCCAGTTGTTGTTGTTTTTTTTTTTTTCCCTTAAATTAAAAACAATTGTAGAACTAATGATGTAAGTCTTGCCTTTTGCCTTTTGCTTATTTTGAATTATTTCCTTAGGATGGCTTCTCACAATAGACATATTCAGTTATGAATGCTTAAAAAAGAACTAGGAAGTTAACAGTATGACATGTAAGGAGTTCACTTTAAACAGAGGAAAACAGACTCAAATTACAATAAACAAGTTGTTATCTTAAATGTTAAGACTTCTGAATACGCTTACTGTCATCAAGCACCATATTAATCATACTGTAAAAAATGTAAAAGATCAATTTAGAGAAGTAAAAAGATCAATGGCTTAAACTCTTGAAATTAAAAAAAAGACAGTCCTAAAGTAGTGATTCATCCAAATATTTAAGATCAGAAGTTCTCTAGAGATGAGTTTATATCAAGAATAAAATAGAGGTTGAATTGAGTTTTTAAATATTTTTAAGAAGTTAACTCTAATATGTTCCAATTTATAAGTTGTGTACAACTGAAAGCTCCAAATATATTTTTAAAAAGTGGACATAGTAAAACCATCTCCCTCCCTATGTGCTTATGTACAAACTAAGCCAGATCTAAAATAATTCAGTTGTCCAAGGTCTATGCTAGGTACTGAGGCAGATAAAAGAATAAAATTTCCACCTGAAAGAACTGGAACAGTTACCCTGGAGAGTAAAGAATCTAAGAGGACTTTGAAGGGCAAATAACATTTTAACAGGTAAATGTGAGGGAGCGGTTACAATTATTAAAAAAAAAAAAAAAAAGCAAATATAATGGAAGAATGAAAATGCAGGGTTCATTGAGATTAGAGAGTATTAGTTTTAAAAAATGTACTTGGGAAAAACCCTAATGATAAATCTGGAGAACTCAAAAGTTTTTGAGCACTTTTTTCTTTGCCTTCTTTTCTTAAAAAAAAACAAAAACAAAAACAAACAAACAACAAAACCCAAAAAACCCCCACAAATTAACCTGTATATTAGAAAACAGAACTGGTAATCATGCATAGGAAAAATGCACTAGCAGCAGTTGGTATGGTATGTTCTGGTCTTGAAACAGCACAGCCCTTAGTGGGGAGGGAAGGTGTAGACAGGCCTGAGTTGCGGAGGACCATAAGTATTCTTGTGGGTTTCAGCAGAGCTCAGATTACGTGTTGGGTAAGAGAATATTTGGTCAGAGACAATATAAAAGCCATTAGCACTACTGTAATGAAAGAACTCAGCCTTAAGTGGAAAAGGTAGACAAAAGAAGCTTGAGTGTAGATGGGAAAAAAAAAAACTACTTGGTTGAGCAGCACCAAATGCAAACTCAGCATCCTTCTTGAAACTCGGCTTCCCTAGCTCTCAGGCCACCATTCTTCTCTGGTCCTTCTATAGTCTTCACAAACCCTCATTTTCTCTACCAAAACCTAAAATGTTGTGTTTCCCAAACATTTCTTTTTACTCAACAAACCTTCTAGAGGAGCTTTCTCCAGTGCTTCACTTAACAAAATACCTTTTAAATACCAGTAAGACCTCCAAACTTACATTATCCAGCCCTGATTTTTTTCCTAGCCTTATTCTCTAGCTGCAACCAAAATTCCATTGTTACTTTCAAATTCAAAATAACTGGGGATCACATCTGCTCCATATCACTCCACTGGTTGCTTCTCTTAGTAGCTACCTTTGATAGTAGGAAAACTAGACCCTTTTATCAAACTTGGTTCCTTCAAAATCACTAAACACCATCAATTTTCAGTTTTTATTTTTTATTCATTCCTCCTAAGTCCTCTGCCACTTACCTAATTTAGCCCTTATAATAGAAAGCCAGTCTTTGAAAGCTTTGCTGAATAAGCTATATTTGAGGTGGATCTTGGATGATGAGTAGGGGAACTTTAGATACAGAAGGGAGAGCAAGACATCACAGAAAGACCAGCTTGTAAAAGACAAAGATCAGATCACATCACATTTGAGGAATGTTGGAGACAAGGCTTGAAAGAAAGATAAGCCGAGGCCAGATTGTATAGCCTTTTTTGTTTTTAAAGATTTATTTATTTCAGAGAGAGAGTGTGTGTGTGTGGATGGGTAGGGAGGGGCAGAGGGACAGGAGAAGCAAGCTCCCTGCTGAGCAGGGAGCCTGACTCTTGGCTCAATTCCAGGACTCTGAGATCACAACCTGAGCCAAAATCAAGAGTCAGATGCTCAACCAACTGAGCCACCCTCGTGCCCCCAGATCATACAACCCTTTATGCCATGCTGAGGAGGCTTAATTTTGTAGAAAGGAGTACTTGAAATTTTGTAGAAATTGAGTACTTGAAACAGAAGTGTCAAAAGGAGCTTGTGTTTTAGAAAGATAAGTTTGTTATATCAGAAGGAAGGTCCACTAGTTCCAAACTTTAGGCACTTGGAAACATGTGGGGACATTATTTGTATGTCACAATAACTGAGGGATGCTACTGGCATCTAGCAGGCAAAATCCAGGCATGTTGATGTTCTCTGCTGTAGGGAGCGGTCTCCCATAATGAACATCCTTCTCCAAAAGCCAGTGGGACCTCACCGGAAAATACTGAACTAAGTTAAGCATTCAGTAAATGTTTATTATGATGGGGTTTTTAAAAATAAACATGTAAACTTATACTCACCTAGTTTTTAAGATGCCAGGAATAAATCCCTATTCAGTAAGTATAGAAAGTAGTAAAAAGAATACTGCCCAATTCAGGAGGGGTCTACTTCAACCGATGGCTCTTTCAGACAAGCCCTTGAAGAGATAAAACCACAAACTCTGGACAAAGTATAGAAATGGAAAGCAACCCAATAAAGGCTGATCAGTAATATTTTTTTTTTTCAGGCTGACACTGAAGAGAGTACTTGGAAGAAGAAGATAGGAGATGAATTTCCCATTTTATAGTTTTTGCCTGAAGGCAGCCCTCCGGCTGAATCATTGGAGCCTTTAGTTTTACAGACTTGAAGAACCCTGGGGCAGAGTTTGGGGCAACAGTAGCTGCAAGAAAAGGAAGAAATAGAAATAGAAATAATGGAAAGAAAAGAAGAGTGAGCTCCCTAATTTCTGTGTATGAACTGTGCCACACACTCTGGCTTCTCTCTAAACTGTGGACACACACAAAAGATTCCAGGTTAAAGAAGGGAACGGACATTTGAAGTACTTCAGGGGAGCAAGAGCTTGCAACTGAGTTCTGCCAGTTAACTTCCAGCTTTAAAAAAAAAGTCTTTGGAGAAATGTATTATAACATAGATTTCTACATATTTTATTAGCCGTGTCTAGGACAAAGTCTAAATTACTAACATATGAAGAAACAGGAAAATATAGTCTATTCTCAAAAGAAGAGGCAATTGAAGAAGTTGAAATGAGCAGATAAAGATTTAAAGCAGCTATTTAACTATGTTCAAGGTTGTAAGGGAAAATGTGCTTGCAGTAAATGAAGATAGGAAATCGCAGCAGCACAGACATATAAATTATAAAAACGTGAAGGAATTTCTAGAATTAAGAAGTATAGTAGTTAAAAAAAGTTCACTGAATGAGCTTAAAAGGGATTACAGAAAAGTCAGTGACCTAGAACAGTGATCAACAGATATAATCCAACTGAAGAGGAAAAAAAGATGAAAAAAAATCTATGAGATGATATCAAAAGTTCTAGCACATATGTAAAAGGGGAGGAAAGAAAAATGAGATTGAGAAATATATGACAAAATTTTCACTTTCAGAGGGAAGTAGTTTTTTTTTTTTTTATACACAAAGGGAGAAAACAATTTCAATATACTGACTTCTTACCGGAAACAATGGAGGCCAGAAGACAGTGGAGGACTATCTTTAAAGTATGAAAGGGGGGTGGGAATAAACTGTCAATACAGAATTACATATGCAGCAAAGCACTCTTCATAAAGGAAAACAAAGTAAAGACATTTTCATGTATAAGGAAACTAGGATAATTCATTGCCAGCATACCTGAACAGTCATATAGGTGGTGATATTTTTCAGGAGGACATGAATGATGTTACAAGGAAACTTGGATTTTCAAAAGGAAAAAAGTGTTGGAAACGACAATGTGGGTCAATATAAATAAGGTTTTTTTCCCCTTGTTTAAAGTGTACACGACTACTCAAAGTAAATTATTATGGTGTGGAGTCTGTACTGTACGCTATCTGCAATTCATAGAACAACTCTAAGATAACAAATGGAAGAAGTGGGTAAACACCCTGTACGATTACGAGGTTTCTATATTTTATGTGAAGTGGTACAAATATTAACTGTAAATAGGTTGTGTCAAGTTGTATATCTTGATACGGGCTTGGTTTATTCAAGTGTCTGCATTTATTAAGATTCATGGATTAGTACACTTCACATTTATGTATTTCATGGAATGCAAATTTTACCTATAAAAAACTTTTTTTAAAAAAGTAGATCTTTAGCTAACAATATACAAGTTGAATTCTATAGGAAGAAAGAGTACTGTGATGTCCGAAACTTGTATTACCTGTATTTAAACAGTAAGATAGGTGGATTGGTGGATAGAGGGATGGATAAATACGTGCTAAAGTGAATGCAGTAATATTTTAACTGTAGAACCTACATAGTGGTTATATATACATTCTCTGTAAAATATATCTTAACTTTTATATGTTTGAAAATTTTCGTGAGAAAATGTTAAAAAAAGAATACTGCCCATCTACGTTTGTAATCAGGTCAGGGTGGAGAAAATAAAACACGACAAAGGGGAAAACTGTGAAATGGAGGATACAAAAAACTATAAAGAAGGAAAGAAAAGAGAGTAAAATTAAAACAGAGGTAGAAAGAACCAAATGGTAAGGGAGAGATAGGGATGGGGCGGGGGAGAGAGAAAGAAAAGGAGATTAATGGGAAAATGGAAATGATAAAATGTTATTATTATTGTTGGTCTTCTGAAACTTTCCAATAAATTAATTTTGAAGTTAAAAATTACAAAGAAGTATCTTGTTATGGAATTCAATATTATGCACATGTGAAAATTTAGGTATTTTCCTCAAGATCTGAAAACTTGTTTACTTCCGTTCTAAAAGTCCCCTTGACGTCCAGAATTGTTTGACTACCTTATGTCTTGCCATTGAAAATTCTATAGGACATCACTTGCAGTTGTAATAATATCAACCACTATTTACTTAGGACCAGATATGGAAAGAAGCTTGGACTGTACATATTCAGTAAAAAGTTTCTAATCTTCCAAGTTCCACCCCCTAAACTAGCAGCTCTACTCATCATCACATAGTGTCTCATTTCAAAGCTGATGCTTTTCACTTAGCAATATTTCCAGGAAACTTTTGACTTACCATATAAATATATTCTTCTTTATCATTTCAATGCTAAGTGTTTCATAATTAAATAATTGTTAATTAAGCTATGCTTCATACATATGCTCTCCAAGAAGCAGTATTTTTCCTTATCAATCATGTAACATCGATGAAGGCAAGGCCCATGTCTAGGTATTGCTGCTACCTAGCACAGAGTTTAGTACACAGAAGGTCCTTGGTAAATATTATTGGATGACTGACTCACAATACCCCTTTCTCAACTGATTGTAAACAGAAATTATCAAGTTAAGAGAATGGCAAATTTTGAATAATTACAAGAGATATAAGTTTTAATAGCATTCTGTTCCTATGTATGGGAATCCTATATTTCAACATATTTTGCTATCTCAAATAGTTTAAAGGACTTACTGAGAAATGACTAACTCAGAACTTTTAAAAATGGAAAGTCGAGTGACGAATTTATATTATAAAAATAAGTGCCTGTTTTGCTTATTACTAGTAATAAATCTATATTCTTATAAAGTTCAAAGGAAAGAGAAACTGGTATTTGTCTTTATCCAACTCAGATTCAACTTTTATGAAGACAGTAATAAGCTCATATCAGAATCAAATAAATTTCAGAACTCAGTTTGAGAGAAAAAGGAAGGGCTTTAGTTAAAATCTTTACAATAAAATAATTATGATTATAAATCTCTTCAGTTAAATATGTACACATTACATGGTATTTTAAAAAAGAATGAAAATGAGTAGTTTTTCAAGCAATCTAATGCACAAATATACCATCTTTTAGAGTATAATGTCAGTTGAACATTCTTAAACAGCTGTGTCAGGCAATGGCTCTGCTTTGTGCAAAACATGATAAGCAAAATTAAGAAAAATTCTGCAAAATTCTTTAGTTCCCCAAGGAAATTACTAAAAAAGAAAATAGTAAAAGGGAAAAAAAAAAGATGTACTCTCGAGCTTGATTGTATACAGAGGCTAGAATGACCAGCACTAATGTAACCCCCATATCTGCTAAATAAGTCCTTGGGTAACTTTAGTTTGAAGTTAATAGTTGAAGTCCTAGCAATTGTGCTTTTATGCAGCCACATGGCCAATAAGGTAGATGTTGTCATAAAGGTGCCCTACAAAATCTTCACTAATGTTTTGAGCAGCACGACGGGTATTTCGAATAAATTCTCTTTTTGACATTTTATTCTTCACATGAGGGCTAGTGAGGTCAATGGAAAGTAGAATCAAAGAGTAGCACAGTACATAGACAGCATCTGGAATTAAAAAGAAACACCTCAAATTATTAGGTGGTTTGAAAAATGTGGTCCCAAAGGAATTACCTAATGCAAAATTTTTCATAATATAAATAAATTGAGATTGGCTCATAACTAAACATAGAATGGCTAACTCATCTCAGTTTGTCTGGGCCTTTTCCAATTGTAGCGTTGAAAATCCTGTGTCATGGGAAATTCTTCAATTCCAGACAAACAGGGATAGTTGATCATCCTAACTGACCACCAATTAATGACTATTTCCTTCAACTCCCAAAGCATTTTAGAATAGTTTGGGAATTTATAATAAAAGCTCATTCCAAATTTTAAAATTTCAGAATTGGCTTTATTTTCATCTTTGCTTTCAAATGTGATACTCCCATTCAATGACCCATAAAATACATTTGTACTTTTTTACTGTTACAAGTATAGTAGTTAAAAAAGTACTTCCTATTAAAAAAAAAAACCCACATATTTATTTACATAGAATGTTTTTATAAAAATCTAACTGGAAAATATTTAATGACAAAGACATGCATTAACAGTCCTTCAAAATAAAATGTAAACAATTTATAAGATTGTTAAATTAATATCCACCTTTGAGATATGTATTTTTAAGGTCCATGGAATTTATGTATTAATTTCAAAAGTAAATTTTTAGGGACAAGATTGTTAAACCTGAGCAGTATGCAACAACAACAACAAAATGTCTTTATATCTACACAAGGCAGTATCTGATGTTTACTATCAAAATAGTAACAAACCTCAAGATACTTGTATTATTATTTGTGACAACTACTTGCTAGTATTATGGGGTTTTTATTTCAGAATCCTGCAGTCTTAATAAAGCAAAGTTAAATATTATGTTTTATAAAAACATTTTCAACCAATTTCATATGATGGGTAAATGTTTTTGTAATCTCCACTTAATAAGCACAATAAAATTTTTGAGATGAAGAGAAAAGTGAAGCTCTATCAAATGAAAAAAATACACAGGGTACTCAGGTTATATTGCACATACGTAGATATATACTCATTCACACATTATGAAAATTAGTTGTATTAAAAATAAATTTTAGTAGAAAAATTATAGGTGTTAACCTATGTAATATATAAACTATGAAAAGCTTTAAAAATAATTTCTCAAGTTTTTACTTAAATTAGTAATACCCAATTCTCAATCAAGAATAATATTAATGCATCTATAGCTAAATCTTTCTTCCTAAAACAGTGTGTTTACTACATATAAATGACAGCCATGACAAACTATTCTAAACTCACATAAATGTTGTAGTCTATAGAATTACTCATTGCTACAAGTAGTAAAAGAAATACTTGTAATGACTGAAAGCATGTTTCCCCATGGTGAGAAAAAAAAAGTCTCATATACTACTATTTTTACCTACAGGTGGGAAGGGGAATGGAAGGAATTCACTATATATATTCTTACCAGGACTAAGGCCAAGTTCTCGCATTAAATCGGGGTTACAAGCACAGAATCTATGTGAGAACTTTGTTATGAGAGTTTCAAGATACTCCCCACGCTCTTCAGGGGCATGGATATGACGAAAAAATTCTCTCAGTGCATTAGGCAAAAACTGATTTCTAAAATTATGCAACGTTACAAGGTCATCCAAGACATCTCTCCTAGTGGAAAAAGAAAAAGATATAGCTTTAGTCAACAGTTCTCTACTAAAAAAATGATAAGGACTCATAAGTTATATTTTTGGATGAAAATACTTTATTATTGATTCTCAGATCAGCTAATCCTACAAAGTATATATAATCCTTAAAATTAAAAAATCCAACTCTGATTATTTGAGACATTAAATAATTTTTAAATTTTCTGTGAATAGGTTATAACAAAGTAAGGTGAAACTAGTAATTCTAATTACAAAATGAAGAAAAAATTTTTGCAATATTAAAAGGGGCGGCTTCTTTTCGTGTGTGTGTGTGTGTGTGTGTGTGTGTGTGTATTTTGGCTAAATTCAAACAGCAACAGAATTCTTTATATTTTTTAACTATGAAAATAATAACAGTTTTCATTTTTCACAGCAATCCACACCACCAGAGTTAACAACTATTTATGTAGACTTTAAAAAATGTCAACATATAGTATATATTTTTCTAGTATTTGCTTTTCTCATTTCATCCGGTATATTATGAACAGCTTTCTATATCTTTACACACAGATCTAAGTCATTCTTTTTAATGATTCATCAGTACCTCATCTTATGGAGGTAACAATTCTACTTATATACATTTGGGTTATTTACAATTATATAAATATTTTTGTAAGTGTATGTGTGTACATGTGTGTATAAATATTTGTATATGTGTACACGTTTTTTTTTATCAATGACAATCTAATATATAGTCATCCTTTGTTTACGCTTCAATTCTTGCTGAGCTCAACCATGATTATATGATCATAATCTTTAATTTCTACCAATTGTTTATGGCAGGGATAGACAAATTATAGCTAGTGAGCCAAATATGGCCCACTACCTATTTTTGTAAATAAAATTTTATTAGAACACAGCCATACTTTGTTTACATACTGTTTGTCTGCTTTCAGACTACAATGGCAGTTATAAATAGCTGTGAGAAAAATTTTTCAACTAGATGACCGCTATATGGTATAGTTTTAAAAGTAAAGCTTAACTCATTAAAAGCATTATCTAACTCATTTCTGATGAAAACTCAAAATTTTTTTTTCTTTTTACCTTTCATCAAGATAGATTCTCAGTTTTTTCCAATTTAGTGTTCTTGTACAGAAGATAAACTTTGCTATTTCCTTTGGTGAATCATCTAGGATACCCTTGGACATAAAGTAGTTCACTCCCTAAGGCAGAAAGACAAGTCTACATAAATAAAGTCAGTCTTTATTTATAAATTTTATCAATTAGGTGATAGCGGAACAATAGCCATAAATTCTTTCCAGCATAAATAGACTTTTTATAGCTTTAACATGCAAAATACAAGCTAGAACTTGAGCTGAAAATATTACATGTGGTTGAGAGTTTACATGCAATGAAAAGTAGGAAATTCAAAGTTAAGACTCCTAAAGTCACCCTAATTCAATTTTCTGGCTCATGTCAGTTAAAACTAAGTATACAGAAATATGGCTTATATGGTGATGGTGGTTGGGGGCCAGGGGAAACTACTATGCAGACTTTAAAATAAGCCTTGAAACAAACACTTCCACTGCCTAATAGAAAACAAGATTTCTTAGACATATTCTAATACACTATTCAAGGAAAAAGCTTGAGAAAAAATGATTCTCCTAATCAAAGATCAACAATTTTATTCTGTAAAGAAAGATAATTAAATTATTTGGCTTAAAGTAGGCACAGTTCCAGGTGGGTTTATTGTCTGTACACACCTTGGCTTTAACGTGTAGCATTGCTACGTTACACAAGAATTTAGCTTCAACATATAGTGAGGCAAAATATAAGACAAAACAATTGCAATGTTTTATAATAGGATTTATCTTTGAATTTCCTTTTCCCTGCATGCAAAGTTTTCCAGAGAAGCATTATCCACAGTTTGTACCTATTTCCAGATTTAAATCAACAACAACAAAACATCAACAAAAAAATTGAACAATGAAACCAATGTTTTCTCATGTATATGGAGGTCACATTCAAATAAATACCTTATGTGGATTTGAATGTGCAGTTATTGAAATAAAAGGCAGGTGTGTTTATTTCAACTCGTAGTTATCCAGATACATGCGTTCCCATGAATACTTATGTCTGGATAATAGCACACTGTGTGCAGTTAATTAGTAGAGAAAATGATGTATTATATACACGCAACGTAGTGTTTTCACACATAAATTCCTTCAGCATTTCTTCCCTTTTACAAACACATATAGTATTCAGAAATATTGCAACCATTAAGAATTAAAAAAGTTGGGAGAATTTTTATGACACACTCTTCAGATAAAAAAGTGTCATAAAATTTTTGTATTAAAAAATTAAAAAGCAGTTTGGTACCATGAGGTAATGCCTTTGAAAGGTTATAATTATCGGTAAATTGTAATTCAAAGATAAGATTTTTTAATATAAAACTAATTTTATGAGCCATGAGGAAAATATCCTAATGACAATGTTATCAGTTTCTCATGTGAATTTTAATAGCACAAAAGCAGTGCTAAAGCACTGGATTAAAAAATGTGTCTAAGAAGAACAGAATGTGAAAACATGAAACTTTCTGGTCAACTCAAATGTAAGCAGTATTTCAGACTGCATCCTGGATACAAGGCTAGGAAATACAACATGGTCAAGATGGAAAGCCAAAGAATTTGTCTGGAATAAGGCTCTCAGCAATTGTCTGAGGGGGTAGGAACTAAAGAAAGAGTAATGCTTGTTCCATCCTTTCCTCCATTAGTTTGAATAATCGAGAGTTGACTGTATGTTTTAATTCATCTACTTAGTAAAAACTGTCTTTTGATTTTTTCCAAAATTCCTCCATTTGAGAGAATAACAAAATTTCAGAAGTATTTGCAGTGCTTAATTTGAATCTAAGCTAGTCAAACCACAAGGAATGTCAACTAATTATTTAATAAGTTCTTTATTTATGCTTACCTATAAGTCAATACTTAAGAGATGCAAAACTAATTATAATCAATTTTTAGAATTATACAAAATATTAAAAAACCTAAATGATCCATTAAATAGTACATAATTCCCTAATCATGATATATGTCTTTTAATATCATTTGATGCTCCTTAGTTACAAAATAGCATTGGTATTTGCCTCATGTAAGCATCCTAAAAATATGTTGTTGATAATTTTCATTTTTAAGGAATACAAGTTTTAAAAATTTAATCTCTCACCTAACTCGAAGTCTCCAAAATCAATCATATACAGAGGTGTAAGCAAGAACACAAACAGCTTTAAACCCAATCCTGAAAATGAGGGACATAGCTTGAAATAAGCCAACTCTGTTGGCTTTATGAGAAAAGGAGGTATCAGTTTTCAAGCCTGGGATTTCTCTGGAAAGGAAGATTACTTCAGAAGGGCTATCAAAGTGACGGGTCAAGGGGTATGAAATAGGAAAAGGCATGAGATCAGATTATAATTTTCTTCAATAACCAAGCTGCAACCATCCAAATTCTTATCTTGTTATGTAACTGATGAACTACAAAAGAAAACACAATATGAGATTGACTAAATAACTACATTTGTTTACTATATGGTATACATATTTTTACAAAATTTTAATATAGTGTTTTTTTTTAAGATTTTATTTGACAGAGAGACACAGCGAGAGAGGGAACATAAGCAGAGGGAGTGAGAGAGAGAGAGAAACAGGCTTCCCACCGAGCAGAGAGCTGGATGCAGGGCTTGATCCCAGGACCCCAGGATCATGACCCAAGGCGAAGGCAGACTCTTAATGATTGAGCCACCCAGGTGCCCCAAATATAATTTTAAAAGAATGGTACAGAGAGATCGCTACATCACAAAGCATGTTACTAATCAGGACTAGAGCTCTCAGCAGAGTGAGAGTATGCATGTGGTGTCTCATAGACAAAGGAAATCATGAACATTAGTATTAGTCTATACTAACATAGTTTCCAGAAAAAAAACAGAAGGCAGTAGCTCACTATTGGTCACATAATTCACTACAAAAGTGTCAGATTATGGATGTCACATTTTGTGGGGTATATTGACAAACTAGAATTTATCTGGATAAAGGAAATCAGGACCTCATAAAATTGTTGAAGGGTACAGAATCCCTGTTAGATAAAGAAGAGTTGAAGGATGTACTGATATTAGGCCTAAAGAAGATACTTAAGAAGTTTAAGATTTTGAGACATCTGAAAGCTTTTATCATAAGGAAAAAGAACATTGTATGTGGTTTTAGTGAAGATCTTAAGCTGATGAAAAGTAAAGAACTTCTTTCCAGAATAATGCACATACACATTTTTAAAATATACATTAAATGCCTGAAGCCCATCTAAGGACTCCAAGTTGGGAATCCCTATTCTAGATGCAGGAGTATGGCTACTGAGTGTCCGTAATACAAAGGGAGGTTAGTGCTATATAAGGAAGACCACACTTGGAATTATAGCTGAGCTGTTCAGGGCCAGTGGTTTGTCATTTGCTTGATTCAATTTTTTTTTTTTTTTTTTTTACATTCCAAAATAAGCTTAAGCTTCAAATTATTACTACTTAGTTTAGTTTGATTGCTTAATCTGTATACATTTTAACTCCATTATGCAAACTCTACACTGTTCAACTTGTAGAATTATCTGGATTCTTAGTTATGGTGTAGTTCCTCCTCTTTCACATGGCAATAATTCTATGACATTTTTGTCATATAACTTATAAACTTATATAACATATAAATCATGATGGTGCCAGTCCTATAATGAATTGGCTCCATAGCATAAAGGGAAGCTTTGTCATCTGGAAGAAGACAATTGACCAAAATGGATTTTATTAAAAAAAAAAAGTTTTATTTATTTATTTAAGATTTTATTTATTTATCTAGAGAGAGAGAGAGGGAGCACAAGCAGGGGGAGTGGCAGATGGAGGAAGGAGCAGGCATCCCACTGAGCAAGGAGCCCCACTGAGCAAGGAGCCCCGGGTGGACTTGATCCTACTGGGATCATGACCTGAGTCAAAGGCAGACACCTAATCAACTAAGCCACCAAGGCATTCCTATAAAAAAAGTTTTATTTTTATTTTTAATTTTTTTCAATAGTTTTAAAGGAAAGTTACAGTGGGATAAATGAAAGTCATATCATGAAAATAGATTGGCTATAAACATTAAGATTCATATTTCTCTGGAAAATCATAAAAGTAAATAATATTCATATTAAAAATTCAAAATTCCTTACTAATGTGAGAGAGAGAGTGAGAGAGCATTTGCCTGAGCAGGGGTGGGGCAGAGAGAAAATCTTAAGCAAGCTCTATGCTCAGTGCATACTAGGGGCTTGATCTCACAACCCTGAGATCATGACCTGAGCCAAAATCAAGAGTCAGATGCTTAACCAACTGAGTCAGAGAAAAGAGAAAAGAGATATTCTTATAACCATAAATATTAATTTGGAAAAAAATCCAAAAATTTAAAATCTACTCTATAACTTGACAAATGTGTCAATCTTTCTTGCTGCTAACAGGATTGGTGCTCCAGTAATGTAATTTTTTTTCAGATATATTTTTTTGCTATTAATTATTTTTATTAACATGTAATGTATTATTTGCCCCAGAGATAGAGGTCTGTGAATTGTCAGGCTTACACATTTCACAGCACTCACCATATCACATTACCTCCCCAATGTCCATAACCCAACCACTCTCTCAAAACCCCTTCTCCCCCGAGCAACCCTCAGTTTGTTTTGTGAGATCAAGAGCCTCTTATGGTTTTTCTCCCTCTCGATCCCATCTTGTTTCATTTTTTCCTTCTTTACCCTCCAACCCCCACACCCTGCCTCTCAAATTCCTCATATCAGGGAGATCATATGATAATTGTCTTTCTCTGATTCACTTATTTTGCTAGGAGCTGGTTCTTTGAAAGAATTAATAAGGCTGATAAATCCCTGGCCAGACTTCTCAAAAAGAAAACAGAAAGGACCCAAATAAACAAAATCATGAATGAAAGAGGAGAGATGACAACCAACACCAAAGAAATACAAATTAAGAACACATTATGAGCAACTATACACCAGCAAATCTGACAATCTGGAAGAAATGGATGGATTCCTCAAGATATATAAACAAACCGAACCAGGAAGAAATAGAAAACCTGAACAGACCCATAACCAGTAAGGAGATTGAAGCAGTCACCAAAAATCAAGAGCCCAGGACCAGACAGCTGCCCAGGGGAATTCTACCAAATATTTAAAGAAGAATTAATACCTATTCTCCTGAAACTGTTCCAAAAAATAGAAACGGAAGGAAAACTTCCAAACTCATTTTATAAGGTCAGCATTACCTTGGTGCCCAAACCAGACAAAGACCCCACCAAAAAGGAGAATTACAGACCAATATCCCTGATGAACACAGATGCAAAAATTCTCACCAAAATACTAGCCAATAGGATCCAACAATACATTAAAAGGATTATTCACCATGACCAAGTGGGATTTATTCCTGGGCTGCACGGTCAGTTCAATATCCACAAATCAGTCAATGTTAAACAATACATTAATAAAAGAAAGAACAAGAACCATATGATACTCTCAATAGATGCTGAAAAGGCATTTGACAAAGTAAAGCATCCTTTCCTGATCAAAACTCTTCGAAGTGTAGGGATAGAGGGTATATACCTCAATATCATCAAAGCCATCTATGAAAAACCCACAATGAATATCATTCTCAATGGTAAAAAACTGAGAGTTTTTCCCCTAAGATCAGGAACATGGTAAGGATGTCCACTATCATTACTGCTACTCAACACAGTACTAGAAGTCCTAGCTTTAGCAATCAGACAAAAAGAAATTAAAGACATCCAGATTGGCAAAGAAGAAGTCAAACTATCACTCTTTGCAGATGATATGATACTATATGTGGAAAACCCAAAAGACTCCACTTCAAGTCTGCTAGAACTTGTACAGGAATTCAGTAAAGTGTCAGGATATGAAATCAATGCACACAAATCAGTTGCATTTCAAGTATTTCAGTAGTTCATTGGAAGGAAAAAATCACTGTGGGACAGGGCATTTAGATAAGTTTTCATGGAATACCTACTTTAATGGAGTGGTTTAAATAGCTCAAAATGAGGGGAACACTGGAGATGAAAATTTTAGTCAATGTTATATTATATGAGCAAAAGCATTATAAGATAAAAAAAATCAGGCCATTTTCAGGAAAATAGGGGAACTATCTTGGGTTTGAGAGCCAAGTCTGGAAGTAGACTGTAGCGGAAATAGCACTGAATTTTAAGGTAAGGAGTTTATCTTCTCCCTCATATGTAACTGAAAGCCTTATATGATGAAGCAATGGCCTGCAATATAAATTTGACAGTATTATAAAGAGAAATAATAAAAGGGAAACTAGACAGTAAGCTACTACAGATGTTCGGGCTTAAAGCAACACAAATGCAAAGGAAATAATCTATCCTAAAAACATATGAAAAAACCCACATATGCTATGTATGTATATGAAAATATGATGTGAGAGCATATATTATTATCATGGTGGTTATCAAGTCAAGGAATAATGAAAAGTGAAAGATAAGGTTAACTGATGTTTCTGGCTTAGACAAAAAGGGAAATGACTGATGGGGGAAAACTCAGGTTAAGAGGGTGTTGATTTAAACAAAACAGTAATGAGTTTGGACTTCAAAATGTTACCTTCGGATGATGACAGGTAAAACTACAAAGGCGAAATAGGCATCTGATAGTGTAATAAGACATAAAGAAAAAAGTGAGAGTTGAAAGTACAAACTAAGGATACTGAATAATAAGAATCAGTAAAGGAGGAGGCAGAGATGGAAGAAAGCAGAGACAGAATAATGTTCCAGAGGCTAAAAGTCTTTGAAATGTAAAGAAAAGGGTATACAATGCAATTCCTAGTATAATTGAAAGTATAATTACCTAGTATAATTAGAAGAGGGACCAAATCATGGTTCTGTGATTTTGTGAACATAATTTACTCAAACTTTCCAAACCTTATTAGTTTCTTAATCAGTAAAAATCTTATTTAAGTGGCTACTGTGAAGATATGAGAGTGTCTAGCATAGAACATGGCTAATATCCTTTTTCCTTTAGGTAGCTCAAGGAGATGAAAATGAGAAATAAGGCAGTAGATTTGGTGACTGGGAGAAAAGAAAATAGTGCCTTTCAAGGGGTCTCTTTCCACAGAGTGATGGGGGCTCAAGGCTAAGAAGAAAGCTAAGGAATGAGCTCATGGTAAGGAAACTGATAGCCCAGTTACTTGAAAAATTTATTAGTACAAAGGAGGAAAAAAAATATTAAAGAACACTGAAGGTCAAAGAGAGAAACAACTGTTTTTTCAAGACAATTCTGACCCATGCATATCAGAAGATGCAAAAAAGAGAATCAACAGGGAGAGGAAAAGATTGGCAAAGAAACAATAAGAGATAATGAAAGCGGCAAGGTAGAGAAAAGGGGAGCAGGAGAAAGACTGAAAATACAAGTGGAACCAAAACTCACCATGCTCTCGCCTAGGTCCAAACACTTCCCACTGTAGGCAAGGAGAGAGCCTGCAGAGGACTGACCTGAGGGACAGAGCAGCCCATAAGACTGTAGCAGAGTACACTAGTACTCACCAAAGATATTTCCCGAAGCACCAGATCCTGGAGAGTATATGACTTCCTTTTCATAGTCATTACTCTCAGGAGCAAGAAACATAAATGGCCTTCCAAACACAAAGACAGAGACCTAGACAAAATGCTAAGATGGAGAAATTCATCCCAAAAGAAAGAACAAGAAAAAGTCATGGCCAGAGATCTAAGTGAATAAGACAAGTAATATGCCTGATCCAGACTTTAAAGCAATAATCATAAGGATACTAGCTGGGCTTGAGAAACACATAGAAGACACCAAGGGAGTCTCTTGATGCAGGGATAAAAGAGCTTAAAACCAATCAGACCAAAATGAAAAATGCAATAACCGAGATTTGAAACTGATTGGATGCAATGGCCATAAGGATGGAAGAAGCAGAGTAACCAATTAAGTGATAGAGAAGATAGAATTATTAGAAAGTAATGAAACCAATAAAGAGAGGGAAGGAAAAATCTTGGATCATGAATGTAGACTTAAGGAGTTGGTAATGCTTTCTGAGACCGGAGGAGAGGACATTAGAGCTGGTTCAGAGACAGGCATATTAAGAAACTGATAAAGGCAGAAAACAGAACATATTGGTTTTCTTCTTAGGGTGCATAAACCATCTAGAAATAGTTGGAAAAGAGCTGAATTGGATCCCACGTGAAGTGGTAAAGATTTCTATCAACAATGGGAATCTACTAGGAATAAATTCCTCTTCCCTGTTCTTTAATTTCACATATGATACACTGGGAATCTACTAGGAATAAACTCCTACTAGAAGGAGTGCCAAGCAAGTAGGGTGATGTTAATGTAATTCATCCCATCTCATTTTTTTTGTTTGATTTGATAGAACAGATGTTTACAATAATTAAAAAAATTAAGAAATTTTGTACAGTAGACTCCATAGAGTGTGTTATTAAAAACTTAGGCAAATGACAGCCTCAAGACTTACAGAATCAAATTACAGTGGTGAACTGTTTTGATGTAATTTGTTTAGGAGGCAAATAAATAATTCAAGAAATCATGAACAGATAGTTTACACCAATATTAAGAAGGAATTTAGAATCAAGAAAAAAAATGTGTTGGATAAAGAAGATGTGGTGTGTATATACACAATGGAATATTATTCAGCCATCAAAAAATGGAATCTTACCATCTGCAAGGACATGGATGGACCTAGAGGGTATTATGCTAAGCGAAGTAAGTAATTTGGAGGAAGACAATTATCATATGATTTCACTCATATGTAGAATTCAAGAAACAGAATAGAGGATCATAAGGGAAGGGTGGAAAAAATAAAGTAAGAAGAAATCAGAGAGGGAGACAAACCGTAAGAGATACTTAACTACAGGAAACAAATTGAGGGCTTCTGGAGGTGAGGGGATATTGGGTGATGGACATTAAGGAGGGCACGTGACATAATGAAAATTGGGTGTTATATACAACTTATGAATCATTAAATTACCTCTGAAACTAATAATACACTGTATGATACTTAATTGAACTTAAAAAATAAAAAGAAAAATATGTTAGGTATTAGTCATCTTTTTTTTTTATTATTTTAAGAACAGCTCTTTGCACACAATTCATGTTTTAAGATCCTTCTATGTTTCATTCCTTCTATTACATCAATACCCACATTTTCTCTCCCCTTTTAATAAAGTCTTGTTTTTTTTTTTAATTCAAATCATTATTATCCATTATTATCTGGTGTGGTTCAGAAGCAAAAGTCTACCATACATATATTCAGGATCAGAAATTATACAGGTAACGGAGTGAATTCTACAAAAACAGCTATGCAAAACCAAATAAAAAAGAACCAGCTGTTGTTGCAAACCTAAAACTGACTTTAAAAATATACATTCTTTTTTTTTTTTTTAATTAAAAAACAAAACAAAACAAACACTGACCACTTGTACTGAAAGTATTGGCTACTGGCACAGAGAGTTGGTAGAAACATTATGTAGCAGTCTGTATCAATAACAGAAATCACTCCAAAAACAAAACTGGTGATATCTTTGTTTTCCTAGAGAACAGCATAATATAGATATTTAGAAAAAAACTCACTTTAACTAAATTTGTTCCAATTTGCTTTTGTATACAATGTAAAATCCAGAACCACGATCACTATTTTTCAGGTAACAAACAGATCATTAGAGCATTACATAATAGAAAGCAAACTGGACACCACATTTTTAAAGGACATTTGAAGACTTTTAAAATAACAATCTTTAAATTTTAACAATAAATATTTGTAAAATAAAAAATATATAAAATAACTATGTTATTTTATATATAAATACATAGTTCAATCTAGATTTCTTTTCTTTCAATGAGAAGAGATATAATAATATTCAAATATGTATTGCAGCCACAGTGAAATGAACAATTGAAATGTCATCTTTTCACATTAAAAATAATGTAAAAATTAAGAGACACAAAAAATGTTATGGATATTTATTTTAGTAAAAAACAGCACAATAGAGAGAAGTCAGCCTTTTATAGGTTAAATGGAGTAATCCTATTGTCTTGTTTGAAAATAGTACTGATAGTGATATTATTTCTTCTTTTTTATAGTGCTTTCAGCATCACTTAAGCAAGATGCAAAATCTATTAATTTTTGTTCAGTTGGCAGTTCTCACTCTCCCTATTTAATCAGAGAATATGTATTCTATAGTTAAGGGAAAAAAACACATAGAACTTGAACAGGTGAAATCCATATGGGGATATATATATATATATATATATATATATATATATATATAGTGCAAAATTAAATTAACACCTTGCTTTTTAGTTGCAGCAAAGTAAATGCAGAAGATTACTTAACAAGCAAGTTAAGACTAAGCATGGAAGTTTTTGTTCTGTCATTCCATTTCGTTCTACCCACAAACTTTTGCAGGGTTTTCATCTGTAAGTTTTCATACCACTTTCCTCTGCTGTAACAATGACCTTCAGCATAAACTTTAGAAATAACACATATTGCTTTTTTCATGTTAATTTAAGCTGTTCATGCATAGTGCAACTGTTATTCCTAACCTAGTCACTAGAGTCCAAGACTAAAGTAAAAACTATGCCAAGGTTTTTAAAGTTGTTCTATATAGAGAGACTACACAATTGACAAGAAAAGTGTTCCTCTTATTGAGGTGCCTACAGGTAGGCTATTTATTCAGTGGAAGCCTCTGTGTGACTTAGTTATAATTAAGGGAAAGGACATCATGACAATTGGGACAGAAATGTTAAGATGATTTTGATGTCAGTTTGAAATATGAACAGCAGATTCCAGTCTTGTCTGTTCCCTAGGAAGAACAGAGAGCACACACCGTCCATCCATGCTTATGTGGGAGAAGTGACAGTTGAGACGAGACAGTGCTGATATACTGCAGTCAATTCCTTTTTCTTCTTTTTTTTTTTTTGTGTGTGAAATTAATAGATTATATTTGTTAGAGCAGTTTCAGTTTTGCAATGTGAACAAAAGTATAGACAGTTCCCATCTTGGCTCCACCCCTCAATTTGCCCACCCCATCCAGTTTCCCTAGTATAAGCATCTTGCATTGGTGCATTGGTCACCCAATTCCTTCTTATACCATTACTGAAAGTGGTCAGAATGAGACATTCTCGAGGATAATGAAGAATCATATTGTTCAGTTTTAAGTATGAAATATGGAATAAAATCAACTTATTTACAGACCCTGTTTGAAGTGGCAAGGATTTCAGCTTTCCAAAACAATTTATGGGTGTTTTTTTTTTTCCCATACATCAGAGTGTACAATGTTGATGAACTGCTAAGAATAATCATACATACACCCTAAATTATTTCTAGCCAGAAGATGTTAATGGGAAATCTCACACAAAGGAGGGATAGTTCAAAAATCTAAAGAAAAATGAAAATTCTTCAAATGGAATCCAGGGGAAATGGAGAAATGTAAGACAGATTATTGTGCTTCTTTTTTCATAGGCAAGAAAGCAATGACATCAGACAAAAATCACATGAAAGCCATATCTAGGTTTTAAATAACAAATAAAAGTTAGTTCCTATTAATTAGTTTTAATAGACTCAATCAGAAAAAGCATCACACTTTGAGTTCTAATAGTCCCCAAAAGTGTCACTCTGCTGACTGGGATAGATCAATAAGATGAAGAACATGATGTTAATTTTTAATGATAAATTACTACTATTAATATTATTGATAAGTTGCTGGTAGCTAAAGTAAGTTACTTGGAAAGGCCCCTACTTCTCTAAACTGTCTATAATTTGGAAAAAGAAAGCATTCTAGTCAAAATATGGAAATAAAACTCTATTAGGTGGAGGTACAATTAATAATTCAAACTAATGAGAAAATGACATATTTGAATACAATACTGGCTAATTTAGAATTCCTGCTTAATAAAAATCACATGCAAATAGATTTAAGTGACCAACTTCACTTTGATAAATAAAAATTTTCTCATATTACCTAGATTCTAATATGTACATTTATAAATATAGTTTGACATCCCTGAAACAATTTTGAAATAAACAACATTAAGAAAAAACTCCAAGTCTTCAAGGAAGACAAACAGAGAAGCAAGCTGGAATTTAAACAGTAGTTTAAATAACTGCCAGCACATGTGTACACTTCTTCATGTAATTACAGTATCTGTTCATCCTACCTATATTCAGACACGACGCAGGTTTTAATCTGAACGTAATTTTGGACGCCTAATTACTGTTTAAAATGTCCTTAAAAAGATTAAACTAAGCATCACCACTAACACAAAAAGTTACTGTATATGCAAAACAGTGTTCATCACATGCTAGAAAATGAAATTAAAGGTAAAGGGTATCATCATTCAAAGCTAGCAGATGTTGGTGTGACTGATACATACATTATGAAGGAACATTACTCAGGTGTCAAATATATTTATCTACTAGGACCCGAAAGTTAAGGGAGGATGAACCCCAAGGCCTACAGCAATGTTTGGCTCTTCATAGTTTAAGTTGTCATAGTTGTACCTCTAGTATAAATATAAAACTACATTTTGGGAAGCACTTAGAGGCACTAACCATTTAGCATAAACTATTTAATATTCACAGTAACATACTGTATATCACAAATATTATTGTCTTCATTTTATCGATGGGGAAACTGAAGCCCAGAGGTTAAATAATTTACATGGTCTAAGTCATATAATTAGTAAGTGGAGAGATACTTAATAAATATTTGCTGAATGAATGTTTGAATCTGTATAAAGCCTCCAGGTGGCTTTCAAGAGAAGCTATCGACTTTTAAGAATTTATAATTAAACTAAGGGGTTAAAAAAGAACAGAACATAACCACAACAAAAACTTGTGAGTTGGGTCAAAACCAGCATACTTTGAAATGCCTCAAATTATAAACTGTCAAAACTTGGGAGTCCCTAGTACAAATAATAAAAAGCAAGAGGTCATGATATCTTTACTTGCTAAAGGCCAAAGTGGTTCACAAAGATCTTAACATTTTTATTATAAAGAAGGCATCTTCAAAATATTTATGACATGAAAGAAAATGTTATATAATATTAGGAATAAATGTATACTACAGTTAATTGGTAATACATTTGCATTAATGCAGTTTTTCCTTTAGATTTTCATATTTCAAAGGCTGCAGTTAGGAGCACCTGGATGGCTCAGTCATTAAGCATCTGCCTTTGGCTCAGGTCATGATCCCAGAGTCTTTGGATCTAGCCCTGAAGACCCTGGGATTGAGTCCCACATTGGGCTCCCTGCTCAGCGGGAAGCCTGCTTTTCCCTCGCTCACTCCCCCTTGGTTGTGTACTCTCTCTCAATGTCTCTCTCTGTCAAATTAATAAATAAAGTATTTTTTAAAAAGTTGCAATTAATTTGATGGATGCAGTACAAACGATGACATCCAAGAACTGAGGAAATATTATTTTTTAGATTTCTGATAAAGAATTCATCTTTTAGAGTGAGATTCACTGTGGTATCGGTATTCACAATTGCTACATTCAGACAAGATGTGTAGGACAAGATGTGTTCTACACAAAATGACTGGACACAAGATGGGTCCAATTTTGGACATTAAAATTGAGAACTTAGGTCTAGAAAGTGTCAAGTTTCACTGAAACTGGTCACAGCAGGTAACAAAGAATATGGATGTATTAAGATGGTCAGGATACTGCAAGGAAATAAAAGGTAAACAAATTTTTATTTGAACTGTACTTAAAATATTAATACAATATTGTAAATTCACCAGGTACAGGCATCTAAATTTGCAACAAAAGAAAAATTCAAGCAAAAAAAATTTTTTTGCTCATTCCAGCACTGCACATTTTAAAATTTGTAGCATGGTTGCTGTGGTGCTAAAATATTTTACCTTTATTCTTTCTTCTAGTTGAAAGTCCTAGATTAATACATTGTCTACTAATTTCTGTTTATATTTACCCTAGATAATTCACACTAAATGAGGTAACAGTATCTCCTATGACGTACTAGGGGAAAAACAAAAGCAAAATGCATCAGCTGGTTTGACTGATGAATAAGCTATAGAATATTCTAGGTCTGAATCTCTTGTTCAATTATATTAAGATGAAAGAGGGCCTGGGAAATTTGCTTCCCTTTGAAGCTTCTAAAGGGTTTACCCTAAGTCCACATACTTCTGTGGACTCATCGTATACCACATACTGGAATGATTCAGTGACAAGCAAAGGGGAGGGTAGTCAAGATCTATTATGGTCAGGGCAGTGTGTAAAATAAAGTTGACCTGAAAGACACAGGATAAAGTTACCTACTTAAATGTAAAATTAACACATGATGGATCAGATTAAAAAGAGATAAGATATATCCATCTATACATACCATATACATGCATGTTGCCCTCAAAAAAAGTGAATGGCCTCCAGTTTAGTATGACCTGACTCATCATAACAAGACTGAAAATATTAAATTATGTAGCCAGAGGGTAATATTCAGTGTTTGAGAGGCACAGTTTTCCACTTTGACTCTAACACAAATCAAGAGAAAGGGTTTTGCCAATTAACTTGAATATTTTAGCTTTCTCGGGTAAATAATTCCAATAGAGAAAGCTTTTCAAGCTATATACAGTGACGGACTCCTCTCCGTGTCAACTAGTTCCCTTGCTCTGACTAGATTCTCATCAGCAAATTGGGGATAAAATTAATTTGCTAATAAAAATTAGCACTGTTTATTCTTATAAAAATAATTTGTGTTCAGGATTACGTATCAAATTCTTAATGAGTCCATGTAATGATGATGATGATGATGCATTAGGATGCTCTTGATTGCAAACAACAGGAACCCCTATTCAAAAGAGTAAAGGGATTTACTTTCCTATACAATAAGAAATTTCAAAGTATTTTGGCTCCAAGGTTGTTAGGCTCATGGACCCAATTCTTTCTTCCTATTTGCCTATGTTAATAGCGCTCATGGCTGCAAAATGGATGCATCTGTTCCTATCATTATACACTCATACATTAGTCCCAGAAGTATACACATGTACAGGTATGTACACATATACACAGATATGGTATTACCTTCTTCTGTCTCTTTTTTGAAACTTAAAATTTTCTTTGCACATGTTTCTTCCAATCTTACAGGTCAGAATTAGACAGCATGGACGCCAAGCCAAGAGGAATAATATTATCATGATTACCCTGGAATAATCTGTGTACAACTCCTGAGGCTGGGAATGGAGCTATCCTTTCAGCTGCCTGAAGTTCTTTATCTAGTAGTAGTCTACGTGAGTATCTGAGTAGTCTAAGTGATATGATTTAAACCCTGTCCATACAGGTCTATGTGATTTTTTTTTAATTCCTTTTATGATAGGATATAGTGATATTAGAAAGACCTTGAAGACATCTCCTGAGTTCCACTTCTATCCTTCTGTTTTCCCCACTTTGTGGGAAAACTATTTTCCGCTGATAATTAGGCTTCATTACTTCAACCACAGCTTAATTACCGACCCTTATCCTTTTTTTTTTTTTTTTTTTTTTTTTTTTTTTTTTTTTGTCATTTTTGATCAGTGGCAGGAGGACCTATAACCGCAAGTAGGTAGTCTCAGCAACCAATTTGAATTGTTGTGCCACTTATCAATAGTCCTCCTTTGGGTACTAAGGCTTCGAAGCCAGTAGAGCCCAGAAATAAAAGCAGAAAAACAAATTCAGTAAGTGGCCCACTAGTGAAACTCATGCTGCAGATGCTTGGGCCTGCCTCAAAGCCATTTCACTCCTTTCACTGCTTTAGCATCTTAGCCACAGTTGCTAAATCATGGTAACTCTAAACCAATTAGTAATTCCATCTATTCTGTTCTCAATAGGTCTAGGAATGTTCATGTGATTCAGTATGTCCATTAGAAATCAGGAGAAGTACATGAAAGGCTCCTGATTTTTCTTCCTAATAAGCATAAGAAATTCGAGGAGAGTTTCTTTGTTTTGCCCCCATCTTTGTGATGAGGATACTTTCATACAAGATGTGATATTTTGAGTGGTGGTGGCCAACTTACTATCAAAAGAAAGCAGAAGTCAACAACACACCTTGAGAGTCTGTGAGGAGATCTGTCTATCACTGAAATAACTCTCGGATACCCACATATGGGTCTCTTTGGAGGTAAATATACGTGGTTAAGCCATTATTAAACTGTCTGTTTGTTCCAGCCAAAACACCCTATGTGATACATACTGGAGAAAGTGGGCAGTATATGTGCCAAACTTAAAAGCATCCTAGTGGCCTATCAGCCTTTGCTGAAAAATGTGTTGCAAGAGCTAGAGTTAGTATAGAGAATGAGATATCAAGGGTGTAATGATAAATTATCTGTGTAAATTATTTGATATAAATGCCTGTATCAATGTCTAAAAGTAATTATTTGAATTCAATATTCCTATCAGGTTTGTTGTCTTACCCTTATTTTACAAAGTAACATTTTCTGTAACATATTAGATGACAATCAAAATACAGAACATAGATAAATCTCTCAGTCTTTCAAGGCACAACTCTTAGTTTTAATTTTTTTGTTTTATAATACTATCAGACAAAAGGATAGAGAACAAATACAAATTCATAGACTTTCAAAAGAAAAAAGATTACCCGTAAAATAGGCATCAGATAACTGTCAGTGAACAAGAGGGTATTCAAGCTAGGTGTCTATCCATTTAGGTACATATACTTATTTACACATAGTAAGATGCAGATAATCTACAGTAGCATATAGCAGAATGTGTCCCCTGGAATGTTACTTTACTAAAGGGAAAAAACAAGAAAAAGATACTGTCAAATAAATTTAACAATATGTCAAATAAATTTGGATACTACTACATATAACACATACTCACAATGTGCAACGATGTATTAAAGACTTGGAAAAGTCATTCATTAAATAAGCCCACTAATCATAACCTATCTTGGTCAAATTTATTAGACTTGGGAACTCCTTTGACTATGTTATTTAACCTGTGGAATAATTATTCAAAAGAATACATTTGGAAAATGCTTATCTGTATTCTGATTACACCAATCAGGGCTTTCTATGTCTAGGAATAAAAATAAAAGTTATTTTTCATTACTGTTGCTGTTCTATGAGGTAATGGTAATAAACATTTTGCTGTTGTATACTGGAGCAAAAAGTCAGTAAGATTTAATATCTGAGTATAAACTCCTGAGTTCCTTTTAAAAATGGAAAACTACAAATTTCTCATTTATATTTTAGCTGGTCCAACAACAAAAAGAATACATTATTATGAAAATAAATTGCATATGCATTTCCACCTAAAATATATACACAGGTTCAATTTAAAATGTTTCTTGTAACAGATTCTAACCCACATCAATCTAATAATTATGCAGAAAATTATATGCATGCATGTGAGTCTTCCTCTATGAAGGCAAGAAAACTGTGTTTATATAATAGTTAAGACTGTTTTTAACTGATCCCAATGGGAATATTATTATTATTATTTTTAAAGATTTATTTATTTATTTGAGAGAAACAGAGTACGTGAGTGTGGTTGGTGGTAGGGCAGAGGAAGATTCTCCAGAAGACTCCCGTTGAGGGGCTCGATCCCACAGAGCCTGAGATCGTGACCTGAGCTAAAACCAAGAGTCCAATGCTCAACTGACTTAGCCACCCAGGTCTCCTGAGAATATTATTTAAAAAAAATTTTTAAACATATTTACATAAACAAAAGTACAACCTATAATGTATTGAAATTAAACCATGTTTGCTCCTCAATTTTTCGGACTCGAAATTTAAAAATAACTAGATCAAGAAAAATGTTTCATACCAAATGGAGCTCAAGGAATATAGCTAATTGGTTGAGCGGATAAATTATTTTATTATAATACTGCTAGCAAAATAAAATCAACACACGTAACTTGTACATGCAGGGGAAATACAGCCTAATGTAAACAGATGGTTTTTAGCACATTCCTCTACTAGAATGTGGTCACCTGCCACAAAGTACACAAGCTCATGCACAAGATCAAGACTTTACATACAGCTGAGATCACAGGTCATGCAGATAACAACAGCGTGCTAGATAATCGTACCACAAACTGGGCGGATGTTCTCCCCCACCCCATGAGCCACTGCCAGCAGTTGCTGTGGAGTTTGGTTACCCATATCCGTGACATGAACGATGTCCTTTGGAGAATCTTGTTCCCTGTGGCTGTAAGTATTCTTATTTTTATAATACTTTAATGATGCTTGCTATCAAAATGATAAGTACAGAACTAGAGATTATGGAAAAGTAGACTTTTTATAATACTGAACAATTAAACACATCTTATATCAGGTGCTTACAATAAACACTTATATTTACACATATCATCAAAACTAATTTACTTCTCAGGCTTAAATGAACCCAAAACAACACATCTGACGATACTGCTCCAATTAGAGGGGAAAAATATTAACCTCCAAATAAAAAGTACTTCCTGATTTCTAGCACTCAAAAAACTTAACAAGAGTCATTCTAAGACCTGGCTAAAGTATGACTCATACAGATTTAGTTTTATATAAAAACATCTATTAGGATAACTCTTTTAATTACATGATTTTAATTCTGAAGGCTTGACTTGGATAAACAACCAAGTGACACTATTTCTGTTAGTCAACAAAATATAGAATATAGTCGTTGAAAGTACTTTCCCTCATTTCTCTGCATCTACAAGCGTATTTATCTCAATGTCCTTCTTTGCCTATTTATAACCTAGGTGCATTCTGCTAAAGATAGGATTCTATTTTGTTATCAGGTAATACCTGCTAAGCTACTGATGTTCATAAAAGGATAGAATCAGAATTCTGGAACCACAAGTCAGCTCTATGCCTCTTGAGAGCTCCTTTCAGAGACTGAATTCAACTTTCTGGAATGCTCCAGAATATCTTTAAGTCAAGCAAGGGAGTGAAGAAAAAGAAAATACAGCCAACTCTCAATAACAATGGAAGGTAGGATGGTTAAGTAAAATCTGAAGATCTAAAAATCTTATTTTAGTTAATAACTTCAATCCCCTCTCTTAGCAAACATTTGACTTAAAAAAACTTTAAAAAGTTTTGTTAGATAAAAAGAGGTCTTTTAATTTTACCTTTCTTCTCTGTCCACTCCTCCAAACACAGTAGAGGAGGTGTAACAAGAATTCTATAATCTGATATGTGTAGCTGCAAAGATGGAAACACATTTTGACATCTAGCTTTTTCAACTTAGAGATTTAAAACTATCCATATCATATTCTAGTAAATGAGGGTCTATCTATGGTTTCATCTTTGCATAAAAATGATGGCTTTATAATCTGTTTTAAAAATTGGTACTGCTTTAGCAAGGAATGACTACTTACCATAATTAATACCAGCAGTTACATCCAACTTTTCTGACTTTGTAAATATACCAGTACTTACCAAGTTATACTTTCCTTAGAATGTACCAAGTTATTACTTTCCTTAGAATGTAACATTGCAAGTGATATGAATTAAAGATGACAGTTCTACTCATTATCAGTAGAATTCATGACAGGAACCAGAATGCCTTAATAAATTGGGCATAATAAGACTGAAGCTTGCAACAGCTGCCTTTCCTTACATATCTAAAGTAAAATACTGTACTATTCTGCCAAGATTCTCCAGTAAGCATCATTTCACTAACTTAAGAGAGTGATACGATATATGTATCTTACTATAAAGTTTGTCATATGAACTGTTTTAACTAGCTGCAAGTAATGTCAAATGCTAGCAAACAGAATAACGAAGTCTTTGAAATCATGTCATTCTTCAAATATGTTAAGTAGAAGAATATCTTGTACAGAGTAGCTATGCCATAGTGCAAAATCAAAAAGTGACATGCTCACTGTTGCTACATATTTAGAAGGAACAGAACTTGGATTTGACAAAAAGTAAAGTAAAAACAAGTGTCTTTTATGATAAAATGCAGCAGAAAAAAATTTACAATCAAGGGATAAGTTATAAAACCTAAATTTATGACAGTTTATCTATTCATCTGCCTTCCAAATTAACTATCAGTACTCTATTCAATCTGAATGTCAAAACTCTTATTAAACAGTAGAGAGATAACAGATTTCTTAATTTAAATATGTATATTAGGCTCTATAAAATATAGATTTTGTTATATTTGTGGTGCTAAGACTTAATTGATAATGGATGGTGTTTCAGTAAAGCTTTGCAATGGTGTTATATTTTTTATTTGTATACAAGGAGAAGTTAAGAAATCGTATTTAATAAGTAAAAATCAATTTTTAAAATGTCATCTGTATTATATGCATATTTATAAAATCAGTATTTGTACAATATTCAAATATTTTACATGGGAGAAACAGGTTTTTTTATTATAATATAGCTAAAGTTAAGATACTCTAAAGAACTTGATATATTTTGCAGATATATGCATACATTTGTATATACATGCATATATTTGATATATTTGCATAATTTACATAGTCCTTTAATACCTCTACAACAAATAAAAAAAAGTTGGTTTTTGAAAATTAAATCAAAATAATTGCCAGTTAAATTTTTCCACAGAAAAATATTCAACTATAAGTAGTAGTTCTGAGGGCTGTATAAGTTGTTAGATTTCTAAAAATAAGCCTAGTAGACATTTATACATTTCTGAGGAAAAAAGAAAAAAACAGCATTTCTGAGAATCTGTACTTTCCAGGATATATATTAAAGCAAGAATGGGGGGAAAATCAGTGAAAGCATGGTCTTCATATTTTGATATTTTGATAAAATTATTCAATTTTATGCCAATCTATAAGCAGTTTCTATGGCAACAGGGACTGTTAAAGGCATTAAGAAGACAACATTTTGATGTGTCACAAATGAACAATGTCCTTTGTGATTGTCTCTGATAAAAATAGCCTCGCTACTAAATAGAAAAATAAAACAGGAAGAAAATGCTGCAGATAAAATCTGATATACATTCTGTGCTCTCCACATATAATGCAGTCATATTGTAATCAGGTCCAGCAGAGGACTGCATATATGTCACGGAAGCTGCCACACAACATGAGCAGGTAGAAAGATTTAAAATGTGAGTTGATAAGGTAAAGAGAAATGACTATGTTACATAGCATTAATTTTACTTAGTGGACTTCTCAGTCATTTCCTCATTGAACAGGAATATTCAATGACCTGTTACTTTACTTGCAAGTTTATTATATGGGAAAGCTGCAGTAAGATCATAATAAAGTTCAACTCTTCCAAATACGCAAGTTCTTCACTTACCTCCTCTGGGTTAGCATTAAAGGTAAGGCTGCCTTCATCCAGCTGCATATACAATTTTCTGAAAGAAAATCCTAGAGGTGGGTTCTTATTATAAATGGAACAGTGACCCCAAGTGGATTTACACAACCTGTAAAAGATAAAATCAGACAAGAAGACATTACTATATTTAATTTCCTAAGTTAAATATGTATACTCATGATAAAATAGTAACATGAAATTTATAGCTCAAAAGCTGAAAATGTTTAATGCTGTACTTGTTTTTTATTTGTTTACTAGAGTATGATTGACAAATGCCTTCAAATTAGCAATTCTGATAGTACTTAATAAACATGAGTTAAAGATTAATAATACTCATGAGCACTATTTGAAATTAAATAGAAACTACTACTAATAATAGCAATGATAGTTATTTATTTAAAACATTTACCCAGTGCTTATTAGATGTCAGGCACTATTTAAAACATTATATGAGTATTAACTTGCTTAATTTTTACAGCAATGTTATGTTGGTGCTAAAGATAAAGAAACACAGACACAATAAAAGATAAAAAAGTTGACTTGAACCCAAGAAGTCTTACTCCAGAGCTAGAAATCTTAATCAAGAAGCTAAATAGGATTAAGTTACTATGATCTATTGCAAAGTAAAGTTGAATGAGGGTAAAGATTGTTAGGTTGGGGGGAGAACTTTGTTGTTGTTGTTTTTTTTTTAACAATATATATATTGATAACAGGCAAAATAAACATAGAAAGTACAATGCTATTAACTTTAGTACATACATCAAAAGCTGGGTATGACATTAAGCGTACCTGCTTTTAAGATGCTGCTTCAGAACACTTTTTTGTTTGTTTATTTTAACATCACAGTGATACATGATTGTTTAAAAATTCTAGGAAACCTAAAATGCTAATAGTTTATAGCAAAACATACTATTTTTGCAGTTTGGGATAGTCATGTCCAACTCTTGTACAAAGGCATTAGCTACTGGTTATTATTTGAATGCTTAAGTTTTATCTTATTTTATCTTATTGCAATGCCTAGAAATTCTGGGTCATTAGACTATAGATTATTAAATCTTAAAAGTACATTACTCTAGAGATATAGAATACTGTAATTATATTTTAGTGCACTTTTAATGACACTATCTCAAAATTTTCTGATTTTTGTGTGTTCAAAACACCTACTTACAGTGATAGATATTAAAATAGTTATCATTTTCTGATAGTCATTCTTGATTTTGACTCAAATTTCATGTTACACACATACAATGTGTAGGGCAACAAGAAAAAGTTACTGTCTCAGCCTGTAACATCAAAAACTGTGAGCACAGTGAGTAAAATATGTAATTTAATGACAATATCTTAATAGTTATTTATGTCCTTGCATTATTTTTACCAACCAAATGAAATCCATGATTTCGAGTTTAGTGAGTTTTAGTGAGTTTAGGAGCTTGTTTAGAAAATTGTCAATATTTTAGCAGAAGCTTTAGTCCTATAGGTTTTGACTTTTATTACTGAGTGATGTGAAAATAGAACCTGTCAACATTAATAAATGTTTCACACATCTAAAGCTAAAATAAAAACTAAGCTGGCCTTAAATTTCAAATAGAAACACTTTACCACTAAGAAAAAAAAAAAAACAAGTGTCATAAAAATAGGCATAATTATGTGGTAAAAATAAAGGAAGCATTTCTTTCAGAAATGAACATCCAGATTTAAATCTCAGGTAAAGAGGACATTCTGATTGGGCTCAGATAAGCTTAGAAATAAACTTTCTTAAGAGTTCAAATATAGGATTACAAATTAAGTTTACTGGAAATACTAAAACGCAGAAATTTTAAATAATTAATGAGCCAGTTTTAAAGTTTTAAAGTATTTTTATTTCTTCTTTTACTGAGTACGAAATTAATAACCATAAACACTACTAATAGTAGTACTTTCACAGTACCTTCACTATAACAAGACAATGAGAGTAACAGGATGACATTTATGATTTTTATCTATTTAGAGGTTGAGAAATTAACTATATAATTAATACTGTAATTCTGTAGCATCAGAAAGCCCAGAGTTAGAGATGTCATTATCGGTAATACATTTTTACTAAAGTTTGGTTATTTGGATAATTTACTAATTCTTTCAATGAGATTTTCATTTGGAAATTATTTAAAGTCACAAAAAGACCTTTGTTTTTAGACATGTTTTAAATAACTAGAAATAATGAGATATCAATAAACCTTAGACACCAGAAGTTGAAGATCCCAACGATTCTTCTAAGTTTGGTAACATATTTATGACTCAAGTATATGACGCTATTTAAGGAGTAATTGGAGACTGAAGTTATACATAAAACAGATTCTATTTCAAACATTCTTAAATTTATAGATTAAATTTAAACTGATATAATCGCTGCTATAATTTCTATAGTCCACTTTCACTTCAGCAAGCAGAGTATCTCCTTGCATTCTACTATTTTCCTACTTCATTGATGAAATGTTGGTTAGAAAAAATAAAAACTAGATGAAATAGTTACCACAGTTTATATTAACAAGCACCTCTGTGACAGAAAGAAGTATATAAATTAGTCAACACACAATCTTCATATGGGAAGCACAAACTCTATCAGGGGTGTGAACACTAAATTTTGGATTACAAATTCTCACTGAATTTGTATTCTTTTTTAGATATTTTATTATTTTTTTAAGTAATCTCTACATCCAGTGTGGGGCTAGAACTTACAGCCCTGAGATCAAGAGTTAGTTGCATGCTCTACTGACTGAGGCAGGCAGGCACCCCAACAACTTGTATTTTTAGAATAAACTGACATCTCTTCACTTGTAACTTCTAACTGTAGAGTCATTTACCTTTATACTGTCTTTCTTTTACCAATATCAAATTTGACTGTGATGATGCCTCATTATCTTTCTGGGTTTTAATGAAAAGAAAGTTAAAATACAAACCAAGATCAAAAAGAAATAGATCATAATACACGTGTGTGTGTGTGTGTGTGTGTGTGTGTAATAGTAATAAAAACATTTAAGCATGATTGTGTTTAGAGATATCTGAATCAAACATGTTAGGCTGAACTTACCCTTGCCAGAGAAGTTCATCATTCGCAAGGTCCTGCCAAACACATGAAGCTAAGCAGAGGTCAGTTGCGTTCAGGTAGGACAAGATGGTAAAGCTTAGCTCAGGGGGCAACATTTCCAAATTAATGAATCCTTCCTGTTCTTTAGATTTCCGTGCTTTCAAAAGATGATATATATCAATGCCTCCTTGGACTTGTTTACGATGACTGGTGTTAGAAATGTTGCTGGCAGCCATCCTCCTGCTCTGCTCTCTGCTGAGGTAGCCTTGCTCACTATAACCTTCTTGCTGTAGCTGCTGGTTTCTGGCCACTCTCCACAGCCCCTGACCCATCTGCAAGCCTGAGAGAAAGCCAGAATGTAGTACGGTTAACTGTGACACGAAGCATTAATTTACCAGAATTAACATTCCTCATTAAAGCACCTTAAAAGGAGCGATATGTTACAAAGTATAGCTGGAACATCGTTAAGTATGAAACTTGGACAGAGAAAGTTGCAGAAATATTTGATTTGATCATCACTTTTATCCCAGTTTGCTAACTACTTTTAAAGTCCACAGGTGACATAATCATTTTTCACATGGTAAGATTTAAAAGTTACTGATGTCCTAAAGACTCTTACAAATTATAATTATGTGGACTTATGGGCCCATATTAAATACAGCTCTGATCCGAGCACAGGACTTTAGTTAAAAGGCCTCTAGACCCTGCTTTTTATCACAACTCAGGCTAAGCTAAGCTAGACCCTTTTAAACAAACTCCCAGATGCATAACAGCTGTGAAACAGGCTTTTCCTTTAATTCTTGCCAGTCTACACTTAAGTTGTAGACTGTAATAAAATGTAACATAGGCCCTGAAGTCTAATTCAGAAACCTTATAAATTAGACACCTAGAACTCCATGATAAATAGCTTAGTAATGACTATTTGGTTTTGTTGTTACTTTAAATAAAAATCATAATTTAGTCTAATTTTCCAGTTCTTCTCCATATAGCCCTGTAGATTCCTTAGAGGTACCTGGGAAAAGGTTGAAGAGAGTGTACTCCAGCCTCCTCTACCTTCATTTGACCTCCAACCAGAGCGGCTCTACATTTATCTGTTAAGAAATACTGGACTAGCTAGTTTACAAATGTTAGGAAACTAGTGGCCTAGACTTTCTATTTGATCTTGGCTTTAAAATAAGTTAATTTTCCCTAGGCAAATAAATTAATAGAGAAACATAAAACCAGGAAGAGATTTTAACTAATATAGGTACTTCCATGATCCCTTTTCCAAACAAAATATTCTTGTTTTATAAATCTGAGTTGGCTACTAATATGTGTGTGTGTAATTTAAAAATTGGGAGGGGGACTGATTTTCATAGAAAATCATAAAATAAATTTCATAGCATGGCCTATCTATAAAACAGTTTTAATTAACTGTTTATAATGAGAACTAACAAAAAAAGAAAGAAAATAAAAAACACCCAGGGTGACTAGAAATTTTAAAAATTAGGAATTTCAGAGATTGTCAAAGATATTATTTTTTCAGTATTTAAAAAGCCATGCTTCACATGTATGTTTACTGAGTTATTGGCTATTATTCGGATAATGACTACTGTAATGGGTTACTTGTTGATCAGAACAGAAGACAGTCCAGGATAATTTTTCACTCTTCTTCACAGTGAACTGCTTGGAATCTCAAGAATTTAAGGTATAAAGGGATAGGGGGTTCAAAGAAAAGGAACATAGTTCCATAGTAGTTTTTAAATGTGGGGAAATTTATTTTTACAAGAAATCATAAAAAATAATATTTTATCCCTAACATACATACTACAATAACGGTAGCAGTTCTTAAATTAGTGATTAGGCTATAATAATTAAATTTGCATTTTAATATAGGATATTAAAAGACTGAAAAGACAAGACACAGAGCCAGAATAAATATCTGCAAAACACTTATCTGACAAAGGACTGGTATCTAAAATATACAAAGAACTCTTAAAATTCAACAATAAGAGAACAACCTACTTAAAAATTTGGAAAAGATCAACAGATGTCTCACCAAAAAAGATATATAGGTAGTAAATAAGCTTATAAAAACACACTCTACATCATGTGTTACTCTACAATCTCAAATCAAAACAATGAGATAATCAATGCTATACATATATTTGAATGCTTGAAATCCAAAACACTGATAATACCAAATACAGGCAAAGGTATGGGAATGCAAAATGGTACACTCATTTTGGAAAACAGTTTGGCAGTTTCTTTACCATATGACCCGACATTTGTGATCCTTAGTATTTACCCGAATAAGTTGAAAACTTTTGTCCACATAAAAATTTGTAAACAAATGTCTGTAACATCTTTAATCTAACTACCAAAACTTGTAAGCAACCAAGATTTTTTTCAATACGCCAATTGATAAACCTTGGTACATCCATACAATGAAATATTTAGAACTAAAAGAAATGAGCTTAGGAAGTCCTGAAAAGACATGGAGGAAACAAATGGATATTACTGAGAGAAAGAAAATGATCTGGAAAGGCTACATAATGTTTGAATCCAATTATTTGACATTCTGGATGGAAAAGGCAAATTACAGAGAGAGTAAAAATGATTAACAAAAAATAAAGAATATCAACAAAAATTTGTAAGGAATTTTAAGTTTGCTAAGTGTTTAAACAATGCCATGTCATATTACAACATAAGTATAATTTAATGGACACAAATGTAACTTTAAATATTCAAAATCATAAAGAAAGGTATGTTATTTCTATCATGGCTATTTCCCTGTTTATCATAGCAAGAAAATATCTAGAATCACCTTGCTTGCTAAGGTCATTCAGCATATCTTGTCCTTTTTTTTGATGATCACATTTAGTTTTCTCTTTTGTTTTTTTATCACTAAAGGTAAATAATACAACATGGTAACTATAATGTTTGAAGTCTCAAGATTTAAAGCATTTAATATCAATTTCTGTATATTTCCCCTGCAGCATCTTTCTGGTTAAGCAGCTGTTGTTATTCTCAGAGATGTTGCTAGGGAACACAGAATCAGGGTGATATCCCTAGGCTCTGGACTTTAATGGGGATCACTTAAGTTGAGCACTGGATAATGTGATTCAGAAAGCATCCGGCAGGTAGAAAGAGGTAAAGCTAGCAGCTGGCTCTTGGTGGGTGGGGGGGACAACAAAACCTTGATGGGGAGGGTGGAAGTTTGAGGTTCATATACACATAATTTAGACAAAGGAAACTGCAGTTTCTATTTTCCTACTGATGAATAACACCACAAATTGCCTTTTTAGAATATCCTTTTCCCTTTAAAGCAGTTCTTCATACTGGGCAAAAACAAAGTATGATAAACCACTTGAGGAAGATTAATATTAAAAAATTACGCTCTGGGGAAAGGAAAGGGTGTATAAAGAGTTCCATCCCCATTCTCCTTACAGTAACAGGAATGTGGAATGTGGGTGGAACTGTCAGAAAAGTGATAAAATTCTTAAAATGACATGCCATCCACTGCAGAAGCTGTATAGGAAGTCATGGAAAGAGAACAATGTTGTGGACTCTGAAATCAAACAGACTTGAGTTTAAATCCTGACTCCAGTGGTTATTATTTACAGGATCTTGGGGAATTCGACTTTTCTAAGATTTAGTTTCTTCATATGTAATGGGATCATTTGCATATTACATAATAATAATACCTACAGTTCAAAAGGTTGTTGAATTGAATGAAATAATGCATATAAAGTTCATCTCACAGCTATGACAATATTGGCTATTTGTTGTGACAAGATCATATTTTCATAAAATGAAAATGAGAAGAACTTTGGTAAAGTTTAATGATACTTCAGTTATCTAGATGTTATGCCTGCTGAATAAATTCATTTGTTCATATTGATACTTGATCAGCCATGGTTATTCTTTCACTCATAAATCCCATTCTTTCGTACTGATGACCAAACCAACCAATCAACCAGATAAACCCAAACCTGAAAAACCAAAAAGCCTGTATTATGTTCCACAGAATTTTAAAACTGCAGCATGTCTTATGCCAATAAGAATGGCATGAAACAGATCCTTATGTTATTATTAGTAATGAGTCAGCATCTGTCTCTAAGAGATATAAAATATGATAGAGTTTCATGCTGGGGTCTTACATGATTTCAAAATTCTTGAAAATAGGTTTTTGAACTGAATCAATAAAAATCTGACTTCAAAGTATAAAATCTTCAGATTTCTATTAAAGTTTTAATAAAAATCTTAGTATAAAGATTTTCAGCATTAAAACATAACATCATAAAACATACAGTACTCTCTGTCATTTGTGCCAGGAATTCAGTCCAATAAATATCAAGCTGCATAGTGGAATCATTGAATATACAGAGTTTCAAACTGAAAAAAAATACTAAACTCAAAAGAATTTTTTTTTGTATTTGAAATAAATACTTTGTTGTAAGTATGGATTTTTGTGATAAAATCAATGCCGATAATCTGTTCACTCAAAACAAATTGAGGAATATAGATACTTCTAGGAAACTGTACTCTTTAGAGCATAGTTAGTCTGTTTAGTGTACAAATAAAAGAAATATGGTTAATCCTTGTAATTCCTGGTAGTTATGTTCTATAAAGTCACTACAGTGAATTAGCCAATACTGAACCATTATTCCCAGGAGATACATGGGGTTAGGTTCCTGCAAGGTTCTGGCCACATTTTTGCCAACTCATTAATACATAATTTTGTTTTATGCACATTTCTGTTTAAAGATATCTTGTTTAATATACATTGTAGATTCATTATCACTGAACTCAGCAAACCTGATCAGAGCTCATCTGACACAGGTATTTTCTCTCTAAAGAACCATCACAGCCTTCTTGCACTTAGGACGCTAGACAGCACTTCAGCAGTAAGCGTGGGGCCATTTAAAACGGTGAAATCATCAACAAAAAATGCACAAAAATGTAAAAAATGTGCCACTAAATAGATTACAAAAAGGACACTTGTTCACTATATGAGATCTAAGACAAGAGAGCAGAGCCATCGCCTTATTTGACCTTATGCAAGAACAGCACATCAGAGACACAAATTTTCTGCAGGTCTGTCTGTGTATGTCAGAGAATGACTGTGAAAGTGCTAAAAGTATTGATTTGGGGTATAAAAACATAAATTTTAGTGAGTACAAGACTTCACAAATACAAAATCTGCAAATAAGGAAGATCGACTGTAATGAATACAATTTAAAATATCTGATGCCTTTTCCTCCAAATTTGAATTTATTTTATTTAAAGTTTATCGTGTTCGGAGGATTTATAAAATGCTAAGGACCTTCAAAATGAAACCAAAGATATTTTCTCTTGGTCTCCAAAGTTAGAAACCGTGCTTCATTATTTCTCAGCTGATGGAAATAAATTAAAATTTCATAATTATGTAGATTACAGAGAAGAAATTATTCTAACAAAAATTCCACACAAGATTTTAAAGTTGAAATTCTTTCTTCCAGAGAAAAGAAAAAATTATCAGAAAAAGAAACAAGGCAATTAGGATGCTATATTTTCTTATTTTGCAGAATGATAAACGAAGATTTAGATACTATTTAGTAAGTTTAAATTTCTGTTTTTCCAGAGAATGAGTAATGCAAATAAATAAATAAATAAATATCTCAGAACGCCTTTTTAAATTGGATGAAGAATTTCAAATAAAACAGTGGCCAAACATGGAAATGAATGTTATGCAAGAATGTCTATTTTCCTGGAATTATGTGAACATGTCTTTCAATTTAATTAATTTTCATTTTCAATGGTAATCAAGTAATGCTCCCTATGTCTCAGAGCTACTACATTCTGTTTTTGTGCAAGGGCCAAATATTTATATTCAATTCTGTACTACTTGCACAACTACTCATGTATATAAGTACATGTATATGCAAATGTCTCACATGGATAGAAGACTCAAAAGACTTGGAACTACTGGTTATGGGATGGGTAATGTGACTGAACAGCTTTGAAAACTCAGCGGCAGTGTGTATAAATATGTCATATTAGCTGAAAGAGACAGCTACTTTATTAATTTGATCCCATGCATAAGGAATTTATTATTTTTGTTTATTATCTTACATTTCAAATTTAACTTTGTGTTCCTAAACTCTAATGCTACCATGGCACAGTAGCTGGGATAACATAAATGGAAATTAACATGACGTTAGGAGGATTCCAGCATTTTTCAAAAATAAACAGTCTTTGAAAAATATTATCAATAAAAGTGAATAAATCTTCTTGCTTAGCTAAAGGTCCATTTATGGAGCAAACAGGCACTATCACTTCTAATGATGTGCCTCACCTCTACCTGACAATATTTTAGGCATGTTACTTCCAGGTTATGATGTATATATGGTGCTTTTCCTTTTGAGAAAGCTCCTTCAGTATTACATAGCTTGATTTTAATAGTCTTAAGCCATAAAATTATTTTGATCCATGCTAATGTGATTTCAGGAATAAGTCTTAAGCCAGGACCAGGATAAAAATAAATGGTAGCATACCATCTCATTAACATGATTTATGAGCTACCTATTAGACAATAGTAGATAAAAAAATATATTCTAACTCGGTTTTAGAAAAATCTTTTACAGTCAATTCTTAGCTTCTTGTTAAAATTTTAAGATTGAGCACATATATTTAATCACTTTTTCTTCCTATTAAGATGAGAGAAAAGAAATTTTTAAAAAGGGAAAATTTAAGCCTAAAAGAGAGGGGAAAATAGGCTGCTGAGTGGACAAAACATTCCATTAGATTTCTGTCATATGAAAGTGGAAGGAGTAGTGGTTACTAAAGAAGCCTTGAAGAAAAAGCAGAAAGAGTATGGAATAGTGCAGAAAGTTAAGCAGAAGCTTATGTACCTTAGAGGATCCTCAAAAGGCTTTTAGGGGTCCAAAGAGTATAAGTATGGAAATAAATGAGACTAAAATGAGAAACAAAAATCAAGGGATTACTGGGTCACTATTTCCCTCTTTACAATCTTTATGAAAATTAAATGAAATAATATGGGATGACAAAACAAAAGAATAAAGTGTCTAAAATTATTAGACATATCCTCTAACCCCTTTCCCTTATCCAGGTTGAATGAAAAAGGGTTTCCTCTAAAGAAATTGAACCCTAGAGAAAAGACTCCCCTTCTTTTCTAACATTTATAGTGGCCCAGCATAATGGCTATCAAACCATTCATCCTAAAGCAAGGGCTACCAGCTCTATACAGGTGTACCTACAATTCAACATGTTACTGTCTTAAAGATGCAAAGTTCAATCATTAAAGTGTGCCTGAAGCATTTGCACAAGGATTGCTTGGCTTATTTTTTGCTGATTTCATCCAGTGATTCTTTGACAAAAGCTAACAAGTTAATTTTAATCTTAATCTAACAAACAAAATCATAAACTCTACATATTACATTTTTTTTTAAAGATTTTATTTATGTATTTGACACAGAGAGAGAGAGAGATTACAAGTAGGCAGGCGGAGAGAGAGGGGGAAGGAGGCTCCCTGATGAGCAGAGAGCCTGATGTGGGGCTTGATCCCAGGTCCCTGAGATCATGACCTGAGCCGAAGGAAGAGGTTTAACCCATTGAGCCATCCAGGCACCCCAATATTATACATTTTTGAGAGTTTGCTTAGACAAGGAACCAACTGAAGCTCTGTAACATATAAATATGGCAAAAAGATACTTCTTTCTCCCAACGTTAACCTTTCTAGTCTACTTGGGACCCCCTCAAGGGATACCAAAAAATCCTAAAGGCAGTGTTTCTTAAGTGCAGATTAAGAATGTCCAGTGAAGGGCGCCTGGGTGGCTCAGTGGGTTAAGCCGCTGCCTTCGGCTCAGGTCATGATCTCAGGGTCCTGGGATCGAGTCCCGCATCGGGCTCTCTGCTCAGCAGGGAGCCTGCTTCCTCCTCTCTCTCTCTCTCTCTCTCTGCCTGCCTCTCTGCCTACTTGTAATCTCTGTCTGTCAAATAAAATAAATAAAATCTTTAAAAAAAAAAAAAAAAGAATGTCCAGTGAAGAGGTAAAAGATCTGTACTCAAGGAACTACAGAACACTCATGAAAGAAGTTGAAGAAGACACAAAAAGATGGAAGACCATTCCATGCTCTTGGATGGGAAGAATAAATATTGTTAAAATGTCTATACTGCCTAGAGCAATCTATACTTTTAATGCCAGTCCAATCAAAATTCTACCGGTATTCTTCAAAGAGCTGGAGCAAATAATCCAAAAATTTGTTTGAAACCAGAAGAGACCCCGAATCACTAAGGAAATGTTGAAAAACAAAAATAAAACTGGGGGCATCATGTTACCTGATTTCAAGCTTTCCTACAAAGCTGTGATCACCAAGACAGCATGGTATTGGCATAAAAACAGAAACATAGACCAGTGGAACAGAGTAAAGAGCCCAGATATGGACCCTCAACTCCATGGGCAAATAATCTTTGACAAAACAGGAAAAAATATACAGTGGAAAAAAGACAGTCTCTTCAATAAATGGTGCTGGGAAAACTGGGCAGCTATATGTAGAAGAATGAAACGTGACCATTCTCTTACACCGTACACAAAGATAAACTCAAAATGGATAAAAGACCTCAACGTGAGATAGGAATCCATCAGAATCCTAGAGGAGAACATAGGTAGTAATCTCTTCGATATCAGCCACAGCAAATTCTTTCAAGATAGCTTTCAAGACAGCAACTTCTTTCAACTTCTTTCCTTGGCAAAGGAAACAAAAGCCAAAATAAACTTTTGGGACTTCATCAAAATCAAAAGCTTCTGCACAGCAAAGGAAACAGTCAAGAAAACAAAGAGGCCACCCACAGAATGGGAGAAGATATTTGCAAATGACAGTACAGACAAAAGTTTGATATCCAGGATCTATAAAGAACTCCTCAAACTCAACACACACAAAACAGATAATCATATCAAAAAATGGGCAGAAGATATGAACAGACACTTCTCCAATGAAGACATACAAATGGCTATCAGACACATGAAAAAATGTTCATCATCACTAGCCATCAGGGAGATTCAAATTAAAACCACATTGAGATATCACCTTACACCAATTAGAACGGCCAAAATTAGCAAGACAGGAAACAACATGTGTTGGAGGGGATGTGGAGAAAGGGGAACCGTCTTCCACTGTTGGTGGGAATGCAGCCTCTTTGGAGAACAGTGTGGAGATTCCTCAAGAAATTAAAAACAGAACTTCCCTATGACCCTGCCATTGCACTCCTGGGTATTTACCCCAAAGATACAGAGGTAGTGAAAAGAAGGGCCATCTGTACCCCAATGTTTATAGCAGCAATGGCCATGGTCGCCAAACTGTGGAAAGAACCGAGATGCCCTTCAATGGACGAATGGATAAGGAAAATGTGGTCCATATACACTATGGAGTATTACGCCTCCATCAGAAAGGATGAATACCCAACTTTTGTAGCAACATGGACGGGACTGGAAGAGATTATGCTGAGTGAAAGAAGTCAAGCAGAGAGAGTCAATTATCATATGGTTTCACTTATTTGTGGAGTATAGCAAGTAGCATGGAGGACATGGGGAGTTAGGAGAAGGGAGTTGGGGGAAATTGGAAGGGGAGGTGAACCATGAGAGACTATGGACTCTGAAAAACAATCTGAGGGGTTTGAAGTGGTGGGGGGTGGGAGGAAGGGGGAACCAGGTGGTGGGTATTCGAGAGGGCTCGGATTGCATGGAGCACTGGGTGTGGTACAAAAACAATGAATACTGTTATGCTGAAAATAAATTTAAAAAATTTTTAAAAATAATAATAAAATAAATAAAATTAAGAAAAAAAAAAAAGAATGTCCAGTGAAAACAACCTGAGGGTTTTGAAGGGGAGGGGGTGGGTGAGTGGGTGGGAGGTTTAGGGAACCAGGTGGTAGGTATTAGGGAGGGCATGTACTGCATGGAGCACTGGGTGTGGTGCAAAAACAATGAATACTGTTACGCTGAAAAGAAATTAAAAAAAAAAAAAAAAAAAGAAAAGAAAACATAAAAAAAAAGAATGTCCAGTGAGCTAAAAAAAGTCAAATCAAAACAAAACCAAAACAGAACAAAACAAAACAAAAGCAATTAGAGAATGTCAAAGGGGATGTTAGGCGCTATTATGAAAAAGCTTCTATTGGTCAAACCCAGGACAATTTGAGCATCAAAATAAAATAAGGACAGTAATAGGTTAAAATCCATCATATAAAAGAAAAGGATCCAAGAGTTTACACTGATGATCAATAAATACATAAATAGGGGCGCCTGGGTGGCTCAGTGGGTTAAGCCGCTGCCTTTGGCTCAGGTCATGATCTCAGCGTCCTGGGATCAAGTCCCGCATCGGGCTCTCTGCTCAGCAGGGAGCCTGCTTCCCTTCTTCTCTCTCTACCTGCCTCTCCATCTACTTGTGATTTCTCTCTGTCAAATAAATAAATAAAATCTTTAAAAAAATAAATAAATAAATAAATAAATAAATACATAAATAAAGGAGAAAAGAAAGGTCTCCTTTACAGGAAAATGTCAACTAATAATATTAAGATAAAAGGAATAATGGGTTGGAAGAATCATTTTCTAATCATTGTGGGAAAAATAATTCTGGCAAAAATTATGAGTGGATGCTGGATCTGGAATCTGGTCAAGAATGGAATACTTAGGGCACCTCAGTGGCTCAGTGGATTAAGCCGCTGCCTTCGGCTCGGGTTGTGATCTCGGGGTCCTGGGATCAAGTCCCACGTCGGGCTCTCTGCTCAGCAGGGAGCCTGCTTCCCTCTATCTCCCTCTCTGCCTGCCTCTCCATCTTCATGTGATCTCTCTGTCAAATAAATAAATAAAATCTTTAAAAAATATATTTAAAAAATAAAGAATGGAATACTTACAGCATCTCCAAGTATCAAGTATCTTCTCACATATTACTCATTAATTACCAGAATTATGAAGATAGTTTTTAACCAAACAATCAAAATGAATATTTATCAGTAAGAGACAAATGGACTACATGTGCTTCTGGCCATAATACCCTGAGAAGGGCAAATCATCCATTATGCAGTATTCCAGCCAAACATGGGTATGTAAGCTGACTCTAAACATGAGGCATATCAGAGGAATGAACTCAAATGGATTTTTAATCTTCAATTTTTTATCTTCAAAAATGCTGTGAAGCCAAAGAAAAGCTGAGGAATAGTTCAAGGACATTTTCGGGATAACTGAAAAACTAGGCATATGGGCTGAAGACTGGATAAAATATTGTATCAATGTTAAATTTCCTGAATTTGGTAACTGTACAGTGGCTGTATCACAGTATATTCTCGTTCTTAGGAAACACACTGAAGTATTAAGGCATAATATATGCAGCCTAGTCTCAAATGGTGCAAAACAGTAATATCTATCTCTACACAGAGAGAGTGATAGAATAATTTTGGAAAAATTTTCAAATTGATGAATATCAGTAAAGAGTATATACTAGTTATTTTTTTTATTCTTACAACTTTTCTGTAAACAAAAATTTGGTGTGGAATCCAGGCATGTGAATTTGAAAAAAGTTCTTGTTAGGTGTACATGCAGTTTAAAAATTACCGCTGGAGGGTTTAGTGTAATACACACTGAAAATCATCACCAAGAAATAAATGCCTGGCATTATGGCTTAAGAGAAGTAGGAGACTCTATCAAAGAAAATACCAAAATAGCAAGAATTATTTTTGCCATTTTTGGTCAAAAATTTTAAAGGATGGAGGACATTTTTTTAAATAAAGTTGGAAAAAATACCCTTTTTAACTTTTTTGGTTCATATTTAAGGCTTGGAATTCCTGGCTATGTTCCCTCCTTCTGTACATATTATGTATATAATACCTAATAAAAATATTAAACAATAATAATGTTTTTGTACTAAAAAACACCATTTAATACTTTCTCTATGCTAAGCACTCTGTTAAAGCTTTTATATATGATCTCATTTTAATCCTCACAATAATCCTAATAGGTAGAAATTATTATTCTAATTTTATACCTGAGGAAACTGTGACCCAGAGAGGTTAAGCAACTTTACCTGAGATCTCCTAGGCTGACAAATGTAAAATTTAGTATTCAAACTTAGGTCTGTCTGAGTCCAAAGACTTTAATCTTAACCACCAAACCTTATGCCCAGAACTGTTTGAGCCCACAGATGGCAAAGGCAATCTACCATCTGTTTCTTCATCACTGGCTCTCTTCTCTTTTTTCTCTGTCACTGCTTATTACCTCCATTGTTGTTCCCAGCTGCAGCTCTCTTCTCATAGGCTTTGATGTGAAAAAAGATCTGGCTCAAACTCCGACACAGAATCTGATTTACCTATAGTCTGTGGTCTTCATTTTCCTCATCAGTAAAATAATGGATAATTTTTTTTAAAGATTTATTTATGGGGGATGGGAGACAAAGGGAGAGAGAGAATCTCATGCCTAGCACAGAGCCCATATGGGGCTGGACTCACAACCCATGAGATCATGACCTGAGCCAAAATCAAGACGGACGCTTAACCTACTGAGCTACCCATGTGTCCCAATAACAGATAATTCTTACCCCATGGGATTTAGAGGGGATAACGTTTAGAAAACCTAGCCCACAGCAGGTAATTTACAATAACAGGTAGTTTTGTATTCATCTCTCAACCCTCTTTAAATAATAATCTCATGTTGCTTTTTTCATTTCTGAGTACATCCAATTATTTTGGATTTAATTACCTGAGTCGTTATAGTCTGGCTTCTAATTTTCATTAATTTAGGATCTGTGAAATTTGGAGAGATGACATTTACTTTTGCTAGGAGAAAAAAACTAGTAAATACATTAAGTAAGAAGCATTGACTAACTTGGCCTCGATATATATATATATATATATATATATATATATAACGAAGTTTGGCAAATAAGGCAAATACTTAGTCATCAATCAGTTATATTATAAGAGAGATAACTTTTTGGCACTTAAGTACTACTACCATCTTTAATCATGACCAATGTTTCTAGAAATGAAAACTTTAAGACTTCACGGAAAGATTCAACATGTCAAAGTTCCTTTGGCAGTATCACAAAATAAATCTGTCAATTAATAAGGGGAAATTTCTACTACAGATATTTAGAAGACCAGTAATTAAAATTTTAAAGTAGTTTGTGAATAGTATGTTAATTTTTTAGATCTTTAAAATCAATGCTGCAATTGTTGAGATTCATATTTTAAGCATATTAATTACAGAATACTAATATATATATATATTTTAAAGATTTTATTTATTTATTTGACAGAGAGAGATGACAAGCAGGCAGAGAGGCAGGCAGAGAGAGAGGAGGAAGCAGGGTCCCTGCTGAGCAGAGAGCCTGATTTGGGGCTCGATCCCAGGACCCTGGAATCATGACCTGAGCCGAAGACAGTGGCTTAACCCACTGAGCCACCCAGGCGTCCCCTTAAATATCTAATACAAAGCTTATCTACAAAATGGTATGCAACTTTCATCAAAATGTGTCTAGGTAACAAATTAAACATCAAATAAAATGCTATTCTATAAGAAAAGGGTAATTGCACTAGTGCTTTTAGTAATTCCATAGCACCAAGCATTCAAATAGCACATACTGTGGAGATGACTCTATGTAATAAAGAATGGCTTACCCACCATTTAAGTAGAAAATACATGTGGAAGATGGGAAGAATAGAAATGAGTCTGGGGGATCAAAAAAGCAATCCTGTTTAAATACTTTTGTTTGAAGCAAACCAATTTCATCAGTCTCTTCCTGAGCAAACACTGTTAAACATGATGTGGGAGGATTGACATACAAATAAACTAATTAAAATAATTCATTATCAAAGTTAGTTTTATTCAGTAATTCTTAAACATCTGAACAGTGGAATTTGGAAATAAGACATTTCTTATCTTAGATAAAGATCTAAAATGTGTGCCAGAAATGTTATCTCTAAAATGTTAATTTTATAAAGACTTAAAGACAAGGAGATTCACTTACTTCTATCTTTTTAGAGATTTTCAATTAGAAAGTAACAATCAGATTTTGATTACTTTAGGTTTTAAAAATCTTTGTGATGTGATATTATTCTACAGAATAAGAATATGAGAAATGCTCTGATGAACTATTCTCTACAATACATTTAGAATCAAGTGGGCAGCCCAGTATTTATTTCTCTATTTCCAAAAGAACAGACCACCAAAGTAGTTTAGAACACAATAGGTGGAGAAATTAAAAAAAGAAGAAGAAGAAGAAGAAGAAAAAAAAAACATGATAACAAATCACACCCCTAAAACTGAATGGCAACCACTGTAGAGAAAGAAGAAAGGGTAAGCCCACAAGGAGGTCTGCCTAAGAAGAAAAAGGGAAATAGCTAAGTACTAAGAGGTCACAAGGTATGTTAAACACATAAAAAAAAAAAAAAAAAACCCACTCATTAAATTTAAAGATCTGGTTCTGCAAGAGCAGTCTGTGTTACTAAAAGGCATACCATTTGTAGGATTTTTTTTTTTAATTCAAAAAGATTTATAACATTACTTTCTGATGCTTTTTTCCAGTTTCTGTAATTCGATTCTAAAATGAGTGTTTACCAAATGGCATTTAAACAAATGCAAAAATTAAAATGTGTCATTTAAATGTAATCCAAAAGCTGAGAATTTTAGCCTTATTTAAATTTTTTTGGCAAGTTCACCCCACTGTTTTAATCTTTAAATAAAATAAATTTATCATACTTCTCACTTGTTTTAACTTTTAAAGCAAAATCAATTATTCTTCTCACCAGCATTACTGGTTCTTACTTAACTGCACTATTTACTCAAACTCCTTGTAATCAGCAACTGCCACAGCACCATATCCCAACCCACCTCCCTGGGGCACAGCACACTCCATGCTCACTAATCGAAATGGTCATTTCTATGGAGGTTGAGGAATTAAAAAAACAAAGCAAAACAAAAACCGTAATTCTCACGGAACAGCTTTTAGACAAATAAAACAGGATACTAAAATATTGAGGACAGCCTAAGTATAATGAAAGTCAGAAATGAGATGAGAAAATATCTAGTAATGAAGAGACATAAAACCTAGATTTGATTCAGGCTCCTCCTCTTTACCAATTGTATCGGGAAAGTCACTTAAATTTCTATGTCTCAGTTTCCTCACCTGTAAAACAAAGGTTTTGAACCTGATGATCAATCCCTAAGGTCTCTTTCAGCTATAAAATTCTATGATTTTATAAAAATTAAGTGAAAAAAAAATCCTAAAAATAAAATGAAGAGGTGAAGGAAGGGTGAATGTGTGTGTGTAAGCATCTGTTCTTTTCATCTCTTTTCCCCTACGTTCATGACTAAACCCAATGCCTAACATTGAAACCACAGTTATGTTTTATCATCTCTATGTCACTAAAGTTATTTGTCCCAAATACAATGTAAAATTTAATGAAGTCAGGGTGCTTTAGTTTTATTATAGAATTTACATCAATAAACTTGTCAGAAAAACACTTGTCAGAAAAACAAAATAAGAAAATAAAAGAGAAATAAAAAATAAAAATAAGAAAATAAAAGAGAAAATAAAAGGGAATACAAATTCCTAGAAGTGGATATATTTAATTAAAGTTGTTTTAAAATAGTAAAATAATTCAATGAGAAAGCAACGAGTTAGATGTGTATTTCACAGACAATGATTTTGATGCATTGATCACAGGCCAGCCAAAGGATTAGCCTCAGTTTCCAAATTTGAATAAAAATGTAGAATAGCTGAACATAGCACTTGGATAAAGTAGTCAACCATAAAATCATTAAGGTTGCATGACTAACTTCAATGCGCTGTGATCAAAAAAGATAATCTCTTGGTAAATCAATGGTTTTATATTATGAAAAGAGGAAAATGACTCAATCTACACAAAAGCACAGTAAACACACAAACATTCCCTATTAATTTGATCACATAATAAATTACAATGTATGTTTTCACTTATTTAGCCATTAGTACCATAAGGTATTTCGTGGCTGGAAGCATCTCAACTGTGTTATTTTCTCAAGCAAATGTTGAAAATTTTGCAAATATATAAGGGACCCAAATCACATTCATTAATTGGCTGTAACCTACTATAAATAAAATACATAAACCTGACAGGGAATCTCAACTTAAAAGTCAAACTTATACTTTGAGAATTGACACATTTAGGCTGGTGTTAAGCACTTAAGTTATAAAAGATAAACCTAATACTTTACTAACCGGTAAGGCTTTACATCATCTTTCAAACCTGTAAGAAGTGTATGCGGTTTTACCATAGATCATCCTCCAGTGTCACAACAAGCCCTGAAAGCCTATACGTACGAATAATTTGTAAGAAGGTTATGTGATTCACTGACAGAAGCTGTGCTGGTGATGGACAGCCAGGTAATGCTGATAGAAGGTGGTACCTGCCACCAAATAATAATGCTGAAAACAGACATCAAAAACACACTTCTGTTCTAAGATACACCTTTCCCATCCTTATTTGATCTCACACCAACAAAAAGACAGTCAATGACTTGCATTCTTTCTATACTAGAAAAGCATTACCTCTAGCTTTTCTAACCTCTCTCCTCAAGACCTACCTATGGTCATGTTTATTTTGGTACAGTGTCAACCATATAAAATGACAACGAGTAAGAAATACACAATCTCCAGTTGTGATATGCTTTGCTCATGTAGACCCTAAAAATACAAACATTCCTCTCACGCAAATCATCCCTCATGGCATAATTTCCCAAGAAAAATAGTAAATGCTTCTTCGATAATCAGTAGGGGAAAAAAAGACAAAAAACAAAAACAACTTTTTTTCCAAGAGAGATAATGCTTGCACAAATTTGTTTTTTTACAAATTGACGTTGCTTCTTGTCTGACTACACTTCTCTTGGATGCATTTTTGCTCAGTTATCCCTATCTAGTAACTCCTAAATGTTATCAGCCAGTCTGGGTTAGGCAGTCTAGAGGATAGCCCCCAAAACTTCTGGTTGGATTTACTACTCACTTCTAATACAATGGCAGTAGTGGTGAGATACCACTGCTGAGATTAGGTCATAGGAGAGTATGGGCAGTCTTGTGCACTCTTTATTGCTCACCCTAGGGGAGCAATTCATTGTGTGAAAAGCCCATGTGGTGGAGAACCTAGGCCTACCAACACCCATGTGCATGCATTTGGAAGTAGATCCTCCTACCCCTCAGTAAGCCTTCAGATGGGATCATAGTCTCCACTTGCAGCTAAACAACAAATTCATGAAAGACCTTGGGTCGGAGGCTCTTTGCTAAGCTGTAACCAAATCTCCACCCCCACAGAAACTATGAGATAATAAACATTTGTTGTTTTAAGCTGCTAAATTTTGGAGTAATTTTTTACCCTCAATAGATAACTAATACAGATTCTCAGACAAATTATCAAATTAACTGGCTAAAAATGGGAAGTTTCCTACTCAACTTGAAAAACAGAATAAAATTTTCCTTCATTCTCAGATCTGGTCAATTTTGTAAGCCATTAGGGAAGTAAAAACCCTCCTATGCCATAAATATGGTCACCATACTCCAAATATTAAAAGGAGAAAGCAAGCAGAAATGAAAAACATAAATTAGCTTCACTTTGCAGTAGCAAAGATCATGATATATCGATTTGGAGAGAAACATCTAGGATCCTTGAAAATAAAAGTTCAATTTGTTAAAATAAGTAGCCTCAGTCATTAAACCACTAATTACATACAGAACCTAAAAATAAAAACAAAAAACTTGAATGGTGATTGGAATTTATGTATAATACTTAACTGGAAAACCCGACATAGAAGAGAGTAGAGACCAGTTACAAAGAAACAAACAAGAGATAAATTAATAATCTGTCAAATTTGTAACTCAAGTTTGATGGCTGAAGTACCCGGCGAAGCCATCATGATCTTAAGTAAAAGTGTCTGCATTCACATAACTGAAAAGTAAGTATAGAACCGAAAACTGCCTATGCATCAAGAAAACAATCTACTTGAAAAGGAACACTTGGGCTAGAAAAGAGTAATCTTTACTATTGTCGGCTTTACTTCCTAAAGAGGCCGGGACACCACCTTGGGTCCCAAGTTAACCTATACTCCAGTGGCCTAGAAACACAAGGAACACACCTACTCCCGCCTCCTGATACAGAGTCTACATTTTAACACGCCACTACAGCTGTCACTCAAAGTGCTCTGCACTGCCATTGGTCCCAAAGTCTTGCTGGTTGGCAAGTTTCTGCCAACTGGCAAACACCGGTTGTCTTTATTTCCAAGAAGAAAAGCAAGGGTATGTAGAGAAAAGACGCAAGAGTTCTGAAATATCTTGTACCTGAGCGACCTGCGATCCCCACCGCCGCCGCGACGAATCGGCCTCTGGGCGGGGGCTTTTAGTCAATAAGAAAATGGCTCAGCCGGGAACTGGTGCCCAGGCCATGGAGATGCCGGTTCAAACTTTACTTGTCCACGCCGGTGGAGGTATCAGCAGCGAGAATAGCAGAAGAAGCACAGGATCCCTCTGAACTCAGCGCACCTCAAGCTGCAACATCCAGAGCGACCGACGGTCCGACTTTTGACGTTTCCTATTGTTGCCGGAAGTGACGTTAGGGTTCTGAGCCTTAGAGAAGAAGCATTTTTATTCCCGGTCTTTACGATTCGCTATAGATTCTCCGTTTCTCACATCGCATCCCGAGCCACTTTAAGCATCAACACTAGATAAACTTTTAATATGAAATTTGCGGTCGGACTGGCTGTTGAAAATCCTCTCCGCAGAGTCAAGTTTCCTCAGCGGTCTGGACAAAGGTGGTGTGGAATCTGCAGTGAGGAATCGTGAAGCACCGAGGAGCTGGCTGCTTTGAAGGTCTTCCCGCGGCGCGTGGCGGGCTTTGACCCACTGTTTAAATACCAACGGTCGACTCGAGGGGTGCGCGGAGGTGCAGGTGTCCGGCTGCAGCGAGTAGCTGCTGGAGGCTGGGCTCCGGTGGCTATCTGGTCGCATATGCTACCTCCCTCTCTCCCGGCTGTGAGGGGCCAGAGGCCTTCGGGGCCCTCTTTGCTTGGCGGCTGCTGGGGAAGCTGGCGAGAGTGCGCCCCAGGTTAAGCAGGGGAAGAAGCCTGTCTCCGTAGCCCTTACCGAAACCATGGAAGGGAGCAAATGACCAGGTCTGCCTTTTCATCCTTTTAAATCAAATGGAGGGAGGGGAGCCCTAGATATGCCTTGCCTATAAACCCAACTGGTATAGCGTAATGATAAACAGCGAAATAGGAAGAATCATGGCATCTAATTTTCTTAGTTTAGGGTAGGGTTGGGAAATTACTGACCGATTCCTTCAGTTGGAACCTATGAGCTGAGGAAAGGATCCTACTCCTCCGAAACGCTGAGTAGAAGAGGTCGAAGTAGTGAGTTTTTCTTGCCTGCATTTCTTTGAGTTTCCTTATATCTCTGCCTTCTAGACAACTTAACAGTTTTTCCCTCTCGCTGCGAAGAAAATGCATCTTGGCATTTTGATTCCGAAATTATGGGTACACAAGACTATTTTTCTAAAATTATCCACAAATATTTTGTATTTTGAGCAGTTTTATATGTGAACACAGCAATACTATTGAGCTATATTCTTGTCCCGGGCCCCCATTGTTTTTCGCCCAATCTTTTGTGTTTTTCCTTTTCCAGACCTTTCTACGTAACTCTTAGAACAGTATTTCCCCTACTGCATTTTGAGCAAATTTCATAAACTGAACTTTACCCCTATCTACTCTATTTTTGATACACGGTTTTTAGATAATACGTAGTGTTGTAAGATACGTCACAAACTCTTAGCCATGGACTATAATAATTAAAGTCAGTGTACTTGCTTTGTTCTGAAGAAAAAAATCACTCTGAGTTCAATGGCATTCCATTGGGAGGAATCATTTAAGACTTACAATCACAATGAGATTGAGCTAGATTAAAAATCGTAAACTGCTATTGTATACCCTTTTCACTATATCTCCCCAATAAGTATAGTTGAGCAGGTCTGACCTGCAGAGAAAATTCTCTGGAGGATGCTGGGAAGCAATATTGAATCCATCTTAATGGCTGAAACTATGCTACAAGCAGAGTAATGGCTCTTTCCCCTTAACTTCTTTTAATAAGGGCTATAAAGTGAAAATATTAATCCTTTTTAAAAAGTAAGTTATTTTTCATTTCTGAAAGTACTGTGCTAAAATGTGCATGACTTGTAGATTGTCTTAATATCTTGGTTTTAGTGTTTTTCAGTTTCATAGTAGATTTAGCAAAGTCTCATGAAAATGTAGAATAGTGGCTATCATTTTTTTGTATAATACTCACTTCTTTTTAATCCCTTTATTTTTTCTTTCCTGTTCTATTATTTACCTCCTTCACCTACAGATCCAACCTGTACTTGTATCTTACTCTTCTTCAAAAATATTTATTCTGCTGATACTGAAGAGGATGTGTTCCAAGGACATACTTTGTTGTCAGAAAGTCCATTCTCAGAGGTAGAAATAATATGAGACATTGATCTATGTTCCAGGACTTCAGAGAAGGGAAAGACACCATAAAGTGCTAAGTAAAACAAAATTACATGTACTAAAAACATGGAATATATATTTGGAAGAATTAAAGTCTACAGAGGGAGATACAATTTATATTAAAGTTACAGAATGTCTTAGGAAAAGGTACCCCTAGAAGAGTCATATTAAGATAGGTGGGTCTGGAACTTAATACAATAATTACTATATTGGCCAGTGGCAGTACCTAAGAATACATATATTTTGCAGTTACAACCAGATTAATTCCCATTTCATCTTTCCCAGGAAAGTAAAGGCTGGTCTCGGGAATTCCTTTCTTACTGCTTTCTTATGTCCATCTATCCCCTAGTCATCTTAAAAGATATTTAATAAGGCTTATTTTCTTGGCTAATGTTTTGTATAATGTGATTTCAGGATCACTTCTTTTTCCTGTTATCTCCCATTTGGCAGACATTCCCTCTACCTAAAAATGTGAATATTTAGTAGTAATTGATTAACTGAAAAATACTGACTAGAATCCGTGCATGAACATATAAATTATACTCAATAACCTGTTCTTTACTATGTTGGTAAAGGAGCGGAGTCTTGGAACAGGAAGGTACTGTGTTCCTAAAGAGGTGGGGAAGCAGAATTTGGTGGCCATGGGCTTAAAATAGAAAGCCTACTAAATTTGGGATTTGCAAATTCCTGACCTTATTACCTCTAGTTATACATAAATACAGAGAAAGTGTGTAAGGGAATATTTTGTATCCTGTGCAACTGCTAGAATGTTGACTGGGGAAAAAGATTATACTAACTCTACCTGATTTATGAATTGTTCTGTTTGTTTTTAATGTCAATGACTTCATTGTAAAGGAGCTTCATTCCCAGAGGATTCATTATTCAAGGTATTGTTATATATTTTCCTGCTATGGAGTGTCCATGGACAGTTACAAATAGATCTTTTTAAGTGTGTTATTGGGCACTGCCTTACTGATTGACTAAACTTAGTTTAGAAGCCTTTTAGCTCTTTCTAGCAGATTCTTAACCATTTAATTACCTATCAATATTTATTTATTATATGAACCTCTTTTGAGAATAATCTTCGAGAATCTAATGAAAGCCCTATGCCATGCAATGAGTCATTTAAAAATATAATTTTATGGTGTTTTCTTTGGAATTTAAAAAACTATTGTATTTAAAATCTCAAATATTGTTTCTGTCTTTTGGTGCATATATACATACCATACTGTTTCATACATATGTTCTCTGGAGTTGTATTCCTGTTTCATAGGCCCTTTATATGTCAGCTTTAGTATATAGAACCATAAAGTTTTCTAAAGTAATTATACTAATTTACCCTTCCAGAGCATTGTATGAGTTTCATATGTTCTGTAGTTTCACATTTTGGATTTAGTTTGGAATTTCCTAATGATAAATAAGATTGCATATCTTTTCACATATTTACTCTTGTGAAGTTCTTGTTCGGGTCTCTTTCCCGTTTTCTATTATTGTCTTTCCTTTTCTTATTGCTTTGAAGGGAATTCTTTACATATTCTAGATATGAATTTCTTTTGTTGGTTTTATAGTTCTATAGAAACATTTTCTCTCAGTGGTTTATCTTTCTACTCTCTTGAAGGGGTCTTTTGATGAACAGTGTTGCTAATTTTAATGTGATTCATCTTAACAGTTTTAAGATAAGAAATCTTTCTCTACCTAAAGATCAAAGATAGTCTTCTCTATGATCTCCAGCAAGCCTGGTTGTCTTACATTTTATATTTAGATCTTCAACAAACCTGGAATTAATTTGGTAAAAGATATGAGGTGCCATTTACATCAAGGGGTCAAGATTTATTTATTCTATCTGGGTATTAAGTTGATCCAGTACCATTTATTGAAAAAGACCATCTTTTCTCCTGGGCTACTCAGCATCAACTTTGTTATAAATCTAGTGTCAATATAAGCATTGTCTTTTTCTGGACTCTTCTGTTCCATTGTTTTATTAGTACATTTTCACTAATTCCAAATGTAACTTTATAATGAGTCTTGATATCCAGTGGTTAAGTCCTCCAATTTTGATTTTTATCAAGATTGATAGTTATCCTTTATCTTTTGCATTTCTGGATACATTTTCAAATCAGCTTGTCAATTTCCATTAAAAAAAAGAAAACCTTGAGAGTTTTGGGGGAAATTCATTGAATCTGTGGATCAATTTTTTGAGTCTTCCAATCCTTAAAGAGGTTGTATATTTTTTCTATTTACTCCTTCTTTAATTCATCTCAGTAAAGTTAGGGTTTTTTGTTTTGAGGTCTTATACATCTTTTCTAGGTTTATTCACATGTTTGTGATACTTTTGAGGATACTTGATTTATACATAGAAAATCTGTTTTTAAAATTATACAATTAACTTGAGGGATACAGAGAAGTACAACTAGTTTTTATGTATTGGCCTTCTACCCAACAGTCTTGCTAAATTCACTTATTTCTTTTGGACTCTGATTATATACAGTTATGTCATCTGTGAATTAGGGCAATATTATTTCTTCCTTTTTAGCATTTATTCCTTTTATATATTCTTCTTGCATTTTTGTACTATCTGTAACCTCTAGTACAAGGTTAAAGAGAAATGATGAGAGGGAACAAAATTCATTCTCAGTCTTGGGAAGAAAGTTTCCTTTATTTCACCATAAAGCATGATGTTTGCAGTAGGTGTTTGTTTGTTTGTTTGTTTGTTTTTTGGTAGATATCCTTTATCAAATGCACACAATTCCTTCTTTTCTAATGTCCTAAGAATTATATTATGCGTGAATGTTGAATTTTATGAAATGTATTGGTAGGATAACACTTTCTCTTTTACTTGTTAATGCACTGACATTATAGTAATTCATTTTTTGTTTTGCTTATACTTTGGATTATAGTCCAATAGTATTCAATTCATTTTGTCCTTCAGATAGTTTTACTTTTGACCATTGGGAACTGTTGTCTCCTGTGTCCTGTTGACATACCCCCATCACATTGGGATTGGTTTATTTTGTGTATACTTTCTCACTTTCTGGAACTATGTATTACTTTAGACTCATCTTATATATGTTCTGTCCCAGCCTTAGAATTTACCATTTCTACAGGGAGTCCTGGTTCCTTTTATTGGAGAACATTATACACACTAAGATTTGAATGTGAGGTGTGTGTTCTTTACTGCTGGGGTGTTGTTGCTTTTAATCACTTTCAGCTGGAAGAGGAAGGCAATATGTATATATACTAGCTGTCTATATACACTTATGGAGAAATACAGTATATAACTGTTTGTATCTATATTAAGCTGAACATGAGTTCATACTGGAATTTTCTAACTAATGCATTAGGCAGGCATGGCTCATTCTAGTCTCTTCTGATCTATAAATTCCTACTCTAGCAATAAGAAACGTTACTTCTGTTCTGCCTTGTTTTACTTAATTTTTCAGTTCCCAGTGTGTGTTACTGGGATTGTAGTAACTCATGCACAGATGTATCAGAATTAATGCATAAGTAAATGGGAAACAACTTTCTAAACTTAGATATAGTTTATAAACCAGCATACAGCGTTTATATGCAAGTGGTTTTGTCTTTAGCCTTGCACTCATTTCCAAAGTTACTTAGTTAACATCTTTTCCATGCATCCTCTTCTATGAGGTTTTCTCCCAGCTTCTAAATGGTTTTTTAAAGGTTGCATACATTAGGGTTCTCTTTGTGCTATCCTGTTTTATAGGTTTTGACAAATGCATACTGTTGTGTATATACCACTGCAGTATCATACAGAATACTTTCACTACTCTAAAAATTTTTCCTACGTTTACTTATTCAGCCCTCTCTTCTCCTTCCCTCTGAGTCCTTGGGGGGGTGTATTGTTTTCACTTTCACTACAGTTTTGCCTTTTCCAGAATGTCATATAATTAAGATCGTACAGTATATAATCTTTTCAGACTGGTTTCTTTCACTTAGGAAGATGCACTAAGGTCCATCCATGTCTTTTTGTCGCTGCTCATTTCCTCATTGCTGACTTAATATCCTGTTGTATGGATGTACCATGATTCTTTTCATCGATTCACCAATTGGAGGACATTTTGGTTGCTTTCACTTTTTGGTGATTATGAATAGAGCTGCTATAAACATTCGTGTGCAGGATGTTATAGGTACATACTTTTTAAGTTTGATTTGGTTAATACCTTGTTTACCTGATTGCTGATTGTATTGGTTAGACTATTTAGCTTTGTATCTGCTAAACTGCCCTCCAAAATGACTATACCATTTACATTTATTCCAGCAATAAGTGAGAGTTTCTGTTGTTCCATATCCCATATGCATTTGGTATCATCAGTTTTTTGGATTCTAGCCATTATAATAGGTCTCTCTCTTTCTTTTTTTAAATTTGCAATCACCTGATGATATGTAAGACTGAGCATCTTATATTATTATTGTTATCTGTATGTCTTCTTTGGTGAGATGAATGTTCAGATGTTTTGCCTATTTCTTAATTGGTTGGGTTTTTTTTTTTCCCTTGCTCCTATAGGAGTTATTTGTATATTTTGGGAACAAGTCTTTTATTCAATATGTATTTTTGTAAATATTCTCTCCCAGTCTGTGAACTATCTTTTCATTCTCTTGACAATGTCTTTTTTAGGAAAGAATTTTTAAAATTTAGTGAAATACAACTTATTTTTTAAAAATTTGATAATGATCTGATATTATCTAAAAGCTCATTGGTAATCCTGGGGAAGCAGAGAGATAGTTGCCTAGCTGAACCACGTATGTGGGATGGGGTATGGGGGGAGAGAAAATAAAAATCTAGGGTTTCGCAGCTCCTACCTGGACTTTCAAGTAATCATCCTTATTTCAACCCCCTTGGCCTTACCCCTTAGCCTTTCATAAGCATTAGAGGCCCTTCATTTCTGGACTTATCTTGCGGCTGTTTGTTTCCTCTTAAATGGACAGATAAAATTAGCCTGTCTCTACTTTGCTAGGTTGGTTTTCACTTAATCATCTGCTTTCCATCTTCCAAAACTTTGTTGATACTTTCTGTCATGTGGAATCCCCTCTAATTCATTTTGCCCTGTTGAGTGTATATGGTTTTTAATCATTTACTTTCATTTTAGTGATGTTAAACAAAAGAAATAAAGATAACATGCATTTAATCTGCCATATTTTACAAGCATTTCTAATTTTTTTTTTTTACTAATCTATTTTTATTTTTTAAACAAAACATCTTATTGGCAACTATATGAGATCAAAGCCCTGGGAATAATGACTAAATCTGTAATAAATTCCTTTGTCTTCATTTTTTACTGATCTTATTATGTAACGATTATAAGCATCTAAGATAGTCATTGATGGAGATTATTTTAGGTTGATTTCTCTCCCCAAATGGTACTTTGTTAAAAATAAACTATTAGGGAGACTATCATGAGACACATTGTAAGAATATGAACATAAGGCAAACTTTCTTTTTTTGTAAGGAAAAAGTATTTGGGGAAAATGCTTACATTTGGGAATATACTGTAGATAGACGATAGCACTGGACCAGTAGGGAAAATGTTAGTGGAGAAATAGCTAAGATGAGTATAGTAAGCGCATGTAAAAGATGTGAACAAAATATAAAAGATTCAGAAATAGACTTAACCAGTGTTTTATGGATTTTTATTTTTAGGTGAAATATTAGAGTATTTCAAAAGCTGGAGCCGAATGTAATGTTAAATAATGGCAACAGGTGACTTAAAAAGAAGCTTACGGAACCTAGAACAAGTTCTTCGTTCACTAAATTATCCTCAAGAGGTGGATTGTGTTGGGTGAGCTATATATCAAACTTAATTTGTGTTCTTTTTGATAATGATTTGAATTAAGATTGGACATTGAGGGTGTATCTAAGTGGAGACAGGTTTTACTGGGTTGTTTAAAACATTTTCCTGGAAATGATTAAAATGTTTTAGAAGGCAGGGAATTATAGGATTTTTTTGCTAAGTATGAGTCAGTGAAAAATTATAACTCAAGAGGTTTAAAACACCTTTTAGAAGTAGAACCACGAAATACAGCTGTACAAGGTATGGTTTCTGTACAACTTGTAAACTCATTAAAGTATAATGGATCTCAATAATTAAATAATTTTCTATCCTCTCACATTCAGTTAGATGGTATTTTTGATTTGGAAGATTCTAGTTGATGGGTTTCTTATGACAACTTACACCACATGCTAAGACTGTTATTAAGCTAACTCATTTAATAGACCCCACTTGAACCTTTTGCTGTAGTTTTCACTTTCCAAATATGACTTACTTGCTTTTATAGTATGTAGCAACTTGCATTTCTTCTATGTTCATGCTGATCTAAATATGGTACTCTCATCATCTACCCCTTCATATTTCTTTTCTCTTCTTACCTGGGATTATTGATTAAAAGTATTCCCCACTATGGGGCGCCTGGGTGGCTCACTCGTTAAGCATCTGCCTTTGGCTCAGGTCATGATCCCAGGGTCCTGGAATTAAGCCCCACGTCTGTCCAGCTCCCTGCTGAGCGGGAAGCCTTCTTCTCCCTCTCCCAATCCCCCTCCTCGTGTTCCCTCGCTTTCTGTGTCTCCCTCTGTCAAATAAAGTATTCCCCACTAGAGTATAAGCTGAAGACTGGGACTTTGTTTTGTTCACTGCAGTATCCCCACATTTAGAATTGTGCCTTGAGAGCTAACTAGACATTCAATGAATAAGTGTCAAGTGACAAGTCCAGATTAACTATATGTTCAAGTAGTAGAGTAAAATTAGTTAAAACAGTAAAAAAAGAGAATCTTAGAATAATGTGCTTTACATGTAAGGGTGGATGTTCTAGGGGTGTGCTTTACGTATACATGTGGATGGACCATAGGGAGAGCTAACCCCAAGAGATGGCAAAATGAAAGGATAATGAAGACCATGGGAGAAAGTTGAGCTCTGAAGACCGATTCCAGGCCTTCTGTGTGAGAATCAGAAGTTGCTCCACAGCATGTACCGATCAGATCCTGCTTCCTTAACACAGGGACATACTATGTTGTTGTCTCGCTGAGACTTAACCAGTTTGAATAGCCACATTTTCTTCTTCCTATTTGAAGCATCATTTTAAGATACATTATGGATAGGAATACTTGGAAAATGAACCAATTATTCCCCTATCTTTTGAGTTTGGAATTTAATATTTGATTTATATTATATAAATATCAGTATATTATATACTGACTCAGGAGTATCATTAAGAATAATATTTTTTAGACTGTTTCACAACATAGTACTCTGCAGGGTCTTTTGAAATAAGTCACACTACTTGCAGCTGCTTATTCAGGGTGCCCCCCCTCACCCACATACACACTCCACCACACGTGTTTTGATTCTTATATTTCTTACTCATTTTTTTTTTTTTTCTGGCGAATTCCTGATTAATTTCTTTAATTTTTTATTTTTTTATAAACATATATTTTTATCCCCAGGGATACAGGTCTGTGAATCACCAGGTTTACACACTTCACAGCACTCACCAAAGCACATACCCTCCCCAATGTCCATAATCCCACTCCCTTCTCCCAAACCCCCTCCCCCCGGCAACCCTCAGTTTGTTTTGTGAGATTAAGAGTCACTTATGGTTTGTCTCCCTCCCAATCCCATCTTGTTTCATTGATTCTTCTTCTACCCACTTAAGCCTCCATGTTGCATCACCACTTCCTCATATCAGGGAGATCATATGGTAGTTGTCTTTCTCTGCTTGACTTATTTCGCTAAGCATGATACGCTCTAGTTCCATCCATGTTGTTGCAAATGGCAAGATTTCATTTCTTTTGATGGCTGCATAGTATTCCATTGTGTATATATACCACATCTTCTTGATCCATTCATCTGTTGATGGACATCTAGGTTCTTTCCATAGTTTGGCTATTGTGGACATTGCTGCTATAAACATTCGGGTGCATGTGTCCCTTTGGATCACTACATTTGTATCTTTAGGGTAAATACCCAATAGTGCAATTGCTGGGTCATAGGGCAGTTCTATTTTCAACATTTTGAGGAACCTCCATGCTGTTTTCCAGAGTGGCTGCACCAGCTTGCATTCCCACCAACAGTGTAGGAGGGTTCCCCTTTCTCCGCATCCTCGCCAGCATCTGTCATTTCCTGACTTGTTGATTTTAGCCATTCTGACTGGTGTGAGGTGATATCTCATTGTGGTTTTGATTTGTATTTCCCTGATGCCGAGTGATATGGAGCACTTTTTCATGTGTCTGTTCGCCATCTGGATGTCTTCTTTGCAGAAATGTCTGTTCATGTCTTCTGCCCATTTCTTGATTGGATTATTTGTTCTTTGGGTGTTGAGTTTGCTAAGTTCTTTATAGATTCTGGACACTAGTCCTTTATCTGATATGTCGTTTGCAAATATCTTCTCCCATTCTGTCAGTTGTCTTTTGATTTTGTTAACTGTTTCCTTTGCTGTGCAAAAGCTTTTGATCTTGATGAAATCCCAGTAGTTCATTTTTTTTTCCCTTGCTTCCCTTGCCTTTTGCGTTGTTCCTAGGAAGATATTGCTGCGGCAGAGGTCGAAGAGGTTGCTGCCCGTGTTCTCCTCAAGGATTTTGATGGATTCCTTTCGTACATTGAGGTCCTTCATCCATTTTGAGTCTATTTTTGTGTGTGGTGTAAGGAAATGGTCCAATTTCATTTTTCTGCATGTGGCTGTCCAATTTTCCCAGCACCATTTATTGAAGAGGCTGTCTTTTTTCCATTGGACATTCTTTCCTGCTTTGTCGAAGATTAGTTGACCATAGATTTGAGGGTCTATTTCTGGGCTCTCTATTCTGTTCCATTGATCTATGTGTCTGTTTTTTGTGCCAGTACCATGTTGTCTTGATGATGACAGCTTTGTAATAGAGCTTGAAGTCCGGAATTGTGATGCCACCAACGTTGGCTTTCTTTTTCAATATCCCTTTGGCTATTCGAGGTCTTTTCTGGTTCCATATAAATTTTAGAATTATTTGTTCCATTTCTTTGAAAAAGATGGATGGTACTTTGATAGGAATTGCATTAAATGTGTAGATTGCTTTAGGTAGCATAGACATTTTCACAATATTTATTCTTCCAATCCAGGAGCATGGAACATTTTTCCATTTCTTTATGTCTTCCTCAATTTCTTTCATGAGTACTTTATAGTTTTCTGAGTATAGATTCTGTGTCTCTTTGGTTAGGTTTATTCCTAGGTATCTTATGGTTTTGGATGCAATTGTAAATGGGATTGACTCCTTAATATCTCTTTCTTCTGTCTTGCTGTTGGTGTAGAGAAATGCAACTGATTTCTGTGCATTGATTTTATATCCTGACACTTTACTGAATTCCTGTATAAGTTCTAGCAGTTTTGGAGTGGAGTCTTTTGGGTTTTCCACATATAGTATCATATCATCTGCGAAGAGTGATAATTTGACTTCTTCTTTGCCGATTTGGATGCCTTTAATTTCCTTTTGTTGTCTGATTGCTGAGGCTAGGACCTCTAGTACGATGTTGAATAGCAGTGGTGATAATGGACATCCCTGCCGTGTTCCTGACCTTAGCGGAAAAGCTTTCAGTTTTTCTCCATTGAGAATGATATTTGCGGTGGGTTTTTCATAGATGGCTTTGATGATATTGAGGTATGTGCCCTCTATCCCTACACTTTGAAGAGTTTTGATCAGGAAGGGATGCTGTACTTTGTCAAATGCTTTTTCAGCATCTATTGAGAGTATCATATGGTTCTTGTTCTTTCTTTTATTGATGTGTTGTATCACATTGACTGATTTGCGGATGTTGAACCAACCTTGCAGCCCTGGAATAAATCCCACTTGGTCGTGGTGAATAATCTTTTTAATGTACTGTTGAATCCTATTGGCTAGTATTTTGTTGAGTATTTTCGCATCTGTGTTCATCAAGGATATCGGTCTATAGCTCTCTTTTTTGGTGGGATCCTTGTCTGGTTTTGGGATCAAGGTGATGCTGGCCTCATAAAATGAGTTTGGAAGTTTTCCTTCCATTTCTATTTTTTGGAACAGTTTCAGGAGAATAGGAATTAGTTCTTCTTTAAATGTTTGGTAGAATTCCCCCGGGAAGCCGTCTGGCCCTGGGCTTTTGTTTGTTTGGAGATTTTTAATGACTGTTTCAATCTCCTTACTGGTTATGGGTCTGTTCAGGCTTTCTATTTCTTCCTGGTTCAGTTGTGGTAGTTTATATGTTTCTAGGAATGCATCCATTTCTTCCAGATTGTCAAATTTATTGCCGTAGAGTTGCTCATAGTATGTTCTTATAATAGTTTGTATTTCTTTGGTGTTAGTTGTGATCTCTCCTCTTTCATTCATGATTTTATTTATTTGGGTCCTTTCTCTTTTCTTTTTGATAAGTCGGGCCAGGGGTTTATCAATTTTATTAATTCTTTCAAAGAACCAGCTCCTAGTTTCGTTGATTTGTTCTATTGTTTTTTTTGGTTTCTATTTCATTGATTTCTGCTCTGATCTTTATGATTTCTCTTCTCCTGCTGGGCTTAGGGTTTCTTTCTTGTTCTTTCTCCAGCTCCTTTAGGTGTAGGGTTAGGTTGTGTACCTGAGACCTTTCTTGTTTCTTGAGAAAGGCTTGTACCGCTATATATTTTCCTCTCAGGACTGCCTTTGTTGTGTCCCACAGATTTTGAACCGTTGTATTTTCATTATCATTTGTTTCCATGATTTTTTTCAATTCTTCTTCTTTAATTTCCCGGTTGACCCATTCATTCTTTAGAAGGATACTGTTTAGTCTCCATGTATTTGGGTTCTTTCCAAACTTCCTTTTGTGGTTGAGTTCTAGCTTTAGAGCATTGTGGTCTGAAAATATGCAGGGAATGATCCCAATCTTTTGATACCGGTTGAGTCCTGATTTAGGACCGAGGATGTGATCTATTCTGGAGAATGTTCCATGTGCACTAGAGAAGAATGTGTATTCTGTTGCTTTGGGATGAAATATTCTGAATATATCTGTGATGTCCATCTGGTCCAGTGTGTCATTTAAGGCCTTTATTTCCTTGCTGATCTTTTGCTTGGATGACCTGTCCATTTCAGTGAGGGGAGTGTTAAAGTCCCCTACTATCATTGTATTATTGTTGATGTGTTTCTTTGATTTTGTTATTAATTGGTTTATATAGTTGGCTGCTCCCACATTGGGGGCATAGATATTTAAAATTGTTAAATCTTCTTGTTGGACAGACCCTTTGAGTATGATATAGTGTCCTTCCTCATCTCTTATTATAGTCTTTGGCTTAAAATCTAATTGATCTGATATAAGGATTGCCACTCCTGCTTTCTTCTGATGTCCATTAGCATGGTAAATTCTTTTCCACCCCCTCACTTTAAATCTGGAGGTGTCTTCGGGCTTAAAATGTGTTTCTTGGAGGCAACATATAGATGGGTTTTGTTTTTTTATCCATTCTGATACCCTGTGTCTTTTGACAGGGGCATTTAGCCCATTCACATTCAGGGTAACTATTGAGAGATATGAATTTAGTGCCATTGTATTGCCTGTAAGGTGACTGTTACTGTATATGGTCTCTGTTCCTTTCTGATCTACCACTTGTAGGCTCTCTCTTTGCTTAGAGGACCCCTTTCAATATTTCCTGTAGAGCTGGTTTGGTATTTGCAAATTCTTTCAGTTGTTGTTTGTCCTGGAAGCTTTTAATCTCTCCTTCTATTTTCAATGATAGCCTAGCTGGATATAGTATTCTTGGCTGCATGTTTTTCTCGTTTAGTGCTCTGAAAATATCATGCCAGCTCTTTCTGGCCTGCCAGGTCTCTGTGGATAAGTCAGCTGCCAATCTAATATTTTTTACCATTGTATGTTACAGACTTCTTTTCCCGGGCTGCTTTCAGGATTTTTTCTTTGTCATTGAGACTTGTAAATTTTACTATTAGGTGACGGGGGTGTGGGCCTATTCTTATTGATTTTGAGGGGCATTCTCTGAACCTCCTGTATTTTGATGCTCGTTCCCTTTGCCATATTGGGGAAATTCTCCCCAATAATTCTCTCCAGTATACCTTCTGCTCCCCTCTCACTTTCTTCTTCTTCTGGAATCCCAATTATTCTAATGTTGTTTCGTCTTATGGTGTCACTTATCTCTCGAATTCTCCCCTCGTGGTCCAGTAGCTGTTTGTCCCTCTTTTGCTCAGCTTCTTTATTCTCTGTCATTTGGTCTTCTATATCACTAATTCTTTCTTCTGCCTCATTTATCCTAGCAGTTAGAGCCTCCATTTTTGATTGCACCTCATTAATAGCTTTTTTGATTTCACCTTGGTTAGATTTTAGTTCTTTTATTTCTCCAGAAAGGGCTTTTATATCTCTCGAGAGGGTTTCTCTAATATCTTCCATGCCTTTTTCGAGCCCGGCTAGAACCTTGAGAATTGTCATTCTGAACTCTAGATCTGACATATTACCGATGTCTGTATTGATTAGGTCCCTAGCCTTCGGTACTGCCTCTTGTTCTTTTTTTTGTGTTGAATTTTTACGTCTTGTCATTTTGTCCAGATAAGAGTAAATGAAGGGGCAAGTAAAATATTAAAAGGGTGGCAAACAACCCCAGGAAAATATGCTTTAACCAAATTAGAAGAGATCCAAAATCGTGAGTGGGGAGAAAGGGGATAAAAAGAGGTTCAAAAAGGAAAGAAAGAAAGAAAAAAAAAAAAAAAAAAAAAAAAAAAAGAAAAAAAAAAAAAAAAAAAAAAAAAAAAAAAAAAAAAAAAAAAAAAGAAAAGAAAAGAATTTTTAAAAAAAGAAAACACCTAAGAAAAATGTAAAATATATATATATATATATATTAGATAAACTAGTAAAAAATCGTTAAAAAAGAAAAAGGTAACAGTTAAAAAAAAATTTTACCCGAAGGCGAGAAAAAAAAAAAATGAAAAAGAAAAAATTAAATTAACTGCAAGACTAAAAAAAAAAAAATCACAGGAAAAAAGCCATGAGTTCCGTGCTTTGCTTTCTCCTCCTCTGGAATTCTGCTGCTCTCCTTGGTATTTAAACCGCACTCCTTGGTAGGTGAACTTGGTCTCGGCTGGATTTCTTGTTGATCTTCTGGGGGAGGGGCCTGTTGTAGTGATTCTCAAGTGTCTTTGCCCCAGGCGGAATTACACCGCCCTTACCCGGGGCCGGGGTGAGTAATCCGCTCGGGTTTGCTTTCAGGAGCTTTTGTTCCCTGAGCGCTTTCCGTAGAGTTCCGGAGGACGGGAATACAAATGGCGGCCTCCTGGTCTCCGGCCCGGAGGAGCCGAGAGCCCAGGGCCCCACTCCTCAGTGCGCCCTCAGAGAACAGCGCCCAGTTACTCCCGTCTGCCTGACCTCCGGCCGCGCTCCGAGCTCACCGAGCCTGCGACCGGTTCAAGGTAACACGGAGCTGCGAGCTTACTGTCAGCTCTGTCTCTGTAGCCGGCTTTCCCCTTCCAATACCCGCAAGCTCTGCGACACTCAGACACCCCCGATCCTTCTGTGACCCTGCGGGACCTGAGGCCACGCTGACCCCGCGTGGGCTTCGCCCCGGTTTAGCCTCTGGAGCGATGTCCCTCAGCGGAACAGACTTTTAAAAGTCCTGATTTTGTGCGCGGTTGCTCCGCCGCTTGCCGGGAGCCGGCCCCTCCCCCCGGGGTCTATCTTCCCGTCGCTTTGGATTCACTTCTCCGCCGGTCCTACCTTTCAGAAAGTGGTTGTTTTTCTGTTTCCAGAATTGCTGTTCTTCTTCTCTTCGATCTGCCGATGGATTTTCAGGTGTTTGCAATCTTTAGATAAGCTATCTAGCTGATCTCCGGCTAGCTGAAGCAGTCTCAGCTTGCTACTTCTCCGCCATCTTGACTCCCTGATTCTTCTTACTCATTTTTAACCTTTTTCTCAGCATCTCCTGTTTGTTAGTCTACTAGTTTATAATAACTGTTTATTACTATTTCTAATCAAATTCCCTAGAAACTAGATAATCAAGATTTTTGAATTAAAACAAGTGGTATTAAATGTAGACCCTGGCTGTCTTCTAGTCATAATGTGCATAAAATGGACAGATTTTGCTGTTCAAAAGTATTATTTTCATTTCCTATTTTCCAAGGTTGCTAGAATAGTTTTCTCATTGGGTAGAGTATTATCATATGCATAAGTGTAAAAGAAACAATTATATTTGTCCTGAAAAATAAAATGTTATTTTATCATTGTATACTTGTTCTCTGCCTTTTAAAAAAGTTTCAGGTGAGGATGGGGAAATTTATGTATGTCTTGAATTTTGTGGAAAACGAATGTTTTTTATAAGTGCATTTTTACTTCAGTCGAACACATATAACTGGCTAATTGAAGAAATACCTCCTTGCTTTGTTGTGGGAGAATCAGTGAAGGTACTTCACATTGAGAAAATAAGGTCCACATGTAGACAAGTGGAAAAGAGTACAAGACAGAGCATAAGGCATCAGACACTGAATGCCCTGGGACTCATTCTGTGAGATATCAGTGTGGATCAGAAAATTGAGGGTGGCTCTCTGGGAGGCTTGAGATCTGCCAAATAGTTCATAAGAGGGAATAACAGGCCAAGAAGGATGGGATACCTTTCTAGGCTGGAGAAATTAGCATACTCTACCAAGGCACAGATTTCTGCTGAGCTTGATACAAGTGGAGGATTGCAAACTAATCGGCCGAGTTACAGTAGATGCTTTTTCCAGCCCTGTTTACCCTCTGTAACGTAGAATTCATAATATTTTACCCTTGCAGGTTTATTATAAAGAGCAAATGAGGTAATATAACAAGTGTTTGCAAGTATATTCAAGTGGTATATTTGTTTAATTAGAGAAAATGGACTGATCAAGTAAGGCTAAGCTTTGGAAACTCAAATACTGTGGTATATAGACTATACTATTACTAAAGAGTTAACTGTTTAAGTAAATGAACTTATTTCATAGTAACTTGGCTATAGTGAGTTAGAGTAGGAGATGGAATCTAAAGGGTTTTGTGTATCTCCTAATTATTTGGCTGTAGTGTTAATTTACAAATTATTGACACCATATTTTATATTCCCTTTCTTATCTGAGTTTGTGGTATTATGCTCATTAAATATCCTTCCCTTTTCTCCTGAACAGTTTGGTAAAGGGAGATACTGCAGCATCTTTGCCCATCATCAGCTATTCCCTTACCTCATATTCACCTTATGTAGCAGAACTTCTGATGGAATCCAATATAGAGCTCATAGCGAAGAATGACTTGCGCTTTATAGATACCGTCTATAAGGTATTTTTTAGTTTATGAAATAATTCTTTCAGAAGTCATTGAATGATTTTTTTTTAAGAGTAATGTTTTATAACCCCTTAATTATATGTGAACCACATCTATTTGACAGTATTTTGATATGTATTTCTCATTTAGACGCAGTCCCTATTATAATCAAGATAATTTAAGTCCCATTATGTTTTATAATCTAATAAGTGGCAGTTGGTAAAAACTTGTCATTGGTTACCATTTGCTCTTTTTATATCAGAATTTTAGTAAAATTTGGCATATCGGCAGAATTTAGAAATGTGACTTTATTGAGTAAAATTTGTAGTTTATAGAATTGTAATTACCATAATTAGTAAGAGGAAACTACAGCTTTGAGATTTTATGTTCACTGATGTCTGGGAGTATGTCTTATACCTAGTCCAGTATCTATATTTATACTGTATGTACACTGAACTTAATCTCACGATTAAAAAATACCTCCATATTATCATTAATTTTTACTCAAGCACTGGTTTTCTCACTTCTGTTAAAATAATAAAACCCATTTATCAAATCTAATTTTTTATAAATAATGAATTGCATTTGATGAAATGGTACCTTTTATGTGTAGAGTCTCTTTTTAGTCTTCCCTGTCTTTGACTCTAACCCCAGCAAGCTTCCATGGAAACCTAAGAGGCACTTCTAAGAAATTCTAGCGTTCTACAATGTAGGCTTTGAAAAATGTTGGTCTAGTCTATTTCTTTTACTTTACAAACGAGACATTGAAACACAGAGACCCACTGACCATGTTGTGGAGGAATTAAATTATGATTTTTGTGACATCCGTATGGTATTATTCTTTATTATCTAGTAAGTTAAGGAGTTTTCTAGTACCAATGAGGCTATTTGAACTTTTTGATCATTGTCTATATTTTTTCATCTGCCTAGACAGTCATCTATTCTCTGCTAATTCCTAACTAGCTGTTTCCTATGTAAATACCTATCTCCTACCTATGACTCACACATATCACCCCTATGAATCTCTTTAATACCCTTAATCTAATGGCTTGGTCCTTCTTTTCCTCTCAAAGGTGTTATTACATTCCTGACTGGGTGGCCATTTATGATTTTTGGATTTTGGTCTATTCCCTCTTTATAGCTTCTTCGTGATCAATTTAATTATAAACCAATCTTGACAAAAAAGCAGTTTCTCCAGTGTGGATTTGCAGAATGGAAAATTCAGATTGTTTGTGATATTTTGAATTGCGTGATGAAAAAGCACAAGGAATTGAGTAGTCTTGAGAAGGTAATTTTGTTAATTGATTTTAACTTACTCCAAGTAGCCCAGTATTTTAATGTATGAAGTCAGTACCCTAGATAGCAAACTAACACAGATGTACAGTTACTGGATAACCGTACACCTGAATGTTTGCTTTAAATACTGGTTACCTGTTTTTACACATTTGTGACTTTGAGCTACTAGTCCTAAGCTAACTGTTCTGACAACACATTTTCTTCACATCTTAGTTTTCAAAAGACATGTATGTCTCATTAGTTTCTTATCATTTGGCAGCTGTATTTCATATATGAAAATTTAAATAATATAATTTAAATATATGTCAGCTTTCACATAAAGTCTTTAATATTTTATTTTTTTTTAAGATTCCCTCACAACAGAGAAAGAAAGTCAGTTCTGTTAAGTCAGAACCTTCTTCAAGCACTGAGAAGACATCTACAGAACCTGTTGGCATTGACATCACTGGCAGGTTTATGACTTCAGGAAAGGTAGGAAAATAGAAGAAAATGTGTCGGTGCTAAGAATTATCTACCTAATTAATCAGTGTACGAGTTTCACTTTTCTGACTAGTAGCTAGCCTAGTAAAACATTTTAGTCAGGGGCGCCTGGGTGGCTCTGTGGGTTAAGCCTTTGCCTTCAGCTTAGGTCATGGTCTCAGGGTCCTGGGATCAAGCCCCTCATTGGGCTCTCTGCTCGGTGGGGGCCTGGTTCTCCCTCTCTCTCTCTGCCTGCCTCTCTGCCTACTTGTGATCTCTCTCTCTGTCAAACAGATAAATAAAATCTTTAAAAAATAATCAGATATAGTAAAAGGTTTTTAACAATGTATACCATATTATCCAGAGGACAGTCTTCACATTTTAAGAGATTAGAGTTGTAAAATTGATGAATGTTTCTCTTTATGTTTCGAATGCTTACTTCTGTCTCATTGCCCAGGTAGAATAACAGTGATTTGGGAAGGCTATGTTATGTGGTCTTGACATGTACTCTTAATTATTATCTAGTTTTTTGAAAACATGGGAATGTTTGAAGAGCATACCATTACTTATAGTGATAGGTTATGATGATTCATTTGCATATGTTCATATTTTTATACCAGGGGTATATATTATCCAGTGATTGATAGTCCCTACACATATAATCTGGTTTTGGGTTAGGTTTTTGAACATTTTTTGTTGTTGTTGTTAATAAATAACCTACTCTTGTCTCCTTCGAGCACTAGTGGATGAATGAATCTAATGCCTTTAGAGATAGCTTTTCTATCTCCAAGAGACATTAAGGCCAAAATATTACTTTATAACAATTAGTATATTTTCAGCTGTCTTTCACTTTGGGCAAACCATTTCTGAAATTGAAGGATAGAATATCAAATAATCAAGGTGTAATTAGGTCAAAGAAATGAATAGCTTCTGGCTGAGATAAAATATAACCATTTTGCAACATGTAAAAGAGCAATAAGAAAAGGAATTAAAAGACACATTGTTTCTGAATAAGTGCCCATACTTCTTGTAAACTTGAATCTCTAACTTATATAACTCTTGTTAGTTTTATATGATTTTATTTTCTAATTTCTAAATGGTTTATATACATAGTGTCCCTCCCCAACTAGAATTTATATGAACAGGAATTTTATTATACAGCTTTTTTTGTAACCTTCCTGTGCTTAGCACAGACATTGTAAGCACTTACTAAGTATGAGCTGATCAAACTAAATATATTTTTCAATCTTCTATTTCAGTTTTGGGGCTGAGTAATGATCTAAATTGCCCCAATAAGGTGCAAAACGTAAAGGCATTAAGTTTATTTTAGTTTTCTTAGAACAAAGTATTTTTTGTCATTAATAAAAATTATTTATTTATTTAATTATTTAGAAAGATTATTTATTTATTTATTTGTCAGAGGTGGGGGATGCACAAGAAGGCAGAGTGGCAGGCAGAGGCAGAGGGAGAAGCAGGCTCCCTGACGAGCAGGGAACCCGATGCAGGGCTCGATCCCAGCACCCTGGGATCATGACCTGAGCCAAAGGCAGCCGCTTAACCAAGCCACCCAGGTCTCCCTATTAATCAAAATTTAATCAGTGCCCCAGATCTTTAATTAACAGAAATTTGAGTAAATTTTAAAAGTATTCCAACTTAGAAAAGTTGGAAATAAATAATCTTTCCAACTTAGAAAAGTTTGAGTCACTACCTTATGGGTAGAGATTGAGTCAGTACTAAAGCAAATGGTTTCTTTTCCCAGTATCTTCTCTATAGAGTATGATTTGTGAATTCTATCGTACATTATATGACATCTTTGTGGTGCATATGCAGTCTGTCTGTAGTAGAGGAAGTAGGCAGAAAAGGCTTGTGTGAGTGCGTAGTTTGACCTCATGCCTTATTCTTAGGACTTTCTCTTTGTCATTATTAAGTTTGAATTATTAGATGAAGGTCTAATATTTTCTGGCTTGTTTATTAGAAAAAAAATTGCAATGGTCCTCTTCACGGAGCCAGTTCTTGATTATTTATATGTAAATTATGTGGCAACCTATTATGGGATGTTCCAAACATTCATAAAAGTACTCATTCCCAGGGAGCCTAGGTAGGTCAGTTGGTTAAGCATCTGCCTTGGGCTTGGGTCATGATCCCAAGTCCTGGGATTGAGCCCCACATCGGGCTTCCTGCTTAGCAGAAAGCCTGCTTCTCTTTCTCCCTCTGCTTGCTACTCACCCTGCTTGCTCTCTTTCTCTCTCTGTCAAATAAATGAATAAATAATCTTTTAAAAATTACCTATTCCCACTATTAGAAGTTGATCAACCCCTCCTTAATTTTTTTTTTTTTTAAAGATTTTATTTATTTGTTAGAGAGCAGGAACAGGGGGAGTAGCAGGCAGAGGGGGAAATAGACTCCCTGCTGAGCAAGGAGCCTGTTGTGAGACTTGATCCCAGGACCCTGGGATCATGACCCGAGCTGAAGGCAGACTCTATTTTTTTTTTTTAAAGATTTTATTTATTTATTTGACAGACAGAGATCACAAGTAGGCAGAAAGGCAGGCAGAGTGAGAGAGAGGAGGAAGCAGACTTCCTGCTAAGCTGAGAGCCCCATGTGGGGCTCAATCCCAGGACCCTAGGATCATAACCTGAGCCGAAGGCAGAGGTTTTAACCCACTGAGCCACCCAGGTGCCCCAAAAGGCAGACTCTTAACTACCTGAACTACTGAGGGGTCCCAGCCCGTCCTTAATCTTGTTTCATCTTTATTGTAACCACTTTTCTAGCATCTTTCCCCCCAAATCTGAAACAATATGAGTCAAATCCCAGGCATCATTGAATAGGTATTTCAGTTTTTCTGGTCTGTAAGAATGCTTTAAAAATCAGGACCACAATTTCATCACACAAAATATTAGTAATAGTAATAACAGTTTAATCAATAGTGTTTGATATATACCTTAATATGTTATTTAAACTTTGGTAAATCTTAAAGGGAAGAAAGATATTTCTTCTGAAAAGTTATTATGTCTATGTTTAAAATAACTTTATGAGGAAACCATTGAAGCAGCTCTGACGTATTTTCCTTTATGCAGAAAAAAGCTGTGGTGATCCGTCACCTGTATAACGAAGATGGTGTTAACATTCCTGAAGATACGATAAGTACAGTAACAGATGTTAGTGAAACATTTGATGTGTGTAACTTAAAGACTACTGAAATAGAGATTCCTGAAGTAAAGTTCCCTGAAATCAAGTCTGAACAACAAGTAAGAATTTTGTTCTTCTTTAACAGATGCAAGGATTTCTTACTTTGATGTACATGATAACTTCAGCATCTAAACTTTGGAATGCCTCTAACCTTTTGAGTCACGAATCATAATATAACACCTTTTACCATTATTTAAGAATAAATAAGTGTACTGTATAGGATCAACAGATACTATTTGCTGCTTATGTTTAGGGTACTGGACCAGGTGTTACGGGTAAGAATTTACTGATTCAGGGAATTTACAGTCTGGTGAGAGACTGTAATATACTACTTTGTACAGTGAGGGTTCTCTGTTTATCTATGCCTGTCCTTAATGAATGGAGAAACTAGTATACTCATGCCATTTCATTTTCCTTTTTGGGCCCTCACCATCCCTCTCTCACTCTAAGAATACCTTTCCTATTACTTTATTGTCACAGACTCTATTATAGTGTCTGTGTGTGTGTCTATTATAGTGTCTAATCTGCACTGCTCCTGCTTAAACTTTTCTTTCTTCTCTTTCTTATAACTTCTCTACATCACAGTAGACAGTTGTCCCTTATAAAAATTAACACAGGGTCATGAAGCTTAATTCCTTTTTGTAGCAAACTAAATAGTCTTAATACACTGTCATTTCTTTGTCACTCCCTCTTAGCTTTGTGCTAGGGGCTATTACAAAAAAGTTTGTGACAGTTTTCTCATACCACCAGGTATTGTTCTAAGAGCTTCATGCAAATTAATTTAATCCTCACAGGAACCGCATAAAGTAGGTACTGGGTTGTTTTTTGTTTGTTTGTTTGTTTGTTTGTTTCAACATATATAAGGAAATTGAGACCCCAAGGTCATACACCTCAGATGAGGTAGTTTCAGTGTCCGAGCATTCTGTCTCTCCAGATAGCACTCAATTCTCACACTATACTGCCTGTTAACTACTGAGATAACACAGTGCACTGAAAAATGGGATACATTGAATTTTAAGGGAATTTTAGTTGGTGTAGTATAATTTTTAACCTCTATTCATTTTAGGATGTTCAAATCAATCCTGAGATTACTGCACTACAGACTATGCTTGTTGAATGCCAAGAAAAGCTTCAGAAACTGACTTTGGTAGAGAGTAGATTAGACTCTTTAGAAGAAAAAATGAAAGGAAAAGTGATGGTAAATGAAAAAACGTGGACTAATCTTCTAAGTCGTATCACTCTTCTTGAAACAGAAATGCTTCTGTCTAAAAAGGTATTTTCTTTCCTTAACATTTCTAGGATCTCAGATACAATTAAGTTTTCATTCATTGTAAAGTGTGTATTCTTTTTAGAAAAGCTAATTATGATAATATTAAGGTAGTGGATACTTAGTTGAAATGAGGCTCTGTTTAGATACAGCCTATTTTGTTGCTGTTGTGGTTATTGTTTTTCTCTTTATCAACTAAGATAACCTAGCAAGACTCTCTAGCTTCTGCTTTCAGAGCTATTAATACTTGAACAGCTCTAAGCATTTAAAATAAGGTAGGATAATGTTTGATTTTCTTTTTAAAGATTTTATTTATTTATTTATTTGACACACAGAGAGAGAAATTACAAGTAGGCAGAGAAGCAGGCAGAGAGAGAGCGGGGAAGCAGGCTCTCCTCCGAGCAGAGAGCCCGATATGGGACTCGATCCCAGGACCCTGAGACCATGACCTGAGCCGAAGGCAGAGCCTTAACCCATTGAGCCATCCAGGCGCCCTAATGTTTGATTTTTATGAGAAGCTTGAGATTATATTCTTTAATAGCCTAAATGGCCTATTTTTATGGGGAAAAGAAAAAATGGACAGGAAAAATTAAAATCATGACTTCCTGTTTTTATTCATTTACTCTGATCAAATTATAAATTTCATAGAAATGGTTAACCAAATTTGCCATGGTCTTATCAAATCTAAGAAATTTGTTTTTTTATTTACTTAGGATTTCAATTTCTGGTTCAGTTAAAAATGTTTAAACATTCATCATGTCATCTTTATATCTATGCTTAACAGCAAGAATATAAAACGAGTACATTTTTCTCTCCATTTTATTCTAAATACTAATCTTTATTATTCTAGAATAATGAATATATAGACTTCAGTGAAATGAATGAAGACTACGAATCTAGTAACGACATGGATATTCTGAGTCCTGGTAAGTTCTAATGTTATGACAGTGGTATTGGTGGTATGGCAAGGAGTTTTCAGGAGGATGATTTACATAGGTGTTTGATAATTTTTATATTCCCAAGCCTTATTTTTTAGAAACTGTGGCACCGCTAGAACAAAAACAGTATTGAGCTTACAGACTACTGAAGCCAAGCACTGCTAAAAAATGCCAGCTTACATATCTTATATGACATAGTGGTTTGGGCACTAAATTTATTAGACTACACATTTCAGATTTGGTAAAATATTTCCTCTTTGCATTTGTCATTCATTTATTCAAAAAATTCCAAAGCTGGGCGCCTGGGTGGCTCAGTGGGTTAAGCCACTGCCTTCGGCTCAGGTCATGATCTCAAGATCCTGGGATCGAGTCCCGCATCGGGCTCTCTGCTCAGCAGGGAGCCTGCTTCCCTCTCTCTCTCTCTCCCTGTCTGCCTCTCTGCCTACTGTGATCTTGCTCCGTCAAATAAATAAATAAAATCTTTAAAAAAAAAAAAAAAATTCCAAAGCTTAACTGTGAGGTCCTTGAAATGAAGATCTTAACCTTGTATTCTGTCTAGCAGGCAGAAAATAGGCCCGTATTTCTATCTCCAATATCTGTATATAATAGAGCTCAATTTTTTATATAGTGAAAGAATCCTGAATGCCTGCTATTTGCAAAACCTTGCCTTTTCCTGGCATGGTAACTTAGTTGGTTAAGCGGCTCAGGTTGTGATCCCAGGTTGCTGGGATCAAATCCTGCATGGGTCTCCTTGCTCAGCGAGGAAGGAACCTGCTTCTCCCTCTATCTGCTGCTGCTCCTGCTTGTACTTTCTGACAAATAAATAAAATCTTTAAAAAAGACAAACCTTGCCTTTTCTGATTTTGCTTTTGCATTTTCATGTTATAATTTTATTAATGTTATTACAGAACATAGCTTTAGCCCATTTAGTTAAAATATATACAAGTTTAAGCCACTGTGCTGTAACTTAGACTGATGGGCAGACAGGCCACATCTGAAATGGGTTATAGATTATGAACAAGGTAAATGTGTGGTCTCAAAGCTTATAATCCAAATGTGATCAATTAAAATAGTCAAACTTATATATAAATTCTTATACTTTGCGCCTTACATATATATGCTACATGGAAGCATATCTCAGAAGTTGAGAGCAATAATTCACTAAGCTGATTTTATTATTAGGTTGGGAATGGTTTTGTGAAATTCCTGATTTGCTTCCCTTTTATCAGAAATAGTGTGTCCATGGCTGTAGGCATCTCTCTGTCTTGGTAAAAATCAGTGAGAAGAGGTTTTTATTATGGATTGGGCTTATGTGGGGGTGATTTTGGAGACAGTTTAAAGAAGCCAAGGGTTCTTCTAGTTTGGGTGTTGTCAGGAAACAGGAACAGTTTGATGACTGATAATGAATGAAAAAAAGAGCTGAAATTTTCAGTGGGAGTGCACTATAGCTGGTCATTTTGTGTGTTTACTTACATTCTGTCCTTGTCTATATTCATACGTGACAGCAGTCTTATTTTGTTTCATCACGGTAATGAAGTAACCTCAGATGATGTTCATTTTCTGTGAAATTTATTATGTTCAGGAGGGGATGCAGTGATCTAGTTGTTAATTACTAGATAGGCCATGACACTGAGGCTCTTTCTGTTTTTCCTTTGGGTTTTTGTGTGTGTGTGTGTGCCTTTTTCCTCCCAAGAAAATAAAGTTATGATATCACAAGAGTGTGGTTCCAGTATGACTAGAAGGAAGGGTATATGTGGGTATATGAAGGAAACTGAAGCAGAAGAGTAGAAAGACAAAATCATGTTTATGTGTAGATTTTTAACAAAGCTAATAATGATCAGATTTGTTTCAGGGAAAAAATCATCTTAAAACAGAATAGTGATTCATTACAGGAAAGTAACACTGGGAAGGAGAGTAATTTGAAGGGTCTTTCATTTATCTTTATTTCAGAATAATGGGGGTGTCTACCAAGGCTATGATAGAATAAAGAGGAAGTAATTTATTTAGCTGTTAGAATTGATAGGCCTTGATTGCTGATTGAAGTAGAAGTGGTGAAGGAGGAGGAAAAAGTCAAGACTGATCACTTATGTTTGACTTGTATGGCTGGTTATACAAGTAACTATCAAAGTAACTAATTGTTACTTTAATAAAGTAGAGCATTATTAATAATAAAATAATAAAAATCAATTTATAATACAATTTATTGAATTAATGATTAATATTAAATAATATGATTTAATATAATTTATTAAATTAATAATAAAATCCTTAATAAAATAGAGAATTAAAGAGAAGGCTTGGGAAAAAATAATGAGTTCACTTTTGAAAATATTAAATTGTGTATGATATACTTAAGACAAAATATCCAGAAATCAGTTGGACATAATTTTTTCCGTGATTGGGAAGTACTAGTTTATAAATTACAGGTTTCCCTGCTATCAGAAGAGCATTACTGTGAAAACTTTCATAAGCCTAAATGGCATAAAACAAAGAAACAGTTACCACTAATTTATATAAAAATTCTTTAACCATTCCCAGACCCCAAAATGACTTCTCTTAGACTTTTCTGATACCTAAGGACACATCTTGCTAACGGAAGCACAGTTAAATTGTGATAAAGCACAGTTGCTCACAGGAGCAGTTCAGAGCTCTGGAGGCCTGGTGCTGAGCCGCTGAGTGTAGCTCCCAGGGAAGCCGCTTGGCGGGGCCACTCTCGCTGCTCAGGGTGTGAGGCCACTATAATGACTTGCTGCAAAACAAATGCTGAACACTATTTTCATTTTTCACCTTTATTCATAAAAGTCAACATCCTCCTTGATTTCTTTTGGTTAGCAAATAGATACTAATATGGGTCTTTTGTTAAAAGCAAAGTGCATAATTTGAAAACTGACAAAGTGGGAGATACCTGTATAGTTAAATGGCAAAGGACCTAACTAGTTCTCTTAATGCAGTCAGGTCATAATTCTCCAAAGTTGGCAGTGAAAGCTTAATGGTCATGTGGCGAGAGTTGGCTAGAAAATCTAGATCTTAGAGTTCAGCTTTCTTCACGGAAGTCTATTAGTGGTGACTCTGAAACTCCCCTTTGGGGCCACTACTCTCCCCTTTGCTTTCTAGCCTGAGCTTAGTTACCAGTCTTTTCTCAAATCTCCCATAGCACAGCTAAGAAACCATTACCTTTGTACAAGGAAGACTCTACTAGAGGCTCAGGAACGCAATAGGAAAAATCGTCACAGAAAGTAATACACACTTAGCTGATCTGGCTATCACATATGGCTGGTGTTCAGTATATGCCCTTGTAATCTCTGGAGTGCTGTATATGGCTCTCTGAATAGCCCCCTAGCCTGCCTAATACCATGTTTCTCTCATCATGAGGTACACCCTTGAAGGCTAGATAGATACCTGCAAGGCTAGGCCCCAGAAAACAGAGCAGACAGAGCCATTCCTTCACCTTCTACTCTGTCTTCCCACTCTTTATTTCCTGTCCTTGGACTCAAACCCACCTATTTTTGAACAGCTTAATTCAGAAGTGCCCTTTCAAGGACACTTCTCTCTATTCATAGAAAATAACCCAAGAGTAGGGAGTGGTAGATAGAGTTCCTGCCTAGTGTCAAGTTATTACTTGAAATTACCTATTGCCAGCAGCCCCTGCTAAAAGACCTGGGAGTAGCTAATCTACCATGTGATTTCGACCCAACTGGATCAAAAGTAGACACCCAACCCAGGGAATACTAATCCAAAAGGTGTTGAGCCAGATCATTGTCTCTCCCTTGGGGATTTAGAATTAGGATACTAAGTCAGTCAAATGATGTTGAGCCTGGAATGGGGTGGCCATTTTGTTCAAATTCATGTTGATAAACAAGCAGAGGAATGGAGTAAGTAAGTAATAGAAGTAGACAAAAGAGCCTTTCTCCCTTTGAGATGAAAGTAAAAGTCTAGTTGTTTCTGTCCTCAGGTGGTAAAACTTTTTCCTAAGTGAGGTTGTCTGTGTAGGCTTATAGTAAACTGTCGTATGTATACTAGCTTAAATGGGTGTCTTTTTTTTTTTTTTGCCTTGATTTTGGAGCCATATGTATCTTGACTAAAACATAGGGCTGGATTTAATATTAATAGCAGCCTGTCTTATTTATGATGTTTTATAATTGATTGAGTTTTAGGAAAACTTTACCATCGTTTATTGAATGAATGGTATCGGCATACAGGAACTGGAAAGTTGTTCAGTTCTTTAGGAAAAAAAAAATCTGTAAACCCCCCCTTTTTTTTTCCATGCATATTTAGGATACAATGTTTCTTGATTTTCAAAAAGTACAGTCAGTGTTAGTAATAGTTACCACCACTTAAAGAAAACTATGTACCTGAGTCAGTAGCTTATACTTAAAAATTGTGAACTTGCCTATTTATTCAATTGACTGCTGTGATAAAGGTAATAGTACCTTTTGGTCATTTTTATTGGCCTGTTTTGAACATCTAGATCTCTATGTCTAAGTCATTATCTTAAAAGAATAATAGAAATTTATCTGGGTCTACACCAATAGTCATTTCATATTAAAATGTCTGTTTTTCTTCAATATATACATGAAATTTTTAGATATGACTCCACGGTGAAAGGAAAAGGTAACCTAAAAATAAATTTCTCCACAGATGGAAAAAGCAAAAAGGAGAGGCAAACAAGTATTCCTTTATCCTCTGGCTATAATACAGTGTCATCAGATTCAACTCCCAGAACCTCAGCTGGTAGTTACTGTGGTTTGAAAGAGAATTCAGAGGTAAGAAAACTGGCAACTGCTTAGATGATTTCCTTTCTAAGGTCAGAACAAGCAAGCATTAGATTTAGTTGTAGATGCCATTGGCAAGAAAAAATAGTGGAACTGTAAATCTTAATCTCTCGTAAAAATTCTTTATGATAAGTAAATAGTACTTAATGCAATGTTTTAGAATGTGTTTTATATGTTCATGGTCCATCTTTGATGATGGTTTACTTTGAGGAATTGCCTAAATTTGTTGCTTTTTAAATTAAAGGAAACAACAATCCAGAAAATGGAAAGGATGAAAAAAATGTAAGTAACAGAAAGGGGCAACAGAAATTCATTTCTCTATAGGGAATTGTATAGGATTACAGTATATATGGAAAGTGCATGTGTGTTTCAAACCTTAAAGGTCTCTCAATCAGGTGTGGGATTCCCTTCAGGACTCCAGTGGGTAATAAATCCACCTACAGTTACGTGTTTGTGAGATGAGTCACTGTTTTGGTTTCCAACAAGTGATGTAAAACATTGTTAATGGAATTAATTGTGGGATTAAGCAGTGCAAAGATATTTGTGGTTGAAAGTTAATCAAGGGTATTATGTACTTTTGATAACTAATGTAGTAAAATATTTAATATATGTCGCTGGTTGGTTTGGAGACATTTTAAATATTATTAGAGTATTGCCAGTCTTTCAGACAGTTATTGGTAAAACAATACTAAAAATGATACTTGTTTCTTGTACAAATGTGAAACTACCAATGGGTATTAAAGAGCAATTAAAAGGAAATATGAAGATATTGTGTAAGATTATTATGAAGTCTACTACTTTAATGAACTATATCATTTTTGAAATTTGATAAGTATTAAAATAACTTGGGCTTAAGAATTAAAGACTCATAATTCACTTTGGTTGCTATTTCTCCCCTCTGGCCATAGTATATACTTAATTACTGTTTATACCTTTAAATAAGAAAAATACTGAAATTTATTTTAGGTTAAAAGCCTAATTTCAGCCACTTAAACCTATGCCTCATTATGAATTTTTTTTTTACTTAGTATGATTTATTTGTTGTATTGCAGGTTTGAAGAAACCGCAGAGTTACTGAAATGTCCAAATCACTAATTATAGAATTTTCTGCATCAACTTCTCTAGGACTTTGGCTACTGTACATATTGTATATTTTAAGAATTCTCTATAAATTTTAATATGCTACAATGTTTTTATGAAGAATTTGAATTTCATTTGGTATATGAGTTTTTTCAATATTGAATAAATACTTTTTATGCTATGATTACACTTCTTTACTCGGTTTTACTTTTTTAAGAAAAACTTATGTGCCAGTACATTTCTTTTAGAGAGTGAAGTCATTACACCACTGTGTTTTTGTGTTGACATTTGTTGGCAGTGTGCTAAGTAATATGTTTTTTAAAGTACAGCCTTGTGGACCATGGTTTACATCCTGTTGGAAACATTCCAACTGGGATTTGCGTATTGTACCCAGGAGGCTCTCATGCATACCATCTTGCCATCTGTACTGACTAATATGTTGTAATGAAAAGTTAAAAATGCTCATTGACAATGAAATGAAAATACAATTTTAGGCTAATCAAAAAGCAGTAATACATTTTTAGTTAACATTGAAAAAGTGAGAGTCTGATGCTCTTTTTGTATTTGGCAACAGGTCAGAAAGTTCACCACGAAAAGTGTGTTGAGTATTTTAGTGCTCTATTCCATAACACATTTTAAGACCAGCAGTACAGACACAGATGGTGGCCATCCAATATTACAAGATACACAGTATGGTTTTTTGTTTTCTTTTAAGCGACGGGAAGTTACATATTTTTCTAGAGAGAATAAAAGTCTTAGATGAAGTTAAATCAAGAGAAAAATGAAATTCACTTTAAATTACTAGCTACATTACTAGACAAATGATCTTTTTAAAAATGATATACGTAAAAAATGTAATAACGGCCCTGAGAAATTTTTAAGAAAATTGATTCCATTATTTGGAAGGAAAAAAGGAGGGTTTTTTTCCCCCTTTTTTATTATTATTTAGATCATCTGATTGCATTTTACTTATTTATTATCTGTTCATATTCTGTGTGTAATTTGATATTGTCACATGAGACTAACATTAAAAGTTAATATTAACATTAAATTCACTGTAGAAATAAAGCATTTTTAGTATTCTAATGTGTTTAGTCATTAAAATTTATGTATTTTAAAAGTTAGCATACACACTTAAATTTAGTAGAATTTCAGCAAATATTTCTAGGATTAATGAACCCACTTAGATTTTTCCATTATAAAAAAAATTACAGAAATCAAGATTAAAAGATTTTCTTGTAAAAGAAAAATCTATTAACTTCTAAACTATCAGTACCAGCATGGAATTATAGCTCCACCTTGTGGTTCATGTGTCAATATTTTACCTTCTATTAAAACAGCTGGTTTCCCGTAAAAACTTATTTTATATTTTCTCTTTTGAAAAACTCAATTTAGGAAAGAAATATTTTAAGTTTTCTTGGGCAACACAGAAGAAGAAGTTTTCTTTTCTCTTTGTCTTTTTCTTGCCTCCCTGTCCGTTTTATATAGCATACATACACAGTTGTCCCTTCTACAACACAGGTGTGAGTGGCCCAGAATTGCACAGGTCCACTTGTACATGGATTGTTTTTGCAACACAGTACTGTAAATGTATTTTCTCGTCTGTATGATTCTTTTTCTTTCTTTCTTTTTTAAAAATATTTTATTTATTTGAGAGAGAGAGAGAGAAAGCTCTGAGAGGGTGAGAGGGAGAAGCAGACTCCCTGCTAAGCGGGGAGCCCGATGAAAGACTCAATCCCAGGACCCTGGGACCATGACCAAAGCTAAAGGGTTTGGTTCTTAATAATGTTGTTGTTGTTTTCTCTAGCTTACTTCATTGTAATAATACCATGTATGGGGTGCCTTGGTGACTCAGTCGGTTGCCTACAGTTTAGGTCATAATCCTGGGATCCTGGGTTGGAGGCCCACATGGGGCTCCCTGTTCAGTGGAGGATCTGCTTCTCCCTCTCTCTCTGCCTCCTTCCCCTGCTCATGTTCTGTGCCTCTATCTCTGTCTTTCAAATAAATAAATAAATCTTAAAAAAAAAAAAGTGCAGTATGTGGTACATATAACAAAAACAGTGTGTTACATCAACATTATGTCATTGGAAAAGATTCTGGTCAACAGTAGGCTATTAGTAGTTAGGTTTTTGGGGAGTCCAGAGTTAAATGCAGATTTGACTGCATGGACAGTAGGCTCCCCAGCACCTGTGTTGTTCAAGGGTCCACTGTATATACAATTAGATTATTTGAAACTTCTTTAATTTGAACTTACATACAGTATGCAAAATATAAATAGCTATTGAAAATATAGTGAAAGATGTCTTATATTATCAAGTGGAAATTTGGAATCCAATTAAAAAATATTTTTATGTAACAACTCGAAACAAAAAGGAATAAATCAACTCATATTAACACTATACATCTACACTTACAAAGAATCTCAGTACTACCCTGACAACATAATCTTTGCAGAAAACAAAGCTATTTTAACTTTGTTGAAGTTATTGAAGAGTCAAATAATTTCTTAGCTCTTCTAGAAATAGTAGAAAAGTTTTTTCTCATAATTTGGTAAGTGGCTTGTAACCTTAAACCCTTTTTGATTAACTTGAGGCCTTGAGAAAGTGAGAGAAGAGAATCCTGGAGAGATTATTTGGAGCTACGTTATTAAAGTCTTAATTGGAATTTTCACTAACTCCATTCCCTTAATTCTCCCATAACCTGGGTAAAATGTATTTATTATACTACCAACAAAAACATCTGCAGCGTGTGCTGCTCTATGTGTACTATACTTTGTGAATAGGTCTGGATAAAGATTATATAGGAACAGTTACATAAAGAATATGTTGAGGTAAAATACTAGTTAGAACAGATTAAAGAAAAGTAACATCAACAATGTGAAAATCCTGGGGGCGCCTGGGTGGCTCAGTGAGTTAAGCCTCTACATTTGGCTCAGGACATGGTCTCAGGGTCCTGGGATCAAGGCCCACTCTCTGCTCAGCAGAGAGCCTGCTTCCCCCTCTTTCCCTGCCTGCCTCTCTGCCTACTTGTGATCTCTGTCTGTCAAATATATAAAACCTTAAAAAAAATTTTAAACAGTGTGAAAATCCTAGACAAAGATAAGGATTCAAACGTTGGAAAAAGTAGCTCTCTCTCTCTTTTTTTTTTTTTTAATTCTAGTATTATTAACATAATGTATGTGGACTAAATATATTCACTGAAAAAAAAAACTTAAAGACTTTGGAACAGTATTTTATAACATTCATTACATACAGCTTTATATAATTGACAGGCACTTAGGGAAGCATTAAAAATTAAAGGACCTTGTCAATTTTACAAACTACAACACTTTTGGAACTTAAGTAACAACATTATAAATTTAATTTTTACTTTTTAACAATCCCCAAGTTCATCTGTCCTTTCTTTCAAGCTGAAAGTTGTAGAAAGGGTGAAGAGGTGGAGTAGTGTAAAACTTTAAAGTTAAACTACAAAATTAAATTTTTAATTGCTGTGTCACTTGAGTTTTAATGTTTCTAGTGAAAACTGCAAGTTTCTTATACTATTCACAGAGAGGAGGAAGCTGGAAAACTGGTACTGACAACAGTAGCACACTGAGAACCTGCAAATTTATTTGGGATGATGGTGGTGAAAGTTTATATTAATTTTATAATGGTTTTCATTATAGCTAATAGTTGTAGGAATGGAGACTCTATATCATATATGCCTTATTTTTCTCTCTGAAGCCAACTAAATCAACTAATAGAAAATTTTAATTTGATTTTTGTGAAAAGGGTTTTAGATGCAAAATGCTCAACTCAACATTTCAAATTAAGGAACAGTTACATAAAGAATATGTAACTGACTTAAGTATCCCAAACGTGTACATTATTTGAATTTTATATTAAGGATAGGTGGTAAGAAAAAGCAGAGAATCAGTACTAATTACCCAAGAAAGTTGAACTGTGGGACTAGAGACATGGGAAAGCTGAATGTCGTGGCCTAAGTCCTAATTTGTAAACCCAATCATTCAGTTTCCTAAAGTTGATTTGTTTGGACAGCAATCAATTTATGAAATTATTGGGTATAGCTCTCCAGTTTCTTTGGTGTTGAAATCCTGAAAGACATGCGCTAGAATTATAAAGACATGCACATGGATATGCACTAGAATTATTCTATACCTGTTATTTAAATGTCTTTTGATCATCCCAATGGATGGAACCATAGGGCTCTCCATCTACGACCGCTTTTCACTTTTGTGGTGTATGAGTAAAATTTACCCGCCCAAGTTCCTTCTTTCTGGGTCCTCACTAGACAGTGCTTCTACTTCTTTAGTTATTTTTCTTGCCTTTGAAACTAACTTCTGAGATTCTTTAAGAATGTATCCTTGTTAGGATATTTATGAAAAAGTTTTAAAATAAAATATTGACTGGTTAGTGATTATTATAAAAGTGTAAAACTCATTCAAATTAAAATGGTGCCATGATTGATCATTTTTAGGCACATTACTTCTGACTCACTTTCTATTTCTCTCATCCCCCACTTTGGTAAAGAAATATGTATTAGTAAAAAAAAAAAAGCAATATGTATGAGCTTCTCTAAATCCTAATTCAGGTGGTTTGTCTTTTGCTTGCTTTACAAAGTGACAGTTGCTATCAACACAATACAGAATCTTACTCAGCCAGATGACTACTCCTAATCCCACTGCAAATCCTACCCTTTATACTATTTTACCCCTCAAACTCCTTTCCCATTGCCACTGCATTCCCACTTCTATTCTTTGTTTGCACTGTTCACTTATCTCTCTGCTTATAGTCTTGCCTCCTTTTAATGTAGCCACACTGCTAGGAAAGTGTGTTTTTTTTTTTTTTTTTTTTTTTATTTATTTTTTTTAATATAATTTTTTATTTTTTATAAACATGTATTTTTATCCCCAGTGGTACAGGTCTGTGAATCACCAGGTTTACACACTTCACAGCACTCACCAAAGCACATACCCTCCCCAATGTCCATAATACCACCCCCTTCTCCCAAACCCCCTCCCCCCAGCAACCCTCAGTTTGTTTTATGAGATTAAGAGTCACTTATGGTTTGTCTCCCTCCCAATCCCATCTTCTTTCATTTATTCTTCGGAAAGTGTGTTTTTTGAAGTTTTTCTTTGATTATGCTACGCTGCTCCTTAACATGTTCTTTAAATTTCTCTTATTCCTGCTAAGCAAATCCCAAACTTCTTACCCTGGACAGTGTCTTCACTTTCTTTAAAGTCTTATCTACATTTCTAGAGTCATCATCTACACATCTACTGTCTGTATACTTAGGACTCTTTAGCTGTGCTTTTGCACACTATTTCTTTTTGTTTGTTTTGTTTTTTAATCTTTTTTTTTTTTAAGACTTTATTTATTTATTTGGCAGACAGAGATTACAAGTAGGCAGAGAGGCAGGCAGGGAGAGGGGGTGGGGGAAGCAGGCTCCCTGCTGAGCAGAGAACCCGATTGGGGGGTGGTGGTGTCCCAGGACCTGGAGGTCATGACCTGAGCTGAAGGCAGAGGCTCTAACCCACTGAGCCATGAGGCGCCCCTTTGGCAACTATTTCTTTTGCAGAGAATGATTTTCCCTCCATTTGGCTTATCTTCTAAGACACTGTACCTTCCTTAAAAGGCTTTTTTCTCTGTACCTTCCTTTAAAAGCTTTTCTCAACTACAGAAGCCAAATTATATGCTCCTATCTCTTTATGGTTTTAGTGTCATGTTTATACTTTTGATTTTTATTCCAATTCCATAGTTATTGTTTGTTTGTGACTACTCTATTGGCTCTGTCAGTTTTCAGGTTTTTTCCACGAAGTTTATTTCCCCCTAGTGCCTAGCATTTGAGTATTTGTTTGTTTATTCATTACAAACTAAGTAGTACTTAGTCATCATTTGTTGACTGAATGAATATCAAATTATAATGCAATTATAATCAAGGTTTGCAGATAAGTAAGATTTTATTAAGTTGAAAGTTGCCTGGCCCCTTGTGCTATATCCTTTCAATGGTAGGAGGGTATTGAGGGAGGAAAGATCTAATCAGCATATGTTCTAGAAAAGGGTCATCATACTTTGCTGATATGTTAATGAATGACATAGACTCAGAGTTGATAGAAGTGTTTACTGGGTCTCAATCGGTGAGCCTAGGCACTGGCCCCAGGCAGAGAACAAGATAAACATGGTTCCTGTTCTCACAGAGCTAAAAACTGAGCAGGAAATGACAGTTAAGTAAGTAATAATGTCTAATAAGTACTTAAAAGGAAGTATGATACATCTGACTAACGGGGGGGGGGCAGGGAGAAGGTTTCTAAGAAGTGCTGTTAATCTGTGCTATTACTGTAAATCCTAACAGGCGAATGAGGGATAGCCAGGGAAGGTTTAAGCAAAAGGGCTAGTGTAAACCAGGTCCTTGAGAGGAAAGTCATTTGAAGGAAATTCACTGAGACTAGCCTGCATCCTGTGGAGGTGGGAGGAGAGTGGTGAGCGGTCCCTTCATACAGGCCCCAGGGCAGTTTGAATTTAGTGGAAAAATTAAGGAGCAAAATATCTAACCAGATTGAGTTTTTGAAGCATTTATTCTAGTGCTATATTCTGAAGAATGAGTAAGAGGTGGCAAAGCTAAAGGGGGAGAAACTGTTTAGAAGGCCATTACAGTCATCTACCAAAGAGATAGTAAGGCTGACTCAGTTTATCCTAACAGTGGAGATGGAGGGAAATAATGGGATTGAGAATGTACAGTTCTTCTCATTTAAGACTCTTAAATTGGATTTAAATTGATCTTGTTTAAGGACTATCTTCAAGGGGCGCCTGGGTGGCTCAGTGGGTTAAGCCTCTGCCTTCGGCTCAGGTCATGGTCTCAGGGTCCTGGGATCGAGCCCCGCATCCGGCTCTCTGCTCAGCAGGGAGCCTGCTTCTCTGTCTCTCTCTGCCTGCCTCTCTGCCTACTTGTGATCTCTGTCTGTCAAATTAATAAATAAAATGTTAAAAAAAAAGGACTATCTTCAATTAATATCTGCATGGGGGGTGATATTACATTAATAATTTGTCTGCTATTTTACTAATTGGTCCTGAACTGGAATCTTAATGAAATACACAAAGTCTTCAGCCATTCAACACCATCTATGAATCAGATTTGCACTGCACCAAGACCCCAAAATAATTTGTAGGTAACGAATTTGAGGAGCACCAGTTTCCCCTTACATACCTCTTATTTTGTTATCATAATCATCATTTGAATCTAAGCTTTCAAATTCTGATTCTTTTGAATTGCTTTCATCTAAATGCAACTTTTTATAACCCATGTTTAATACCTTGGGTTCTTTCCCCTTTCAAATGGATAGTTTAGGGTTTTGAATGCACTTTTCTTTTTCTTTATTCAGTTGAATTATGTGTGAGTATTAAAACCTTCTTTTTCCAAAATTAGGCGTAAACTGTACAAATTAGTGTTTGGTGTCTCGTCAGAAATGATTCTTCACTAAACATGCATAGGTCTTACCAGTATCTTCTGTCTTTAAAATACCTGTGTTTCTGCTGAGAAGTTTCCCAATTTTTTAACCTTAATTATATTGCCCAAAGTGTAATGATCAATCCTCCTCTGCATAACATATTAACTTTTCAGTATTATGTCCCAGAGTCATCTTTTTGAATATATGGAAAGTAACTTTGGGAGTTCATATTTTACATTTAAATTAAAATTTAGTAATAAATGGTCTTACTAACTTTCAAAAAAAATAAAAACATCTGTTTTGTACAATCCAATTTGAGAAGGGTTAAAATGAGAGAGGAAAAAAAATGCACCTTATATTTAAGAAAATATATTTAAGAAGCAGTATCGATAGACTGGGTTTGAGTAGAGAGGAAAGGAAGGCAGAAGCCATTAAGCATTCATCAACTTACCCACTCAGTATGTCATCTTCTCAGTAAGCGATTAATACTAGTTTAGAATCACTTGTGTTTTCAATTTCTGATTATTGTTAATCTGTTGACATTCAAACTAGAAAACTAACAATGCCACAGTTGAAGACTTGAATGAAGGTTAAGAAAAAAATAAAGGGTTAAAATTTAAAAGCATTTCAGTATTCCATTTATCTGTTTTTCAATTTTGCAACATTTTCTTGAATCATTATGTCCTATTCCTTTTTCCCTTACCCTTTGGGTTAGGATTCATTTTTGCCCTTTATATACTCTGCTTTTTCAGTTTTTGGATGTGCTGGACTTTCCATGACCTTACACTATTTCATCTACCTGAAATGCTCCTTAATCCCCAATCTGTCTCTCTGTCTTCCTTCCTTCCTTTTTTTCTTTTTTTCTTTAAGATTTTATTTGAGAGAGAGAAGGAGGGAAGGAAAGCACAAGTGGGAAGGGGGACAGAGAGAGGCAGAGGGACAGGCACTCCCCCTGCTGAGAAGGGAGCCTGATGAGGGACTCAGTCCCAGGATCCTGAGATCATGACCTGAGCTGAAGTCAGAAGCTGAACTGACCCGAGCCACCCAGGCATCACAACCCAAGTCTTTGTTTCCTATTCTCTCTACCTTGTCAAGGGAACTTCTACTTACCCCGTGGTTTCAGATGAAACATAAATTCCTCTAGGTAACATTCCCTAAGTCCCTAGCATGCTTTAATCTTCCCATTACATACTATTAAAGCACCCTGTGATTTTTCTTCATTTTAGTTTGTACATTATTAAAGCCATTATTCACAATTGTTTCATAAGGTCTGCCCTCCCTGCTATACTGTAAGCTCTGTGTGAGAAACATCCTGAGTTTTGTTTACTGATGTATCCACCACACTTAGCACATGCCTGCTTGGTAGGGCATTCTCAGTTCATTTTGTGGTTTGATAAATGAACACTTAGACCCCCTCTAACCCCCATGTTACTATATGGTTCAAATTTTGTAGACAACTTTTACTGATTTCTAAATTCAACATCTTAAAATAATTTCAATTTAAAATCAACCTTTTATTTAGCTATTAAATTTCTATATCTGGTAATGTATTTAAATGTGAGATACAGTATGTAGCATTAATTTCTAAGTTGGCAACTTTTAAAAACATTCTCCATATTTTAAGTATTAATTTTCTTTTTTTTTTTTAGCCCTAGTTGGAATTTCTCCCATTAAAAAAGGTGAGGAAATTTTGCACAAAAGTACATAGGTCTCATTTAAAGCACTAAAAGCCAATGAATTTGAGAAAATGAGATTTCTGCTTGCAGCAATATAGTAGACAAGATATTTTAGAAATTTTAAAAACTCCTGCAACCCATCATCAAATATTCAACAGAAAAGATCACAATAAATATCACAGGAAATAAGAAGAAATTCCATGAGACAAGAGAAAAAAATTTAGAGTCTCAAATTTGACTAAAACAGCACCCGCCCTGAGGAAATTTGCTGATTAGAATCCTAAGGCCTTGAGGGTTTTTTCCCCCATGTGTTATCCTCAGTCTTACCATGGAATAATTTAAATACAATCACATTCACCAGCTTAGGCCTTGAGAAATGTGTACATTCTTGTAGCCATCACCCTAATCAACATGTGTCTTTGTAATTACTCCTCTCCCTCTGTCCTTGGTCCCTAGCAACCACTAATTTGCATTTTGTCATTTTAATTTTGCCATTACTAGAATTTCATGTAAATGCAACCCTATAGTGTTTGGCTTTTGAGAATCATCCATATTATGTGTATTAGCAGTTCATTCCTTTAATATTGCTGATAGTTATTTTACTATGTGGAAATACCCCAATTTCTGTGTTGTGCCATTAGTTGATGGTTATTTCCAGTTTGGGGATATTATGAATAAGGCTATTTGAACATTTGAATACAAATCTTTGAATACACATTTCATTTCTCTTGGATAAATACCGAAGAATGAGAGCTGAGTTCCATGATAACGTTATGTTTAACTTTCTGAGAAACTGCTAAACTCTTTTCCAAAATGACTCTATCATTTTACTTTCCCCACCAGCAATTTAGGAGTTGCATTTCTCCGCATCCTCACCAACACTCAGTTTCATCAACCTTTTAGTGGGTGCATGTGATGAAAGACTGAATGCAAGGCTGTAATCATGTGTGGTCCTGACATCTGGTAAAATGCGGAGGGCCTCACATGGCCTTGTCATTAGTTGCCCTCCCCACTTTGCTGCCCTGGCTGAGGTTCCCCCGCCAAACCACCCTCCTTCCCAGGGGGACCAGGCACAGTTCCTGCTTGTCCCTGAGTAGCAGGTTCCAGTTTCGTGCCAGACAGTTATTCAGAGAAGCCAGTCGTACCCTTAGGCGGTAACCAGGGGGCACCTCATAATGCTAAGCTTACCTCCCACAGCCCCTAATTTTTCCGTTTTCAGGAGTTACTCATGTGTGGCCCTGCCAGTGGCACGCAGTGTCCAGGCTGTGTGTACATGTAACTTACACTGATGTTGATCTCATCTATCCTGTACTAGGTGTCCTATGCTGGGCCATCCCCATGATGTTAGGGTGGTAATCTTTCCCTCAACAGCGCAGTGAAAAGGACCCGATTAAAGCTGTGCATAATGGTGTCTCGGGGTAATTCTAGTTTACATTTCTCTAAGATGTTGATCTTCATATACTTATTTGCTATCTATATATCTTCTTTGGTGAAGTTTGGTTCAGAGCTATTACCTTTATTTATTTATTTTTAAAGATTCATTTATTTTAGAGAGAGAGCCTGGAAGAAGGGTCCGTGGGGGCAGAGAGAGAATCTAAACCCAGCTCTGGGCTGAGCATGGAGCCCCACACAAGGCTGGATCTCCCAACCCTGAAATCCCCCACATGAGCCAAAACCAAGAGCTGGACACAATCCGCTGCACCACCCAGGTGCCCCATGTTCCCTATATATATATACGTTTTATTTATATATATATATATATATATACATACATACACACACACACTCACACATACATGTGTGTGTGTATATATATATATATATATATATATATATTTTAAAGATTTTATTTATTTATTTGACAGAGATCACAAGTAGGCAGAGAGGCAGGCAGAGAGAGGGGGGAAGCAGGCTCCCTGGGGAGCAGAAAGCCGGATGCGGGGGCTTGATCCCAGGACCCTGAGATCATGACTTGAGTGGAAGGCAGAGGCTTAACCCATTGAGCCCCCCAGGTGCCCCCCATGTTCCCTATAGTTTAATTAGTGTCATCTTCCTAGTGAGATTTAAGAGTCCTTTGTCAGGCACATGTTTTGTAAAGATTTCTCCCAATCCTTCTCATTCATTTCCTTAACAATGTATTTTAAAGAGCATTAGTTCTAAATTTTAATAACATCCTGTTGATTTATGTATAAGTTATTGAGAGAAGCATGGTTGAAATCTCCAACTGTAATTATAGTTGGAGGCTACAAAAATTTTTTTAGTTCTCTCATTTATTGGGAATGTGTTATTAGATATATAAACATTTTGACTATTTCCTCATGACAAATTGACTATCATTATGAAATGGCCCTGCTTATCTAGTAATATCCCTCTCTTCTGAAATCAACTTTGACATTAATATAGCCAGTCGAGCCTTCTTTTAGAAAGTATTATTACAGTAATTATTTCCCATCTTTTCAAGTATCTGGGATGTATTTAAAGTGAACTTCCTGAAGGTAATAGGCAATTTGGTCTTGCTCTTTCATCTAATGTAAAAATCTCTGGAGTGTTTGGGTCATTTACATTTAATTTGATTATGGATATGGTTGGCTTTAAAATCTACCACCTTATTTGTTTTCTGTTTCCCATTTGGTTTTAGTTCCTTTTTTGTTGTTCTGGCTGCTTTTCCTGAACTTTTTGCACTAATTGAATTTTTTAATGTTTCTATTTTACCTCTTTCATTGGCTTTTTTTCTTTCTTTCTTTCTTTCTTTTCTTTTTTTTTTTTTTTTTTTTTTTGCTTTGGTGTTGCCCTAAGGTTTGCAGTATAAATCTTTGACTTGTTACAGGCTACCTTCAAATAATAATGCACTAATTCAAGTAATACAACAAGAATATTATAACATACTTACATTTTATCTCAAGCTTTTTGTTATGTATTTTACCTCTACATGTGGTATAAACTCCATAGAACATTGTTATTAATTTTGTTTTAATCCATCCTCCTTTTTTAAAGAGGGTTAGGGGCATCTGGGTGGCTCAGTCAGTTAAGTGTCTACCTTTGGCTCAGGTCATGATCTCAGAGTCCTGGGACGGAGACCCAGGTTGGGCTCCTTGCTTAGCAGGGATCCTGCTTCTAACTCTCTGTCTGCTGCTTCCCCTGCTTATGTGCTCTGTCTCTCTCTCAAATAAATAAGTAAAATCTTTTTTAAAAAAATAAAATAAAGAGGTTTAATTTTTTTTTTAAATCATGTATATCCATGTATTTGCCCTTGCTGGTATTTATTCCTTTATGGAGAGCCACATTTTCTCCTGGTATTGTTTTCCTTCTGCCTGAAGGGATTTCTTTAACTTCTCACTAGTTTGCTAGTGATGAATTCTGAAAAGGTCACTTTCATTTTTAAAAAAGATGTAAAAAAAAGAAAAGGATGTTTTTGCTGGGTATATAATTTTAGGTGAACAGGTTTGTTATTCTTCCTTTCATCAATTTAAAGATGCCTCTCTACTGTTGTTCGGTTTTGCATTATTTCTGATGAGAAGTCTGACATTTTTATCTTTGTTCCTTTATGGAATCTTCTTACTCTGCTTCTTTACTTAAGATTTCTCCTGATCACTGATTTTTAGCAATGAGAAAGGCTGTGTAGAAAAACTAAAATCAATTAGACAAAGTTTTATAATTAATAGAATTCGGTGGATTTGGGGTATTATATCTATATACAAAAAATCACTTTTATTTCTATAGAAGAGCCATGAATGGATAGGTATATATTTATATACCTATGAATGTACATAGGTACAAATGTAATAAAAAGATGCATGAACTTCATGTAGAAAATTATAAAACTTAAGTAAAATAAAAACAAATCCTAAATTAATGGAGAGATCTACCATCTTCATGCTAGGAATATTCAATAAAGATTGTCCATTCTCACCCAGTTTATAATTTCTGCACAGTTAATTCCAATCAAAACCTTCGGTACTTTCCTCCAGAATTTAAGATAATAGAGTTTAAGAATGAAAAGCTACCAAAGATAACTAAGACAATTTTGAGGAAAAATGGGGTGTGGCTTTTATAAAACTGTAGTAATTATAACAGTGATTAGAATTCTTAAACAACTATAGTGCAGGGCAGTCAGATTGTTAGAGTGGGAGCCCCCAAATAGACTGTATGTAGAATAAGATATAGAACAACTATTACATTACTGATCAGTGGGGAAAGGATGGATTATTCAGTAAATAGTTGTAGGAATACATGGCTATCAATATAGGCGATAATGCAGGGAAAGCCTCTTTTTATACCATTCACAATCATTTTCAGGTAGATCAAAGATATAAATATAAAAACAGGAAAGAAAGATCTGTAATCAGTATCGACATCACCTTTGAGCTACATCTGCAATTTTTAAAATATGCCTGTTAGAGTTGGAGAAGCACTGATATAAAAAATTACATTTATGACATTGGGATAAGGGAATGGTTTTTGAAATGCAACAATGCATAAGCCATAACAGACAGAAAATAAATTTGACATTAATACTAAGTACTTGAATTACTGTCTGGAAAGATGGGGGCTTCCTGAAGGATTGGCAGTTCACACAGAAGGTAACCCTGCAAATATGTCAGACTGGAAGCTACTTGACCATATTTTCAGCATCCTGGATCTATTGCACAAATAGCTTAACTTATAATGGCTTAAATATAAAAGGGAATTTACACTGACTTGATGCGTAAAGGAAATCATAGATGAGCAGAGGCCCAGAAATCTCACCAAGGAAGGGAAAACAGCCAAGTTGTAGCCAAGTGGGAATTCCAATCCTGAAGACTGTGAACTGGGCACAGGAGCTAAGGCCAGTGTGTGTGAAGAAGACGCAGCTTGTGACTGTCCCTCCCCAACCCCCACCAAACCAAAGTCCAGGTGTGTATCTGAGGACCAACTCTCTGGACCCGTGCTGAGAAAATGCCGATGTTAAAGGGGTTTAACTGCTCTAAAACCAACACCTTTGTATCTCTCACATAATTTAGATGTTCCTAAGGACAAAACGTAGGGTTAACAAGAGGCATGTGCTAGAGGTTATGGCAAAGCTGTCCAGCCTGACCAACTCCAGAGAGCTGTTCAGCTGCTTCATAAGAAGCAGGAGGGGGTCTCTTTTTCCACATGCCACCTGGAAAGACTTTCAGCCTCAACTGGCAAAAGATTTCAAACTGCCAGTCAGGGAGACGGGCCAGATCATTCCACACCCAAGTTTTCTACACCACTCTTATCCACCCTTTCTGCTTTGCCAGCAGTGGTTTTCCCTAATAGAGTCACTTAGAAAGTGATGCCAGTCCTCAAATTCCTTCTTCGATGTTATTCATATCCACAGAGAAGCCAGTGAGATTGAGAAGGGGAGCTGGCAGTCTAGATGCCAAGGGTACAAGGTCAGGTGTGATGTCACACTGGCTGAAGACCTCAATTTGCATACCCGTGGGGCCAAACTATTGCAGTGGCCTTGTTGGAGGTGGACAAAGCCTGAGATCAAGGCCACCATCTAAGCACCCATCCCACTCCAGCATATTTCCCCATAGTTTCCTTCCTGATGGCATTGGTCAAGGGTTCCTGAAGCAAGTAGTTTTAAACCTCTGAGCCTTGGTTTCTTCCCCCAGACAGAGAAATTTACCTCAGCCCTAGTTCCCAAACTGGGCACCATGGAACTTCAGGAGATTCCAGAAGTGACTGCAGGGATTTGGTAGAAAACAAAAAGGTTCCAAGAGGAGCCCCAGGGGCTCTGAGCACTGACCCCCATGACTCTCAGCAAATACTTACAGTATTCATAGTAACATTGCATAAAACTGTTTTTGTTTTTGTTTTTAAAGATTTTATTTGTCAGAAAGCAAGCAAGCAAGCACAAGCAGGGAGAGCAACTGGCAGAGATAGAAGTGGGCTCCCAGCTGAGCAAGGAGCCTGATATGGGACTCGATCCCAGGACTCTGGGATCATGACCCGAGCCGAAGTCAAGTGCTTAACCAACTGAGCCACCCAGGAGTTCCACATTGCATGAAATTGTTTAAAAAAAAAAAAAAAGAAAAAGAAAAATGGTAGTAATTACTGGTGAGAAGTGAGACTGGAGAGATAGAATTTTGTATATAAACCTAAGGAGTTTTACCTTGTGAAACAACGGAAAGCCATAGGGACTGGAATTTCATTTTACAAAGATTCCCTGAGATGAGTTTTAGAAGGGAAATGAGATGACAAAGGTAGAGGTACAAGGCCTGGTTAGGGAGCAGTTACACTCTTCAGGAGAGACATGGACCTACAGCAGAGAAATAGTATTGGAGACAAAAGGGACACAGAAAAGAGAAATAGTGAGGAAATAGAATCAAAGAATGGTTGACTAGCCGGCTTTGGAAAAGAGGAAGTTTCTGTCTTGGATGGATGATATGCACCAAAGAATGTTAATATTAGGCTTCTGGAAAGTCCCTTTTAAAGAGCTATGTCTATAAATGGGTCCAATAGGATAAATAACTTCCCAGCTATAATTCCAGATAATTAAATAAACATATTGATTTGTTGGTCTTGTTTATATAACTGATCTCAATTTAGTGCCATGTCTACCCCAAAGAATGACTCAGTTTCTGCATTAATCCCATTTTCTGGGATTAGTTTCATAAAGTTCTCCTAAGAGATGCAAATACAATGCATTTTCTTAGTACTACCTAAGATGGTTTCTGATATGCCGTTGGACTACCCCTATCTTCTCTGCTCTTCTAGGCATAGGAAAACACAGGTTTTGTGGATTTGTCCATCTGGGACTTATTTTCAAGTCAAAAACATGGTACATTGTTCATTTTGGTCATGGAGTTAAAGACCATAGAATAAGTTTGTTTTTTTTGTTGTTGTTGTTTTCTCTGAAAAGTGAGGAAATATAACAATTATTAATATAAAATAATCTATGTAATTTTGATAGATACAGTAGACACTTCATTGTGTGCTCTCATGCTTCTCTTCCTTTGGGGACTTCACCCATATTTCTTAATGGGCAACAATGCCTTCCCTTTCTGAGGTATGTTGTTTAGGTGACATGTATTCAGGTGCGGGTCCTCTTACATTATAACTCATTCTACTTATTCTCAGATACTTATTGATAGGTGAGCAAGTAACCCAACTGTGGACAAGGAATTTGATTTTTTGGCTTGGTTTTGTTTTGTTTTAAGGATTTTGGTCTTTCTGAGAAAGAGAAACCTCTTTCCTTGTCCATATTAGTTACCAAGAGAGATTCTCCCTTATTCTATTCAATGCAGTATGAGGATTAGAATCTGGAGCTGATAGTTATTTGTGCCTGAGTGAAAAGCTGCCATGTGAACCCAAAAAAAAAGCCAGTATCTTAAAGGGCACAATGATAAAAGTAGTATTTGAATTGTTAGAGGAAGCTTCCTCCAAAGCCTGATCTACCTTCAGACTTTCCATTTACATGAACCAAAATACCATTATTATTGTTAGAGACTGGATGGGTATCATGATGTATCCAGAAAATTGTGTGTAATTTCTAGGAAAAATCACCTTTCTTTCTTTCTTTCTTTCTTTTTTTTTTTTTTAATTTTATTTATTTGAGAGAGAGAGAATGAGCACAAGCAGGACAGAGAGAGAGGCAGAGGGAGTGGGAGAAGCAGACTGCTGAGCAGGAAGCCCAAGTCGGGACTTGATCCCAGGACCCAGAGATTATGACCTGAGCTGAAGGCAGACACTTAACTAACTGAGCTATCTAGGTGCCCCAGCACTTCCTGCTTTCTTTTTTCATGGCAAAGAAGAACTATTCAATAACTATGATTTTTAACCATAACACTTTGAAACATGCAAAACTATTGTACTGTGTTATTATTCTACAACTCAAGCCAGTTGAGTTTTATATAGATGGTTATCAATTGCTCCTGACTTCCTTGGACCAAAGTATTATTTAACAGCATATGAAAGTGGCTTTTTAAATCTGAAGTTATGTAGAAAAAGTTATGACAAACCACTATGATTTAAGACTGGAATGTAAAGAGTAATGGCTATTATATACTTTCTGATTTCATTAGGAAGGTGAATTAGATTCAGTAGGAAAATACCCAGGAAAGCACTTGGCTCAAACACACAAAAATTACACATTTTTACAGGAGTTAATCACAAGAATTTTCAAAAAAGTTGTTAAGTTGTTAGCCTTTTCCCTCATGGTACAGTTTTAGTGGATTGTTTAAGTTGTAAAAGCTAAAGTTGAAGGAGACCTATTTTTTAATTGTTTTGGTATATCTTCAAAGTTATGAAATGATCAATGTTGAAATATATTTGGTGACTTAACAATAACATTTTGCTTCCAGGATAATGTTCTCATACTTTATAGCTTTCAGAATGTACTTTACTCATGGGAACTGAAAACGTAATGCTGTGAGAAACTGAAGGGGAAAAGTTCAAAAGGTATTACATGAAGGTTAGTTGTTGTTGTTGTTTTGGGGTTTTTTTGTTTGTTTTCAGTTCAAAAAAGGGTAAGACTTTGGATTATGTTGTTCTGGGTTTGTTTGTTTTTTTTTTTAAAAAGCTTATGAATATATGTTAACCTTCAGGTTATCAACATTCTTGCTTAAGATAGACTTATAATAAAAACAGACTACTGAACTGTCCTGTTAAATTTTTAAAGATGAGTTTGGAGGAATTACAAATAACATCCTCTAACCTTAGGTCAAAAAGAATATGTAAACTTGAATTTTTTAGATAAGAGTACTTATTTTAGCTTCAACTTTCATATTTTCTATAAAATGGCTACATAAGAATATATAATCTTTTCTGTTCTTGTTCTGAATATATGCCACATGTTCATTTTTCAACATGTCAAGAAGACCATTTTCATTTTGATAATTTTTAGAAGTACAAAGCAAATTTGTACTAAATTCATAACAAAGAAATAACTGTTGTTAATGTTTTGGTGTATCTACTTTTAAACTTTTTTTCTATCTATGTGTATTTATGTGATTGTATGGGTTATTAAGAATAAATGTTATAATTTAGATGTCATTTTTATTTTCATAAAATACAAAGGGCTAGAATCAGAGTGTTCCTTAGTTTAAAAAGAAAATTATTCAGTTTGAACATATCCATAAATTCTGGCTCAAGCACTCTATTTTTGGAGGAATAAATGCCATTTTGTTTCTAACTGGAGGGAAATAATGCTTAGGATTGAACTACTGCCTTCTTGGAATTGAGATCTAGAACACATGGAGACATTCCTCTCTAAATAATGCATTTGCTAATAGAAACAATCCACCAGGATGTTGAGCCAACACTTCTTGTGGAGGGTAGAGTTCTTGGGAATATACTGAAAATGGAAAATTGATTACATTGGGCACAGAGGACATTTTTATTTATAGAAACACTTTTTAGATAAGACTTTTAAAAGCCAGGAAAGACATCGCATTTAGGAGTGTTTCAGAAAACACTGTAATCTATTTTCTTATTTTTAATAGGCATAAAAAATGATTGCTATATTGATATTGACAGAAATTAGGTGGTTAATTGAAGATTTAACTTAAAAGGATGAATTGCTTTAACATTGGTTTAGAATTTTTCTTGGCGACATACAGTTTAACTTTGTGGTCTGGCAAATGCCCAATAGCCATTTATCTCGTATGCATACCTTTCCACAGCTGGATTTTCAAATATGCTTATAAAGTTCATATGACAGAACTATCCTAAAAATAAATATGTCAGCAGGCTTTGCTTTATTGTATGCATTTCTTCTGGATGTAGCATAGCGAGATACAAACAGAAGACACTCTTAAGACATTCTGCCAGAGCTATTAAGTATAGCATCGTTTAAGATTCTGGAAGGTGATTTAGAAACACCTGGGCTGAATATTTATATCTATGCCTTAAATCCTAAAAACCTTGCGGTTTTATAGTCCTTTCGGGAAAAGACAGGAACTACATTAACACTTGTTAGTATAACAGTAAATGCACTTGCTCCTGAGAAAGACTTTGTAAAAATTTTAAAATTATGCAAAAAAAAAGAAGACAAAAAAGGATTAGTGTTTGATCAGCACTTACAGTTTTTAAGAATATACTTAAGAAATATATTTCATAGTTTGGGCTTGGAGGCATGAAAAAATGCATTGGAATAAAATTCTAAATATTATATTCTGATGACTTGATTGTTTTAGATAACATTTAATGGAATGCAGCTGAAAGTCCCAACTAATGTTAAAACAACAATCAAGGTATTCTGCTCAAGCTTGTTCCATGTAGTCCTCTTGGAAACTATCTTTTTAACCATATTAAATTCACGTTCTTCTTCCCCCCCTCCTTCCCATACATCTGTTTGATTCAACTTGATGCCACATGAGAAAAAAGCTTAATTTGATAGAAGAATATGAGCTGTTAGATCAGTAGGGAGAAGAACCGTAAAGTTTCTTCCTCTCTGCACCAACAATGTATTTACATTAAACAGCCATCATCTAGAAGAGCATCTCTACCTCTCATCAGCAGGAGTCATTTGCAGCCTATACAGCTCATAGTGTATTTTTTCAAAATGGAAACTTAAAAGTTATCAGATTATACAGTAGCCCTGTGAAGTGCCAGCCTTTTGAAAAAGCCTCCTCTCCCACAAAGCAATCTTTGTCAAAAGTTGCAATAGCAATAATCATTGCTATTGTACCTACTGCAGTATTTACTTAGTCAGACTACATATCTCATTAAAATCTCAACAATCCAATTTGGTAGATACTTGTGTTATCCCATCTTACTGATGAGATGTCTGTATCAGTTACTTATTGTGATTAACAACCTACCCCCCAAGTTAATGGCTTCTAACCACAACCCTAATTAATTAATTAATTAATTAATTTTTAAGGTTTTATTTATCTATTTGACAGAGACACAGTGAGAGAGAGAACATGAGCAGGGAGAGTGAAGAGGGAGAAGCAGGCTTCCCACGGAGCTTGGAGCCCGACGTAGGGCTAGATCCCAGCTCCCTGGGATCATGACCTGAGCAGAAGGCAGAAGCTCAACGACTGAGCCACCCAGGTGCCCCACAACCCTGAATTGAACTCATGCTTCTGTGGATAGCAATTTGGGCGGGGCTTTGCTAGCTGGTCCTTGTGAGTCAAAGCCTGACTAGTCTGCGAAGGCCTTAGCTTAGACACCAGAGCCTCTCTACAGCGTTTCTCATTTTCCAGCCTATAAGCTGGGACTTGTTCTGGGTACTCTCAGGGTCCCAAAATGTCCAGAGTGGAAGCTGTATGATCTCTTGAGGCCCAGGCTTGGAACTAGCACAATCTCATTTCTAGTGTTTTTTTTTTTTTTTTTTGAAGACCTTATTTATTTATTTGACAGACAGAGATCACAAGTAGGCGGAGAGGCAGGCAGAGAGAGAGAGGAGGAAGCAGGCTCCCTTCTGAGCAGAGAGCCTGATGCAGGGCTCGATCCCAGGACCCTGGGATCATGACCTGAGCCGAAGGCAGAGGCTTTAACCCACTGAGACACCCAGGTGCCCCTCTAGTGTATTCTGTTGGCCAAAGCAAGTTCTACCAGGTTTCAAGTATGGTGGTGGGAGGAGGTGGACTCCACTTGGAAAGAGATTCTGATGATTTTTGTGTTCTACCATTGTTTCTGAGACAGAGTTATCATTATGTGCCAGAGATCACACTCATAAGCTGCTGGCAGGTTTTCTATAACCATCTTGGCAGACAGTTTGACTTTTTTTTTTTTTTTTTTTTAGTTACTTGTCATATTATTAAATTGTAAGAATTCTTTATATATTCTGGATACAAGTCTTTCATCTGACATATGGTGTTGTGAATATTTTCTCCCAGTTTTTGGCTTGCCTTTCCATTTCTTGATAGTATTTTTTAAAGAACAAATGTTTTTCATTTTAATGAAGTCCAATTTACCAATGGTTTTCTTTTATGTCTTGTGCTTTTGGTGTCTTTGACACCAAAAACAAGTGAATGAAATGTGGCCAGAAGTGAATGAAATGTGGCCAGAAGAGTCAAACTGTAGTCATAGAGGTGGAAGGGTGTAGAGCCTGATGTGATCCAAGTGTTCTGTTTCGAAACAAATTTTGAATTCCATTTAATGAAATAGCCTTACTTGCCTTAACAAAAAATAATGCCTTACTTATGAGTGAGTCTATCTGATGCTCCAGGATAAAGGCCCACGTTCATTCCACAGCACAGGCCTGGACACTTATTGAACACAGGAGCTCTAGCCTGTGAATCATAGAACTCAATGGTCCACTTGCCTCAGAACCACAACATTATTCATAATGTGCTCCAGTGCAAACAAAAATGATAAGACCACAATGAAAAGAATTGCTAATGTAGTGTGTGTGTGTGTGTGTGTATGTGTATACATACATATATATATATATATATATATATGATGAATTCTGCCTTAATCTTCTCTGACCATTATCTGTATTTTAGTTTTCTATGTAGAGTCAACTAGTCAACTGCTTAAATATGTCCAAGCTACTAACAAGCCTTCCTGAATGAATAGCAGATGAACAACTGAATATAAATGAAAACAGATGCCTCAAAAAAGAAGATCCCAAATTGTCATCAACTCTTCACGATCACTACATGTGTTCTCTAACAAGCTCATATGCCCACAGCACATTGCCAAAGTTTATTGACTTCTTCCAAAGTTTCTGTATGAAATTATGATGATGATCTCATAGAGTTCAGAGTTGCTGACTAAAGAGCACATCTCTCCAAGATATTTTTTCAAAGAGGCTGGTGCCCCCAGTAGTGCTGGGGGAGGGAGGTACACAGATACCTCTGAGGACATCAGTAGCCCCAGCCCTGCTGCAGGATCTCAAAATATTCCAAAGTTTGACTCCTTTCAATTCTGAATATCTGGAGTCATTGCATGATCTGGAGACACAAGGCAAGCAAAAAGAAAAGGATACCCACTGACCCCGTATTTGGAATCCACATTTTCATGTCATATATATGTCACACACACACACACACACACACACACACACATGCATATATGCATATGTATATGTATATACACACATACATATAGTATATGATTTTAAATATAAAAATACATATATAATTTTATATTTAACCAATTGAAATATCAATATTCTTATTATAAACATATATGTGTACAATAAATCTGTTCGTGATATATAGAATGGGTACTTACACAACATGAAACACATAAAACAACATAAAACAATGGGTTCTGCTCTAGAGGTATCTGCTTTAGATTTCATGTCTGTTTGAATGTATGCATAAAACATGCTTAAGAAGTGATAATAGATTAGATGGTAAACGACTGAATATGGCAGGTAGGGCTAAGGTATGTGACTGAGTTTTTAATCCTCATTGGACAAATCCTAGAACATGGGAAATTCATTTTATAGCTTGTTCCTACACATAACACATTAGATGGACTTATCTACTTAACTAATCTTGTGGCTTTGTTGCTCTGATCCCCCCTCTGTCTCTTTGTCCCATTTCCCCACAGTTTTTCTGACAAAAAGTGTGGATTTTTTTTAAACTGTTGATTTTCAGAGTCAGCTTTTGAGAGGGAAACATATTGACATACACACGCAGGGAGCGGCTGGAAACCACACAGATGGGAATGTGACCAGAACTGGTAATATTTATGCACAGAAACCAACGTGTTAGAATCTAGGCCTATTATAACAACTGCTAAAATTTTGGCTCGTTTTGATGGAAACATGTCCAGCTCAAAATCTAATTTCAGGTACCTCTTCACTAAGCAGAATCATAATAACAATCTTATCTCTATCTGTGTATTTATTTTTCTAATTGATCAAGACACAAGACTTCTTTGAAAAATCACCAGGGACTTTAAAAAAGTAGTTTTAAAATTATGTATACTTGGAAATGTCCTTAATTCTGAAGGAATGTGCAGCTTTATATAAATGGCCAGTTTTTTAAAAGATTAGTATTTACTTTTCCCAGTTTAAAATATTAAAATATTATAAATACTTCCACTTCCCAAAGACAACTTCTAATACAAGTCTTCTTCTAAGTTTTGGGTGTTTTTTGATACATTTTTACATAACCATGAATTTATAATTTATATCCTGTACATCAAACATTTTTTTCTATATTACCAAAATTTCATGTATAGAACTTAAAAACCTATCCAGTGACTGTACCATAATTACTTTAATCTCATAATACTGCACACTGAAATTTGCCATTATGAAAATGCTCCAGTGAGCATCTTATTTAATTTCAGATTATTTCTCTTACTTAAGAGTTATCAGTCAGGGTTCAACCAGAGAAGCACAACCGGGAGCAGAAGTACATTCAGAGACTTATTCTAAGAAACTGGCTCATGTGTTTGTGGAGGGCGGCTAGGTAAGTGGGGAATCTGTAGGGCAGGCTGTCGGGAAGGGTAGGCTGGAACTTTCTAGAATGGGCTGAAACTGCCATCCAAAGCAAGCAAAATTTCGCCTTCTGGGAAGCCTCAGTTGTTTCTGGCTCCCTTTAACTGAATAAGGCTCGCTCAGGTGGTCTTATAATCTCCTTTTCTTACAGTCAGTTGATCAGGGGCTTTAACCACATCAAAAAAATAACCTTCACAGCAACACCTAGGTAAGTGATTCTGGGTAACTGGGAACTGTAGCTCAGCCAAGCTGACACATTAAAGGCCATCAGATTCAGTTTTCAAAATTGAGTTACTGAGTAAAAGGGGATTAAAATTTAAAAGAAGAAGACGACGCATATAGTCATATATGTTTTTTTCCCTAAGTCATTTTCATGATTTTTCTATGCTTTCCAACTCTATCCCTGCCTTTCAGAGGTAGGTATCAGATAGCTGACCCTACCACAAATGAATGGGTAACACCCTTGGGAGTGCTCCTAAAATTAAAAAAGTGCTAGTGTCTCAAGATAAGCACATCATTTCCTGGCAGCAATAATGAAGGACGCTGCTTTCCCAGGACATTTAGTCTGCCTTCTCTATGTTAACATGCAGCCTCCTAGCATGGAGTGTGTCTTCCTGAGTATTGGTCCAGCTATATTTATAGGTGGGAATATAAATTACTAAATATCATTTACTCTTTTTAGGAAATGTCTTAGGCATTTCGGGTGGTGGGAAATAGAAGTATTAATCCTGTCCTCAAAAAGCCTAAAGACAGGGATGGCTGGGTGGCTCATCAGTCAGTTAAGCATCTGCCTTCAGCTCAGGTTACGATCCCAGAGTCCTGGCATCGAGTCCTGCATTGGGCTCCTTACTCAGCAGGGAGCTTGCTTCTCCCCCCTCTGCCTGCTGTTCTCCCTGCTTGGGCTCACTCTCTCTCTCTGACAAATAAATAAAATCTCAAATAAAAATAAAACTTTTAAAAGAAGCCTAAAGACAGTGATTTTCAAATAAATATATTCAGTTTCATTTTTATTTGTTTCTTTGGGAAATAAGGTTAACTCATGTCTTTAAAATCCACATAACCATTAGTAAAAGGCAGACTGTATGAGGTCTTCGCTGTTTCAGTAGATGTGTGTGAAGGTCCACATTATTTTGTCTTTATAAAATAAAGGCAGAGGTTGAGTGGAGTGATTAATTGGAGGGATTTGGGGATAAGAACTTATTTAGCTGAATTCTTAGTTCTACCATGCACTACTTTTTAAACGCTGGACAAAAAATCTCCCTAAGACCCAATTTTCTCCTTAATAAAAGGGAAATCATCTTGTCTTTCTTGTGTGGTTGTGTGAGTATTAAAAGAGCCAATAAAGGTAAAACTTGTGGTAGACATGTTGGCACGGGATGTGTATGTGTGTGTATGAGTATCTCGTCCACCCCAACCCCGGCCCCATACTTTGCTATCTTTCTGTCCTCCAAGCTTCTTCTCAATGTCTCCAGCAGTTTAGGGGCAGGACAGAAATCGAAACTGGTTTGCAAATCATTTTGTCTTTTGGTTCTTCAAAGCCTCAAATTTTCAGAGAACTTACGTTTTGCAGGAAGCAGGAAAAAGGTGGAGTGTCATTTGAAGACAGAGATAGAGTGCCTCTAAAAGACCATAAAGGAACTCCTCCGGAGTACACAGAGGGTCCCCCAAGCTGAGGGAGGGGGCCTGTGGACCCAGAGAGCACAGGGGTCGGCATCCTTCTTCATGCCAGTGCCTGGAAAGCTGGCAAGACTCCCCAAGGGTTTGGGCATTGTAGGCCTTCTGGAAGGGGGTGGAGGGTGAAGGTCAGGAGGCTCCCTGATGTTCTCCAGCGCCCCCCCACCCCCACAGTTGAGAAGAGCCATATGACTAGATGTCCTCAGGGACTATGGATGTAAGAGGGCTTTAGCTCTTCTGGGTCAATGTATATAAGACAGGGAGAAGGTAAGGAGGCTTATGGTAAATTTTTATGGTGTAAGAGGAGCTAAAATCTGCCAAAGCTGAAGGAGCCACAATGATAGGTCAAGAGGTAACTCTGGTAATTGTAAGGATCTTTGCAGATGACCAGAAGCCCTGATGTCATTTCATGTGACCCCAGAAGCAGAGCACAGCTCGGGGCTGGACAGAGACAGATTCTCAGAAGGACTAAGGTTCACAGCAGCACAATGGGATAGGACCGAGATAATGACATGAGATTGATTTCGAAAAAGTAAAGAGATCAGGTGCAACTTAAGGTTAAAGCCAGATTCACATCCAATACTTACTCAAAGAGTGTCAGTAATGACAACTGTTTAGTTATTCCTGTTAGGGAAGAGAGTAGAAAAAGGAACATTCTTTGGCAGACATTCTTATTACTTCCTGCCTACTTATGGGCTTTGCTGGATCAGTTATATCTAATTTAAAGATTTTGGATGTTTTCTTTCCACTGGCACTTGCCTCTATATACGCTAAAATCCCTTTCCTACCCTCAAATGACAACCAACAGTTTCTCTTGATCTGATCTTTCCACCAAGTTCCTCTATCCTCCCTTTTCCTTGATGCCATAGTTCTTAAGAGTGCAGTCACGGGGCCTGGGTGGCTCAGTGGGTTGAGCCTCTGCCTTCAGCTCGGGTCGTGGTCTTAGGGTCCTGTAATCGAGTTCCGCATCAGCGTCTCTGCTCAGCAGGGAGCCTGCTTCCCCCTCTCTCTCTGCCTGCCTCTCTGCCTACTTGTGATCTCTCTGTGAAATAAATAAATAAATAAAATCTTTAAAAAAAAAAAAGAATGCAGTCACATTTTATGTACCCATTTTCTTAACTCCTATACACTCCCCAATTGATTATAGTTTAGCTTATCTTCTCTTCATTGAGGAAAACTATTTTTTTTTTCCTGGAAAACAATGACCTCTGACCAAATCCAAAGGTATTTTTTTTTTTTTGTCCCATGTCCTATTTAAGCTCTGTATAGCATTTGAAATGTATGTCACTACCTTATGTCACAAATTTTTGATTTTTTTAAAAGATTTTATTTATTTATTTGACAGAGATCACAAGTAGGCAGAGAGGCAGGCAGAGAAAGAGAAGAGGAAGCAGGCTCCCTGCAGAGCAGAGAGCCCGATGTGGGGCTCGATCCCAGGACCCCGGGATCAAATTTTTGATTTTTTTAACGACTTTTTAAAAGCAGTTTTAGGTTTACAACAAAACTGAGAGGGAAATACAGAGATTTCCCACATATTCCCCGCCAATTCTCTGCTATCTGTGCCCCCCCCACCCCATAATGCACAGCTTCCTCCAGTATCAGCATCACTCACTGGAATGGTACATCTTTTACTAAGGATGAATGTACATTGACTCATCATAACCACCCAAAGTCCATAGTTTACCTTAGGACTCATTTTTGGTGGTGTATGTTCACTGGGTCAGACAAAAGCATAATGACACATAAACCACCATTTATAATATCATCAAGTTTTTGCTGCACTAAAGAGGATTTGTATTTTAATCCAGCACTGTAGGGGATGTTTTTTAAGAGTATCCATCCATAAAGCAATATTTCTAGAAATAGAAGTCATGCTAACCTTCCTTTCTGAGATCTACTCCAGTGTTTTATAACGGATCCTTCAGTTGAAATCCCATTAAGTTCCTATTCTCCTAAGCATAGACTTCCTTTGTCATTCCTCATTTCTTTCTTTTTCTCAACTCTCAAATCCAAGAGGATGCCAAAACCTGTTCCTTCTACCTAAGACATATTTCTTAGCTATTTTTCTTCCTTCCAGTTTCTACCAGGTAGAAAGCTCTTACTTATCTCTCAATTAGAATATTTAATAATACTTAGTTTATTTTCCTGTTACGACTTCCATACACTAGTGACATCTCACACTATAAACAAAAGCCAGTGATTTCCATGTCTTTCTCATAAAGTTCTCCATCGTTTCTCATTACTGCCTCTCAACTGCTCTCAGGATGAAATCAGATTCTCTCACTCTGTCCCACAGGGTGGTCCCTGGATCTGCAGAATTAACTCTCCAGGGAAATTGTTAGTAAGGCAAAGTGTTGGGCTCCACCCTAGACCTTGGGAAGACACAACCCTTGAGTCCAGTGATTGTGATTTAGCAAGCCCTCCTAACGGGTGGTTCTGATTCTGAACCGCTGCCTCAGACGGCAAGGAGAACCTTTTAGTGCTGGTTGCTACCGGGCTTTGAAGCCTGCCCCGAATTTGTGTTTCTCATGAACTCCATGCTCTTCTCTCATTGACCTTCTTGCTCATCCTGCAAACGCCATACTTCAGGACGGTTCTTCATGACTGGAATCCACACTTGCATTTTCTTTCCTTCTTCCATCCTTCCTTCCTTCCTCTCTCTCTCTTTCTTTTTTCTTCCTTTTAAGATTTTATTTTATTTATTTGAAAGAATGAGCAGTGACAGCAAGAGCATGAGCATGGCGATGGGTGGAGGGAGAGAGAGAGAAGCAGGCTTCCCACAGAGCAGGGAGCCTGATGCTGGGCTCAAACCCAGCACTCTGGGATCATGACCTGAGCCAAAGGCAGATGTTTAATGGACTGAGTCACACAGCTGCCCCCTCTGTCCCCCGTGACTCGAATTTTCTCCCCCACCTTCCTGGGCAAATTGCTGTTATTTCTTCAATCTCCATCTCAAATACTGTGAGAACCTTGACTTCCCTCAAGAAAAAGTACTTGCCCTGCCCTCCATGAGCATTCTCTTCCCAGCTCTGTGATAGCATTTACCAGGCTACATTGTAATTGATCTGTCCATCTCCCTATCTATAATACTTTCCTTCAAAGGCTGAATTCCTCATGTATGCAGACCGAGTTCTGTACATCTTTGTACCTCTAGTGGCTTAGCTTGCTGTTCTCTGTTTTCTCCTCCACTTCCCCCTCCCCTTCCCCCTCCCCTTCCTCTTTCTTCTTCCTTTCCCCACAGAGGATTTAAAACATTTGAAAAAAATATTTTTGAAATGAAATATTTATACTCAGCACCATAGAGGTAATTGAGAAGCTTGGCAACTGTTACAACTGTGTAAAGGTCTTCGTCGTGTATTAGACTAACTGGTTGCCTGTTGCTCTTTTGTCCACCTGCGTGCATAAAATGACAGTAATTATTTGAGAGGCAGACAGATTCCTCTCACGCTCTTACCATATGTTATTTCTATCCCTACTTTATCTATGGGTCCCGGTAGGCCTCTTTATTCAACTTCCTCTGTGACCCCAAGATTCTGACAACAAGGCTATAATATTTCCCAGGCGATTTCTCTCCACTGTCCAAAATCCTATTGCTTTAGGCTCAGTAATTTCAATTCCCTCTCCTGTTTTGTTCATAAAATCTGACCGCCCTTCTTAGGTAAAAGAACGCTGTGTGGGTGAAGGGAAGGAATTGAGCAAATGAGACCTCCATGCTTCCACCTCAGGAGCTAGACCTGGTTTGATGGCCTCTTTCGCTAAAATAGAGCCTTCTGGTCTCATATTTATTTCATGAAGATGTACATTTAAAAACAAACAAACAAACAAACAAAAAAGGCAACGTTACTCCAGGTGTGAAAATATTTTTGTTTACAAAAAGCAAGAGCTATTTGCTATTTGCAGACGAGCTGAGGTAGTTTTGCCATTGCTACAGACCCACTAAGAGTGTCTTCATGTTCCCATAGCTTGATGTTAAACTGTTTAGTAAACGACTGTGTCAAAGCACCAAATTCAATTCAGCAGCTTAAAAATCTAATGCAGTTTCGGCTGGTAATTGTGCTTTCACAGAAAGAGTCATGTGCATTGTTTCTGAGAAATGAAATTAAAAAGTGACTACAAAACAAAAAGAAATCAACTAGCAATTCTATTTTTTTTGTTGTTGTTGTTAAGGTTCTATTTATTTATTTGAAAGAGAGAGAGATCATGAGTGGAGAAAAGTCAGTGGGAGAAGCAGGCTCCCTGCCGAGCAGAGAGCCCCATGCGGGACTCAATTCCAGGACTCCAGGATCATGATCAGAGCCGAAGGCAGTCGCTTAACCAACTGACCCACCAGGTGCCCTCAACTTGTAATTCTTAAGTAACCTTCCGATTTCGTCAGTGGGCATTTGACATTCCCTGATTACTTCCCCAGATTCATTTTATATGAGACAGAGGAAACCACATCTTGCAAAGCCAGAAACAGCTCTCTTCCTTAAATGTAATTTTCATTGTCATTGAAAGTGACAGATTTTTGACAAAACTCAGTGTTCACTCTGAACTATTATAGCAGTTCATTTTCCAACAGCAAGTAATTCCAACTCAACACAGTGCTTAATGTAGATGTTCGGTTCATGTGCTAAATCTCGTAAACCCCTAACTGTTCAATTTACTTCATATAGGGAAACTCGGGGTCAACCTGGAGCAGTTCCTTACAGAAAAGAAACAGAGCTGCTACAATACTTTGAACTCCAGGTGAGTGAAAGACATAAAGTTGATGAGTTTCTGATGTTCCATTTCAAGATAATCACAATGGATCTCTTCTTAAAGAAGTATATAAAATGAAAGCTGTTCCAGTCGGAACATCTATGAAAAGGCTACATTTGGAGACCAGTCGCTTGAGGGGCAATACGTCACCCATGTGTCTCGCTCTGCCATAACTGGGCACTCGAGGCCATATCATACGATGCTTTTCTTCCTCCAGGCTCTGAAGGATCCCCTTCATTCCTGTGTCAAAGGCACAAAAGCCTCATCCTACAACTCATCCCTTCACTTGAACTCCTCAGCTTCTCCCAAGGACCAGAAGTTGTCAGCCAGTTGCCACAGATTTGCCTTCACCGAGCATATCCAAATGTTTATCCTAAATTTTGCCTATCATGTTGGTGTATCTATTAGGGTTATTCAGGGGCAGAGATTGATCAGCCTTTCCACACTTAAAAAAAAAAAAAATAGAGGTTGGGATTAGGCTGACTGTAAAATTGTCTCTGTGGAAGGAAAAAGTGTAGCAGAGAAATCCTAGGAAGGAGAATTTAGCCTTCTATTGTGTTGTCTTTTCCAGCATTGGAAAGAGGCAATCAAACAATGAAACACAAATTCAACATTAGAATCTCATTCTGATTTTTCCCAGTTGTACTCTTTCAGGGGTTCCCTGAACACCAGGGGCTGTGCCGGCTGATTCTCCTGGAAAGGAGGTGATGTTTGGAGGGCGAGCTCTCCTTGTGTTGTGAGATGCTGTGTGTGCAAGTTCTAACCAACAGACTTCCTGTTTTCATCACCTCTCTGCAACTGTTAGGATATAACTCAGAAGACTCGGTAGATAAGAGGGCTTTGTTTGGTTCTTGTTTGCAGGGAATGTCACAATGCATCCAAATAGCCCAGGTATTGCCCTGTGGAATGAGGGAGAAAGTACCCTGCCTTCTTTGAAGGGACTCAATACCCACACTCTCCCTCATGGAACCAACTACTTTGAATATTAGGATAAACTACAGAGGAAAACTGAGGAATTTCCTTCAATTTGGTAATTATTCATCCATTATTTCACAAATATTTTTGAAAAAATTATCAATTGTGCTAAAGATTAGAGTCTGGCAGAGGAAGATGTCTAAACCCATTAAAAGCACTAAAAAGTATAAATTCTGAAATAGAAGATTTTAAGTCTGCTTGGAGGAAGGAGGCATAAAAGACATAATAAAAGCCAAAGAATGTTCTAGTTAACTGTGTTATATTATTTCTAACATTCTCTTATTAACCACTCCCTCTTTTCCCCTTCCCTTTTCCCAGATAAAGCGAGAGAGAGAATATAAATAAAAGAAACAGCATAAGGTACATCATGAGTGGTTAAATATTCATAGCTGTTATCTTCAATCTATTTTCTTTTTTCTCTCCCTCTCTCTCTTTCCTCCCTGCTTCCTTCCTGCCTGCCTTCCTTTCTTCCTTTTTCCTTCCTTCCTTCTTTCCCCCTTCCTTCCTTTCTCCCTCCCACTTTCTCTCTTTTTCTTTCTTTCTTTCTTCCTTCCTTCCTTCCTTCCTTCCTTTCTTTCTTTCTTTCTTTCTTTCTTTCTTAATACCATTCAACTAAATAGTTTTATTTGACTAATAACTCAGAAGGATAAGTGGGGGGAGGGGCCATAATATGCCCCTGGGCTCCTGACGGAAGGACCACTGTAGGTATCCTTGGGGAAAGAACTCCTCAGAATGTTCCAAAATGACAAAAAGGGGAAAATGGGATTTTCTGACTTATGTATGTGAAACTGCATTTCATAGAATTTTTTTTTAATTAATTAATTTATTTTCAGAAAAACAGTGTTCATTATTTTTTCACCACACCCAGTGCTCCATGCAATCCGTGCCCTCTATAATACCCACCACCTGGTACCCCAACCTCCCACCCCCCCGCCACTTCAAACCCCTCAGATTGTTTTTCAGAGTCCATAGTCTCTCATGATTCACCTCCCCTTCCAATTTCCCCCAACTCCCTTCTCCTCTCTAAGACCCCTTGTCCTCTATGATATTTGTTATGCTCCACAAATAAGTGAAACCATATGATAATTGACTCTCTCTGCCTGACTTACTTCATTCAGCATAATCTCTTCCAGTCCCGTCCATGATGCTACAAATGTTGGGTATTCATCCTTTCTGATGGAGGCATAATACTCCATAGTGTATGTGGACCACATCTTCCTTATCCATTCGTCCGTGAAGGGCATCTTGGTTCTTTCCATAGTTTGGCGACCATGGCCATTGCTGCTATAAACATTGGGGTACAGATGGCCCTTCTTTTCACGACATCTGTATATTTGGGGTAAATACCCAGGAGTGCAATTGCAGGGTAATAGGGAAGTTCTATTTTTTATTTCTTGAGGAATCTCCACACTGTTCTCCAAAGAGGCTGCACCAACTTGCATTCCCACCAACTTGCATTCCCACCAACAGAGAAAGAGTGTTCCCCTTTCTCCACATCCTCTCCAACACATGTTGTTTCCTGTTTTGTTAATTTTGGCCATTCTAACTGGTGTAAGGTGATATCTCAATGTGGTTTTAATTTGAATCTCCCTGAGGGCTAGTGATGATGAACATTTTTTCATGTGTCTGATAGCCATTTGTATGTCTTCAATGGAGAAGTGTCTGTTCATATCTGCCCATTTTTTGATATGTTTGCCTGTTTCATGTGTGTTGAGTTTGAGGAGTTCCTTATAGATCCTGGATATGAACCTTTTGTCTGTACTGTAATTTGCAAATATCACATTCTGTGGGTTGTCTCTTTGTTTTTTCGACTGTTTCCTTTGCTGTGCAGAAGCTTTTGATTTTGATGAAGTCCCAAAAGTTTATTTTGCCTTTTGTTTCCTTTGCCTTTGGAGACATATCTTGAAAGAATTTTTGCTAAAAGTTAATCCTGAGTGATGATGCTTCCAAATAATTTGCTCAAATGTGTATTCCTCTTGTTTTAATCCTGTTCCTGGTAGTTTAAAGATACCAATAAAGCCATATGTATTCTAAAATCTGTACAAGATTTTTTTAAAGATTTTATTTCTTTATTTCAGAGAGAGAGAGAGAGACCACAAGTAGGCAGGCAGAGAGAGGGGGGAAGCAGGTTCTCTAAGCAGAGAGCCCGATGTGATGTGGGACTTGATCCCAGGACTCTGAGACCATGACCTGAGCTGAAGGCAAAGGCTTAACACACTGAGCCACCCAGGTGCCCCTGTACAAGATGGTTTTATCCTATTATTCACAGAAGGGTAAAACTAGCTTAAAGAAATTTAAAAATGCTTCTTAAATATGGTGACTGGTTCTTAATCTTGGGTATAGAGGAGGAGAAGTTCACTAATTAGTGCTGGTCCTGGAAGATCTTACTCTCTTGTCGGGAGAAAAGGCTCCTGAGAAATACTACAAAATGATATATAGTCAAATTTCAAAATGCATATTATAGATGTTCAGAGAATTGTGTTGACTCTTGGCTGCCATATAAGAAAACATTGTGAAATGTATGAGTAGGAGCCACCAGAACTGAGTATTTTTATGGGCCTCCTCACTTAATCCAGAGTCACGTGGTGGAGGTTTCCTAGCATTGTTTTAGAATCCTCATCTGTAAAGCAGGGAGAAAGATGCCTCACTTGTTTGTGAAAGAGATCAGGATATCTTTGCTACTTCCAAATAAGCCATCATGGCATATTGATTATTTTGAGCTGAAGGCAATTGAGAAAAAGGGAATGTAAGAAGAGCCCTCTTCCTTCCTGAAAAGCAGGCCATAGATTTTCCCTCTCCTGTGCCATAATGAGAAGAGCAACTCTTACCTAGCCAGAGATAGAGAGCCACACCAAGATCAGACTATATACACAAACCTTACTAAGTCAACAAAATGGAAAAGTGGAGAAAAAAAGCCAGGAGAGAAACTTCTGGTAAGTAGTTAAAAATGGACTTAGGGGAGAGGACAGTACCACAACTGATGTGTTTTTGTTCAGTAAAATCACATATGCTCATAATGCTCTGGTTTGACACACTAGAGGAGCTGTTCTACACCCCGGGTGAGATTAGGCAGAACTCGGTCCATATGTGTGGAACAAGAACCCAAGAAGCAGAGGAAGTCATGAGGTAGTAAGCTGTCCAGAAAGTAGCCAGCAATCATGGTGTGCCTTTGGACCTCTGTAGCAAATGGAAATATGGGCTTCAATCCAGTTTTATCTAAACCACTAAGGGTCATATGACTTCTGGTAAGGCACAGGACTTAACACCAACTTGTAAAGACACAAGAAAAAGTTCACATTGTTTCAAAGTTCACTCAATTAGTGTGCTGTTATTTTTAATCTGTAATAAAATTCTTCAGTTCAATCCTTCAATTTAAACTAATAATATCCCAGATCATCTTTGTTTATCTTTACTCAGTCTTGACTTTTCCTAAATCAAATACATCCCTGTGCCTCCATACTCAATGACTCTCACCTACGAGAGATAATGATGATGTAAGTTTCTTTCTTTAAATGGAAGTGCCTTATAAAACTATTTTTAAACCATTCTTCTCACAAAGGTATTTTTAAAGCAGTTGAGTTTCTTGCAAATTTGACTACAAAGTCAAGTGTCATTTTTAAAAATTTCATTCAGAGAAAAAGTTTCTTCCTGCATCCAGTGACATTATGTCCTTCATTTTGACCACTTCATCCTTTCTTCTCTGAGATCCCCCAACTAAATTATGCTCCAGGTTCCTGATTCCTTCTTTGGTAGTCTCTGTAACTTGAACCGGAAGTGAGGGAGAAGCTCACATTCAGAGCAAATCCAGACCAAGCCAGCTGCAATCATGTCAGCCTTATTGATGGAAGCAAATTTTACCTGTGCGTAGTCATGCACTGACATTGCAGTGAAATGTCCTACACCCTCAGTGTCACCTGAAGGCTCCTCGCCACTCCCAGAAGATGTTTAATGGAGACAGACAGCATATCCTGGTTGACTCATGCTCATATTAGATGGGTTTGGGGCAGGGAGGAGTCATTATAGAGCAAATATTTGAGCAGCTGATGCTAAACTCTGATATTGCAGCCTGTACAACATATCCTCATATGTTGGTAAGATTATATCATGGATTTCCAGTCAGCATCAAATCTGTCTGAGGTTCTAGTTTAATTTTTGATGTATCTAGTATCAGGTCAGTAAAGTTTTGAATGTGGTATGGAGGAAAAGTCCACGTTTTTCCATTTGGTAACACCAATGCTACATTCACAAATCAAGTTATAGATGGGAAAATGGTTTTGTGCTCATGTTCCTCAGGAATCTCTCCTATTGTATCCTAATTTAAACTGTCAATCAATTTGATAACTAGATCGAGTTAGCTGTGAGAGTGTTACTGGGAGTATATCTGTTCTTTGTTTAAAAATAAGTCTACTTTACATTGTACATGCAACTCCCAAGAAACATTAAAAAAAAAAAAACTGTCAGACCTCCAAGAGTCCCTCAATATCATTAATTTCTTCTTTTACAATGTGTCAGTCAAATAAAAGTTAGTTTATTTCATCATCTTTCTGTGAACCAGGCAGTAGGGTGGTATTCTTAAATAGAGCAAACTTTTTGTGTGTGTGATTTTATTTATTTATTTGAGAGAGAAAGAGAGAGTGAGAAAGAGAGAGCACGAGGCAGAGGGGGAAGCAGGCACCCTGCTGAGCAGGAAGCACAATGCGGGACTCAATCCCAGGACTCCAATATCATAACTTGAGCCAAAGGCAGCCACTTAACCGAGCTACTCAGGCACCCCTAGAGCAGACTTTATTCCAAAGTTATCAAAATGATCAAGCTTTTAAATTTTTTTAATCTGCAAGAATTATTTGAAATATACATTATTTTTATCAGAGCATTTATTTTGTAAGTAAACCTTTACAGAAACTGTTCTATCTCATAATTTAGGGATCTTGCAAACCACAAGTAAATGTGAACTGATTACTGGAGACAGAATTTTCCTTCTTTTTATTATAGGCACACTTCTTTGCAACCAGTTTGCTCATTCCAGTTTTATAGAAACTTCATTTAGCCCTTCAATTAATTCCATTCATTAATTTTAACAGTTTCTGCTATATGATAAATATTGTAATTTTCTGTGGCTAGAAATTCATAGTTCCATGAAACTGTGTGGGTAACATGAGTTTGCTAGCTCTTTTCTATTTCATTTCTATCCTCTCCCTGTGGTGAGAATAGTCCATTGTTATTGAACTCTTTTCTTTAGCCCAATTAGAACTCAAATTGCCTATACAATTGAGTATTTAAAGGCAGATATATAAAATGAGTGGTTTAAGCTTTAATGGGGAAAGAAAGACACATACATTGTTTTCACCCTTACATCTTGAAGAATCCAGCATTGTGCAATGTCTTCATGACTAACGAGATGAGCATCATTGATTTTAACAAAGGCCTGGGCCCCTTGATGATAATGAAAGTCAGGAAAATGATCCTGTTGATATATGGAGTGAAAAATAGTAAGCTATTTCTTTCAGATAATGATAAATCAAATGTTTGATGAGGAACTCTCAGGAGACATTTCAATATTCAGAAGTGCTTATAGCAAAATAAGCATAAAATAGTAGAGATAGTTCACTATTATCAGCCACAGTCTTTTTTCTTTTTCTCTAAGTAAAAATAAATGATCTCTAGATAGCATGAGTTGGTGGTGTGTACTGGAAATAATCTAGGGCTTAATTGACAAAATGGTAATTTTGTTTAGATCATTATAACAAACCAGCTTGACCTTGGATAAGTTGCTTGCATTCCCAAGGCTTCATTTTCTTATTAGTAAAAGAGGCATGAGATAGATGCCTGTGTACATAGAAGGTGAATGATGAGAACCAAGGTCTGAGGTCTGAGTACAGAAATGTAAGGCCATCTAGAAATTTCAGTGGATTTCTTCTTTCAATATATTTATAATAAAATGTTTACTATGATTTTTTTTTTTAATTTCTAAGAAATACTTCTTTGAGTAATTCAGAAAAGGGACCAGCCTCAACAGGTGTATGGGTAGTCTAGTTATCACGGAATTTTGAGTTCTGTCTGGAGTTTGCTCACAGGCCAGGCTAAATCTCCTGGTGATAAAAGAAAACATATTTCTTTCCTCCTTGATCTTTCTTCAAGCTTCTCTGGTAGAGGTAATTGTACAGAGGGTGTATTTAATGTGACACACCTATCAAATACTTGGTACATTGACCTTGGGCAGTTTGTTTCGTGTTCACCTCACAGGGCAGTTTAAGAGGATCAAATGAAACTCAGACAGTGGCGGCGCATTGTAAACGCTGGGTGCCAGTCCCAATCCGCAATCAGCCTCCTGCCTTCTTACTCCCATTCCCTGTGCTAAGGTCAGACCTTGACCTCTAAGGGGACACTTGCTGTAACCTCCTAACTAGTCCTCCAGCCTCTGGTTTCACCCTTCCCTCATTCAGACTGCATACCAGTATGAGGTTAATTTTCCCAAACAATGCCTTTAATGATGGCATTTTCCTATTAAAATCCATCAATAACTTTCCCTTTTTTTTTTTTAAGGATTTTATGTATTTATTTGACAGAGAAAGAGACACAGCGAGAAAAGAAACAGAAGCAGGGGTGGGGCAGAGAGAGATGCAGGCTTCCTATGGAGCGGGGAGCTCCATATGGGGCTCCATCCCAGGACTCTGGGATCATGACCCGAGCCAAAGGAAGACGGTTAATGACTGAGCCACCCAGGTGTCTCAACTTCCCCATTTTCAAAAGAATAAATAAAATTTTAACTTCACCTTTGTCTAGGACCTTGTGGTTCCTTCTGGCTTGTCCAGGCTTAGGTAACTTTATGTCTGTTTGTCCATAATGTGATCATTCCACATCATGCAAGTTGGTTTACTAGTCGCGTCCCAGACATGCTTTTCCCTTTACTTGGAACATCTTGTTTGTTCCTCTGTTTTATTATCTAAATTTTACCCATTTCTCAATACAGAGTTTAAGTACCACATTCCCCTGAACACTTTTTAGAAATAAATTAACTAATTAATTAATTTCAATTCCACTATAATTGGGATGCCTGGGTGACCCAGTCCATTAAGCTATCTGCCTTCTGCTCAGGTCATGATCCCAGACTCCTGGGATCAAGCCCTGCATTGGGCTCCCTGCTCGGTGGGGAGCCTGCCTCTCCTTCTGCCTGCTGCTCCCCCTGCTTGTGCTCACTCTCTCTGACAAATAAGTGAATAAATAAATAAAATGTTAAAAAATAAATTCCACTATAATTAGCATATAGTGCTAGTTTTAGGAGTACAATATAGTGATTCAACAATTCTCTGTGTTACTCAGTGCTCATCAGCGTAAGTGCACTTGTAATCCTCTTCCTTCGCTGAGTTCACCCATCCCTCCACCCACCTCTCCTGAACCTTCTCGACATTTGCCAATTCTCCTTGTTCTTTTTCTCTTCTGAAGATTTCTCATACTCGGGGCACCTGGGTGGCTCAGTGGGTTAAGCCTCTGCCTTCGGCTCAGGTCATGATCTGAGGGTCCTGGGATCGAGCCCCACATCGGGCTCTCTGCTCAGCAGGGAGCCTGTCTCCCTCCTTTCTTCCCTACTTGTGATCTCTGTCAAATAAATAAATAAAATCTTAAAAAAAAATTAAAAAAAAAAGATTTCTCATACTCTTTTTCTCACTAACTGGACTTGACTCTACTTTTTACTTTATGACAGAGATATGTGGTGGTGTTCTTTACCTAGAGGAAAGGGTTAATGAGAGCTGAATTCTTCAGGCAATGTAACCTTTCCTTTTCCTTCAGGAAAGTAGAACTATTTAATTTAAGAGATCAAGAATACAGGTTTGTATATCATTTGCCTGACATTTTAGTGCTGGCTATGAGTCGTAAGATTTGCCAGTGAAGTTTACTTTGTTCTGCTGATTGCTGTTTGCATATAAGTGGATCTGTTTGGTTAACTCTAATATAATTTTCCACTCTTTTTTATTTCTTTGCATGCATACAATCATTTCTTGTGTTATCCAAGAGAACAGCAATTCTGTTTCAAAGATTATTCAGAGCTTCCTAGAAAGCAAAATGGAACCCAAAGTTCTGCTATGCATTTAATTTTACTGATTCAATTTTGTCTTTGCTATTTACATCAAGGTTGTGAAAGTTAAATAATATATGTGAGAATACTTTGATCGATATAAAGCTTTGTACAGATAGTCTTGTCTTACGAGTTATTTTCAAAATGCCAAAAATGAACAATACCCCTTCATTTCCACAGGGTAACAGCAATCTTGGACTCAATCCCTATGTCCGCTCTCCCTCCAGACTGGTTATGATTACACTTCCTCCGGTTTGTGAACCTTATTTACATGGGAGGAAAAAGAGAGACAGTTTGTCACTGGTTAAAAGAAACATGCCTGAGTGTTTTGGCTCACTCCCAGCAAACTTGAGAATGTTCTGAGTTTGCACTCCAGTGAGCAAGTTCTCTTTCCTGCTCCCATGCCAGAGATGGTTCAGCTTCAGGAAACCATTCAGCTCCTTGCTATGCTGTTAAGACTCTTTCTTTTGAAAAAAATGTGGACATAATCCTGAAAAGAAATACATATACATTTCCCAGCTCTAAGATCTACCGTCTTCAAACTATTAAATACACAACAAAGTAATACACAGGAAAAAGAGAATAATGCTACTTTTTTTTTTTTTTTTTTTAAGGTTAAGAGTAGGATGAAAGGGGCGCCTGGGTGGCTCAGTGGGTTAAGCCGCTGCCTTCGGCTCAGGTCATGATCTCAGGGTCCTGGGATCGAGTCCCGCATCGGGCTCTCTGCTAAGCAGGGAGCCTGCTTCCTCCTCTCTCTCTGCCTGCCTCTCTGCCTACTTGTGATCTCTCTGTCAAATAAATAAATAAAATCTTTAAAAAAAAAAGAGTAGGATGAAAAAAGTGATGAAGTCAAGAGGACACTTTGAGGTTTTTTTTTTTCCATTTTTTAAATTTAAATTCAATTAATTAACATATAATGTGTTACTGGTTTCAGAGGTAGAGGTCAGTGATCCATCAGTCTCAGAACACTCTGTGCTCGTTGCATCACGTGCCCTCCACGTCCGTCACCCAGTTTACCCATCCCTCTACCCCCCACCTGCAGCAACCCTCAGTTTGTTTCCTCTGATTAAAAGAGACTTTGAGTTTCAAGCATGAATATGAACAGCTTTCTTTTTTTTTAAATCTTAAACTTACTATAATATGTTTGTTTTGTTTTATTTTTTTCTTTCCTAGAAACTCCTTCCTGGGCAGCCTTTGGCTTTGCCTGTAACAGATTCAGTTGGCTTCTCTGAGTCATCTTGCTTCTCTGCTTCTACCTGACAAAGGGGGTATTTGCTGTCAGTGAAGTGCGCTGAATCAACGAGGTGTCACTCTTTATATGCCACAAACTGGTGAGTCGACAGCAGGTAGCAGTGGTGTGGGGCAGTGATTTGGCTCACCCTAGGATGTTGATAGGAGACGCCAGAAACTCAGTAGACAAGTAGTCTACTCTACTTTGGCCTCAAAATAATGATCTATTTTTAAAAATCCTATCAATATTCATCAGCAAATATCAGTAATTATCAATAAATTATGAATTAGATTATTATCTTTATAACAGATAAGCAGTCACAGTGCTTTAAAGACCCACATGGCATTTTCTTTGTTGGAAATCAATTCTTGTGTATGCTAATTCAGTTGATCAAACTGCTGTTCTCCTGCAGCAGATTTCCTTAATCTGTGTTTCTTTCTATTAGGATATCAGAGAAACTTTATTTTCATGAGTGTGCTAAATGTTGACCCCGTTTTTATTTTCTTATTTTATTTTATTTTTTAAAATTTTATTTATTTACTTGACAGAGAGAGAGAGAGAGAGCGCACAAGCAGGAGGAGTAGCAGGCAGAGGGAGAGGGAGAAGCAGGCTCCCTGATGGGTAAGGAGCCTGACACAGGGCTCGATCCCAGGACCCTGGGATCATGACCTGAGCCGAAGGCATTTGCTTAACCAACAGAGCCACCCAGGTGCCCCATAAATGTTGGCCCTGTCTTTAAAAACTGGGTCAGTAGATGGGGTGCCTGGGTGCCTCAGTGGGTTAAGTGTCTGCTTTGAGGCTCAGGTCATGATCCCTGAGTCCTAGGATGGGGCCCTGAATCAATTGCATCAGGGCTCCCTGCTCAGTGGGGAGTCTGCTTCTCCCTCTGCTCCTCCCCAACTCATGCTCTTACTCTCTCTCTCTAATAAATAAATAAAATCTTTAAAAAAAATAAAATAAAAACTGGGTCAATAGAGTTGCTGGTGTTGGAATTCTCCAGCACTCTAACTACATTTGAGCTTTATGGGTATTGAACCTGCTTAGTCTCATTAAGCCATGGGGAGCAATAGCTTCCCTCCTTTTTCTATTTTGTTTGCTCCTATTTTGCCTGTAGCCTAGAAGATGTGATCTAGCACAAGGACCATCTTTATTCCTTTTTAATCCTTGTAGCTAACATAATACTTTATATATACATTACGGCTTCAGAAACATTTGATCTTATTGATCTTAATAAAATATGACAAGTAGTATTTTACATTTTAGAAAGGTAGTCTTTGCTAAAGGATTTTATACTTTGTAACTGAGCATGGTGATACACTCTCCTAATGCTTGAGCTCATTTGTTCCTCATAATAATCTTTTGGAGTGAGGAAATGGACTTGGAAACTTGTTTAAGATTTACGATGAATGTATTTTATGCTAAAAGATAGGTTTGACTCAAGTTGTCCCTGGAATTATCAGATGTGTTTTATCAGATTTGATTAATGATAGCTGGCATTTACCACGTTCTTAATATGTCAAGCACTGTCCTAAATAAGTGTTTTACATCTATTAGCAGCAACACAAGGAGATAGGTGGATTATTATTTATGTTTTGGAAATGCAAAATCACATATTAAAAGTTTTTGTAGCTAGGACCCCAAGGTCCTGTAGCTGATAAAAGGCCTAACTGGGATTTAAACCCTGGAAGTCATTGCAGAGACCCTGCTCTCTCTGCTGATTTGTTTTATAGCTTTTCTTTTAAAATTAGGCTGTAACTGGGGCACCTGGGTAGCTCAGCCAGTTAAGCATCCGCCTTCAGCTCTGGTCATGATTCCGGAGTCCTGGGACTAAGCCCCGCATTTTGCTCCCAGCTCAGCAAGAGACTTGCTTCTCCCTCTGCCTGTTGCTCCCCCTATTTGTGCATTGCCCCTCTCTGTCAAATAAATAAATAAAATCTTTAAAAAAAGAATAAAATAAAATAAAATAAAATTTAGCTGTAACCTAGTAGGTGATTATTACATAAGATTCAATTTCTCATTTGGAATAATTTTCTATATTTTCATACTAAGTCATTCAATTTTATTGAGTTTTCCTTTTCATTTTTATAAAATCATCTCTGATTGATGTTTCTATATTAGCTTCATCAAAAGATTGTTGTTGCGATTCGTCATGCAATGCGTTCAATATATAGCCAGATAAAAATCATATATTGTACACAAATGATTTTTGACAGAGGTATGGAAATAATTCAATGGAAGGATTCTCCACAGATGGTGCTGCAGCAATGGGCTGGAAAGTACTCTTAAACCTAAACCTCATACTTTTTCAAAAATTAAAATAGAGTATAGCTTTAAATGCAAAATGTAAGACCATAAATAAATTAGGAAAAAAGCAAAGGAGAATATCTTCAGGACTTAGGACTTGTACATGACATCAAAAGCATCATCCATCAAAAATGTTTTTGATAAATTAAATATCATCAAAATAGTAAACTTTTGCTCTGTGAAAGACTTTATTAAGAGAATCAAAAACATAAGTTACACACTAGGGGACAATATTTTCAAACTCCGTATCTGACAAAGGAGTTATACCTAAAGTATATAAAGAATTCTCAGAAGTCAACAATAAAGAACAATTAGAAAATGGACAAAAGACATAAATAAACATTTCCCAAGGAGAAGATTCTTAAGACCAATAAGCCCAAGAAGGGATACTCAGGCTCATTCATTAATGTGTATTGAGAAAATGCACATCAAAACCACAATGAGATATCACTCTCCTCCTATAAGAATAACTAAAATTAAAAATACTGGCAACTTCTGGGGTGCTTGGGTGGCTCAGTTGGTTAAGCTTCGAACTCTTGATTTCAGCTTAGGTCATGCTCTTCAGGTCCTGGGTTCCCACTCAGGGAGAAGTCTGCTTGCCTCCCTCTCCCTCCGTCCCTCCTCTGCGCTCTTTCTCCCTCTCTAAAATAAATAATTAAATCTTGGAAAAAAAAAATCAACAACTGGAAACTCCAAATGCTGGTGAGAATGCTAACAAACAATTTCTTATCCACGCTGGTGGGTTTGGCAGTCACTGCATGGGAATATATCTATATACTATTTTTACATCTGAGTTTTGAATTGTATCATAATAAGAGGTTAAAAAAATCACATATGAAACATAGATGGAAATGGGCTATTACTTACTGTATGTATCCTTTAGTTCCAATGGTAAAAGTAATATTATTCATAATAATATACATATAATAGACATGTATGGTTTATTTTTAAAAGTGTTTGATTTTAGTTGCTTCTGATTAAAATACCTAAAACATTCCAGCAATTTAAGGGGACAAATTCCTTTTAAAATGCTAATCATGGGTTGCTGCAGTAAGGAAATCATTTTATTAGATAAAATTCAGAGAGACCACTGGATGGCAGTAGAGGTTTGGGGTTTTGCTCATTTGGCGTTTGTTTTAGAGAAAGCTGTGAAGATTAAGGGCTGAATTTGGTTTGCCCTTAGCAAACAAAAATCTGTAATGATAGACATTATTGATGATCAGCAAGGTTTAAGATCCAAATCTATTCATTAAAAAAAATTAGCGCTGGTGTAAGTTAAAACATCTAATAAACAACATTGCAAGACACTACACGCAGAATAAAACTGAAAAATAAATCTTGGGCTAACTGTCTGGGATGAAAATGAATATTTCAGAGAAAAAATAAGTTTGGCATTAAGTTCTGGATGGCATTTACAATTTTCTGCTTCAAAATCTTAACTTTCAGAAATATTAAGCAACTCCTTTATTTTTGCCTCTTCCTACTAATAATTACACAAAATTCAACTGCACTTTATTTCTTATCTGGGAGAAAGTCTTCTTTTAGATTTATAGATTAAAGCAATCCAGTTTATGAGGTAGAGGAACAGAATTCTGCTGTTTTTATGATCTCATATTTCAAAATACTCCTTATCTTTTATTTTGATAAAGCTGAGGGGGAAATCTTTGTATTACTTGTTGGGTTTCCAGTAAAATTTATTTGCTGGGGCAAATTGAACCATTGACTTAATATTAAGTTTCAAGGGATCCTATGTTTTTCTTCATTAATGAGGTTAACTTATTCATACATCTCATTCTAAATATATATTGTCATCAAGGACATTTTTGAGGTACTTTTGAGGTATTTATTTGAATAGGTTACTTTTTTGGTATCATTCTAATGATTCTGTTATTTTAAAGATTTTATTTATTTATTTGATAGATACAGATCACAGGTAGGCAGAGAGGTGGGCAGAGAGACAGAGAGGAGGAAGCAGGCTCCCTGCTGAGCCGAAGGCAGAGGCTTAGCCCACTGAGCCACCCAGGTGCCCCCATTTTAATGATTCTATAATCATTTTATATGCTACAAAATATGATATGTAGAATATGAAATGTATATGATACATTTTAATAATACAAAAAATGATGGATATCCAGATACAGGACTGTGTATGTAGAAGAGACACATTAAAAATCTTACTTGAGGGGCGCCTGGGTGGCTCCCTCTGTTAAGCATCTGCCTTCCGCAGGGTCCTGGGATTGAGCCCCACATCATGCTCCCCAGGCAGCAGGAAGCCTGGTTCTCCCTCTCCCACATCCTGTTGCTTGTGTTCCCTCTCTCACTGTGTCTCTCTCTGTCAAATAAATAAATAAAATCTTGAAAAAATAAATCTCACTTGAACATTCATGGTGGAGTTAAAGCAAAATTTCCACATCAGTCAGGTATTGTAATGATTTTTTTGAAAGATTTTATTTATTTATTTGTCAGAGAGAAATCACAAACAGAGGGAAAAGCAGGCTCCCTGCTGAGCAAGGAGCCTGACATGGGACTCCATCCCAGGACCTGAGCCAAAGGCAGACACCTAACCAACTGAGCCACCTAGGTGTCCCACAGCATTGTAATGATTCTTACAAACAAATGATTTAATTTTGAGTCTGCTTCTACAATGTCATCCAAACGTTATGAACATTAGACAAGGAGAGAGAAGTGGATTATCTGTAATGAGACGTCCCCAGTGAGGCTGAGATGATAATACAGTGTAACATTGTTGTGGGGATTGAGTGTGATAGTGCTTCAGAAGAGTTTAGCATTGTGCTTGTCCCGGGGCAGATGCCCATTGAATCCCATTTGCTGTGAGTGCCTGGTTGGGATCAGTCATGGAAAAGAGCATTGTCCTCAAGCATGCCCACAGAATTGACCTGACTGGGATCAGAAGATCATAAAGCATAATCAATGATAACATGTCATAACAGACTTTCAGCATGGTAGAGTGTTTTAAAATAAAGAGCTAATATTGTTGCCTTAGTAGAGGAGAGAATCTAATATTTTAGATTTAGCATCTACCTTCTCATGTGACAGTTGCCCCAAGTTTTGCCCTAAAAAACCCTCACTTGCAGGGAGTTTGGGACTTTTGAGCATCAGCTCCCAACATTCACCTGGGAGACGGCATGCCAATAAATTGCCTGTCTTCACTGCAAAGTCTCCGTGTCAGTTTTTATTGACTTGCTGCGCACTGGGCAGATGAACTCTGCTTTGGTTCGGTTACGTAGGTCACTAGAAGAATAAAATTGTTTATTTTCTCTGTAGTTCTGTAAGTTAATAATAAAAGTTAACTCATGAATAGTATGAGTTAGTAGCTACAGTTGTTTCGTAATGAGAAAAAGCAATTAAAATGTCCTGACCTGTTCAATGTTTATCAATAAATCAATAAATATGATCTTGGATTTTGAAATTAAAAAATTTTCTAAAGAAAATTCTCTGGGGTCAACGAGGCTAATGAAGAGAGGTAGCTGACCAATCCATAGTGTTTCTTAAGAATCCACTGGGGCATATAATTTTTTTCACGTTTATTTTTCTTAAAAACTTGGCACATGTTCAGGTGCTCAATAATTTCACATAAAATGTATTTTTCACTCCTCTTTGTTCTACTATCTCCAACCCCTACTCTTTCAAACCCCACTTTTTTCTGTTTTTCCTCTTTGCTTGTGATTTTTCCACTTAAAAATATCCTGGATTGAAGCAAATTTTTCGGAGGGTATATATGTATTACAGATAGCTACCGACAGTCAGAAGATATAGGCCTGGGACTCAGAATTTAGGTGTTACTTTCCATGAAGATGAATATATAGAAAACCTTAGAGGGGAACATATCACCATAATTTTAAAAAGACTTGATCTTGCCCAGATGATCGTAAGTTGCATTTTGTTTTTTTGCAGTTGGTCTCTCGAGTTTCCTAGCAACAATACTTAAGTGACTTCTTTTTAATACTTTTGGGAAAAGCACCAGGGGAATAAATTAATGTTTTACTATAAGAGTTAATTTGATTCATGTGCTCAGCATCTGTACTCCAAAGCAGCACATTCCTGAGAAATTGCTTGAATCTTTTCACAAAAGAAATCGTCCACTGCATTACAAAGAAGAGGCTCCTTGGAACTAATCTCACTGCAAATTTCAATGCTTTACACTTTAAAATAGTAATGGGAAAGTTAGAGCATTCTCCTGCCAGCATGTCCGCAGAAGTGACCTGAGGACCATGACTTACTGTTTACATGGAACCCATTTTTGAGTGCTCAGATGGCGTCTTTAACAGCATCTGATTCATCCTCATCTCAGTTCTCTCCGCAAAGTAGCAAGAGGTAATTGCTCAGTTTTCATGAATGCCGCCATTGAAACAGGGTGTTAGAATACGCTGGAGTAGATTGTTTCCAAACCCTTTTAGAAGAGCATGACTATACACACCAAATGAGTACATTTTTTTTTGTGAGCCGACAGCTGTGCTACCAATTACACAACTGAGTAGAATGGGGCAAGGGAGCAGGGAAAAAAAAAAGATGCAAAATTGTTTTAGTAACTAGTATGTGACTGGCATTGTGCTAGGTGCTATAAAATGGTTTTATCATTAGATCTTCAGCACCCTATGATGAAATATTTCCTTTTACACTCAAGGAAACAGGAACTCAGCAAGGTGAGGTGACCTTGATCACTCAGCTTGAAGCAGGTCGAACATATTTGTAAGTCCTGGTTTGTCTGTCTCAAGATCTGATCCGTTTTGGAACCCTTATGCATGGTTGATGGGAATCTAAAGTAGTACAGCCATGTGGGGAACTCGTAGGAAGGATCCAGCAAGACCTCTTCTGGATATATATGCAAAGGAAATTAAATCAGTATCTTGAAGAGACACCTGCCCTCCCATGTTCATTGTGGCATTATTCATAATAGCTAAGATACGGAAACAAGATATAAGTAGTGTGTGTGTGTGTGTATATATATACATATATATATATATGCATATATATAAATATATATAAATAACATATCTATCTATATATAGATGGAGAATATAATTTATATCTATTATTGTTATAGATTACTATATATTATATATTATTATAATACATAATATGTACATACTATATACATTAGGAGGAATTGAAATATAAATATAAATTGAAATGGCCTCTAGGTAGGAAAATCAGGATTTTGCTCCTTAAAAGGGTTTTCATGAGTTGATTTAGAACATGCTATAGGGATCATAGCTTTTTCCCTCTAGGCTGAACTTCTCTAATCAGAATATTAATTATTCAAGGGGCAGAGCCATATTTTACTCTTTTGTGTCCTCAGAACATAACAGAAAATGTTGGAGTCTATTACAGTTTGGTTGAATTAATGAGAAATTAAGATATTCTTTCTTGGTAACTGTCCTGGAATCCCAACTTGGTCAAACACCCACTCTTCCAGACATCCACGTTAGAGCGGATCCCTGACTTCAGCAAGTCAACCACAAGCTGACGGTGGTGGGAGAGTCTTGATGTAACTTGTAACTAGGAGTGCCTGGAAGAGGCAGATGTTGATAGCACAGAGGTTTCCAGAAAACTTACCATCAACTTCGGCATCCTCCAGTTAAATACTTCTGCAGTAGGTTTTGAAAATGTGGTAATGGCTTCAGTATCCTTCCTTTTAGATCATGAGATCTAAACACATGATCAAAATATCTCAAGCAAAAGAATTTTCTTTGAAAAGATGATTTGTGGCAATGCCTGGAATTTCGAACACTTTTGTCTGATGAGTATAACAGTTTTTTTTTTTAAAGAGATTTCTAGGAAAATTCAATATCTCAAAAAAATGTATTTAGCAAATGCTTATTGAACAGTCAGGAAAATAAAAGAATCTTTGGTCGATATTCAAACCATTTCCTGGAAGTTGCAGATACATACGTTTTAAAATATTACCACTGTTTTTGAAATATCTGTTGATATCTAGGTTTCTTATGGAGGCACTGTCCTTAGCATATGAGTGTTTAAAGAGATGTAGGTATCATCATCATTATTACTGATATTAACATCTTTCATAGCTTCCATTCCTCACTCTCTCCAAATCCCATTGTCATCCACTTCTTTCTTCATCTAACTCAATCTTCTCCAGCTTGGCCCAAGACTGGCTTATAAACTTGTGCTATTTCAACTCCCCTAAGTCCAGAAAGAGTCATTAGATAGGAGTTTCTCACCAGAAACTGAGCCTTACATCTCCCACATCTCTTCATTGACTTGCTAGAGATGCCGCAGCTAAAATGAGCATCAAAACTGTCCCCACAGCCCCTTCTGCATACACTTTACCTCCAGTGAACTTAATGGCATTTATGTCTGCAGCACAGGACAAGATTACTTAAATGTATAAGAGAGAATGGGAGCAAGGCAAAGGGAGTATAAGAAAGGAGTATAAGAAAGGAGGGAGACAAACCATAAGTGACTCTTAATCTCACAAAACAAACTGAGGGTTGCTGGGGGGAGGGAGGTTGGGAGAAGGGGGTGGGATTATGGACACTGGGGAGGGTATGTCCTTTGGTGAGTGCTGTGAAGTGTGTAAACCTGGTGATTCACAGACCTGTACCCCTGGGGATAAAAATATATGTTTATAAAAAATTAAAAAAATAAAAAAAAGAAAGGAGTTTGCACAGGCTTACCTCGGGGATATGGCAGGATTGGTTGCAGACCACCTCAATAAAGTGAATAGCACAAGAAAGAGAGTCACATGAAATTTTGGGTTTCCCAGTGCATATCAAGTTTATGTTTACACTCTGCTGTAGTCTACTGAGTGTGCATCATGTCTAAAAAGCAATGTATATACCTTTATTTAAAAAGTAGTTTATTACTAAAAATTTCTAACCATCATCCGAGCTTTTAGGGAGTCATAATCTTTCGCTGGTGAAGGGTCTCGCCTTAAGACTGATGGTTGATGGAGTATCTGGGTGGTGCAGTCGGTTAAGCCTCTGCCTTCCACTCCTAAGATCGAGTCCCTGGGTCCTGGGTTCAGTCCCACATCCAGCTCCCTGCTCAGCAGGGAGCCTGCTTTTTCCTCTGCCTCTGCCCCCCCCCCATACCCTTCACTCATGCTCTTTCTCTCTCTCTCTCTCAAAATAAATAAATAAATTCTTAAAAACAAACAAAGAAACAAACAAAAAGCTCTGATGGTTGCTGACTGATCAGAGTGCTGGTTGCTGAAGGCTGGTGGCTGTGGCAGCTTCTTAAAATAAGACAATAATGAAGTTGGCCTCATCGATTGACTCTACCTCTCAAGAATGATTTCTGCAGAGTGTGTGATGCTGTCTGATAGCATTTTGCCCAGAGAACTTCTTTCAGAAGTGGAGTCCATTTGCTCAAACCTGCCACAGCTTTATCAACTACATTTATGCAACATTCTAGATTGATGGCTATCATTTCAACGATCTTCACATCATCTTCACCAGTAGATTTGATCTCAAGAAACCACTTTCTTTGTTCATTCCTAAGAAAAAAAACCTCCTCATCTGTACAAGTTTTATCATGAAATTGCAGCAATCTAGCCCCTTCTCAGGCTCCACTTCTCATTCTAGTTCTCTTGCTGTTTCTACCACATCTCCAGTTACTGCCTCCTCTGAGGTCTTGAACAGCTCAAAGTCATACATGAGGGCTGGAATCAACTTCTTCCAAATTCTTGTTCATTTTGACCGCTTTCCATGAATCTCAAGTGTTCTTCATGGCATCTAGAGAGATGAATTCTGTCAGGAAGGTTCTCAATTTGCCCAGGTGCCAATTTACCAATTTGCCCAGGTGCATCACAGGAATCACTATTGATGGAAGCTGTGGACTTACAAAATGTATTTCTTAAATAATAAGACCTGAAAGTAAAAATTACTCCTTGATCCATGGGCTGCAGAATGGATGTTGTGTTTGTAGGCATGGAAGCAACATAAATCTTATTTCACATCTCCATTAGGGCCCTTGGCTGACCAGGTGCTCTGTCAATGGGCAGTCATATTTTGAAAGGATTTTTTTTTTTTTTTTCCTGAGCAGTGGATCTCAAAGTAGGCTTAAAATACTCAGTAAATCATGTTGTAAACAGAGGTATTCTCATCTAGATTTGTTGTTCCATTTATAAAGCACAGGTAGAGTACCTTTAGCACAGTTCTGAAGGTTCCTAGGCTTTTGGAGTGGTCAATGAGCATTGATTTCAACTAAAAGTCACCAGCTGCATTAGCACCCAACAAAGTAGTCAGCCTGTCCTTTGAAGCTCTGAAGCCAGGCATTGACTTCTCTCTAGCTGCAAAAGTGCTAGATGGCATCCTCTTCCAACAGAAGGCTGTTTCATCTGCACTGAAAATCTGTCGTTTCATGTAGCCACCTTCATGGGTTATCTGAGCTAGATCTCCTGGAAAGCTCCCTGAAGCTTCTCCATCAGCACTTTGTGGCTTCGCTTTGCTCTTTTCTGTTAGGGAGACGACTTCTTTCCTTAAACCTCATGGAGCAAACTCTGCAACTTCAGACTTTCCTTCTGCAGCTCCCTCATCTCTCTCAGCCTTCATTGACCTGAAGAGATTTGGGGCCTGGCTCTGTGTTAGGCTTTGGCTTATAGGAATGCTCTGCTTGGTTTGGTCTTCTATCCAGACCACACATACTTTCTCCATATCCGCAATAAGGCTGTTTCACCTTAACATTTTATGTGCTCAGTGGAGTAGCACTTTTAATTTCCTTCAAGAGCATTTCCTTTGCAGTCACAACTTGGTCAACAATTTGATACAAGAGGCGTATTCGATAAATATTTGGTCTATCTTGGCTTTTGACAGGCTTTCCTCACTAAGCTTAAATTGTTTCTAGATTTTGATTTAAAGTGGGAGATGTAGGACTCTTCCCTTCACTTGAGCCACTTAGGGTTTGTTATACAATAATGTTGTAGGGTTGTTAATTGGCCTAATTTCAATATTGTGTGTCTCAAAAAATAGGAAATTCCGAGAGGGAGAGAGAGATACAGCTCTCAAGTAGAGTAGTCAGAACACAGACCACATCTATTAAGTTCACTGAAACTCTTAAAAGATTTTTAATGTGTTTCAGTTTATCTCTCAGCAGTACCATCAAGGCACTATTCTTCTTTTATTAAACCTAACCTCTTTTTTCCATGACACCACAAGAAAATGATTCAAGAGGGGCAAATGAGCTTTCACACAATCACACACACACACACACACACGCACGCACACACACAATTGCTGGCATTTCTCTTCTCAAGTGTCACATCCTTAAAGAGTGAGATAAGGACTGTACTAGACATAATGGTGCTCTTATTTCTCAGCATTAATTCAGTTATGCAGAACCTTGTGACTATCTTTTGTCAGTGGTTGTGGGTAGAAAGGATGTGTAATGTTTGTTACCTTAGCATAAGTAATACAGATTTGGCACAAGATACATCACAGCACACTTTACTTTTACAGGTAGCAGCAATTTTATTTTCCTGTTTTGAGAAAATTCTAGTAAGGCAAATTGTGACAGTTAAAGTGTCGCAGTCCTGCATTTTATTTCTAGCTTGGGAAGAAGAGGAGGGTCCCATTTTTCTAGCTGGGGTGGTCTGTAACTTTTCAGGTGACAGATAAATCAAAGTGACTGTCCCATCCTATGAAGACCAGGTAACTGCTTACATAGAATTTTCGAGCGCTAATGGATGCTTTTTCGCTTAGGGGACAAACAGGGATATGCAGGACATTAATCATCTTTGCATAATTTGAGCATATTTTTAGCTTCCAATTCAAATGTTTAAATGCTTCGTGTTAAGTGTTTAAACATTTGAATCCTGTTAATCACACATTTTAAGTAGGAGAGTCAACACTGGCAGTCATTACAGTATCTTGAAAGAAAATGCACCTTAAAACCAATTAAGCTTACCATTTGAATATTCAACAAATGATAATACAAAATTTAAATATTCTCTCAAAAACCAATTTTTGACAATAATCAGGGACTTAAATTACCTTTCAAGAAAGCAGTCATCTAGAGAAGCAATGTTACAGAAAAACTGTCCATATCACATATGGCCCCAGTACAACCAGTGATCTTCTTTCCACCTGATATTCTGAGATGGTAGCCTCTATAATATGCAATAAGAAGAGTTGGTCCAATTTACGAACTTTATTGCTTGTAACAGTACCTTTTGCAGTCTCCATCAGATTTCTCCTTTACTGTCTGAGATCCCAGTTAGAAACAAAGCAGCAAGAAAAGATCTCGTAATTGGTAAGTATCCCATTGATGTTGTTACAACATAACTTTTGACTCCCCCCAAAACTTCATTACAAATAGCCTCCTGTTGACCAGAAGCCTTACTGAGAACATCAATAGTAGATTAACACATATTTTATAGGTTTTCTGCAGTCTTATAATAAGGTAAACTAGAGAAAAGAAAACATTATTAATAAAATCATAAGAAGAGACAATACATTTATTTATTGGAGAAAAGCCACATATAAGTGGACCTGTGCAGTTCAAACTTGTGTTGTTCCAGGTTCAATTGTATTATAAAGTTAAAGATTAAGAATATCTGTGTCAGAACCAGAAATCTACTTCTGTGTATCTCTCGGGAACCATAGCTAAAGAAATAACAACATTTTTTGGGTTTTCTTAAAAAGATTTGTACATTAATTGAGATCTGTATAATTGAGCTGTCAAATTTAAACTGTCCGCCATTTTGGATTTACTTTATGACATATATAATGCTTCTGGGTTGAAACACTTCCGAAGATAAGAGAGACAAAAAAAAAAAAAGATATAGAGAGACTTTCTCCTTTCCCTTGGTGATTTCCGCACCTTCCCCCACAACCATCCTCCCTCTTTCCACAAGTGTCCAATCGTTTTTACATGTCAAATACTAGGTGAGGTACTGGAAATGATAGTGAACAAAACCAAACATACCTCATGTCAGCTTGGTGTTTGTGACAGTAATGGAGGCAGGGATTAAACACACAATTACCTAAATAATATTTAATGTAATCTCCTAAAGTATGTCTGTGATAAAGACAGTAAATTGGTCATGTATAGATTTATATCATCATGTAGCCTAGGGGTGTGACCTAGTTTGGAGGTTGACAGATTTTCCTTGAGGAAGTGATAATAGAGATGGAATCCGAGTAACAATACATTTTAGCAAATGAAATGAGAGAGGAAGAGTATGCCAGGCAGAGGTAACAGAATGTATTAAGGGTTGGTGTTCAAAAGATACTCAGACATTGTGTTTTGTTTGTTTGTTTGTTTGTTTAATCTCTCGTGGTTTGAGTCTTTTAAAAATAATCTTCTATGTCTCTACATGCTCAATGTTTTTTAAACATGCAGCACATAATTATGCTAACTATTTGATGTTCTTGTCTACTAAAATCTGTATAGTTTCTGGGTCTGTTTCTATTGGTTTATTTTTCTCTTCATCGTGAATGTATTTTTCTGCTTTTCAGATGTCTAGTCTTTTTGTTAAAATTTTTTTAAAAAGATTTCTTATTTATTTGACAGAGAGAGAAAGAGCACAAGCAGGCCAGGGAAAGGGAAAGGGATCCCTGTTGAGCAGAAAGCCCAATGCAGGTCTTGATCCCAGGACTCTGGGATCATGATCTGAGCCAAAGGTAGATGCTTAATCAACTGAGTCACCCAGGATCCCCTGGATGTCTGGTAAGCCTTGATTGTATGCAGAGAATGTAAATTTTACCTTAATGGGTGTTAGATATTTTTGTATTTTTATCTATTCTTAAATTTCATTCTAGGAGGCTACTAAATTACTTGTAAAGAGTATAAAGTTTTGCTTTCATTTTAAGTTTTGTCTGGTGGAATCTGAACAATCTTTAGAGCTAATTAATAAGTTGGTAATCTTTTGAGTATTCAATCCAATGGCCCTTATATGAAGAGATTTTCTGTTCTCCCTGGTGGGCACTTGAGCTATTCCCAGCTTTGGGTGAACGCCAGGGCTTGTGTTCTCTGTACCTTCTGAGAAGTTTCTTTCTCTAGTTACTGGTAGTTTCATCACATACAAGGACTCATCAGTACTCAGCTGAGGACTCAAGGATGACCCTCTGTAGATCTCTGGAGCTCCATTTTTGTGTAAGCCATTCCTCTCCACTACTCTCTCCTGTGAGCTACAGCTGCCTTGGCAGCCTGGACTTCTGGGCTCTTTCTCCTGTGCTACATCCTATAAAGTCTCTGGGCAGTAAGCTAGGGCAAATATAGGGCTCACCTTGCTTGTTTCCCTTCCTTCAGCAATGAGAAGTCCCGTGTTGGTGACTGTCCAATGTCTGTAAATCTTTGTTTGATATCTTGTCTATTTTCATGGTTGTTTCAGGCGAGAGGGTAAATCTGGTCCATGTTTTTACTGTTATTTTTATTATTTATTTATTTTATATATATATATAAAAGATTTTATTTATTTATTTATATGACAGACAGAGATCACAAGTAGTCAAAGAAGCAGGCAGAGAGAGAGGAGGAAGCAGGCTCCCTGCCGAGCAGAGAGCCCGATTCGGGGCTCAATCCCAGGACCCTGGGAACATGACCTGAGCTGAAGGCAGAGGCTTTAACCCACTGAGCCACCCAGACACCCCTTTACTGTTATTTTTAAAAAATATTTCATTTATTTATTTGTCAGACAGACTGAACATGAGCGCAAGCAGTGGGGAGCTACAGGCAAGAGGGAGAGGCAAGCTCCCCTCTGAGCAAGAAGCCCCATGCGGGACTCGATCCCAAGACCCTGGGATCATAACCTGCACCAAAGGCAGATGCTTAATTGACTGAGCCACTGCAGCTCCCCTGGTCCATGCTTTATTCCATTGTGGCAGGCAGTGGAAATTTGAAAGGCCATGACAAAATGTCTCTATGGCCAGAATTACATGCTGCCAGATGACACCAGAGTAGTAGATTGGGAATAGGCCATATATTGATCTGAAATATTAATACAACTTTCTCTTCTTGCCCTTTCATTTACACTCTGTATACATATTAGCTTCAGGCACCCATCTACCTGGGGGTGGGACGTGACATGCTAGGGACACCGAAGCATCCCTATGCTATGTTAAAAGTATAATACAGTGCTAAGTGAGCTGAAGGTCCTGGAAAACCTAGCACGGAGTAAAAAGGATACAGTGTATGGGGACCGAGTATGGTTGAGGCTAGCAAAAATCCTGTCCAAGAGGTTGATGAGATCAGTAGCACTTCATTTCCAATGCTGGGCGCTGGGAGGCAGGGGTACGGGGAGGGGGTGGGGATTCCAGAAGAGCCATTTCATGGCCCAGACCAGCCAGGATCCAAAGAATGTCCTGAGAAATCTCCAAAGAAACTCCTGAGGAGTTTCAAATAACCTTTGTCCCATCCCTCATTACCTTCAACCCCCTCCAGTATATATAGGGTCACCTCTACTTCCCTATAAGCTTGAATGTTGCCTAGGGGGAAAGTGAAGAGAGGAGATAGAACTTATGTTTGCTCAATTGTTTGTTTGTTTTTTAAGATTTTATTTATTTATTTAACAGAGAGAGAGAGAGAGCATAAACAGGGGAGCAGAAGAGGGAGAAGCAGACTCCCCACTGAGCAGGGAGCCCAATGTGCGATTTGATCCCAGGACCCTGAGATCATGACCTGATTCGAAGTCAGAAGCTTAACCAACTAAGCAACCCAGAAGCCCTAGGTTTAGCATTTAGTCAACTCATCTAAACAACCTGAAACTGAATAAACGGGCATGCACCAAAATTTCCTCTCATCTGACCTTTCTGATTCCTTTAGCTACCCTTCAGGATGAGACCTTTTGAGTAATAGCAGATCGGTTAAGAGGAAACAAAGGGGCTTTTCTTTTCTTTATGAAAAATATGTCTACATGTAGTGTGAGTAAATCTGCAACCTCACTGCAAGGTTAAGAATCTCTGACCTGGGGTGTCCAAGAAGTTTTTTATTTTTATTTTTATTATTATTTTTTTTAGATTTTATTCATATTGACAGAGAGAGATCACAAGCAGGCAGAGCAGCAGGCAGAGAGAGAGTAGAAACAGGCTCCCTGCTGAGCAGAGAGCCCCTTGCAGGACTCGATCCCAGGACCCTGAGACCATGACCTGAGCTAAAGGCAGAGGCTTTAACCCACTGAGCCATCCGGGGACCCCCCAAGAAGTTTTTTAAAAAAAGAAAAAAAAAGAAAAGTTTTTTTTTTTTTTTTTAAAGTTAAAAGGTGTTTTTGTTTGTTTGTTTGTTTGTTTGTTTTTTTTAACTCTGACTTAACATTAGGAAGCCAATTAAATCTTTTAAAAGCACACTTGGTAGGAGGGACAGTGTTTTGTATTTTGTGTTTCAAAAATTTAGTGACTGGAAGCTTAGAGGTCTTTCAGAGACTTTTATTCTTTTTTAATATTTTTATTTATTAATTTGACCGAGAAGCAGACTCCCCACAGAGCAGGGAGCCTGATATGGGGATCAGTCCCAGGACCCCGGGATCATGACCTGAGCTAAAGTCAGCCACTTAACGACTGAGCCCAGGTGCCCCTCTTTCAGAGAATTTTATATAGTTAACTGCAAAAATTAATTGAAAAAAATCAGATTAAAAAATAGTTTAAGAATAAATTTAGTGGTACTTTGATATACAAAGGTTTTACCACTATCCCAAGGTTCTTAAATGTCTATACTAATAAAAAATGCTAGAAGAAAGGCAAGCCTCATTTTTCATAAACATTAAGCCCTTTTGACACCAAACGTCCAACTCTTGGTTTCAGGGTCATCATCTCAGGGTCATGAGATTGACCCCTGCATTAGGCTTTGTGCTGGGTGCAGAGCCTGCTTTGAGACTCTCTCTCTCTGCCCCTTCCCCTCCCTTCCTTCCCTCCCCACCCCCTGGTGCTCTCTCTCTACAACAAAATAAATATTTTAAAAAAATTAGCTACAAAGGGGCATCTGGGTGGCTCAGTCGGTTAAGCATCTGCCTTTGGCTCAGGTCATGATCTCAAGGTCCTGGGATGGAGCCCCATGGCATGCCGCTCTGTCTACTTGTTCTCTCTCTCTCTCTCTGTCAAATTAAAAAAATCTTTAAAAAATTATCTTCATAAAAAAGCACTCATTTAAAAAAAATAATAATTCCGGATGCCTGGGTAGCTCAGTCTATTGGGTCATTGCCTTCGGCCTCAGGTCATAACCCTGCCGTCCTAGGATCGAGTCCTTCCTTGGCCTCCTTGCTCCATGGGAAGCCTGCTTCTCTCTCCATCTCTGCCTGCCACTCTGCCTGCTTGTGAGCCCTCTATCTGACAAATAAATAAGTAAAATAAAATCTTTTAAAAAACAATAATAGTAATTCCATACCAAGGGATAGATCACCATTCTTTCTCAGGCCTGTGGCTCCACCCTTATCTCAGGCCTGACCAAGTGTCCCATTCTGTTGATAACAGCTGAAACAATTTGTGAAATTCTTTGGATTCATCTTTTCGGGATGGTTGATAACTTTCATTGATAAGGAGTTTTGCTTCTTGAATTAATTAGTAGCTCTTGATATGATTAATTTCTCTAGTCCTTCCTTTATTACTTGTACAAAAGACTGACATAAAATGTTCCTGTAATTTTGCTTTTGGTTATCAGTAATAATATTTTCATGTATTCAATGCAGACAGAAATTCTAGGTTTCACATTTTTGAAGTGTTTTTCTGTCTTTAAAAACCAAAAATTGGTTTCTGCTTAAATCTGCCATTTCACATTTTAACTTAAGTGGATTAAAATCCAGAGGATTTCTTTTTCTTCATTTTATTACATAGATAATATATAATTATTATGACATGATTGAAAGATACAGATCAGGAGAAGTTCAAAGAAAAGTCGTTTGTAATCACAACAGCATAAGGGTAATCACTGTTACCTTCATCTGTTACATATCTTTTGACTTCATATACTTGGTTTATTTATTTAATTTTTTAAAGATTTATTTATTTATTCATTTACTTGACAGAGAGATCACAAGTAGGCAGAAAGGCAGGCAGAAAGAGAGAGGAACGGAAGCAGGCTCCCCGCTGTGCAGAGACCCTGATGCAGGGCTAAATCCCAGGACCCTGAGATCATGACCTGAGCTGAAGGCAGAGGCTCAACCCACCAAGCCACCCAGGCGCCCCTCTTGTTATTTTTAAATATAAAAGAGATTACAATACATATGTGTGTGTGTGTGTATATATTGCTTTGATATTGACTTCTTTCACTTAACAGTATTTAGGTTTCCATACTAGTATATATTATTTTGAAACATAATCCTAAACGGATGCCTAATATTCCATTCTATGAATGTGCCATACTCTTTTTCAAAGGTTGCAAACACAGCCACACGGTGGTACAGACATGATCACAATCACAGCTAAATGTTTGCATGGATTGTGAACTCTTTCCTGCAGGTTGATTGGGAAATTTGTAATCGATTCAGAGGGCTTCACAGAATTGGCTCATTGCCATTTTCTGGATCATGAAAAAGAACAAGCTACACGAGTTACTTCCCCACCTCCAGCATGGAAATCCTACAACCTAATAACACTACAGCGAGACAGCGGCGAGAGCCAGGATGCGTCTGCAAATTCCCAGTTGTACTAATTAGGTTTGTGTGGCCTGTTGCACCATGCAGTCCAGTTCAGAAAATATGACTGCTAGTGACCAAATGATTCATGGAAACATAATATGTTTGAATCTGTTAGGAAAAAAAAAAAAAGAAACCCCCACTTCTACAACTTTATTGGAAGAAGAGATTATCATTTATAGGACATCTCACAGGAAAAATAACAGCTTAAATGCCCGTGTACATTTCAGTGCTTCATGATGAATTTTCCTGGCTAGGTCCTGACTAGAACAGCCAGCAAGCATCCAGGAATCAGCTTGCTCCTAGAGACCTAACAGTAAAATATAAGGCAGATGAGCTAATGACTGAAATTGTGGAGAGGGACCACGTGGAGACTGGGATTACATGGTTCTTGTTAAGAGAGATAAGAGAAAGATGGGAAGGATTGGCTCAGAGCCAGAAGTATTCACAGACAATTCCTGGTTATCTCAATTTTTTAAACAAAATTTTTTTTAAGATTTTATTTATTTATTTGGTTGATTTATTTATTTTATTTATTTATTATTTATTTATTTGACAGAGAGAAATCACAAGTAGACGGAGAGGCAGGCAGAGAGAGAGGAAGGGAAGCGGATGCGGGACTCGATCCCAGGACCCTGAGATCATGACCTGAGCCAAAGGCAGCGGCTTAACCCACTGAGCCACCCAGGCGTCCTCTCTTTTTTTTAGAAGTGCGTGTCCTTAACTCCTTGAGGATCATTCAGAAAGATTTAGAAAGCAAGCTACTAAGTCATGAGCTTTAGGCAATGCATTTTGAGCCCATCGGAGAGTATAACTGGTTTGAGAATAATTATAAGTGCGCAGTGGAAAACTAAGACTCACGTGTCCAGATTTGTCTCTGACTGCAAGTTTGGAAGATAGGAAAATGAGCAGTATCATTTAAAGGCAAGGGGCTTTTGATTTCCACATTCAACTGCTAGAAAGCTTCTCTGGTTTCCAAATGTACTAATACCGACAATAAATCAGAATATTGACATTTTAAATTTTCACTTATTGGAAAGATAAATTGTGAAAATATGCAAATATGTATCTATATTTTAGATATATCATCACTTAAAATGTAGAGAAAATTAATAATATGAAATAAAACATACCGAATGGTATAGAACATGATACAATGATTACTCCAGTCCAGATCATCCAGCTTGGGAAACAATATCTTACCCATACTGCCAAGGTGTTTGTGTTTCCTCCCCAGTTGCATTGTGACATATGTAAGCATTGCTAAAAAGGTGTAACAATTTCGGACACCTTTAAATTCTATTTGCATTAAATTGTACGATGTTTTCTCTGTACTGTGTTCATAAGAATCCACCACATTGATACCCTAAGGACAAGGCCACTTGCTTTATTCTTGAATAGAGTCACATATACCGAAGTGAAATATATTCATCCATTCCATTGTTAGATATTTAGCTTGTTTCCAGTTTCTTGCTATTGTATCTGCTGCTGGTGTAAGCTTTTTCCCTGTGGTTCCTGTGCATAGCTTTGAGTAGGCCTGTGGGAGATATTTCCAGCATGGAATTCCTGAGTTTTAGGGTGCATACACTTCTAACCCAACAAGATTTCGACAAACTGGACTTAAAACGTTTTTACCCAGGTGTACTTCAACCAGCAGTGGATAATATAATTAATTCCACATAATTCCACATTTTTGATAACACTCTGCTTTGTCAGGGTTTTCAACAATTGCCATTCTGATCAGCGTGAAATGATAGAGTGGTTGTAACTTGTACCTTTATTTCTGGGTAAAAAAAAAAATGTATATATATATATATATATATATATATATACACACAGATATATATTTTTAAGACTATTTTTTAGAGGGGTGCGGGGTGCTCAGGCAGCTGAGTGACTGACCAGTGATTTCAGCTCAGGTCCTGATGTCATAGGTCAAGAGAACCAGCCCAGTGTGAGGCTCTGAGCTCAGCAGAAAGTCTTCTTGAGATTCTTTCACTTGGCTCCTCCCACTACGCACATGCGTGTGCATCCTCTCTCTTTCTCTCTCTAAATAAATAAGTCTTTTAAAAAAGACTATATATATATATATTTTTAAAGATTTTATTTATTTATTTGACAGACAGAGATCACAAGTAGGCAGAGAGACAGGCAGAGAGAGAGAGAGAGAGAGAGGGAAGCAGGCTTCCTGCGGAGCGGAGCAGAGAGCCCGATGCGGGGCTCTATCCCAGGACCCTGAGATCATGACCCGAGCCGAAGGCAGCAGCCCAAACCACTGAGCCACCCAGGCGCCGCAAAAAAGACTATATTTTAAAGCAGTTTTAGGTTCCCCAAAATTTGTGCAGAGGGTACAGAGATTTCTTCTATGTCTCCTACCCCATCATGTATAGACTCCCCCATTGTCAATATCATCTCCCAGAGCGGTACTTTTGTTGTGACTGATGAACCTATGCTGATGCATCATAATCACCCAAAGTCCATAGTTTACATTAGAATTTACTTGTGATATCAGACATTCGGTAGCTTTGGACAAATGTCTCATGACATGCAACCATCATTACAGCATCATACGGTGGAATTCCACTGCCCTAAAAAATCTTTTGCCTATTTAGACTCTCACTCCCAATCACTAGCAACTACTGATTTTTTTACTATCTCTCCCTGGATCTACCTTTCCTAGACTGTCATATAGTCGGAATCATATAATGGATAGCATTTTTGGATTGGCTTTTTTCACTTAGTAATTTGCCTTGAAGGTACTTTCAAGTCATTTTATGGTTTGATAGCTCATGTCTTTGCAGTGCTCAGTAACATTCCTTTATTCATTCACCTACTGAAGAGCATCCTGGTTGTTTCCAAACTTTAGCAACTACGAATAAATCTGCTATAAGCATCTGTGTGCAAGTTTTTGTGTGGACACAAATTTACAGCTCCTTTGGGTCAATACCAAAAAGCCCAATTGCTAAATAGTACACTAAAAGTATGTTTAGTTGAATACTTTTTTTCATATGTTTATTGGTCAGTCGGGCTTCAGGTTTCTAGTTTCTGAATTTCAGACAAAAATCTTTTATGTATTTTCTCATTGAATTATTTATTTTTGCTTATTGAGTTCTCTATATTTCAGCATACTAAACTTTCACTGTTCACAAATATCTTGACCCGGACTTTGGCTTTTCTTTTAATTTTGTAATGGGATAATTTTGGAAATGAATTTTTTTTAATGAATCATTTTTTAACTGACTGTTTTCTTTGTTTAAAGAATTCTTCTTGATATGGAGTTTTCAAAGATAATCTATATTTTTTTCAAAAAGTCCCTAAGATTTGCTTTTTATGTGAATATCATGTATCTTTTATATGTCATTTTACCCTCTTAAAGCATTTTGTCTTAGTATCTGTTTTGTTTGACATCATTATGACTATTTTAGCTTTTTTTAGTTAGTTCATTTTTTTCCTGTGTGTGTCATACATACCTTGTTCTATGTTTTTGTTTAGCTGTTTATCTTTTTCTATGATTTACTTTTAATTTTTCTGATTTTCTTTGTTTACATGTATCTTTTAGGAATAGCATGTAGTTGGCTTTTAAAAAAAGTTCTAGCCTGAAAATCTTTTTTCCTTTAATTAGCAGATTTAGTCCATTGATTTTTATTATGATGATGCATATGTATTGAATTTTCTTCTTTAAATGTGTACTTTAAAAATATGCCTTTTTTCTTCTTTCCTTACTGCTTATTGGAATAATGAGCTTTTTTAAGTTCAATTTTTCTGGTTAAAAGATACATACTTTATTTTAGCTCTTCAGAGGTTACCTTTAAAATTTCAACACAGGTAGCTGACTGAACCCAAAGATAATCCTTAAACAATACAAGAAATATTTGAACACTAAGGACAACCAGCCCAATTCATTTATAATTTTAGTTTCCTTTTTCCTCCTTGTTTTTAGTTCTGGTGATTTCTCTTCCTTTTTTCATAGTTAAGATCTGTATTTTAAAGATTTTTATTTATTTAGTTGACAGACAGAGATCACAAGTAGGCAAAGAGGCAGGCAGAGAGAGAGGAAGGGAAGCAGGCTCTCTGCTGAGCAGAAAGCCTGATGGATGCAGGGCTCAATCCTAGGACCCTGAGATCATGACCTGAGCCGAAGGCAGAGGCTTTAACCCACTGAGCCACCCAGGTGTCCCCTCAGATCTGTATTTTAAAGAATGTTTGTTAATTTTTTTTCGGCACTTTTAGGTATTTTTAGCATTCATTTCCCCCCACCCCACCGCCCCAGGATGGATTAAGTACAATATATCAGAGACAAAATCAAGTTTGACTTTTGGGTCCATGTTGCCCAGCAATGGCTATTCTTTCCATAGGGCTGACAGTTCTTTGTAGACTGGAGAAGAGCATGAAGTAGTCAGCTTCAGAAGAATAGGGTTGCCCAAAGGGACGAAAGAAGCCCAAAGCAGAGCCTGGGACAATGCGGATGATATTTCTACTTCACAGTTCTACCTAAACCTGAGCTTGCCCACAGTTTTAATTAAGTGATGTCTATTTCTCCTAAGGATTTACTGTGCCTTTGTCAGAAGCAAACTCACTGCTGACTTAGAAAATAATGGGTTATTTTTTTCCTTTGGAGTTCAGAGTTTTCTCCAGGGAGAGTGAGGGAGGAAAAGTTTATCTTCTGTGACTGATGGAAAGCTCTATGCTCCTTCACAGCAAGGAAAAGTTTTATGATACTTCAAAAGTAAAGTCCTCGGGCCCCTGCTGGGGACAAGCGCAGAAGCTGCTAAGAGAACAAAACTATAATAGATGCCTTGCTCAGAAAATCTAGCAAGTTGAGTCTGCTGGAGCTAGATCTTTACCCTTTACATGTTTCAGCTCAGGGAATGACTGCAAGGGGAGGCTTATTAGAACTGTCACAAAGGTTTGCCTACCTTGAAATGAGTTGAATCTGTCAAACCCACCCTCTACTTGCATAAAGATGCAATTTCAGGTAATAGTACCTGGCTAGTGCTATTTCTTTATGTGGTGTCTTACCACCTGCTCTGTGTTCTTTCCTTTTAGAGTGTTATTTTGGTGCTTAGGTAGATACGGGAAGTGTGTGCTAAGTAATTAGGTTAAAATTAGTCCTGGGTCTCCTGGGGTCTTTTCCAGCTGAGTCTTCCTTTTTAAGGATGTGGGCTTTGGGAATTCATGAGAGATTCGTAAGATGTAGGAGACACAGGTAAAGAATTCATAGTGCACTGGAAAAACTCTGAACAAATAGGGGTTAGGACTTGGGGGGACCAGAGAAGGGAGGAGAAATAGAGATACTTGGAGCAGTCAGCCACCTTGATTCCTATTGGCATGACTGCAAGAAGGTGTAGCCTACTTTCTACATAGATTTTGAGCAACTTAAAGAGGACTGATGCCTTATTCACCTCTGTATCTGCAGTAAGTATAGCTGTCTAACCAAACAGGTGTTCAATCAGATCTGAATTGGAAAAAACATTTACAGCTCACACTTTAGAAGGTCAAAGAATAAACAGAGATGAGAAATTAGACAGATTTTACTTTCATTTTTTCCACTTGTGACAGACACTGGTAAAAAAAAAAAAGTACGTAAAATAGCAGCTTCTAACAGTATCAGAATTTTCTTGAGATTGCTATTTTGCATTCTATGTAGAAGTTTTTTACACTAAAAATATATTTGCAAATGATTAACCCATTTGAGAACTTATAAGTACTAATATGTTAATGTTAACACTGCTACATCTCCATTCATATTTTTCTCTCATCTCTCACGCACTGCAAATGATTAGGATTCACTAAAGCAGTGACTTTTTGGGGAGGAGGGGTTGGTTAGAGCCAGAAAATGCACCCGTAGGATGATTCTTTAGAATGCTGCCTCCAAAAGAGCAGGCTACATGCATGCAAGTCCAAATCTCGGACTTTCAGGCCTAGAAAGTGATTTCTTGATTTTATGATCTGTCACCCCAGAAAGTAAGTATCTGGGCCTCATCTAAGGGGTTATGCATACTCCAAACACAGAGGGGCTTAGAATGATTTGGAATTGCTGATGCATGATGAATTAGAGTTAGTTGAGTTATATCACAGAGAATAATTATCAAATGTTTTACAAAACATCCCTGTTTTTTAATGTCTTTGGAGCTAGGAATTGTTTTTATATTTTAAAATGGTTAAAAATCAAAACAGGAAGAATATTTCATGAGGTCTGAAAATTATTGAAAAGTCAAGTTCCGTGTTCATTAATAAAGTTTTATTGGAACATTGCTAAACTCGTTCATTCATTTAGTATCGATGGTTGCTTTCATACTACATCAGCAGAGTTCAGTAGTTTTGGGAGAGACAATATTGGCTTGCAAAGCCCAGAATATTTACTTTCTGGACCTTTACAGAAAAAAATGGATGCTCCCTACTTTATGTCATTGTCAGAGAGAATCCCGTGCCAGGGTCAGAGAGAGATGGGTTAACTTTTTTTCTTTTATTTGTATATCAGTGCCTATAAGATGGTCTTCCCTCTGGTTTCTATATAGTCAGGAGCATAGTTTGAGTAACCATTCATAATTTTTTTTTGATTTTTTAAAAAGATTTTATTTATTTATGAGAGAGAGAGAGAACATGAAGAGGGTGGGGCAGAGGGAGAGAGAGAGAGAAGCACTTTCTGCTGAAACCTGACATGGGACCTGATCCCAGGATCCTAGAATCATGACCCTAGCCAAAGGCAGACGCTTAACTGACTGAGCCATCCAGGTGCCCATGTTATGATATTTTAGATAAGAGGTCACAGGAAGATCCCAAATGTAGTCCAGTTTGGTTATATATGAACACGTGGACATAGATGGAGTGAAGGACAAAGAAGTCTGTTTCCTGCAGGTCCCAAAAGAATCATAAAATTTTAACTTGACTATTGCCATGTACAGGATACTAGCTCTGTGGATTTCTATTTGGTATCTCTCTCTATATATTTTTTTCTTTTAGTTTTTATGTTCTTTAAATACCACACCATATTTTGGAATGTTTAAAAGCCACGTAGATAATAGTTCAGTTTTGTTTTCACAATCGAGGATGAAATGTGTATGCCTTTAAGATTATTTAAAGGGGTTTCATTGGGTTATGGGGACATTCAAAGTTAAATAAAACTGCTGGCCCCATGACATACACTGTTCTCTGGAGTTATATGTCAGGAGACTGAAATTCTACCTTCCTATTCCCAGCGCTCTGCTTCACAGCTGCAGAGACGATGATTAATATTCTGTGAGTAACATTCCACTGGTGTGAGAGTAAGGGGGACAGAGTTCAGTCCCATTTCTGCCTGCAACTAATTTTGTAGCTTGAAGCTCCTCATTTAAATTTTGTTGTTTTCAGTTTTTGAAAATTACAAACTAATGTAGTTTGACTAGATGACCTTCATGCTTCCAAAGCATGATGCTCTTGTTTTAACTTATATATTTTTTAAGATTTATTTATTTGTCAGAGAGAGAGGAGGAGAGAGAGAGAGTGGCAGAGTTAGAGGGAGAAACAGGCTCCTCACTGAGCAAGGAACTTGATGTGGGACTTGATCCTGGGACCCTGGGATCATGACCTGAGCTGAAGGCAGATGCTTAACCAATTGAGTCTTCCAGGCGTTCGTATTTTAACTTATTGTGAGCATTGCCTCTTTCCCTACTTAACTGACTCCAAATACCTTGATTTTTTTCTAAAGTAATGTATTTGCTGCCTATTTGAAATGGGGTGGAGTTTGTTTTGTTTTTCACATAATTAAACTATTGCAATGAATAGCATGATTAATATATTGTAATGAAATATTATTCACTACATTTAAAAGAGAAGTCATCATCTGTCTTAGGAGCCAGTCAATGTAATGGAATAAAGCAATAATCATAAAATAAGCTATATAAAAAATAAATAAAATAAGCCACATAAGACAACTAGCCCTATCTACATCAAGTAAGAACATCCTGATGGTGCAGATGTGGAGGAATGGGGAAAAAAATCTCAGAGCATTTTATTAAAAACTAAACCCAAACTAATCTTCTTTCATCCAGCAAAACAAACAACTTCTCAAACATCCATCTTCTTCCCATGTATCCATGTTTCAGGGTCAAAGTAGTAGTATTTGTTGACTATTACAGGCACAACATTTGGCAGTTCAACCCTCTTCAGACTTTGAGAGTAATGAAAAAGGGAGAAGGGTGAAAAGAGGAGAGGCAGAAATAGCCAATAGAGCACAGAAGAGATCAAAGAAGATGAGAGAGAGGAGAAAAATGTGTTTAAATTTCAAGTTGATGATAACATTCTAAGACCACAGCACATTTTTATTTTGTTTTCTTGAAAAAGAATCTTTGACCTCATGAAACACTGTGAAAATGTCTCGTTCTTCCTGACCCCATTAAAGAACATTGAGTTCGAGACTGACTACAAATAATCCAAATAAGAAAGTTCTATTTGGTATTTACTATGACAGGACACACTTCATCTCAAAGACATTTTTTTGATGGTAAGTTTGGACAGTCTGTTGTCTTTTCATGTAGTTCACTGATGAGCAACCAGGTAGTTGAAGATAATTTCTGCTTTTCTACAGCTTGAAGACTAAATCATAAAAAGTCGCATAATAGTTTAGTTTTGAAAGGAAACATGTTTTAAACCAAATCACCTAGAGGATGATTAATTATATCTAATCAATATACATATATCTATCTACATATAGATATATAGATATATCTAATCTATATCTCTCTATATTATATATATATATATATATATATATATATATATTTTACTCCTTTATATAAATACTTAGTCTAGGCAAGTGACACTTAGCCATTTCACATTCATAAGATTGCCTCTCTGCCCAAACCCCCAAACAATTTGCTCCTTTTTGATGAAATGGTTGTGCTTTTATTAATATTCATTAGGTCACTTTGATAATTTACTGTCAGGATATGAAATACTGTTAGTGTGCCTCCCTTGCCGATCAAGACAAGTGTGAATGCATAGAATCAGCATTTCATTTTGAGAGGAAGACCGATTTCAAGATCTAATGCAGGACTCACCAACAATGGACAGAAAAAGTCATCAATCCACGCCTTGGTACCCTCATCTAAAATGAGGGCAGTGGACACAATTTAGCTTCTCCTTCTCTACAATACTATGAGTAGAGTAAAATAGGAAAAAGGAATGAGATAATGCTTGCAATGAAATACTACAATATTACAATGAAATTCTCCTGTCCGGAATCTCAAGTACCACAAGGGTGGAGCTCTCCATGACTATCAGCTAACTGATGGCACATCATTGCCATGTGAGGAAAGCAAAAGACCAACAACTTACTTCACTTCTTGGAACCAGCATTTGCAGTAAAAGTCAAAGACAAAAAAAATCAAAGAAATCATGGTCCCTGTCCCTAAGCAAGTGTAGAGATGTTTGCAGATGAATATGTAAACTGAATTCAAATAGTATGTAGGAGTAAATAAAATAGGTATTCAAACAAAAGGATTCCAAAATGTAAACTATTTGCTGACAGTATTAGTTTCTTATTGCTGTTGTAACAAATTGCCACAAACACAGTGGTTTAAAACACTGCTGATTTGTTATCTTAACATTCCAAAGATTGGAGTCAAAATGAGTCTGTAAAATCAATGGGTTTGTAGGGCTGTGTTCCTTTTCTGGGGACTTTAGGAGGGACTTCATTTTCTTGTCCTTTCCTCCTGCATTCCTTGGCTCGTGGCCCTCTTCCTCCTTCAAAGCCAGCCATGGTCAGTGGAGTTTGTCTTGTATCATATCACTCCAACATTCATATTCTGATGCTCTCATCCACTCATAAGGACCATTCTGACCACCTTGGGTCCACCCTGATAATGTGGAATAGTCTCCCATTAGCAATCTTAATTCCATCTTTAATTTTAATTCCCCCTTGCCATATAAATTATATATCATGGGATCTGGGGATTAGTATACAGATATCTTTGGATTAGTATATGGACATCTTTCACCCATCACACTGATAGATGGTAAGTATTGGCTTCCTAATGGCTCTGATGAGCAATTCCAGTTAATCTTGCTCATGCTACACTTAAGAACATGCATTCTGTTCCATAACTTTGAGATTCTTCACGAGTCTGATATGAGTCTTTGAGAATTCATTTGGGATGCAGAGGAGGGCTGGGTTAGAACATCTCTGCCATTGTTCCTATGGGAACTCTGAACCCCTTTGCCCATGCTTAATCCTGGTTCATTCTGATCATGTGTTGTTTCAGTTTGTGTATCTCCAAGGAAATGATGTTTTATAAATAACATCTGTTTCTTATAGACCATGAATCATCAATTGGTCCCCAGGACCCTAAGGCCTTAGATACTTTAATACTAATTCGTAGGTCTTTGATGGTATCATTTCCAAGAACACTGAAATTTTTTTTTTTTAACCAAGACAGAACTGCAGTTAAAACTCATTAATGCCCTTCAATATTAATATTATTCTTGCTTCCAAATATGATGATGCAGAGAAATGATGACAACTAATTATTCTGTATTGCTGTAGGAAGTTGACTCAATTCCTTCTCACAAAATTTCTAAATTTTCCTTCCAGATTCTTACTTTCCAAATCAAACCCAGTATTTTAGAACTAAAACAGGAAGTAAAATAGTAGGAACTGAGGTTAAAGAATACAGTCATAGTAGGCATTGTGGGCCTTTCCACCTCATCCTAAAGAAGAAAAATAAAATTGAATTGTTAGGGTGCTGGGTATGAGATTACTCAGGGTTTTTTTGTTTTTGTTTTTTTTCAACTAAGAAAAGAGCATGGTCTCCACCTATTTTCTTTAGCCAGAGCGATGCTGCAACCAGAAGCCAAGAAATGCTGATTCCTTGATTCTTCTATAGCTTTAAGGTAGATCTGCAAAGGAGCTTCTATCTTAAAGCCTTAGGATTGAAAATACATAGTAGAAACCTGTTTAAATATTTCTTTTGAAATTAATGTTTCATACCTTTTTGACTATAAAGGAAATACTTGTTAAATTGTAAACACATCAAAAACGATTATAGAATTTAAAGAATTAAAAATCACCCATAACTTCCTTGCCAGCTTATGATTACAGTTTTTGTTATATTTCTCTCTATTTGGTAATAATCTTTCCTGGATGATATGAAAGGAATCAGCATTTATTAGCAGCTTCTTATTTTGTTTCCATCCTTCATAATTCAACCAGCCCTATTTTACTGATTTACTTACAAATTTTACACATAGAGTTCTGCAGAGTCTAAAAGAAAAATAAACCAAATAAACCAATAATAAACTAAAAAAATAATAAACCATGTAATAAATAAAATTTGCCCTTATGGAAGTTCAGAAATGGAATTTATGTAAGTATCATCTCTTCACTATTCCTACCTCTAGGGTTACTAAATGGCATTGCTAAGAAAGAAGAAAAAGAAGCAAGGAAGGAAGAAAGGAAGAAAGAAAGAAAGAAAGAAAGAAAAAGGGAGGGAGGAAAGAAAGGGGGAGGGAAGGAGGGAGGAAGAAAAGAAAAAAGAAAAATGTCTGAATATTTTGTGCATTCTGTTAACTCTGGGAAAACAGAGATAAAGAACACGCGCACAAGTTCTTCAAAGAGCTTATAGTGTGATGGCATAGCAAGACCTATACTTCCCCAAATGATTTCAATATAAGGAAGCAACTCATTAAGGATGAAATGAGGGCTACACACAAAACTGCCAGATGAATTTAGGAGAGCTCTTTTTGGTGTACAGTAAAGAGGCTCTTGGGGATGTTTCTGTGAAGGAGTTAAGATTTGAATTACTCCTTCGGATTACATGAGGGCATTGGTCATTCACCTTCCCCCCTTCATTTAATAAATATTTATTGGTTACTTATTGGAAATATTGCAGAGCACATAGTTTGGTGTATGTTTGAAGACTGGTGAGGACTAATTAGGCCTATTGTAGATTGGCTTTGCTGCAAGTTGCTATCCTATCAGCAGACAAGCAGGGTAAATGTTGGCATGAGACCACAAATAGAAGCGAGTGGTTGAGGCTTTCTCACATCTCTTAGTTCCTCCAGAGACAGGACTCTAATTTTCAGCATTCAGGGAAGAAGAACTTCAAGGCAGATGAGCACTTTTTTGCAATGTTGTGGGTCATTTAGAGCCATACCAGCATTCCATGGTCCAACCCATTACAGCGTGAGGAAATCACTGCTATGGCCCAGTTACATTTTTACATGTGTTATATCCTTCTGCTTTGGGCCCACACAAGGTTTCAAGGCAGAGGGTCATTATCCAACACGCTATTAATCCTTAACACTGTATAAGGGAGGCGCTAGACAGAGAAGGTCCCTGCCCTTAGAGAGTATACATTCTGAAGGAAAATAAATAAAATAGAAAGTGGGAAGGAACATGGAGAAGAAAGGACAATGTGTACAATGATATGGAGGTGTAATCTGTTCGTGAGATAAGAAGGATTATCCAGTGAGTATCTTTGGAACAGAGAACAAACCTACAGGGATGATAGGGGATAGGTTGTTTCAAATGAGTAAGAGAAATAAAATGAAGAATCTTTTATTCTAGAGAAAGACATTTGAATGCTATACTAAAAATAATAAGGAGCTGTTAAAGTCTATTGCAAATATGGTGAGGATTTTTGTGAGAAGACTGAACTAGCTATAGTGTGCAGTAGATTTGGAGGATCAGAGACCAATGGGGATAGTTATTTTGTGTGTTAACTTGACCAGACCACAAGATGCCCAGACATTTGGTCAAACATTATTTTGGTGTGTCTGTGAGGATGTTTCTGGATGAGGTTAACGTTTAAGTTGGCAGACAGACTGAAGAAGATGCTTTCTCTAATGTGAGTGGGCCTCATCTAATCCGTTGAAGTCCAGAATAGAAGAAAAAAAAAAAAAAAGAATTTCCTCTCCGATTGCTTTCAGCTGAGACATTGGTTTTTCCTGACTTTATATTCCACCTGAAATTTCTACTATTCCTGGGTCTTGAGTCTGAGATTTATATGTAATATAACAGAACCAATATCTTATTGGTTCTGTTTTTCTGGAGAACTCTCACTGATTCAGCTAGTTAAGAGACTTTTTGTTGTATTTCAGGTGAAAGGTAATAAGGGCAGGGAGTAAGAGAGTGACTCTGAGGGGACAAAGGAAGGAAGAATTGAGGATGAAATTTATAGGAAAGTAACTAGAACGTAATGAGTGAGTAACTGACTGACTGGGTAGGGATGCCTGAAGCTTATTGGATACCTGAATCAACCTGATTTTCCTAGAAAGTAGAGGCATGCAGCAAAACTTTCTTAGTAACACTTTATTTGGGTATGAATTCTTAGAGAAAGAAAAATGTGGGAAAATCAAAAGAAAGATGAGAGAGGAAAAGCCACAGCTTTGTAAGAAACCCATACGGTCAGTCACATGTAACTTCTCTGGAGAGGCTGTATGGAATTGCTTTAACTTGCAAGTATCTGATGGGGGAAAGAAGGAATGAAGTTATTTCTATCTGCCAGCCCCACATCCTCTTCCATCTCTTAGTGGTCCAAATTCTTCCCACAAGGCATTAATTCCCTTGCATTTGCATAAGCATAAGGGAAGCCGAGACAGCCAAGATAGCCTAGAGCTGGGGGGTGGGGGGGAGCCTGCCAGCCGGTGTTAGAGAATTGTCTCCTTGCCTGCTTGTCTGTCTCGGGGCTTGGCTGGGTGACCCAGTTCAGGTCCTTCATGAGGTCCCATATCTTCTCATGCTTGAACAGCAAGAAGAGAGTCCAGGTGGGAGGCCGGTGGGGCAAGAGGAGACATCAAATGTACCTACCTCCCATGCGACCTGGCATGGCCCAACGGAAGGTGCTCTAAGGACTGGCCTCTGCTAGGAAGGAAATATGGCTCAGTGAGTCTCTTTCTAGGGAAGACCAGAGACTCCATTATGATTACATATCATGCTGGTGCCAGGTGCTCATCCTGAAGGGACATCAGAATCTTTGGGCCAGTGAATCTGAAGAAGAGCAAAACTGGGTTTGGAAGTGTGAGTTCCAGAGAGAATGATGTTACCACTGACCAGGACCAGACAATCCTCAGGAGAAATTGACATTTCCCAGAAAAGGAAGATGAATCATTTGGCTTTATACAGTTGACTGTGATACTGAGGGGACGGCTTGCAGTGGGTATCAAAAAATCATGAATCAATGAAAAGTTAATGTTTGATGGGACTTTAGAGGCCATGGCATTACCATTTCTTATTTGACAGATAGTAGAAGACATGATTCAGAGTAGCTGCATAATTTTACAAATGTTATAATGTGTTAGTTATCGACGGGGGAAAGAAAATAAACTCCTTTCCCTCAGACTGTTACTTTTGACCAGTTGCATGGGAGGCACAGGGGATCCTGAGTTCTCATCCCTGATTTTCTGGTGACAGTGGATTTTGCCTTTTCACCTCTCAGATGAGAATGCTGGCCAATGTAATCCTAAAAATCCCTTCCAGCTCTGATATTCTAGTATTCTCTGATGGATGAAGGAGAGTAATGTAGGAAAAGACATAGATCTATAAGCTTTGGTGACATTTGAGATCCCTAAGATTAAGACCTCCCCTCTATGTGTATAAGAACATGCAGGTGCCAGGTACTCATCCTAAAGGGACACCGGAAAACTCTGGCTGGTGAACCTGGGAAAGTGCCAAACTGGGTTTAAAAGAGTCAGTTCCTCACAGAATGACAGTGCCATTGAGAAGACAAACAACAACAACCAACCCCCCCCCTCAAAAAAAAAACCTTACATAGAAGGAAAACTGACAGAGAACAGGAGGTTAGTGATTATGTTTCATGGTATATCTTGATTTACGGTGTGGGAGGAAGAGGAGAAACCATGAAGGAAACCCACAGAGAAGAAGTGGGTAGTGAAATAGCAGAACAGGAAAGTCCCCAGGGCTGAAGAAAGAGGAAGGGCTGAAAAGGACTGATTAGAAATGGTAAATGCCACCAACATCTAGATAGGGATTGAGGAACGATCACGAGGTATGGCAATAGAATCTTTATATTGAAAGATTCAAAGTTTAATAGGCCAAAGCTAAGGAGTTAATTATTTATGAGAAAATGGGTACAAGAGGGGAGAACATGTTGAGTATAGGCAATTCAAAGACATACTAGAGTAAGAAGTAAGATCTGTAGGATCAGGGTAGGGGAAATAGGTTTGCAGGTAGAGGAGAAGAGGAAGAACTCGAAGATTTGGAAGAAAATTTATCTGAAAGAATGAAGTTCCAGAAGAGGTGGGAGAGGTGAAATACCCCAATGCAAATGGAAAGAATGGTTTTGGCAAGAAGAAAGGCACCTCTTCCTCTAGAAAAGGAGTGGAAGAAGAGTAGAAACATGAAATACAGAGAAATTTAGAGGTGGAGCTTGATAGACATAGAGATGGTTTGAGATGGAGGGAAAAGTAGAGGAGGGATTTTTGTGATAAAGGATTTATCTTCTCAGTCACTCTGGAGGCAACACCCAGATTGGGTGTATGGACTGAGAGGCTGAGAAATAAGAAAAATGATCCCAGCAGATGTTGGAAAGAGAGCCAATTAAAGAATTGTGAGGGGTGCTAGGTGGCTTATTCAGTGAAGGGTCTGACTCTTGATTTGAGCTCAGGTCATGATCTTGGTGTCCTGAGATGGGGCCCTTCCTCTGGCTCTGCGTTCAACACGGAGTCTGATGGGACTTTCCTTCTGCCTCTCCCCCCACATGCACACTCTCTTTTTCCTTCTCTCTCAAAATAAATAAATGACATCTTTTTAAAAAAATTTTTATAAACATATAATGTATTTTTATCCCCAGGGGTACAGGTCTGTGAATTGCCAGGTTTACACACTTCACAGCACTCACCATAGCACATACCCTCCCCAATGTCCATAACCCTACCCCCCTCTCCCAACCCCCCTCCCCCCAGCAACCATCAGTTTGTTTTATGAGATTAAGAGTCACTTATGGTTTGTCTCCCTCCCAATCCCGTCTTGTTTCATTTATTCTTCTCCTACTCCCTTAACCCCCATGTTGCATCTCCACTTTCTCATATCATGGAGATCATATGATAGTTGTCTTTCTCTGATTGACTTATTTCGCTAAGCATGATACCCTCTAGTTCCATCAACATTGTCGCAAATGGCAAGATTTCATTTCTTTTGATGGCTGCATAGTGTTCCATTGTGTTTATATACCACATCTTCTTTATCCATTCATCTGTTGATGGACATCTAGGTTCTTTCCATAGTTTGGCTATTGTGGACATTGCTGCTATAAACATTCGGGTGCACGTGCCCCTTCGGATCACTACGTTTGTATCTATAGGGTAAATACCCAGTAGTGCAATTGCTGGGTCATAGGGTAGTTCTATTTTCAACATTTTGAGGAACCTCCATGTTGTTTTTCAGAGTGGTCGCACCAGCTTGCATTCCCACCAACAGTGTAGCAGGGTTCTCCTTTCTCCACATCCTTGCCAGCATCTGTAAATGACGTCTTTTTAAAAATATATATATTTTATTTATTTATTTAGAGAGAGAGTGTGAGAGAGAACATGAGAGGGGAGAGGGTCAGAGGGCAAAGCTCACACCTTGCTGAGCTGGGAGCCTGACACAGGTCTTGATTCTAGTACTCCAGGATCATGAACTGAGCCAAAGACAGTCTCTTAACCAACTGAGTCACCCAGGCACCCCTAAATAAATGACATCTTTTTAAAAAAAGAAAGGATTTCCAGCTGCTATGAGGTACAGGTAAATAAAATGCAAATGTTTCAGTGGTTCTCACACACACGATTTTACGCCTTTTAGTTTTATGTTGGGGGACTAAGAGTAGAATTGTACAAAGTAGACTTCCCAGGGCTGGGGATAGGCAGAACTGAAAATTAAAGGACAGAAGGTGCCTGGGACTCTAATTAAGGCAGCTTAAAGTTGCTGATCCGTGTTTCAGGCTGAATGGTTAAGGCAGTGGAGTCATGAATGTACCTACCGGGTGAACTAGATACAGCAGAGGGACTAAGAGACTGGCCAAGATCAGCAATATGAGAACGTGGGGAATGCTGGGTCAGAAGGTCATGCTTAGAGAGGGAAACACTCAAGTGGAAAGCAGAAGCAGGGACAACAACATATGTGAATAAAAGATGCCTGTCCTCAGAGAGCTCCTGTATTCTCGGGCAGGCCATCCCTAAGTCAGAACCAGAGTGAATTAGTAGACTCCTCGGTGTCATGACAGAAGAAGGGATGAAAGCAGGGGTGGGGGGGGAGAGTGGGACTGCGAGAGGAGGGTGGGGTGGGAAATAAGTTTTCACAGTGGGTGAGGGTGGTTCTCGTTGGGAAGGTGGGAAGGTGCGATTTGTGTAAACATCAATGGAGGGGGGAGGTTGAGCCATGGAGAGATCCAGGGGAAGAATATTCTGGGAAAAGGAGACTGCAAAAGCAAAGGTGGGAGCATGTATGGGGAACAGCGGGGAGGCTGTCCACTGCTTTTTGCTCTATTGTGCAGCTGGACCTCTTTCTCTTCTGAGCTGTGGAGGTTTGAAGCTCAGTTTTTGTGTCATCACCAGAGACAAGGATGGCGTACGCTCTGCTTTGAATTCCTTCCTTCTATGTAGTAAGTAGCAGTACCTACTTTGTCATTTTGCTGCCTTACTTTTAAGGTGGAGGAATTTATTTTGTAGGCATGAATTGTACACATTTCTGGCTGTGGAAAAATTAATTCTGACCCTATCTGATCCTAAGCTAGAGGAATGAATTCAGAAATGGAGCAAATAAAACTTCACTTCAGGGTGCTAGGGCCGCTCAGTTGGATAAGCGTCTGCCTTCGGCTCAGGTCATGACCCCAGGGTCCTTGGACGGAGCCCCACATCAGGCTCCCTGCTTGCTCAGTGGGGAACCTGCTTCTCTCTCTGCCTGCTCCTCCCCCACTTATATGTTCTCTCTCTCTCTCTCTCTCTGTATCTCTGACAAATAAATAAATAAAATCTTTAAGAAAAATAAAAGAAACTTCACTTCATCACTTTGGGACTTAAATACTCAGGAAGATGAATTCCGTCTATATAAACTGTTTCACTAGAATTTTAAGACTTTGTGGGCTAGTCAAAGTGTCACATAGGGACCTATGATTAATAGAGTCATTCAAAAGAGCTCAGTAACACAATGTGTTCTCACATCAGCATGTGAGAATTCTTCAAAGGCAGAAATCCAGATTTCTTGCGAACATAACTGGCTGGATAAGCCCTTGAGAATTCATAGGTTTTAGCTCGGACTTTTGCCTATGAAGCTATGGCATTGAGAGTTTGAGTCAAGGTTGTTTATTTTTTCAGAAGTCAGGGTGACCCTAGCTTGGATATTGGTTATACAGGAATATGGGTGGAGTGAAAGGCATAAAGGATATAGTTAACACTGGCTTCTTATTAGTTATAAGATAGCACACATCCAGCTGAGCATTGTGACATGTTCAAATGTGGCATGGAATTATTCTTAAAGCACAAGAACTCCTTGGTAATTCTTTCCTGTGTATTTATAATCACAGAACAAAAAAAAAAAAAAAAAAAAAAAAAAAAAGACCTACAAAGATCACAGTAAGTTTTTAAATCAACAATTAATCCTAGGAACAAGTTGTAAAGTTGCATTCCTTACATGAAAACTCCATTTATTTTATCATTTGAACAAATAAATAATTTGAAATAGTTTGAGGAGATTTATAAGAGATGAGGACAAAAGTCAGATGCCAGGGTATGAGTGACAATGTCATTTGATAAATCTCCCTGATATTTTGGTTGTTTACATCTTTGTTTATTGGAGCTCAACTGAGAATGTTGAATTTATCAAAACAAGGTTATCTTTCCAAGCTGTTCTTTAAACAACATAAAGACCACACTATCTCTGGTGAGCTCCTACTTAAACATAATTAGGAAGTGACACTTGAATTTTCTGAGCAATAGTGCTAGTGAAGTTGGAGTCTGATAATTTCTACTAACTGGTGATTCTGCCAGGAGGTTATAGAGAATGGTCAGCAAGACGAGGTAATAAGAGTGCTCTCAACTCTTTCAGGAAAGTCTGTAATTCTCACTCATCAGCTATATCAGTTAGAATGACAGCTTAAAAGTCTGATGTGTCTTTTGCCTCCCTATGAGCGAAAAGAGAAGCACAAGAGGAGGGGCCCCTGTATGGCTCAGTTGTTAATTATCCGACTCTTGGTTTCAGCTCCGGTCATGATCTCAGGTCTTGGGATGGAGCCCGCATGGGGCTCTGCCCTCAGCATGAAGTCGGTCGGCTTGAGGATTCTCTCTCTCCGTTTCCCCTCTGCCCCTCCCCCCACACATGTACAAGCTTACCTGCTCTCGCTCTCTTTCTCATAAACAAACAAACAAACAAATAAATAATAAAATCTGTAAAGGAAGAAAAAGAAGAGAAGTAGAAGAGGAGAGAAAAGGGGAAAAACAGCCTCATTAAAGGGAGAAAACAAAGACCAAACCACAGCCATCTTGGACGCTGGATATTCAGGATAGAAAACTTGTCAACAGAGACAAAATAAATGGAAAAGAGACATCAACAGTCATTAAATTAGAATAGGAGGAATTTGTTTATAATATCACCTCCGTCTAGAAATTGGATGGTGTTAGTGCTGCTGAGCAGAGGGTCAGTAGAGCGACCCGGGGTGGGGGAAGGGGTGCTGGCGGGTTGTGGGGAGCATTTCTCCACTCATTTATCTTGAGGATTTCAGGGGACAAATGAGAAAGATTCCACGTAGGCAAACTTAAACTTCCAGGGAGGCCCAAGGAGGATGTCTAGAGTACTTTAATTAGAAATGGGCTCTGATGTTGGGAGTTAATTTCCTAGGGAAATACCATCTTTAAATGATCTGGTCAGTTAGTCATCTGTAGCTACACCCAAGCGACAACTCTGGGCCACCACTGGTAAAAGGATTGTGCAATCCTTGGTTTGCCTTAAGTGACTATTGAAGACAAAGACAGTTAATTTTCCAAATTTTCAAGTGTTTTTACCCATACTATAATTCTGGGTTATGGGAGTGACTTTAGTCACTTTAGTCACTTTAGCCACATAGCCAGGAAGAAAATGTGTATCAGGAAAATATTTTTTGGGGGGAGTCACTGACCTCAACATTGTGTCAGTTAATTAGAAATTGACCATTTGTATATTACATGACTAAAATGGTTAAGATGGTGGGTCATGTAATAACAGGCAAGATTTTCTTTAGTATAGCTCTTTCTGTGCGCAGGAATAGCTTTTGCTTTATTCTATTACATAAAGATATTGAAAAATGTGGTTGTAGATGCCTAATATTATAATGCATTATGTGAAAACTTTAAGTGTATATCCTCCCAGCATTTGTGTGTCAGGACCTTTCTGTCATTCTTTTTTTGATGGCAAGCAGACACAGTGCATGGCACACATAAAAACAACATATTTACTTTCTCTCTTTTTTTCTGCTCCCTCTCCATGCCCTCCTCCCAAGGAGGAGCTTTGACAATCACAGACCTTCTCAGGTCTCTTTCCCTTTCAATTCTTAATGAATATTTGTGACAAGGATAGCCCAAATGACAATTGTCTATTGCAAGACAGTTTTTTTTTTTTTTTTCCGGAGAGTCATCAGGTATCATGCTCAGCCCCTGGGCTGCTGTGCTTTCGTGGTCTAGCTGGTCAGCTGGAGGGGGCTAGTCCCTCAGAGGCTTTACAGAAGAACTATAGCATCAACATTTTGACCTTCTCTGAGAGAAAATGGAAAATAAGCAGCAATAAATTTGTATTTTTGTGCCTAGATTTAGAACGAGAAACCTTGGAGTGGATCTAACTACTCTAAAATTGACCTTGTCAAGTATTCAAAGATTTCTCAAAAGCTATACATTCCTTTTTATTTTAAGCTATATATCAGGATCCTTATCTTGTTTTAACCTGAGTTTGTCCTATTCCAAATAATAAAAGATGAAATATTAGGTAATTATCTTTCTATTTTCATTGCTCGCATCTGGAGTAGTGCCACAGTCTTTTATTTGGTGATTTCATTTTTACTGTTGCTTCCCTTTGTTTAGGTGCCATGTTATGCCACACCCCTAAGTAAACCCTTCAGTGGTTCTAGGTATCTATTTTTAAAATATTCAATTTTGTTTGAAAGAACTTTTCTCAATCAAATATTATTATTTATTTGATATACTTGTTTACTTGCTTACTGTCTATTTCTTCTATTAAATCATTTTCTTTATGAGGACATCAGTTTATCCATCCCTTTTTTTATTCATACAGCATGAACAGGATAAAAATGTTTTCTGACAACATGGGCTTGCAGTTTAATCGGCAGAAAAATCAAACAGGTTATAACTTTAAGTGTGATATTCAATTTTAGAGAAAATAACACCAGAGGAGTACATTGCAGGAATAATTAGACAGTCTGAGGGATGGGATTGGGTCAGAGAAATATGTGTAGTATATATAAGCTGATCCTCAAAAGACAAACAGAAGCTAACCTGGCAATGCCGATAGCTAGGAATGTACCTGGCAGAGGAGGGGAAGCTAAAAGAATTACGCTATAATGCTTGTAGTATGGTTCAATGTGCATGGTTCTTGGCATATGAGGTGAGTGGCAAAGAAGGATGCTAGACAGATAAAGAATGTATGAATCATCCCTGAGCTCAAAACATCAGAAAGCCACAGAGGTGATATACACAAGGATTCAGGGGACCTTAGGGACATAGTCAAGCTCTTGTGCTTCATTGTAGAGAATGACCTGGGGGAAGGGAGGGAAGTAAGCAAGTTAGAGGACAGTTTCAATAACCCAGGTGAGTAACTAGAGTGACTTAGAATGGGACCACCATCCAGTTATTGGGAAAAGAGAGAAGTTTGAGAAATTATTAGACATTAGCTTAAACAAGATTTGATTTGGACCACATGTGGACACGAAGGAGAGGAAAGAGTCAGGGAAAGCTCTGATTCTAGATTGCGCAGTGGGAAATACCTAGGGAGAAGTTAGTTGGAGGAGAGGTGAAGATTCAGCTATCCTGAGCTGAAGATGCCCAGAAGCCATCCAAGTAACAGTGTCTAACAGGCAGGTGTCCACACCATCTGAAGCTTCACAGAGAAATCTGGCATAAAGATTTCAGATTTAGAACCATGGAAGTTGATAAAAACCGCCAGTGGTGTGTGGGTAGAGCAAGAAGGGAAGGTGGCTTTGTCCTAGACTTTGAGGATCTAGCTCATATTGAAAGGTCAAACAGCAGAAGAGAACCTTTACAAAATATCTGAGAGGCAAAAGGTTAGAATTATAGAAGTCAGTGGAAGAAAATGTTTCAAGGGGGGAGTAGTCAAATAGTGAAAAGTCCCCAGTAGAGCAATAAAGATAAATTTATCAGTCTACCGAAACCACTATCATTAGTGGTTTCAGTAGCATGGTAGGGGAGGAAACTGGATTGCAGTGGGATAAAGGGAATGAGAATTAAAATAGCTAACATTTACAGGTGCTTAAAGAGGAAGAGATGTAGAGAGATACTTGAAAGTATCTATGCAGTTAGTGAATTTATTTTTAATATAGCAGATGCTCAAACATACTTCATGCTTTTGTAAAACCAATAGTAGGGAGTGAGTGATGGAAGCCATCAAAGTAATTGAAGAAAATGTTCCAATCTTTGTATTCTAGAACTTACGTGATTTTTTAATATGGAGGTAAAGTAAAAGATTGAAAAATTATATTAATTATACTACTAAAAATGACAACAGGATTCTATTTTCCTGCAATTTCCATTGGTCTGTCAAACATTATAAAAAATGTGTCAGGCATGGAGTTGATTTTGACTCATTATTTCCTTAATATAAACTTAGTTAGGATTTTATTATTTACAAGATGTTTTAAGTTGAACTTTTGGGAGCATATCCAACCATTTGTTACATGGTTCAAGTAAAAAGTCCTCAAACTTTCTGAGTAACAGTATCGAGCATTATGTTAAACAGCCACAGGGTACAAAGCAAAGCAAATGTCTTGTTCAGTGTAAAGTAAGAAAGTTTGTTGTATAAACTAGTCAGCTATGTTACAGCAATGGGAACAAAATTAGTCCTGACACATTTCTGGCAAGTCTAGAAAAATATGAGATGTGTTTTCTACCACACACGATGAGTTGCATCAGAGCAACAAAGGCTATCATTGTTGAGCCTAGAAAAAGCCAGGAAGATGCTCTACTTGGACAGACCCTTCCCTCCCAGGGGGACCAGAGTAGAAACCTCCATGACTCTCCAGGTTGAACCAATTCAGAGATTTTGAAACTATCTAGAAGTTCTGACTGGAAAGTTAGGGGCCACCATTGAAGAACTCAAGAGCTGACAAATTCCGCAAGGATCAGCATTTGGTGAAGACTTCCCATGTGAGTAAACATTAATCAGCTCCTCTACAAGGTGAATGGAAACAGCAGAGAAATCATGGGGATTATTAGAAAGAAAAAAAAAAGTTAGATGTTGCCTTTGTTTGATCCACACTTTCTTTTTTTCTTTCTATGGATATAGTTGTGGGAATCATTCCAGAAGATAAAGTGGAAAATACACATGTTGGTTATTAGTGCAATAACAGAAACTGCTGGGATTTAAGTTTTTGGAAGGTTTGAAATGGAAAGGGAGTTCAATGCAGATAGGGTAAACTGTAGCCCGTGGGCTAAATCAAGCCTCCACCTGTTTTTTGTTAGTGAAGTTTTATTAGAACACAGCTTCACACTTGTTTATGTCTCGTCGATGGCTGAGGCAGAGTTTAGTCACCGTTACAGACACCTTATGACTACAAAGCTGCAAATACTTACTATTTGGTCCTTTAGAGAAAAAGTTTGCCAGTCCCTTAGTCCAGTGAGTAAGTTTAATTAGAATTTTTTTTTTCTTTCCATAGGCTTCTTGTTTTTATCTCACCTAAGAAAATAAGCTGATGCAAATAGTAAGTGCAAATGATTTAATTTGTAAATTTGTATCTATGTAACTAAAGTCTTAATTACCTCTCACTCAGTCTTCTCTGAGTGGAAACTAATGAGAGGAAGTAGAAGAAAGGTCAGTGTGTAGAGGTAAACAGTGTTGGTAAAAACAGCTAAGGAAACCTCAATTTGTAAAGTCAAATGTGCTTCCAAAGAAATTATTTCCAGTTTTAATAGCACTTCAATATCTTGTAGGATAACACACAGACTCAGTTTTTCAAAGGCTAAAAAATAAAATAATTTGGATTTCATTCTTCTTTGTTCTCGTGTCCTTATGGACTGTTAATTTCTTCATAAGGAAGGAAACAAAAGAGGAAGAAAATGTGGTATCTCTTGCAATGCCTTTTCTTTACTTAGTGGTAGCGAAATTAAGTCAAATAAAAATTAAAATGCTATTCTTATAATTTGCTCTGTCAAACTGGGGCTTCATTTCCACATTTCTCAAAAACCTTTTCTGTGGTAGGTTATCATAGAATTTGATAGGTGAAGGACTCCAGGATGACTCAGTCAGTTAAGTGTCTGCCTTCAGCTCAGGTCATGATCCTAGGGTTCTGGGATTTAGTCTCCCATTGGACTCCTTGCTCAGCAGGGAGTCTAGTTTTCCCTCTGCTGCTGCTCCCCCTGCTTATACTCTCTCTCTCTGACAAATAAATAAAATGAAAAAAAAAAGAATATGATAAGTGAAGTTTGAATAATTTCTATTACCTCTTCTTGGGCAAAAATAGATATCAAATGCTTAAAAAATACATATCCTTTGACCAAACAATTTCTTTACTTCAATATCATCCTAAATACATTAAGGATAGAGCTAAATATTTAGTTATAGAATGTATAACACAAAATTCTTTATCATAGATAAACATGACAAACCTCCAAATGACCAGTAATACAAGATTTAGTTAAACAAATAATGGTATATACATTGAATTGTCTACTTAAAATCATTGAATGATAGCAGAGGTAAAATTTCTTAATGAAAAATGCTCATAATCTCATCTACATGAAGGAAACAGGGTATAAGATAGTATGTGCATTTTGGTCCACTTTTTATTTAAAGCTATATGTTTATCCTTATATCCCAGTTCTTAATCTTAAAGTTTATTAGTTTTATGTGGTTTAATTTAGAAATATACACATCAAGTTTTGAATTGTGATTGTTTTAACAATGGAATTTTAGATATTTTAAATGTTAAAACTACATATTCTTATATTTTCTAAACAAATGAATTTTCTTAGTATATAACCATATTATTTTAGATTTTATTAAAGTCTCTTATCTAATAGTTAAATGTGAAAAAATTACAGTATAGTTTTTGTTCATCAGTTAAATTTCCACTTAAAATATTTATGGAGTTACTCTGAAAAGTTTCTGAAATGGTAGTGATACTGTGTTTGAATTAGTAAAGTAAATGAGTAAAAAGCTGAGAAATAGACTTCTCTTGATCTTAAGAGTTCTGACTGAGAAATGACCAAGGCCATTTAACTAGATGAACTTTGAAGTACATTTCTAGTCTAATAATTATTAAAGATGCCCAAAGATGTGGACCTCGGGTCTTAATTCACTTCACATCAGAGACTCTGCTTTTAGAAGTCAATAGATTATGGTATGAGTGAAATATGGTGGTTAAAAACATTCAATCTTACAAATCAAGAATCAGGTTTAGAGGTGATCATTTGTCAAAAAATAGGTTAGATAAGCTTTTTTCTTTTTAAAATGATTTATTTATTTATTAGAAAGAGAAGGAGAGAATGAGCAGGAGGGACAGAAAGAGAGAGAATCGTAAGTAGACTCCATGCTCAGCAGAGTCCAACATGGGGCTTAAACTCAGGACACTGAGTTTGATCAGTGTCCAGGACACTGAGATCAAGATCTGAGTCAAAACCAAGAGTTGGGGGCTTACCTGTGCCACCAGATGTCTCTAGATTAGCCTAATAGAGGCTGTCCTCTGCTTCTTTAGTTCACAGTGTTAAAGTAAGATGAGGTTAAATATCATGCCATAGTCAGGGTCATGGTGATGATTCTAGGGCTTCCCTTTGAAAGGATCAAATCCATGTTTATGTAATTGGGAGTTTTCTATTATATCTGACCATTTTTTGTTAGGATAAATAGCCAAGATTTAAATTTTAATGTGTTTGTAATGAACAACTTGGAAAGCCACTTGAATTTGTTTTCTAATCACACAGTCTCATTAGGTAGTCCTTCTGACTGATTGGACATTGGATGAGAGGGATGTGGGCTTTACTATTTTTGGTGCACATTAGGGATATAGTACTTGTAAAATGTGGTGGGGGAACAGATCTCAATCTTATCCTTTCCACTGAAACCCAATCTTAAAATTGTCTTATTGTCGTTAGCATCACATATAGCAATTTACTCTGGTAATTTTTGTAATGAAATATTTTAGTTATTCTGGGAATATAATTACTTGCAATGAGTATTTGCATATTTTAAGAAATTAGTATTTGCCAAAGGACAGTGGGTATCCTGAGCTACCATCTGAGTCTTGTGTGCTTTGGAACATGTTTTCATGCTACTATTTCTGGTGAAGCTGATCTGACTCAGAATACATTGTCAATAAAAAGAACATTGGCTTAGAAGGGGTTTAATTTTATGTATTCCTATATATTGAATGCACTTTACTTTTTTAACAAAAAGCAAGTCAAATGTCTGACATGCTAGTTACACTTGAAGAACTTGGGAAGAAGAAATAAGAGAGTGAAATTGTAATGTAGAAGAAAACATGAAGCAAAAACTGATAGAACTGAAATAAAGTTAGACAAATCCACAATTTATGGTTGGAGAATACAGTATTCTTGTCTCAGTATCTGATAGAGCAGGTAGATAGAAAATCAGAAAGGATATGGAAATCTTAAAAAAACATAATCAACCAACATAACCTAACTGACATTTATAGACAATTTGCCCACACAGAGCAGAATACACCATCTTCTCCATTGTATGTGAAAGGATCATCAACATCCACTATATTCTGGGCCATAATATAAATGCTAACAAATTTAGAAAAATCACATCTACTTACAAGACCTGTAGACACAAATCACTCAATAAAAACAGACAAGGTAAAATTTGAGATCAAGCACATGTTGGGAGCAAAGGGGGATGCTATCTACTAGTACTAAGAATAAATAAAAAAGTGAGGGCCCGTGGGTGGCTCAGTTGGTTAAGTGACTGCCTTCAGCTCAGGTCATGATCCTGGGACATCAGGCTCTCTGTTCAGCAGGGAGTCTGCTTCTCCCTCTGGCCCTCTCCCTTCTTGTGCTCTCTCTCTTTCTCTCTCCGATAAATAAATAAAATCTTTTTAAAAAGAAGGTGAAATAATCACAAATGTTATGACTTCACTTGCAGACATTCCAAAAAATATATAAAACAGGAGGTGGCAGAATTATTGGAAAATGCATTTTTTTAGTAATTACATTTGAATATCTCACATAACATAATGAACAGCAGATATTCTTTTTTAAGACATGCTCTGTAAGATCTTTGTTTGTTTATTATGTTAGTCACCATACAGTACATCATTAGTTTTTGATGTAGTGTTCCATGATTCATTGTTTGTGTATAACACCCAGCACTCCAGGCTATCTGTGCCCTCCAAAATACCCCCATCAGGCTCACCCACTCCCCACGCCCATCCCCTCTAAAACCCTCGGTTTGTTTCTTGGGGTCCACAGTCTCTCATGGTTTGCTGAAATTCTAAATGGAGGTTTCCTTTTCAGACCATGAGGAAAGACAAAGCTGCCTGTTATCACTACTCTTATTTGACAAATTACTCAGTATTTTGCCCAGTGCAAAAAGACCAAAAAAAGGGACACCTGGGTGGCTCATTGTTTAAGCCTCTGCCTTCGGCTCAGGTCATGATCTCAGTGTCCTGGGATCGAGCCCTGCATCGGGCTCTCTGCTTGATGGGAGCCTGCTTCCCCCCTTCTCTCTCTGCCTGCCTCTCTGCCTACTTGTGAACTCTGTCTGTCAAATAAATAAATAATATCTAAAAAAAAAAAAAAACAGAAAAAGAAATAAGTCTTATAAGTAGAAGACAAGAAGAGACAGATAATGGCAATGCCGTGATGATTACACAGTAAATCTGAAAAATCAGCTACAGGAAATCAAAGCTACAGTGAAGTTACATATTCTGGAATGGGTTGCTGACAGAAAATACATTGAACATGTACTGAAAGTTAGACAAGTGCCGATGTGATCTTAAATTTTATTACTTTTTGAAAAGAGTTTATGTCAAAATAAGAACAAAAACAAAGATGTGAACATATGAAGTGAAATTTTGAAAAATGAAAATTAGTAAAATATTTGACAAGACACTATTAGGTTGTTATTAATTCATTCTTCACAAAGATACTGTTATTTTTAAATTACTGCACTCTGATGACTAAGATTTCATTAACTTATTTCTGTGATTTTCATGCTGATTTCAAAGGCATAAAAACAGTCCACAAACTTTTGCCACTACTGTTATTTTCCTTCTGTTAAGAGTTGTGATGACCACTGGTTGCTATTGGTAAGTGATGAATCACTAATTCTACCCAGGAAACCTATTTTACCATCCATGTTAACCAACTAGAATTTAAACAAAAATTTGAAATAAAGAAAATTGCTAACCAATAATAAAATAAAAGTTGATTTGCAAATGTTCTGTGTACTTCAAGCCATATTTGAGTAAATGTATTTAGGCATGATAATATATCATAAAAGAAGATAGTAAGAGTGAGAAAAAGCTAAATTGTATCATAAATCACAAACTGTACACTCTATAAACTATTAAGTAGGAATCTTGGTCTAAGAAAACAAGAGGCTACAGATTTTGGGTAAGAAAATTTACCATATTGTCATTCCTTTCATGGGAATCACAGACTCATTTAAAAACATGTAAAAATCTCTAACACACATTGTTTCATCAGTCATGACCTTTCTGCCAAAATCTATGAATGAACTGAGTTAATCAAAATATTGCTTTTGGCTAGAGAAGACAAATGGCCAAATTCTGACTTGTCATGTTTAAACAGAGCCTATGTTTCGTTTTCTTCCAAACATAGCAATGTCCAGTTATATATTTTAAAATCTCACTTCTTCAAGAATATTCACTCAGTTTACATATTGTAAACATCTGTCTTTTATGAGGTACTATTCTCTGCCTTCTTTCTCTGATTCTTTTCTCCCCTGTTCTCCCCTGGACAGTGTTGTTCTTGGCATAGTGTGCAGATTACATATTATCTTTCTTTAAGTCAGTTTCCTTTATTAAGGGAGAAAAACCAGATTAGTAATTGTACACTATATTCCTATAACCATATAATATATTCGATATGTTAAATTTGCAAACAAGATTTGCCTTACTTTATGACTTTAGATTTATTGGGGAGCCAAGATATCTTAATGATTACCAAAATTTTAAATGTATGATTCAGGGCACCTGGGTAGCTCAGTCTGTTAAGCATCTGTCTCTTGATTTTGGTTCAGGTGGTGATCTCAGGATGATGAAATCAAGTTCTGCTTGGGGCTCTGTGCTGAGTGTAGAGACTTAAGATTTTCTCTCTCCCTCTCTCTTAGTCTGTCCCGCACCCCTGACACTCTCATGCTTTCTCTTTCTCTCTCTCTAAAATAAATAAATAAATAAATCTTTAAATAAGTTTAGTGCTATCCTTTTTAAAATTTTTATTTTATTTTTAAGATTTTATTTATTTATTTGACAGACAGAGATCACAAGCAGGCAGAGAGGCAGGCAGAGAGAGGAGGAAGCAGGCTCCCTGCTGATCAGAGAACCCGATGTGGGGGCTTGATCCCAGGACTCTGGGATCATGACCTGAGCCGAAGGCAGAGGCTTTAACCCACTGAGACACCCAGGTGCCCCAAGATCTTATTTTTTTTCTTTAAATAATCTCTACACCCAGAGTGAGTCTCGAATTTACAATCCTAAAATCAAGAGTCATGTGCTCCACCGACTTGACTCAGTGGGTTCCCCTCAACTCTCTCTTTTAAATTCCCAATCCGCATTTCCCTATTTCTACTTAAGTTTGTAATTGTATGTCTTAGTGACATGACTATTTTTTTATCTTTCTTTCCACATTTATACCCTTTATACTCTTTTCCTCAATCTGATTAACGAAATCATCACCAGTGTTAAAATAATCAAAGAGAGCAATTCAGTTGACCTAAACAAATATTATTTCACATTTCACAATGTAGACAATCTCTATTCTCAAGAGTCCAGAGAACCACAAAGTAAGGTAAAAGGGTGAGAAGCTGTTATAGAAAAAAATACAAGTAGGAAACAAGGAAGAAATACTCCATTTTAAGTTGACTGGCTGGGATTATACATCCGGTCTTCCTTAGAATGATCAAGGAACAAGAAAGTAAGTGTAGAGCCAGAGTTATCTTGGTTTTTGGAGATTGCCTGGAGAGAGCATGTTTCTGGTTAAACGAAGAATTTATAGGAGTAAGAATTATCTAGGTTTTGGTTTGCTGAAGAGTACCCTTATCAGGAATAGTTCCATCTTAAACCTATAAATGTATTCAATACCAAGATGCTCAAATTAGAAAAGCACGCATCATTTCAGGAACTAGTTTAATAAAACGTGATGGGGGTAAGTGTAGCACACTTGGGTGTGAGACAGGAATGGGTAGAATCCCTACCATGCAACTTGCTAAAGGTGTGTGTTTTAACTTATTTTACAAATCTGAAAATCACAGGACTAAAACCCATTTTATGAATTTGTTGTGAAATTTATATGAGTTAATGTGTGTAGGATGTTTTTGATAAACAGCAGTAATTTCCAATATTATTTTTCATCTCTTGTTTGGCAACAACATATTCTTGATTACAATATTTGTACTTTCTTACGTTCTCTCAAATATTTTTCTTTGTCTCTTCTTCCTGACTTCCTTGATTAATCATCTAGATCACAACACTCGTCAGCCCGTCTCCCAGAATACAGCTGCCCCACACGTTTGTACCTTGTCCCACCCTCTGCACTGAGCGAAGAGGGATCGTAATGAAGGGCCATCCTGATTTTATTGCCTGACTCTTTTTTAAAAAAGGTATCTGTTTATTTATTTATTTGAGATAGAGGGAGACAGTAAGTGAGAGAGAAAGAGCATGAGCAGGGGGGAGAGGGAGAAGCAGACTCCCTGCTGAGCAGGGAGCCCCAAGTGGGGCTCGATTCCATGACCCTGACATCATGACCCGAGTTGAAAGTCAATGCTTAACTGACTGAGCCACCCAAGTGCCCCTGCCTGGCTCTTTAAAATCCCTCAACTATTTTCAGAGATAAAAGAGAACACCTTGCGTTAGTAGGCATGTCAGCAAATAGCATCTTATAGTTACTAATGGGAATGAAAATTGGTATTTTTCCAGAAACCAGTTTGCCTTTTGTATCAAAAAACCTTTTAACAGTTCATTCCGTTCCAGCCATGCCACTTACCTGTGCTTATTCTGAGCTTGAACAAGAAAACAGGCTCTGGATTTCCAGTAAAACTTCTTTGATTACCAAACTCCTACAACGCTTCCCAAAGGCTGATCAATGTGTTTGAAGAGAAACAAGAATAAGAAATATTAATAATGAAAAAGAAAACTACATTTATTCATGCCCAGAGTAGAACAATACATCACAAAACTAAAGAGATATGGGCCAAGTCCAGGGAAAATTTAGTCAAGAGGAAGGAATCAAGACTGATGGAGGAAATCCTGGTTGTAGAAAATTAAGTGAAGAAAATTGTAGTGAGAAGTGGGACATATGGTTGATTTCAGCAGAATTGTGGACAGTATTTATGGCCAAATGTCTCTAGTCAGTAGCATTGCAGACCTATTAGAAGTAGGACTGTGGCATAAAACTTGTAGTTAAGCCACATGATTATTTGCTGATAGGATTTAAAGGAGGTTTCGTTTTTTTCTTTATATTTTCCCCATTTGAAAATTTCCATTGATGAATAGGAATTAATTTTTTTTAAAGATTTCATTTATTTATTTGTCAGAGAGAGAGATCTATCACAAGCAGCGAGGAGGGGTAGAGGGAGAAGCAGACTCCCCACTAGGCAGGGATCCTAATGCAGGAGTCAATCCCAAGACCCTGAGATCATGAGCTGAGCCAAAGGCAGATGCTTAACTGACCGAGCCACCCAGGTGTCCCATGATGAATATAAATTAATTTAATTAACCACCACAACAAAAATCAATAGAAATCTTTCAGTGGCTTCTGCATATGTTCACTATAATGAGCAAATCATTGTCTTTCCCCTGGTTTCTACTGTAGATCTGGTGCAATATTTAGTTTTCTCAAAATATGATATGCTCTTTTTCTCTTCAACATCTTTGCAACTGCTTCCCCCTGCCATTATCTGGGAAATTCCTTGTAATCATTCATCATTCAGGTCAAATCTGCCTCCTTCATGGAATATTTGGTGACATCTCTAGGCATCATGTGTATTTCCACTTGTGGGATCCATTGCACTCTGCCACTATCTCCGTTGTGGTGTACTCGCTGCTGTATTGGTGTGTACATCTCTCCCTCCAATACCCTGAGAGCTCTAGGACTGCACGCCTTGTGTCACTTTAAACTTTATGTGGAACTGACTACATGTTTGTTGACACAGGAAGTGGGGCATTAATATTTCACATTTTGTAGTCTCTTCATTGAGCTGAGTGGGCAAATTTTTCACAATGTTGCCTGGAGGACATTTCTGAGGAAAGAAACATTTTTCTCCATATTGTTTTTTTTTTTTTTAATGTATCATTCTATATTCATTTCAAAATAGTAAGTATCTACCTGTGTTTTCATTCATTCAATGTTTATTTATATTCAATTTATTTTTACAGAATAGAGAAATCAGGTTTCTTGGTTTTGACCTGCTTCATATACACAGTGAATTATATGTGTAGGAATTCACTTATATTATTTCACAGTGAGATGGCCCTATTTCCATTCCATCACAATGAAAAGTTATTACAATTACTAAGTGTATTCATTTCTCAGATGTGAATGTTAAAGGCTTTGCAATGCACCGGGCAGAGGTGGCCTACTCACAAAGGCTTAAGAAAACAAACTGATTGCTTTCAGTTTTCTCTGTGCTTACCTGCCAAGAAATAGTCTGAACTGAATTTTACACTTTAGTAGATTTAGATTTATGGAAATTAGAAATATGTTCCTAATCACAATGTTTTGTTAAAAGATTTTGTGCTCATATTTAATGAATTTTAACCTTCTTTAAAGTAAACCACTAAGTTCTTTCCAGAACCTCAACTAAACCCAATCTTTGGAGAAAGAAGTAAGCAAAATACATGTTTAATTTTAAGAAAGAGGTTAATTTAAAAAATAAATGGTTAAGGATTTTGACTTTATTATGACGATTATTTTTTTTAAATAAAACCATTAAATCGGTCCTTTGCATAGACAAATGTGTTTCCTGGTCCTCCATCTTTTTGACAAATTAGAAAAGTCTAGATTTTTATAAAGTCATGAGTCCTGTCAAAACAATCCTAAGTTTGCATATTTTTCCAGATGAGAGTAACAATACCCATAAATCATACTAAAGTTCAGATTCTTATCTGAAATTACCTTGAAATAAGTGGAAATATGGCAGAAGTTTTTCTTAAGGTATGCAACATTTTATTCTCAAAGGCTGGCTGAAATCTGACAACAGTATGTGATTGACAGAAATGAAAGAGGAGAATAAAGGAGAGGAGACAAGAAAAGAGGAAAGGAGGAAGATGAAGAAGAAAATGCACATTAAGTGGAGACCAAAAACACTTTGCTAAAATGTGATTTTGCACTTTATTAAATCACATTTTATCAAAACCCAGTTTTCACTGTGATTCCTGGTGTTATCTGTGAATCACTGGAATAACCACATGAGCACATAATAAGGATTACGACACAAATAATACAAATTGCATTTCCAGCTTTCCTACTGACTAAATGGGCATTTAGCCAGCTTTTTTTCAGGCTAGGAGTGAGGAGAAAACAAATTTCCATGTAAGTATTGTTTCTTTCAAAAACATGATCCAAACTTGCATAGAACCATTGGATTTGCCATTCACACAACTTAAGAAATGCAACTTTATTATATAAAATTGTGGATTGGTGCTAAAATGATCTGTGTGTAAAGAGTGTATTTTTCCTTATGTGTGTCTGAAGTAATAAGTTAAATACTATAATATGCTGTGGGCATGTCACAAGCGGACTCAATGACTCATGCTGGCAGCAGCCAAGTAAATTGAGCTACTGTAGCTGAAGGTAATGGGTAGCTAGCTACTTTTGACACTTTGACATGAAAGTTAACTTTAAAGAGTTTCAAAACAGAGAATATTTGTGAAGATTTGATTTCTGGATCTTTGCATCTTGTCATGAAAATTTTGCATTAAAATAGAATAAAACTTTAAATTTCAAAGTCAAGATATGCAGTATAGGGGAGTTCTATTCACCTTCCCCAATGCATCCTTTTAATTGTTCCAAGTTAATTACTTTGATCTATTTCTGGGTTTTCTATATTGTAGATTATTCTAGGATACTGAAAGTATATTAAAAAAAAAATTACAGGGTGCCCAAGTGACTCAGTCTGTTTAAGGGTCTTACTCTTGATTTTGGCTCAGGTCATGATCTCACAGTTGTGAAATCAAGTCCCATGTCAAGCTCTGCACTGAGCATGGATTCTGTTTGAGATTCTTCCTCTCCCTCTCCCTATGCCCTTCCCCTATTCCTCTCAAATAAATAAGTAAACAAATAACTTTATTTTTTTTAACAGAGGGCCATCTTTTTGCCAGAATATATTCCAACACAAGATAATGTAGCTGCATATTAAGCAGACTACCTTCACCATTTCAAGAATTCAGTCTAGGAAGATTTATTTAACAATTAATGATTATGAGTAATTTCTCTCAATGAATTTGCAAAAATTTAAGTCATCAAAGTAGTTAATTATACTAGAAATCCCAGGTGTTACCTTGGGCATACTAGAAAATATACTGGCCTTTCTCAAGTCACACAATACAAAATCAATGTACAGAAATATTTCTGTGCACCAATAAAGAAGCAACAGAAAGAGAAATCAAGGAATCAGTCCCATGTATATTTGCACCAAATACCATAAGATAAAGGGCACTTGGGTGGCTCAGATGGTTAGGCATCCGGTTCTTGATCTCAGCAGGTCTTGATCTCAGGCTTGTGAGTTCAAGCCCCAGGTTGGGCTCCACGCTAAAAAATAAATAAATAAACAACAAACAAACAAACAAACAACAACAATGATATAAGAAACCTAGGAATAAACCTAACCAAAGAGGTAAAAGATCCATACTCTGTAAACTATAAAGCATTCATGAAAAAAATTGAAGATGACACAAAAAAATATGTATATATGCACATATATGTATTTTTAAAAATTTATTTATTTTAGAAAGAGAGAGAGAGAGAGAAGGAGAGCTGGGGGTTAGGAGCTGAGGGAGAGGGAGAGTCTCAAATAGATTCCTCACTGAACGGGGAACCCAACATGGGGCTTGATCTCGCAACACTGAGATCACGACCTGAGCTGATATCGAGTCAGATGCTTAACCGACTGATCCACCCAAGAGCCCCTGGGAGAAAAAATATTGATATAATGTCTATACTACCAAAAGCAATCTATATATTTAATGTAATCCCTACCAAAATAGCACTTTTCATGGACCTAGGACAAACAATCCCAAAATTTGTATGGAACCAGAAATGACCAAAATAAACAAAGCAATCTTGAAAATGAAAAGCAAAGTTGGAGGCATCATGATTCTGGACTTCAAGTTATGGTACAAAATTATATTCCTCAAGACAGTATGATAGTGACATAAAAACCGAGACAGAAATCAATCAAGCAGCATAGAAAACCCAGAAATGAACCCACAACTGTATGCTCAACTAATCTTTGACAAAGTGGTAAAGAATACCCAATGGAAAAAAGATAGTCTCTTCACCAAATGGTGTTGGGAAAACTGGACAGCCACATGCAGAAGTTGGCCTTCCATATATTCTTTACTCACATTCGCTAATTGTTAATGTTTTTATTCTAGTTGCTTTATCATTTTTTTATAAGCCTATTTTTTTTAAAGATTTTATTTATTTATTTGACAGAGAGAGATCACAAGTAGGCATAGAGGCAGGCAGAGAGAGAGAGAGAGAGGAGGAAGCAGGCTCCCTGCTGAGCAGAGAGCCCAATGCGGGACTCGATCCCAGGACCCTGAGATCATGACCTGAGCCGAAGGCAGCAGCTTAACCCACTGAGCCACCCAGGTGCCCTTTATAAACCTATTTTTATCTTTTGAAAGTAGTTACAGACATCATACCTCCTTAACCCCTAAATATTTATGTGTATTTCTTTTTATTTTCAAGATTTTATTTATTTGTTTGACAGTGAGAGACAGAGAGGGGGAGACACATGCAGGAGGAAGAGAGAGTGGAAGAGGGAGAAGCAGGATCCCCTTTGAAAAGAGAACCCTTGAGTGTGTATTTTTTAAGAACAAAAATACTCTCCTTACATAGCCAGTGCAATAACCAAAATCAGAAAATATAACACTGATAGAATAGTACCACTGTCCAGGGCCCATGTTCAAATTTTATGCATTACTACAATAATGCCGTATATAGAAAACTGTTATTTTTCTGGCCCATGGTTTCCAGAATTATGAATTATACTTAGTTATCATGTGTCTTCAGTGTTCTTTAATCTAGAATAATGCCTCAGTCTTTTTTTTTCCTTTCATAACTAACGTAAGCAGTTTCAAACAATACCTATTTTTTTGTAGAATGTCCCTCAATTTGAGCTTACCCTGTGTCTCTAGGATTATATCTGGGTTATGCATGTCAGTTAGGAGAGCAGAGGTGGTATTATGTTCTCAGCACATCACAACAGAAGGCACATGGTGTTGGCTTGTCCCATTATTGGTGATGTTAACTATAACCCCATGACTACCATGATTCTGCTAGGGTTCTCCACTGTAAAGTCAGTTTCCCCTTGGTCATTAATAAGTAGTTTATGGAGAGATATTTTGAGGCTATTCTTCAAACGTTCCCTTTCTCCAAGAATTTGTTGATAGTTTTTACTTGAATCAATTTTTATTATAATGGTTGCAAGTGGTGATTTTCCCAACTCTTCCACATGTGTTAGCTGACATTCCACTACAAGGTGATAACATTTCCTCTCCCATACCTTCATTTATTAAGTTTTAATTTATTTACTTATATTTGTATGACTCCATAGATTCCTAGTGTGGTCACAGATTCTTCTTGAACTCAAAGTATTTATTAAATCTTACTATTGTGATTATCATGATTCTTTTTTCAATATCTCCACACTTAAGATAAATGTTCTTTTTCGGAGAGGGGGGTGTATTTTATCTCAATCTTCTTTTGTCTTTTTTGTGCATTTTTCCAGAACCACTTTGCTCTCTGTGAATGATTGCAGAAAGACTTCAAAAATTGACTGTGCTGGGGCACCTGGGTGGCTCAGTCATTAAGCTTCTGCCTTCAGCTCAGGTCATGATCCCAGGGACTTGGGATCAAGCCCTGCATTGGGCTTGTTGCTCAGCAGGATTCTGCCTCTCTTCTTTTTTGAAGCCATGTAAATAAATTTTTTCTGTCATCCCAAATCACAAGTTAACATATGACATACAAATACTGTGGTCAGGCAGATTGTAGGGCTATTCAAAGGAAAGATGTTGTCTTTCATGTCTCAGTTTGATATAGGACAGGGGGCATGAAAATACTAATAGGGGCTCTGATGCTAATGACTTAATGACTTCAGCATTCCAGGGAGACAGGATGGCAGAGCCACAGTAACCATAGAGATATTAACACCAGGAAATTCTCAGAAATCTTGGGGAGAGCAGCGGATTTCTCATAGAACATGGGACAGTGTGCTTAAATCAATATTGTTTGACTTTCAAAGGTTGGGGTGTGCTTAGTCTGTATATAGTGCTTGAACATATGAACAAAATTCATACTATTTAAGTTTTAGTTTATAAGCATACTTTTGGCCTTATCATTCGCCAAAAATATTTGTTCTCACCCATGTGAATATTTTGGTGTGTTAAATTTGTATTCCTTAAGTAAGATAGTCTAATTATGTAGTAAGTACTTGAATCCTACTGCTCTCACAAGAGCTCAGAAAAATAATTAGATAGAAGCTGGAAAGTGGGCTGAGTCAGCAACAGGCATGTGTGAGGGACTGAAATTCTATTAGGAAGAGGACACAAGGACATGTATAAGTGTAGGTTACAAATTGGCCAGTTGGGTTAATGTTATTATATTCATTCTGTTGTAATGACCCCATAATGTTTATCCAACTCAGAACAGGAAAGAAACAGGGACTGGCAAGGTGCGATCTAGTCCAGGAATCATTCACCCATAGTCAGTGTACCTCAGAGAGTGTGCCTTCGAACAGTCAGGAGAGAAGAATAAAAAGGATGGGTTATTGGTTCCAGTTCTATCTTTTCTATTATTTTATGTCTATGGTAGCCAATAATTAGTTCTCTTTTCGTTTGTTGGTGATGAAAGATTCATAGTACATAGAGAGATTTATTTTAGTTTCGTTTTTAAAGATTTTATTTGTTTATTTGAGAGAGCGAGAGAGAGAGCATGAATTCAGGGAGAGGCAGGTGAGCAGGAAGCTTGATGTGGGGGCTCGATCCCGGGACCCCCAGGATCATGACCCGAATGGAAGGCAGATGCTTTACTGACAGAACCACCTAGGTGCTCCTTCAGAGAGAGCTTTTCAATAGGACACGTGCAAATTAGTCAGAAGATATCTTTCAATAGGCAAAGAATATTTGTAAAGGAACATATGCTTATAGTGTGGCAACCATTAAAACCATCATTTATTTATTAGAATTAGGCAAATATATAAATGGCTCGTGTGGTGTGGCATTTGTTAAGGGTGATCACACCCCACTGAGAGTGTCATGAACCGCCTCTGTTCGCTCTCATCTGCCATGCTCGTAGCTCATCTCGTGGAAATAATACAGTTAAGTTCCAGTCTTCCCTTGATTTTTAAAAATTTTTTAAAAGATTTTATTTATTTATTTGACAGAGAGAGATCACAAGTAGGCAGAGAGGCAGGCAGAGAGAGAGAGAGGAAGGGAAGCAGACTCCCTGCTGAGCAGACAGCCCGATGCAGGGCTCTATCCCAGCACCCTGGGATCATGACCTGAGCCGAAGGCAGAGGCTTTCACCCACTGAGCCACCCAGGTGCCCCCTTCCCTTGATTTTTTTTTTTTTTTTATAAACTTGATAAAGTTTTGCAGTTTCCCCATCTATAAATTCAGGTGGATGAAGTACATAATACCAGTGATTACCTCCTGCCTCAGGTCAGGGTTGTAAGTCCCTTCAGTCAACTGGATTATAAGAGCAAGACAGGACCTCTAAGGAGAACCATACGGGTGTTCTTTAGGAGAGTCAAATAGAAAAAGTAATATCCCAGCTTTTCTATTAGTTAGCTAAGCAAATGCAGACAATCACTTAACCTCTCTACATCTTAGTTTTCTTATCTGTAAAATGGTGAGAAGGCCAGCTAACAGTGTATTCTCAAGGGCTTGGTGGGAAGATAAGATGAGAGGGGTTCCTGGGTGGCTCAGTTGGTTAAAGCCACTGCCTTCAGCTCAGGTCAGGATCCTGGGATGGAGCCCCACCTTGGGCTCTCTGCTCAGCAGGAAGCCTGCTTCCTTTCCTCTCTCTCTCTCTGCCTGCCTCTCTGCCTGCCTGTGATCTCTGTCAAATAAATAAGTAAAATCTTAAAAAAAAAAAAAAAAAGATAAGATGAGGTAAACCCTTTAAATGTACATAAGTTGTTATTCAATGATTATTTTCTTCTTTACTTTAAGGATGTTCTCAGGATTCAAGGAGGAGCTCTAATCACCAGGCCTGCAAATCAAGTAGGATGTCGGTGTGGGTACCCCACTTATTTTATCTTTACAGACTTCATAGTCATTTAAACAAACACTTCTACTCTCATCCCTGCTGACGACTTCCCTAACCCTGATTCTGCATATGGTAATTATGCACATTTTGTTTTTGCCAGTCAAATTGCTACCAACTGATCTCTGCCACTCTAAGATTATTCCTTCTCTGTTGAAATAATGGCTTTAATTTCAATTGTGAGCTCTTCCATCAGCATCTCTGGCATTTGTAAATTAGACACAGAAAATCCCTTTCTTCAAAAAATAGAGGTGTTCCACTCACCAGTGTTTGCCTGGAGCTCTTTGGGGAAGGGAGTGTCTTTTTAGCTTTCTTGGAAATGATAGGTGGGTAGATGGGGAATAGACATCCTAAATCTTCCCCGGAATTTTATTTCACCAAGTCTTTCACTATGTTCCTTTGATACGTATCAAAGAATTTATTGCGTCACAACTTGGTTTATATAGGTTTAATTTTTCCAGCCAAACCAACCATTAGAGCCACTCTCTTGTGCTAGAACTAGGACATTGAATCCAGAATCGCTGTGAAGGTGCACACATAGATGCATTTAAATCAACATCTAATTTCCTCCTTTGGTCAGCGTTCTCAGCATCGGCTTTTTCAACCATTTCCAATATTCATGAAAACAAAATTAAACAAAGTCCTATGATATTTTTGGCATATAATTCTTTCTTTGCAGGTTTGGTTCTATAGTTGACATTCTGGAATATACCTTTATATATTCCATACATGTCTGTGAGGTGTTAACTCCATGCCAGGTACTATTCTGTTCTCAGAACTGGAAATCTGTTAAGGAACAGAATCCAAATCCCTGTCTTCAGGGAACTTCCACTGTAGTGGGGGAGACATAAAATAAACAAAATAAAAAAAATATATATCACGTTATATTTGGTGGCTCTAAAAGCTAAGGAGAGAAATAATGCATGGAAAAATAGGTGAGAAGTTTATGCATGACATTTTAAATAGGATGGCTACCAGGAATGCTTACACTGACAGAATGTAAATTTTGAATAATAAAAAAGAAGGATGTGAGTTAGTTAGTCATACATACCTCTGAGAAGGAATGTCAAGTGTAAGCAGCCTGGGGCGGGAGTGTAACTGATAAATTAGGGGGATACTAAATAGGCCAATAGGCTTTAAGCAGAAAGGATGAGAAGGAAGTATTAGAACATGGAATCAGAAAGGTAATGGGGACTAGGTCATGCAGGGCCTGTGGGTACTAGCAAGGGCTTCAGTTTATGTCTAACAGGATGGGAAGCTACAGAGTAGATTTTGAGCAGAGAAGTGACATGATTTGATTTACCTGTATCAGAACCATTCTAGTTGCTCTTGTGAGACTAATGTGTGTTTTGGGGCCAGAAGGTGGGGGGTAAAGTTGACCAAGTGATAGACTATGGTGGCCATTGGGAAGTTACTGCAGTAATTCAGAGGAGATTATGGTGGTCTGGACCAGTGTGATAGCAGTGTCGTGGTTAGAGGTGTCAGATTCTAGAAACACACTGAAAATAGAGTAAAGAGGATTCCTGTATGGGATGTAGTAGAAAGAGAGGAATAGAGGATGACTTCAACAGTTTTGGCTGAGCAGCTGAAAAAAATGATGAATCCTTCAATGAAATAGGAGAGACTGTATGCGAATCTAGTTTGGTAGGGATTAACAGGAACTCAGATTTGCACATGCTGGCTTTGCTGGACTTTTTTTTTTTTTTTTAAAGATTTTATTTATTTTAGAGAGAGAGCAGGAGAAGGAGCAAGGGGGAGTGAGAGGGAGGAGGGGAAAGAATCTCAAGCAGACTCCACGCTGAGTGTGGAGCCCAGTGCAGGGTTCAGGCTCAGGATCTTGAGATCATGACCTGAGCAGAAACCAAGAATTCAGTGCTTAACTGAATGAGCCACTCAGGTGCCCTGCTTGCTGGACATTTTAAAAGAAATATCAGTAGGACTTTAGGTTTGGGTTTGGCTATAAGGGTTTACAATTCAGCATAGAGAAGGTATTTAAAGGCAGGGAACTGGATAGGATCACTTAGGCAGTGTAGGTTGAATAAGAAAAGAGGAGAATGAACTAAACAAAAGCGCTTATTTAAGATCTCATAATTGCAGTTTGGGGAGCACAGATCTGTGTAGAGCCAAATTATGTCCCTCTAGGGAACAAAAGCCAGGGTTTTTTAAAGACAAAAGGGAATGTTTGTATATATTGTTTACAAAGCATTTTGATGGGTATCTGTGGCAGAAAACTAATCTTGGCTAAGCATAATTGGTTGCTAAGGCTACACTAAGCCCAAGTCAATTACAGTAGCAAGTTGCAGATGCTTGTGAGGAGTCCTTAGAATATTTGCTGTTTGGTGCAGTTAAAAACTCATAGTACTAGCTGCGGAGGACATACACCTCAATGGCCTCCTAGCTTTGTTTTAAAACCCCTTGGCATAACTGAGTCCATTTTATTTCACCCTTCTCTAAAGAAAAGGGGAAAGAATTAAACAGAGCCATGACACACTCTAATATTTAAAGGTTGAGGAGATGAGAAGGAAACAAAATGGTACGGTATGCTGAAAGTCAAGAGAAATTTGTTTTAGCTGACTTTAGTTGCACAATTTAGTGGGAACACAGTGAGATTCATCATGAGAACTGGCTCTTTCTTGCAGGGTGATTCCTTCAGATTAAGATGCAGGAAGGTTTTCATGCAAGGGAAGAACATCTTTACAATACGAGAGTCTAAAGTCTGATTCCATAGTCAAGGGAGTTTCATAGGGTGTTCAGAGTTTTAGGGTATGCACAGAACTTCAAATCCTCCCATATATCTCCATTCCAATTCTCTATCATTTAATTTTGACCAATACAGTGTTTATTTATTATGTGCAGTTAAGAATACAGGTTATGGAATCAGACAGATTGTTTTAATCCTGGTTCCAGTACTACCAGCAATTTGGCCTGTGGTGATTTACTTAAGCTCTCTGTGCCTTCGTTTCCTGATCTGTGGAATAGAGAAGACAATAATGCTTCCTTAAAAGGAGCCTTATGAACAATAAATATACAAAAATGTAACATTTAGTACCTTTATCATAGCACTTCCTAAGTGTTAGCTATGGCTATTCTTACGAGACTTGGTAAGGCAGAGAATTCAACTGATACTACCATTTGACAACAGAAGAAATCTCTGACCAATTCAGGCCTGCAGTGGCCTGAGCTAAAGAATCATTTTAAGTGGTTTTCAACAGTCCTTGGGTTTCTAAATGTCTTTCAGGTGAGCCAATAATTTGGGTTTTTAAACTTTTTAGTGAGTTAGTTTTTTTCTGTTTAAATTCTATTTCATGATGAAATAAGATCATGATTTTTTTATCAAGCAGGTAATATAATTTGTCAAATTGTTAAGAAAAATTACCAATGTTTATTCTTCTGATCCATGAGCATGGAATGGTCTTCCATCTTTTTGTGTCTTCAAGCAGAGAGAGTCAAGTATCAGGGTTTCACTTACTTGTGGAGCATAAGGAATAATACAGAGGACATTGGGAGATGAAGAAGAGAAGTGAGTTGGGGGAAACTGGAGGGGGAGACAAACCATGAGACACTGTGGACTCTGAGAAACAAACTGAGGGTTTTGGAGGAAAGGGGTTTGGGGAATTGGGTGAGCCCAGTGGTGGGTATTAAGGAGGGCACATACTGCATGGAGCACTGGGTTTGGTGCATAAACAATGAATACTGGAACACTGAAAAGAAATAAAATAAAATAAAATGGTAAAAATATTCACCACCACAGATACACATAAGTAAGGATAAAATAAAAGCTCCTTACTCTGAGGTAACATTAACATTTTGGTGCATATTCCTTTATGAATCTCCATATAAATCCATAAATTTCTGTGAGCCTACTTCTCTCCAGGAGCCCCAAGAACTCTATGCTCCAGGGCTCTCAGCCTCAAGTCTCAAAGTTTCCTCTGGCGTAAAAGGAGCTAAGTCATATGCTTATTTTCTCCATCCAGATCTTCAAAGAACAGAGGCTATATTTGTAACCTGTGGCTCCTGAACCTGTTCTGCCTAGATAAGGAAAATTGTAGTTGACTTAGATTTGAGAGAGACAGGTTGCATACTCTTTCAGAATCCCTATTCTCTTTCATAAAGTATCTAGTGACAATAGATTAACACTTCTCACACCACTGTATTTGTATTCTTCATGTTTTCATGCATTCTGTGGCTGGGCAATATGGCTTCCCCAGGCCTTATTACAGAAGGTATTTCATTCTAGGAGACCTTCAGGAATACACATTTTTCTCCTTATAAGCTCTGTTCATAACTTATGGTCATACTATCTGTTGAAAAATTTACCTCTTGTGAATGACTTCTTTTTTAATATAATAGTACCCCCAAACATACTGAAAATATATACTATAAGAAGTGATATTTCTGCATTATAGTTTCAGGCAAAGATACTTGTCGATAGACTTGACACAAAAACTTACAGCCTGAGAATGTTATATAGAACAATGTCTGGATGAATTCAATATTATTCTTTGTGTATACTTGTCAAGTGAAAGAGGATGACTTGTCCGTTTTGTGCTTGCACCATTTTTGTATTTTAAAGTACTCTCCTCTAATTTTTTTTTTTTGTTCTAAACATGGTTTCTGTGTTATAGCATTATTCATTAAGTGTAGTTTGAGGTTGAAAACTGGTGAATAAAAATGGTGCCCAAAAAAGAGTGTACCTTCCAAAGAATGCCCTGCACTTTTCCTCCACTAACTGCCACCTGCATTTTAGCCTCTTCTTCCTTTTTTGGTGAGGACATAAAATCTTCACTGCACTAAATTTTATCAGTTGTTTATTTTCAATTGTTGTTATTAATTACATAAACTTGTTTTCATTGTTCAATTGATGTTTTTCATTGTTCAATTTGGTATCGTGGTTAAGAATGAAATAAATCATAATTTGTTGCATTAAAATTAATGGAATTAAAAACATTGTAATGGCTTTTCATCTATATCAAGGTTTTCAGGGATGAATTAAAATTACCAAGAAAGAGAAGTGTATTTATTTGGTTGTTTCACCACTGTTGCCCATGGGCTGTCAGATTTCCATCGTGAATTTAAAGGAGACTGCCTATCCACAGTATCTTCTTTTTTTTTTTTTAAAGATTTTATTTATTTGACAGAGAGAGAAAAATCACAAGTAGGCAGAGAGGCAGGCAGAGAGAGAGAGGGGGGCAGAAGCAGGATTCCTGTGGAGCAGAGAGCCGGATGTGGGGCTTGATCCCAGGACCCTGGGATCATGACCTGAGCCAAAGGCAGAGGCTTTAACCCACTGAGCCACCCAAGTGCCCTGATCTACAATATCTTCTAAACTAGATAATAAACCCTAGATTTCCCATATTTTCATGTCTTGCAAACTTCTTCCTATTATTATGTGTAGGAGTCAGGCATTTTGTTCACAAGAAGAGTAATCAAATCTTGTGGTCATAGCAAAATTGTGATTTTCTGGACTGATATAAGGGCTTCAGAGAATTGAATAGAACCCAGAAGCAGGAATCAAAGCTGCAGGGTGAGTCTGTCCTGGTATTACAACCCAAAGTTACTGGGCACAATTACCATCACTTGATCTTTGACAGCATCATTAATTCTAATCACCCCTTAGTCATTGTCTCATTTGGTGCTAATTAAAAATGGTGGGGAAAGGGTGACTGGGTGGTTCAGGTCAGTTAAGTGTCCAACTCTTGATTCCTGCTCATGTCATGATCTTGGGTTTGTGAGATTAGGGCTCTGCAGCGGGTGTGGAACCTGCTTGGGATTCTCTCTCTCCCTCTCCTTCTGTCATTACCCCCTCTTTTCTTGTCTTAAAAAAAAAAAAAAAGTAGTGGGTTAGACTCCAGTTGGCTGAATTTGGATCTTGTGCCTATGTCCTGACTATCAGTGTTTGAAGAGAAGTGTTTCCTTCCTTTGGATTCTGTAGCAGGAGGTTGGGCACTGCATTTATTCCATATTGTACCCATGGGAAATTTTTCTGAAAAAGAAAGGGAAAATTCATGTTGGAAATCCAAAAGAAAACACACAGCCTCTCTAGCTGTCTTTATCTTAGAAGTCATGATAAATGTAGTTAAGGAAGTGAATATCAGGGGTGATCATTTTCAATGGAGAAAGAGAAATGTAAAGTAGCACCATATTAATAAACAAAAGGAGGCAGCTTCATAAGAGATGTTTTGTGCAGGGATATTTGGTAAGCTTCTTTAGCAGGGATCCTATTGCAAAAGAAGTAATTTTTATTGTCAAAATCTGGTAAGAAAACAAAAGAAAGGATTTAATATCCAAATAGTGAAGTCATCATGCCCTGGGAAAGCCAAATGACATGTTGATTCCTTGTGTGAACAAATTTTGGATTATCAGTATAATAGTCACATTGTCTGTGATCATCTTCCTTCAGGAAAATGCTGGCATCTGCCAAATAAATCAATTGATTAATTTAATTATTAATTAATGTTAATACATTTTAAATTTTAATAAATTTTCAATTTATACTAAATTAATGTTGTTAATGAATTTTTTGGTGTGTTTTTTTTTACAAATTTTTTTGGTGTCACAGTTATATGAAAGCCATAAGAATATAGGTTTTATATCTGTTTTTATGTTTGTGCATAGCTAATTCTAAGGGGTAATACATCACCCATTTTAGAGAAACACTACTCTCTCTTAGCTTTGATTAATATACACTCATGTTTATCTTTACTCCAAATGCCATTAATTGACCCACTGGAATACTTTCTTGATATCCTCTTATCCTTATTATCATGAAAATAGCAAAAAAAAAAAAAACAACAAACCTGTCATTTTGTTATTTTGTTTTGCTGCTTCTTTTTTTTAAAATTAAATTTATTTATTTTCAGCATAACAGTATTCATTATTTTTTCACCACACCCAGTGCTCCATGCAATCCGTGCCCTCTATAATACCCACCCCTGGTACCCCAACCTCCCACCACCCCCGCCACTTCAAACCCCTCAGATTGTTTTTCTTTTGAGAAACTCCCATGTAGAAGGCAATTCAGTTAAATGGTTAAGAATTCAAGTTTTGGATTCAGACAACTTTATGATTTGGGGAAAGAAACTGGGCCTTCGGTTTCATCATTTAGAATCTAGGTCTAGTAAATAATACATCACTGCATTGCATAGCAACCTGACAAATAGAACCTAGGACATAATAGGTATTTGATCAATCATAGATATTACTGTGAACTTTGGAATTATATATTGAGAAGACTTCAGTATTGTTTGAGGAGATATTTTCTGGGATGCTTGTACTTATTTATTAGGAGAAAATGGTGTTTAAATTCTCAGAAATCAGAATAGCCGTTCAAAGAAAGCAGCTGATCATTCAGGGGAGATTATTAAAGGAAAGGACATGAAACGGACAAGCTTTGCGTTCAGTCAAAATCGTTTTAGAGTCACGTAATGACCTATAGCGGGGACACCTGGTTCATGAATATTTATCCCCTGCACCAGCTTGTTTCCCTTCCATTTCTGTCTCATCTTATTTTCTCCCCCTCTGTCCCTCTCTTAAACATAAGCACTGTTACCAGACCAAAGTGGGTCTGCTCCTTGGTGAGTTACAAAAAGAGACTATGCCCAGGGGAGTTGCCTCACAAGGTCATCTGTATTTGTACATAAAAGGAGATCCCTGGGAATAATTTCCAAAGGTGTGCCTCCCCAAACAAGAGGAAGCAGCCTCTTTTTATTAGGGCTTGGAATGAATATTCAGACAGGAATTTGAACATTATTATGAGGCGGAGGCACTTTCTGATTCCTCTGCGCTTGTATCTTCCTCATATATTTCTTGTTCTGTTCTAGCAGCTTGCCGGTCTCTAAAAGGTGAGGTTGATAGGCAGAAGCTTCTAGGGATTCTCTGAGTTCAGGAGGTCAGCTCTGAGGTCAGAGGGTCAGTCTTGAGTTCAGGAAATCAGGTGGGTGACAGCTCCCACTCTACATACTTCTCTTTCTTCTGTTTCCTTCTCAAATTTCATATCACTGTTTTAAATAATGAATTTAATTAAATCTATTAAAATTCAGGGTGCCTGGGTGGCTCAGTTGGTAAAGGGTCTGCCTTCGCCTCAGGTCATGATCTCAGGGTTCCGGGATCGAGCCAGCATCAGGCTCCCTGCTCAGCATGGAGTCTGCTTTTCCCTTCCCCTGGCTCATGCTGTCTCCCTCTCAAATAAATTAATAAAATCTTAAATAAAATAAAATAATTTTGCTAGACCAAAGTTGTCTTTGCTGTTTGCCCTTACTGCCCCCACCGACGTACCTGACACATTTTGCTTTGGCTGCTACACATAGGAAAAGAGACTCAAAAGCCTTTAAACACATGGATTCACAATTCAGCCCTCTACTAGGGAACACAGAGTCTACATACATCCTTTGAACTCTATGATGGGTGCACTCTGGGTCAGCCCTCAAAATCCTATTGAACATAACATGACTTGGGCTGCAAGTCATGAGAATTAGCTGAGAGAGGAAAAGAAAGAAACCAAAGGAAGGAAGGAAGGACTAAAACCTGCCTTTTAATCTGCTGAGATTCTGACTTAATTTGTTTAGAGTGGGACTGGGCTTCTATCTTTTTAAAGTTCCTCGGGGTGTTTCTAAGGTTCAGCTTTGGGGGCGTCTGGGTGGCTCAGTCATTAAGCATCTGCCTTTGGCTCAGGTCATGATCCCAGGGTCCTGGGATCAAGCCCTGCATTGGGCTCCCTGCTCTGCAGGAAGCCTGCTTCTCCCTCTCCCACTCCCACTGCTTGTGTTCCCTCTCTCGCTGTGTCTCTCTCTGTCAAATAAATAAATAAAACCTAAAAAAAAAAATAAATAAAGCTCATCTTTAGAAACCTCTGCCTAATTGGTATCTCTTTGCCCAATACACCATATAATTAAGCCATCACAGAACACTTCCGCCCGAGAGCTGACTGTCTCACTGGTCCTAGATAGATGATTATCCCTTACTTGGCATTAGACATCCAGCCAGGAAAGAGCAGGAACATCAGCTAGCAGGGCAATAGTGCTATGCCTAAAGCAATACCTCACTGACTGAGGAGAAAAAGAAAAAAATAGAGTTATTGGACAGTTATGCGACACACAAGATTTCTGGAGTAGGGAGGTGAGGTCCAAAGAAAGCCTTTGATGGTTAGTTTCTTCATTTCTGTGATCCTATGATTCTAAATGTCTGGGCCTGGAAGAACAGCAGTTCCGTTAGGAGAAGGACTCAAACCACACAGAGAGAGAGAGTTTTGAAAGGAGAGCATGGGTTCTGATTTCTCTCTTGTGTTTCACTGGGGGCCTTTGGCAAATATCAGAATGGATTTCTCCTGAAATTCTCTCTTCCCTTTCCTGGCAGACAAACCTTAGGTGAAAATATCTAAAGGGATTTTCCCCATTCTCCCTAACGTATTCAGATTCCTACTAAGACTGTAGTCTGCTAACAGATCTCAATGGATTCAACTTTTCCAAAATACTATTTGCCATAAGGAAGGCGCAACATCCGCATCTACTTACTTGTCTCTGGTCATGGTGGAGAAAAGTGGGAAAGGGAAGTTAGTAGGCATCTGCATCTGGCATGTAAATCAAGAGGTTCAACCCCTTTTTTACCTAAATATCCCCTTCCCTGACTGACAGCATTTGGAGATTTGCTTAAATTCCAATTCATATTTGTAATTTTTTTTCCAGCTTCTTGCTATCCATCTCCATCTGGAAGCCGCACAATAGAAACATAATAGGACGCTTTGCATTTTCTCTACTTTCCCAGGACTTAAAGCCAGAAAGCTATGTAGTGTCTACATTTATTTTTTTTAAACCATTGACATCTAATCCTTCACCTGTATACCTCCTAAGTGTCTTAGGATCTGCACACATCCCACTTCTCTCTACCCCTGCATGGAGGCCTTTACAGCTGCCACCACTGTCTCTCTGAATTACTGGGATAGCTTCCTTACTGATCTCCTTGCCCTTAGCTTGTCTCTCTGCATTGCTCATGGAGACATTTTTCGGGCTGTGGTCAGAATATTTAAAAACGCAAATCTGATAATACCACTACTCTCGTGCTAACCTTTCAATATTTCCCTGTTTTTCTGGTTAGAATTAAACTTCTTTACCAAGGACCTTGACACCCTTCTTAATTGGTCCTCTGCAGATGCATTTCTAGTCGGCATCCCTCCTCACATTCTGCATCTCAGGCAGATTGAACTGATTTTACTTCTCCAACCATTCAGTCTCCATTCTGGGTCTTTGTATGCACACTATTGTTTCTATTTTAAACATCCTCTTCCTTTGCCTAATGTCTATGTCTTTCCGTCTTAGTTGGCACTTCCTCCTAGAAGGCACTGTCCTAGCATTTGTCATCAGGTAACTGCCTCTTTGTCAACATTTCCCATGTGACTGGAAATTGCTTGAAATTGATTCTTGTATTGCTTGTCCTGCACTATGTTCTCTGTTTCCAGCAGTGTGTAACACACAGTACCGCTGGTCTTTGTCACATGAGTGAGTAAAACTTTTAATGGGGTGCCTGGCAGGCTCAGTTGGAAAAGCATGCGACTCTTGCCCAGTGGGCATAGAGTTTACTTAGGAAAAAAAAAAATGAAAAACAAGGACTCTGGGGAAGTAAATTAGAGTAGTAATAAGTTCCAGTTCCTTCTTTCTACATCAGATGTATTTACCTCAATCATGAAACTTGTAAGGGAAGGAAACCTTCAATGGATATATTGTATTAAAATCCTTTTGCAAAGACTATCCCCTTCTCTTTCTTCAGCTCACCACTGATTTTCAAGTTTGATATATCTATGGTATTTTCCAATATAACGTCTTTTGATCCAAGAGATCCACAATACAAAGTAGAAAACAGTATCTATTACTGTATTTACTAGCATGAAGTCAATCCTATAATTCAAATAATTGCATGTGTTTAATTAACTATCAGAAATTGAAATTTAAGGGAGGAGAACTACTTTTACAAGCTGACACATTTAATTATCATTTTGGATAAGCCTACTTTGAAATATGTGATATGCTTTTCTTGGAGGGGAGGGGCAGAAGGAAAGAGAGAATCTTAAGCAGGCTCCACACCCAGTGCAGAACCCAATATGGGGCTCGATCTCATGACCCTAAGCTGAAATCAAGAGCCAGGTGCATAATGAATTGAGCTACCCAGGCGCCCCTGAATCTGTGATATTCTTGAATTTATTTACCAGTATGACCAAGACTCATTGTGTTTACTGGCAACACAGTCAAGGGATTATATTAACACGTTGAAATAATAATAATACTACACAAATTTGATGTTCTTCATTACACATTTCCATCAGCATTTTTTTTTTTTTGTTATCAAGTATGCACCAGATGCTAGAAATAGAAAAATCTCTGTGGGACATTAGGAATGCAAAGTAAGTAACATTGCTTTGGGACACATACAGCAGAGTGCAGTCTGCTTTTTAAGGAGGTAAATCGAGAGTCGGGTGACATGACACTGGGCCACCTTGTTGGGTATCAACAAAAATCATGCAAATCCCACTCCTCCAGGCAGCTACACCAGCATGGGACTTTAGTGGCCACTTTGGTGGGGAGATGGTGTGACTATAAAGCAGAACCACTAGCAACAGCCATGATGAGGCAGTTGACAAGCTTCAGAGACTTCTCCATAAAAGGCTGGAGCCAAGGGAGGAAGAGAAAGTAGATGTCATAAAGCGGCTGACATGGCTTTCATATGAGGACATATGGGACACACCTTGAGACTTTAAGTAATAACCAGTATAATGTCCTACTCATTTTTCCAGTGAACCTTAGAATCAAGCCAAACATATTTGTACCAGAGTTGTTACTTCACAGTGATTTCTAGGTTGTAATTCTCTGGAAAATCCAAGTTATTATTATTCTGTTTTCTTAGGAGATTTTTTTTCCCTGAAGTTAAATACCTTTGATATTATACGCTGTAGATAATATCTCAGTTATTCTTACCATAGTCCGTAGTGGTTGGAATTGGCCAGAAGTACTTGTTTTTATCTCACAGTTGGAGAGAATGAGGCAAAGTCTTTACGTGCAGTCATATAATACCCTCACCAGTCATCAATGTGGAATAAAACCAGACTTCTCCAACCTCTGACCATACTATCTCTTGACTATGGCTAGACAGTCTGGGGACAGGGATGGTAGACAGATCAATCAAGATCCAAGTGGTTGTTGAAATTCCCAGTAGCTAGTAGAAACGTACAGAACCATGAGTTAGGAAGAAAGTTCAATTTCCACTTGTGACCCAGCTACTCTGTTTTGTGACTTTTGTCCCACAGCACCCCTGGGTTCCATTTCTTCCTTTGTAGATAAGGTGTTTGGGCCAAATCAGAAATGGTTGACCTGATGTCCGTGGCCCCCTGCCCTCCATACCCCCACAGTCATATCATCCCTGACTAGGTTTCAGGGAGTTGATAACTCTAAACTGCTATGCAACATCTGGAAAACCTGCAGGGTTCTAAGTTGAAAAGCAGAGATCAGATCAGATTTTCAGAAAGGCTGTGAAAAAAAATCATAGACAACAAATTCACAAAATAAGAATATATAATTTCAAAGACCCTAATTGACTTAAGTACCTATGATTCCATGTACTGAAGGGCTAAATGTAATAATGTAATAAGGTAAGCCCTTTCCCAGTACAACTTCTAATACCAATGGTTATAGAATTTCAAAACAAATAAACCAAAGCCAATTTTCAGAGGGATGGGAATAAATATGAGATGACAGTTCATGACATTATTACAACTGTATGTATCTGGAATTGTAGTACTTTTCAGTCTCTTCATTTGCTCTTATTTCAGGTTATGTGTCTACATTTCCTCTGTGAGAACACCTGAGGAATTGTTGAATCATCAGCAGACATGTGGGTGCTCTAAGTTCTCACAATATGTTAATGTTTTAATTTTTTTAAAAAATGTTCTTAAGAAGACAGATTTGGTTCTGATCCCAATATGTAAAGTTCGTGTTTTTGGTGGCAAACTCAATAATGTGCATCATGTTGAAATCATGAAATTATTCCAGAAGTTGTAATGGCTTTGGGGTAAAAATATTTTGGCAGCAAATAAGGGAGTTTCCTCAAAATTTCTGAATGCTTATATTATTCTCAGTGGGAGATTGCTACCAGGGCACTTGGAACTTGTCCTGTTTTTCCCGAGGAAAGCTAGGGAATTCTTACCATTGTGCACATGGGAAAATATCGCGTTTTGTTATTCAGAGAATACAGGGACATTAATGGTAGTCCATCTGGTGGTCCGGGACAGCTTGCTTGATCCCCAAGTTAATTTTTTCTTTTCAGCCCTAGAATGTCTTACATGTACATTCCAGCGAAAATGCCTTCAAACCTCTCTTTCTAGGCAACAACAGCAATACCCATGACTGTACCAGTGTCAAGACTGAAACCACCATTCTAAGTCCTGATATTCTAGCTGTCAGTGGTCACTCTGTCTCCTTTATTGCTATTCTTAATATCTGCCTTTTCACTATGTTCAACTCCTTCTCTGAACAGGTGTTTTCTGGTTTTATCTTTTTCTTTTCATTCCCACAATCTAGTCTTTATTTCATTTCATCTCTACTATGGTTAGCTCTCTAAATGCCCTAACATTTCTTTCTATAATTCTTTCTCTTGGGATTTAACTTAAGCTGAGAAGTAAGAATTCTTTTTCTCACCTATTCAGAACTGAATATACATATTATCATTATAATATATAATACTTTATGTGTATATTTACTTATTTATTTCAGGATCCTTTGGCACTTATAATAAATGCAATATATAAGCAAATATTTTATTTTTTAACCCTATATGTAATCTTTTCTTGCTCAATAAATTTGTCCATCATATATATTTCATAAGGTGCTTGACATTGAAAAGAAGAAGATGGGACAAGATGGGATTGGGAGGGAGACAAACCATAAGTGACTCTTAATCTCACAAAACAAACTGAGGGTTGCTGGGGGGAGGGGGTTTGGGAGAAGGGGGGGTGAGGTTATGGACATTGGGGAGGGTATGTGCTTTGGTGAGTGCTGTGAAGTGTGTAAACCTGGTGATTCACAGACCTGTACCCCTGGGGATAAAAATATATGTTTATAAAAAATAAAAAAATTTAAAAAAAAAAGAAAGAAAAGAAGAAGATGATAGAAAAGAGCCTTTGATATTGAAGGGAATCACAACTTTGATGATTAAGCAATATGTAGATAATTATACTTTTTTCTTGACATTTGCAAAAATGAAAATTGATTTATTTAATTTTATCTCCCTCACCAGGGAAAAGACCATGGCTGCCAATTTAATGTTATTCCCAACACCTAATTCAATTTTTGGCACAAAATAGGGGCAGAATGCATATTTGTAGAATTAATTACTGAGTTATAGCTAAGAAAATAATATTCTAATTGTGACACATCCAAGCTTCAGTGGGCGCAACCAGGATCTATTTACTTTTGCATAGAAAGATCAGAGGTTTCACAAAAAGACCATGGCTGAGCTGGGGCTTTTTTAAAAATTATTTTTATTAACATATAATTATAATTTGCCCCAGGGGTACAGGTCTGTGAATCATCAGGTTTACACATTTCCCGGCCTTCACCATAGCACATGCCCTCCCCGAAGTCCATCACCCAGCCACCCTATCCCAACGCCCCCCAACCCTAAGTTTGTTTTGTGAGATTAAGAGTCTCATATGGTTTATCTCCCTCCTGATCCCATCTAGTTTCATTTTTTCCTTCCCTACCCCACAATGCCCCTGCCCTGCCATGCAAATTCCTCATATCAGAGAGATCATATAATTGTCTTTCTCTGATTGACTTATTTCCTGAGCTGAGACTTAAGAATCAGTAGGAGTTGAGGAAAACAAGGTTAAGTTGGATACTGCTGTAGCAAAGGATAAATACAGGAGGTGTTAGGAGATAGAGCTGGAAAGAACTTTTTTCTGGCAGTCAGCATTTCCAAAAGTGTATTCTGAGGACACTTGTCCTGCCTGTTGTTCAGAGAAAATCATTCTCCTTGGGCAGTAGTGTGCTAGTAAATGTTCAACAACTGGATTTCCTGAAAAAATTTTCAAAAGTCCTGAACTGTAATATTTGTTGGGAAGAGATGAGAAGCAGTGCACCCTTCTGTAGTATTTCTACCATACAGATTCAACAGATCCAAATAACTTCAAGAACATAGAGGGGAGTAGCATGTAGTAACTGTAGGGGAGGAAAAATAATTTTGCCCTCTACCTTCCAAGTGATAAAACAGAAATAGTAGCATTTGCTGTTTTCTATTCTTTTCCTTTATTCTTTATTCCTTATATTTATTTATAAGACAGAGGGAGAGAGTGCGAGTGAGCATGCACAAGTTGGGGGAGGGGCAGAAGGAGAGGGAGAAGCAGGCTCCTGGCAGAGCCCGGAGCCTTACATGGAGCTCAATCCCAGGATTCTGGGATCATGACATGAGCCGAAGGCAGACACTTAACCAATTAACCCACCCAGGTGCCCCTTCTTTTTTCCTTATAAAAGTAGCTTATCCCCAAGGGAATGCCTGCTCCAAATCATATTCTACCTTTTCAGATTTCTGCTTGAGCCATACATTTTTCCAAGGAGTTTTTTTGTTTATTTTCAGATAACTCTCAACTGGCTGTATTTATGCATATTATCTAATTTTCTATTTTAGTCTTCCCTATTTTTTACTCTCTAATCTCTAGTTTCTCTTTTCCCTATCACACCATTTTTATTGAAGAACTGTAGTTATAAACACAATGTAGTTTAACATGGATTTGTGTTCATGTTTTTCTCACCTCTGCTATAGATTATAGTTTCATAGAGTAGACTCTCTGCCTTCCATATTTTTACACTTCTAATAATGCCTGGACAGAATTCCATAAAGAGTATTTGCCCATGAAAATACAAAATTTCTAGTCTAAGAAACTGATAATTGCAGAGAAGAGGTGCTAAAGGTATACACACTGGGATGCCTGGGTAGCTCAGTCCGTTAACTATTTGTCTTTGGCTCAGGTCATGATCCCAGAGTGCTGAGACCCAATCCCATATGGCAGGGAGCCTGCTTCTCCCTCTGCTTGCTCTGCCTGCCACTTCCCCTGCTGTGCTCTCCTCCAACCCCCCTCTAACAAATAAATAAATAATCTTTAAAAAATAAATAAATGTACACACACCTTTAGATACTCAGGTGTCATTTCCGGGTGACAAGCTTGTTAACCAGAACTAGAAGCCGATATATGAAAATATTTTGACAATTCCTTGGAAATAATTCTGAATCTATATCAAGGTTAGCTACAGCAGAGTGCTGGCTGTTACCTAATTTATCAACTGAACCTAGGACTCTCCTATTTACTCTTTAATCTCCTCCTCTCCCCTCCCTTTTCTCCTCCTCCTCCTTTTTCCTCTTCCTCTTTTCTTCTCCTTCCCACCTCTATCCCTCCTTTCCCGTCCTCTTTTTCTTCACCAACATCAGTGTTGTGCTAAATAATTTTGTACTTCTTATCATACTCTAGGAATTACAGAAATAAAATTTTAGAAAGGCAAAACGGAAAGGATTACAAAATAAAACTGAATTGCCACATTGTTTGCCATGGCCACTGAATTTCTTACCACTGGACTTCTTGATTTATTTCCTTAGAAATTTGAGAAACATGGCTGGTAGCTCTACAGCTTGTATTCTTACCTAACCTCTTAGAAGAACAGGCAATCTATAATGTGACTGTGCTTAATAAGAGAGAAACGATCCAGCCTGTTCATGCTCGTATGCTTTCATGTTGAATTACGTCTGTTCTATGTAGAATACCTTTAAGACATTTTCCTCCCAATATTATAGTATAAAATTAGGTAAGAGGTAGAAAGCAGTTACATAATCTTCTGAGAGCTATGGTATTTTTGGATGACATAATTTAGTGCTTTTGGGCACCTGAGTGGCTCAGTCAATTAAAATCTGTCTGCAGCTCAGATTATGATCCCAGGGTCCTAGGATCAAGACCCACATCATGCTCCTTGCTCAGCAGGGAGCCTGCTTCTCCCTATCCCTCTGCTTGCTTCTACCCCCACTCAAATAAATAAGTTAAAAAAATCTTTAAAAATTTTTAAAAAAATAATATAGTGCTTTTAAGGAATATTCTTTATGTACTCCCTAAGAAATTCCTGTGATTTGTGATTTCTTTGCTTGACCTTTGGAACCCTATTTCCTCACTTTGCTCTCTTTCCTTAAAAAAAAAAAAAAAAAAATCCCACAAAGGAGAGGAATACCCCTACCCCCGCCAGCCCTGCATGGCTTACTACAAGATGAGAGGTTGAGGTGACCTCAGGGGTGGATGGGGAAGAACGGGAAGCTGGCATGTTCCACAGAAAGAAAAAATACATGAACAAATCACTTAAGGTTAGGTTCTTCTCAATCCTGCCCTCCCTCTTCTGTCATCTTTTCCTTAATGCCTAGTGTTCTTAAAGCCATTTGGCAGACCTCTCCCATGAGGAAGGGTTAAGGAATGTATCACTACTCCTGGAGAATCAACCATTCTAGAAGGTGGCACCTTGACATCCCGTTCCATGAGTGTCAGGCAAGAGCGGGAGACTGGTCAAAAATAAGCACCAAAATTGTCATTGCTCTTTGAAAATTGCTTTGAACACTTGATGGTTGAGAAAGAATGCTAACTGAGTCTCATTCAAAATTCCTTTTATTTTTTTTCCTTTTAAGGCAATCTGTTAATACAGGAGGCCCAGAAAACAATTGTAGCTAGATGCTAGATTCTCACAACAGAAGACATGAACATAGCAGCAAAGCTGGGCAAGAAGGTCTCAAGTGAAAGAATGAGAACATCCAAAACACACCGCAAGTTAGAAGAATTCTGATTGCCCTCATTGAGTGATTGGCCCTGATTTTGCCCTCTAGCTGGCAAAACTTATTAAACAACTGTTTTGACACATTGGAAATGGCAGTACAGGAAACCAATCTTTGAGAAAGAGAGTGAATGAGGTGAGTCCTGCCATCATTTTTATCTTTTTGCCTTTCTGGACTGCTTTAGCAGAAAGGAATCCAAGCAGAAGCAGTAATTTCAGATTCCATGAAAGAGACAAACTTAGAATTCATATAGGGTGAGGGCTTCAATTTATGTGTGCAAGGCACTAATGAAGAAACAGAAAAAGGGCTACAGAATCTCGAATGTCAGTCCCCTTGAGCTTGTTGCTGAATCCTAAGCTATGCATAAATAGGGTAAAACTCCCAAGAGGCCAGGCAAAGGACTATCAGGGAGCTGATACATTTCTACAACTGACAGAGCAGAGTAGAAAGAGTAAAGTAGAGTAGGAAAACTTCATTAAGAAGATCAAGAGAGAAGAAGCACGAATTGCTAATATCAAGAAATAAAAACGAAGTTATCACTCTAAATCTTATTAACATTTTATTTATTTATTTATTTATTTATTTATGAGAGAGAGTGCAAATGCACAGGGGTAGGAGCAGAGGGAGAGGGAGAGAGAATCTTAAGCAGGCTATAGTCCTAGTGTGGAGTAGCCCAATGAGGGATTCAATCTTACAATTCTGAGATCATGACCTGAGTCAAAATCAAGTCAGACACCCAATGAACTGAGCCATGCAGACACCTTTAAATCCTAGGAACAATGTGATACCAATACATATAGTAACTTTAATTCAATGGACAAATTCCTTGAATTACACAAACTACTGTCAACCAAGAAAGAAGGTAAAGTGGAAAAAGAATAAGGATCTTTACTTGTGGTCTCAGAATTATAATTCCTGCTATATTTCCTGCTATAATTCTGCTATAATTTCCTAGCAGAAATCATAAAAGTGTTTTGCCTGTGGGGTGAAAGCAAGGGATTTTTATGAGAAAGATGGTGGGGCGGGGCAATTATATAACATGGATTAAAAACTAAAAATAATTGTCAATTGGAATTAAGAGGCTGAACTGCTTTTGGTCACACATTGATTGACTATTCTATTGGTGTTAATAAATGAAAACTGTTCCTGGTATGCATTAGTAAACTATTCTGTCTTCAGGAAGTCCACACTGATAGTCTTATGTAAATTAGGATGCCTGCTTTCCTGTTGACTTTTTACAGATAATTGCTTATAAAACAGTTGTCACTTCAGGCCCAGCCAAGGATTTTTTGCCCAGTTCAAGTTTATTAGCTCTTTGCTTTAGAAAGGAAAAGTGGAGCTTTTTTCAAAATGGAGTCTCTCAGGTCCACAAGGTTTATACAATTTTACATGACTAAAACTGACACACGAGGAAGTAGAAAATCTGAATAGCTACAAAGCTACCCCATCTTGAGATGGCACTTCAGGATTTCTATTCTTCCTGGTGTGGGATGTTTTGACCTAAGGTAGGGTGGCTCTCCTTAACAAAGCTCAGTGTAAAGACCATAGCAATTTATTGAGAAGTATATAAAACCGAGTGTCTAGACATTAAGACACCAAGGTAGAAAATATGGAGGGATATTAATGCAAACAAAATCCCCTCAGAAATCTGTCAGTGAAGAGTCAAAATGGTAAAGTAAATCTTGTTGGGGAGACTGAGGAATAACATTCAGAGAGGCTAAAACTGGTGAAGTCATAGCTTAGAATCAAGTCATTGGGAGGAATTCGCTTGAAATTCAGGAGATGTTTCATCAAATAAAATGGAGAAGAGTCAGGTGAAAATGAGATTCTCAGGACAGGTAAAATGGTTAGTTTTGAAAATAAGAGCAGGGTATTCCTTTGTGACAACAGTGAAGTGGATAGGAGGAAATAAGTTAAATTCATCAGATAAGAAAATAAGGAAGTCAATAAAATTTACTGTTAACACCTTATATCTTTTCACTGAAATATCCTCTGGGTTTGAGTGTAGGGTGTAGGATTCCACAAGAAGAATGTGGAGATTATTTAATCTAGTTTCTGGAGTAAATAGAAGAAAAAAGTTGCTAATTAGCTCAAACCTAGTTGGATTTACTTAGCATGCCCTTTGAATGAGAACAATCAGCTGTAGGTGGTATGAGAATAATGGAAACCATAGTATTAACCCAGGATAAGGCACTTCCCTTGCTTGTTTCACAAAATGTTAGGGGAACAAAGGATTCTAAGTTGATCTGTGGACATCACTGAAATGACTTACCATAAAGTTTAGGCTGGCACAATAAGAATGGCACTGATATACAGAAGGACTTAAGAGCTTGGAAAGGATGTTCTCGGAGATATACTACCTTCTCTCCATGAGGGAAGATGTTCTGGTTTATCTTCTTGTGCTATCATTTAATGTATGTAACAGACATATAATCTTGTTGTTTTTAATTAAAAATGAACATTTGTTACTTTAGAATATTCTGTTGCCACACAAAAATATTTAGTCATGCTTAATACCTTCGAGAAAGTTAGCCAATTAAAATAATTAAGATCCCTCACTCTTAGAGAGATACTCATTACTGTAAATGTAAGTTTTACAGGTACTTTATCTTAAAGGCTGAGCCCAAGTTTTTATTTAATGTTCTCAATGGACAGTTTGTGTAGAAGAGACCAATATTTCTCCTTCAATGCATGTAGGCCTTAACTGTGATAGATAGTAGAGAAACATGTAGTATAATAAAAAGGCTTACCAGTTGTTCAATCACTACTCAGCTTTCACTTTGCCAAGATTAGTTATGTGGCTACAGCCAGATAAAGGTTTTTAATATTCTCCTAGCAATCTATTAAGTTGAATCATATGAAACTGTCATTTTTATAGGTCATAAATGGTTATGCATTCACAGTTGCATCTGCTTCAACCTAGTACTTCAAATTTTATTTCTTTAACTTTGAAAATACTAGAAATCAATAGGATCTGGATATTAGTGAGTGAAGAATTACAGTTTGCATGTGCCATAAACTCTTTCTGATATGAATTTTTTTCAATATTAAACTTTTAATTGTAGTATAATACTAGCATTACTGACTTTATTTTTATTTTATTTATATATTAGTTAACTTATTTAACAGGGAGATAGAACCAGAGAGCACAAGCAGGGGGAATGCAGAGGGAGAAGGAGAGGTGGACTCCCCACTGAGCAGGGAGCCCAATGCAGGGCTCCATCCCAGGATCCTGGGATTATGACCTAAGCCAAAGGCAGATGCTTATCTGACTGAGCCACCCAGGCACTCCTGTGCATCAACTTTAAGATCAACTTTTCAAATCCTTTGAAAAATAATTAGTGTTTTCTTCCTTTTTCATCATGTAACATGTTTCTCTGATATCTTTCACAATAAATCTGAGGTGCATTACAGAAGAAATATTCTTTTCTCTTTTATATTGACTTTGTATTTATAACTCATGATCTCAAGCATCATTTATGCCAGTTAAGTCAAAGACCATTTGGATTTCTTTTTGTTTATTTCCTATCTAATGTTAACTTATCAATGTGCAGTTATAATTCCCTATTTGGATTGTTAATTTTTTACCTGTTTTTTTTTTTCAGACCAATTTTTTTTTTATGTTGAATAAAAATGCCAGGTGAGCTCAGCTAAATCTTACTGATAACCTTCTGAGTACTTAGTAACTTATACTATCCCTTTCTATAATAAATATGCCATTTAAAACATCAATTATAAAATTAATAAGGTTTCCCAGTTTAACAGCATTTTATATCACTTGCTTTTGCATAGGTGGATAAAACAGAAAAGACATTAATTTTCCACTTTTTTGTAGAAAAGGGATGAGTTTCTAATTTTTAATTTAGAATGTTCCATCATTAAATACCTTTAAGAATTTAATTTGTACAACTGATGTTTGTCACTTTGATTTGCCATGTATATAATTCAATCATCTGGATATTGTGCAAACATCTCAAAAACTTGGCAAGAAAGCACTACTTTCCATATCCAATATGTTAGCCAAGTCCCTGAATTAGTGTTGTTTAGAAATATCTGTCTTCCCGAGACAACTTTAAAATAAAGTGTTTTGTGGTGAACAATTTTCCAAGCTTTCAGGAATCTGTGCACCCTGTTTGGTTCATCAAAAACAGTCACTCCAAGGATTTGGCATGAGGGAAATGATTGTAAAACATCTAAATCATGCACTAAAACTTTTTTTTTTTTTGAAGCAGTCACAGAAATGGCAATATCTGTGAGTGAACACCGAGTTTATTCCACCTGCCAAAGATATAAATATTTAACCTCTTTGAAAATGGAAGAATGTGTAGGTTAAATAAATTTTAAATTATTCTTTATCTTGTAAGGTCACTCACATAGCCCTGGGGAGTGTCTTCTCTTAAAGATGTTCTTGGGTTGTCTCTCACTATTTCTCTTGCTAGGTGACGAATCTCTCTCTGGTGTTTCCTGGATTTTTGTCCTTCTGTGCCTCTACCTGGATGTTTAGATCCTGTCTCAGTCTTCAGGATGTGAGATGTATGTGTGTTGGGGAGTGGGGGTGTGTGTTGGGGAGTGTGTGTTGGGGAGTGGGGGCAGTAATCTTGTTTTGCAAATTGTATGCAATTGTCAATTGTATTTGGCTAAATATCTCTGAAACGTTATGATGACAAGTTACAGTTTCCTAAGAAACAAATTGATTTTATTCCACTAATTTTCTTAGGGAGCAATTAAATCTCTGCTGCTCAAGTTTTATATTATCATTCCATGGAAAATTTGGCTTCCATTTTCCTGTTGAAAATAAGAAATACTATGCTCCACTTAATTAAATCAGGTCATAATGGGAGAAGTGGAGATGTCCACCCTCAGCAAGGAATGGGGTGACCAGAAGTTGAGCAGATAGAGAGCTAAAATGACTTTTCCAGCTTTCTGACTCAGATCTCTATGGTCTACTTTTATTACTTTGAAATTCAAATTCTCAGAATGCCAGACACACCCATATTCCAATGAAAGTACAAAAACAAAATTAGGAGCCTACCACAGTTGAGTTTTTCATTGTCTATCATTTTGATTGGTCTTGTTCCTTCCACCGCTCTTTCCACCCCAACCAACCTGAATAATCAAAATTTGTCCCTGGTAAATAGGAAAAATTCCTGTCCTAAGAGAGTAATTCACACAAAGAACTTTCTTCTGTAAACAGATACTCAATTGACCATATGTAAGCCCCTTCCTCTTGTTGATGGCTCTGAAAACTACCAGACATTATTGATGTGCTGTTGCTTGGTGGTATTGCTGAACTTTACTGGGAAAAGTAATACAGAGAAGGACTTTCATATCCAGCCCCTATTGCTGTTGGGCCTGTTTTCTCTTCTCACACAAGATTAAGGGTAGGCTTACTTGAGAGTCTATGTTCTGGCAAGCCTTGTTGCTGAACTTGGCAGGAGCATTAAAATATCTTTATTAGAAACCATGAATCAAGTTCCATCACAGAATTCATAACCTTCCAGATTTGGCTGCCTTCTTTTGTCAAACCTCACTGAAAGGTGTGGCTTAAAATAAAGTTTATTTTAAGGTGCAAAGATCCAATGATAATGGTAAATTTCCCTCTATTGCAAATATAGGAAATCTTCATTTAAAGTAAAACACATCAACTTGTGATTTTAAAATGTGCCACAGAGTTTTCAAATATAATCCAGAGAATTTTGCCAATAGAGAGGTCAGCTATAAAGAAATAATGATGAGTTTTGAAAAGCACCAGTATTTTCTTTGAGCCTGATGAAAATCCATTGGCTTTGATACTTTAAAGATGAATATTGAAATCATTTATAATGGGAAATTGTTAGTACTTTCTTAAAGCAAAATTATGAAACTGCTCTCTTAAAATTGCTTCCAAGTTCTGGAGTCCAGTTTGAAGGAGTCTACACTCTCAGAAATCTACAAGACTTAACCTGCCTGTCAGGCATTAGCCCATGATCAGGAAAAGCTATACACAATGAGAATAGTTTTAAAATATTGGTAAGAAAAGAAAGGTTAGCCTGTGTATAGGCTCTCATAAATCTGAGTCTTTTTTTCCAGTATGAACTGCAGCCTGGAGGTCCCTCACCAGTGATAGGTGACATCCAATAGACATCCATTTTGCAGAATGGGCCATAGGGAATCCCAAACACATCTTCAATCCAAGAAATAGTTGTTGGGGAAGGGCAAAGAAGAAGCCAGTCTCTTTACCAAGGTGGGAAAAGTTAGAACATCAGTCTACAGAAATTAATAAATATAACTTTGTATCTTTAAGAATTGCTTTGGTGTGCCTGAAACTAATAATACCCTATTTAACTAACTTAAATTCAAATTAAAGAAAACAGAATTGCTTTGGTGGGTACTATCATTCCATATAAATGACAGGGGATACCCTAAAATAAACTATTTTTAAAGGTTTATTTATTTGAGAAAGAGAGACAGCATAAGTGGGAGGGGCAGAGGGAGAGGGAAAGAGAATTTCAAGCAGACCCCAAGCTGAGAATGGAACCCAACACAGGGTTTGATCCCAGAACCTGAGCTGAAACCAAAAGTTGGATGCTTAACTGGCTGAGCCACCCGCATAACCCTAGAATAAAAATTCTGAGTCAACTGTGTGAATAATAGAATTGTCCAGATAAATAGTGTTTAATGGCAGTTTAGGACTATTAAGTAGCTAAATCATTCTCTATGTATGCTACAGGTGTGGATGTGAATGCTTTTTTGACCTAGTGCTTTGGATAAAGTAAAACTATGCTGATTATAATTTTTAAAATGTTGGGAGTTGGAGGCATTAGCTTTGTATCAAAAATGCCATTTTTTAAAAATTTTTATGTGATGATTTCATAGACAATAATTCTGTGTTAGAATAGAGAAGGAAAGGTGCTTCCTGTTTTAGTTCCTATTACTAATTCCTTGATACTTTGATAATTGAGCTGTGGATTTAGTGGACTAAACAATTTATGTATATTATGTCCCTTTAAGTCTCAGATTATCCAAGAATGCATTTTTTTTTTCAGCTGTGTAATAGCAGCTGACTGAAGCTGTTTAAATCCTATTGTCTTCCCAGTGTCTATCCTACTGCTCTTAATTGTTCAGAAGCATTATACCAGGGTGGGCCTCTGTTATTTTGAGAGGTTAAATTAGGAAATGGAATACCTTAGCTCTACTTGAATGCACTTTTCCTGCTCCCTGGCCCATCTCACAGTCACTGTATGTTGTAAGAACTCCTTGTTTGTGAAACCTTACAATACATAATTGACTGAATGGCTTTGGGAAGAACACACCACTGTTTTCCCTCTCAGTTGCCATCTGTGAAGAACATTTTGGCTTGGAAGCTTATGCTTCACTTCCTATGTATCTGGAGGCTCTGTCGAAAATTAAATGGAGTTTGAGCAAATTTGATGAAACTCTGGTTGTTTTGTTTTGCTTGTTTTCTTTTGTTGTTTTTTTGTTTTTTGAGGTAATTGCTATGCCCTTCCTCCCTGGTACAGGTTGTCCTTTACAGAACTCCCCATAAATTAAACTTCTTTCCATGAGTGAGAGAGATGGGGAAAGAATGCCTCTGTTTTACTTTCTTCCATAGAATAACGTATATTTGCTTTATATCATGAGAAGTTGACAGGTTTAGAATTTGCTTCCAGATGTCCAGATGGTTTAATGACGAAAAGGATAATAATACATGACATATTTTCTTTTTCTGATCCAGAAAGGAATAGCTTCATGTCAAATTAACTTGGAAGTTTTAAGTTGAAGGAAACTGCTATGTAAATAAAGAAGACTGATAAAACAGAAGAAAACAGGGCAAGTAAAGACACCCTGCCCAGGAAAAAACCAAGAAGGCATATAATAAAAATTACTTTTTTAAACAAAGACTGAAATGTTTATCTGATTTATCCCAGTCTGAATTATATGTAGCTCTAGCTCCTGAGGTAATCTTAAGTCCACTATATTTGTAAACAGCCATGTCCTAGAGTCTTTGCTGTACCATGTTTCAAGTTAAAACTAAAATAAAAAAAGAAAATATGAATAAGCAAGTTAAGACTATGAAAGCTTACCTAAGGCAGACATTCGTCAACATCCAAACATGTGACTATTTGGAATAAACTTGATTTATATGTATAAAGATAAAACTCTACAACCCTTAAAAATTAAAACTTCTCTTTCCTATATGAAGTTTAGTATTTTTAAAGCCTCTTGACTTTATCTTTTCACAGAAGTATGGTTATGTAATTCATAGAGTTGCTTTTTTGTTTTACAGTATTTACTTTAAGCAAGGTAGATTGAAAGAATTCTTAGTTAAAGATTTTGCAATTCCCTCTTGGCTGTATCAACAACTTAAAAATAACAAACCAATATTTTGAGAAAAAAATGGAATGGAAAACTATTAAAGATATGGATTGTGGGGACACCTGGGTGGCTCAGTGGGTTAAAGCCTCTGCCTTCAGCTCAGGTCATGATCCCAGGGTCCTGGGATCGAGCCCGCATCGGGCTCTCACCTCAGTGGGAGCCTGCTTCCCCCTCTTTCTCTGCCAGCTGCTCTGCCTACTTGTGATCTCTCTATCTGTGTCAAGTAAATAAATAAAATCTTAAGATAAAAAAGATATGGATTGTGGAAGGAGGACTAAAAGTTTATTATCATACACTGTACACAGGTACAGTGTGTGAAGCCATATTTAGAACTGAAATACTGAAAGGAAATCCAGTTAACCCTTGGGAAAATGTCTCTTTCCTTTTATGATCCTCTTCTGAGTGCAGTAATTTAAACACATTCTTTATATATTAGTACTGAACATTCTTAAAACTTGATAATTTAATACATGAAGCTGTATTCCACATTTTTCACTGAATGTATGTCCATATATATTATATACACATATTATTGATACATATATAATACATATGACCATACATATGAATATATACATATATTCACATAATGTTTAAACATCAGGAAATACTCTGAAAATCCTGAACTGAATATTTTATAAGTGAGTTTTACAAGGTTTATATACACTTAAGGTTAAGGAATGACCCGGCTATTCGAATATTTTCAGCTTTGAGTAAACGTACTAAGATGATCAAAATAATTCTGCTAAATATTCCTAATCATTTTTTGGGAAGTTTGGGATAGAAGTGAGACTAGAGGCCTATCCAGGCTGGCCTAGGGACTTGCCAGGTGCTTATAGCTGGTTGATGTTTCTGAGCTCAACATCAGATGTGTTGGGACAATTGCTAATAGAGTATAGATAAAAATAAAATGCTACAAATTGAAAAAAAAAAGAATAGAGTATTTATGAAATACACACTTTGTTCTATATGCAACGCAAATACAGTTATGGGTATATACAGTTATTGTGTATATATATTATACACAATATTATGTATTATATATAATTATTATATATATTATATTATGCACATGTGTAAGTTCTCTTTAAAACTCACAGCAATCTGTGAGGTAGTTGTTCTTTTATTTTCCCAATTTATTAATTTATTAATGTATTGCCCCCTTTAAGAAGTACATTACTTATTGTTCCTGGAAATCCATCTACTCACCGTTGTCCAGATCTGGCTTCCTGACTGCGATTTTGATAAGGTTCTCTCAAGTGGCAGGCTCAAAGGCCATGAAGGCAAATGACTGGACCTAAATTTAAACTCAAAGGCAGCTTAGACAGTTTCTTCCTTAGGTAATAATTCTGCTGGAAAAAGCCAGGAGCTGATTTTAAAAATCAAAATTAGCTCTATCACAAAGCAACAGAGTTCACACTCACTGGAAAAGTAACTTTGATTGTGTGACCCTCTGCTGTTATTCAGAGACCTTTGGGCTCTGTTATTTAGATGGGTACTTCATGAATTGGTCAAAACATAGCCTAGTGGAATGAACTTTAGACGTGTGCGTGGAAGGCTTAGGTATTAGTCTGAGATCTACCTATGAGTCAAGTGGTTTTAAGTATGTCAAGGGAACACTGGAAAATGTATTAATAATAAAAGCAAAAGCAACATGTCCAAATGGTTTAAGGGAAAGACATTTTAAATTCAAAATATTATTATTTTCACTACAATAAGAAAATAAAATCTATCACTATAGTCCTAAGATATTTCTTCTAGAGCTTAATTTTTCCAATGTTCAATGTTTTGGTTCCTTTCCCTGAAAATGTGTCAGAGAGGCAGAGGAGAAACAGAAAGAGGTAGGACCATGGGTCATCAAAGAAGTGCTCTCAGGGGCACCTGGGTGGCTCAGTGGGTTAAAGCCTCTGCCTTCGGCTCGGGTCATGATCCCGGTGTATTGGGATCGAGCCCCGCATCGGGCTCTCTGCTCAGCAGGAGCCTGCTTCCCTTCCTCTCTCTCTCCCTTCCTGCCTTTCTGCCTACTTCTGATCTCTGTCAAATAAATAAATAAAATCTTAAAAAAAAAAAAAAAAAGAACTGCTTTGATGCAAAGCAGGAAAAGAAAAAATCATGTGTCTACTTCATTTCTCTTATACCTTATATTCAAAACCTAAAGTTTGAGGTCATGCTATGTATATTCTTCATAAAAGTTACTTAATTTTAGAAGTTGTTTACTGGTGTCTGGACAGCTAGAAAGATACAAATAAAAAACTATGATGGATCCTTTAATGTTGAAAATTTTGACATTAAAAATATAAGTATATTCAGTATTTTTTTTTCTGTATAGCATCTTGTGGTTTCTGTTGTTATTTTTTTCTTCTTGGAAATACTCCAGAATACTGAAGGTTAGGAGTCATACTGAGGAATCTACTTTAAGGGTTTAGGAAACACCGTATTCTAATGCCATCATCTAGATAACCACAGTTGTCTTTGAGGTAGAGATTTTCAGAGGGAGATAAGAAATAAGACTCTTTCTGACAGCTATTTCACATGTTTCCTAGATGTTGGATTCAGATTCTTTGATTATAAGAATGAAGTATAATTATCAACTGATCACAGGGGTCATTGTGGAAATGGTGTGCAAGTAAACTTTCTCAGTTTTCATTTTTTGGCATCATACTCACAGATGTTTTATTAGCAATTTATAAACAAATTTAAATTGATCTTTCTTCTGAATCTAGGATTCTCAACATATTCAATTTAGTAACTCCCATGTTTCTTTCTGGATTGTATTACTAATTTCTAGGGTGGAACTGGGTGTGTGGGATCCAGAGTAATAAGAAAAATTAAGACTTTGTAGATCCTGTGGCTTGATAAACTTTGATATTCTACCAGGCTTCTCTACTTCTGCCAGAACCCCTATGGAGGAGGCTAAGCTGCGGGCAAATGAGTTGATGTGAAACCTAGATGCCTAAACAGTATAATTTTAAATATTTCCCGATTAAACAATATAAAAGGTCAGAATCTCAAAAATAGCAGAACTTGGCATTAATCTACTGGCAAATCGGTACCAGGGTTCAAATCAGGCTTGAATGATGTTTTTTTCTTGAAAACAAACCATAATCTAGATGTATAGAGCAGGATTTTTTTACTTAGAAAAAATTGTACAGTGCATTGGTTTTTCTTAACATTTTGATTTTACACACCAAAGAGTTTTCTTAATAATTTTTTTTTTATAAAATATTAGCTCACTACCAAGCGGTCAAGTGGTAGTTTTACATCTTAATACCTCTCTCTTTCTTTCTCTCTCTCTTAGAAAGAAATCAAAACATATTTTTAAGATATTTTCTTCTGTAGGAAGAACAAAAATATTTTTTCCCCGAAGTGGTTTTATAAAGATTTTTTTTTTCAAGCCATTCCGTAAATATTTAGAAACCTGCCTCAAAACAAACATCTTAAATTTAATGTGTTAGGGGAAAAAATGGCAGTTAAATATATAGTCGATAGCAGAATGGGAGGAAGAAGGACCCCATTTCTTTTGGAAAAGCAGAGCATATGAACTAAGAGCTGAACCAGCTTCCGTTATGTCTGGATGCCGTTCTGGGCGTTTATCATTGCTTTTTTCCAGTGAGACAAGTAGAAGTTTTTCACAAAATTGATTTCATTCCAGGTTGGATAGAAAGTGGAGCGAAGTTATGCAAATATCTTATAAGCACAGATTGCCAGGAAAGTCATTGATTGGCACGATCCAGGAGAGCGAAGGGGGCTGGGGGAGGGAGTACCAGGGCAAATTATAAAGTCTGAAATGTGTGAAATGTGGCATCCATTCGGTTTTTTTGTTTTTGTTTTTGTTTTTTTTTTTTTGCAAGCTTCTGGCTTGAACCAATTCTAGTTCTAGGGCATGTTCTTACAACGTTGCCAATTGTTGGTGTCAGGGTTCATACTCATATAAATAAGTAGCCCAAACATTAAGATATAATTTATCAGCCTTCTCTACCTAAACTGGCTCTGGAGGAAATTAAAGTGACGTTAGTTTTTAGAATAATATTTGTCACATTACTACTCCTTCCTAAACCCTACCTGTCCTTCATCTGTAGGTAGAACTCTCTTCTTTCATGCCTTTTCTCTGCCTAATGAAATGTGTATTCCATATCCTGAGGGTTCTTATTTCTTCTGGAGCTAATCTGATAAACTAATGCCTGGAGAGTTATTTAATAAAAAAGGATTGTTCCTATCCTGCCCATCTAAGATTATGACTTTGAATGTTAAGATCTTTCAAAGTCTTTTCTTGTAAGAATGACCAACTTGGGGTATTTTCTATAATTAGTAGAGAAAATTTTTAGACCAAGAAAACCCCAGATGGCCCACTCTCCTTTTGGGGCATATTTTTCTAATAGGACTGAATCAGCTACTATCTATCTATCTATCTATCTATCGATCTATCTATCATCTATCTATTGTCTCTCTTTATTAAAAGAGTGCTTGGTCTTGATTACCTTGCAATTTTTTTTCATCTGATATTCTTTTTTTTAATTTTATTTTTATTTTATTTTATTTATTTGACAGAGATCACAAGTAGGCAGAGAGGCCGGCAGAGAGAGAGGGAGAAGCCTGCTCTCTGCTGAGCAGAAAGCCCAAAATGAGGCTCGATCCCAGGACCCTGGCACCATGACTTGAGTCGAAGGCAGAGGTTTTAACCCACTGAGCCACCCAGGCGTCCCCATCTGATATTCTTGAGCCCATGAAATGCCACAGTGAATAAGAATAAATAGTGATGAATTTAACCTTCATTATGTCCTAGTATTCATTTTCTAGATAACTCCACCTTCCCAGATGCTTTAAAGATTAGTTGAGATGTTTTTAGTTATGAGTAACAGAACTCCAACTCAAATTAGCATAAATGATAAACCAGATTTATTGGCTCACGTATCTGAAAAGTCCAGGCATGTTTTGATTAATGCAGTCTCAGTTTTCTATGATTCTCTTGGCTGTGTCCTTGTCTGTATTCTGGCTCCATCCTCAGATTGGCTTCCATCATAGCCACTAAATGGCTGCCAATAGCAACCAGGGCAACATGTTATTTGATTCATATCCAAGGGGAGAGAGACTGTCACATTTTATAACCATTTAACAAAAGTCTCGAGATTCACTCTGAGTCAATCACTGGGCCTAGGAAGAAACCAAATGTTGGTTTATCTGGGCTTTGGTGATAGCCCCTGCTGAAACAATCTTTTTTTTTTTTTAAGATTTTATTTATTTTACAGAAATCACAAGTAGGTGGAGAGGCAGGCAGAGAGAGAGGGAGAGACAGAAAGGAGAAAGCAGACTCCCCGCTGAGCAGGGATCCCGATGCAGGGCTTAGTTCCAGGACCCTAGGATCATGACTTGAGCCGAAGGCAGAGGCTATAATCCACTAAGCCACCCAGGTGCCCCTGAAACAATCTTTAAATGGGATAAAATAATATAGCTTGGCGCTGGGTTGGAGTCAATCCATCCAGAGTTCATGGCTCTAGCACAATGAGGGAAGGACACTTCCAAAGAAAAATCTGAGTGTGGTTAGTAAAGGTGGAATAAATTCCAAGTATGTAACTAAATATCATCCACCAAGCTCCTTCAAGTGGAGTCTCTGCTTTCAACCTTTGAAAAATATACAGAAAACCAGAGGAAAAGACTTCATTGCCAAACGGAAAAAATTGTATGTGACTCATATCTATCTTGGGAGTTTCTTTTTACTCTAGAGTAACCAAAACTTTACTCATTTTTTAGAACTGGGCATACACACTTAGCCATGTGAAAGATTTTAAGCACTGTATGATTAAATAGCACTTGTCACCTCTAGCCACGTAGGGAAGTTCTGAGATGACACATATAATTAATTTAAGAGGAAAATGACCAAGATGATACCTAGCTAAAGTGATGAACTTCATGTAGTTTGATATAAGGTTTTCAGAGCTCACCCTGAGACTGAGAAGGCATGTGTGAATACCCAACTTAAAAAAAAAAATGGAATTCTGAGAAAAGAACCCATTCAGTACTTGAAGAATTATCTAGGGATTGGTTTCCTCTAGTTTCATCTCTATTCTTGATTCTGTTGCTACTATGTCTTCCAATAATCAATAATTAAGTGTTTTATTCTGATGTTCTTGTTTAAGCTCCTGCTTCATTACAGTTTTTTCTTTAGGTTTTTTCCCTAGGTTTTCTTTAGGTGTTTTCCACTTTTTCCCTCTCGGTTCATTACTTTTAAATACTTAGAGACACCCCAAGTGGCAGAAAGCTACAAATAACTCCTTTTCTGCTTGGTATTGACATATGGGCCTATAACCACCATGCTCCAATTCCAACTGGATTACTATCAGAGTTGCTATATCCGGAAATATCTCTTTACCTCCCTCTGATGCCTAGAATTCTTATCTATAGGATTATACCCGAATTGCATTTAGACATCATTCTGGAAAGTTATTTTTTAGAATGCTTAAAATGGCTTACATATAAGAACATACTGCTAATACACAAATTAAATCATTGTGTGAAGTTTAGAATGTGTAATAATTGGCCCTTGCTATTCTGGCCCTGGCTGTGTGTCTTTTTTCATCTACATGTTGCAAAATTCCAGTTTTGAAAAAGGAGAAACCATGTGAAGCTCTACTTGCTGCCTCCAAAGGGCAGGCCTGTGTGAGACATTGTGAGGATGTGGACCTGAGAATATGAGTGGCTCTTTTTTTTTTTTAATTTAATTATTCTTGTGTATGTGTGTTCCAAAGTTCATTGTTTATGCACCACACCCAATGCCCCATGCAATGTGCCCTCCTTAATACCCACCACCAGCCTCATCTATCCCCCCACATCCCTCCCCTCCAAAACCCTCAGTTTGTTTCCCAGAGTCCACAGTCTCTCATGCTTTGTCTCCCTTTTTGATTTCCCTCAACTCTTTTCTCCTCTCCATCTCCCAATATCCTCCTTGTTATTCCTTATGCTCCAAGTAAGTGAAACCATATGATAATTGACTCTCTCTGCCTAACTTATTTCACTCAGCATAATCTCCTCCAGTCCCAACCATGTTGATACAAAGGTTGGGTATTCATCCTTTCTGATGGAGGTATAATACTCCATTGTATATATGGACCATATCTTCTTTATCCATTTGTCTGTTGAAGGGCATCTTGGTTCTTTCCACAGTTTGGTGATTGTGACCATTGCTGCTATGAACATTGGGGTACAGATGGCCATTCTTTTCACCACATCTGTATCTTTGGAGTAAATATCCGGTAGTGCAATTGCAGGGTCAAATAGTAGCTCTATTTTTAATTTCTTAAGGAATCTCCAAACTGTTTTCCAAAATGGTTGCACTGACTGGCATCCCCACCAGCAGTGTAAGAGGTTTCCCCTTTCTCTACATCCTCTCCAACACTTGTTTACTGTCTTCTTGATTTTGGCCATTCTACCATCTTATGGTATCTCAACGTGGTCTTGATTTGAATCTCCCTGATAGCTAATGATGATGAACATTTTTTCATGAGTCTGTTAGCCATTTGTGTGTCTTCTTTGGAGAAGCGTCTGTTCATATCTTCTGCCCATTTTTCATTGTGATTATTTGTTTTGTGTGTGTTGAGTTTGAGGAGTTCTTTATAGATCTTGGATATCAGCCCTTTGTCTGTAGTGTCATTTGTGAATATCTTCTCCTATTCCGTGTGTTACCTCTTCGTTTTGTTGACTGCTTCCTTTGCTGTGCAGAAACTTTTGATCTTGGATTCCCTGGAGAATTCTATCAAACATTCAAAGCAGAACTAATACCTATTCTCCTGAAGCTATCTCAAAAAATAGAAACAAGGAAAACTTCCAGACTCTTTTTATGAAGCCAGCATTACCCTGATCCCCAAACCAGGCAAAGACCCCACCAAAAAGGAGAATTTCAGACCAATATCCCTGATGAATAGGATGCCAAGATTCTCAACAAGATCCTAGCTTAATAGGATCCAACAGTACATTAAAAAGATTATCCGCAGTGACCAGATGGGATTTATCCAGGGAATGTAAGTGGGGTTCAACATTCGCAAATCAATCAATGTAATAGAACAAATCAATAAGAGAAGAGAGAAGAACCACATGGTCCTCTCAATTGATGCAGAAAAAGCATTTGACAAGATACAGCATTTGTTCCTGATTAAAATGATTCACTGTATAGGGATAGAGGGAACACTCCTCAACTTCATAAAATCTATCTATGAAAAACCCACAGAGAGGGCACCTGGGTGGCTCAGTGGGTTAAGTCTCTGACTTTGGCCATGGTCTCAGGGTCCTGAGATTGAGTTCTGCATCGGGCTCTCTGCTCAGCAGGGAGCCTGCTTCCCCCTCTTCTTCTGCCTGACTCTCTGCCTACTTGTGATCTCTCTCTCTTTGTCAAATAAGTAAATAAATAAAAATCTTTTAAAAATATAAAAAAAGAAAAACCCACTGCGAATATCATCCTCAATGGGAAAAAGCTGACAGCCTTCCCTTTGAGAACAGGAACACGACAAGGATGTTCACTCTCACCACTGTTATTCAACATAGTACTGGAAGTTCTAGCAACAGCAATCAAACAACAAAAAGAAATAGAAGAAGATAGTCAAACTCTCTCTCATCACAGATGACATGATACTTTATATGGAAAACCCAAAAGACTCCACACCCAAACTTCTAGAATTCATATAGCCATTCAGTAATGTGGCAGGATACAAAATCAATGTACAGAAATCAGTTGCTTTCTTATACACTAACAATGAAAATATAGAAAGGGAAATTAGAAAATCAATTCCTTTTACTATAGCACCAAGAACCATAAGATACCTGGGAGAAAACCTAGCCAAAGAGGTAAAGGATCTGTACTCGAGGAACTATGGAACTCCTGATAGAAACTGAAGAAGACCCCAAAAGATGGAAGACCATTTTATGCTCATGGATTGAAAGAGTAAAGATTGTTAAAATATCTATACTGCCTAGAGCAATCTATACTTTCAATGCCATCCCAATCAAAATTGCACCAGTGTTTTTCAAAGAGCTGGAACAAACAATCCTAAAATTTGTATGGAATCAGAAGAGAACCCGAATTGCTAAGGAAATATTGAAAAAGAAAAACAAAACTGGGGCATCACGTTGCCTGATTTCAAGCTTTACTACAAATCTGTGATCACCAAGACAGCATGGTACTGGCACAAAAGCAGACACATAGACCAGTAGAACAGAGTAGAGAGCCCAGATATGGACTCACAACTCTATGGTCAAATAATCTTTGAAAAAGCAGGGAAAAAAATATACATTGGGAAAAAAAAGCCTCTTCAATAAATGATGCTGGGAAAATTGGACAGCTATGTATAGACGAATGAAACTCGACAATTCTCTTACACCATACTCAAAGAGAAACTTGAAATGGATAAAAGACCTCAAAGTGAGGCAGGAATCCATCAGAATCATAGAGAAGAACATAGGCAGTAACCTCCTTGAAATCAGCCACAGCAACATCTTTCAAGACATGTCCCAAGGCAAAAGAAACAAAAGCGAAAAAGAGTAGCTCATGAGAAGTCCAGCAGGTAAGGAACTGGGAAGAGTGCTACTATGAAATCTCTTCTTTTTAGAGCTGAGCATGCAAATTTTTTGCTTATCAACTTAAAGCAATATACATCTAATATCATGAGTCTTAATGCCTATGCACTGGAAATGGAGGGGATTGTCTGCCTAGCACCCCTCATTCTCATGGGTGCTATAGGGCCTTCTCTATAATCCCTCTCTCTTAAGACTGTCCGGTCTAGAGACAGACACCGTATGTGAACTGAACCAACTGGAATCTTTATAGGAGTTTTAGATATGGAAACCAAGAAATTGAAGTCAATATCTTTTAGTATGCGAGGTACAAAGGTGGGAGTGTGGGAGTAATTAGTAGCCATGTTGTCTACTCTGCGGATAGGAAAAGGCAGGGTGCACCCACTAGTGTGATATTTGAGTTAAACAAAGTTATGAAAAATATGCAAGCTCCAATATGCTATTTAAATCTAAAAGGAAACATAAAAAAAAGAATAATTGATTTAAAAAAAGTTAGCTGAAGTGCTAGGTGGCAGAATTCCATTTATTTGACTGAGGTGGAAATATTCGATAAAAGAATGTTTTGAACCCAGTTGTCAGTGGCAGGATTGATGTCAGTCTGTCTACTGTTCCAGGTCTTTCATTCTGTCCCCAAATGACAGGTCAATAACAATTTTAACACACTGCAACGGTGGTACCAATTCTTCTTTGAAGAATAAAATTGTCTCCTTGAGGAGGTTTAAAATTAAATCAGAGAATGTTCAGTACATCAAATTAGTGTTTTAGTAATAGGATAAGAATTATATGCCCATATTTGGTGTTAAGTATTTATAATGTTTAATAAATATATTAATTATCTATTGATGCTATGATGATTGATTTATGTGTCAGCTTGGCTAGGCCATGGTGCCCTGTTTAGTCAAATACCAGTCCAGTTATGGCTATAAAGGTAAGTTTTAGATGTGATTACTATTTACCGGTATATTTTGAACAAAGCAGATTACCTTCTATAAAGTGGATGGCCCTGATCCAAGCAGTTGAAAACCTTAAGAGACAAGATCGAGGTTCCTAAAAGAGGAGCGAGTTCTGCCACTCCCCTCCCCTGCCCCCACACCCCAGATTGCCTTTGGACTCCAGGTTGCAACAACAACTCTTGCTGGAACTGACTGCCTGTCAGCCTACTCAGCAGATTTTGGACTTGCCAACTCTCCATTCTCTCTCCTTCTGTACACACACACAACCACACCCCCACACCCACACACATTGGTTTGTTTTTCTGGAGAATCCTGACTGTACATACTTATGACAAATACTCAAAAAATTATTGACTTAAGGCAACAAACATTTATTATCTCACAGTGTCTATAGATCAGGAATCAAGGTGCAGCTTTGCTGAATGCTTCTGCCTTAACGTCTCTTCGAGGCTGTAATCAAGGAGTTGGAGATGCAGTCTCATCTGAAGGCCCATGTGGGGGGTGGATCTGCTTCTACATTCACTCACCTGGTGGTTGGTAGGATGTTTTCTCATGGCTTGTTGAACTGAATGTCCCAGTTCCTCACTGGTTGTTTCCTAAAGGTTTCTCTCATTTCCTTGCCTCGTGGGTCCTCTGTAGGAAAGCTCTCGATGTGGAAGGTGGCTACATTAGAGCAAGCAACCAAGGGAGGAAGAGAGATCACCACAGACAGAAGTCAGGTTTTTTACAATCTAATCTTAGAAATAAGAGAGTGTCATTTCTCATGGAAATTCACTAGAAGTCACAAAATACCAGCCCTCCAAGAGGAGGGTATTAGATAAGAATGCGACTACCAGCGGCATCTGGGTGGCTCAGTCGGTTAAGCATCTGCCTTCTGCTCAGGTCATGATCTCAGAGTCCTGGGATTGAGCCAGGTATTGGGCTTCCTGCTCAGCGGGGAGTCTGCTTTTCCCTTACCCCTGTGTGCACTCCTCTGTGCATGCTCTTTCTCCTGCTCTCTCTCAAATAAAATTTTAAAAATAGATATAATTGAATGATTGATTTGAACTTGTAATTTAATTAAAAATCAGGAGAAAATTTTTCTAAGTTTGCAAACATTGCTAAATGCATGAGAGAACTTCATATTTGGCATATTTATGAATTTGGTTTAGGAGATTTACTAGAGCAATTTAAATAGCTGAGAAAGTACCTGAGAAAATTTTGCTTCTTATGTCAAGCCAGATCAGGCAACAAATACGTTAATTATAAATGCGGTCTGTTAAAAGCAATTAAATTAACTAATTTGTAAGAAGGCTGATTGTTCAGTGAGTTCTGCAACCTGAGCTATTCAGACAGCAGCGACCAATCTGAAAGTGAGAGTTAAATTTTACTAATTTGAAAATAGAATTACATGATATATATAAGATAAAGTTAAAAGCTTAAGGAAAACTAAATTCTAGAATTTTTTCACTTTACAAAACTGAATATTAATTTAAAAAAATCCCAGTAACTAAGATATGTCCTCTCTGTGCAAAAAAAAGAAAAAAAAAAACTGAGAAAAAAAAAAAAAATCTTACATTGACAAAAGCCAGTCTGTGGAGAGAGAAAAAAAGTATTCAAATAGGTGAGAAGAAAAGGGCAGTGATGATACTTTGGTGATCTTTTCAGCAGTCCCTCCATACCCGTCCTTCTGTTCTTGGTGTGCTAAGAATTACTTTCACTGGAAACTAGGGGTGTCAACTCAGATACGTTTTTTCCCAGAATCCCTTTTGCAAAAATGTCATTCGTGAAATACAAACTGGGCATAGTATCTTCCCCAGTAATAGTAATTTTCTGAGAGCCAGAAATGCTCTCCAGTGTGGAAACCCTGAGACCCAGAGCTCACTCCTGAGCTGCCATTCTTCCTTTCCAGGTCAATTTCCTGTTTATTAAAATAATGTGAATTTAATACTGGACAGCTGCCTCATATAACTATCGAGAAAATAAATAATAAACTTTGACATGTGTTGAAAAGAATATTTAAAGTTGCTGGCACTCCAGTTCCATGTCCGTGGTCTCCCCAAGGTAGTTTAAATTTCATGTGTTTTGTAATATTGGGATAATAATGGCATCTGTCTTAGAAGATTGTTACCAGGTTGGAAGTGAAGAGCTTGACACGATGTCTGGAACAGCGCAAGCCCTCAATAAATGCCACTGATGATGTTGATACTGCTTTTTTAAACTTTGCACACGGCAACACAGAAAATCTGTCAGTGGCTCTCCCTCCTTTCCACTGCTCATTCCCCATACAGCGCGGCCGATTCTGATCTGTGATGGTGCTCCTGTCTGTGCCTACCTCTTCATCTCCATTATTATTACATTTATTAAGGCCTCATCATCTCTCCTATAGGATTTTGCAAATCTTTTCCCATTTAGTTATCTGCACATCCAGGACAGCTTTTGTCTATTCCATTCTGAACACATCCCAAGAATATCTTTTCAAACACAACCTTTTTCATACTTTTCCTTATGAACATCCATGAAAGGTTCTTTATTGCCAACACAAAGCACAGAGCTCTTAGAATGACACATGGGATGCTTTACACTAGCTTCCAGTACTCAATTTTATGCTGAACTCACAGAGAACTGATTATAGTTTGCTAAACTAATTATGCAGTACGCCTCTCCGTAGGACATCTTCCACACAAATTCTTAAAACTCTTTTGAGGCTGGGCTCAAAATTTTCCTTTTTTATGACGCTTCCTCTTCCCTGACTCACTCAGAGCAAAGTTTCCATTATAATTTTCCCATCAGCCTTCTGCATAAAGCCATTACAATCTTTATGTTTGTTTCCCAAACACAATTGAAGGCAAGCATGTGACTCACGTACTCAACCGTGGCTCCTTGATGTCTAGTACTATTCTTGAAGCAAAGGATTATTCAGTAAATGTATGTAAAATGGAAAGGTAGATCTATTGCTATTCTTGAAATGTACAATATTAAATGTAATTTAAATTGAAAATTAAATTTAAAACTTCAGTCAGTAAATATCCTACTTAAGATATCTAAGAAAATTGTTTTTTTTTAAGTTATTTGTTCTTTTAATTTAGTGATTCATCACTTAACATATAACACCCAGGGCTCATAACAAGTCCTCTCCTTAATGCCTGTCACCTTTCTAGCCCGTCCCCCACCCCACCTCCCTCTGTCGCCCCTCAGTTTGTTCTCTATAGTTAAGAGTCTTTTATGGTTTGCTTCCCTCTCTCTCTCTGTCTCTTTTTCTTCCCATAGGTTCACCTGTTTTGTTTCTTAAATTCCACACAAGTAAGATAAGAAAATTATTTAACTTTCCCTCCTATTGGGGAAGACTGTTTAGACTATAATACAGAACTAAATTAGTAAAGCAAGTTTATGGGACGCCTGGGTAGCTCAGTAGATTAAGCGTCTGCCTTCAGCTCCTCATGATCACATGTCATGGTCCTGGAATTGAGTCCCGCGTCTGGCTCCTTTCTCAGCGGGGAGCCTGCTTCTCCTTCTACCTGCTGCTCTCCTTGCTTGTGCTCTCTTTCTCTCTGGCAAATAAATAAATAAATAAAATCTTTTTTAAAAAATAAAGTAAATCAAGTTTGTCCCTTTAGGTAGTGGAAAAGGGAAGAACAGAAAAGTGTTTCATTCTTTGTTTTTCCGTGCAGCTTAAGACACAGTTCGAGTAATATTTTCTTTTTCATGGTATGTTCTTTTTTTGTTGTTGTGTAATTTTATTTTATTTTATTTTTTCAGTATTCCAAGATTCATGAATGTACCACACCCAGTGCTCCATGCAATATATGCCCTCCTTAATACCTACCACCAGGCTCAGGAATCTCCCCACCTCCGCCCCTCCAAAACCCTCAGTTTGTTTCTCAGTTAAAGTAAGATTTGTCACAAACTGCAATACAACAGAGTTGATGGACTGTATTTAAGTGAAACAAAAGGGAGCTTTAAGAATGGCTTACTATTTATTTATTTTTTTTGTTGTCCTGTTAACAAGGAGAACAGCAGAAGAGATGAATTCAGGGAAGCTTGTGACTGAGAATTCGTATGGGGATTCACCCTCTTCTCTCTACTCTAAAATGCTTGAGAAACCAAGAAGAGGTGAATGAAAAAAGACACTAGCATTTGCCTTAGAAACCTTTAAAAATGAGCAGTTTTTTAAAAGAGAAAGTTTTATTGGAGATTGCCAGCCTTTCTGGCTTTCTAGACATCAAGTTGTGTTGTGTTTTGTGTGTGTGGTGTGGTGTGTGTGTGTGTGTGTGTGTAAGAAGATCTCCAAAACGTGTTTATCTGCTGATTTATTTATTTATGTCTCTTTAAGTTTTGAATGTCTTATAGCAATGACGGAAAACAGGATTGTTTGGAGTTGGCAATTCCTCATTACGTACTCACCATAACTTGTAATAAGATGAACAAAGATGATGGGAAGAAGAGATCAATGCCCGCTCCCTTGCATTGTGCCTGAAGTGATACTGAGAGACAGCATCCCAGCAACCCTGGTGACTGACTTGTGGTGTGTTAGAACACATGAAAAAAGAATTGTCCGGGATGGAGTCCTGTGATGGACGAGGAGGTTTGGGATCCTTTCTCATACACGCCCTGCCCCCTCCAACCCACTAAACAGTTCAAGTCAACTGGCTAGTAAAAAGCACTTAACTTGAACCAGTGGGGTTTGGGGAGCCACGGAAAGGCCCGCTTTTCTGTCTTAGGTGCTACTATTACAATATGAAAAGCTTATTTATTGTTCAACTGAATCTGAATCAACGCTGATTACAAACATCTGTACGTAGGCAATTAAATTCAGAAATCTATGCCTTATGCTTTTAAACCAGGCTAAATCTGAAAAACATTTTTCTCTCTAGTTTAGCTAAATCTCCTTCTAGTATCTTTAGCCTAAAATTCGCTTCACCCCCATCACCCACCCCCTCAATTTTAATTCTCTTCGCTTTGCAGGAATCCTATCCTCACCATCCCCCTTGCACAGAGTCCTACGCCTGGCCTTATGGGATAGATTCAGAGAGAGGATAAAAGAGAAACAGGATAAGCAAAAGCCAGAGGCGGGGCTTGGGGAAGCCTGTAATTTGATAAGGATTAGCTCAGATAAGGCAGGATTGGCAAATTGTGGTCTGATTGTGAAAAGTCTGAAATGTCTGGCTGGAGCTCCAGATTTCATGCCTTTGGAAGTAGGAGGCAGGAAGTTTTGAGTTGGGGAGTGACCTGGTTAGATGATACAAACACAATATTGAGGGTTAATTGACTAGGACAGACATGGGAAGCTTGAGAGTAATTATGAGAAAATTAAAATATATTAGCACATGTAAGATGTTATGAGAATCTGATCTTAGGCAGTAGAAGTGGGTCAGAGAAAAAAGGATAGGGAAAACAAAAAGACCTCAGGCTAGAAAGATTGAATTCTCTGTCTCAGTTTTATAACAACATCATGTTCACCATCATGAAACCCTAGGTGTCTACTTGGGTAATCTCATAAATATATAACACCCCTTAACTGATAAGATATGGGAAGAGGATACAACAACAACAAAAAAATCATTTTATCATATCATCTTAGTGACCACCAGAAAAGAGTGATAAAATTCATTTAAGAAAACTGATGCTGGGCGCCTGGGTGGCTCAGTGGGTTGAGCCGCTGCCTTCGGCTCGGGTCATGATCTCAGGGTCCTGGGATCGAGTCCCGCATCGGGCTCTCTGCTCAGAGGGAAGCCTGCTTCCCTTCCTCTCTCTCTGCCTGCCTCTCTGCCTACTTGTGATCATTCTCTGTCAAATAAATATATAAAATCTTTAAAAAAAGAAAAAGAAAAAGAAAACTGATGCTTAAACCATCCTCATTGCCAAAGAAACCTTCATACCCTAACCCTCACTCCTACCCTGATGGGCAGGAAGAATGGAGCAGACTGTTAATCAAGTAATATTTTTTCAGCCCTTTACAACAATTCTCAATAAAATAAGCATTGATTTCTCCAAAATTAGGTGGCCACCGGGATCTATTTAAAACGGTCCTTGCTTTTATAAATGGATCACAAGGTAGGCTAGGAAGGCTAGGAAGGCTAGGAATTAAGGCCGCTCAGTTCTGGAGGCCAAAACGCTTAGCTATTAAATAGATATGAGAAAGTCAGACAGGAAGCAGAACAATGAAAGAATACCACAGTTACCCTTTATGATTAAGAAAAGTGTGACCATAAATGGTATTAACTTTGTATAAACTTAATCGCAAAGACCATTATTTAGAACTATAGAATAGACCTGAAGTTCAAAGTAATTTAAAGCTCTTTTGGCCAACTTCTCAGCTGTGCAGAGATGCTGTGTACAGGATTCCCAGCACATGCTTAGTATTAGACTTGCCTATCTCCATGATCAACACATTTTCTACTTTCAGGGCAAATGTATTTCACTTGGAGTATTCTCATTCCAATGGTATATTATACCACATCCCTTACACTTCTTCGTAGTCACAGCCTTGTTCCCTGGAGAAAACTGGGTCTATTCTACTTTCCTCCAAACAACTCCAAGTATGTGAAGCTCTGTGCGTTTCTCCTGTTGCACTTAAGACAAAAATCCAAACTCCAGATCTCCAAAGTCCTCCTAAAATGTGATACTTTGACTCCAACCCAGTATCCTAAAAGTCATCTGATCAAGACAAAGAAGAGTGGAAATGTTAACTTCTGGTGTTTGGGAAACTTACGTTTTTAAAGACAGTCTAGAATGCTTTAACCACTTAATAGACATTTCATTCAGCAATTCAATAATCTCTATTTGATGCACATCATATTCCATGTACTGGGTGTTTTTTTGTTGTTGTTGTTTTGTTTTGGTTTTTATTTTTTTAAATATTTTATTTATTATTTATTCAGAGAGAGAGAGAGAGAGAGAGAGAGCGAAAGCATGAGTGGGAGGGGCAAAGGTGGAGGGAGAGAGAAAATCCAAAGCAGAATCTTCGCTAAGTGCAGAGCCTGTTGTGGGGGTCCATCTCACAACTCTGAGATCATGACCTGAGCCAAAGTCAAGAGTCAGATACTGAACTGACTGCACCACTCAGGTGCCCCACCCCCATGTACTCTTTTCTATGCTGGGATTAGATGGAGAACAGAAACCGGATAAAGTTAGAGCAGAAAAGCCATAGCGCTGCAAAAAAAATAAATGACCAAGACAAACTCATTGACAATCAATGCTATGAAGGTAAAAACTAAAACAAGTGTGATGGGATGGCCTAGGGTAGGAGAGCTGAACGGGCTGACTCTTAAACTGGGGCTGACTCTTAAACTGTGTTCTTCCCCACATGTGATGCTGGTGCGAACAATGTTCCATTCTCTTAGCAGCCACTTTATATTAGCTTGTCTGCCTCTGAAACCAATATGCTTATGGGTTTTTGAATGGCATGTGCTGAAACTGGCTCCCAGCTTTGGGCTTTTCTTTCTGTACTTCCTTTTTCTCTATAATTCTGCTCTCTCAAATCCTTGCCACTTTGTTGTTGTCCTAAGCTCCAATACTTGTCCTGCCATCATGTACCATTTTTTTAAAAGATGTATTTATTTACTTTACAGAGAAAGTGACTGAGTGAGAGTAAGAGGAGCAGCAGAGGGAGAGGGGGTGAGAATCTCAAGCAGATTCCCCACCAAGTGTGGATCCTGATGTGCTCAATCTCATGACCCTGAGAATTGTTACTTGAGTTGAAATCACAACTGGACAGACACCCTTGCTTAATTGACTAAGTTACCCAGCCACTCCTGTGCAACATTTTACCTCCGTTCTATTTCACTTCTTTGCAACTTAGTAGCTGTGATCTACTGTTTTTCAGCACTCTTGAGGGTTTAAAAATTATCCAGTGTCTCCAAGGAGAAGTAGTAAAAACACCACACTTATTTCAGTGAGTTTCTATTCTCTCCCGCATCTTGGGCCCTCAAAATTCTGATTGCTTGGTTGGATAGCTTTCCTTTGCCATCAGTGAGATGTGTTTTATTATTATTATTCAATCAACCTTTTTGATTTTCATTTTTTTTTTAAGAATTTATTTATTTGAGAGAGAGAGACAGAAGAGAGAAAGGATGAGATGGGGAGGGCTGGAGGAAGAAGCTGACTTGCCACTGAGTGGGTACCCCCAAGTGGGACTTGATTCTAAGACTCAGCATCTTGCCCTGAGCTGAAGGCAGACACTTAACCAACTGAGTCACCCAGGAGCCCCATTAGTTTTCTTTTGCTTTCTATCTCCCTTTCCTTCCTCCTTCTCTTCTCCCCCCCTCCTCCCCTCTTTTTTTCTTTCTCTTTCTTTGTCTCTCCCTCCCTTGATTCTTTCCTTCTTTCCTTCCTTTCTTCCTTGAAGCCCATCAAGACCAGAGGCTACTTGGTAATTTTTGTTATCGAGCATACTGTATTTTAAATATTTTTTTTTCTGTTTTTAGATTTTCACATATTTTTCTATACAATCTTTGCTTTCAGAGACTTCTTATACCAGTTAGCATTTTCCCCATAACAAAGAACTCATACATTTGTGGATTAAAACAGCAATTTATTTATCTCACAATTCTATGGGTTGGCGATTTGGGCTGGGCTCAGCTGAGTAGCTCTGCTACATGAGTTAGGGTTGGCTAATCTTGGATGGTTCACTCACACATCTGTGGCAAGCTACTGAAGTCTCTGGGAACTGGCCAGTTAGCGGGGTTGGTTCTCCTCCATGTGGTCTTTCATGCATCAACTGGTTAATATCAGGCTTGTTCATGAGGAGGGGGGATTCCATGCACAAAAGTAGAAGCAAGCAAAACCCTCATCAGATATCACACAATACTCATTCTCCTGCACTGTTTTGACAGAGGAGGTCACAAGATCAGCCCATGCTGAGGTGCAGAAACAGACACCAGCTGTTGTTGAAAGAGACTGCAAAGAATTGTGGCCATTTTTTTTTTTTTTTACAGTCTACATGCTTGATAAATCATTAATTCTAATAATAGAAGTTTCTTGGACTTTTGTACATTGATAGTCACATTCACAGAAAATAATGATAGTTTATTTTTTTCCTTTCCAATTTTTATACTGCCTTTTCATTGCCTGATTGTAGTGGATAGATCATTCAGTCTCAAATGAAACCTGAGATAGTGAACATTCTTGATTTGTTCCCAATTATAGAGGGAAAGACTTTTTAAAACATTTCACTGCTAACATCCTTTACTTTTTTGGTGGATACTTTTCATGAGACTAAGAAATCACTCTTCTATTATTAGTTTTTTATACACATAATTAAGAAAAGATGTTGAATTTCATTTTTTCTGCATCTATTAAGATAATCATGTGATTTCCCTTTTTATTATGTTAATATGTTCATTTTCACTGAATATATTTGAAAGTTGAACTAAATTCAGTTACTATAACAGCCCAACTTGTTTTCTGTTATTTTTTGATGTGGAAGAATTTTTGTGTTTTAACTTTTAGGATTTTTATACTTTTATTCATTATGGGAAAAGTGTGATTGGTCTATTTTTTTTTTTTAATAGTGTCTTTGGCAGGTCTCAAAGTCAAGATTATAAATTGTGAATTGTCCACTTTTTCTGTACTCTGGAGGAGTGGATATAAAGTTGGAATCACTTCTTCAAATATTCGGGAGGATTAACCAGTGAAGAAATCCAGGCAAAAAAACCTCTTCTTGGCCTATTGTCTTCCATTTTGTGGGGGAGGGGATTGATGGTACCAAATCTCCTGGGAAGTGGTGTTATTTTTACACATTCTGTCCTGTCAATCCAAGTTTCATAACCCAAAGTTTATTTTAAGTCTTAAACACATAAAAGGTTTTTTCATTCTGATTTGTAATTTCTTTAGCTGAGCAATTCTCTAAAAAATTAGTAGATTTTTGATCTATTTACTCTAGTCAATTTTGTTTACCTGAAAAAAATCTCAAATATCTTTAATTGTGATAGTAGTCATAATTCTCAAGCCTGATATGTTTCTTTGTACCTCCTCCCCACATTCTTCTCTTCTTTCAGCACAAAAGCAGCTGTGTTGAGATAAGGAGGCCTAGCAATTGTGCAGACTTATACTTTTTTTTAAGTTTTATTTTAATGCCAGTTAGTGTAATATTAGTAATATTTTAGTGTAAAATTAGTAATATTAGTTTCAGGTGTACAATATAGTGGTTCAAGTTACACACAACACCTGGTGCTCAACACAGCTAGTGCCTTCTTAATTCCCATCTCCTATTTCGTCAGTCCCCCCTCACCTCCCCGCTGGTGGCTGGTGACCATCAGTGTGTTATCTATAGTTAAGAGTCTGTTTCTTGGTTTGCCTCTCTTTTTATCTCTTTGCTCATTTGCTTTGTTTCTTAAATTCTACATATGAATGAAATCATGTGGCATGTCTTTCTCCGACTGACTGACTTTGCCTAGCATAATACTCTTTACTTCCATCAATGTAGTTGCAAATGTCAAGATTTCATTCTTTTTTATAGCTGAGCAATATTCTTTTGTGTACACATACCACATCTTTATTCACTCGTAGTCGATAGACACTTGGGCTCTTTCCACAATTTGGGTGTTATAGATAATGCTGCTATAAACATGGGGGACTTTATACTTTAATGCATTTTTAATACATCTTTAATGTAGAAAATACTTCTTAGTCTTACCTTTTTGTATTTGAAATCTAAAGCCAGTTAAATTTTCCAAACCAAAGGCTCCAAATTTCTGGATTCTTTACTCTCCTCTCCCTGCCATTTTTATCACAAACTAGCCAGTTCCAGCCTGAGCGCACCTCTGGTTTCTCTGCCTTGCAAATGTATCCAGAAAATACTCAAACACATTACTAGCATTCTGTCTTCCAACCTCTTCACCTAGAAATCATCCTCAGAAGGCACAGAAGCAATATCATTAGCAAACGTTTTATTTTTGCTTTACATCGTCCTCCATTTTTCTAGCCTCACTGCCCACTATCACCTACTAAGCCAATGCCACATAGGTAGGATTTGGTTGTTGTTTAGCAGCATTCCATTTCTATAACAACTGTATAGCTAAGGTATAGTGCTATAGGAGATGCATCCCCAAATTGCAGAAACTTAACCAAATAGAATTTATTCCTGTCAGACACAGAATTCAATGTACAGTGGGCAGCATTCCAAGATGGTGAGTTAAGGATTCAGGCTCCTTCCGTCTTGCAGCTCCACCATACTTCAAATCCCCAGAGTTTACTCAGAGAGTGGACAAGGAAATTCCTCACTTCCAGGAGAGAGACCTCACAATGCTTACTTGTAGGATTGCTACCACTGCTATTGATCAGTGACCCTGGTCTCCCCTTTTCCAAGAGAGATTTTATTGTAGATTTTCTCCCACTGGTCATCATTACAAAGGGTGTGTGTGAACAAGTTAGATAAATTTTCTTTTGAGTTCACAGGTCACTGCTCATGAGAAGCCACATGTCTTGATGGAGAGGACTGTGAATCTACTGGAGATCTGGATTTGAGTTGCATGTGGTAACTGCATGGGATATTAGGTTGTTTCCCTCGAGCAGGAATGTGTGTATTCAGTGTGAGGAGCAAGGGCTTTATAGAGATTGCTAGGTGTGGCAAAAAATACACAAAGAATGCATTTGCTAGTCAAAAATGTATGCTCCTTTTCTATTGCGTAGAGTTGTTTTGGGAAGCCTGTGTCTACAGATTCTACATTTCCCAGCATTGCTTGCATTTGGATAGGGTCATAGGACTAGATCTCACCAATGGGCTATGAGTAAAAATAATTTATGTTACCTGCAGGCTGAAATGTTTAAGAAGCAGTTTTCTTTCCCAGTCTACTGCTGAAAGTAAACTACCCCAAAGCCCTAGACAGTGGAGCTATAAGGCAGAGGATCCTGAACCACTTCTGGAAAGTTGCACTCTGAATACTAGCATTGGATTGCTGTGGAAGCCAAGAAAAAAGTTTGATTATGTTAAGCCACGAATTTCCAGGTATGTCTGAATCTTCTGCTACTCTTACTCAATGATTACAAAGTATACATAGTTCTAAAAATTCATTTGTGATTACAGGAGCAAAACATTTGGAAGCCAGAGATCTATTCTAGTTCTTCCATTCTATCTATCTATCATCTATCATCTATTTATCTATTTACCTATATCATCTATCTCTTCGTGTATATGAAACTTATGTATATATATGCACATATATGAATTTAAGGGCAGATAAATAAAAATTTATTTACACTTACACACTTGAATTTTAGATAATGGTGTCTGATTAGCGTGCAGTTGCTTTAGGGCAAACTAAATCTGGGAATTTACCACCTCATTCTCTTACAGTTTAAACTCAACCAGTTGAGCCCAAGCATGATAGGATTTACTATGATGATCAACATGTTTTAGTATCACCGAATCCTTTTTTAGCTTCTATGCAGTAATGGTGAGACAGTATTTCTTTTTTTATTTTTGCAACAGTATTTCTTAAGTACGTAGCTAAAGTCACAGCATAAAACAAACAAGACAAATGATCTTAAGGATGAGTGATAGGAATTAGTAATAAATCGTACATCTGAGTGCATAAGTGCATGGGCTGTTAGTTATCTGCAAGTTGTCTACAGGATCATTAGCTACTGTGCAACCAAACCCCAGACCACTGCACCATTTTATTATGGAGTTAGAGTGCTATCTTTACTCATGGCTCTTAAAAAATAAGCTCTAGTGGGTGCTAAGTAGCAAGCTCAAATCTATGGTTGCAGCAGGATAAATATCAAATGTATGTTGTGTCTGTCACTTGTCTATTTATTCTCAAATCCATTCCCTTCCATTATATTGCTCAGCCCTGTATCACAATGGACAGATCCTGCAAACTCCATTTTCCTTCCTCAAGAACAGAACACTGAAGGACAGGCAGATAGGAGATTTCAGGATCATTTCCATCCTCTCCTCTCTCCTAAGGGGACATGTCTGGCAGTGGCTGCCTCCTGCAGGGTTCCAGCTCCCACCAGGCAGCTCCAACCCTGTAATCCTAGCCTTGCTTGGTAACCTTCCCAGTTGCTTCCTGGTTCTGACACCATCCTGAATCCCACCAAGATATGGAGGTGATCGGGCCTTCCTGCTGGTTGCTTTGTCATCCCATCCATTTCCTTTGGTTCTTCAGTTCCTCTAAAACCTTTGCATCTATTTCCCCATATTAGATTCCTCAGAATTGAATGCTCTGCCAGATCAGATCTTAATCAATGCATTAATATTTGTACTAATATCCACATAGAACACAATTTATTGAAACATGTACATATAAATGTATCAACAAAGTAACTGGGAATTTTTTGTTGAATGAGAGAATTTATGTGTGAAAGTGTCATTTGAAATCTGGGTCAAAAATATATTTTAATGGTTTAAAATTAAACATAAAAATTTCTTTTAAAGGGGCAACTGGGTGGCTCAGCCGGTAGAAGATCTGACTTTGGCTCAGGTCATGATCTCAGAGTCCTGGGATCCAGCCCTGCATCCGGCTCTGTACTCAGCAAGGAGTCTGCTTCTCCTTCTCCCTCTGCCCCTCTGCCTGCTTGTGCTCTCTCTCTCTGACTTTAAAAAAAAAAAAAATCTGTTAAAATTTAGTGTAACTATATGTTGATAATGAAATTTTAGTAAGAAACAGAAGTTGTGCTAAAACGTTTGAATGGAACCATTGGATTAAAATGGTAGTATAATTAGAAATTCAAAAATAAAATTAGAGGCAATGCTTGCAGTCAATATTAAAACAAGTAGCTTTTGAACCTTTTTGAAACTGACTGTGATTCACAATAATAAAGATCTTAGATAGAGAATGTATATATTACATATCATGAGACAACTGCTGTGTTTTCTACTCATTTTCTTCCATTCTCTTTCACCATATCCTAGTCAATGTGACCCACAGAGTTTTGAAAACATGGTTCTAGGTGTGCTATAGGAACCATAACAGTCTTCACAGATTTATCCAAGAGATTAAGTTATTACTAATCCTTGTTCACTCTGTCTTCCTCTATTGCTTTTGTTAGCTCAGCATATTTTCCCACATTTTGGTAATGGCAGCATAATTTTCCACTTGGAATTATTCCTGCCCACCTCTCCTGTCCCGCAATGCTCTTTTTTCACTACCTCTGGGAGAGGCATGTCATCTGGTTCTGGTCAAGCAGAATGATCTCTGACCACACAGACTGTCTCAATACCCAGTACATAATCTACACAAGGCCAATGAGATCTGCTGTCAGAAACAAGTACTTCTGCCAGACTGAAAGCTGGTGAAACTCTGGCTATCGATCCTGAAGCCATCATATGGACAGAGCTGCCTAGGAGGGAAGCTAACAAAAGGGAAGAGATGAAAGACTGAAGCCAGCATTTGTGACCCAGTAGACAGTCACCCCCCACCCCCTACCCCGCCAGTGCATGAGTAAATTCACCTTTAGAAATTCAAATGTGAGAAAGAAGCTCCCCTTCAGATGATATTTAGTATGCGAAATCACTGAATTTTATTAAAAATTTACATCCTCAGATCTCTTCAGTAGCCTCAACTTGTGAACAGATAGAAGAAAAATAGAAATCATCACAGTCACTTAAACTTTAAATGGCACAGTAAGTATCTGAAATTATTTGGATACAAAAATTAAGTTTGTTGGACATTTCAATGCCATTATCAAGTCTTAATCTTATTTCATTGTCCACATATTTTTAGTTAGGCTGTTCTGGGAACTCCCCATTTATTAAGAAAAGTACATTTGAAAAAAAAATACATATTATTTACATTAGGATTTTCACTGAAAAAATACAGTTAAAGAAATTAAGGCTTCCCCTCCCCCAAATTTAATTTTTTTTTCCCAACCAGTATGCAGAGATATTGTATAGCGGTATATATTTATTTAAAAAGCTATTTATAGCAGATACATTTTAATGTAAAATAAACTTTTACAACATAGCTCCCTTTTTTTCAGTTCTACTCCGTATTTGATTTTAAATGTCTGCAGAGTTCACTGATTTGGAACAAATTCCATTCAAAGCACAGAGTATACTAAAGGGTGCCCATACAAGAAAATCATCTATAAATGAGAAGTTTTTAGCTACAGCGGTTAACACTACAGTAGGAAAATATGTAAGGTAAGTGACATTGCCACATGCCTGTATTATTCCCTGATGAGTTGCCACCACAATGTATAACCCTTCTCTATCAGACATTCACAGATGCTCATTGTTGCTTTTCAAATACATTATGTGAAACTCTGGACAGGAGTTATTCTTATTAAAATTACTCCTAAAAAGTGAATACAGTAGGCAGTATTTCCCTATGGCAGAATTAAAGCAGAGCAAGTGATGGTAACACTCCGGTGTCTCTAGAAAATCCTCATGAGTCTCTCACATGGAGGCCATTTGCTCCAAGATGGGACCTTTGGACTTAACAGGCAGAGTGAATCACTTATACAATTTTCTATGAAAAAATGATTGGTTTGGAAATCTTGTGCTTTCACTAATTGTGGCATTAATTGCTTGCAAATAATGTTACCCAAAGCAGTTGCATTTACTGATCCTTTCTGAAAATACTTGACTGGGAAAATAGCAAAACTTCACAGGCTATCTTTACCTCTTGTTATTATGACTTGGAGCACACAAAAACATTTACAACTGAGGCTGTGGAAAAATTGATTTCTTCTCCTCAATAGCTATATATAGAATACTAATTAAATTCTGGAGATTAGAAAAAGAAGAGAGTTCTATTAAAAATTAGGCACTATGGAACTTGGTATAAATGAAGTAACCTGAAAAATGTTACATTTGAATTTTTTTCTTTAATGAGGTGATCTTAAATATAATATCTTAAGAGCACTACCGTTTTTGCTATAACTGTTAAATATTTCATTCCTGAGATTTCTGGAGGAAATTAAATTTCTTAAAGTAAGCAAACAGGAAAGAAATTGTTTTCCTAGATGGGAGGCTGAACTGTGGATCAATATCTCAGCCAGTTACTTTTCATTTTCCCATACATCAGATTCCTCATTTGGGATATATTCACACTGTAGTTTATTCTTTAACTACTGGTCCCAAAATGTGCCACATCTGTAAAGAGCTGAAATGTTCAGCCAAAAGATGGAATATAAGTAAAAGTTATTGTTACTAAAAATTTGCCATTTTAGGTAGCTTCTCTTTTTTCAAGTGAAAACATAAAAACAAAATGAGATTTTTACATCTGGATTGATTAAATAACAATTCAAGTATCTCCTTTAAAATGATATTCTGAAAAACATTAATGTTTATGTACCACAAATTTAAATACGTTTTCTGAAATGCAGAATATTCCTTGGATATTCTTTGTTTCAATCATTACATGGACTATAAAGATCAAGTTAGCTTTGGTTCACATCCTTATTTTTGATAGTTCCTGATTTTTATCCAAATACCTAACTAATCATTTAGAAATAAAGTTAATATCAAATGCATGGAAGAAAGCTTCAGAGAATAACACAATTACATTTCATTTAAAAAGCTATATTCTAATGAAGATATAGTCTAATAGAAGTCATTTGTTCTTGTTATGGCAGATATGTAAGATGTTCACTGAGTTTTTGCATGAAATGGAGTTGTTTCATAGTCCTGAAAATGAATTCCCTTAGAAGTTGTGATCTTCATAATAGCGCCATTCAAACCATCATCTTCAATAAGTGTTATTAATCCACTTGCAATCATTGATGGGCTAAAAATAAAGGGAACATTGGTTTTTAAAAACCCAACATAAGGCATAATTATCACTACACTTTGAATTGTTTTTGAAAAAAATCTACCTTTAACATGTAATAGGGAACTGGATATCATGAAGCTATGGTTACCTCCATATTTTAGTCAGCTAGATAGATATCAACTAAATCAGATGATAAACTGAGTGGTAGATTTCCATGCCATTCTGACAGGAAGAGTTTATGAACTTATATTTATTGTTCAGAAAATGATTATTTTCTCATCTTTATCTTATAGTAGATCTTAGGCTTACCAGATAAAAATGGTATCAAAATAGAAATGTGAGGAATTATAGAAAACATTAACTGAACATCTATTATCTACTTGTTGCTCTTTTAAAAACCTTCCACATATCAATGTATTCGCGGACTTTCCAAAAATGCTATTTTAGCATTATTTCTATTCTATAAGTGAGAAAATTGAGGTATCCATGGGTTGACAGATAAGTTTATGGTCAGGGTAGAGGCATGGTTTGCTCCCAGGTGATGGTCTAATTCCTTTCTCATGACAGTTATGACTCTGTGTTGTGAAACCAACTGCTTGAACTCAGACACTGTTCGCCAAATACGTGTGTTGAGAAACCATTTCTTAGGAAAACGGTTGAAGCTAGGGGGCCATATGAAATTTCACAAAAAGTAAATGTGAATATTGCTTGGAATTTAGTCAAATTAGGTATCATAACTTCCACAGGCAACTAAACACCATGTTTGTTTGTTTGTTTGTTTGTTTTAATATCTCATTATGGCCAACGGCATTATGATGCTCTGTTTCTTGGAATTCATAATGTGTAAACATTCTATTCAGACACCAAAAAAATATTTTTTTAGTGTGTCTGCCAAACCAGCACTTTGAAGCACCCTTAGTTTCTCAGATTTAAAGGGTTATTTTTTCCCATTTTATTGCTTATGTCCAGATAGTACTTTGCTCCATCATAAAAAGGAAGATTGGTATAGTTTTACTTACTCCAAAATTCCATAGAACTTCATCATATCCTTAATATGATCTTTATATTCTATATATTGTCCCATATTTTCTTCTTTCTCAATGGATTCGAGAATGGGTGTATTAACAAAGCCTGGGCAAATGGCATTCAGTCTAACACCACTGTTCATGAGATTAGCTGCCATCTGTGGATCAGAAGTAGAAGGTTGCAGGTTTCAGTTGCTTTGTAAATGTATACCATGGGACACACTGATAATTAAAACCATTTCAAAGACTCTGATGTGAAAAATACTAGTCAGATATCCTTCTAGCGATCTAACAAAGACAATGTTAAGGTTGACTGGTAGCAGAAAATAAAAGAATACATACTTAAAGCATTAAATTAATTCCTGAAAGCCTCAGATAATTAATTCTTTAAAAATCAATATTTCTGGGAAACTCCTGAAAATACTTGATTATCTAAGCTGCTCTTATCTACTGAACTCTGCAGGAAGCGAAACGTAAAAAGCCAAGGCTCAGAAATTAGTATCTCAGGTTTGCCTTCAAAGATTGTATAACAATCTTTGAAGAGAATATTTCCTTAAAAAATACTGTTAGGGGTAAGTCTGGGACTCTGATTCTAAAGACACTCCTGATAATATGCACTATGCAGAGGACAATTTAAGCATCTTCAGACTAGCATTTCTTGGCTCACATTCAACCTATTGATTTTATTTGAACTATTTATAAAACAAAATGTAGTCAATTATTTTTGGATTCCATTTACTTACTTGCTAAAGTTTCTTTGTAACCCTTAAAATCAACAGTCATGGAGTGCTTGGGGTCATTTATGGATGAGCACAGAGCAAATGTTCCAACCACGATCAAAAAAATGCCCTTGCTTCAGCTCTTACACTATAAACACACGTCCTCTTTGTGATATATTCAGTCTATGTTTTTCCCATTTTCGTGCTTTCTGTTGGTGACTTTGCTACTTAAAACGCCTCCCAAGCATAGTGGTCCCAAGCGAGGGAAGGCTGTCATGTGCCGTACAGAGGAAATTCATGTGTTAGATAAGGTTCCTTCAGGCATGAGGTATAAATACTGTTGCTCATGTTCATATATTACATAGTGAACACCATGCATATTAAATAACATGTCTTCACATAGAAATATATGTAAGACTAGGCTATGTATGGACTGATTGGTCAAGATGCTGTGAGCATAGGCTCGAAGGAACCCCACATTTCCCTGAGGAACAACAGTTCAGTATTCTCTGATGCAGTGTTCATAAGTGATTTTATAGAGCTAACTACCAAAAATAATGAGAATTGATGGTACAGATTTACATTCTTGTCATTGTAAATAGGAAATTTCTGGTATTTAAAAATTGTTTTATTTTTTAAATTTAAATTCAATTAGCCAACATATGGTACATCATTAGTTTTTGGTGTAGAGTTCAGTGATTCACTAGTTGCATATAATACCCAGTGCTCATCAGGATTATTTTGTTTTGTAATACTTTTATGTGTTCATTAAAAGTTGAATTAAAGATTAAATCTATGCAAGTAAATAAAAATTTCCAATAAATTTGAATTAAGAGCATGAGAGCTGCTTATCTTTCCTTTTGACTGAACACTTACCATTCATGCATCTAGTTTCTCTATCCCCATCTCTTCTCCAATTCTGTCTGGCCCTTCTCTTGTCTCACCTAGATTAATCATGGCAGAGATTCCCCAAACTGTTCTATCCTCTTCTACACCTGTCCTAATACATTCTCTCAACAATAGCCAGAATGGTCTTCTGAAAATGGAAACCTGATCTTGTCACTCCTTAGCATCAAAGATTTGCTGATGGCTGCAGTTAGAATCCATCTAAGCTCATTCCTGTGGTCCATAAGCTGCTTTTTGTCTAGCTTCTGCTTCTGACTCTCTCCTTGCTCCTCAGGTTCCATTCAAAAATGCCCCCTTTTCAGTTAATAAAAAGGCAAGCATTCTTACTTCATGCCACCATTGCATGTAGTCAATCAGGCCTACACTATTTTTCTTAGCTCTGTACACCTGTCACCCTAGGCCCCAGGGAGACATCATCCTTGACTACTCTCTCTGGTAAATTCCAGTCCCATCTCTCTGTGCTAGCATTTTTATCTCCAACAATAAGTAATATCTAGAGCACAATACATGTTCTACTCAAGAAGGCCTCAAGTTAACAATTTTTACATTTGGAGTCAATTTTAAAAATAAAGAGTGCCTTCCTTTTATTTTTGACCCTGAGGAAAATTTCAATAACATATCTGTGTTTAGAGACTTCATTCTTAAAAGATCTCTTCTTCATTTGCTCCTTGATGGGATCTGAAAACCATTTTTATAATCACGATTATAGGATAATTTATTTTTCGTTCTTTAAACCAGAGGCACTGAATTCCGAATTTATTCCTTCTGCTTTCTAGAACCCATGTTTCACATATGCACAGAAAGAGAACAAGAGATAGTTCGGTTGTTAGATCCTCACCGCTGCTGAGCGTGTGAATCCAATTATGCCGTGCTTGGAAGCACAATAAACAGGCTGTTGTGCCACAGGCATGAGCCCTGAAACAAACAAAACATTTACAGAATTTAACTAAAAAATAAGCAGACAAAAATCCAATAATTTCTACACGATTGAGTAATTTGTGCCTGTTCCATTTGAAACTTATTCTACAAAATACACGAAAATAATTATGAGACATTTTTCCTTCCATGATCTCTACTATATTGGCCAGAATTGATGGCGTGTAAGTTACAGCCTAGGAATGAAGCCAAGAGTGATATGGAAGTCTGTTTCCATGACCCTCGGTCGAGACAAGTACATGTTATCTGAAACATAAGCAGAATCACCTTTAAACCCAGTAAGTTACCACCAATTTTCAGTTTTTAAGACTTGATTTTTAAAAAGGATCTATTCTACATTTTGTAAAACTCCCACATGGCTGAAGTGTAAATTTCAGAAAAGAGACATAGAGAGGACTTCTCTTTGCTATGAATTAGTAGGCATTTCCCCCATCACTGACTGTACTGATGATCCCTCTAAAGTATTTAAGAAAATTCGAAGTAACTGCTTTTGATTCTGATCTATAAAAGATACCTAGTTCTTCTTGTCCATGACTCAGGTAAAGAAAGCCAGAAATTAAATTTAAAAAAAAAAAGAAAGAAAGAAAACCAGAAATAAAGATGTATGATGCTATTTTGTTTCATTTCATAATCATGTGCTCTAACAGAATTCAAGCAATTTCAGAATTGGTTTAATTTTCCACACATACACAATAGTAACTATTGGAATGTATGATTAAATTCCAGGCCTGCAGAAACAGTAATATTGTAACACACGTAGCTTCTCTTCCCCCCTACCTCCTCGCCCAACCCTCAAAAATACACAAAACAATAGGCAAGACCTTTTACTGAAATGTTACTATCTAGTTTATTTCTTATCATTGTCAATTCCATGATGAACAGCAAGGTTTTAAATTAGAGCCATCTGTACATTTCAGTTTTTAACAAATTTCCCCCATTAACTCATTTTAACATTTTTCTAGTTGGTGATTTCTGAGTCAAGAAACAGTGATCTCTGATTACTATAATGTTATTAATATCAAATGTCACGCTAATAAGACTAAATTATTCTGCTGAAACATGTTTATCTCCACCCAGCTAACCAGTCCCAGAGCACCACCAATCAGTTGTTGAGTGTGTTATGCCAAAGTTCAGCAATAAATGCAGACCTTAACCACACTCTGGGTGCCTGCCAGGTCTCAATTTATAAAGTATGTTTGCTCAACAGCACTTTAAATCACTGAGGACGGTAGATCACACATAGCGCGTCCACCCAGTGATCTCAAAGGACTGTACTGTGTGGCTCTCTCTTGTTGTTGTTGTTTCTTAGGTTAAGTAAAATGTGTGAGTTAATTAAGTTCATCGATGTCAGTCAGCAAGAATTTATGATGCCTGCACAGGGTACACAGGTGTGTTCGGGGTTGGGGACAAAGGGAATAAAGTAGGCGCAGCCAGGCATTGGGGCTGCGTGCTCTTCTAAGTTCCTTGCTGTTTGCCTCTCTGTAAAACTTTACAAGACAAAGGCAGTTGGTTGAAGAATGGTGTTCACGGATGGCAGGAAATGCAGAATGACCCTTCATCAGAGATATGCTGGCGCAGCCACCGAAACAAAAAGCATAAGGACTCCATTCATAAATGTTGTCAAAGATGAATTTAGGATGAATTTTTGTTACTTGTGTGAAGGCACTGAACTTCTGAACCCATGCTAGTTCAAAGTGTCACAGAAGTGAAATAAATCAAATAAGGTGGTTCCATTTAAGAAGCAAGCACAAAACATAGACATTCCTCTAAAGGTACAATTGGAGAGGTGACCAGAATGTGAAAAGTTTGTTTGCATTTTTAAAGTGGCACTTGCCTTTATGAATCTTATTAACATTATAATGACATTTTCACTGACATCCTGAAAAATGTCTACTTGTGCATTGCTTTCCCTTTCTGATATTAGCTCAAAGGCTGTATAAGTCAGTATCAAACATTCAGAAATCGTGTCCATTTTAATTTTTTTACAGCTTTACTGGGGTATAATGGACACACAATAAACTCCATATATTTAAAGCATTGGGTCTGATAAATTCTGACATATGTATACACTCATGAAACCATGAAACCATTATCATGGTTTCATGGAAATCAAGATAATGAACATCTCCATCACCAAAAAGTCTCCTCTTGCCCCTTTGTCGTCTCTTCCTTCTGCTTTCCCCCTCCCTCTAGGCAAACACGGTTCTGCTTTGTGTCACTGTAGTTTATTATACAAACATAATCATATATTATAAAATCTTTTGGTCTGACTTCTTTCACTCAGAATAATTATTAGAAGCTTTATCTATGCTGTAGTGTATATTAATAACTTCATTTTTTCTGAAAAGTATTCCACTGTAAGGATATACCCATCAATTGCATATACATTCATCTGTTGATAGATATCTGGATTGTTTTTACTTTTAGGGTATTATAAGTTAAGAGAATTCTTTTTTTCAATTACTTAAGCAAGTCATAGTTAACTTAGCTAAATAGAGGTTTTTTTTTTCTTTATCTTCCTATACATATAGATTTTTCACTGCTGCTTCTTATGTTTCAAACAGGTAGGGTGGGTTAGTGATCTGCAGTATTTTCCCCCCAGCTTGCCAATGGACAGTCCAGGTGGAGACTTACCATCTGTACCTCAGTTTGCTATTGTGAAAAGAAGACAAAATGGGTCGAGAAAGTTTTTTTTTAAGGTTTTTTTTAAATTTTTCACTATGATTTTTTCTGAATATTTCAGACATCCAACATTTTCTATTAGACCTCAAGAGCCACTTCTCTTTTACACACAATATTATTGCTATCGTGGTTTAGTTTCAGTATTGGTCAACTGTACTTCTGTTACTTACCTTCGCCCTACAATACTAATATATGTTGTTTCTATGTGCTTCAAATAAAAATATATTCTGAGGCTGGGAATCAGGGTCAGCACATAGAATTGTGCAGGGTGTGCATGCTATCACTCTGGAAACACCATTAACTTGGTCGTGTAAATTGTGCCGTGCCCTAGCCCTCCCACCCCCTACGCCCCCACCCCCACCAAATTTCTGCGGTTTACAACCTGCACAACTATACGTGACAGCCATCTCTGGTAGAGGAGGATGACTGAACAAAAGAGACTGTGAAGAAAGAACCAGTGGAGGTAGGAAGAAAACAAGTTAGGCACCCTGTCATAGAAATTAAAGATAGTATTCTAAGAAGCCTAGAGCGGTCACTGTTATCAAGAGAAAATCAAACAAGAGTCATACCCCTTGAGATATGAACATGTCTCAAGATCACTTATCTATAAGTAACACCCATAGTCTCACATTTTCCTCCAGCTACAATTCTGTATCTCTTGACAACACGAAGTATTGAAAAGAGTTTCTCTACTCCTTGTTTCTACTCTCCTTGCTTCCCATTTGCTGCCCAACTCACTCTACTCGAATTTTCATTTCACAGCTCCCATCAAACAGGTCTCATGACCAACATTTTCTTATGCTATTTAACCACTCAAAAATATCCTTTTAATCAAAGTTGTCGAGAGGGACTATAGCACAGTGGTTTGGACTTTGGGTGCTAGGCTGGCTGAGTTAAGAAAAAAAAAATTTTTTTTCAGTGAGAACATTTTATTTTTAAGATTATTTTTTAAAATTTATTTGAGAGAAAGAATGCATGCAAGCACAAGCAGGGGGAGTGACAGAAGGAGAGGGAGAAGCAGATTCCCCGCTGAGCAGGGGAGCCGGACGTAGGATTGGATCTTAGGACCCTGGGATCATGACCTGAGATGAAGGCAGACACTTAACTGACTGAGCCACCCAGGTGTCCCCAAATACAAATTGTGAATCCATCACAATGAGCTATGTGACCTTTGAAGAAGTGAGGGCTACCAAGGTGTTTCTGTTCTGTAAACTAGAGCCATCATGGTAGCTGCTGAGTCCCAAATGAGCTAATTTACATAAAATACTTTAAGCAGTGCCTGGCACATAATCAGCTGTACAATTTGCTATTATTTTGTCCCAAATGAGCTAATTTACATAAAATACTTTAAGCAGTGCCTGGCACATAATAAGCTGTACAATTTGCTATTATTTTATATAAATATTTTTCCTTAGGATGAAACATCTCCAAATCTTGTTTTATAGACTTATTTATCCGCATTATATCTTTTTGTCAGAATGTATATTTTGACATTTGAATTAAAATGCCACAAATCTGGTCCATGTCCTAACTTGTTTTGGTTTCTGGACCCTGGCAAACCGTGGACTCTTGTTAATACTAATTCAAGAGGATTTACAGAAGTACATTCATTTAAGATCTGTGTGTTTAGTAGCTTTCAAGTACAAGGCATAGAGAAGTAGTCTTTAAAATATATTGAAGGGTGCCTGGTTGGCTCAGTTGGTTGAGCACCTGCCTTCAGCCCAAGTCATGATCTCGGGATCCTGGGATTGAGTCCTGCATTGGGCTCCCTGCTCAGTGGGGAGTCTGCTTCTCTTTCTGCCTCTGCCCCTACTCCTGTGCTCGCTGTCTCTCACTCTCTTTTTCTCTCTTTCAAATAAATAAAAAATTAAATACTCTATTGAAATGTGTCATATTAATGGAAAGACCCCTGGTGCAGGGCAGAGAGTAGACCTTCATTGGCTGAACTGCTAGATCAGTGCCTGTCATCTGACTTCAAGGGACTTTTGCCAGTATTAGAACTCCATGACCAGCTGCTGGAATTAATTTGGGTTTCTAACATCTTGCAAATTGATACCTTCATGTTAAAGGCTCTTCATGTTAAAGGACTTAACAACAACAAAACAAGGGATTGTGGCAACAAGACGGCAGTCTCCAAGGAAATGACATTTTTAAAAAAATATTGTAAGACATTTTTATTTATATTTAAAAGGTCGAGAATAGAGTATTTATCTCTAAAACTCTCTGAAGCTTTTATCTTTAAAACTCTAGACCCAGAATGGTACAAAGTTCACTCTAGACCCAGAATGGTGCAAAGTTCACCTACAGAATCCCAAACCGACTCTCACCAAAATATAACATGTCTAATTAGTTACAGGATTGTTTATCACGACAATAGGTTTAGAAAAAAAAAATCAAAAGAAGGAGAAATTCTACCCACAAAATAGAGAAATCGTTTCTAAAACCACTCAGGATAATAACACCAAATAGTCACTGACTGATGAGATAATTACGAAGAAAAATTTAAATACCTGAAAATTACATATGCAATTACAGAACATACAAGGAAGTCATTTAGAAAAATATAATTTCCATTTCCACATTAGTTCTTCCATCTTTAATATCCTTCCTGCCCATATTTACAACAGATAGCTTTAATCCCTATGTCTCATAGAAGTTAAAAACTCAAAAAGATCTTGTGTAAAAAAACTGAAATCTGCTTGGACAGGGCAATTGTACTGGACCTCCAAACAGATTTTCTTTTAAATGGGTAGAAGCCATGTGAAACAGATTACAGAAGTGCTAAAGAAATTCAGTTTAGGAAAATAAATTGAGAGTCTAAGGATACCAGTCTTTGCATGATAAATGGTAGCTTAGCAGCTATGCCAAAAAGCAGGAACCCGAGCCCTTCATGTTTTCTTCACAATCCAAAAGGAAACCGTGTACCCACCTTTCTGTTTTTAACTATCACTTCTCTAAGATGAGAGAAAAGGGAGAACTGGTGAGAATCTGTGTATGTTCGTGCAGAAAGCTGACCAAAGTAATGGGGACACCTCCCCATTATGTGATGTGCCACATAACAGAACACATTATCTGCTGCTGCTTTTTTTCCTCTCAGTATCATGTCTGCCATTAACAAATCATGTTTTATGTATTTATTTGAGAGAGAGAGTGAGCGCACAAGCAAACAGTGGGAGGGGCAGAGGGGGAGGGAGAAGGAGGGGAAAGAATCCCACCCAGATTCCTGGCTGAGCATGGAGCCCTCCGTGGGGCTTGATCTCACAACTTGGAGATCATGACCTGAGCTGAAATCAGGAATCAGATGCTTAACCGACTGAGACACCTAGGTGCCCCTAAATCATGTTTTAAAGTGTGACAGGATATAAAAAGTGGTCTAAACCTTCCTAAAACCACTACATCTTCTACAATAAAAATCTTTCCAGAAAGGTAATTTTGTTTGTTAATAATTAACTTTATTAATTCTTGGAAAGTGGCTTCTAATGTTCCACCAAAAGTCTCCTTCCTAGAAGTTCAGGCATTGCCTGTGCTGTGATCATAGGAAATGGAGATGAACTTCGTAGCCATTCCATGAATCTCTGCAAACTGGAGGCTAGTTGCTCAAAGTGTGGTCCAAGGACTATCACCAGAATCTCATGACCTCTCCCAGACCTCCTGAGTCAGAATTTACATCTGAACCAAATCCCTAGGTATCTAATCATCTAGGTAATCATCTATACATGTTAGTTCCAGAAGACTATTCATTGCCTAATCTGTCTAGGAAACTCTAAACATTTTTATCCATTCCTCAAAAGACCAATTCATATATATTTCATCTTTCTTATTGATTCCTTCTAGTCTGTCCCTTCTTAATCATTTTAAGCCATAATACAGCACAATAGACACCATGAAGCATGTCGACAGTACTAAACAAGAAAGGTGGCTCGCAGGTTCTTAACAGTTGGCATTTGGCCAGTAAAGATCCAGATAATGTAGGATCACCTACTCTATGGCATACACTTAAAATAATGGCAAAATAAAAACTGCTGTTATTACTACTGCTAATTCTCATCACATTTTCCAAGTTATATACAGTTGTTTGGAATAAGTTGTAGGGAGTTGGTCAAAGGTAAAACTCATATAACTAAGATTTTATCACAATGCCTGTAACGTGGCATTTCCTAAGAATGTTAGGTCTTCTTTTTACTTTTGGCCTGGAGATGATAGAAGGTGATGAGTATTTTAGCTCACCTGAAATTTCTGCTCTGTTGTGACATTCCAGTCCCACTACTGCTCTTCAGGCCATGGGAGACCCAGGGCCTTGAAATTCAGTATCCTGTTTCTGTCTAAAAAGTCTGTGCCACTCTATCCATTTGGTTCTGCCATGCTCATAAGAGATACCAGTATATAGCTCTTCATGTAGAATATTTGCCTAGTTACTCTCACATCCCCCTTCTCCTTTCTGTACTCGCTCAATGTAGGTTTAAGTGGAAGCTGCCCCTTGGAGAAGTATCTTTAGCACATTCACCTCAACATTAACTTCAAGCTAATTATATCAGTTTAGATGAAACATAGCCAAGTAAGTAAGATACTGGGCTGGTATTTTAAAAATCAATGATTTTTCAAGTATTTTCTTAAGACTCTAAATGTTTTTAAGTTTTCTTACTTACCGTTTTCCATCTCAGGAAATGAGACCCTAACAGGATCTCTCACAAAATGCCCCTGAGTGGTTGTCTTAGAGGCACAGAGGATGCCCCCAGGGCTCACTAGGACTTCTGCAGCTAAGTACATAGGCAGGTGGGAGAAGGATTAGCAGGCAAATTGCTTTTCCTGTGACAACTACTTCTTCCTTCCCACTGTCAGAAGCAATGAACTGTGTAAGAAGCACACTTGACTCTCATGGGATGTCTTGTGCCAGGTGATGGGCATCAAACCCGACTTCAGGCTGATCTTTTGTTGTTCCTTTCAACTTTTTTTTTTTTTTTTTAATAGTTAAGGATGACTATGTCAACATGAGCGCAGCTTTACAGACTGTGTTTATAGACAGAAACTCATAGAGAGGAATCTAGTGGTCAACAGTGCTCAGAACATCTTCTGGAGCTCCCAGCTGGCGCACACCCTTCCCTCAATACACGGTGGAATCACTCTCCATTTGACTCCTGTTTGTTAAACTTATTAATTGCATTTGATACTTGGTCTGCGTCAGTGGTCATTACTCATTAACTTCTCTGCCCAAACCAGTGTTTCAACTTAAGGTTTTACTGACAGCGTAAGAGACTGTGAGGAAAGACTGGTAGAGTTGAACAGCACTCACAGCTATTCCATTAGTGAACTGACCAGTGGGAGGGAAGTAGGAACAAATCTGAGAAAGGAAAGTTCAGAAAGCACTTTTGGAAAACACAGAGGAAGTAAGCACTAGAAATTTGGTCATTTATACCTCAGTAAAGCTGAGGGGAAAAAATACTTTGACTCTGGCAACTCCTCAGACATTTTGGTCATCTGACCTCTCCCAACAGGCTATGACTTCAAGGGTATAAAACTGTTGGTAACATTTCTGAGGAAAATGTGAAGCCAAAGAGGTTCTCACTGATATTTTTCTACTATTACAAAACCCCGAGTGTTTATCAAACTCATCTCACTGTGGGAAGAAGAGATGTTCTTGCTGATAGGATAGACTACAGGGCAATGCATCTTCATCCTCTTTGTGAGATTAAAGGACATTAATGCCAAAGCCCAGGTGGGAAGAAAGGTGGCAAAGCCTGTCCAGGTTATCCAGAGACAAAAAAGAAACTGTATAAAGGCATCAGGTATGGAGGTCGGGCGTTATGGAGGGAGGGTACGTCCCTACATAAGGATGAAGGTACCAAATTAAACACAGTGGACAAAGATAAGCTAAGCAACTATTATAAGCAGAGACACCCTGCTGGCTGGGAGGCATAGTAAGTGGAGAAGAAGTCTGGAATGCTATGCTAGTCATTAAATTGTAAGAGTGCCAGAAAGGTAATTTGAAACCAAAATGATCTTATTGTTGAATTTGTATTTATTCAGTTTCATCTGCATGACTAGAGAAAGATCCACACATGGTTCCCAATGTTGACTCTGAAACAGGTAGAAGCCAATGAACACCCAGAGGTGGGTAGTGTGATAAAGCAAGCTCTTCGCCAAGAGAGCAAAGTGGACGTCTAATTGTAATCCTTAAATTGCGCTTGCCAAAGACGTGTTTTGACTTGTGCCTTTGGTAAGCTCCTCAGATGTTTTCAGAGCTTAACTCTGTGTGTCAAATGGGGCAAAAGCTTAAGATATCACTGAGAGTTAGTCATGTGGTCTTGAAATTAAAGCAGTGCCCAGAAGGCTTGAAGATAACTAGCACATTTCCCTGGTTTAATGGAGTTAGAGGAATTCAGTTTCTTTTACCTCACAGTTGGGCTAAACTCATCACGGATGGAGAGCCAAATTAACCATCTCATGGACAGAAGAGTTAGATAACCCGGTGGTTAAGACAGAAGAGGTCCTAAATCAGGTTGCTCATGTGGGAATACCAGCTTTACTGCTTCCTTGCTGTGTAAGCTTGTGGAAGATACTCAAATTCTCCTACCTGGATTTCCTTCCCTACAAAAGGGAGATTACAGAATCCACTTTGTGGGGTGGTTGTATTAAATGAGGTAAGGCACACACAATGTTTAAAATAGTAGCATGCAAACAGTAAGTGTTCAATGTGTTAAGTGTGATGACACCTTTAAATATTTTTATTGGCTAAAACGCAGTACTGCATTGCACATCTTTATTCATGCTCTGAGGCAAATAAACCTCCTTTTTTTTTTTTTTTAAGCCTCCTCTTATTGTACAGAATGTCTTGAACAGAGTTCTAAATTGATTCAACCTGGAGGCTTCCAGACTTCCTGGGAATGAAAGAAGTACTTCCAGTGACAGAAGGGCAAGAGGCTCCCTGAACAGGATTCAAGCTTCTCCAATCCTTGTTAGCTCTCTAGCTTTAAGACACAGCCCATAGGATTATCTCTTGATCACCACCCCAGATTTTTTTACATTTCTATTTTTATTAAGATATCGAATACTTCTTATTAAATCTCTAATTGTTTATGTATTTTTCTTTATAATTTTATTTCAAAATAGTGCAGATATAGCCATGGCAATTTGACTCTAGGGTTTCAGATTCCCAGAATTTAAATGTGGCTCTCTCTTAGGCCAAATATCTAAGTCTTGCCCATGCTCTCACCTTTTACCACATCCTCAGAATTGAAATCTTATCATTTATAAGTAGATATTACATTAGGAAAAATAACCAATTTACCCTGAAGAACTTGTAGAATTGGTTCTATAATAACTTTAGGGATGTTATTTTGTCTTTAAGCAACCCCGAAACGGAAATGCTCATTTGTTTTTTGAGAACTTCCCAAGAAGGAAATTTCTAAGCCTCCCTTGGTGGCAGTTTAAAGAGACTTAAGGACCATCTGACAATGACACCCAGAGGAAGGAGAAAGAACAATGCTGAGAAGCAGATCTCTGGTGTTGTCACAGGTGTCTCCACACCTGACCCCTGAAATACAACTGGAGCTGGGAGGTGGGGCACAGTGGGAGAGGCGGGGAACACCTGTTTTGAGCACCTGTTTTGAAATTACCACATGACTGAAACCAGATAATGTAAGGAAGTGTCCGTACTTTGGGACAAGCAGAGTTTAGACCACTCGCTGTCAATACTGGTCAGACTTCTGAAACTTTAAATGAAATTATCTTGCTGATTCCTGAGTTGATAATAAATGTACTTTGAATATCTACTTCTGTGATCCAAATTATCAGTAGGAAGTTATTATTAATGAAGATTTATTTTTGTGGCCCAAATTACCATTAGGAAATTGTTATGAATGTCATACTTGTCCTTACCTGCTAAAGAGGACATATTGATAATGATGCCGCCTTCACCTCCATTTTGCTTACTCATGTAATCCAAGCCAAGGTACGTTCCGCTGATAACAGAAACCTAATCCAGAGACATAAACGGGAAAAGTAACATAGCCATTATACTTTATTATATATCACAGACTGAAGTTTTTACGGTGATTGTAGACATTCAGGGAGATTTCTGCAAATACTATCTCTGAAAGGCTTTCAAGCGGCTATTTGCTTTTTTTTTTAAAGCGAGTCATTCTGTAGCTTTTCTTTGGTTTGCCTACAGTTGCCGAGCTTCTCACATCTCCCCAAAAGTTCACTTAGTTGCCCAATCTGAGACTTTATGAAAAAAATTGTATTTCCTTAGTGCTTTGTCACTTGACCTCAAATCTCAGAGCCTTAGAGAACTGCATATGCAATATTCTTTTTCTTCTCTAAATATTGGGCACAAAATTTATTTACCCTACTTAGCATATCATTCCCAGATCCAGGTCTTTCACACACATACATCTACTCTGTTTAATTCTCTTGGATTTGGGGATACATAATAGTGGAAACCCTTGATTTCCTACACCATTTTCATGCCATTTAAAAAAAATTTTTCTAATAAAAAGTCTATTTGGCATTTGTATCTACTTCTTCCCCATGTAACACAGAGGAAGGTGATCTCCCCAGGTTTAGGGTGGGCACTGATTAATTTCATTCAGTTGCAGAAATTCCATTCTCTTTGCTAGTGACTGGCTTAAGGCCCACAGGTGACCCATTTCTAGCCAGTGAGACCTGAGGTGCAGTCAGCAGGAGGAGGTCCAGGTCAAGAAAGGGCAGTGCGAGAGAATGTTGCTGAAAAGTCCGTTGCTTTTAAGAAAACCAGAAAGATATGATTAGTCCTTTCCCACCCCTCTGTATGGGTATAATGGCTAGAATATGTAGTTACATTGCTAACATCCTTAAAATGAAAGCTCTGGGAAGAGAGGCAGACCAGAGAGATGAAAAGACATTGCATTCTGGGATCACTGCATGGCAATATTAAGCACTCCTGACTTCTGTGTTGTGTGAGATCACATAACTCTTTCACTCTGTTTCAAGACCTTGACTTGGTCAGTTGGACAAGGAATCTTCTGTAATGTCCGCCTCTTAAACTTGTTCATCACTCTTGCACTGGCTTTTTGAGAGTTTACTCTGATTGGTGACTCTCCTCCCCATGTAGGCAACCTTTCTGGTTTTTTGTTTTGTTTTGTTTTGTTTTTAAGGTTTTGCTTATTTGTCAGAGAGAGAGAGAGTGTGCACAAGCAGCGGGTAGTGGCAGGCAGAGGGAGGAGCTGAGCAAGGAGCCCTACGTGGGACTCATCCCAGGACTCTGGGATCATGAGTTGAGCCTAAGGCAGCAGCTTAACTGATGGAGCTCCCCAGGCTTCCCTTTGTATTCTAACGTCAGAGAATTTACCACTACATAAACAACTTGCGGTCCAAAACTTCTACTTGAAGCTCATTTTCCATTTTAGATTTAAGAACTCTTCCTTCCAACTTGACTTTGAGAAGGTGAACATTTTCCTTTGACATCTTAATTCCTACTTTTTGTATTCTTTACAATACCACAAAGAAAATGACATGACAGTAATGAGTCTGGAACAGAGGGCATACAGTGGTGGTTACCTTCTTTTTTATTTTAAAAAGTCCCTTTGGAGTTTTCCTGACACACATTCAATGTTGCCACTCTCCCTAATACTAGTTCTAGAACAAAAAAGTAAATTGAAGATTCTATTCACTTAAACCATGTGTCAGTATGATATTAAGTAGGCTTAGGGAGAATGAGTAAAATTTCCATGAGTCCCTTTACAAAGAAAAAATACAAAACATTAAATGGTTTATATAAGAAGGAAAAAATGTCCATGGCTGAAATAACTAAAGTCAGTTAGATTCTGGTTGTTTCTGCCTAAGTCTCTAGCATGTCCGGACAGAATTTCTGTTTACGCATATTGGCGCTATGCTTTATTCTCAGGTATTTACGGCTTTGCTGACACCCTGCTTTTGTGTTTTCTAGATCTACTAGATGCAGCCAGATAAAAAATTTGGGAATACTTCAGCTTTAATTTTTTTTAAAAAAGGAAGATTTATTTCCAGGTCTTTGGTGGAGGAGGATAAAGGATTATTTTCCCATCCATTATCAAGTTAAGAACTGGGGAACTTTTCAAATGAGAGTGCTCCTCTGAATACATCTACAAAACAGGGTAATGCTTTGGCTGGGGCATATGTGATATTTTTACCTCCTCTCCTACAACAATCTCTTCCTTATTATCCCAGGCAATATAATCAGGAAAATGTTAGGAAGCCACAGAATAAAATGTTTTTGTTAATATTCTAATAATTCTAAATATTTTGTTAATATTCTAAATATTCTAAATAAATGTTTTGTTAATATTCTAAATATTCTTATTCCTTGGCAATATTTATATAGCACATAGATTGGGTCATTAAAATATCAAGCATCTAGGGGAAAAAAAATGAAAATTACAGGCTTGTTCTAGCTACAAACACAAAATAGCGGGGATCTATATAGTATTATTTTAGTCTATCATAAAGGTACTCTCAAATTTGTATTTGACCTCCAAAAAATTGGGATTTGACTCTCAAAAAGAGAAAAAGAAAATTTTATGGTTAATTTCACATAGTGTGAATAAAAATTCACTTACTGACAAAATGATCTAATTAACACATGCTTACTCAAGTTTTGATTATGAATAATTTCTAAATATAATACCAAAATTATAACTGTGCTCTATTCCAAATCTTAAATTAGTTTTTCCCACAGATTTAAGTACCCTATAAATTAAAACCACTCATAAATTTCCCTGTACTGGGAATAATTATTAAGTAACAAAGACAAATGGATAGATGGTAATAGCATATTTGTTTAACTCTTACCAGGTGTCATGTCTTCTTAATATATATTAATATATATTAAATATATTCATGTTAATACACTATATTCATATATTCACATTAATATATTAATTATAGCATATTAATTATATTTTAATATTAACTAACCACAATTAATTAATATCAATTAATTAAATCATATGTAAATTATATGTACAATACAGTATATATTGTTTATATAATATGTAATGTGCTATATATTATATATATATTTCCATAACCTATATACAAAAAACACATGTGCATGTATTCACTACTGAAATTTCCTAATATATCATTTTCCTTATCTTAGCTCTCTCCCTTCTGAGGTTCCTTTTAGTTTATTTCCGGTTCTTGTGCTATGCTCTTAACTCTCATTTTAAAAATTCTGTCATCTAAATCATGAAATATTGCCTTTCAGGTTTCTTATCTTTCCTTCAGCCCAATTCTTGAGGAGTACTAATACAGGTGACCACTCTTTTTTTTTTTTCTTTGAAATCCTTCTTCAGCTTTTGTTTCTCTGTGTTCAGTCTTTTTTCATTTTTCTAATGTGAGAAATATTATTGTATTCCCCTTTGCAGAGCTACTTAAAATTTAGCAAGTTCTGCCTAATCATAATAGTTCGACTAGATCTTTAAACATTATGGAGTAGGAGTAACAAAACAGAGAGCAGTTACTAATTTAATTTGTAATCAGCATCCTTGGGAGCCAAGAAACAGGAGTACATTTGACCACATTTCTTCCCATCTCCTCAACTCATCCTTAGAGGCAGAGTAGGACAGAGGAACCCACTTTGTATATAAATGAAGTATATAAATTGTATATAAATTCATTGTGACAATGAAGAAAATGTAAGGAGGAGAAATATAATTTATTGAGTGATGTTATGTAGTAGCCCTGTGCTGGATACTTCATGTAAATTAGGGCTTACTTAAGCTTAATCATCCTTCCGGATAAGGAAATTATCTTCATCTTTTACAACTGGGAAATTGAAGACCAGAGACATGAAATAAAAGTCCATGAATTCTAAATTCAGAACTTTCATCTAGTTTTGATGGAATCTAAATGCATACTCTTATTAGTACAAATCTTTTGTCAACCCTTGCATTTCTGAAAAAAATAATCAACCACAATAAGCCATCTATTTTGTTTCGTTTTTATTTGAGTACACTAAGAGATTCAATAAATTAGTTACATACCCAAATTAGATTATAAATCCTATATGAATGGGAATGAATTTATTTAGGCTTATTAAAGATCAGAAAGTAAAGAAGTATATTACAGAATGGGCTTATCAATATTCAAAGTTAAATCTACCTCTACCCACCCAATTGCCAGAGTAACCTTTGACAGTCAAAGATTCAGTCTTCCCTGAACATTCCTAATGAGCTCTGGGTAGCTATAAATAAAGCTACTGCAGTTGGCTTCAGATTAAGGAGGAAGCACCGAATAGCCTCATGAAAACAAAAGAATGGGAAGAGGTTTAATGTATCACTTGTGTTACATTAAAGTAACACAAGTGATAACATTGTGTTCTGCTAAGTTAAGGATAAGGAAGTGGTAAGTTTGGTAAGTAGTAAAAGTAGAAGGACAAAAGGTACAGCTTGGCAACACTGATGCATTAGGAAATAATCTAAACATTGTATTAAAATATGAAAATGAATATCCATGTATGTAAAATATCATAGAATGTTAGCTTATGTCTCCAGTAAATATCAATTGAACACCTACTCTGTACACAGAACAAAAATTTTATGCCTTGAAAGAGCTTATAGCCTACTGGCATAAATTGCACAGGTATAAAAGTAATTCTAATACAATTTTAAAATTTGTAAGCCCTATAAGCATGGTATCATTAGGGAATACAAGATTCCAGAAGAGGAAGAGATACATAGTAAAGTCCTTTAACTAAGTGGTTACTCTGACAGAGATGGGAACATAGAGGAACATGCAACAGAACATGCCTGGTCTCGTGGAAGGAGGCAAGTTACATCCAGAGTCTAAAAAATATACAAACCAAACACAAATATTTGCATTATATAACACAATAATCAAGTCAGAAGGATAATGATAGGTCAGACTCCAATCTAGTCTTGAACTGGGTGTTGCAGGTAGGAGAGGAAGTAACATGTTTTCAAGTTATATATAGGTAACAAAGGTTATATCCCGCTCTTTAGATGTAAGTTAAATAAATGTCCTTAGTTCCTGGAGTTAAGCTAAGGAGTGCCTTATGTCAGCAGAGTCCAAAGAAAAATAAAGGCCAGATAATTTCAATGAGGAAGAATCCAAGACAGTGAGTTGTAATCAAAGGAGTCAAATAAAATTCTCCTGGTCTTCTAGAATTTTCTATTTGCAGATATTGTAAGAATTTCTAGCCTGCAGGAAGTTTTTATTCACCCAGGACATGTTAGAGCAAACACGCCCTCTCAGCCAGATGAAGATTGATAATTCTAATCCCATTTTCTTTGTGATAATGTCTTCATTATTTTCATGTTCTTTATATTAACTCAAATCATTGCACTTTTCTGAGAGCTGATTTCTGTCTTTTTTTTTTTAAGATTTTATTTGTTTATTTCAAAGAACAGAGATAGCACAAGTGGGGAGGGGGGAGTGGGAGAGGGAGAAGCAAGACTCCCCATTGAGCAGGGAGCCTAATGAGGGACTCCATCCCAGGACCCCGGGGATCAGGACCTAAGCCTAAGGCAGATGCTTAGTTTTTTAACTGACAGAGCCACATAGACACCCTGACAACTGATTTCTTAAGGAAAAGACATAGTAGGTGTCCATTATGAATGCAACGAATTTAGGAACTTCATAGTGTAGTGATCTTTGTCTATGAAATATCTATAGATATTACAGATGAAACTATTAAAAATACCAGTAGGGAGAAAATTGTTGTGTGATTCGTGCCTTTTCACTAGTAGACCTTGATGCAAAGAAATTATTGTCACTTATGTGGTTGTGGAAAGTGCCATTAAGTTTATAAAAATATATTCTTAAATATTCCTGAAGTTTTCAATTCATTTTTTTTCCATCTGGCAACCACAGGATGCAATGAAATATGGTTCATAATAAGTCAGGGACAACCACCAAAGATTAATAAAATGTGTAATTTCCAGGGCGCTGGGGTGTGTCAATCAGTTAAGCATCTGCCTTTGGTTCAGGTCATGATTCCAGGGTTCTGCGATCCAGCTCTGAGTCGGGCTCCCTGCTCTGTGGGGAATTTGCTTCTCCTTCTCTGTCTGTACCTCCCCCCTGAACTCATTTGCATGCATGCTCTCGCTCTCTCTCAAATAAATAAAATCTTAAAAAAAAATAAAATGTTCAATTTTCTTATCAGTAGAGAAGAAGTAGAGGTATCCAGTGGAATTTAAGAAAAAAATGGAAAAAGATCGAGAGCAAAAAAAAGAGAACTTAGTAAATTCAAAATATGAACTGAAGGGACGCTTGGATGGCTCAGTCAGTTAAGTATTTGACTCCTGATTTCAGCTCAGGTTATGATCTCACAGGTCTTGGGATTGAGCCCTACATCGCGCTCTGTACTCAACAGTAAGTCTGTTTCTCTTTCTCTCTCCCTCTCTTGCTGCACTTCCCCCTTCTCATTCTCTTCTCTCTAAAATAAAGTCTTTAAAAGATTAATTTAAAAATAAAACATGAACAAAAGTGTAAGACATAAATCCCAATAAAGGGTGATGATGAGTATAAGTGGCTTAAATCCACAAATATAAAATGTAGATATGCTCAGATGTGACTTAAAAAATAAGAGCTCATGCTGTACTGTCAGCAAGAGACAAATTTAACATGAATATTGACAGGTCAGGTCTCTAAACACACACACATCTCCCAGAAAGACTTTGGGAGAAATCTGACACATAAATTTTAACGTTATTCTGAAAACTGATGATATCTAAGAACACTGGAGACAAATTTTAAAAAGAGCTGGAAGGAGTACCTTTCAATCCCAATTAAAGAACTTCAGGTATCTGTCAAGTATGGGGAGAAACTTTGTACCCTTATCAAAGTGGTTCAGCTCTTTTGTGAGGTACTGTAATTCTCACTACTCCCATCAAGTTATTAGAGTTAAGAAATTATTCATGGGAATGTAGATTCAAGGCAAATATTTATTGATAAAGCACTATCTTCAAGATATTGTGTTGATTACTGAGAAAGAAAGAAAGAAAAAAAAAACATAACACATCCTGTTTTAAGGAGCTTATCGTGAAGTAGGGGGCCACTCCCTGTATGTTGATACACACACAGTGGTTCTTCTGTACTTGACACATGCCTGCTTTGCAAGACTTGTAGAATGACCTTAGCAAGGGCAGGGTGACCCCGACACACAGCCTAGCCCTTACAGCTTTCTTTGGCTAAGGCTTAAGTTTTACTGAACCCCAACATCTTATGTCAAGTGTGTTTATAAAATGGGATAACCAATCAACTTGTGATACAGAGGATAAAACAGAAATTTTATTTTCTAATTCTACAGTTCTGTAATTTAAGAGCTAACTGATCATCAAACATTGTAGAAATTATACATAAACACATACACACACACACAAATACCGACTTTCAGATAAAAATCCCAATAATTACAAAGTAACAGTCACTTTAATCTTGCTTTCCGTTACATTTCTGGAATTAAATTAAGACTTAGTTTTTAAACAAGTTAAGTCAGGATTGGCAAACATTTTTTTGTAAGGGGCCAGATGGTAGTTTAGTTAGTGCACATCATGGGGTCATTGTCACAACTATTCAACTCAGCTGTTGCAGCAAAAAGTAGCCATAGACAATACATAGATGGATGACCAGAGCTGTGCTCCAAGAAAACTACAGACACTGAAATTTGAGTTCCATATATTCATGTATTTCATATGACTTTTACATTTTTTCAACAATTCAAAAATATATGACTCATTCTTAGCTTTAAGTTGTACAAAAACAGGTGGCAGGCTAGTTTCACCTATGGACCACAGTTTGCTCACTTCTAAGTTATGCAGTAAACTACAGGTTTTTTTTTTATATTTCCTTTTAATATTTTTAAGACAGATTTATTTGCATAATTAGAAGCCTCAAATGCCTGCCTTCCCATTTGTAAAAGGAAATGCTTCTTTTCCAGCTTTCTGCAACTTCCCTTTTTCTATGTTGTAAGTCATTGTATTGATTCCATGAACGTAAGAACCTTTTCTTCTTTAGAAGCATTGTTTTATTATACAAATTTAGACAATAAACATGGCGAAGATAGCTTACCAAATTAATCTGCACAGTTTTTTCCCAGTTTTTCTCATTATTCACACCAGCATTATTGACCAAAATGTCCAATCTCCCAAAGTGGTCTACAACTTTTCTAAAGGTATCTAAGAAAAAAAAAAAAAGAAGACATTACAGATATAGTCTTGTGTTCCATATGTACATTTCAATCCCACCCTGTGTCTTGAAATTAATTTTCATTTATCTACTTTTGTAATAAAAAATATGCTCTTAGACTGAGACTTAATGCCTTGCTTCCCAAAGCATGGTTTGTGAGCCAACAGTATTCACAGCATTACCTAGACACCTGTTAGAAATGCATCATCTGGAGTGCCTGGGTGGCTTGGGTGGTTGAAAATCTGACCTGGGATCAGGTCAAGTGAGGTTGAGCTCCGCTGGGGGCTCTGTGCTCGTTGGAACGCTGTTTGAAGATTCTTTCCCTCCCCCCTACACTGACTCGTGTGCACTCACAGACTCTAAAATTCTTTCCTGAAGAAATTTCCGAAGTTCTGTGGCTTAGACTATGACAAAAAAATCCTTTTTTAAATATGTGTTATATTAAACACAAGTCGTCTCATGTATTCAGATCCCTTATGATCATTTCAGAGAATCTGATATCCCAACTAGTAAAAGTGTACTTTTCATCCAGTTGATTTGGATACTGTAACTTCAATATTGACTATTCATTCTTTTCTCTTTCTCACTATTATTGCTACTTTGTATTACTCATTTGTGTAAAAACTCCACTGGACCTGACAAAGTCTTCATAGATCCTCAGGCCAGAAGTTCATCCATTACGTTGTCCAAAATCCACATACCCAGTCCAGTCCTTGTAAATCTTCCTCAGCCATTCATACTTGGCTTTACCACTTTTGTATCAGGAAACACATTATTTCTCAAAGCAGCATTTGACAAGAGTTCTATAGATTTAAATTCTTTTGTTGGGCCTTTTACAATTGGTTCTAGCTCTACTACCTGAGACTTTAGATAACAATCATGGCTGTTCTTCCAAATACCAGAAAAGTATTCTCTGGTCTTAGGGCCCATCTATGAGTTCCTTGAAAACAGCAAATCCACACAAACTTTATTTTGATTGAACAAAATCTAGAATGATTAACAACTACCACGCATACTGAAGAGGGCATGGATTCATCAGTTCCCAAATGGATAAATTACTAGGCAAGTTAATTGCCAAAAATATTACAAAGGCCATTATATATAGTATTGTACCATACTGGAATAGAAAACAACAAAATAAAAACTGTTTACTTTTTCATGGAATTTTTAAACTGCTTGAAATCTCAAATTGATTCCAGAAAGGCCCTCTAGCAGAAAGCATCTAAGGAACACCTTTTTTTTTTTTTTTTTTTTTTTTTTTTTTGGCATTCCACCTGAAGTATGTTCTACTCTTCAAAAATCACATCCATCTTATAGGAAATTGGGTTGTTAAGTTCATAAGTCTAATTGCTTCTTTAATTTTCTTTTTCATTCTGGTCTCTATTGCATTCCTTATACTCTGCCCTTATCAATATCTAATTCATCATCTTCTCTCTGGCATACCACAGAATTTTAGGCTCAGACAGTTTACAATTCAGCTCTTGTTGACATTTAGAAGCTTGGGAGACTCTATAATTTACTTACACTCTCGACATTGTATTATTTTCTTTTCTTTTCTTTTTTTTATTTAAGATTTTATTTATTTATTTGCCAGAGAGAGAGGAGCAAGAGTAAGCACAGGCAGACAGAGTGGCAGGCAGAGGCAGAGGGAGAAGCAGGCTCCCTGCCAAGCAAGGAGCCCAATGTGGGACTCGATCCCAGGATGCTGGGATCATGACCTGAGCTGAAGGCAGCTGCTTAACCAACTGAGCCACCCAGGCGTCCCAACGACATTGTATTATTTTCATTTGTAATATGAACTATATCCAGATCATCTCCAAGAAACTTTCACTTCTGTATTTATGTGATTTCAAAGAAGTCTCCCTTGGCCACAGCCTAAACAGTTTCAAAAGCTATAGATAGCATTAAATCCTAAAATTGTTGGATTCAAGGCCATGTCTTCCTTAAATGCAAATAAATGCTGATGTTCAGACAACATGTGGATTTCTCATGACCAACATGCCTTCTCCTGGTCACTCATGATGTGTCTGAGTTTCCTCCTCCACAATCACTTACCTTAAGGAATGTGTTTACAGCCAGGATACTAATTTTAAATACTGGGAAGCAAAACAATTAGGGTTAAATGTCACATGTGAAACTACATAAATTCAGGCAGAAATAGCTTTCAGATGAGCTATACTGTTTTCTACTTCATCAGCATGGATGTTGGAATTTGGCGTGACTTTATCCTTGATCCAAAATATCATGCACAATCAACAAAACTTTATCCTCTGGCAAATTATATTCCACTAGCACTGTGGTTCAAGATCTCTTCTAGTTGTGCTTGTAATTCACGTTATAGGTCTTTATTAGTGTTTTCAGATCTAATTACATAATATCCTTTAAAGCAATTATCTTTAGCTAGAGGGGAACATTCCCTTCTAAGGTACCTCTTCATTTTCATCCTCATACAGAATATCCCAACGTGTCAAAGAAATTCACATTTCAGTGTTTATTTAAGGATGGGGTGCTAGAATGACTTTTATGGAAGATTTTTGGCCCCTTGATTAATGAAGTGCCTAACAATTTAATATTTCTTTTTTTTTTCAAAGATTTTATTTATTTATTTGACAGACAGAGATCACAAATAGACAGAGAGGCAGGCAGAGAGAGAGAGAGAGAGAGGAGGAAGGGAAGCAGGCTCCCCGCTAAGCAGAGAGCCCGATGGTGGGGCTCGATCCCAGAACCCTGGGATCATGACCTGAGCCAAAGGCAGAGACTTTAACTCACTGAGCCACCCAGGTGCCCCCAATTTAGTCTTTCAAATAAACTTTGTGAAATACATATATATTACTTTTCTACTTATTTTTCCAGAAATTTTTTTTTCATACAAATCTATCAGGGCTCCATTTGACCAAATCTCTTTATCGTGCACACCAATATTGTCCTTGATATCTCACAAGCAGATGGTTCTATTTTAAAGGAGGAGACCAGAAACAGGAAAGCATTGAGGAAAGTCTGATAGAAACTTTTCTTCTGCAATTCTAACACTGCAGTACGGCTATTATTATTCTTAAAGTACCATATCAGAGAGAACATTTGGTTGGAAATATCTAGCACGTCTGTGATTATGGTCCTTGAACTTGCATTCTAGTATGTTTAAAAGGAAACATTGCCACATTTGGTTGTCATTGAACTTTGCATCTTCCAGCTTTCTGGGAGTTGTTTGCCACAGTTCCTTAGCCTATTTCAACTTTCCAAGTTCCATCTGCAAGTTCAATCTTTCAGTAATCACTGCAGCAGCACGGCCTTTGACTATATAAAGGAATTTTGATTACATCATGTGCTGCCAAATGACTAAAATAAAAGATTTCTCAAGCAGTCTTGGTTTTCCCCCCTTAGTTTTTAATGGCTATCGGGATGTCAGTAGGAAACCTAACAGTCCAGGCTATCTATTGGAGTTCAGAAGTGGCTGCTCTCCAGGAGGCAGCCGATCTGCCTGCACCGAGGCTGGCTCTCTGGCCAGGGCTGCCTTCAGGTCGTTGCTTGTTCAAGGCGTGTTCGGTGTTGATGGATTGATTCCCCTCTCTTACCTCTCAGTTGTTCCTGGTCAGCCACATCGCACTGAATGAAGAGAGTCTTCTGAGGTTCAAACTGCTCATCCAAGGCAGCTTTACATTTTACACCTGCTTCAAGGTTCCAATCGACCAGCGCTACCTATGGACGAGAGGAGAGGGAGGCATCGAGGTCATCGCAGCTAGTGAAACAGAAGAACAGTAAATAAACACCAGACGCTCCCCCTCTTGGACCTCAGATTATGCAGTTAAAGTTCGGGGTCTCTCCCTAGGCACTTTGGAGGTCTGCTCGAGACCGTCAGCCTTGGCAGCTTTTGAAAGCGGCACGTTGGGCAGCCCGGGGCGCGGCCCCCTGTCTCCTGCGGGAGTCCTTTGGTTGGTGCTGGAGTCTCGGGGTGGGAGGACAAGTTTCCGCGGCCGGGCGCCACGCTTGCTTACCTTAGCGCCCTTGTGCAGGAGCGCCTCCGCAAAGGCTCTGCCGATGCCCTGCGCCGCGCCGGTCACCAGCGCCACTTTGCCGTTCACGTGCATGGTGCGGCCGGGGCTCCGGGGCGGTGGGCAAACTCCCCGTCTCCGCGCGGCTGCAGCTTTTATGGTCCCCTGCGCGCGCGCGTGCAGCCCTGCCGGGCGCTCTCCTGCGAGTGGGCGGGGATGAAACTGTCAAGCCCGCGCCGGGGAACCCAGGGCTGTGTCACCTGGCCCTGAGCGCTCCCAGAAGCCAAGCTTGGCGATCTTTGCCTTCCTGACTGGCAGCTCGGGTCAGAGCCTCCCCTTGGCCTCTGGCTGAGTGGCTGGCAGGACGCTGACAGGAAAAACAGAAAGGTTATTTCTTAAAAAAAAAAAAAAAAAAAAAAAAGCAAACAAAACAAAACAAAAACCTTCAGTGCGCAAAGACCACCCTGAGAAGAGGAGGGAGAGGAGGGAGAGGAGGGGCTCGGGAGCTTGGTTTCCTCCTACCCTAACGTCTTCCCCTCTCTCACGCCCCCTTCCTTAAAATAAACAATAAAATAAAATAAAATAAAATAAAATAAAATAAAATAAAAAAAAAAAACAAGCAAACAGAGCAAAATCTTAGGGGTGTTGCTTTTTGTCTCAATCTAAGTTTATGTCTGAACTCCCAGGTCTTGGAGACTGGAGTGTCAATTGTGTGTCATCTTGAGAGGGCTCCCCAAGGGCGGTAATCATTTACTTGCACAGGACTTCCAGAGTCGCTGTTAGCCTGGTAAACTGTTGGCTCAATGGAATGCTTATTGAATCTTACTAGCTTTGAAGGCTCAGAGTCGCCAGAATGGAAAGAGGTTCTCAGTCCTCCAGGAACTTGAGTACAAGCTGTGTATCCAAGATGGGCTGTTCTTCTGACCTAACCACTCCTTTTCTTGTTATCACCTGCAGGCTTCAATTTTAATTCCATAAGCTTAATACCTGGTTGGCATGTATTATGAACAAAGAAACCTAAGCATTCGGGGACATGAAAGTCAGGCAAAAGGCTTAACTAACAGCAGAATGAAGCCTTTGTGTAAGTCTTTGCTGTTTACTGCAGATATGGTTGAAGGTGACTGGGTCAGCCGTGAAGGCATTGCGGAGGACTGTGTGATATACGTGTTGTCAGTAAGCTGCGGAAGAAAGACTTCCAAGTTGATCTGAAACTGGGTCTTCAAAAAATGTTGAGAAGTTAAGACAGGAAAAGAGATTTACATTCTATCATGATACTGCAAAGTCACAATGTGAAGAGCGCATTGAAGGATCATATTGAAAGGGAACAGCAGAGGACAAAAAAAAAAAAAAGGAAACAAGCAAAAACCCAATACCTCTAGTGGCATGCACAGAACAGAGAAGAAAAGGGACGAGCTCCTCAGCAGAAAGAAACGAATCACAGAAGAAACCACTAGAAGAGCATTGGACCATGCTGAGGGAGCAACCTGTTGCAGTACATATGGGGAAAAATAGCTTCAAGAAGAAAGGAGTGGTTAATTATTCAGACTAAGGAGCAAAAGCGAAAAACAGATGGAGGAGTGCTTTGAATTTTTCAAGAAAAGAATCAGTGTGAATAAATTTACAAAGCACAGAAACCAAATGGCTGAAATTTAAAGAGAAAATGGCTGGAGAGAAGATGGGTATCGCAGGAGTTCCAGACATTAAGTGGAAAGAAATAGATTGGATGGTAGTTGGAAAGATGAGAGAAGGCAGAAGGACTGATTCAGCTTAAAAGGCAAGCAGTCTGTGAGGGGCGGAGGAACCCGAAGCCACGCAGGTGCAGGAGAGCGCAGGCTTCAGACTCACACAGGGTGGATTTGGCTCTTACCTCTGCTTCTGACCAGCAGTGTGACCTTGGGCAAGTGTCTTCAACTCTCTGTGCCTCAGACTCCTTCGTAGTAGAGTAGCAGTTTCTGTAAGGATTTGGTGAAAATTAAGTTAGGTAATACCTATAAAGCACTCTTCCAGTTTCTGGCACAAAGTCATGCAATAAATACCTGTTCTAAATAATTATTTCTGGATCAATCGTAAATAATACATGTGAGATAGAAAAGGAAACATGAGAATGAGTTTGTTGGTTTGGTTGGGGTATTTATTTATTTATTTATTTATTTATGTATTTATAGTACATGGGAAGAATTGGGATCTAGGGCAGCGAGAACCTTTCAGTCCCTTTTCTCTCAGCTTCCATTGTCACCATCTTTGTTCAGACCCTTAACTTTCTCCTGTGGTAGCCATAGCAGTTAACATCCTGAATTACTTTGCCCACAAATTTCCTAAATCCAATTCAGCTTCCACACTGCTCCCAGGAAACATTGTAATTGATTGATCTAGTCACGTCTAGACATTCTCATTTTCAAAATCTGTGAAATATCCAAACTCTAGGGCACTGCATAGGAGGGGGAACAGCCTAGCCTTCTGTGCCCTGTGTCCTTCCTACAGCCCCTCTTTAGAGTCTAGGAAGCAAAATCAGTTAAAACGTACCCCACTCTCCCAACCTCAGACCCCTGCCATTTTCTGTCTTCTCACTTGAGGATGATTCCCTTCCTAGTTTCTTCGCTTGTCTTCCAACTCAGCTATGAAAATTCTGCAGTGGAAACACCAATCTCTTTATTCTAATGATCTGACTATCTCTGTCTCTCCAGCTTCCCTTAAAGGGAGAACTGAGTTTTTTTTTCTGGATATCTCTACCATCCAGCATAGGGCCACCTGTAGTGTGTGTTTGTACATGTTGAATGAAGAAAAGTACAGATAAATAGAGATATGTGTTTGAGAGAAGATGGAAAATTTGAACTAGATGGTGAGATTCCCCCCTCTATTGTGATTACCTTTTTACAAAATTTACAAGTTAAGACTGGAAAAAATATATTGGCATGGCATTTTTTGAAGCAGAGTGTCTTGATAGTTTTTCATATTTTGTATTAAATGTATGTTTTGACTTAAAAATACTTACAGGACACTATATATGTATATTCTAAAACCAAACTAAGTCCTCCTTGCCCAGTAAACACATACCCCCTGTGGTTTCTGATGTACATTTTTCAGCTTATGTGCTGATAACATTATTCAGTTTCATTGACACTAACTATACAGTTTTATCATCAATGTAATTTGTGTAAGTAAAAAAAATAATTCTTTGGTGAGACTAAGTTAAATCTGGGACAAACCATCATTCATGTAATTTTGTGAAGCATTCCTACTTACTGTTATACTTTATTAAGTAATTAAACAAAATTCTCTTTAAAAATTAAATAACAGATTAAAAGGGATGGTTCTTCTCTCAATACAATTCCAAGTATTGGGTACTGAACATTTACTCATCTCATAAAAACTAAAATCATAGCCTCAGGAATCAAACTGCCTGCCTCTGAATTCAGCTCTGCAGCCTTCTAGCTGTGTGACCATGAGTAAATTACTCAACTTCTCTGAATCTCAGCTTTTACATCAGTTAAATGAGGATGAAATAATATTTATTTCACAAAGTTTTTGTAAAGACTATATTGAGATAAATAAAATCAAGTGAAGTGCTTGGTCCAGTGACTGGTACATAGCAAATGCTCTGAAAATGTTACTGTCACTAAACACTGCACATATGTAATTGCATTTATTATTTACAACCAAACAGTGACGCAATTATTGTGGTAATTTCACAGATGAGGAAAATAGGGTTAAGGATGCTAGGGAATTTGGCCAAGGTCACTGATTTAGAAAATGGAAGGAGGCGGTTTTGAATCAAGGTGTGATATTGAGTGGTACTTCTTCTTCTTTATAATTAAACTTTTGAGATAATTATAGCTGAGCAGTAGTTTTAGCCATGATTGAATAGTGATTTCCTTAAGAAAGGCAAGGTAAAAATAGACTTAAATTCAAGTCAGAATTCCTAATCAAATACATGTTTTCAAACACACTTGTCTCTGTTGGCTCAGTTCTGACCCACTAAAACAAACCACTCTTAACTTGATTCTCCTTCAGCCCATGCGCGGGGTGTGCATAGACATTCCAAGATGCAACTCATGATGGGCCAAGTTAAAGATAGAGACAAATCAGTTACCTGCTAGTGATCAGCTTGTTTAATTTTGAAATGACTGCATATAAATAAATATAGCAGACTTTTTTTTTTTTTAAATAAAACCAAATAAGGCAGTTTCTACAAATGTTGGGATCTAGGATTCTTGTTCTGGATTTGCCTGCATGAACTAGAACAAAAGACTTCTCTATGCTTGAATCTATACTATGTTCTTAGTCTTTCGGGTGTTACCACATTTAGTCCTACAAGATACATAGTATTATCCTCATTTTACAGTTGAAGACACTGAGACTCATGGAAGGCAAGTGACCTGCCCAAAGTCACACTCTGCCATTTAGCTTCAAACCCAAGTCAAGTAACTCCCAGAGCCTTTGCTGTTTCTGTTCTACTCAGCTGTCTTAGGTGTATGCTCAATGCAGTCTCTTCTTCTTTGCTGATCTTATGATCTTGGGCCAATTACGATTACTCAACCTCTGTAGTCCTGAGTTCCCTGAGCTGTGAGATGGAGAAAATTTTGACAGACCACAGAGCTCCTGACAGTGTCTCGCACATATTTGGTGACCCATGAATTATTACTATTAGAGTCTTCTTCCTTAATGTTCATATTTCTTTCTGGACTTAGATATAAAGACTTCATTCAAAATGGGAAAACAGTGGTGTTAAGGGTAGAATTTCAGCTCCAGGATACAGGTACAAAGTGTTAAACTTTCATAGGGTATTAGTCTACAGGGGTTCCCATAACAAAATACCACAGTCTCTGCAACTTAAATGAGAGAAATTTGTTTTCTCACAGGTCTGGAGGCTAAAAGTCCAAGATCAAGGTGTCGGCAGGTTTGGTTCCCCCTGAAGTCTCTCTCTGGGGCTTGCAGATGGCTGCCTTCTCCCTGCGACTTCCCCTGGTCTTCCCTCTGTGCACGAGCACCTGGTGTCTCCCTGCCTATTCAGATTCCTCTTCAGACAAGGATACAAGTCAGATTGTATTAGGGACACCCCTAAAGGCCTCCTTTAATGTAAGCACATATTTAAAGGCCCTATCTCCAAACCCCGTCATGTTTGGAGGTACTGGGGGCTTCAACAGATGCCTTTAGGAGGCAGGTGGTGACACAATTCAGCCCACAACAGACGGGGTTTCTGGTTTGGAAATGGAAGTCTACTTATTGACTAAACTCTGTTAGTGGGGCGGGGCGGGGGGCGCTTCTGGGTGGCTCCATTGTAAAGCATCTGCCTTCGGCTCAGGTTATGATCTCAGGGTCCTGGGATCGAGTACCACATCAGGCTCCCAGTTCAGTGGGAAGCCTGCTTCTCCCTCTCCCACTCCCCTTGCTGTGTTCCTCTCTCTCTCTCTCTCTCTCTCTCTCTGTTAAAGAAATAAATAAACTCTATTGGAGAGCCCAATAGATGTAGTAAGGATTGAGCCTGTTTTGTAGCTTGTGATCACCAAAGCATCCCACATTCCTGTGACTGGAAAGAACTAGGAGGCCAGAGACCTGGGAGTCTCTGGGAGGAGATTGGTCAAGATGACACCCGTGTCGGTAAACTGGGCCAAGGAGGGAGAGAGAAAGAAATTCCTCTCTTGCCAGTGATCTGAGGATTGTGAGAAATGACTCTGAATAATTGCTGTACCCAGTACCAGCTGGAATCAGTTGTAAACCACAGCTCAGAGTTAACTTCCACTTACTATGCTATGCTTAGACAAATGTGCCCTAGGCACCAAAGATATGTCCTGCACTAGGACACAAGGACATGCCGTCAATAAAACACATGTTCCTACCCTCCACGGAGCTTGTAACCTAACCTGGCTGGGGAGGCAGACACTCATCGGGACACAGGCAGGTGTGTGGGAGGAGGGGGTCAGAGAAGCTTAACCTACAAGGTGCGACTGGGGAGAGGCGAGTCTTCCAGAGAAAGTGCTAGTTCTCCTGAAACCACTCCTTCTCCGAGAGCAGGAGAAAGTGTAGATCTGAAGATTCTAGGACCTCGAAGGAAGGGGAGGTCTAGGTATTCAAACAGTCAGGAGAAAGATAAGAGTTTGGGATGATGGTGGGTGTGTGAAAGATGCGGCTGAAGAAAAACGCAAGAGTCAGACCATGGAGAACCTTTGAAGCCATGCCCACTTAAGCCCCCATGTTGCATCACCACTTCCTCATATCAGGGAGATCATATAATAGTTGTCTTTCTCCGCTTGACTTATTTCGCTAATGAAATCAGCTTCAGATTTCACTCTCAGATGATAGCAAGTCACTGGATGGCTTTAAAAACCCGAGAGACCTCTCAGATTTGGGTGTTTGAAAGATTATCTTAGGCTGTGCTTGGAGAAGGAGCTGTAGTCAGGAGCAAGAGGAGCAGATCAACCGTATTGATCCTGCTTTACTGTTAACAGAATTTAGGGGTTTGGGAAGAACAGTGGAATTAGCGCACCGTTAAGACTCCAATACGATGCCGACCACAAAAATCAACCTGACAGGACAGAATCAAGTGGAAGAATGTCAGTGAAACCTCTGGGGACAGTCACCCATTCACATTTCCATTGGACTGTTTTCTATTTTGAGTTGGCTGTAGTCTGTATAACAATGAAAAAAATGTTGTATATAATTCTGGATGTCAGGGCTTGTACATTTGGATCTTAAATTTGTGGAAGGAAATTTTTTTGTATTTGGATGAGCTGTGCCCCATGTTGGAGGGTATTTATTCTTGCTGAATTTGGGGGTAGTATTCTAGAAAATCTTTTAGGACTGGCCCTTTGGCAGTTTAACAATCTTGGTCAGAGAAGAGTAATCACATTTCACAGTACGATGAGGAGAATGAAATTCAAGTTTCCCACATGTAAGGGATTCTTTATCATTTTTAGATCTTCCTAAACAGAGGGGAGAGAACAACTTCTATTTTTGTGGTTGTATAATAGGAGGTCTTATTAGACATGGAGACTTCTGAAAAGTACCAGCACAACTGACCTAAGTCTCAAATACACAGCCAGAGTCCTCTGTGGAGGAATGATTTGGAGTCTAGAATATGCGCATGTTGCGATGTGCCCTTAGCCATGAGAATTTTTTCAGGAGATGCCACCACAGGTCCTGGTCTTCAGTATCTGGTAACAATATGGGGTACATTTCAGAAGCTCATTGCTTAAACATTTTTTAATAAGTGATTTCCTATGTTTTGTAAATTCTTAGAGATTTTAAGTAGTAAACCTAAGAGACTTCATAGAGTAAGGTGAACACACAATCAGTGAATCCATTTTGGGTACCGAGGGATAGATATATCATAGAAATCTAGTCTTGGAAACTTGTAGGATTTGTGACTTGGAAGTCAAACAAATTTGACCTCGTGTGAGCTGATGTGAATAAGCTGCGTACACATTTGCAGATCAAATGCTCAGTGTTCTCATCTGTAACATCATGGCTTGACCATAGGCTGCAGCGGTTCACATCTGCCCATCCCACTTACCACATGCTCTCTGCTCTTAAACTATTTCTAAAGAGTAGTATTACTTTATAACAACTTAATTAAAATCACTAGAAAGAAAACAATATGGAGGCTAGATATAACACTTACTGGTACTATGAAATTTACAATATAGGTCTCTGCTATACTGGATCTAATAACACAAACTGCAACAAATCATATATGTTAGGTTGTAGAATTCAAACTGGCCATCTTTATGTCAGAAGCCTACAAATATCTATCTATCTATCTATTTATTTATTTATCTATTTGCTTCAACTCTCCCTTTCATTTTCATTTGAGATTGGAAGCAACATAGTGCAGAACTTGTCAGACAACAAGGGATTTTTGAATAATAAATAGGAGACACATTTGTTTCAAATGGGGACAAATACATTAACTTTTAGGTTGAAAAAATATTATACTCAAGTTATATAACTCAGTAACTCAAGTTATTGTCATATCCTGGGGCTGTCTTATGTTTATGAACTGACCTCATCAAGATAATCTAAAATGAACAAGTAGCAATAGTGAAGTGCCTTTACAATTTACTGAGTACATTTCATGAACATTTTCTAGGTGATCAGGGAACATGCTAGAACTTCTGGAGCTATAGCTGATTAAAGAAGCCTTTCACATTTCATCTGCTCCATGTCTCACAAAAGACCACAATTAATAAAGGAAGTCAGGACAAGTGTATATTCTTCCAGATACTCCTTTTAAAAAATGTTATAGTTTGTTTCATTTTGGTTTAAAATGTATTTGGATATATCTAGAGAACTCAAACTATCAGGCTTTTTAATTGAATCCTGACACTGAAGTTGTCTTTTCAAGATTTTTACTTCTGTATCGATATGCCAGCTTGTTTGCACTCTGCTTTGGAATTTAGTTTTTCTAATTGCTGTCAACCTTTGAACCTACAAGGTGAGATCTCATATTACACTGTGTAAACGACAGTACAAGCTAACTACAGAAAAATTTCCTACTGATAGGCCCTGTGGGTTTCAACTATAACTATGCAGTACCCTAAATATCCTGTGAAATTAGGGTAAGAGTCTGGCTTAGAAAGAAGAGTATGGACGTGAGGACAGAGACAGAGACAAAGACTGAGGAAGGGAGGAAGAAAGGAAGGAAGGAAGGAAGAAAAGAAGGAAGGAAGGAAGGAATGAGGAAGGAAGGGAGGGAAACATTAGCACAGAGCTGCCTGAATGGGTGTCTAAGCTTCTTGCTTGGGAAGCAAGTCCTCTCTGCTCTAAAGCACCGTGACTGTCTGGGAAGGCAGCTCTCAGTAACAGGAGCAATACGAATGACTGGTTTAACAGTCAGATAAGACCAGATGTCTTCCCAGTGACTCACTGTGAAGAAAAATTCAGTTTTTGTGCAGTTTCACTGTGTGAAGACAATAGCACTATTAGTAAACTTCTTTGAGAAGATTGGACACTTTGGAAACTTGCCTGATCTGGGTTTTGGGGGCAGTCCAGACTTGAAGAAAGGAAGGGAAATGATCTGTCCTTTCCCTATATTTCTCATCTGTTTAGCTCACTATCTCTCATCTTCCTTAGGTATACTGGAATCGTAGCTCACAAATTCAGTTTCTCCTTCTAGATTTCTACTCAATGTTCTGGGAAATTTTAGGCAAAATATGTATTTCCTCACTTTACATACAGGTGGCTTTTATTTTTCTCCTTCTAAGACAAAAAAAAATGCTTCTGCAACATGCTACTTGAGTAATTTATAGGGATTTTGTATGAGTTAATAAGGTAATAGAGCATAGCAGGTGAGTATACTTATTCCAAAGAATGCACCATTATGTCTAGTTGACATTGCATTGATTTTGGGGGAGTAAATACTTTATTAATTTCTACTAGAGAGAAAGGTCTTTGTGTCTTGTTATTTTTGTAGTTAAAATGATGTAATAATTCTCTCTGAGAGCTAGGAATCAATTTAGTGAACTGGGACTGGAGAAAAATTTATTCCTTTGCTACCACAGATGTTAATTATTTATCATAAAATGGAGCGGGCCAAGAGATAATCTTGGACCTTTGCTTTGGAAGAAGTCTTTGCTGTATATTATATGTTCCAATTCTTTTATGTTCTATATGAATAGATTAAAGCAGTAAGGTAAGTGTCTTTTCTTCGGTGGCACAGCTTTCACTGGTTGGGTCATATCTGAAAGCCTGATCAACTGTTACAGCAAGTACATTTTGTATTACATAGGTATCTTGCTGAAGAAGACAATTATAGGATTTATAGCTACTGAACATTACCGAAAACCTTACAGTAGAATAAAAGGAGTCTGTTACAGTGTTTAGGGTTACAGTGGCTTGTTTTGGTTAAATAGATGTGCATTGTTTTCCTGGAGTGTGTTTCCAAAATAGTGATGATGATGATGATGATGATGATGATAGTTAACATGCATTAAGTTAATAAATTAATTAACTTTTCTCACTAATGGCATTATATTTAGACATTGACACACATTATTTCATTTATTCCTTAAAGTGTTGTGGTGAGCTTGGAGCCTGTTATTTTTTTTCTGATTTACAGAAGAGGAAAGTGAGACTTAGAGATGTTTAGTAAATTGTATGAGTTGACACCATTAGAAATGGCATAGCTGGGGCACCTGGATGGCTCAGATGGATGGCGGTCTGCCTTTGACTCAGGGATCAAGCCCCACTTTGGGTTTCCAGCCTAGTGGGGAGTCTGCTTTTCCCTCTCTCTGCACCCCCCCCCACTTGTGCTCTCTCTGTCTCTCTCTCTCAAATGAATAAATAAAATCTTTAAAAAAAATGTTGTAGCTAACCCATGTGACACCACCCTGTGACTTGGCACTTAGTGTTCTGATATACATTTGAAAGTCTGCCAAATTTCATGATCATTTATATACTACTATTTTTTTTCTGACTTGTGTTGAAATGAATGACATTTCTAGAAGACAGTGTTGACAATATTTTAGGCAAATTTTAGAATTGTAGAGCAGGACTAAGGTACTGGACATTGAGTTATATATATATATATATAGGTGGTGCTGAGTAGCAAGATCCTTCTGGACTGAATTCTAGAAAGAAGAGTGGTAAGGGAAGTCTTCCCAAGTGGAAAGAGCGGTAAACACGTACCCCCCCTTACCACTTACCAGCTGTTCAACCAGAGGCAAAGTTACTTAATCTTTCTCACGTCAGTGAAATAAAATCTGAGATGAGGATATAGTTTTTCTAACGATATCAATAGGAAAGTCAAGTGATAAGATATATCTTAGCACAGCACAAGGAAGATCATTAAATGTTAATTGATCCCAGGGAGTTCCTGGCAAAGTTCGAACACATTTCAAGGGACTGTATTTTAGCAAAACATTTAGAGGAAGGGGGAAGTGATTAGATAAAATGAAAACCCAGATACTTTGTAATGGCTTCCTGGTAATTCTTAAATGAAAACAGGAGGAGAAAGAATTAAGAAATGTAGGGGAGTTGTGAATAATGAGTAAAATGAAATTTAAATTTAACCATAAATAGGTGAACATGTTCTTAATTGTTACTATGAACCAGTGAGATGGCAGAAATAGGTTGAGAGCAGGGACAGGGGAGTACAAAGCATATGCGCCATCACAATTCCAAGACTCTAAAAGAGAAATTATTTGAGCCAAGAAAGAAGGAAAAAGAGAGGTATGACATTACTTATATGGTGCATACTGAATCCAGTTTGTATGAATAAAAGGGTATATTCAAGTCCATTTAACTTAAAGTTACTGCTGCCACTTCCAGTCAAAGTCTGGTGCTGAATTTCGAAGGGATTTTTAAAAATGAAAAAATGAGTCTTGACTTTAAACAGTTTATTACCCAGTGGATGTGAGTTGAGCAGGTGGACAGCACTTGGCACGCAGGGAAGGCTCCAGAGTGATGAGGCTGGTATATTTTGTCTCTTTTCAGCAGAAAGAGCAAAGCGTGTCAGTTTGGAGTTTCTGAAGGTAGATGAAATGCAAAGAGGGAAGTATAACTGTGCTAAATTCTAATCCAAAAGGAAGAACCGATTTGTATCCTGAGATTTGATAATAAATTCAGCATCTTGGTGTTCATATTGGCCAAAGGAAGAAATGCTGGAATTGGTCTTTCAAAAGCCAGATTATGGAAAATGGAGAAAACATGAGAGAGATACCATGACTAGGGTTCAATATAAAGCAATATTGTTTGAAATGTTCATGAGGCTTGCAATAATCAAGTTCTGATTTACAACCCACAGTGATCGCTGTTAGAGGTATGGATTTGGAAGATGTTCTAAAGACAGGTGACGGGGAAAGTGTTAGCTCTGTATTCAACAGCTTATTTAATATTGACTCTGTGCATGGGTCCGTGATAAGCCCTTGGGTGACAGTTTACTCCTTTCTTCATGGAGCTCACCTTTCATTTGAAGGAGACGGAAAAAAATTATTACAAGTAGTGATGAGGGGTACAAAAAACAATAAAACATTACTGGGATAAAGTGACATGGGGGATTGGGGGAGGGGAGCTGAAGGATCCCTTGGGGTCTAATGGTGATCAGAGGCCTCTGAGAAGTCAGTGACCTGGGAGCTGAGAGGAGAACAAGAAAGGTCAGCTCTATGATGATTGGTCGAAGAATGAAAAGAAAGCATAAGATTTGAAGAAGAAAATTAAGATCAAAGCTTTCTTTTTTTTTTTTTAAAGATTTTATTTATTTATTTGACAGACAGAGATCACAAGTAGGCACAGAAGCAGGCAGAGAGAGAGGTAGAAGCAGGCTCCCCGCTGAGCAAGAGAGCTGGATGCGGGGCTCGATCCCAGGACCCTGGGATCATGACCTGAGCCAAAGGCAGCGGCTTAACCCACTGAGCCACCCAGACACCCCAAGACCAAAGCTTTCTAATGGACTGAGATTTTAAAATCACGGTTGAAGTAATAAAAATGCTTTATAAAATATGTGAAACAAGGGGTACTCGTGTGGCTTGGTCGGTTTAAGCGTCCTATTCTTGATTTGAGCTCAGGGAATGATCTCAGGGTTGTGAGATCAAACCCGTTGTTGGGCTCTGTTTAGGGCTCTGCACTGAGCATGGAGGCTACTTGAGATTCTCTCTCTCCCTCTCTCTCTGCCCTTTCTCTCTCTCAAGTACATGATCCAGGGTCCTGGGATGGAGCCTCAAGTCGGGCTCCCACCTCAGTGGAGAGCCTGCTTCTCCCTCTCCCTATGCAGTTTTGTTGTATTCTTCTTTACCTGGGAGAACACTATTTGAATTAGAAAGAACAAAGCAAACATGGTCTGTAGATCACAAGAGACTTCGCAGATTGAAAACTATCACCTGAGTACTTTTAACATGAGTCAATGATTTATCCAAATACTGACGTTCTTCAGTGTCTAAGCATTTTTTTTTCGTGATTGAAGACCAGCCATGAACAAATGAGGAGGAGTACGTGACAGATGCCAGAAGACCAGAAATGCACAAATGGCTATATTTCCAGTGAAGGTGAGAATTGGGGGAGTGCAACTGGGGAAGGGGTTAGTCTAGATAAATTCCGGAAGTTGTGCTGGGATGACTCTGACATCTATCTGCAGCATAATTTTATGTTTGAGTATGGACCAATTATTTGAGGGCTCTTAATGAGGCAAGATGATTACTACTAGGAGCCAGCCCAGGTTCAGTTAGGATTTCTCATGCCAGACTAACCTATGGATTTCCCAGGCTAAAAAGGCAAGTAGTAAAATAATTCTAGATTTGAGAAAGGCATATGAGGAAGAAGTCTGGTTTAATAACTTGCTTTCTCAAGTTAACATTTTACAAATTCCATTCCATTTCAAAAAGCACACAACTACCTTAGAAGGGGCAAATGTATTTGTTGATAATTAAATGCCATTTTTCATTATTAATAATTCTCTCTCAATCCCCCCCCCTTTTAAAGAAATTTACATTCCAAGTAAAATGCATAAGATAAATGACAAGGTGTTTTTAGTAAACAAAATATCCATCTTTGTTTTTTAATAAACTAACTAATTCTAAATTTGCCTTTGGATACTATAAGGTAGGATAAATCTATTCATAATGAATATATGGTTATATTTACATCTGGTAAAAAAGTATGTGACCTAAACCCTGAGTTTATTCATTCTTTGAAGGTGGAGTTAAATAGTATACTTCAGCCTTCAGTCTATTATAAATAAAACTATGTACAGAGGTGTAATCTTCCAATTCTGTTAGTGAGCTATAATATTATATGTGTGATTTATGAGTGAGTTCACTTGGTAAGATTTTAAAATTATTTTTTAGTTTGAAGTAACTTCAAATTTGGAGAAATGTCCAAAAAAAAAAGTACGAGGATCTTTTTTTTCATAGACCCATTTGAGAGTTGTCAATGTGATGCCCTGTCAGCCCATATTTCTCGCCAGTAAACATTCTCCTACCTAAGTACAGTATAACCATCATGTTTGAAATCTAACAGGACTAAGGGATATTGGATCAGTTTCAGAATAATTCCAGCAAATGCTTCCTGTTGTTCCATGTTATAAATGCTGTATTGTCCTTATTGTTGTTATTCTTATCAATTTAGTTTTATACGTGTTTTGGTACATGTAAATTAGTAATTTATTTTTTGATGTTTTCATAAACATGTATTTCAGATGTCTTTCTGTTCTATTAAATTCGTGTGGTCTCCAAAAAGGATATAATAACTGAATATTGATTGAATTATACTGTCATTGACAAAATGGCACCTGTTCATGACTTTGCTAACAATATGAAACAAATCATTCACACTTAAACATGTAAATAAATCAGTCTCAATTATATTTACATAATGATGTGATCCATAATAAAATATTCATATATTATTCATTTTATCATTTTTGTCTGTAGCAAGTAGAGTTATTTATAAGATTTGTACAACTTGGCACATGAACTAGAATGCATTTGCTATCCTATCAGCAACATTATTTTGAAAGACAAAATATTTTTTAAAAAATACAGCAACATTTATTTTTATTTGCTAATATCTTATTGTCAGACATTTAGATTACTTGAATTTTTACTCTGTTTTTACTTCTTAAGTTATTTCGTTAGGTTAAATTCCTAAAAGTAAAATTTCTACATTAAGAGGATACGCCAGATTAATGTCCCAAAAATGTAGTACTGATGGATACTCCCACCAACCAGTATGAGACGGACCATTTTCCTGCTAACTAACACTGTTATACTTTTAAACCTTTGCCAATGTGGACAAAAAAAATTAAACCATTGTTTTTATTTGAATTTGTAGATCTTTATTGCTAATGAGATTAAATATTTTTCATTTTTTTAAAAATAATTTTTAGTTTTTTTTTTTTTAGTCTGTGAATTGTTTACTCATTCACATTATCCAATTTTTATGGTATGTTATTTTTTAAGATTTATTTATATGAGAGAGAAGGAGGGAGCACATGAGCAGGGGGAGGGAGAGAAAATCTCAAGCAGACTCCTCACTGAGTGTGGAGCCAAAGCTGTGTGACCCAAAGCTGAAATCAAGAGTTGGACACTGAACCTACCATGCCACCAAGGTGCACCCAATTTTTGGTCATATTTTAAATAGTTTCTTTTGTGTGATAGTTACTAATGTTACGAAATTACATTTTAGAAATACAATCTGAAGAGGTTATGCATTAATTAATATGATATCTGGGATTCTAGGTAGAATAATCCAGTAATGTGGTGGGGACAGATACAATGAGAGTGGTCATGAGCTGACAGAGAATGTGGGAAAACTGAGGAAGACTTCAGGGATTTTCGCAGGGCATCCCTCTCCATTCATAAGTACATACAGAATATCCATTCCAGAAAGTGGATATGTTCGTATATCAATGATTTTGTATGTCACAAGAAATGGATTTAAAAGGATAAAAAGAAACTTTTGGTTTTAGGGCTTAAGCATGTATCAAAACATCAAACTGTATGCTTTAAATATGTAGCTTTAGGGGTGTCTGGGTGGCTCAGTGGGTTAAGCATCTGCTTTCAGCTCAGGTCATGATCCTGGGTCTTGGGATCAAGTCCCACATCAGGCTCCCTGCTCAGTGAGAAGTCTGCTTCTTCCTCTTCCTCTTCTGCTCCCATGCTTGTGTTCTCTCTCTCTCTGTGTCTGTTTCAAATAAATAAATAAAATCTTAAAAATTAAAAAAAAATTAAATATGCAGTTTCATTTGTTATAGCCCCAAAGTGGAAAGAGTCCAAATGTCCATTAATTACAAATAAATGGATAAACAGATATTATATCCACCCCTACAATGGATCACTATTCAGCAATAAAAATAATGAACTGTGACATTTAGGAATCTGAAAGTAATTATGTAGCATGAAGGAAACCAGAATAAAACAAAAAGCAAACACTTTGTGGCTCTCATCATACAAAATTCTAGAAAATATAAACTAATTTATTGTCAAGGAAAGTAAATCAGTCATTGTCCAAAGGGCTGGTAAGGGCAGGGTGAGATGATAAGAAAATACTTGGTAAATATAAGGGTGTTGGGTATGTTCATTAACATGATTATGATGGTTTCATGGGTTCATATGTATGTCACAGGTAATCCAATTGCACACATATGTGAGTTTATGGCATGTGAGGTATACCTCAACAAAACTTAAAAAAAAACTTTCCGTGAAGGTTTAGATCTCTTATATTTCACATATGAGTGAAACCACATGATAATTGTCTTGCTCTAAGGGGAAGGGAGGGAAAACTCAATGGGAAGAGGTCAGAGAGGGAAAGGAGCCATGAGAGACTCTTGACTCTGGGAAACAGAGAGTTACGGAGGGGAGGTGAGTGAGGGGACAGGGTAATTGGGTGACGAATATTAAGGAGGGCATATGATGTGATGAGCACTGGATGTTATAGGCAACTAATGAATCACTGAACGCTACATCAAAAACTCATGATGTACTCTGTATGTTGGCTAACTGCATTAAAAAAAAAAAAAAGTTCTCTCTCTTTTTTTTTCCCCCCCCAGATACCAGAAGGTTCATCAACTCTATTTAATCATCTTTCTCTTCATGCTTTGGGAAGGACAGCCCTCTTTTTGTGGCAAGTAATATTGGCAAGGAATAAAAATTGTTTCTATAAGTCAACAAAAATTCTAGTTGAGTGAGAAAAGTCACATTTCTGGACTATGGGATTCCCCTTTTTTCTATTTTCCTTTGCTTTCCTGACTGGAGAACAATGACCTTGAAGTGAACAATCCAGAGGTCACAGGAGCAAACAAACCCTTATTTATTTGGACAACTCCCTCAACTCCAGGAAACACACCAGAATGAAGTGGACACACTCATCTCATATAGCTGTAGTCACTAGAACTAGGCATTCCAGAACCATATTCTTTCTAGTGTGGTACAGTCTTCTCCAGACCCTATTAGTTACACACACTATTTCAGTATGGTCCCTGTAGTCTTATGGCAAGTGCCACCAGCAAATGGAATTCTGGACATCAGGGGACATGCTTCCTTTGAAGTACTTGGGGAAGAGCTGGGTGTTATGTGATGTGATGTGAAGGGAACAGATTTTTCTTTTTCACAACCTCCCCTTCCTCCAGGTGATCTCCGGACCTGCCCCCCCCCCCGAAAAAAATTCCCTGGATCCAGGCCACAAAAGAGGACCACAAACTCTTTCTAGCTGGCCTTTGTCAGCTATGCAAATTAAGTCAAAACTGAAAGAACTAAGAGGTTTTGCAAGTTGCCAGTATTATCCATACTGAGTCGTCTTGCCCAAAATTGTGTCAAGACTATGCCTTAACCAGTCAAAGAGAAGAGAAGGAGGCCCCCTAAAGGCTCAGACAATTCATGGTTTTCTCCAGGCATGGGAGAGAGAGAGAAGAAACATCTGCCTTCCCTTACTACACTGGGGTGACGAAAATACACGGTGGGGACCTGCTAGGTAGTAGATGTTGAATGACATTTGCCATAGAAACTGTGACATTAATCTGGCATTTGCCCTGGCCTGGGCAGGTTAGAAAGTATGGTGCAGCTCATTAGATCTTCCCCCATTCCTAGAATTTACGGGGACTCTCCCATGTGTATGTGCAGATATATGGGATTCAATTCAGGAAGATGGCTCTCTCACAGAGGCTCTCTTCCTGTGTTTTTACACTAAACGTGAAAGCTCTTCTCCAGTGTGAACTCAGATGTCAAATGACATCAAATTTATGGTTAAAGAATTTCCCATATTCAGTGCAGGTATAAAGTCTTTCTCAAATATGATCTCTGCAGCATCAAATGAGGCCACAGTTTGCCCAGAGGATTTCATATTTTTTTTAAAGATTTTATTTATTTATTTGACAGACAGAGATCACAAGTAGGCACAGAAGCAGGCAGAGAGAGAGGAGGAAGCAGGCTCCCCGCTGAGCAGAAAGCCTGATGTGGGGCTCGATCCCAGGACCCTGAGATCATGACCTGAGCTGAAGGCAGAGGCTTTAACCCACTGAGCCACCCAGGCGCCCCAGGATTTCATATTTTTAACACATTCATCAGGCCTCGCTCCAAGGGACTCTCTGTTGATTGCCCGGGATGGAGCCGAAGCTAAAAGATTCCCTGCATTCACTGTAGTAAGAAGCCCTGGCTCAGGGGGATGCATAATGTTGGAGCTTTAGCTAAAGAATTTCCTACACTCATGAGGACTTCTCTGTTGTGAATTCATGGATGTTAAACAAGCCTGTAGTTGTAGCCAAAAACTTTCCCCAGTTTACTGCACTTGTCATGACTTTTTCCATCATGGAAAGCCTCCTCATACTTGGGGCTTCTGAGTGGCATCTTTCCAGTTGGGAGCAGCTGGCACTACAGAAAGCTGGTGTTGTCAAGAAGGCCTTCCCACAGGTGAACGGCAGCCCTTCCCAAGGGAAGACCTGTCCACATCCCGTCTTCACTGTGCTCCTTCTGGTGCTGGTGAAGCTGTGGGTTGAGCCAGAATTGTTTTCCACAGCTTCACAAGTGCTCAGCCATGGCACAAAATGTGTCTCACCACCTGGACCCACATCTCACAGAGATGAGCCTTCGGGAAGGATGGACCTAGCTGTGTCATTCTGCCCTGTGACATTATTCTTCTGAAACACTCTATACTGAAGGTGTCCCCTTATCCTCTGGTCCACACCAGCCATCTAGGGAGGCTCTGTGTGCAAAATTCTCTGGCATCACATGGTACTTCCATCTCAGATCCTTCTCAAGGAAACCCTATTCCTCTTGGGAGATGTCACTCAAGGTCAGCCACACTCTTAAGACAGTCACACAGAGGCAGTTTCTGCTATGGGATTCCATGGATACAGCAGGCTGGTAGCCGTGCTAACCAAGGAGGAGACCCTGGAATGAGAACCTCTGTCCCCAGCTGGCCCAAGTGTGGTCACCACAGAGGGAAGGGGCAAAAGATCCAGAACAGCGAACACAGTTTTGAAGAACAAAGCTGGAGGACTGACATTATCCAACTTCAAAGTTTACTATAAAGCTAGGCTAGTCAAGACAGGGTAGTATTAAATGAAAGAAAGACAGATGAAATCAATAGAACAGGGGAGGGACCTGAAATAGATCCACATAAATGTAGTTAATTGGTATTTGACAAAGGAGCAAAGAAAAGACAAAAAAGCAAACAAAATAATTTGAACAAATTGTGCTAGAACAATAGACCACTACACGCCCCTCCCCGCAAAAAAAATCTAGACACAGACCTTTACAGTATCTTTCATAACAAAATCAACTCAAAATGGGTCACTTACCCAAATGTAAGATGAAAAATTATAAAATTCCTGGATGATAACATAAGAGAAAAACTTGGGTTTGGCAAGGACTCTGTAGATCCAACACCAAAGGTACAATCCATGAAAGAAAGAACTGGTATATTGGATTTGATTAAAATCAGAAATTACGTCTCCAAACAAGACTCTTTCAAGAAAATGAGAATACAAGCCACAAACTAGGAGAAAAAATTCACAGAAATTGCTTGTTAAAGTGTTGTTATTGGTTGAAAGAACTCTTAAAATTCAACAATAAGAAAACAAATGACCTGAATTAAAAATGGGCCAAAGGCCTTACTGGACACCTCACCACAAAAGATACAGGGATGAAAAAGAAATATATAGTGCTCTATATCACATATCATTAGAGATATGTAAATTAAAACAACAATGAGATAATCACTGTGATTAGGTTGGCCAAAATCCAGAATGCTGACACCACCAAATGCTTGTAAAAATGTGGTGCAACAGAAACTCTCATTTGTTGTTGGAATGCAAAATGGTACAGCCACTTTAGGAGACAGTTTGATGCTTTCTTGCAAAACTAAACATACTCTTACCAAAGGATCCGTCAATGGTGCTTCTTGATATTTACACAAAGGAGTTGAAAACACGTTCACACAAAAACCTGCACACAAATGTTTACAGTAGTTTTATTCATAATTGCTGAAACTTGAAAGCAACTGAGGTGTCCTTTGGTAGGTGAATGGATAGATAATCTCTTGGAATCTAGGCAATTGGATATCACCAGTGCTGAAAAGAAAGAAGCTATCCAGCCAGGAAAAGACCGGGAGGAACCTTGAATACATGTTACTAAGTTAAAGTAGCCAATCTGAAAAGGCCACATACTGCATAATTCCAACTACAGGACATTCCAGAAAAGGCAAACTTTGGAAATAGAAAAAACGTCAGTGGTTGCTGGGGGCTTAAGTGGGGAGAGAGGGATGAAGAAGGCAGTAGGAAGCACTTTTCAGGGTGGTGAAACTATTCCGTATGGTATTATAATGATGATGTGTCATCATGTATGTCTTCAAAGACACAGAGTGTACAACCCCAGGAGTGAACCCTAGTGTGAACCATGGCTTTGGTTTATAATAATGTGTCCATGTAGTTTCATCAGTTCTAACAAATGTACCACGTTAGTGGGCACTGTGATCAACAGGGAGGGAGGCTGTGTGTCTGTAGGTGTGTAGGGTATGTGGGAAATCACTGCTTGCTTTTTGTTTGTTTTGGTCTGACCTGAAAATTTCTCTAAAAAACAAAGCCCACTTTTTTAAAGGATCCTTTCCTTATCTCCCTTTATCTCTCTGAGAATTACTGATCACTCTGAAACCGATGTCTCCCTAGCACATGTCCACACTGCATTTACCTTTGCTTCTGAAGATCTGCTTTTATGTCCCTTCCCTGACAAATAAGTAAGTCCATACCACTACCACATCCAGTTATCTTCGTGGCTTTTCCTATAAAACTTCCCTTACACCAGAAGATCAAAAAATCATCTAAATCTTTTCTATCTTCAGCACGTCCAAATAAGCCGACCATTTGCTTTTTGCATACCTAAATTTCTGGGCAAATTAAATTCAAAAACCTAATAAAACGTTGGAAATTATTTGTGATATGATAGAAGAGAGGTAAATCAGTATTTGCCCAAAAGGGTCTGCTATACAACTACTTTTTCAAGTAAATATTCAGTTTATATCTTTGAAATGTTCCCGTCATTTAAGCATTCGCTATTCAAAATGTATTATTATCATCCTTTGAGGCTTTCAGACATTGGACTTCCAGATCTTTGGCCATTCTATTTTTTGCCTCATAGGCTTCTCTTGCTTTTTCTCTATTTGTCATCTCTTCTAGAGTCCACAACCCATTATTTGTCTTGCTTGCCCATTCTCTGGTGCCATTGTCCACCCATTGACTCTATACTAACTATCTACTCTATACTAATACTCTTATTATAGAGTAATACTCTATACTAATAGATCCCACTTCTTCATTGTCAAATCCAGGCTGCTCAGGCACCATGAGTGCAGATCACAAACTGTAATGGTGAGTGGCCCTCTCTGCGGCTCTCCCTCTCATGCCCTAGCATGGCTAACGTCAGCGTTCGAATTACATTCTAACCCCTTCATCTCTATACTCTTCTCTCCTTACTAGCAACATACTTGTGACTATATGTCCTCTCTCCTTGCTTCCAGATCACGCCAGCAGTGGCACTTTGGCATAATCCTGATCTCTCTCTTTTCACTGTGAAAGCACACCCTTTCCCTCTTCCCAAAAGTACTATTTCACCATTTATCTGTTTTCCTTTCCCCTTACTTTTGGTTCCTCTTTTTCTAACAGCATCAGTCCCATGGCATGTAAACATTTTCAACTTGCTTTTTTGTTGAATTAAAAAAAAAAAAATCCCTTCCTATCATGTTGAGCTAATTTATTTTAATACAATTTCGCATTTTCTAATTCATCTGACATTTATTTGGATATTTTCTATATTCATTATCTCAAATGCATCATTCATAGTCATTCTTCAGTCTGCTGAAATTCGGCTTCCCTTCACTTACTCTTTATTGTCTGTTTTTCTGACATTGGACTGACTGCCCCACAACGGCAGAGGTTTTGATCTGTTCTGTTTTTTTATGTACCCCAAGCACCTAAAAGAGTTCTCTTTGTCTTTCTAAAGAACTCCATTTCCTGAGACAGTCTGGGCCCTCAATAACTATTTTTCGAACGAGTCAGTGGATGTTGGACACGTTAACGTTCTCTTAAGATGATGACAATATCCAATATCCATTCTGCCATGTCCAAGTACACATGGACATTTTGGTCTTTATCATCTTTTACTTCTCTTCTCCACCTGACCTTCTTTATCTCTTACTTTTTTTTTTTTAAGATTATATTTATTTATTTGACAGATACAATGAGAAAGGAAACTCAAGCAGAGGGAGCTGGAGAGGGAGAAGCAGGCTTCTTGCTGGGCTAGGAGCCTGAGGGGAGCCTGGATTCCAGAACTCTGGCATCATGACCTGAGCTAAAGGCAGACACTTCATGACTGAGCAACCCAGGCACCCTTTCTTTTACTTCTTGAAACATTTTCTTGCCTTGAGTTTCATGACCTTGTACTCTTTTGACCTCTAATTTTTTAGTCTTTTTAGGATTCTTTGCAAGGTCCTCTTCTGTTAATCTGTGGGTGTCAGCTTCTAAGTGTCAATGTCTTCTCTTCTCTTCAGGCATTATAACGACCCTTGAATACGCATATTCACTTCCTGGGGCGTCAACTTTTTCTAAATGCAGAGCATTCTTAAATCTAGAGCACAGTTCTTGGGACAATTGGGTGACTCAGTGGGTTAAACTTCTGCCTTCAGCTCAGGTCATGGTCTCAGGGTTCTGGGATCGAGCCCCACATCGGGCTCTCTGCTCGGCGGGGAGCCTGCTTCCTCCTCTCTCTCTGCCTGCCTCTCTGCCTACTTGTGATCTCTCTCTCTGTCAAATAAATAAAATCTTAAAATATATATACAAAAGTCCAGTTCTTGAACCTAAAGTCTATCCATACTTGTCAATCTCTCCTTCTGTCCTCCAGCTGCCCACAGAATCATGTCCTTATTCTGTGCTCTGCAAATTGTGGCACTAGTCCTTCACTTTCCCAAGTCAGAGACCATACTGATAGTCTCAGTCTTCCTTCATCTTGTGTTTCCTTTTCTAATCATTTTCCCCTCCCAGTTTATTTTAACTCCACAATATCTTCAGACTGACAATAAAAAGCAATTGATTTGTGAACAATACTAGTCAACCAATAATCTTAAACTTACCCATTACTGTGAAAAAAATTGCACTGTATTATAATTCTCTGTTCCTTTGTCCCTTTCACTCCAGAGTGTTTAAATCCCTTAATGATAGGAATATTCTGTTACATTCCCAGCTCCTCACACATGACTTGATGGTCAAGGTGTAGATTAAAAGCATTTGTTGGTCAGTTGGCAACAGACCACTCAGCTTAGAATGTAGGGCAATAAAAGGGGGAGGACAGTATACAACAATAATAAATGTAAAAACCTGTTTTAAAAAAAGTTTGTTGGAAGGATAGGTTATTCTATATAAATTATAATCTTTAATGATTTACTTGTGTCAGCATGTCTGGTTTCATAGTATGGAGTACATAACTGCGAGTGCATATCGGGGCAATATTTCAAAGCGCTGTTTTGATAGAGGAGATAAACTAGGTTTACAGATTTGAATTTAAGTACATTATTTGATGGGTACCTAGGTGGCTCAGTCGGTTAAGCAGGGGACTCCCTTGATTTTGGCTCAGGTCATGATCTTATGATCCATGTGAGATGGAGGGCTGTGACAGTTTCCATGCTGGGCATGAAGCCTACTTAAGAAAGAATCTCTTCTTCCTTTCCCCTCCCCATCCTCTCCCCCTCCAAAATAAAATAAAAAAAAAATAAAGTAAAATCAAAAAACAAAGTATATTATTTGAATATAATTTATTAGTGTAAGAATTTATATTAGTGTAAGATAAAATTAGTGTAAGATAAAATTCCACGTAGAATTCTCAAATAATTTCTACTTCTCTTACTAAACATGAAACCTGCCCATTGTTTGCACATAGACTCTAAACATCAGTGGATAGAGGATATATGGCTGCTGAACAACTAGCATAGCATGTTTGGATCCAGGGAAGATTCCCTAAGGAGATACTTGCCTTGCCAAGTAATAATTATTGGCAGTGTGTCAGCAATGTAAAGAATCTGAGAAATTCAAACTACAGCTTGGCCAAATTAATCTTAATATGCTGACATTAGAGTTTTTGAAAACTCTAACACAGGTGAGAAAAAAATTTACCTGGAGACAAAATTAAGACCCTTAAACATTTTATTTTTTGACACATTGTTCAGAGGATAGACCTTAATTTTAGGATAGTTTTAGTTTCATAGAAGAATTGAGCAGAAAGTACCATGTTCCTATGTATCCTCCCTCTCCCCACACTTGCACCCTCCCCCTCATCCCGCTTGCACATTTCTCTTTTTATTATCTTGCATTTGTGTGGTACATTTGTAACAATTGGTGATCTAGTATTGATATATTATTATTCACTAAGGGCCATGGTTTCCACTGGGCTCATCCTTTGTGTGGAGTAGTTCTACGTGTTTTGACAAATGCATGTCATATACCCACCATTATAATGTCATAGAGAATAGTCCATTTGCCCTAAAAATCTCTGTGTTCTACTTGTTTATTCCTCCCCTGACTCCGCCCAAATGCCTAGCAACCATTGATCTTTTTAGTATCTCTAGAGTTTTGCCTTTTCCAGAATGTCATGTATTTGGGATCATACAATATGTAGACTTAGAAACTGGCTTCTTTCACATGGTGATAGGTGTTAACACATTTTCAGTGAATGCTTTCAATGTACAAAGCATTAACCTAGAAGCTGAAGAAATAAGAATTTCTCCATATGATGAGCTCATGATTGAGTAGGGTATGCGTATATGTAAATAAATAAAGTACAATAGATAGGGATAAAGTATCAGATTCTTATTAAAAACACAGGTAGGGGGGCACCTGGGTGGCTCAGTGGGTTAAGTGGTTGCCTTCAGCTCCAGTCATGATTCAGGGGTCCTGGGATCAAACTCGGCATAAGGTTCCCTGCTCAGTGGAGAGTCTGCTTCTCCCTCTCTCTCTCTGCAGCACCCCCACCTTCCTGCTTGCGCTCTCTTTCTCTCAAATAAATAAATAAAATCTTTAAAAACACAAACACACACATAAAGGTAGGGGTGCCTGGATGTCTCCGATCAGTTATGTGTCTGACTCTTAATTTCTGCTCAGGTCTTGATCTCAGGGTCTTGAGTATAAGCCCCACATAAAATATATATAAAGCATAATAGAAAAAAAAAAAAAGGAAATTATCTACAGGTGGGGGCAAATGGAAGACAATTTAGTTAAGCTTCCCAGAGCAAGTGATTTCTTAGTTGTGTTCTGAGAGATAAGTAAGGTTTTGCCAGAACAAAAAAGTCATCTTTCTGCAGTTTCTTTGTTTTTCTAATTTCAGAATTACTAAATACATTTCATATATAACCACTTAAAAGCCACCCCCTTCCCTATATTTTTTTACATGACACAGGATTATATTGGTAATGTAATCTGGGTACACAACAAATAGATATGTGAGCACATTTTAAAAGAGCTTCTATTCATGCGGGAAAAATGATGTTACTGGCCCAATCTGCTCATACTTTGTTTTTCTGTCAGCAATAATAAATTTGTGACCAATATGGCTGGAATTAAGGGTGTTGTCAAGGACTATAAAAGAAGGTCATCTGTCACACACTGAAACTAAACATATGACCTTCAGTTCTAGGCCAGAATAAATTATCAGGATGCTTTTCTTGTTCAAACGTAAATATGCAGACACATATATACAATATTTGTCTGAATACTTGTTGATTTTTCCTTTAGGCAAATGTCTATTCTGATAAAATGAGTACATTAAAATGATTCTGGTTTATTTGAGTTTTTTTGTTTTTTTTTTTTTTTTTAATTCCCATGCCCTTTTAGAATTTTGAGGTATTTATAAATGTGAATTGGGTAAAAAATACTCAACAAATATTTTTGGATGAGAGCTTAATTTATAACCCAGAGAATGAAATATGTGAAACTAAGTATTGCATTGAGATATTTAAATTTGTTTTTTATATTTTCCCTAATTGCTTATTCATACCCTATAAATTAGACCATAGAGTCTGGATCACTGCAAATAACTTTGAAAGCATGAGGGGGTCGTATCATCAACCTATTACTTTGGGTAACTGAAGTAATAACTCTTCAGGTTATTGGGCATAGTAATCTCAGAGAGAAATTTGCAGATGATGGGCTGAGCTTTAATTGGCTATTTGCCTCAGATATTCTGAAAGACTCAACCTTTAGTCATGCCTTAAATAAAAAGAAATACAGAGTAGCTCAAGTCATTTCCTGTACTTAAAACATTTGGCAAAAATGAGTTCCAGGGTTGTTAAAACTGATGTGTTCAATTTTGGCAGCTTCTTTTGTCCTCAGGGTACTTTGTAACATCTGCTGTTTCATAGTACGTATGCTAATCAGGAGATGTCTTGTTTTATTATTGTTTTTTTTTTTCAATCCTTAAATACATATGAAAAAGAAAACTCATACAAACCTCTTAGATGAATGATATATTAAAATTATTTTTGTGGCCAAGTTTGCGGGGGGAGAAAAACCCACATTTCTCTCTGCACTTAAATCCAAAACATACGAATTGAATGCTTACAGAATAAAATGCCTTTTTTAATCCATTCAAAAACCTAAATAAAATAAAGAAATATATTTCCTTAATTGCAGAATGGAAGAAGCCTTGGAGGATAGCAGACTATGCCATCCCAAAATATGCCCCTTTGACACATGGATTATTTGGAGCTGAAGGCAATTGAGAACAAGTGGACATAAGACAAACTCTGTGTCCTTTACTTGCCTAAAAACAGGACATAAATTTGCAAAGGTGTCCCCTCTTCCCTCTTTACCGGGAGAAATAGAAGTTAACCACTGAACACAACTCTAGACCCTTTTCAGCCCAGAGGCAACACCAGAGGCATATATACAACAAACCTGGTGAACACTGGACCTTTTCTGTTATTATTTTCCCACATATTTTCTTTCCCACAATTTGCTACCCCTAGAAGTCCAAAGTCTTTTTCTTTTGTCTTACCACTTCTCTAACAAAATGACTCCTCTTTTATTAAGTTGCTATATCAACCCCATTCTAACTACCCCTGGAATTTACTCTAATCACTGGGGGCTCTCGAGTGTCTGTACAGCGCACGTGACTGCAAACTTTTGTTCTTTTGTTAATTTGTCCTTGTCAGACTACAGGGCCCCAGATAATTAACCTAAAATGGATAGAGGGAAAAGAAAATTTTTTCTTCTTCTCTCCCTAACTCCCACTGACACGCATGGGGAAACAGTTGTTGTGAAATCTCTCCCCAGTCCTGGGCATTTCATGGTATCTCTTGCTTGGAAAGAGAGGTCTCGCAAAGCACAGATGGAGTGAGTTTTTGTGCAACTTTCTTCTGTAATTATGAAACAACAGCTCCTCCAGACTCAGTGAGCTATATGTTGAAGAGAAATTACAAGCCATTCTCTTGCTAAAAGAGTCTGAGGGTTTAAAAAGCAACTTCTCTCATACCCTAGGAAACGAGTAGGCTTTCTGTAACCCAAGCATCCCAGTCATGGTATGTGCACGCATGTGTGCACGTGTGTATGTGTGTGTGTGTGTTATATGAATTGGACTTCACATAAGTTAGATTTTGGATGCATAGTTTGTTATAGTGTCATATAGACATACTTAATAGTTGCACTATTTTTGAAATAAATTTCATTTTTTCAAACAGTTTTAGATTTATAGGAAGATTGTACAGAGAGTTTCCCTATACCCTGCACCCAGTTTCCCTTACTACTAACACCCTACATTAGTATGGTACATTTCCTATCGCCATTGTGCTGATACTGTCATAGTTATTCATCAAATCTCTACGTTATGCAGGTTGTCTTAGCTTTTAACCTAATGCCCTTTTTCTCTTCCAGGATCCCATCTCAGATTTTACACTACATTTAATTGTATGTCAGTTTAGGCTTCTCTTGGCTGTGACAGTGTCTTAAAATTTCCTTGTTTTTGATGACTGTGAGAGTTTTGAGGAGTACAGGTCAGGTGTTTTGCATATTTTTGTCATTTATCACTCTCTTAAAAAATTACTTAGGCTGCAGCCAACAGGAAAATTTCCTTTTGTCTATGTTTAGGGATGCAAAGTGGTGATACTAATTTCCTTAAAGTGAACTCAATGTCTCCATTGCCAGATCTCATTATCAAAAAGCTTCCTTGGAATAAAAGACTAGATATTTTCCCAAGATTCCTGCTGTATAAAACAATATTCTCACATTTGAGGGGTCCTTTCTTTAAAATATATTTAGTGTAGGTGTCTCTTTAAACTGTGAAGGCACTTCTGTGATGATCTAAGTGACTATTGAGACGAGTATTTCAGTTGCTAACGTTCAGGTGTTATGAAGTGCCATTCTGAAACGAAAGCATGGATCTTCTGGGGTTCTCTCATCTGATTGAAACACTGCATTATAACCAGTCCTAGGAAACGCAGTGTGTGTGTGTGTGTGTGTGTGTGTGTGTGTGTGTATTTCCAGCAGAGTACTTATACTCATTCAACAAATAGTTACTGACCCCTAATAGTATGTCAGGCATGGGTTTATTTGCACTGATGACTTAGTTCATGAGCCACTGACCTGTCTTACTCTGGTGAGTAACCAGCCTCTCCGTTCTCTATTCCGTGACTGAATCTCCCCATAAATCCTTGAAGATCAAATCGTAAAGAAACCAAATTCAATTGACTTTACATTATAAAAGAGCTAGATCAGAAGTAAATATTTTAAAACTGTGAAAGAAGTAAATCCTATAGAAAGCTAGCTTTGTACCAGACAGTGGCTTAACATGTGCGAAGGCACTATCTTGTGTACCTGTGATCACAAAGGTAAATCATTAAATTGGGAAGAAAGATTGCATATTAGGTGGGATTACCTCATTTATTTTCTTATTTCCAAGTCATTTGTTTTTCAAATATTTTGTAAACCAAGAATTTATTTTAATTTTGTAAGTCAGCCAATATTTTTAGTTCCATAGTTTTGGCAAGTAGATCGCCCTCATACTGATATCCCATGTAATCAATGAACACGGTATACTAATAAAAAGGACAAAATTGAAGGATTCATTTCTGCATACAATTTTTTCTTAAAAATTTTATTCTTACTATGACATTTAGTTTGTTATTTTGAAAATTCTGAAAGTTAATTCATTCACTTTTTATCATGCCCTTAGATAGATATAAAAATCAGTTATTGAAGTATAGCTTTATAAAACCTCATATACAATAAAAGATAATCCATATCTTGAGTGTATGGAAAGAAAACAGGAAAATTTGCTGTTTTCTTGGGGTTCTTTGTTTCTTATATTTAAAAAAAAATGTAACATGTGCTCCAAGGCCAATTATTTGCAGGAGTCTTGGAAAAATATAATTTAAATACACAGTGTTGACATAAAATACAGAAAACATTAGCTTTTGATTTTGGAAGTATTTTAAAATTAAATAATTTCTGCAGAGGCCCAACAGTTTTGTTTTTCATTTTTCCTGAATTGGAAATGTGGCATCTTGTGTAGCATGAATCTTAAAATAGATCCAACTCATTTTGAAGTGTGTTCTAAGATATAAAATCATCACTAATAGGTCAGAAACTTAAATAGAAGGAAATAAATGAAGTGTTCTATGGAATTGGGTGTATGGAAAGGGAAAGCTCCAATCCTTCTTGGCATACCATTCATGTGATATTTTTCTTTCTTATGGGAAAAGGGAATTTTTAAAAATTTATATATATATGTACATACATATATGTATATATATACATACATATATATACATATATATACATATATTATAGGTAATTGACATGCAATGTTACATTAGTTTCAGGTGCTCTGCTCACCACAAGGGCAGCTAGCATCTGTCACCATGCAACCCTATTACAAATACCATTGAGTATATTCCCTCTGCTGTAACTTTCATCCCTGCGTGGAATAAGGAATATTGACACATGTATGTGCTCAGTGTTTAAGTATGCTATGCCAAACTTTTCATCTTTTGTCATAAAATACCTGCATACTTGTATTTGCAGATTCCTGTGATTGGTTCTTTTGCTCAGGGATTATGCCAGCTCATTCTAATCCTCCCTGATATATTTACGGAGAAATTTGTACCTTTTTTTCATGATTCACCTAAGACTTTATCCCATACAAGAGCTGATAGTATTAAGCCCTAAGGAGACTGAGTAATTTCCTTTTCATCAAGTATACAGTTGCCACTGCCTCCTAAGAAAGTAGTAAAAGTTCAAAATATTCATTTTTACTGGAGTAGAGAGTCTAGAAATTCTCCAAAGTTCTTTCAGTGCAGGATATCTCACCAGAGTCCTCAGAGTTATTCACTCTCCAACCAAGAAATGCCATTTTAGGATATAAGACTCTCCAGACACATTTCCCACTTCAAACCAAAGGCTGGAAACATTGTGGATAAAATATCAGTAGTCCTAGTGGACTGCACTTATAAATGTGTAATAAGAAGTGAATGAGCATGTAAAACCCTTTGACCAGTTTCTTTCCATACCAGGAAAGTACTCTCTCACGAAGAGTATGCAAATAAAAGTATTGTATAACTCAGAGATGGGGCCTTTCCCTCATATTGGGCAACTCCCAGTTAAAAATGACTATGTTTTCTGAGCTCAAACAGCCATGGAAGGAAGGAAGGAAGGAAGGAAGGAAGGAAGGAAGGAAGGAAGGAGAAAAATATTATCTAATAGATTTCTTTCTTTATTCTGGTGCCAGCAAATCAAGGAAAGTATGTGAATTTTGATCTTGGCCCTAAATGATTAGGCAGAGTGTTTAATAATGACAGCTTATTGTATGAGTTTGCTAAGGTTGCCATAGCAAAGTGCCACAAACTATGTGGTTTAAAACACCCTATATTTGTTGTCTCACAGTTCTGGAGGCTTGAAGTCTGAAATTGAGTGGTGGGTAGGCCATGCTCCTTCTGGAACCTGGAAGTCAATCTTTCCTTGTCTCTTCCTAGCTTCGGGTCGTAAAAGCTGGTAACCTTTGGTGTTCCTTGATTTATACCTGTATAACTCCAATCTCTGCTTCTGTACCCACATGGCATTCTCCCTGTGTGTCTCTGCCTTCTCATGGCCATCTTTTTATAAGGACAGCAGACACATTGGACTAGGAGCCCACCTGGATCTAGTATGACTTCATGGGAACTTAACTAATTAAAGCTGCAGGGACCCTATTACTAAATAAGGTCACATTTGAAGGTCAAGGCAGAACCTCAGCATTTTGTTTGTTTGTTTTTAGTAGAGCGGGCACAGAAACCCAATTAAACCCATAACACTTAATCTCTTATTTTTTGTCAATGGTACATGACATGGCCATGATTTGCTCTGAAAAGTGGAGTCACATATACAATGGTGATATTCATTTAGAAAATCTGAGCAGGCAATGTCTGGTGATACCAACAAGAGAGGCTTCCTATCCTCAAGATTAGAATCTAGTCAAGGAAATGGACCATTTACAGCTGTGATAATTCCTATAATAGCAATGGAGACAAAGTTCTGTGAGAGCAATGGATGAAGTGACACATTTTTCTTGGCTAGAAATGATTTTTATCTTTTTTATGCTTTAACATTTTCCAAGGATTTTACGATGAACATTTGTAAGTTCAGGAAGGCATTATAGCAAAGAGAGAGATAAAGAAGTATGGTTCAAGGCATGCCCATATATGCCCAAATCAAGTTATCCATCACTCTGGAGGGGGATTATACAGGGATTCCATTTTGTACAAGAACATTCATCCATCCACTCATTAATTCATTCATTCAACAAATACCTAATGAATATAGTAGTCCCCCCTCATCCTAGGCGAATATGGCCCAAGACCCCCCAGTGGACATCTAAAACTGAAGAAAATACCAAACCCTATATATGCTATTTTGTTTTCCCTATACATACATGCCTGTTATAAATCCTAATTTATAAATTAGGCACAGTAAGAGATTAACAACAATTAATAGTAAAATGGAACAATTATGTATAATAAAAATTACTATAGATTTTAGCAACCCCAGCATAGTCTTTTTCTTTTCTAATCAAGAACTTTCATCTTTTCATTTTTTTTTTTTTTAAAAAGCACCTCATAGCTTTTCCCTGGTATATCCTAATTGCCAGTGTCATTACTTTTGTGCTTTGAGACCATTATGAAATAAAACAAGCGTTACTTGAACACAAGCCCTGCAATAGCACAATGCCCAGTCTCATGACCAAGATGGCTACTAAAGGACTAAGACGCAGGTGGCATTTATATTGTGGATGCACAGGACAGAGGGATGATTCACACCCTGTGTTGGATGGTGTGGGTGGGCACGAGATCTCAGAATGATGTGCAAATTAAAACTTATGAATTGTTTATTTCTGGGATTTTTCATTTAATATTTTCAGACCACAGTTGATCACAGGTAATCTAAACTGTGAAAAGTGAAACAGAGGATAAGGGAGTGAGGGGGACTACGGGACCTGCCAGGCACTACTCCAGGCACTGAAGATACAATGTTGAATGAGATTATATTCTTGCTTTCAAGAAGTGTATGGTTTAGTGGAGAAGTAGATAAAAAAAAAAAATCATGAAATACAAATAAATGAAAATCATTACACTTTGTAAAAGATGAAGATGACAAACGAGGGGTAGGAAAGCAGGAAAAAATCTCCATTAGGAGGAGATACTTAAGCTCTGAGTTCTGAAGGATGAGGTGTTGACTGTGCAAAGAGAAGGAGAGTTTTGAATGGGACTTTTGTTAGACTCAATAGAAAATTAGAGGGTAAGTCTAGGTGCTTGCACAAGTTTCAGAGAAGTGATCTATATTTATAAGTTATCTAGGAAAAGGGAAAATGGAGTGGATAGTGAAGGTCAAGTATAACAACTTGTAAAACCCTTTAGCCAAGTGTCAGGTATAATCAGAGAAAAGAAAAAGGGAAATTTAGAAAAGCAAACAGATGGAAGAGATAGAGGAAAGGTGAAAAGAGAGGACAGTGTGTTGTCAATAATGTTGAGTTACAGAGAGTTCTTGAAAGGATGCAGACAGTGGTGCAAGGAAAACATCAAGTTTTGTCTATGTTTACATATAAACGTATATAAACTTCCAAACGTATACTCTTCAGTAACTCTACTATTCATGCATCTTAAAATAATCAGAAATGTGTGCAAAGGTGTCTGTACTAAGAACTCATTTTCACTGAGCTTTATAATGAAAAATAGAAGCAATTGAAAAATCCAATGATAGAAAATTGGTTTAAGTGTCATGTGTCTATACAATGGAATAGTATGCAAATGTTAAAAAGTATATTATAAAGTGTTAAAAAGTATATTATAAAGCAAGTATCAAAGCTTGGGTCTCAAGACTCTATTACCATCTTAAACTTGATTGAGCACTCTGAGGGGCTTCTATTTTTGTGGGTTATACCTATCTATTCAATCAATCTTACTATGCAAATGGTATAGTTCAACTCTAGTTCCTCTTTACTAAGCACTGGGACCAAAGCCTCCAGGCACAAAGCAATGGCTTCTTGCACATGCAGACCAGCACAGATAACATACTAACGTATGCTTCCTAGAATGAGAAGGAAGAAAATGAATACAGAAGTTAAAAACATTTCCTACATGACTTACCACCCAAAGTTGACTCGAGAATTCCAAGCAGACTGTGTGATAGTTTGGCTGCCTCTAAACTTAAAAATCACAATCTAAAACAACATCCTGTCTTTTCTTCTAGAAGCCATCGAGATGGTTCTGAGGAATGTGTAAGTTTCTATGTGAGAACCTATTTTGGAATAAGGACAAATTGTAGTGAACCTCGAGTGTTTCCTATTTATTATGGTATCCCTGTTCCTTGTTTAGCAACAGCTTAAACTGGCTTAGCAGGACGCTCAGAAAATGGTTTCATGGGTGTAGCTACAGGCTAAACAGGAATGCAGAAGAAAGAATTAACAGGCCCTGCTGGTTTCTCAGAAGCAGCACAGTATATTACAAGAGGCCTTCATTAGGAGAAATGCACCTCCAAGCCAATCAGCTACCTGCTTCCAGCTCACCCCTCTACTTGCTAAGATGTCATCAAATAGTCCTAGGGCTGTAGGGAATCTTCCTGCAATAACCTCTCATCATTCTAATGCAATCATCTTGAAAGACTCCTCATCCACTGCTTGAATCCTTGGGCAACATCCCTCATTATTATTGACCGACTCCGTTTAACATCTTCAGTATTGTCAAACTAGCTACCCGAGGCAACCAATAACAGCTCAAAGTGTCCTAAAGCTGTTGTGTTGAGCAGCAAAGTATTTTCAGAAATGGAAAAAGACCTCTTGTTCTGATTATACCCCTGGGATGGCACAGACAAACCCTGCTCCCTCTTTGCCTTATTCTTGCAAATCCTTGGAAGCCACAATCACACATTGCCTAAATATTCTTGTTCTCATCACAGATACTTAGGGTTTGTTCATCACAAGGTTTCCAGGCTCTTTGCAATCCTAGCCATTTTTCTCTGCCCATATTTTGAATTTAACAATTTCCCAGATGCCAACACATTTTAGCAACATGTGCTATGTGTTATAACGCTCTGTGCATTCCTGTGGTGCTTAAAGCTACATAAAGAGTTTCAAGTGCTTTGCAGTTACACTGTTATCTTACCTCCTTCTTGGTATCCTACAGCTGAAAAATACTTTTTAACTCAATATTTGAATTTTATTCCTAGTCTTGTGAAATCTAACAGTTGATGCAATATAACAATCCAAAGATCCTTTTGGATCTCAAATTTTTCACACAAAAACACATCTGTGTTGATCAGCTCATGGGAAATGTGTTTTTCCTTTGTATTTGAAATTGGTGGCACTGAAGGAATGCTCCATCCATTTTGCACAGGAAAAGCTAGATTGTAGCCTAAGAGCTGGTGCTGGCTCAGATTTCTTGTTGCCTTTGCCTTACCGGTACCCAGATACTTTGAATGTTATCCACTCCTACTTTTAGATATGTGTCAAAGAGATTTAAACATAGACTGAAGGATAGATTCGATATAAAATGTCACAATGATACCCATAGACACTTGTGTCTAAAATGCTGAAGAAAATAAACTTAAAAATATGCTACATTTGTGGAAAAATTCTTCTAATTAGCCAATTTCTCTCTGTTTGAGGTGATGATAGCTACAAAAGTTAAATGTCAATCCAACCTTCAGGAGTACCTCTGTTCAATTTTTTTTGTTTTGTTTAAGTTAATCTCTTTTAAGCAAACTGTATTGTTTGTAGTGTCCAGTTCTTTCCATGCGGCTTGGTCAAAACGTAAAATAATGCATTGTTCTCAGCTAAAAATGTTCTCTGTGACTATCTTCTTTCAATCTTTGCCCTTCACACAGTTTTGAATCCGGATACATAATTTTCCTGCCAGAAGTTCGTGCTTACTTCTCATTGGTTTTCATTTCCTGTTGCCTTCTGAGCTCCACAGAGAGAAGGTGCTCTATCTGGCCTCTCTAAGACGTGCCGCGTTCCCCGGGCAGATTGTTTATTTAATGAAAAAGATAGAGGAGTGGTCCACTCTTTTTGTTTGGAGTTATATAAATATTTTTAAAAGGGAAGATTTCCTCATTTATTCCACTTTAGGCTTCCTGCTCAGGGAGAGTTTTAAATGCACGTTTAATCACCCTAGAAATGACAACCCAAGTTACAATTCTGTAATTATACCAAATATATTCAAGACATTGGAAATGAGGAAGGTAAAATGGAATAGCAATTCTGAACTTCTCTCCACATATACTGTAATGGTAGGATTATCGCATATGTACATATTCAAAACCAGTTTATCATTGTAAACCCAATGATAAAAACAGCAGACATAGTGTTATAATAACAGCTGAATTTAGATGAAAATTATCAAATAAAAAACTCATAGTTCATTGTTTTATATAGAGAGTATTATAGTCTTACTCACCTTTATTTCAGTCTTCCTTGTATGGGGTTTGCTTACCAAGTGGTATTTGAAATTGAAAAATCCTTAAAAAGATAATAGAAGAATATTTTCAATCAGAAATAATTTATTTTATATTCCCCAGACATTCTATTGTGATTTAAGTTTAATGAATATAAAACTCACACAGTACTAGTAATGAACCTTGAAACATCTTATGTGACTGCAAACACAATTAGTGCTTGATAGGTAGGGCAGGACACATGGTACTACAGAGAGAAAAGAAACAGCAATGATTAAAATAACATTAAGAATGACATTTCATAATACATATTTAATATCATAAATATAGGACATACATTTCTATAAACATATTGCCTATTATATATAGCATACAATACATATAGTGTTTATAATACATATAATTATAAATTTAATACATAATTTTTATAGTGTATAACACATAACATCTTAATACAGATATATTTAAGATAATAAAATCACATGATAGTATTTTGTATTTGGTGTGTTCCAGGACCCATTTTAGAGGATTTATATATCATCTCTTTAATGTTTGTGCCTCTCAATGAGGTAGGTCCTACTTTACCCCCATTTTATACATGAGGAGACAAGAGAAAAGATGTTAAGTGATGTGATTACGGCAACAGAGATAATAAATGGCATGGGTGAAGCAGAGCCTTGCTTTTACTGGATCCCCATGTTTGTCTATAACTCCTTTACGTTAAAAAAAACAGAAAGCTAAGAGAAGTATTATCCTGACTTCACCTTTTGCCACACAATTTTAATTTTTGTATTAGATTTACCTTAAAAACTATATTAAGCCTAATAAAATATTGGAATGATTTTGTCATTCCTGAGCTCAGAACCTGCTGAGTCACCAGCACTAAATGGACTGGGATTTTTTTATTTGCTGGGGCTAACCTATAAAGCAAATAATTTTGTAGATAGAGGCAGCAATTCATGTTAAAAACTGGGACAAAGGATATTTTGAAAGATTGTTTTGACAGGACTTCCTTGGTCCCTCTTAAACAGTTAATATGTGATTTTATTAAAAATGACTTAACAGTAACAAAAACTTGTTCTAAATTATATTTGTCGAGAGACTCTGGACTCCGGGAAACAAACTGACAGTTGCAGAGGGAGAGGTGGCTGGGGGGGATGGGGTAACTGGGTGATGCGCATTGAGGAGGGCACATGTTGTGATGAGCACTGGGTGTTATACGCAACTGATGAATCATTGAACAATATGTATGAAACTAATAATGTACTATATGTTGGCTAATTGAATTTAAATTTAAAAAATAAATAAATTATATTTATTTTAATGTCTATTGCTATTACTAGCCAAGAGAAGAAAAACATCCAGAAGAAAATAATAATCAAGCAGAAGTTATAAAATGAGATGAGTGTTAGTACAATAGCTATCAACAGATACTATGATTTTCTTAATTGGAAATCCCTACAAGCTCTGAGGCCACAATCCTTTGGTAATAAACTTATATGAAAGAACAGATATTAAACCACTATGCAGGATGCCTGGATGGCTCAGTGGGATAAGCCTCTCCCTTCGGCTCAGATCATGATCTCAGGGTCCTGGCATCCAGCCCTACAGCAGGCTCTCTGCTCAGCAGGGAGCCTGCTTCCCCCTCTCTACCTGCCTCTCTGCCTGCTTGTGATCTCTCGTGCGCGCTCTCTCTCTGTCAAATAAACACATAAAATCTTAAAAGAAAAAAAAAACTATGCAAAATCCCCAACACTTAATTACCAAACTACATTTACAAAGCTAGCAACAAGGAACTTTGAGGCACCAATGAAGGGGAGAGGAGTAAACACGGACACTGACTGATGAGATGTGATTCAAAAAAAAAAAAAAAAGAAAATTAAATGTAGTTCCTAAGCTTAATATGGTTATTATTCTAGATGCCTAAATGGTAGTAACAGTATAAATACCACTTAGACAATATTTTTTTATTACCTGATGAAACTTTAACTTATACTTTCATCTCTGATGAATTAAATGTAATTTAATTTAATTTGTAATTTTCTCAACATTGGAATTTTTAAGAGAATAAAGACATGTATCCTTTTCTACCAGTTTCACCTTTTAGGTGTAAAAGTTTGATAGTAGCCTAGATTGTGTGTTGGTTGTGCAATTTTATGCTACTGGGGTCTAAATTACATTAATGTTTTTTTTTCATTTTATAGGGAAAATAGTTACAGATTGGTTACTGATTTTTTTTTTCTCAGACCATTTTTGTAGTACATTAAACATTCTAGAATAAAAATTAGTGAAATAAAACCACCAAAATGACTATACTAGTTCAACGTAACTACTTAAAGAAGGTAAAATTAGCATATAATTCTTACTTAAATCATGATACCCATAAATACAGATGACTTTGTTTAAGGAGAAAAGAAACATATTCAAATCACAGTGACACAGCAGAGAAAAATGCCACAAATTTGATATGTTTGGGACACACATGTTTCCTTTAAATAATAATCAGAGCATGTCAAGTATTTTATCACAGGTTCTTGAAGTTGACACATGGATTTTCAATTTCTCGGGCACGGTACATGATTTTTTGTTTGGAGTTGCACTGGTTTTGTTCTGCAATGAAGTACATTAATTATTCTGTTACTCTTTTTATTTAGAGTTTTGGACATTATTTCTAGAAGAGTCACAGTTTGAAATACCTCAAAATCTCTTAACCCAGAAAGGTAAAGGAAGTTGCTCTAGTTTAATTAAAATGCAAGGTACAGAATGAGGATAGCCATTGAAGTTCATGGTTAAATAAATGTAACTATGGTGAAATTTGTCACAGTGAGAAATAATTACATCTGGTTTTCAATGCTTTAACACTTACATTCTGTTTATTGAATAATAAGTTTCAGACTCAGACTTTATAGGAAGTTAAAATGTCATCAAAATTGAGGGACTATGTATATTTTATTACTGCTTAAATATTTTTTTTTAAAGATTTTATTTATTTATTTGACAGAGAGAGATCACAAGTAGGCAGAGAGGCAGGCAGAGAGAGAGAGGAGGAAGCAGGCTCCCCACTGAGCAGAGAGCCTGATGCGGGCCTCGATCCCAGGACCCTGAGATCATGACCTGAGCCGAAGGCAGCGGCTTAACCCACTGAGCCACCCAGGCGCCCTACTGCTTAAATATTTCACTTCTCTTTTCACCTGGTTGTTTTGGCACAGATATTAGCTATGATTTTTAGTTGTGAACAGCTGCTATTGATTTGAAATCATGGAATCTGTTTTTTCTACTTGTTTTAATCTTATCAAGGAATTCAATCAGCTAGGAACCTGGTACAGAATACCACCAGAAAACTGAGTTCATGGGATGCCTGGGTGGCTCAGTTGGTTAAGCTGCTGCCTTTGGCTCCGGTTGTGATCCCAGCGTTCTGGGATGGAGTTCAGCATTGAGCTCTTTGCTGGGCGGGAGCCTGTTTCTCCGTCTGCCTCTGCCTGCCACTCTGTTAGCCTGTGCTCATTCTGACAAATAAATAAATAAAATTAAAAAAAAAAAAGAAATTATAAAAACTGAGTTCATGGTTATTGTCAATGGTGAGAGATTATCTTCTGACTATATGTTTATAAGCAAAGAATCGACTTCCATTTTATTTTTTCAGTTGCTTTAAAAGATAAATTCAAATGTATTTACTGGAGGTTTTGCTTGTTTTAAAAAACAAGTTTCAAACTTTAGTTACCTGAATTTAGTTACTTCCCAATCTTCCCTCTAAGGAAAAATTCACTTGAATTGAAGCCAAATCCATCACCTGAGTATAGCAATTGTGTGCACTCAGGCAAATCCATCAGGTATAACTTATTAACATTAATCATTTTAGGACCAATGGCTCAGAAGACCTGGTTCTACACAGAATTTGTTTTAGATCAGAGAAAATGAAGTAGAAAGATTAAATGAACTAAAATAAACTTAACTTCTCAGTGGTATTTTCTTTTATAAAATATTTATATATCAAAAGTAAACACAGGTGGAGAAACAGTTGAAAGAGGGAACAGTGTCCTGCGAATCTGGTCATGAAGGAACGCCACTAATGGGTAAAGGGAATGTGCTTATGTATCTTCAAGACTGTCACCACGCTTTTACAACAGACTTGACTATTTTTTGGTAATTGTGATCTATCAAAAAACAGTACCACTCAATTCTGCTTTATAATTTAACTTGGGAAGACAAAGCCCCAAATAAATGACTATATTTGTTTCAATTCCAGTTAAAAGTTAAACTTAAAAGGCCAAACCTAAAAGACTGTATGTATCCACTGAGGGGGGGTGGGGGGGGAATACTAAAAATAAAAATCTTCTGCAACGCAGAAAACCCCTCCAAAAAGGGAGTAGAGAAAAAAGCCAATTTTATTGTTGACTAAGTATTAAACCAGAATGTGATCTGCACCAGGGTATCTGCAAAGGGACTGGAAAGACAGAAAGGAAGCCCACCGCCTACACAGCCAAGCAGATCCAACCCATTATGTATGTTTTCAATGTAAACAAGCGTGAGTCCTTAAGAAAGAGGACTTGCTAACACCCTTTGCTACACACACAGTTCATCTGAACTTTATCTTGGTACCTGGGGAAAAGTCCTCAGTTGGCTTTATCTGAAAGAGAAACACACTGGCCATAAATTTGAATGAGGCTCCAAAGGTGGAAGGACAGAAGGGTGCTATCTCCCTTCATACATGCATTGCATAAAGATGGCTCTGAGGCCCTAGTCAAAGGTTTATACACATCTGAAGAAGGCAGAGAAAGAAATTCTGGATAAAAGAGAACACGGAGAGAAGTGTCTTCCTTTTTTTCAACAGGGAGCATTAAGTTTCTTATTTTTAATTTATGTTTGCCCTTATGTCACCCACAGGGATAAAGAAATAATACGGTTTCATTATGGTTTTCCTTCCTTTTTTTTTCTAATCATCTGAAGAGTTTTCCATAGGTACTACCTATTTTTGAAATAGCTTCATTAAGTTATAACTGACATATAATCACTGCACATATTTAAAGTGTGCAATCTGAATTTTGACATATGTACACACCTGTCAAATTATAGCCACAATCAAAATGGTGAACTTTTCCATCATCCACACACACTTTCTCCTGTCTCTTTGTAATTCCTGCCTTCTATCACTTCTGCCCTTCCCCTCCTCAGGCACATATTGTTCTACTTTCTGTCGCCACAGATTAATATCATTTTCTACAGTTATTCAGTATGTATTCTCTTATGCCTGGCTTTTCACTCAGCATAGCTATTTCAAGACTCATCAGAGTTAAGGTAAGAACAAGTCTTTCCTTTCCTTGCTGGGTAGCATTCTTTTCTGTGTATACTACAATTTGCTATTGCGTTCAGCTATTCATGGACACTTGGCTCGCTTCCACTTTTGGGCTATTACAAATGAAACTGCAGTGAATAGTATATGTGTACCAGTCTTTCGATAAACATGTATTTCCTTTTCCCAGGGCAAATACCTGGGCAAAGACAAATACAATATACAAATACAATACAAATACAAATGAGTAGTGTGACTGAATTATACGGTATTGAAGAGTAGCAGAATATCCCCACTAAAATATGCAGCCTTGGCATAAAGATTATTCTGAGCTCCTTTCTTTGAGAATGAGCAGACATAGCAGAAGCTCTAAAAACAGAGTAGAGTCACCTTTCTATAAGGGCAATATATATTTATAAAGGAAACCTCCATTTGGAAGGATATCCTCTTGTCTGCCAGAAAGAGGAGAATGACTAAATCACAGGAAATTTTTGTAATGAATAGAGAAAGAACTGACTTAAACCTACTTAACAAACTTCCCCTTGTTTACCATGTTTCTCTCAGGAACCTCTTCATAACTGGTCCTATCAGCCTCTGCCCCTTTCTTTTGTTCTTAGCTGAATATAGTATCTGAGCATGACTTTTAAGGCATCGTGATGGGTAACTCATTTTTCCACGGGTATCTCCCATGTATATGTGAGGTATACATGTTTGTTTTTCTCATGTTCATCTGTCTTTCATTATAGGAGTTTCAGCCAAGAACTCAGAAGAGTAGAAGGAAAATTATTACTTCCCTACCGTAAATACATGCTATTTTTAAAGATTTTATTTTTTAAGTAATCTCTATAGCCAAGGTGGGGCTTGAACTATAGAAGATTAAAGAGGATAAATACATGCTATTTTTAAAGATTTTATTTTTTAAGTAATCTCTATAGCCAAGGTGGGGCTTGAACTCACAACTCTGAGATCCAAAGTCACATGCTCTACTGACTGAGTCAGCCAGGAGTCCCCTTGTTTTCTTTTGTTATTGTTACTGTTTTTCTTATGTTCAGTTACTAACTCCCTTATACACTTAGTAACTTCTGTATGTACTCCTCATTAATGCTTGCCCATACTCAACACTGCTACCAAAGATGTCATTCTCACGATGTCCTGTCACATAATTAGTTATGATGGTTTTCTATTACATTATCTCTTGTAATTAAACTCTTCATGTAACTAATTCAGTTGCTTTTCTTCTTTTCACTTTAGGGAGGCACAGGCAATATTCATTTGCTCTTTGACCTGCTTCCTCCTCTACTATAATCTAAGTAGGTTGGAAGGCTTGGCCTCTTAATGTTTCCTTGAATTCCTGTGTACTTCTTTAAAAAAATTACCACACTATCAACATATATTTTGTTCAGTCTCATAAAGAATGTTGACAAGTAGATAACACATGTATTGAAGTAAACAATTGAGTCAGGGAGTAGAGATGGTAAAATCTAGCCTTCTAAATTTCCAATTGCATTTTTCACTCTTAGGTTTCAAAATTAATTTCTACTATTCAAAAAAAACCTATTTTTTCCTATTTAAATAGGATTCCTTACTATTTTTCCTCCCCTTATATAATTTATTTTGGTTATTGACTATCTTTCCAACTTTGAACATCTGGTCTTCTTGGCCAAGTAGGTTCCTCATTCACCTTAAAACAACCAATCCTCTTCCCTATTTTTTTAGCTTAGTTTGTATACCCTGAAGAAGATGAAAGGGTATTTTGGTTCGAATTTAACTCCTGTTTACCCCGGTACTTTCAAATACAACACTTCTTAAGTGTCACCATGGGAGCTTAGAACACTAGTCCCTGGGCTAGGCAGTAGGGGTCCAAATTCCTCATCTTCCTAGTAAACACTGCTTATCCTCTTTAATCTTCTAAACACTGCTGATTCTGGTGTTTGACTGGCTGTATCTTCATCCCCAGAATACAATATGCCTGCTTTATCTTAAGTATTTCTCAATTTTTTTTTTTTTTTAAGATTTATTTGACAGATTGAGAATGAGCAAATACACAAGCGAGGGGAGCAGCAAGCAGAGGGAGAAGCAGTCTCCTGGATGGGCAGGAGAACCTGATGCAAGGCTCTATTCCAGGATCCTGGGATCATGATCTGAGCTGAAGGCAGATTTTTGGTTTTTTGTTTTGTTTTGTTTTTGTTTTTGTTTTTGTTAAGCTTTGTTAAGCAGATGCTTAACCAACTGAGCCACCCAGGCACCCCTGTTTCTTTCAAGTATAAAAACTTGGATTGGGGCACCTGGGTGGCTCAGTAGGTTAAGCCTCTGCCTTCGCCTCAGGTCATGATCCTTGGATCCGGGGATCGAGCCCCACATCGGGCTCCCTGCTCCACGGGGAGCCTGCTTCTCCCTTTCCCACTCCCCCTGCTTGTGTTCCCTCTCTCCCGGTCTCTGTCTCTGTGAAATAAATAAATAAAAATCTAAAAAAAAAAAAAAAAAAAAAAAAAAAAAAACCAAAAAAAAAAACTTGGATTTACGTCCTGTATTACTTAACAGAATGTTTTATTATAATTTATTAACTTGCCTACCTACCTATATTTAAGATACTGTTTATTTAAGCATTAAGTATTGTTCTGTACTTCGCAAAAGTTCCAGTCTTTTGAAACTAACTTTCTAATAGGACTTCTTGAATGACTTGGGTCTAAAGTATTCTTTTGCTTTCTCCAAGACTGAGAAATATGGAGATTTGTATAAAGGTGGTGATTAGTTAAGGGTTCTTTTCCTCAGGGTATTTTGGATAAAAGCTGAGCTGGGTTGCTTAGTTTAGTCTGGGTTCATAATGAGGGTAATGTATTTGTTGAAAATTGACTAAATGAGACAGACTAGAATACAGAATCAAAAATAGTTCTACTTGAGACTAAAACCACCATTGTAAATAATCAGCCTTTTTTTCCCCCTTTTGATTACGTGCTTCTTAACATTGACCTTTCTCACATTACATTTAAACAGATGCGTAATTCTTAGGGTGGCAGTCTGAAAATAGTAATGTAAGTTTCAGAATCTTTTCAAGTACGCAAAACTTTTGAATCGAATGCTTAAAAGATAAACCATGACAATTTTTACTATGAATCCAAAACCAGTTTAAGCACATTGACATTTTATGAATCATAGCAGTATCCTCCTGCCTTAAATATAAAAATACAAGTCTGTGTGAAATACACTTTTTATTCATCTGCAGACAATGTTTGGACCAAATGTGGGTTCCCAGACATTTTGGATTAAAAACTGATCAGCGTGTGGACTATAAATGGAACAGTAGGCATAGCTCCGGGGAAAGAAAAGAAGGGGATCATAGCAAAAAAAAAAAAAAAAAAAAAAAAGGTCCAAGTGAGGTAGAGATGGTCAAATTCCTTTGTAATAAGAGATGCCAACTTTTGTTTAGACGTACATCCGTTTGGCATTTCCAAAAGTAAGAATGCAATGGGCCTTTTGAAACAAAGGGATGTCATGTCAAATGTTGAGGTGTGTCAGGCAGGAAATGCTCTGTACAGTTCATGTGTAGCTCCCTGTTCTAACTTCTTTTTTGCAGATTTTCTGTCTCTGAATAGAACCGGGGATTGTAAATACTTCTTGAGACTTGTTACAGATTTGATCGTATCTCAATGTTTTCTCTTCTGGTGGAGTTTTCACTAGCCTTAGCTCCACTGAATTGTAGCTAACCAAACTGACCACAGATGACATTTTGCTACAGAGTTCATGGGTATGGCTCAATTAATGGAAATAGATTTGTGGCGCCTTCACACAAATCCAAGAAATTCTAGAAACTGAGCCAAGTCAACCAATAGGCCTTTGAGCCAATGATAAGTGAAAATAACTCCTTAGGCCACTGAGTACTACTTGGCATTGAATAGCAACCATTTGATTTATATTGCCTTTACGTTTTTACAAGATCAAAACTCCTTTTTAAAGTTGTTGTTGTTGTATTTGTTTTTTTTTCCCCCCAAATGTATTTTGAAGAACAATTAACAATCTCTTGAAAGTAACTGAGGAAATGTTGGGAAAGTGGTTGTGTCAAACTATTCAAGGCAAAGGGTGTAAGCTCTTTTCTACCTTTGTTTCATGCTTTGATCTCAATAAGCCATTATTCCCTTCTAGGCATTTAGTTTAAGACATTTAACTATTTCATAATAAATAACATCCCTGTCCTCCTGAAATTTTCAGAGACTATTACTTTTCAGCTGCTTGCTCTTACAAGGGATATATTGACTTTGATTTACACACGTCACTATGCATTTAGAACAAGATGAAGGATAGAGGAGAGCAGCTGAGATCAGGATCATCTCTCTTCCCCCCCACTCTTGGTCTCTTCCCACATGCATTTTGAGGGTAGGTATTATTTTTTCAATTTAGGAACATAGGGAATCGTACTCCCAAAATATTTAATTTAAAACCTAGGAAACAGGGCGACTGGGTGGCTCAGTGGGTTAAGCCGCTGCCTTCGGCTCAGGTCATGATCTCAGGGTCCTGGGATCGAAGCCCACATTGGACTCTCTGCTCAGCAGGGAGCCTGCTTCCCTCTCTCTCTCTCTCTCTGCCTCTCTATCTACTTGTGATCTCTCTCTGTCAAATAAATAAATAAAATCTTTTAAAAAATAAATAAATAAATAAATAAAACCTAGGAAACAGGTGGGCTTCTTTGCTTTTGTTTTTGTTTGTTTTTTTAACTAAAATAAACAAGATAAAATGCAGTGCAGGAGGTATTAAGGAAAAGGCAAAGGTAACATTTAGCTTTGATTTCTTTGCATGAAATGCAATACAAATTTAAAGAACAATTGAGATTTTTTTAATATTAATCTGTTTTAGTTAAATTGACATGTGCACAAATAAAAAATTCAGTACTGAATAATAGAAAACAGTTTCTTGCCCTAATATTCTCCTCACCCAAGTTTATTTCTCAGAGGAACACACTGGCAAATCTTCCAAGGTTTTTTTTTTTTTAAGAATTTGTCAGAGAGAGCAAGCACAAGCGGGGAGCGGGGTGCAGCAAGCAGAGGAAAAGGGAGAAGCAGATTTCTCACTGAGCAAGTAGCCGGATGTGGGGCTTGATTTCAGGACCCTGGGATCATGATCTGAGCTAAAGGGAGACACTTAACTGAGCCACCCAGGCATCTTGCTTTCAGGTATTTTAAAGGCGTTTTCTTCTATAGTCATACATATTATATTACCATATTACTTGACTTATCATATATGTACACATATATATGATATATATTATTTATGATATATGTATATATACATATATGATAAATCAAGTAATTAGAGTACTAGTATAATACATAAAGTGGTAGATGTATGTGTGTATGTATATCTATCTATATATATATAGTTGTATATAAATGTATGATCCATAGTATTATATATGTGCTTTCATATATATAGAAGAGAGAAAGAGAAGGAATCCCTCTTATAACATGAGGGATTTAGAGCTATCATACAACTCTTCATGTTGATTCTCCAATCTCACACATTTTTTTCTGCCTTAGACTTAATAACTGCCTCGCTGTATCTTCTGGTTCGTTGTCAATGTAACAGTCTCTAATATTTTTCCAAATGTTCTGCCGGATATGTCAAATGTCTATCAGTAGATTTACCAGAAGTTCAAACACATCAAATTATCTCTTAGTCACATATGTCCCCTTGGACTTCCCCAACCACTTGTTTCTAGGACTGATACACAGCTGTCATTACAAGACTTGCCTTGTATTTTCCTGTTTTGAATGTTTTATTTTTTTTAATCTCATCTCATGATTTTCCTTATTTCTAATTTACTCACTTACTTTACTAAAAAATATTGTCTCAGAGTTTCTAATTTTTCAGGCATTATCTATGTAAAATTCTCTTTATTATATCCACACATTGATTTATAGGTTTGCTTTGTATACAATTATAGTAAAAAGGTAATCATTATCCCCTGGAAAGTTGAAGACTCTGCCTCTCTGTCTTCTAGCATCCAGTGTTTCTGGTAGAAAAAAAAATCAGTTGATACGGTTAGAGGATTTCTTTTCATCTGGTGGTGCTGTGGGTCTTGGTCACGCTGCTTTGAAGAATGGAGGAGGTAGAGGTGGGCAGCAAAGCAAGGCTTAGCAAGGTTTATTGGGTCAGAATAAAGTTTATTGAATGATAGAGTACAAAGCTCCTGAGGAGGGAGGAGCCAAGAGGGTTGCCACTGGAGTTTCTAAGTCTAGGGGTTTTCATGGGCTTGTTAGTAGGCTGTTTAATCCAATTTATCCTCCCTGCGATGTCATCCAATAAGGTTTTTGAGGGCTCTTTCCAGGGTGATGTAAAATCCTTTTAAGGGTGGTTTCCCCTTAGGGCGAATGCCCCTTGTCCCTGCCTGCCTTCCAATTATCCTTCCTCAATATTTGAATACTCTTACTTTTGAATGGTTACTCACTCTGTACTTTCCTCAAGCGACTAGAATTCTCTTTTGTTCCCTGGGGTTTTAAACTTCCTCAGTGAAAAGTCTTAGAGTGAATGTCTTGGGGAGGGTGGGTTTCAGTCTGGAGACTCATAGTGCTGGGAATAGCCAGAAATCCCTCTATCAACAAAGGAAAGATGACTCCAAAGTTTGCGGTGAAAGAGAGAAGGCGAGTGGGTCAACGCTCAGAAATGTCTATCTTAATTAAATTGACAAAGATAACTTAGTTCAAATACCCAATTATGTTCCACATGGATCCTTCTCCTTGTCAATTTTCACCTGAGACACTGGTGGGGAAATCTAGAGTGGATGGTGTTAGGTCCAGTGCATGCTCTTCTTTGGTCCTTGATGTGAAGAGAGAGGGGAGCCATGGTGCTTGAGGCACCGAGGATGGTCTAGAAGCCAGTTATGCAGGCTGCACCCAAGGTGGTGTCGAAAACAGGAGAAGGGATGGGGAGACAGAAGAGGCCAAGTGCTGCCAGAAGGCAGAGAAAGTGTTGCTGGTTCTAGAGCTCATCAGCTCCAACAGGAGGAGAAAACACCATGTTTTCCCACCAACAAGGGGAAATAGGTAGTCCATGCTGGGCCAGAGAAAACAAAACAGGACAAGACAGAGAGGACAGAGAGGACAGGCATTTCCCTGAAACAAAGGGAGTTTTAGCAAAACTGCCTGAGTATATTCCTTAAAGTCCCTGCCCCGAGGTAAACCTAACCACAGTTAGCTTCAGTTATAGCTGTTACCTCAGGAAATGAAGGTCATGCCTTATTTTACCTTACCTTGAGAACCTGCTGTTTTTAACCCATGGAAAATACTAGAAGTTTTACAAGGGAAAATTATCCAATTTTGTAGCTTCCGTAGTTAGTAGAGAACATCGATGGAAAATAGTAAAGGTTTTAGAAATCCATCATGGTCTAAGCATTCCATAAAATTCCATAACTTTCCAACACATGTAGTCTTTACAGCCAACTTCCCTAGGAAACGATCCCTTGTACAAATTGCTTCCCAGATGTAGCAGCCACTAAGAACTGACTAAAAAGAGTGTGAGGAGGGAAGGCAGTGGAATTTCCCAGTGTGGGGAGGAGGGAGCTCTTCCTCTTTGTCGGGTCTATCTTGAGAAATTAAAGGATTAATTTGGGGAGCCAAAGGAGTCGTAGGTTCCCCTTCTTTTTCTTTAGAGCTGTTTGAGGATGTCCTCAGTATGTAAAGGGGCCAGGGCAGGCCTGACTAGACCCCATATAGTAAGGGAAGCAAGAGATACCCTTTTACCTTGTCTATGGCAACATTTCCAATTCTTTCCAATTCTCTCCCATACTTCTAAATCTAAAGTTCACTGGTCAAGGAACCATGGGTTCTGTTCAACCTCTAACAAACCCTGAAGTTGATCCTGTGTTACAGAAGCCCCGCTCACCTTAAGGAGCTGTTTCTCATTTTTAATAGCATTGTTAGCCTTTAAAGTTGCTTTAAAACCTTAATATATTGTCTCTGTTCAAAAAGAGGTTTTTCCCCATATACAGAGTTCTTAGAGAACTTTTAATTCCATACAAATACCCAAGCCTGAAACTTCTCCGAACTTGGCCATGAGCCAAGAACAACCTACTGCGTCTAGACTTTTCATTTTTGGGCGGTCGGTAGGGTGTCCTTTCCAAGAGGCACATTTGGTCACCCCTTGCCGGGAATGGCCAGCAGTCCCTGCACCTACAGATGAAAGATTACCCCAGACTTTGCTGTGAAAGAGAGAAGTCAAAGGGATCCACATTCAGAGACGAAGAACCTTTGCCCTTCTTTGTTTCCACCATTATTGGTCTTTGAGGTTAGTCACAAATCCTAGTCACAGTTTCTCAAGTTCCTGAGTGTGACAAGGGGTCTTACTGGAAGTAGGAGGATCTGTTTATGGGGAAAGATACGCTATACCAATCTGCTATGCTAATCTGTGTGTTCTACGGAGTTCTGCTGAACATAGCCCAGGGGACAATGCGGACATCTCTTAGATCACAGAGTGACTGTTTGGGCTAAGAAAGCTTTGGGGAAGGCAACTCCCGGCGGCATTCCTAGGGCTGAGTAGTCATGCAGGCCTCGGCATTCCAAAAGCCCACACTCTTCTCTGAAATCTTCTTTGCCCTCAGCAACCTCTGTGTCACATTTGAGCAAGTCAAGTATTAGAGCTGATTTCATGCTCTACATTAGCCCCAACATCACAGGATGGGGATGTTCTGGTGTTAATCATTTGATCATTTCCCCCGCTAGCTTGTCTGCTCTGTTTCTGGAGCTCCCTTTGGGTAGTTGTTGTACCTCCTCAATTGATCCTCTAATTTGACTTTCTTTCCTATTTTTCTTCCATTTGTCTACTTTTATGCTCTTATGAGATTTCCCAAAATTTACCTCCATTCGTCTATCACTTTTACTTCTATTTATTTTTAATCCCAAGTGTCCTTTCTTATTCTCCTATTTTTCTTGTTAATGGATATGTGTTTTGGGGTTTTGTTTTTTTTTCCTCTGCCTTTAGAGTCATGCCACACTCTGATACCTCCTGCCATGAATTCTAGTCTTCAGCATGTCTGTGGAGCAAATTCATGAGTTCAGATATCATAACTTCCTCATTTTCTCCATGTCAGTGACCAGCCCTCTATCTACTTTTAATTTTGTAAATATTTATTATTTTTTGTAAATATTTTTTGTAAATAATTTTGTAAATATTTATCTACTTCTAATTTTATCAATATTTATATTTGTAAATAATTTTGTAAATATTTATCCTCTATTATCTCTTTTTCCATTTGCCTTTCACCCTGTGGATAATGCCTTCTTTCATACTTTACTGCCTTTTTCTTTTTATCTTTGGAATACAAGGCTCTCAGTACACCATTTTTAACTGTATACCGTGCCGTGATTGTCTATCTTGAAGCAACTCCTGAATGTAATTTCTAGAATGGAGAGTCATCTCTAAACATTTTAGAATTTCAGGTAAAAATATTTTTTTTCTAGGTTTTTCAGAATTTATTGAACTAAAGATGAGTTAGACATAAAAAGTCCTTGTGGTGACTAATTTGAAAGGAAATATGAGAGAAATTTTCCAGTACTTTGAAACAGTTTCTTTGGTATTCAATGCTAAGGATCCATGTGCTTTTTAAACCCCCTTTGTCTCAACATATGATTAATAAAACAGTCATATACAGAATATTCCACTGGGCAAATCTACACTTATTTGTAATACCCCACAAATAGCAGCAACTTCACCCCTTTCTCTCTCATCCAAAAAAGAATATTTAAATATAAACGTGCATAACATTTTAAACACATTTACTCTATTAAAATATGTGTCTTGGGTACTGGGTGGTTCAGTTGCTTAAGCATCTGCCTTTAGCTCAGGTCATGATCCCAGGTTCATGGGATCCGAGTCCCATGTTAAGCCCCTTGCTCAGTGGGGAGCCTGCTTCTCCCTCTGCCCCTCTCCTCTCTCATGCTCTCTCTCTCATTCTATCTCTCTCAAATAAATAAATAAAATCTTTTAAAAAATGTGTGGTAATGTTGTAATGCTGTAAATGTTGTAAGACTACAAAAATGACCTGTTTGGGAAAAAAATTAATCACCTGCCTCATTTTAAGGACAAAACCAATTCAGATGGATTGTTGATCTAAATATGAAATGTAACACAACAAAGATTCTGGAAAAAAACTTAAATAATTTTCTTATGTACTTGAGAGATGGAAAGATTTCCTAAATAGTACATAAAAGCCACTATCTGAGAAGAAAAATATTTTGAGGAAATTGGACTATACTGAAACCAAAATCTTTGTTTATCAAAAGATAGCATTATGAGACTGGATAGTCAACAGACAGAGTGGGAAAAAATACTTGCAATTTACTTATTTTATAAGGAATATGAATAGAGAATACTGATAGAAACTTAATAAGAAAAGCTGAGCCCCCCCAATAGAAAAATGGACAGGAGTCAACAGGGATATCACAAGAGAGGCTATCTAAATGGCCAAAATACTTAGGAAAAAATATTCAACCTATTAATCAACAGAAAAATGCAGATTAACACGAGTGAGATATCACTATACATGCATCAGGATAGATTTGCCAAATTCAGCAAAGAAAAACACAGAATTCCTAGATATATCCAAATTTCAGATAATGAATAATCTTTTAGTGTAAGTATGTTCCAAATATTTCAAATAAATGGAAGTTCTGTATTTTATCTGGCAACACTAAACAGGAAGGCTAAAATGGAAATGATTAGCAATATCAAGCATTTCTGGTAATGTGGAACAACAGGAGGTTTTTTTTAAAGATTTTATTTATTTATTTATTTGAGAAAGACAAAGTGGGAACGAGAGTGTGAGCCCAGGAACAGGGGAGGGGGCAAAGGGAGAGGAAGAAGCGGGTTCTCCGTGGAGCAGGGAACCCAATGTGGGGTTCGATCCTGGGATCACGACCTGAGCTGAAGGCATATGCCCAGTGACTGAGCCACCCAGACACGCCTGCAAATGGAATTTTCAAGCACCGCAGTGTGGAGCAGCAATCAGTCCAAAACCACTTTAGGAGAGCTCTCCGGGACTATTAATTAAAGTCAAACTCAGTAAATCTTGGGACTCAGCAACTCCCCTCTAAAGAATACACCAAAAGATAAGTATACCCACAGCACTCTTGGTATTAAAACTATTAAAAAATATATCTCTTTTTTTAAATTTTTTTTTTAAAGATTTTATTTATTTATCAGAGGGGGGGGGGAGAGAGCGAGCACAGGCAGACAGAATGGCAGGCAGAGGCAGAGGGAGAAGCAGGTTCCCTGCTGAGCAAGAAGCCCAATGTGGGACTCGATCCCAGGACGCTGGGATCATGAACTGAGCCGAAGGCAGCTGCTTAACCAACTGAGCCACCCAGGCGTCCCGTTAAAAAATATATCTCTTAATAATGTCACAAATAAACTAGTGTATACTCATACAATGGAATATAAAAAAAAAAACAATAAGAACGAACTATTGCTACACTCAGCACATTGATAATATTCTAAAACAATGTTGAATGAAAAATGGGAAACACAAATTAATCATTTTAGATGGTTCCATTTGTGTAAAGTTCAAGGACAAAGCAGAAATAATCACAGCATTAGAAAACAACACGGGGGTGCACCTGGGTGACTCAGCTGGTTAAGCTTGGGACTCTGGATTTCAGCTCAGGTCATGATCTCTGGTTTGTGAGATCGAGCCCTGCCTGGGGCTCTGTGCTGGGCATGGAGCCTACTTAAGATTCTCTCTCCCTCTCTCTCTGCCACTGGTTCCTGTGCACACACTCTCTCTCTAACAAGAAAAAAAAAAAAAAGGAAAGAAATCAACATAGTGGTTACCAGGAGGAAGGCAATGACTGGGAGGAGGCACAAGTGGGAGATTTGATAGTCTTTCTTTCTTTCTTTTCTTCCTCTTTCTTTCTTTCTTTCTTTCTTTCTTTCTTTCTTTCTTTCTTTCTTTCTTCTTTCTTTCTTTCTTTCTTTCTTTCATTTTTTTAAGATTTTATTTATTTATTTGACACTGAGAGAGAGATCAGAAGTAGGCAGAGAGGCAGGCAGAGAGAGAGGGGGAAGCAGGCTCCCTGCTGAACATCCAGCCCGATGGGTCTTGATCCCAGGACCCTGAGATCATGACCTGAGCTAAAGGCAGAGGCTTAACCCACTGAGCCAACCAGATGCCCCAGCATTTATTTCTTGATTTGGATATTGGTTACTTGGGTTACTTGGGTCTGTTTGTTTTGGAAGCCATCCTGTTGTATAGCCTTTTGATTTGCATACATTTCTTTGTGCAGGTTCTATGTCAGTAAAAAGTCTTCTCTAGAAAAAATAAAATTGTTCAAACCTTTAGTAATTCATTTTTAGTCATAAAAAATTTACTTGTGAACACATGACAACTGATTCCAACTGGTGAGTTGTGAGGACGCATTCAAGGGGAGGTGCTGTCAATCGCGCGTCTGCCTATGCTTAGGAGCATTCAAATGGCATTACTTCTGTGTCACAGGGTGGGGGGTGGGGGGGGGGGCAAAGATGGTTCCAACAAACACCATCAGTAGCATGTTTCACCCTTGTTGAAAACAACTCTTCCACGGGCTCAGTTCAGTGTACTGGAATCTGTGTCCTTCACTCTGTTTTAAACACTCCCTCTCTGCTATGCTCTGTCTAGTTTGTGTTCTTTGTTCGTCTTTCTCGCAGTGGGCTGGGATTTGACTTTGCTTTCAAGTTTCAGCGTTTCCTCTTTGTACGCCTCACCCTCATGCTTTATGCTTGCTCACAGTTAGGATGATCTGAACCGATATCCATGTCCTCCTCCCCTCCTGGGCCCTGGGATTCTATTCATCGAGGATGCAGATCAAATGAAAAGTGTTGTAGTATAAAGAAGGGGAATTACTATCTAGTTATAGAACTATGGGGTCCCTTTATCTTAGAACAGGAAAGCAAGAAGTGATCATTGTGACTCAAGCACTTATCATTATCACAAACTCAAAAAATTAATAATGATAGTAATAATGAGAAGAAAAAGGAGAAGAAGGAGGAAATGCTTTGTGCCATTGTTCCTTGTACATGTTCCTGGCCCCTTACTTAGCTGGAGACAGATTCCTAGTCTCCTATTTACTCTTCCTAAAACTCTCCAGATTTTATTATTATGTTTCAAATTAGAAACAACTCTGAGCTTCATAGGTTCTCCACGACGCTTTCCTGACCTTCTGTATAGTTGAGTACAGATCTTTGGAATATACCTCATGTAGTGGAAAGAATGATCTGGAGTCAGGCTTGGTTTTGTACCTGGTCCTCACCTTACTAGTTCTGCGAATTTTAGCAAGATTCTCTCAGAGACTCCATTTACTCTGATGTTAAAGATGATATTGATATTAAGAGCAAGAGTTATGGTTTGGGGGCACCTGGGTGGCTCAGTGGGTTAGGCTTCTGCCTTCAGCTCAGGTCATGATCCCAGGGTCCTGGGATCGAGCCCTACATCAGGCTCCCTGATCAGCGGGGAGCCTGCTTTCTCCTCTCTCTCTCTCTGCCTGCCTCTTCCTACTTGTGATCTCTGTCTGTCAAATAAATAAATAAAATCTTTTAAAAAAAGGGTTATGGTTTGATGAAATGAAGTATAAAGCACTTATCACATTGTTTAGAGCACAACAGATTTAAAAAAAATTATTTATTTACATTTAAGAGAGAACATGTGCACAATTGGGGGAGGGGTAGAGGGAGAGGGACAGCAGATACTACCCCCCCACACACCTGCTGCTGAGCATGGAGCCCACCCAGGGGCTCAATCCCAGGACCCTGAGATCATGACCTGAGCTGAAAGCCAAAGTCAGACACTTCACGGACTGAGCCATCCCAGCAACCCACAACAGATTTTTTTTTTTTTTTAAGTCTTAGTTCCTGCTCTTTATCCTTTCCCTTCCCTTCCTATACTTGTGCTTGTTGCTTAGCTGGTCTTTCCTACATTAGTTGGTCAAAGTCACAAAAGTTTGTTAACTGTATGATTAAAACAACATCATGTAAATAGCTGCTCAAACATTCCTTTCCTACAGGAATGTCTTCAAATGATAATCTTAGAACATATTTATTGAGCCTCATGCATGTAACATAAGAAAATTGCAGGTGTATAAAGTGATGAGAGGTGTTGTAGAAAGATAGGTCACTTGACAGATGAGAACACGTTAGGGAGGGGAAGAGAAGGGAGAGCAACCCCAACCATAAGCAGGGTAATAGTGAAAGGGTAAAGTAGGCCCCACTGTGGTGTGTTGTATTGTGGGGAAGAGTGAGGTTCTGCCTACTAGAGGCCACTGCTGTGGGGAGACGCTGGGTGAAGCCACTGTCACCATGTTTGAGCAGGAGAAAAAAACCTTCAACTTGGGGGATAAGAAAGCAGGAGAATACATTAAACTCAAAGTCATTGGACAGTGAGATTTGCTTCAAAGTGAAAATGACAACCTATCTCAAGAAACTCAAGGAAGGGGTGGGCGCCTGGGTGGCTCAGTCAGTTAAGCATCTGCCTTCAGCTCAGGTCATGGTCCCAGGGTCCTGGGATCAAGTACCATGTCGGGCTCTCCGCTTGGTGGGGAGCCTGCTTCTCCTTCTCCCTCTCCCTCTGCCTGTGCTCCCCTGCTTGTGCTCACTCATATGCTCTCTCTCTCTTTCTGTCATATAAATAAAACAAAAGAAGAAGAAATTCAAAGAATTGTGCTGTCAAAGACAGGGAGTTCCATTGAATTCACTTTGAAGGTCAGAGAATTGTTGATAATCACATCGCAGAACAACTGGGAACACAGGAAGATGTGATCGAAGTTTACAGCGGGTCATTCAATGATTTAGATATTTTTTATTTCTTTACTCTCAATCCTCTTTTATTTTTAAAAATTGTTTTTTGTAATGTGGTGTTCAAAATGGAATTGAAAACTGGCACCCCATCTCTTTATAATGTCTGGTAAAAAAAAAAAAAAAAAAAAAGAAAGAAAAGAAAAGAACGTCTGCTAATTTGAATTCTCGTGCCGATTACTCAATATCATTTGTTTTCATTGTATTGATTTTGGGTGCTCAAACTTCAGCCCTCTTCATATTGCCCTCTTCTTTTTATCTATTTTTTAATTTTTTTATTATTTTTCTTCTTTCTTTAAGATTTTATTTATTTATGTGCCAGAGAGATAGAGAGAGAGCACAAGTAGGCTGATTGGCAGGCAGAGTGCAAGGGAAAAGCAGGCTCTCTGCTGAGCAGGGAGCCTGATGTGGGGCTCGATCCCAGGACCCTGGGATCATGATCTGATCCTAAGGCAGCCACTAAACCGACTGAGCCACCCAGGCACGCCGCCCTCATCTTTTCCTGGACTGTGCATTTTCAAGCTTCTGATAAATAAGATCGACCAGTGTGAGTGTACGTGATGACTTTCCCATTGGCCCCGAAGTTCTAGTATGTGATTGCTTCACTCCTGGACTTTGACTTCCAGTGGAAGATGGAAGTTTTTCAGAGAACCAAACCATGGAAAAACGACCTTCGTTAACCTGAAGATACTTTTACAATTTGAGGGTCTGGACCAAAAGAAGAGAAAAACTAGGCTGGAGTCAGGATGACAGCAAAGGTGAGAGTAATGACTAAGTCCAAAGATGGCTTCACTGAGGGGTAACCATTTTAAGAGATAAAAGTCTTATCATAAGGTCCCAGAAAAGTTCTAATTTTCATTAGCTTAATAAAGTAATTCGTGCAGAAGTGTGTACAACAACAACAAAGATAAAGCAGGACATTCCTTTTTAAGTCTTCTTGTAAATCTTTCTAATACTGTATCAACCAAAATTCCTAAACTATAATTTCGCTTTCCCCAAATATTCTGCTGTTTCTCCCTCTTCGTGACAAATGAAAAGTTAGAGATATGTAATAAATACTTCTTTGTTGAATGAGTTGCATAAATGAATGTAATAATGACCAGTACAATGTATAAAGGGTACAAATTTTGGTACAAGAAAAAATAATCCTAAATCAATGATTCACTACTCACTAGCCTCGTGTTATTAGAAAATTTAATTCATTTATGTTGCCCAAGATTCACTTACCTAACTGCCAAATGGAGAGAATAATATCTATTTTGTATGATGATGGAGAGGATTAAAATGATGTTTATAAGGTTCGTGGTACATTACTCAGTAATGCTTATTACTAATCTTACCACCACTATTATCAGCACTTCTGTTATGTGTCTTGCCCATTTCATGTCTCAGTGTCAAATACAGATTCTTTCTTCTATTTAAAGGCATCAGAGATTCCCGGCTTGAATTCCAGCATGATATTAGGTTGCTCTTCAGAGACACATGCTCCCTCACTGCCTTCAAGGGTCTTGCTTTGCTGGCTTTTTCCAAGATGAGAGCGCTTGGAATCATGGCTGCCGTCCTTCTAAGTCTCCAGGAATTATATGATCACCTCAGTTTTTTTCTCCCGAGAACTGGGGGGGGGGGGGAGAAAGAAAGAAAAAACAAACAAACAAAAAGCCCCAAAACTTTAGTTCTTCTCTATTCAACATTTGTACCCATGGCTTAATGAATTTTACTGAATTTAAATAATCCACATACTCTTCAAACTACAGATGAAAATCAGATACACTGGTCTATTCACTCATCCAACCAAAAATTTCCCTGGTCTGTTTATTTATTTATTTATTTATTTATTTATTTATTTATTAAAGATTTTTATTTATTTGACAGACAGATCACAAGTAGGCAGAGAAGCAGACAGAGAGAGAGAGGAGGAGGAGGCAGGCTCCCAGCTGAGCAGAGAGCCCGATGCGGGGCTCCATCCCCGGACCCTGAGATCATGACCAGAGCCGAAGGCAGAGGCTCTGGCCACTGAGCCACCCAGGTGCCCCTCTCTGGGCTATTTAAAGTCAGATGTATATGCGGTTCATTTTGTGTGAAAAGGTAATAGCTTGTTTCTGTAACTTAGCTTTGTTTATGGCTAAGCTTCGCCTCCCATCACATTTTTACAGGCATAAATTCAATAATAGCTATGATATTATAAACAAGTATTTCTGAAAGCAAAAAGCTACATTTTCTTAAAATAGGTCTCCCTGATGAAATTTCCTGTTGTGTTTGACACAAAAAGTTTATGAGACCAACTCTAAGTATTTGTAGTAGAAGTTTCTTTTCCCTTTAAAAGAATCATTTCCATAACTTTTATTTATTATTTTTTAAAGATTTTATTTATTTATTGGACAGAGAGAGATCGCAAGTAGGCAGAGAGGCAGGCAGAGAGAGGAGGAAGCAGGCTCCCCGCTGAGCAGAGAGCCCGATGCGGGGCTCGATCCCAGGACAGCAGGGGCTTTAACCCACTGAGCCACCCAGGCGGCCCTCCATAACTTTTACACGTTTTGTTGATAATGCTTATGTACCCAGTTCGTGACATGAGCAGGATGGGAAGAGGCACGAACACAGGAACCTTGTTTCTTCTTCCTAAACGCTCCTTTTGACGTCCTCTCTCAGATTGTTCACTTCGATTCTTGAATGGAAATTACATAGTTTTCCCAGCAACACTCAGGAACTAAGGAACGGTGTCATTTTTCACTGAGTAGACAGTGTAATCCAATGCAATATATGATCGCCAATCTCTTATCAGACTTAAACCTTCTCTTCTTCCCCAGCTCAGTCCTGCCTCCGGAAAACCTGTAGCAGGAAGGAAGGTGCTATTACTCTGTGCACTGGTCCTACCCCTCCCTCCCCTCTTTCCTCCCTTCCTCCTGGCCTCTGTCTGTCCCTCCCTTCCTTCTTCCCTCACTCTCTCCCTCCCCACTCCCTTCCTTCCTTTCTTTGTCTGTCTCTTTTCCTATTTCCCCTACATTCACCAAGCCACCTGGGCTCAAAGTTTGGGTGGTCAGGAGGTTAAAGGGCATTCTACTGGACTGATATAGTTATAATCTTGTAACGGAGTCCCTGGGTGTGGCAGATTCCAAATGCTGATTATTTTGCCCGTGGGCAAACCGTGGTGGGTTCTTTGAAGTTCACCTATTGGAAGCCCCATCCCTAGATTCCTGAGGGGGTCGTATATCTCAGCTGGCCCCTTTTGATGCTTGCCTCAGCCCCTGGCTTCTGACAGCCACTCCACACTAACTCCATCTGTTGGGTCACTTAATTCTACACAGTGCTCTTGGAAAACTCCTTTTCAAGGTGAAACAGGCTCAGTTTCTTTAAATATAGCTCTCCTCTGGTTTATGGAAAACAGGACTTGGGGCTCTGGAAGAAACGACCATGCTCCAAGCCCCCCCTCTTAGCTTGTTGCCTCGTTGCCACAGATGGCTCAGTAAGCCTCTTCCCTCTAGATTTCTCAAGCAGGTATTGGGTACCAGACACTACATCTGTGGATACCCCAAGATTACCAGATCCTCCCCAATTCATTTTTCTCACTTAGCATGGTGCTTTGGGGCTGGGGGTGGGAAGAGGAGCAGCTATGAGGTGCTCTCATGCTGTAAACACCTTCTCTCAAGAAAACCATGCTCCGCTGTCTCAATTTTCAAGCCTCTTTTTATATGTACTTGAGATAACAATAACAATGTATGAGCGGTCATAGGACTTTTTTTTTAGATTTTTTTTTTTAAGATTTTATACATTTATTTGAGAAAGAGAGAACACAAGCAGGGGGAAGGGCAGAGGGAAAAGCGGACTCCCCTGCTGAACAGGGAGCCCAACATGGGGCTCAGTCCCAGGACCCTGAGATCATGACCTGAGCCAAAGGCAGAAGCTTAACTGACTGAGACACCCAAGCATCCCTTTTTTAGCTATCATATTAGTAAGATCCATATAAATGATAGAACTTCTCTTTAGACTGTGCTTTTTGAAATCCTTGATTTTCTGTTGTGGAGACTCAACTGAGATTAAGACAAGAAAAATAAGGGCGCCTGGGTGAGTCAGTCAGTTAAGCATCTGCCTTGGACTCAGGTCATGATCCCGGGGTCCTGGGATCCAGCCCCACATCTGGCTCCCTTCTCGGCAGAGGAGTTTGCTTCTCCCTCTCCCATTGCCCCTCCCCCCTTCTCCTGTGCACTCTCTCTCTCTCTCTCTCTCAAATAAATAAATAAAATCTTAATAAAAGAGACAAGAAAAATATGTTGTATACATACAACAAAATTATATGGCAGGCATGGTAGAAACTTCTTATGACAAATTTCTGATAAATAAAACATTAATCATGATATAGTCAAAATTTAATGAGAGGGGCGCCTGGGTGGCTCAGTGGGTTAAGCCACTGCCTTCGGCTCAGGTCATGATCTTGGGATCCTGGGATCGAGCCCCACATCGGGCTCTCTGCTCAGTGGGGAGCCTGCTTCCCTCTCTCTCTCTCTCTCTCTCTGCCTGCCTCTCTGCCTACTTGTGATCTCTACCTGTCAAATAAATAAATAAATAAATAGATAGATAGATAAATAAATAAATAAATTTAATGAGAGTATAGATTGAACACTTGAGCTTCTGAAAAAATATATATATAATTTACTTTTTAGACTCCATCAGCAAATTATGAGTACTGATATTAGGTAACCCTACTAGATTGAGCATTGCTCTTTTAGTTTCAATACTTTCACACATGAAAATGGTATTTTATTAGCAGTACTTTCACTTCTCTGGTAATCCTGCCTTTTAAGTGGCATCCATTTACAGCACATAAAAAACTGAGTCATTGGGAATGCTCAGTCTGAAACTGCCCTAGTCAAAATGAAGCATTTAATGAGAATATTTTTCTAGTAGTTTTTTTTTTTTCTTAAACAATTTTATTGACCCTTGGGGTGGATTGGTAACTCTGGAAATCTGGGCCCAAATCATGCCACATTTGGCTTATGTTCTAAAACTCTGGGCCTTGACTTTTTCTGTATTCTGTGTGCAAGGGAGCACTAAACTCCCTTCTCAATTCAGTTCTGGCTCCAGTGTGAGCACAGCCTGTGTCAGTTCCATGTCAGGTCCAACTCTTTCTGTTCTGTGAGTATCACTGTAGTGAGTCCCCTCACCCTGGTGGCCCCAAGGCTTCCTCTTGCCCAAGGGCTGCAATTCATTTGCAGCTTCTCCCAAACTTACAGAACCAGCTCCATCACCTCATACCTCAGCATTGGGCACCAACCATTCAGAAGGCCACTCTGTAGACATCGAGGAATCAGGTCTAAGACATCACCCTCAGTTGATTACCCCATGGAAAAGGTGAACAAATGTGCCACTAGAGCTTCTTTAGCATTGTACCCTACCTGGCCCAAATATTTTAACCTTCATTTAGTGTATTTTGGTACCCACATTTCTTGGGGCAGACACTTGCCACCCTGGGAAGGAATTTCAAGTCACAGAGCATTGAGAGGCGGGTTAAAATGCCTTTTTATTCTGGCAGTTGGTATAAAACTGTCAGTTGATCCCCAAGTTCCTCTTCCTCAGAAGTTTCATCTTCATAGGGTTCTTCCTCCAAGTTTCTAAGTTTTAATAATCTCAACCTTTCTTCTTTGTTTCCACAGCCTAAGGATATTAGCTGTTGCCTGCCATTGTACCTTTGTGGTACCTTCCAATTCTCTTTTTAATCTTTTGTTAACTAGTTAACAACTTTCTATCTAGTTAGCCATTCTGTGTGTTAAATTATTTTTCCTTTAAATAACTGGTAAGATTGTCTTTGGCCTGGACTCTGACAGAGACATTCAGAAAAAAAGACAGTAGCAAAAATATGGACATATTATCTTGGTTGAAAATAAAGAGACAGGGATGCCTGGGAGGCTCCGTGGGTTAAGCTTCTGCCTTCAGTTCAAGTCATGATTCCAGGGTCCTGTCATGAAAGACCTTGTCTGGTTCCCTGCTCAGTGGGGAACCTGCTTCTCCCTCTGCTTGCTGCTCCTCCTGCTTGTGTTCTCTCTCTCTCTCTGACAAATAAATAAATAAAACCTTTAAAAAATAAAATAAAGAAAGGTCCAGATAGTTGACATTTACTCATGTATAAGAACTTTTGAGTTAGATTTGGATTTTGTATTATAATATTATAGAATAACATCTTATAAAGTTGAGAAGATGAAGATGGCATAAGTCAAAATTATGGTTTTTGATAGGTGCTAAGGACTGAAGACTCTCCTCCCCAAATGCACATATTAAGGCCTTAATCCCCACTACGATGGCATTTGGAGATGGGGCTTTGGGAAGTAGTTAGGCTTAGATGAGGTCACAAGGGTGGGATGCTTGATGAGATTAGTGACTTTTTAAAAATTTATTTATTTATTTATTTATTTATTTATTTAAAAGATTTTATATATTTATTTGACAGTGAGAGATCACAAGGAGGCAGAGAGGGAGGCAGAGAGAAAGGAGGAAGCAGGCTCCCCACTGAGCAGAGAGCCTATGCAGGCCTCGATCCTGGACCCCGGGATCATGACCTGAGCTAAAAGCAAAGACTTTAACCCACTGAGCCACCCAGTTGCCCAACTTTTTTTTTTTTTTTTTTTTTAAATAGGCTTCTTGATCAACATGGGGTTTGAACTCATAATCTTAAGATTGAGAGCCATGTGCTTTACCACTGAGTCAGCCATGTGCCAGAGATTAGCGCCTTTTTAAGAAGAGATACCAAATCATTTCATCTTTCTCCCTGACACGTGAGGACACATTGAAAAGGCAGCTGTCTGTAAACCAAGAAGAGAGCTCTCACCAGAAACCAACCATGCTGGTACTCGACCTTGAACTTCCCAGCTTCTAGAACTCTGAGAGAATAAATATTGATGGTACCTCACCCACTGTATTTTGTTAAGGCAGCCTAAACAGTTCGTTACAAATCTGTTCTCATCCCATGCAGCAGTTTCTATTCCATTTGAAGTAACAGTTGACTTATTTCACTCAGCACAATACCCTCTAGTTCCATCCATGTCAGAGAAAGACAATTATATGATCTCCCTGATATGAGGAGGAATTTGAGAGGCAGGGTGGGGAGTTTGGGGGGTAGGGAAGGAAAAAAATGAAACAAGATGGGATCGGGAGGGAGATAAACCATAAGAGACTCTTAATCTCACAAAACAAACTGAGGGTTGTTGGGGGGTGTGGTGGTAGGGATAGGGTGGCTGGGTGATGGACACTGGGGAGGGTATGTGCTACGGTGAGTGCTGTGAAGTGTGTTAGCCTGATGATTCACAGACCTGTACCCTGGGGCAAATAATACATTGTATGTTAATAAAAATAATTTTGAAAAAAAGAAAATCATAAGGAAAAGGAAAAAAAATGTAATGGTTGGTGAATTAAGTAATGAATGAAAACATTTTTAGGGAGAAATCCAAAGGAGAAGAAATGTTTGCCCTGCTCATTGGATAAGAGAAATTCTATGGTCTGGAATGCCAAAAACCAAAGTGACTCTTATGACTCATTAATTTAAAACACCATGATATTTCATTCACGTATAAAACCATTAACCTTGTGATATAGTCTTCCAGAGTAGTGTGAAACTTTCCCAGATCATCCTACTTTCTCATATGAACCACTTCAGTGACCAAGATGCTATAAGAACTTACTGAAAAACAAATGGAAAAGGTGAACTAATGTGCCACTAGAGCTTCTTTAGCATTGTACCCTACCTGGCCTAAATATTTTAGCCATAATTTACTGTATTTTTTGGTACCCACATTTCTTGGGTCAGACACTTGCTACCCTGGGAAGGAATTTCAAGTCACAGAGCATTGAGAGGCAAGTTAAAATGCCTTTTTATTCTGGCAGTTGGTATAAAACACTATTCCATTAAAGGAGATATCAGGAAATAGAACACTCTGAAAGCCAAAAGAAGTACTTCTAGAGTTACTATTATCCAGAAACTTTATTACTGACTCAACTAAACAGGAATAAGTTTTCCAAACCCCTGCAAACCCCCTGAGAGGAGAAACATGACAAAGCAGGTCTTGAAGTATGAACAGGAACATACAGGATAAAATGCTTGATTAAAGGAAAATAACATGTAAATGAGAGATACACCATAACAAATGAGCAAACACTTATGAGTACACATTTAGATTTGTAACATATCCAGCTACTGAAGAAGAGTTGATGTAGCATGAGGTCTTCCGAGAAGTCTTTGGTTTTGCTGTTGCTGGTTTGGGGAGATAGCAGAGCAAAGAGAATGTGATTTTGCAGTTGTGATTATCTCACTTGGATTTTAATTTTTATATTTAAATCTATGTTTGGGGTCATACTAAGGTATAGTCTGTAATACTATAAGTTTTTTTTCTTACATCTGAGCTAAATCAGGTAGTTTCCTACTTTTTTTCATTTCTAAGAGAGCTCCATCTAGAGCTATGACTTCACAAATATGGAGATGGAGAAATACAGAAAAAATAAAATGCAGAAATGAAGAAGCTATTTCTATAGTAATGCCATTGCTTCCCAAGATCTTAAAATTATTTTTGGAATTTTATAAGACAATCTTTTCCTTATTAAATCATTCTCACTTCTCCCTGATCTGGGATCTTGTCAGTTGGAAATTGGCACCCTTGATATAAATATTTCCATAGCTATTGTATAGCAGTTGTTTGGCAGGGTGAATTATTAATAATTTTATTTTAAATGACTAATAGATTCAAAAGTATGGATATTACCTGCTCCTTAGTACCACACACAAAAATAAGGGGCCTTATTCTACTTAAGATTTAGATTGTGCCTAGCATCTTCCATGACTAGGCAATGTGTCACTCTGCCAAAACTAGATTGTGGGAAAGAGCAATCCTAGGGTCAAAAGAGAATGTGTAACAAAGAAGGATCTGAGCCTTCTTTGTACATTTGTATATTCCAGTTGCTAAACGGTCAATAATTCAAAAGTTTGTTTCCAGATATAAATTATCAAGAAATTACCCAGGTTTTAGAGATCCTCAGGATCACATTAGCCTGAAGTAGGAGGGCAGGATTACCTAAATCATGGAATGTATGAATAAATACAAAAATATAAATGTCAGGCCTGACCACCAGTTGCTTATCTGAGGCAAGTAAGGAAAATGCAATCTACTTACTGAAAACTTTTGTGACGTACTATTCCTCTTAAATGATATTAACTGTTATTTATTATATATATGTATATATATATATATGTATATGTATGTGTATATGTATATGTATATGTATATGTATATATATATTGATGTGTATGTGTATATATATATGTATGTATGTGGTGCTTCTCCTTATTTCTTTATTTGCTTATTTATAGTAAAATAACACAAAAGGATGCTTAAAATTGAGGGAAAAAGTCACCTGCAATTCCAGAAAGTAACCTATTATTATTTTGTTTATTTCATTCAGGTTACTTTTGTGTGTGTGTGTATATATATATATATATATATATATATATATATATAGTACATATAGTACATAATTTTAATCTTAGCGAAATACATCTTTTAATTTTAATATCAAAATTTATTGAATGAAATTTATTGAATAAAATCCCATGTGAATATAACATATCCCATAATGATATATTTTGCATACTATAACTTAAACACGTTGTTAGAAAACAAGTCTTCACCTGGGTGGCTCAGTCATTGTCTGCCTTTGGCTCAGGTCATGATCCCAGGGTCCTGGGATGGAGCCCCATATCCGTCTCCCTGCTCAGCATGAAGCCTGATTCTCCCATTCACACTCCCCCTGCTTGTGTTCCCTCTCTCGCTGTGTCTCTCTCTGTCAAATAAATAAATACAATCTTAAAAAAAGAAAACAAGTCTTCTGATTTATTTTTTTATTAGAAACAATGATTCTATGAATACCTTTATTCACACACCTGTTGGAATTGCAGTTTTTAAGTCCTACCAAACACAGCAAAGATAAAAGCCTATAATGAGAATCAAGTCGATAGCTTGAAACTCATTAATACAGTAATGGTTAGCCATGGTAAATTAGCCAGACTTGCTAATGTATTCTTCATTGGTTAAGTTGGTGTTTTTTTGTTTGTTTTTAATATGACCTTCAAAAAATTATAAGAAAAGAGCAGGAGGCACTTTAGGGTGGTTCTACCTCCCAACTTAAATTTTTGATTCTAGATGGTTTCTCCTTTGCCTAAATGAGGGGTCTCTCAGGAGACCTCTGAGTAAATATGGTGACTGACCATTGTGGAAAACAAAACCGGGCAGCGGTAAGCTCTGAAATAAATGGACTTTCGAGGCAGGTTATTAGTGGGGCCATTGGATGATCTCAATGTGAATAGGAAAGGAAAACATAAACCAACAAGAATCAAGAAATCCACTGAAGAGAGTGAGGGCCTGAGGTAAGAAAAACAAATTCTATGAAGTTTTTCCTTCAGAGACTCTTCGATTCCATGACTAAAATGCTGCAAAAGGAAGTCAAAGGAAGAAAAGAAGACCTTGGTTACATTTTAGAATCTCCAACTGCTGTTCAAGTATTCAGAGTGAGGAGAGGAAGTGTATTTTGTCTGAGTGTAAGAAAAATCAATTTTGATTCACTTGGGACTATTTAAAACAGACATTTGGCTACTTCGCAGTGACTTGAGACCAACAAAATCTGTTTTTGCCAGTTTATCATTAGCTCAATTTGAAGCAAGCTGCCAAAATATTACTTTAATGGATTTTTATTGGTCAGTTTCAACTCCAGGTTAAATACAGATATATAAATTCATTTAACCTCAATTTGTTCTTATTTGTAGTATACATATGGCCCATATAAATTTTTTTAAATCTTCCAGGCCCTGAACATATTTTTAAGATAAGTTGAACTTGTTGACTAATTTTTTCCAAGAAGGGTTACCATGGATTTTTGAAAATAAATTTAAATGTGCCCACAAAAATAGGACATTATTCAGATACTCTTCCTGGTCCTCTCTTGACTCTTTCCAAAACAAAAATTGAAACTTAGCTTGACCTCTTGTACCATGGTTTTTACTATGTATTCCAAAACTAAATTATATTATCACAAATAAAACATTCAATAAAACAGCTGCCATGGAAAACTGGTTTTGAATGGGGCATTCCAGAGTTTAGCTGTATCTTTAGCACCAACATCAGATAAAGCTTAAGCTATTATAGGGTGCTTGGTGCTCTGATGGACAATTTTTATGTTTCTCCTCCTCCATCCCTTACCCCTCCTCCCTCTCCTTCTCCTCCATTACTTCCTCCTCCTCATTCATCTTTTACAATTTTTATTCCGACTAAGTTGGTCTTATTTAATATAATACTAAGTAATATCATTTGTTACCTAAATTGAGCTTCTACTGGAATTGAGAAAAATCTAACAGGAATTTTTTTATTAAACTAATGGTGTAGAAAGGGCAATTTAAGCTAACTCAATGGACTCCTACAAATTTTGACTCATACAAGAAGCCCCTTGACTGTTACTCATTTTGAGTTGGTTTTAATTTGTTCCCCCATCTCTCCTGCAACTGCAAGAGGCAGATTGCCATTATGCCACATGAAACCTCTTTGTCCAACCTCTGGCACTTGGGGAGCTCGCATGAGTTGACTGGGGTATCCAGGCTTTTGGGGTGCCCTCAGAAGTGGACTGGGGACTTCAGGCACTTGGGATGCTCACAGGAGGGGACGGTTCAGTGACTGGGACACTCACCCTTCATGCTGTTTTACTGATGGCACGTCAAAAGCCAGGATGGGGTCATTCACTGAAGTAGGGTTACATGCTTTTGTTTTTTTCTTCCTTCAGTGACGGGATAAAAATTTTTTTTTTTTTTTTTTTTTTTTTTTAAAGATTTTGTCTATTTATCTGACAGACTGAGATCAGAAGCAGGCAGAGAGGCAGGCAGAGAGAGAGAGATTGGGGAGGAAGCAGGCTTCCCGCCGAGCAGAGAGCCCGATGCGGGGCTCAATCCCAGGACCCTGAGATCATGACCCAAGCCAAAGGCAGAGGCTTTAACCCACTGAGCTACCCAGGCACCCCAAGAGTGTGTCTTTTAAAGGACAGTGGGAAAGGCATTGACAGGGAATATATTTTATGTGTATGGTATTTTCCCAGATATAATCAGGTCACCATCTCAGACACTGGATAATGTTACAGTAGACACTCATCTAACCTATAAGTATCAGATTTTGATGGTAACAGGACCTGTTGTAAGTAGCTAACAATTATGCAACAACATTTATTGCGTATCAAACATTATCAAAAAAGTACATCACCTGAACCTTGATGTGGTGCATTATTACCTGACTTTGTAGATGAGACATCTGGAGTTCAGATTAAAGAAGTTTAAGTAACTTGCTCAAGAACACAAAAGATAAAGATCAGGGTGGAGATACAACCCCAAGCTGTGAGGCTCTATCCTAACATGCTGTGATGAGCCTTGGTAATCTGTCTCTCTGTCACATCAAATAAAAATTTTTTAAAAATTATTTATTTATTTATTTTTAAGATTTTATTTATTTATTTGACAGAGGGTAGAGGGAGAGCACAAGCAGGGGGAGTGGCATGGAGAGGGAAAAGCAGATTCCCTGCATAACAGAAGCCCAATGTGGGACTCGATCCCAGCACCACAGGATCATGACCCGATGCAAGGCAGTTACTTAACCAACTGAGTCACAAACAGAAATTTTAAAATAACCTTGATTTTTCTATTTGTGGTTTTTAAGAATATAAAACTCAAGAGTTTGTTTATAAGGATGGGTTCAATCTCTTAAGCAGAAAGCATGATGTTATCTGAGAATTTCTGAGAGCAGTACATTCCTCAAAAAATTATTATGCCTGAGTTAACCTAAGGAGCTATAGTTAAGAAAAGCAAATGAAAAGACAAATGTGGTATCTGATCTGTGACCCCGCCCTGTAGTCAAAGGAACATCTTCCCTGGTTCTTAGTTGAATGGTGACTAATTATCAGTAATTGCTAAGTGCTAAATGCTTTGATTGTAAGGTATCATTTAATCAGTACTTTTTGCAATTTATAGATGAGACAGCAGAGGTGCAGGGAATTATGCAATTCACCAACTCTCGCACAGCTAACAGGTGGCAAAGTATTATCTACCTTGCAGTTATAAGGATTAAATATAGGGTACATAAAATTCCTGACACATAGTAGGCAAATAATAAATGCTATCTGTTATTACTGTAAATTGTCACATTTTACAAGTTCTAGTCTCCTTGTCAAAGCAAAACAGAGCCAAATACATTATGAAAATTAATGAAGGGACACCTCACCAAAGTAGAGTGGGGAGGCTAGAAAGGGGAACCCTACCACTCCAGATCAATTACAGGAAGAATTGTCAATTACAGGCTCCAACAGAGATGTCAGCTACAATCCCCCAAAGAAGAATCCTCAACAGGAAATAATCATCAATCTTAAGCATCCAAAGAAAAAGGTGTACATTGTATTCCCTACATGGAATTGACTACCCCTGCAACTCAGCCATGGAGAAACCATCATCACCCTAAACTACTTCAATGGGCTTTCCTTCAAAACAAACCCTCATCCTTCTTCTCTATGAAATAACAGTCCTCTTCTTTGTTTGTTGTATCTGAACCCTAGGCTGTCTCGAGTCTGGAGCTTATGCTTCTGGTACAAAGTAATGGTACCAAACTTTTCCAAGATAAATCTGGCACAAGAAAGACTGAATGTAATGGATGTCAATAACCCCAGAAGAGCGATATTTCCCACAAGAATGCTGATAACATTGGCAAGAAGCCATCACCCATTTGTGGCTTTGTGGTAGCAAATGCCAGTATGTTGGAGGGAGGAGGAGAACACGTAGGACACTCTCCTGGAGACTCCCCATCAAATGTGGGAGGACTGAGACTGAAATCTCATAGTAAATGGCTACAAATACTTAGTCAAATTTCAGTATGAATGTTACTGTGGCCCAGTTGGTATCTACATGCTTAAGTAGTCTAAGGACATTTGAGTTCTTAGAGACCCTTTTATAATATAAGTCAGCAGAAATATGTTGTGCTCAGATTAAATGAATATCCGAGCACAGTAACAACTCCTAAGGTATATGAAACTTGTATCATTAGAGAAAGAAATCATTTTAAATTTAGAAATGATCTATAAAGTCCATCTTTTTACATATAGAGTATAGAATACTGAGGTCCTCCGTTTTTTTTTTTTTAAAGATTTTATTTATTTATTTGACAGAGAGAGATCACAAGCAGGCAGAGAGAGAAGGAGAAGCAGGCTCCCCGCTGAGCAGAGAGCCTGATATGGGGCTCGATCCCAGAACCCTGGGATCATGACCTGAGCAGAAGGCAGAGGCGTTAACCCACTGAGCCACCCAGGTGCCCAGTCCTCCATTTTTTGAGATGATTCTCCTTTCTTCATTAGAAAACTGCAAACATTCCTGACCAGTTGGAAAGGGAATTCTTTGAGTGACTCCCCACTTCCCCCCAGATTTCCTAGCTAAGTGTACTTGACTACCCTTCTTTGTCTATCTTCATCATTTCCTGGGACTGTGACCTTCCCTTGATCTGAGCCAACTTCTCAAGCCTCCTCTTTTAAGACTTATGGCTGTGATAATGTATCTAAAGCATTTACTGCCATGCCTCTGCCGCTGTGTGGCCCAATTCTAGACTTTCTATGTAACAGAGGCTGTGAGCAGCAATCTTGTGTGAAGGCAGGGACCAGGTGGTTTATCTTGGTATGATGTTTGCGTAGAAAGCACATTGTTTTTATTTACATGTTCTGTTGATTGGAGGTGGCTTTGGGAAGGCTGTTGGAGATTGCCAAGGGACTAAAGGCCTTGACCATTTTTCCCAATTTAGTGCGAGTAGCAAATATTTCAAAGTTTGTTGAAATTTATCTTATCCGTTTATCGTGATACAGGAGACTTAAATTTAAAAATTTCACAGGGAGCATGAAAGGAATGATAGAAAATATACTGGTCAGCTTTCAGCTAATAGAATTTCACTGATTTTTTTTTTTTTTTAATCTGAATAGAAGAGTGGAGCATGAACAGGAGTGTCACTGTTACTTAATCTCTCATCTGTTGATTCCAGTGGAGGTTTTATGCTTAACTACTGCATTTACTCAGGTGACTTATGTGAACTGATGGCTATAACCGAGTTACAGGGCAGACTTGCTGTGTCAATATCTGCCCAGTCCTTCCTTTATCATGTAGCTGCAGTGGGATTTGAGTTGTGTCATCCTCTTCTCCAGCTCTAGTGGTGAGCCCTCATTGTTCTGAGGCAATCAGAACAATCCCTTATCTCTTGGTCACAGTATGCTTTTTGGATGGCTAAGGAATCCAGGCAGAAACCAGTCCACACATGCCCCAGGGGACTGAATCAGAAGCAAGCATGCCACAAGAAGAAACCAGTTGGAATGGAACTCAGACCTTTCTTTTTGATGCCTTCTTTCACCCTGCATGTGAACAAGGTAGAAGGTACCCAGGAGTTCTAGAATCTTCCACGTAGCAGGGGAGGCTGAAGATAAAGCTGGCACGTGGAGGACAGAAGCTAGAGAATCAATCACAAACAAGCAGGGTGTGAATCCTGACCAAATCAAGCCTGAAGTTTATCCTTCTGGGCCTTCAGCTGCATAAATAATAATAAACAACCTGAGTTGACTAGACCTGATACTTTTCTATTATGTGCATCGAAAAACACAATAACTATTACATGAGCATACAACCAATGCCATTTTAGTGTGCTTTCAGAAGAATAATATGCTATCTTATCTTGGGTGAGGAACTTTGGGATTTGTTTTCAAGAATTTGCATATATCGCTTCGTTAATATTTATAATGGTTAGTGCAGCAGGAGTACCTAGTTTTAGGATTATCTTTGCTTCAAAAGGAGATTGTGATACAGAGAAATTGAACATTTTGTTGCAATCCACTCCCTAATTATGTAAAGTTAAATTAGAGAAGAGGGTGTGCAGGAAAACAGAGGGGGAAAGTTGAATAACACACAGCCATTTAACGGGGGGGGGGGGGGGAATCATAAATGGAAAAAAACATTTTATTTCACTTCTCATGTTACCAAGTTAAAGAAAAAACATATGGGTTAGATTTCATAGAGAGAAAACATTTATGGCTTTAGTCTCATTTCAATACTTCAAACTCCACCGTAATTAAACTCTTTCAAAGCTTATTACACTGACGTGAGAAGGAGCATACAGACCTAGCCGAAAGTTGGATGCAAAGGAGGATTACCAGTAAGATGATAAGATGATGAACTCATTAATATCTTCTTTATTATTCCCATTTTGGAGATTTGTCAAGTTCCCATATCATTAGGAATAAGAATGAAGAGGTTTTTGTTTCGTTTGTTTTGGTTTTTGTTTTTTGTAATCCATTAACTAACTATGAGCTAGTTAAAGGAATCCTGGCAGACAGTGGCATTCCTCCCCAGTCTGGGAGAATAATCCAGGGTCGTTCTCCATCATGAACAAGATAAACCTGGATCAGGGGCTGTGGCTAACACCATGTCAGCTTCCAGTTTTTAGTTTCAGCACTGACTGGAGCCACAGAGCTATGCTGTAAGCCTGGGTGAGTCATGGTTCTTTAGTGGATAGTTGTTTCATTGCTGGAACTTTCCATCTTTCAAATGTCAAAATTAGAGTGCACAAAGGTCCCAAGAGTTAAAGGAATGCGCTCTCACTTAAAGCTTAGCATTTATGCGGATTAACAAGAGAAGGAGTATTCTCCAGAGTACTAACATGCTCTCATCTGATAAAGCATGGGCAGTTTGAGACAAGCAGACATGTGGCATTCTCAGTCTTTTTCTTAGTTGCAAAATATTGAGCCTTGGTTTGTGGTCAATATCTAGATTGCTCTCTTGCTGTCTAAGTTTGCCATGGTAAATTATTTTCTCATTTATATTAAGTGGCATTGTATCTTTTGGAAGGCTCTTCCGATTTCCTTCATAAGAAAAACTGTTACTTAAGACAATTTCCTCACTCTAGTGCCTCTAAAATGGAAGCACTGATTTTTAAAAGACATTAAGATCTTTTATGTTTGGCCACATGTAATTTTTTTTTAAGATTTTATTTACTTATTTGTCAGAGAGAAAGAGAGAGAGAGAGACAGCACACAAGCAGGGGGAACAGCAGGGAAAGGGAGACACAGGCTCCCGCTGAGCAGAAAACCTGATGTGGGATTCAATCCCAGATCCCTGGGATTATGACCTGAGCTGAAGCAGACTGTTAAACAAATGAGCCACCCCAGTGTCCCTGGCCATATGTGATTTTGAATCATCATATTAATACTGATTATGAATAACTTCCAGATTGATTAAGTTACCTACTACTACATTCAATGACATTTGTCCTCTGTATACCTTAAGCCCCTGAAAGACACTGTCATTTATGTATAAAAAGCTTGTAATAAAATGCCTGTATTATTCTGTAAATAATCAGACATTATTTTTTAAAATTTATATATTTATTTGAGGGGTTTAAAGGGGTGGAGGTAAGAGGTAAAGAGAATCCAAGCATAGGGCCAACTCAGGGGTCTGTCTCATGACCCTGAGATCACAACCTGTGTGGAAACAAAGAGTAGGACACTTGACTCTACCACCCAGGCACCCCATAGACACTGTATTTCTTGTCCCTGACCTTGACCAAAAAGATTTCATTACTTTATGGCTCATTTCTGGGTTTCCTTAACACATTATTTTTTTAGTGTTTCATTTGGGCAGGAACAATACCCTCAACACTTTGAAAATACTTTCTTAAGGTCCCACCACATGAAAAGCTAGTCATGTGCATACTGTCAAATCAGATTTCATAAACTCACAAGTATGAGGTTCATATTTTAGAGGGCTTTGTTGAAACCATTAGGAGCAATATGGAAAGCTCACAGTTTCTTCTAGGCTTTTATGAAGATCTCCATATTTGTCTAAGTTGACTCATTGTCAGCAAATCAGAGAAAGGAACAACAGGTTGTACACACTCTGTCTATTGACAAAAGGTTTTGATGTGGGTGGGGGATTACCTTTTTTTTTTCCCAGTGTGTGTGTTATGGTATAAAAGAGGGGCACAGAGATAATCTAGTAAGACGTCAGGCACTCTTTGTGACTTAGATTTGGCAGGTGAAGAGATTATAATTTTTCCTTCCTGTGTTTTCAGGCTTTACTCCATTTGTAGTATCTGGCCATGTGTACACATGTAGTTCCTTCATGGCAATGTCAAAATTGAGATTCTTTTCCTCATGCCCTCACCAATTACATAAGAGAAGGAGACTGAAAATTTTGAAACTAACGCATAAAAATAGAAATTAAAAGGATATCAATTCTCGTTTATCTCTAAAAAAATGTAAAACAGCAAAATAGTTTTATTTAAAAATAATTTCATCCATAAATCAAAGTATCCTAACTCAATTTTTATTTTCATCATTTATTGATGAATATTCACAAATGTTTATGCATAAATAGGACAAAATTGTGAGCAAGCAATGCATGTTTCCTTCCCCTATAAATTTTTTTTAAAGATATTTTTTATTTATTTGACAGAGAGAGAGAAGTCACAAGTAGGCAGAGAGAGAGGGGGAAGCAGGCTCCCTGCTGAGCAGAGAGCCCGATGCGGGGCTCCATCCCAGGACCCTGAGATCATGACCTGAGCCGAAGGCAGAGGCTTTAACCCACTGAGCCACCCTGGAGCCCCCCCCCCCATAAAATTTTTAAGGATTTTTTCTGCCTATGTAATATTTTGCCTAATTGATGAGCCATAATTTATGACTCCTGCGAAGTCAGACATGTAAGTTTTTATAAGATTTTGCTCTAATGGGTACTGTTAGGATTAGCAGGTACATTCATAAATCTTTTGCTTTTTCAAAAATAAATTTCCAGGAGAAAAGTTACTAGATCATAGTGAAGATAATTTTGTCTTTTTTGATTATGCATGTTCACTTTTATTAGATAATGCCAAATAGTTTTCCAAAGTGGTTATGAAATTTTACTAACTCAACAGCAGCATATGAGTTCCTATTTCTTCATATCTTTAATGGCACTTAGTATCGTCACTCTTACATTTTAACCCTTTTGGTGGAAGTATTTCATTGTATTTATAGTTTGCATTTTCCTTATGATTAATAGAGTTGAGCATCCTTGTACATATTTATTGGTCTTTGGTTTTATTCTTTTGTGATTTGCCTGTTGAAATCTCTTTTCCATTTTTAAAAATTGAATTGATTTCCCTCTTATTAATAATTTGTAAGTATTATTAGCAATTTGTAAGCATTTATGCATTTGAAAATGGCATCTTTGAAGTTTATATGTTTTATATATATCTTCTCCCATTCTGTGACTTTTCTTTTCGATTTATATGATCTATTTGGATCCACAGAAGTTATAATTTTAAGTGAAGATAGTTTTCATCTTTCCTAATACAATTTCTAAGAAAATTGCTTTAATTAATTAATTTATTTATTTTATTTATTGAGAGAGTGTGAGCAAGGGGAAGTGGCAGAGGGAAAGGCAGAAGCAAACTCCCTGCTAAGCAGGGAGCCAGATGTGGGACTCGATCCCGGGACCTTGGGTTAATGACCTGAGCCAAAGGCTGATGCTTAACCCACTGAGCCACCCAGGTGCCGCAATGTCATCTCAGTTTATTATGTTCTGATCCAAAATTGTACTTGAAGATTTCTGGTAATGCCTTCCAGGTAGTCACCACTTCCAGGGAAAAAAAAACAAAAGAAAAAAAAAGGTCCCAAAGCAATGTAAAAGGAAAGATCTGTAGCCACAGCTATCAATCACCCAGGAGAACCCACCACATCATTCCCTGTTGTGTCAGTTGGTGGAACATACCAAAACATTTGGAGTGGATTAAATAGGTGATGTAGGTAGACTTCACAGCTCAAAAATATCCATTTCTGCCACATTTCTTGCTACCCTTTTACTAGAGTTAGTTGTCATATTAGAGGAGCTCAAGCATTCTCTCCAGTGAGTCACAGGGCAGTTTGGGTGTGCCTTCTAGGGAAAAGGTCACTGCCTGAAAAGCTTGTAATCAGGAACTGCATTGACAGAGTATGGCCCAGTTCCTTGTCAGATGCTTTGCCTCAGCTGATTTGACTATGAGCACTCAAAGGAGACGAATAAGCTCCCAGGGCATAGAGTTTAAACATGAGCACATTTTGTGCCATCATTCCAATAAACAAAACAAAAAAAGGAAATTCCTCTAGGGAACAATTTTCAATTTAGGGTGGATGATTTTGCCCAACATTTTTTTTAAGATTTTTAAAATTTATTAATTTGAGAGAGACTGGGAGAGAGAGAGCACAAGCAGGGGGAAAGATAGAGAGAGAAGCAGACTCCCTGCTGAGCAGAAAGCCTGATGTAGGACTCAATCCCAGGACCCTGGGATTATGACCTGAGCCAAAGGCAGACACTTAAACAACTGAGTCACGTAGGTGCCCCTTGCCTAACATTTCTCTCAGTTTTAAGCATCCCTAGGCTCACATGTATTTTATGGAATTGCAAGTCCATGAAAAATGCTCTATGGTCTCTGTAATCCATTTCTTACATAAATGTGGGGACCATACACGTGGTGAATCTTGCAGAGACAAAACACCAATATTTAGACATCTGAATCTTACTCCTCAGTAGATTTTGAGAGCTGTATTTACACTGGGTGAATGATCTGGTGCTATCCAGAGGAAGGAAAAAACACCATTACAGGCGGAAGAGGCAAAGGCCCAGAAAACAAGGGAAAGACAGAATCATGAGTAACTGGGACATGGAACAAGGTGGAAAATGTGAAATTACAGGGCTGGACAAAGACATTACCAAATTTTTATTTTGTGAAAAGATCATATTTTGCCAATTGAAAACCAAACAACCACGAACAATGTTCAGCTCACAAGCATGACTTCCCCTTGGAAAGCCTACTTTTTCTTCTCCCCCTGCCATCTTTGTTGAAATATAATTGACATATAACATTGTGTAAGTTTGCATCATGATCATTTGATGCAAGTATATATTATAAAATTATTACCACAATCAGGTTAATTACTCTCTTTATCAGTTCATGTAGTTTGATTGTGTGTGGGTGTTGAGGACTTCCAAGATTTACTCCCTTAGGGACTTTCAAGTATAGAATACAGTATTATTAAGTATAGTCACCATTTTATATATTAGATCCCCAGAACTTACTCATCTTATAACTGGAAATTTGTACCTTTGGCTAATAGCTCCCCCTTTACCCCGAGCCCCCTGTTAACCACCAATGTACTCTGCCTATGGGTTTGACTTTTTGAGATTCCCCATATAAATGAGCTTTTACAGGATTTGTCTTTCTGTTTGTCTGATCTACTTTTCTTAGTATAATGCTTTCATGATTTATCCATGTTATCACAAAAAGCAGGAGTTCCTTCTCTCTTTTTTTCTTCCTCTTCTTTTTATGGTTGAATAATACTCCATTGTGTGCGTGTGTGTGTGTGTTTACTGTATTTTCTTTACCCATTCATCCACTGATGGACACTTACGTTATTTTTATGTCTTGTGTATTGTGAAAAAAACTGCAATAAATCTGGGGTGAAAATACCTCTTTGATATAGTGATTTTATTTCTTTCCAATTTGTACCTGAAGTGGAATTACTAGATCATATGGTAGTTCTTTTTAAAATTTTTTGAGGCATCTTCACATTGTTTTTCATAGTGGCGACACTAATTTACATCCTTACCTCCCTCCTTGCTCTGTCCCCCTAAGCTAACTGCCTTCATAGTATTGTGTGTAGGATTAATTATACCACACTATATTTTAATATTTAATTCCCTATTTGTTTCCTTCATTACACTGAAAAACTTGAAGGAAGAAACTATTCTATTATGTTCCCAGTAGTGCTTGGCATATAGTAGGTTCTTAATAAAAATGAACTGAAGGTGGGGTGCCTGGGTGGCTCAGTGGGTTAAAGCCTCCGCCTTCGGCTCAGACGATAATCCCAGGGTCCTAGGATCGATCCCCGCATCAGGCTTTCTGCTCAGTGGGGAGCCTGCTTCCCTCTCTCTCTCTGTCTGCCTCTCTGTCTACTTGTGATCTCTGTTCAAATAAATAAATAAAATCTTCAAAAAACATGAATTTAAGGAATAAATTACAGAAAAAAAAAAAGAAGTTAGAGCTTTCAGATACAAAGGCCATGTTCACAATAGTAAGAGAAGGGGCATGTGCACAAGAAGAGAACAGAGTGAGATGATTGAGAGTTGTGTCCTACAACTTTAATGAATTTATCAGTTCTATTAGTCTTTTGGTTGATTCTTAAGGTTTTTTTTTTTTTATACAAACTATCATATCATCTGCAAATAGTAAGTTATACTTGTTCCTCACTGGACACATGAAAAGATAGCCAACATCACTAATTATCAGGGAAATGAAAATTAAAACCACAATGAAGTATCACTTTACACCTGTCAGAATGACTAAAATAAGAGACACGTGAGATAACAAGTATTGTTGAAGATGCGAAGTAAAAGGAACCCTTGTGCACTGTAGTAGGAATGCAAATTGGTGCAGTCACTATGGAAAACAGTATGGAGGTTTCTCAAAAAATTACAGATGTAATTTTCATATGACCCAGTAATTCATGGCTGGGTATTTATCTAAAGAAAATGAAAACACTAATTCAAACAGGTATATACAACCCTACATTTATTGCAGTATTATTTACAATAGCCAAGATATGTAAGCAATCCAAGTGTCTGTCCATAGATGAATGGTTCAAGAAGGTGTGCAATACATATATGATGGAATATTACTCAGCCATAAAAGTAACGAAATATTGTCATATGCAACAACATGCTAGACCTAGAAGGTATAGTGTTAAGTGAAATAAGTCAGTCACAGTCACATACCATATGATTTCACTCATATGTGGAATTTAAGAAATAAAATAAATGAACAAAAAACACACAAAAGATAGATTCTTAAATACAGAGAACTGGAGGCTAACAGGGAGGTGGGTAGGGGGTCGGGGAAATAGGTGAAGGGGATTAACACTTACCGTGATGAGAACTAAGTAATGTATAGAGTTGTTGAATCACAATATTGTATACCTAAAACTTAATATAACACTGAATGTTAATTATTCTTCAATAAAGAAAGAAAATATCTTATTCTGAAATGCAAATCAAAGGATTATATATCTGTACATATTTAACAAGAAATGGGCATGGCTATGAATAAAACTTTAAAACTCCACAAGAGTTATAAAATTGAAAAACTTTAGTAAATGCAGAGACACAGTTCTCCTCAAAAGGAAAATTTGGTATGTTAAACATGACAATTATTCATAAATTAAACTATGATTAAAAATATAATTAAATGGGGATACGCTTGCATAGATTAATTCTCAAAATAATACCAAGTTTTTCTGTAGAAACATAAACATATGAAAATATCCAGAAAATTTTTGAAGCAGTTAAGTATTGAATAGCTATCAGAAATTAAAAATGTATTATGAAATTTCAGAGATTAGAGTGGTTTATTTCTAGAGGATACAGAAGAGTTGAGCAAAATAAAAGTCTAGAAATAGGCACTAATCAATGAGAGATTGAAAACTAATAGAAAGTGATCAAAGGATATGATGAAACATTTCAGAGGAAAAGAAAGAAAATGGCTGATAAACATATAGAAAAATATTCAATTATTCCATTAATAAATATAAATTAATATAATACTGTATCTTTTTAAAAAAATTCAGAAAACAAAAATTATAGAGATTGAAGAACTAATCAGTAATCTTGGTGAGGATATTGGTCAATGGGTTTTCTTACACATTGTTGATGGGATGCTAAAGTGTTTGTAGTATTTCTGGTGGACATTTTGGCAATAGTTTCAAAAATGAAAATATATGCTCCTTTTCATTCAGCAATCTCATTATTAACAGTTTTTTTTTTCATTGCTTATTTGCATCTCTATTTAATCATTAATATTTAACAATAAAAATGGACACATTTCTTTTTTCATTGTCATAAACAATGTCAGTATGAACAGTCTGGTAAGTAAGTCTTTGCATACTTAATGCTTATTTCCTTAGAAAAAAATTACTGTAAGTGAAATTGCTGAGTCAAATACCGATCAAGAGGCATACACATTTTACGGGACACCTGGGTGGCTCAGTTGGTTAAGCACCTGCTTTCAGCTCAGGTCATGATCCCAGGGTCGTGGGATGGAACCCTGCATCAGGCTCCTTCGCTCAGCGGGGAGCCTGCTTCTCTTTCTACTCCTTCTCCCCGCTTGTGCTCTCTCTGTCTCTCTCATTCTCAAATGCATTAAAAAAAAAAAAAAACTTAACCAAAAAAAAAAAGAAGCATACATATTCTAAAAGCTTTTGATACACCCTGGAGCAAGAACATTTGTATTCAAGTTTCATATGTTTGTAAAAAATAAATTAGCAACTAACATGGCGACATACTCTATCTATAAAAATTCAAATAAAGGACTGATTATATCTGAAGGCAGGCTGCCTTCCATAACTGTCAGCCTGTGCCTGACAGAGGTGGAGAGACTTCTCTGGGTCCAAATCAGACTTGGTGCTGAGTGCTTTGGGCTTACCCGTGTCTACTGTACTTTATGTCTTTTTAAACACTATGAAATTAGAAGCATGGAAAGATTGAGAGATGAAAATTTAATCGAGAGGCCCACTTTTAGTTATTCTAGGATGATCGTGCTAACGATACTGTCATTCAAAGACATTTTCAAACACACAAAGACCTTTAATTTAATCTCTAATGTTGCAAATAAAAGTTTGCAAATAGTCATTATTAGCAATTTTTCCTGTGTAGACATTTTTGAATGTACATGTAAAAGATATTTGTGGAACATAGTTTATTTTTAAAAAGTAATTAAAATAATAAATAGAAATGTCTATTGGTGGTGGATGAGAAAATAAATTTAATCAATACATGTAATAGAATGTTTTCCAGTCATTATTAAAAAAAGATTTTATTTATTTGAGAGAAAGTGCACAGGCCGGGGTATCAGCAGAGGGTAAGGGAAAGACAGACTCCCCCCTGAGCAGAGAGCCCAATGCGGGGCTCCATCCCAGACCCTGGGATCATGACCTGAGCCGAAAGCAGATGCTTAACTGACTGAGCCACCCAGGCATCCCTTTACAATCATTAAAAAGAAAAAATAAGTAGATCTAGATGTACTTATATATATACACCTGTGCATATATAAAATATATTCTTCTTTTCTGTGTGCTAAGTGCTGGAACTACTCCTTAAGAATAAAAGAAGTCGCACATTGATGAGCATTTAACATTTAATCACTACTTTTCCTTATCAATTTTTGTAGAAAATATCCTGGATTTCATGGGCAATGTTGACGATCTTCCAGACTCGCTGGATACCCTTTGGTGTTTTCCCTGAGGCATGGCAACGTGCCTTGAGATGCGCCTTCAGTGGCTGTGGCTGCCCTTCTGGAACTGCCCTGGGGCCACTGGGGCTGTGGTGCCCTTAGAGGTCAAGAGCTGAAGTCGCCTGGAAGTTTGCTACTCTGGTCCCTGCCTGCTGTCTGACAATGACTGTTGGGTGAGAGTATGAATGCCGGGCTTCCTCACCTCTTCCTTACCTCAGGGGTTGGAATATCTCTGAGGTGTAACTTACATCACAGTTTGTCAATGGGAGCAGGCTGAAGTTTATTCAGCTGTGGGACTCATGCCTGTGGTCACATCTTTGCTTGGCTTCCCTTTTATTCTCTGACCTTCTTCCTCCATTTTCTTACCCTCTCCCCTAGGAATCTTGCCTTATGGAAATCATTTGTAAGTGAATCCTGATCTCAGCATCTGCTTCTGGGGAACCAGACTTAAGACACTGATCCAACCACATGTTGTTGTTTTTCGAGAGCTGCTGTGTTTTGTTGTGTTTTTTTTTTTTTTTTTTCCTGTATTACCCTCCGTTAAATATGGCAGGACCTTGGGCAATCCCAGATTTCTCTCTTAAATTATGTTATATGAGAAAACAGAAGTAGTCAATTCATAGGAGACAGAGCAATTCTATCTTTAAAAACACATGAACGTTATTACCTACTAAAACAAGTTACAACTTCAGACACTGGCTTTTTCAAAATGTAATGCCAAGTTCTCATGAAATGATGATATGATAGGGCCGTTCAAACCAGGATACTGGCTTCATTCCTTCCTTTCCGAATTGCTTAGGCAGTGTAGCGAAAACATAAATGCCTTAGGCTCTTTCTGTTGGGTTTTCTTCTTTTTCTTTTTCTTTTTTTTTTCTTTTAGGCTTTCTTGCTTTTCTCTGCCAATTATGGTTGGGTTTTGTGCTATGCACCATTGTTCATCAGAAACAAGCTTAGAGCATTTAGTACCAAGCAAGTGCCAACCAAACCAAAGTGGATAATGGAATTCTAGGCTCTGTCCCAGCTCCTCCCATTCTCTCCCCGTGGATGAGAGATGTGTGTAAGTAATAAGAATCAGTTTTGTGAGTAACTTCGAAGCTCCATCTGATAACTTCAGCAGTCACAACTTGAAAGCATGAAATGAGATGAGATTTTAGGGAAATCGCTTTTTGTTGTAGCAAGTTTGGTGGTCTTGGCTGACATTCCTTTCACGATTCCAACCAGCTTTATTGTAATCATTTGATAGAATGCATGCTAGCACAAGAGCTTGCTGCGTATAAAACATGCTTGAGACTAGGCCAAATACATAAAACATTTTTGGGTTTTATGGTCACCCCACAAACTATAATGCATACAAATTGTACTCCCAACACTTACTGTCAGTTCCCATCTATCACTTCAGGAGAAGAAATTCCCCGAACGTAAAAGCATGCAATGTCATGGGTTTTGACGAATGTTTACACCCATGCAACGACAGCCCTATAAAGCAACCCCAGCAAATTATTGCTGGAAAATTCTCTCATACCGGTTCTCAGAGAGTTACCACTCCTCCTCACAAGCAGAGGCAACCAATGTTATGTTTTTGTTGTTGTTGTTGCTGCTGTTTACCACAGATAAATGTTGCTTATTCTAGAGCTGCAAATCAATGGACTCATACAGTATGTACTTTTTTTTTTTTGTCTACCTTTCAGTTAACGTAATGTTTGGGAGAATTTTCTATGCTGTTGACACCACAGTAGTTCATTTCTTTTTATTGTTGACAAATATTCCATTGAATGAGCACATCAAAATGTGTGCATTGTCTCACTGATGGAGTATGGGGTTGTTTACAGTTTTTGGACAGAATGAATAAAGCTGCTATGAACAACCCTGTACAAGTTATTGTGGTCATATGTTTTCTTCTCTCTTGGGTAAATGTGAAAGGGCTCGGTAGCTGGGTCATATTGTAAATGAATATTTAATTATAGAAGAAACTGCTATACATTTTCCAAAGTTATCTGTGCTGTTTTACATTCCTACCAGCAATGTAGGAGTGTTCTGGTTGTTCCTCAACATAGCATAAGGTAGTACTGGTGTCTTATTTTTAACAATTCTCATGTATGTCTTATAGTATTTCATTGTGATTTCAATTTGTATTTCCCTGATAACTAATGATGTTGAGTGCTTCTTAAAGTGCCTTTCAGACATTCATATATTTGTTTTGAAATATCTGTTAGTCTGTTTTAAAAAATGGTACTGCCCTTTTAATGATTGGGTTTGGGGTTTTTCTTTATCTAGTCTAGATACAATTTTCCCCCCAGTTTGAGATATTATGAATATGTTTACACATTCTGTGGCATGCTTTATCACTTTTATCAATTGAATCTTTTGTGAGAAGCTTTTAATTTTGATGAAACCCTAATTTTTTTCTGTTATAGTTCTCATTTTCTATGCTATACTTAAACAATCTTTACCCACAGATCAAGAAGATATCCTAAGGTTTCTTCCAGAAGATTCATAGACTTGGGCTTTATGTTTAGGTCTATGATCCACCTGAATTAATTTTTTTACTCATGGTATGAGGGAGGAGTTAAGTTCATTTCTTTTCCTAGAGGATATCCTATTGTTTCAACACTGTAGATAAGAATTTCCTGGGATTTCAGAATAGTTGAAGATAACAGTGGTTGCTTAGGTTCCTGTCTCCCAATACTTCCTCCCCAAATACTACAGAATAACAAAGAGCTTAAAAACAAAACAAAACCAAAAAACCTATCCCAAAATGATGCCGACATTAAACTCAAAGATAGAGAATGCTCCTTTCTCAAAATAGCTAGAAAATTTAAAAGCAAAAGCATAAAATGTTAGTGAACAATCTCTGAGTCTTCTGTCTTGCTGCCAGTCTTTGGGGCAAAAAAAAGGAGGTTGATAAATCCTGAGGAGAGAAGGGAGAATGTGGTGGCCTTAAAATCGATCTGACCTGCCCCGAAAGGAGTAAGTCCACCCTGTGTCTAAACACAGCAACAAACCAAAACCAACATAAAACAAAAATGAGTATTCTGGTAGACCAGAACGATGTGGCATGTGGCAATTCAGTGGTGAAGAAGAAAAGAAGCAAAGGGAGCAATAACTCTGCAAGAAAAAGACATGAAAGGGGCGCCTGGGTGGCTCAGTGGGTTAAAGCCTCTGCCTTCAGCTAGGGTCATGATCCCAGGGTCCTGGAATCGAGCCCTGCATCAGGCTCTCTGCTCAGCAGGGAGCCTGCTCCCTCTTCTCTCTCTGCCTGCTTGTGGTCTCTCTCTGTCAAATAAATAAATAAAATCTTTAAAAAAATAGATTAAAAAAAAAGAAAAAGACATGAAATATCAGGAAACAAACAATCCCTTCTCCCCCCCCACCAGAAAAAAATTAAAAAGAAACCCTCTGAAAAATCTAGATTTTGCTATATTGAATGAAGTTAGTGCCATTGAAGTAAGAATCTTATAAAGCTCCCCAATACCAAAAACATGGACAGAAAAAAGAAATATATCCATACAGAGTTTTTCTAATTCTTATGAAAAATTAGAAAATGAATTCCAACATGCTTTGACCAGTGAGAAATCCTCCCCTCAGAAAATAATCCCTCCCCCCAAAAAACCCCATGAAACAGAATCATATGATAAGCCCTCAAATAGTTTATAATTTGAAGATTGAAAGGGTTTGCTATTTAGTTCTACTATGATCTGAATGTTTGTGTCTCTCTCTCCCAACATTGTATGTTGAAATCCTAACTCACAAAGGTAATGGTATCAGTAGACGAGGACTTTGGGAGAAACCCTTCCCACTATGAGAGGCTACAAGATGTCTGTGAATCGGCAGAGTGTCCTCATTGCAACGGTGCTGATCTTGGACTTCTATCCTCCAGAACTATGCGAAACAAATTTCTGTTGTTTATAAGCTGCCCAGACTGTGGTGTTTTATTATAGCAGCCTGGATAGACTAGAAAAGGTCTTTTCGGCTAGGACCAGCCTACAGTGATGCCAGCAGCCTCTGAGGACCTACAATCCCACATGATGGCTAAACTGTGGTATATTCTGGTAACTAACACTGGGTCAGACTGGACCACTAACAAACACTGGTGATCCAAGCTAACTAGTCCCTGGGTGGGGATAAGTTGAGGCATGAGGCAAATACCTGGGTTTGGAGAGGGATAGATTTGGCCCAGTCCACTATTACCGCACCCCAAACGGGGAAGCCTTCCTCTTGAAGGACGGAGGTATGTTTTAGATGGAAGCCAAATGGCTTGGAATGGGACATAGCCCATGCCTTCTTCCAGGTGTTTTTCCTTCCTCGCATGCTGTGAGGAGCTGTCCAGGTTCTTTAGAGAGTGCTGGGCCCAAAGCAGCCACAGTCGAGTCAAGGGCTCCTACTCCACTGGCCTGGTTATATGGACTTAATTGCGGGGAGGGGATCCATACTCCACCTTCTTTTTCATCCTTTTGGGTTTGTAACTATTTTGTATTTTTAACAACTCCTCATAAAGTTTGCCCATACTAGAAAGGTTTTGTTTGTTGTTGTTTGTTTGTTTTAATACTGCCCGTAGTACTTATTCTTTTAAGTACTTTTTACACAACTTATTTCCTAATTTTCCATTGGCTATTATGTCAAGCTAATATAATATTTGTTATGTTCTATTTTCTGGGGAAATAATTGTGTTTGACTATGTTGGGCTTTAGAACCAGGTGGGAAGAACATATGTCATTACAACTAAGCACTAAACAGTAAATATTCTCTAACAGTCATGTCATTTTTCTCCACTGAAAATCTGGTCAAAAGATTAAATAAATGGCTGGAAAAGATTTTGATACTGGACCAAAGTCAGGAACTATAGGGAAATATGACACAACTGAACATAGGGTTTTATATAAAATAGGAGTATTTCTAAGAGAATCTAAAAAATTGTGCTACTACTAAAATTTGAAAGATACTCATATTTATTTATTTTTTTGTTTTTTAATACTTTTTCTTTCTTATTATTAACATATGATGTATTATTTGTTTCAGGGTTACAGGTCTGAAAGATAATCGTGTATCAGGAGGAAAATAAAAATCTAAGTTGAAAAAAATAAGTGACGGTGGATGTAATATTGGAAATTTGAACATGATATTTCCGAAGGCAGTCAAAGAGTCATTTTCATATGGTCTGTGAATACATAAATGTTTACCAAAAAATTTTCAGCATTATGTAATACTGACTCAACAACAATCTTCCTATATTTGGAGGACAGAAATTCTCAAATCACTAAACAATGTACTCTTTAAGGAATAAGGGCTATTTAAGTCAAAACTGTCATATTACCTAATTGTTACTCTTGCCTAAAAATTACATACTGCATAAGAACACTCATCTTTCTGTGCTGATTGAACACACATTAAGAAAACAAGACTGGGAACTACTAGAATGCAAACACTTGAGAGCTGGGTTTCTCTTATTTACACTGTAACATCAGTGCCAGAACAATATCTAGGGAACTAGGAGGCACACAATAAAATTAGTTGGGAAAAAAACCCAAAAAACAAAGAAGACTTACATTTAAGAGCTATAGTTTACATCTTTGTAGCTCCATTATCTAGCACATACTAGGAAGTTAATGAAAGCTTATTGAATTAAGCTTCTGACCTGCTTTCCTTGAGATGGTGAACCAGAGACTATAAAATTAAAAATAGAACGGTACTATCAAATGTCAGGGGTTGCTGGTCAAGGAAGTCATGTTTTTATGGAAGCCCTGGAATCTGACTTTATTTTAAATATTACTCTAAACACATCCTGTTGACTTTTAAAAATAATTATTGAATTTTTTTAAAATTTTTTTTATAAACATGTATTTTTATCCCCATTGGGGAGGGTATGTGCTTTGATAATTATTGAATTTAATCTTTGTTTGTAAAAGCATACTTATCAGTATTCCAGAATTATTTTAGAGATGATTTCCCACACATAATTGTACACTGCTAAAAAAACAATATGTATATACTTGATTTGTAAGATTATTATAATGAGAAAAGAGATGTGGATTTAGAGGGATCTGTTTCTCTCTTGTGGCTTCACAGACCATCTATGAGCTGATTGTTCTTCAAGCTGTATCTCCCATTTCCATTTCTCTCAAGCTCTAGACTGGTAAATCCTACAGAAAAAAATAGATACATTCAGTTCCATCTTTGGGAAACATACCAGATATGCCCAATATGGAATTAGCTACCTTCCTGAAATCTGCTCTCCAGCGTCTAGTGTTTCCGTGCTAATTCATGGTTTCAAAAGTCTCCGCAAGCCAGCAATATTCAGTGTTTTCTCAATGTTTTCCTCTGGATTCCCCTTCACTGAGCCTAGAATAAAATATACTAACAAAGAGTAACATGGTATGAAGAAAGCAAGGAGACCCCACTCCATCAGTCACCGTCTGCATAGCCTAGCACATGTACCCGTCAGATGCTCCTCAATTTATTTATCTGAAAACGTCAGGTGTTAGAATGAATTATTGCTAGGACTTGTTCCCATTTAACATTGACTACTTAACATCTCTCTGGGAAAGAATCAATATCTGACTTCATGTTTTTGCCAAATGTAGTTGACTGTGAAGGCCCATGTTTAACAGTAAATTTTGAGATAGTTAACTTTTTAATGAAGAGGACAGTCTCAGAATTCTCTTCTGATCTGTGCCTGGTGGGCCTTTTTGCAATTTCCTCTGATTTGATGAAAGGTGCTATCATTTTTGATGAGCACAGCTTCTTTTCTCTAAGGGTTGAAATCTGACCATTTCTTCAAAGCTTACTCAGCCTCTGTCACAAAGCCTTACTGGATTATTCCATTCTTCCCTGGGACTTCTATGCCACAAGGCATCTCTCTCATTTTAAAGGCATTTATCGTAAACCACTTTATAGTAAAGTTACTTGTAAACATTCTTGGAAGTTGGGCTTTTGAGTGCAGGGGTTATGAACTATGGGTCTCTAGATGTTCCACAGTAGCAGAAGAATAACTTACACGAAATGAGAATGTGTTCAATAAAAACATGACTGATTCAGTGGTTCTTGGGTTGTTTTGTTTTTTTGTTTTTTCTTTTTTTGTTTGTTTGTTTTTTTTTTCCAGGCATGGCTGGATGGTGTTGTTTTGTTGTGGTTATAGCCCTTTGTCCTTGCTTATTCCTTTCTGTAAATTATGGCTGGGCTTGTTGGGGAACTTGCTAAGCTGACTGGTCTGTCACTTTGACACTGAATGCAGCGAAGCCAGCTGATGAACGTATGACCTAAAACTGGACCTCAACTAATTGGTCTGTCTCCAAAGAGACGGACTACCATGTCATAGGTAAGAGAACTGTGACAAAGACTCTCTCCTTGACCAAACTCTAACATGGCTCCTAGAAGTCTTAGCCTCTGTCTCTGTGATGACCCAGCCCCCCTTGAGTTCCTGTCCGGAAAAGTTCAAAGCTGTCCAAAGAACTTACCATTTGTTCCAGCTAACACCTGAAGATAGGCCCCCCGACCTCCCTGTCTTAGTGCACTTATTAATAAAAACAAACAAGTTTATTATTATAAATTCTTCCTCTGTCCCTTTGAGATGTGTGTGTATCTCCTACAACCAAGTGGTCTCGCTTTCAAGGACTTGAAAGCCATTCTTTGGAAATGTAATCATCAGGAAGGATGGGGCCCTGTCTCCAAGTCTCTGTGGGAGGATAGAGCTTAACTTCAGTAAGTGCTAGTTAGCAGGCACAGATGGTCTAACAGCATTGACATTGACCTCTTATCCCGCTATTTATAACTCTTCACTTTCCTGACTCTGCAGGGCTCTGCTTACTGCCCCTCTCTACTCTCTCATTCTCCCTTTAAAATACCCATTCACCTCTACACAAATCCAAGGAGAGCTCAGTTCATGCTGGACTCTTCTCTACTGCAGTGTTTATCACTAAATAAAATTGATCTGTACAGCCTTTCAACACTATCCACCTTTATCTTTGGCAGTTGTTATGTACCTCGTGGAAGGCAACTTGCTCTATTGTTATTTAAGATAAACTACAAGATTTATTGAGAGATTATTTTCTATTCTGTGGTCTAGACATTGTTAGCTAAATGGATTTGCAGAACTTTGAAATATTGGAAGTAAAAAATATTTTATCTCCCAATTAGGGGGTTAGAGATAATCAGGATCTCCATCTGACATTATTTAGCAAGTTGTTCTGTACTTGGTTTTAGAGTCAGTAAATTTTTCCTACCTTTGAAGCTATTTGCTTTAGTGTTCACAAATGCAGATCATTTGTTACAGTTATAGATAGGGTATGTAGGATAACTATTACATTTGTAAACTCCTAAAAAAGATATTTCTAAATCTAATAAACTTAGACTTGTTTTGTCAACATAAATACGTGCACTTGCAATTTTTAGCAGTATGATTCAAGCAGAAAAAACATGTAAATTATGTGTGTGTGTGTGTGCGTGTGTGTGTGTGTAGTATGCATGTAGATGCACACTGTTCACCTTAAAAGTAAAACTGTCAGTTACTTTACCAGCAAAAATTAGTTTATTCGGGAATAGCAGAGAATTATAGTTCAGGACAAGCAAGTTTCAGCAAAACCATAAGCAAGTCCAACAAAGGAGAGGAATGTTATTTTATGGAGAAGAAGGAGGAAGTTGGGAGGGTTTGTTTTAACAAAAGTCCATTAGAGAAAAACAAACTTTCAGGTGATACTGGTTTCTCATTGACTGAGTTGCAGACGGTCCTGATTTTTTACATGAGATCCAATATACATTTTCCTCTTAGAACTCGTGATTGATGGATGATTCCTTCCTGTTGAAGATTCTTCTGCCGGGGTCTGTGCTAGCCTCTTCTGTTGGAGTCTGTAACTGACATTGAATGGTAAGCCCTTTCTAACCTACACACACTACTGATTCAACTTTAATAAGGTTTTCCTTTATTCATCTTCCTCTTTTTTTTTTTTAAGATTTTATTCATTTATTTGAGAGAGAGAGTGTGTGTGCCCATAAGTTGGGGGAAGGGCAGAGGGAGAGGGAGAAGCAGACTCCCTGCTAAGCAGGGAGCCCAATTCAACTCAGGGCTATATCCTGGAACTGTAGGATCGTGACTCGTGAAGAAAGCAGACCCTTAACTGACTAAGACACCCAGGTATCCCTCATTTGCAACAATATATTTGAATCACTTTTGTCTTGGCAAGGAGGAAACAGAATAGAACACAAGTGTAAGAATGACAACAAATACTATTTATTATTTACCTATTGTGTGTCAGGGAACTTTATGTACATTTTATTTAATCCTTCCAACAAAACTGCAAGGTCGACAATAATTTTCCAATTTCAAAAGCAAGGAAATGAGACTCAGAAAGACTTTGTAATATGGAATTTCAACTCGTCTGTCATTCCTAAATCTGTCAATCTTCCCAGACGCCAGCTACATGCATCATTTGGAAAAGAAAAAATGTTTTCGCTAAACTATTCTCACAAATCTGTGAACAGAATCAACAAATATAAAGGAAACAATGTAAAGGAAAATCTCTGGTTCAAACTTAGAGATGAGAAAGAGAGAGAGTGATTGATTGATTTAAGTTTGTTCCTTAACAAATACAGCCAAAATAATTTCGGAAACAACTAAATACTGTGATGACTTTGTTTACTCAAAACAGAGTTTTTGGGACTGTAGAGAAACATGGAAACTTGGATGTTTTGCATATAGAATGAATACATTGTTTATTTATTTTTTTCATTGTCTACTATTTTTTAATGTTGCAAAGAACTTTCCTAGGAGGTACCTTAACATGATATAAACAAAGGAAAAGACAGGAAATTGTCAAGAAAATATAACAAAAGCCAAAAATACCCCCCATAGACGCCATAGAAAGAAGTTAACTATTCGGCTTGTTAACTTGTACCTTTTTTATGGTTTGTAATTTGTTTTTATTTATCTTCTTTTCAGATTTACTGCTGGGGTAGAAATAATTGCCTTTCCTTTTTTTTTTTTTTTGCCCTTCTCTGTGTTATTACTCATTTTGGCCTCTGCTATGGCTTCCAGCTATCTGTAGTTAAACTGCACTACTCTATTGGGGGAAATCATGAATGTTCCACACTTAATGAAACTATTTTGCCTATTTGATAAAGTAATTTATCTCCATCCAGAGAATTTCTAGTCTTACAAATCAAAGAAGTATTGCATCAGGGTTTACTATGTAGTCTAAAGACTGTGACGTAAGCATTTTTTCAAATCAGAAACAGGATTTTATATTTTTGAAGGCTTCAGAAGTGTTTAATTTTGTGGATCAGATTACATTCAGAATCCTTTGTAAGAACTCTTTTCAACTTAGGAATTAAGGCTAATTTTCTGTACAATTCTGAAACCTTCATTTTGGTCTTGTAGGGGAGGGGAGGAAAAAATTTTTTTTTCCCACTACCCATCTTAGGATCGTTGGCTGGGGCCCTATAAATTAGACTGGCAAAGGACAGATTACCAAGAGAAAAACAAACAGAATTTTATTAACATGTGCACCACACATGTACACATGGGAACACTCAGTGATGAGTGTGGTGAGAACTTAGGTTTTTCTACCATTTTCAGCCAAACAAAGGGAAGTGTGGGTGGGGGTTCCAGGTAGAGGATACAAGTTATGGGAAGGTGATCTAGGATATTTGTGGTAAACAAGGGTAGTTTAGTAATGTTTATTATGCAAATTTCAGTCAGTGCCTACTTCAGGGATAAGAGTTACTGAACCCAAGTTAGTCTGCGTGATGCTGCAGAGAGGAGTTTTTGATTGGAAAGGAATTTGAGCTTAATTCAGGGGGCCAACAACCTGGGAAGAAGGCAGACTCTTGTCTAAAAGCCAACTCTGAGGTTTCTGCCTGGCTCTGGATTTTTTTTTAAAGGGTTTAGGGTAGTTAATCTGCAAAGGGAGTGCAGTGGGCAGCAACATTTCTTGATTACAGGCAGACTTCCAGATGCCAGCTATAGAAGCTATCTCAGGATGGGGGCAGGGGAGGGGAGACAGGGACCTATGGGGATGGATGACACCCTCCCCCGCCCCTCTCCACCTCCTCACAAGGAGGTCAGGTTCTTGTCTCCTGATGTGCAGGAGTACTCTGTTCCTTCTGCAAAGGAGGGCAAGGTCTACAGATGCACAAAGAAAGGTCAGTAAAATCACCACCGTGTAAACCTAAGAAAGGAAAAACATTTTGCTAAAAAATTGTTAGACTAATCAGAAAGCAGAGGCCGCTTCAGACTTGCTGGCTTCAGTGGTCTGGAAAAGTTCTGGTCCTTCACTCCTCAAGGCCCTCTGTCTGCAAATCTCAAAGAAAGTAAATTAGTTCCGTTACAGATCAAGGGACTTAGGTCAGCAAGGAAGGAGTGTGTTGAAGGAAGTTAACCCTTAAGACCAGCTGGAGTGTTGTGACATCAAGAGTCCTCTACGGGGTACTGGAGAGGGAGACATTTTTACAAATAGAAATTGCCTTCATAAATATAAATTTCTTTTACTAAAGGAAAATCTGGGCCCCATTTTTAGAGTTTATCCCAGGTTTGTTGGTCTCACTGGCTTTTAGCTCAAAATAACCTATATAGCAAAGAGGTATATTTTGAAGTAGCATACTCTGGTAAATTTCAGTGTCTATTCTTCAGGATAATTTAAAAAATTTATACCTTTTGTCTTCCAACATTTGGTCCACAGAATGGTTTTAGTATCTTCAACTATTTAAGAATAAAACCCTAAATAGTTAATTACTGTTTTTTTTTTTTCATTTTCACACACAGTAGAATTTTATACCCTCAAAAACAAACAAAAAATTGTTAGCAATAATCTTTTTAAATAATTCAGAAAATACGAATCAATTGTTGTATTGTCTTTATGTGTATAGGTCCTAATGATGGGCTTTTGTGTCAGTGCTTTTTATTACAGTACTCATGGGACTTTTTGCAGCTCAGACTTGGACAGGTAGCTTTGATTTCAGACAAAAATACAACTCCATTCTTTTTTTTTTTTTATTTAAATGATAGTTTTAAAATCTTGTTAAAAAGAGCTTCTGTTTGGTTTCAGAGTTCTCCATCTAATGCTTTTCAATGCTTCTTATGCTTTTAATTTTTAAAATTTTAAATCTTTTTTATTTTTAATTGAAGCTTAGTTGACATAGAATATTATATTTGTTTCAGGTGTATAGCACAGTGATTCAACAGTTCTATACATTATACAATGCTCACCACAGTAAGTGAATTTATGGTCAGTCATCATGCAAAGTTACTATAATATTTTTGACTATATTCTTTATGCTGTACTTTTCATCTCCATGATTTATTGATTTTATAACTGGAAGTTTATATATCTTAATCCCCTTCATCTATTTTATGCATCTATTTTATGCATGCAGTTTGTTCTTTATTAATGAGTCTGTTTTTTTAATTCTTTTGTTCGTTTGTTTTTTGATTCCACATATCTGATGTATGCCACTTAATATAATACCCTCCAGGTCCAACCATGGTTGTGAGTGGCAAGATTTTATAATTTTTCATAGCTGAGTGATATCCTATTGTGTGTGTACACACACACATACACACACATGCATGCTCACATGTGTGCGTGGTACAGCTTCTTTATTCATTCATCTATCAATGGACACTTGGGTTGCTTCCATATCTTGGCTCTTGTGAATAGTGCTGCGCTAAACATAAGGTTGCATATATCTTTTTGAATTAGTGTTTTTGTTTTTGGCGGGTAAATACACAGCAGTGGAATTATTGGATCATCTGATATTTCTGTTCTTAATTTTCTGAGGAAACTCTATATCGTTTCCCATAGATGCTGCGCCAGTTTGCATTCTAATCAACAGTGCATGAGGATTCCCTTTTCTCCACATCTTCGCCAACACTTGCTACTTCTTTTTTTTTTTTTAATGGTAGTCACTCTTACTGATGCGAGATGATATTTCATTGTGGTTTTGATTTGCATTTTCCTGACTGATAATATTGAACATCTTTTCATGTGTGTGTTGGCTATCTGTAAGTCTTCTTTGGAAAAATGTCTATTCCAGTCCTTATGCCTATTTTTTAATCAAATTACATGTTGTGTGTGTGGTTGTTTTTATTTGTTTATTTTTGGTGTTGAGTTGTATGATTTCTTTATATATTTTGGATATTAATCATTTTGGGTGTTTTTAACCTTCTGGTTAATATTTAAAATATATAAACTCAAAATTCAACATTATCAGGTACGTCTTTTGCAAATATCTTGTCCCATTTATTAGATTATCTTTGTATTTTGTTGATGGTTTCCTAGCCCGTACAAAAGCTTTTTAGTTTGATGTACTCCCAATTGCTTATTTTTGTTTTTGTTTCCTTTGCTGGGGAGACAGATCCAGAAAACTATTGCTAAAAGCCAAAGTCTGAGAGATTACTGCCTATGTTTTCTTTTAGAAATTTTATGATTTCAGGTCTTATATTTAGGACTTTAATCCTTTTTGATTTTGTGTGTGGTGCAAGAAAGTAGTCCAGTTTCATTCTTTTGCATGTAGCTGACCGTTTTCCCAACCCCACTTGTTGGAAAAAACCTATCTTTTCCTCATTGTATAGTCTTGCTTTCTTTGTTGTAGATTAATAGGTCATATAAATATAAGTTCATTTCTGGGGTATCTATTCTGTTCCATTGATCTATGTGTCTTTTATTTTTCTCTAGAAATATTGTTTTGAATACTAGTTTTTAGTATGGTTTAAAATATGGGATTGTAGTGCCTTCAGTTTTGTTCTTTCCCAAGATTCCTTTTGTTTTTGAGGGTCGTCTGTGGGTCCATACAAATTTTAAGATAATTTGTTCTAGTACTATGAAAATCACTACTGGTGTTTTGATAAGGATTACATTAAATCTGTCAATTGCTTTGGATATTTGGATAGTATGGATTATATTTTCTTATTAATGTCTTAAGTGAAATAAAATGGTTAATGTTTGAAAACCCTAAAAAGTCTAAATAATTTTCATTGACAAGAAAATTAATTTTCCTAGTGTTGTTTCTGCCCTCCTTCCTTCTTTCACTCTCTCTCTCTATCCCACTTTTTCTTCTTTCCTTCCTTCTGTGCTGCATTCTTTTCTACACTTTTTTGAATAAATTCCAGATACATTGACTACTAACATTTCTGGGCTTTTGATGTCCCCTAAGGAATCTAGTGTCCTCCTGAAGACTTCTCCCATTAATTCTATTTCTTATAGCTCTTTTTTTTATTAAGCACACATTATAACTAAAAGAAATAAGAATTGGAATAGGAAGACAATGGAAACTGGCTCTTAGCTACTTTGATATATGTAAAAAGCCCAACTGATTAACATTAATATGATAAGAAATGTTTGGCCCTCTAATTTGACTACTCATAAATATTCTCATTTATTTCTGCCTTGAAAAATGTTTTCTCCTGACTTTTACCATATTCTACGTTTCTTGCCCTATGATGTTGGATATAAACATATTTAAATAATACAACTAGGTGTTACTGAAATCCAAATTATGAAACACAATTATTTTAATGACCTTCCTCATTAGTGTGGATTTTCAAGCATGAACACAAGTCCTGGTCCAAATGCCCAAGTTCAACAGTATGCACGCAGCAGATACCTGGAGCTCTGGGGATACATGGAGGTGGAAAATTTGACGGAGTCTGAAGAATCATATTTCTTTTGTTTTTTTAAAAATTTCTGTAGAATGTGTCCTAATTAACTTCTACTCTGTCCATTTCAGATTGTGATGTTTACACCTAATAGAACAGCAAAAACTAATTAGAGCTGAGAGGGAGAGGGAAAGGAGAGCATCAGTAAGAGTTATTAGGGTTCAATTAACTATTGAGGGGAAGACATGTGAAGCTCAATAGATTGAATACCGTTTACCTAAATTCCAGTCATTTTGGCATTTTCTAGCTTACTTATTTATTCTTTCTCAGACTGTAATGAGTGATGTAATTTGTTTCTATTATGTCATATGAGGCTTCTTCAGATATATATTTTATTTAATTTTCCATTATTTAGGCTTGGATTTCATTCAGTGGGCCATATTTGGATTTGTACATTTTTATCTTTCATAGAAGTATGGTTTTATAATCCATAAGGGAAAAAAATTTCATCAAATCAAGTTACTATGCAGGAGGCAAATTCCTAGACACCTAACTGAGGACTTAAAATCTATTCAATACTAACTTGGTCATCTTTTTACCAATGTACTTACAAAGAAAGTTACTGTCTGTTTAAAGAGATAGATACAAAAACAAGCAGAAGGTATAAATTAATTTTACTCAGACTGACTACAAGAAAGAAGTGATATTTGAATTGAGCTTTAAAGGATGGCTAAAATTTCAATAAATCTTGGTAGGTAAATAATATCCCAGGAACTATCCTATCAGTTTTGTTTTTGTTTTTGTTTTTACGAGAGCTAATAACACACTACCTCATGTACAATAGATGTTCATATTTGTTGTGAGTTTGCCTGCGTTGCACTACTTTGTTTTTAATCTTCCCCACATTTTATTCTTTCAATATTATTTACTGAGAATCTAGTATGTCCAGGCACTGGGGATCAAGCTAAGTAGAGAGAACATATTTTCTTTCCCTCATGAAATTTCCAAAATTATAGAATAAGGTTTCTTTGTGTAACAATTTACTCCTACCACTAATGTAATCACTTTGTACTATATTAAAAGAAGAAAAAATGGGTGCCTGGGTAGCTCAGTTGGTTAAGGGACTGCCTTCAGCTCAGGTCATGATCCTGGAGTCCCAGGATTAAGTCCCACATTGGGCTCTCTGTTCAACAGAAAGCCTGCTTCTCTCTCTGACCCTCCCCCATCTCATGCTCTCTCTATCTCAAATAAATAAATTAAATTAAATTAAAAAATCTGGTCTGCATGCCATGAAATTCCAAAAAACTTGCTGGGTTTTTATCTGAAGAACAATATAAGAGAGTTGTATTGTGCTATTATCATTTTTTTAAACATGTATTTGCTGCCTTCATTTTATAGATTTCAGAACTTTTGGGGTCCTATACAAGGGCAAGTATTTTAACAGGTTATAATACATACAGAACTGTGCTTTGAAAAAAAATCAATATATATTTCTACTAATGTCTCAGGTTTCCCCAGTTACCTCTATGTAAATCCAAATCAGAGCAATATTTGGACACTTAAATTGTATTTTTAATACAAGTACAATAAAAATCTCCAATAAACTTTAGTTGTTTTTAATGACAACAGTGTATGTACATCTTCTGACACTTGGTCAATTATTCTGTAAGGAAGTTAACCTACCACTATATTTGAAAACTTTTAAAATACCTGTTTAAATACTTAGGAAAAAAGGGCATAGTGTCTTTAAAAAGGAATCTTTTTAATTGATTTCTCAAAATTATATATAAATGTCATATATATATATATATATATATATATATATATATATATATTTCTTTTGTGATCTGGTCTATGATTTTCACTAGATCCTGAAATAAATTCTAGAACCTTTGCTTTAAGAGAATTTGCAAAAGATTAAGAAATTTTCAAAACTAGTATTTAATATTTGTGATAAGGAGATTGAAATGGTTAATTGAAAAAAAAATTAACTGACCAGCAAGGAAGATGAAAGTAGATCAGGGGCACCTGGGTGGCTCAGCTGGTTAAGCTCCAACTCTTGGTTTCAGCTCAGGTCATGGTCTCAAGATTGTGAAATCAAGCCCTGTGCTGGGCTCCACACTCCGTGGGAAGTCTGCTTGAGATACTCTCTCTCCCTCTTCCTCTCCCCTCCCCAACTTCCATGCTGGTGCTCACTCTCTGTCTTTCTCTCTCTCTCTAAAACAAATAAATCTTTAAGCAAAATAGACAAATATTTTGAACATTTTTCTATTTTGCTTGGAAAGGAAAGAAAAGAAGCACAAAATTATAGGAAAGAAAAGCAAGGTGAAACAAAAATCTCTAAACTTACATGAAAAAGCCCTTCTTACCAAATGGATTTCTGTAAATACAGCTGCAGTTGAGAGGCTTAAGGTGGCAAAATGTATTTTCAACAGTGGAAATGAATAAAATTTATCAAACTTTTTTTGTAATGAAAAGAAACTGAAGGGCACCTGGGTGGCTCAGTGGGTTAAAGCCTCTGTCTTCAGTACAAGTCGTGATCCCAGGGATCAAGCCCTGAGTTAGGCTCTCTGCTCAGTGGGGACCCTGCTTCCCACCCCTCTCTCTGCCTACTTGTGATTTCTGCCTGTCAAATAAATAAATAAAATCTTAAAAAAAGAGAGAAGAAAAGAAATTGAAGCCCCCCTCCTTTTTTCCCCAGCGAGTAAGGCAGATACCTGAATTACACTAAACATATCTGTAGCCATTTCTGAGAAGAAACTCACTTATTCTTGGACGTTTATGTAGCTATCAACTGAACCATAAGTTATATAACATAGTTTCAAACAAAAATGGATATTTAGGAACTTTTAATTTGATGCTACTAAAAAGTATTAAAAGTCAAAAATTAAGAACTTTAAGACTTATCTTCCACCTCCGCCTCCCAAGAAACTCTGATTTTCCAGACAGTAACATTTAAGTGGGCCTGCTTACTGCCTTATGCGTCTTCTTTTATTCTTCCTTGAAGAAGTCATTATTGAGTGTTAACTGAGTGCCAGGCAGGATGTTAGATGCTAATGCTTAGCGATAAAAGAGAGCTTCTGCCTTTCAGGGAAATCAGTCCAGGGCAGACAGACAAGAAAACATGCAATTAAAGCACACCCATGTAAACTGTAGAAGAGAATACTGAGGATATGTGCAAGGATTTGGGAAAGCCGGATGAGAGATATGTAGTCCTCTGGTTGAGAATGCAGACTGGGTGTGGGCATGTCATGGCAGACATCCGTAGGAGGTGGCGCAAGAGCAGAGTTTGAAGAATTTGGAATACCTGGCTGGATGAGAAAGAGTATGAATTTCTAGGAAATGGGGAGACATACAAATATAAGGTGGTGTGAAGAATATGACAAATTCAAAAATTGTTAAGAATGACTAGAGCAGGGACACCTGGGTTGCTCGGTAGGGTATGCATCTGGTTTTGGTTCAGTCATGATCCCCAAGTCCTGGGATCAAGCTCTGCCTGGAGCTCCCTGTGGAGCAGAGAGTCTGCTTCTCCCTCTGCTCCTCACCCTGCACATTCTCTTTCTCTCTCTCTCTCTTGCTCACTCTTTCTCTCTCAAATAAATAAACCTTAAAAAAAAAAATGACAAGAGCACAAGATGTGGATGGCCCAGTGTCAAAATGGAGTTGGAAAACCAGATCAAATATAGCTATGTTATGCTGAAAAATTATTTAGTGGCTTCCCATGTGCTCACAATATTACCCACATTCCTTTGTGTGGCAGCTAGACCTCACAGACTGTCTTGCAGGATCACTTCACCGTTCACCCCTCTGAGTCTTCTCATCCCCCGGTGGTGCCTCTTGGCTCTCAAACGGTCTTCTTCCTCCTATAGAGGACCTGGATCTCTTTTTAAAAAAAGAAAAAAGAAAAAAAAGAGAGAGATTTTATTTATTTGAGAGAAAAAGTACGCAGGGAGAAGGACAGATGGAAAGGGATAAGCAGGTTCCCTGTGGAGCAGGAAGCCGGAGGCAGGACTCTATCCCAGGACCTGAGATCATGACCTGTGCAGAAGGCAAATGCTTAACCAACTAAGCCACCCAGGTGCCCTGTGGATTACTTTTATACAACATAGAAATCAGGGCCACATAGATGCTGACCTTTTTTTCTCCTTGGTTTTTCCATGCCATGACTTCAGATTTACTCCTTCGCAGAAGCCCTAGGCAAGTGCTGGGTCACTTCACACAACAGAGGACTGTACCCCACTCAGAGTTTTACACGGAGAATAGGATCCAAACCCTTCTAATTACAGGTCTCTCTCCAACCTGTAAATGCTCTCTGAGAGTTCATTCCAGAGGGAACATGAATTTTTCACCCTGTGCCTTTCCATATCTCTCTGCCTCCTGAAAACTTCCATGCTTCCCAGAGAGAGGAAGTTTTTCCCTTTTCCCTTTCAGCAAAGATTTCTCTTCTGTCATATCTTGGCTTTCATAGATCCCTGGCTTATTGGAATCTCAACACTCAGTTTGACCAGATACTGGGCCTTGTTGTATTGTTTAGAAAATCATTCTGGTAAAGCTTTTTATTTAAGTTTATAAGGTTATTATAGTCTCAAGAACCTTATTTTATATCTCAAACTCTGAATATCGACTTTTTACATTTACATTCTTTATTAGCAGTTCTAGAACATCTTGAGGCAAAGCATGGCTTTGGTAGAATAGAGATGAGGTAGTTAAAAGGAAATGCAAAGGAGAAGAAGTACATTTATACCATTCTACAAGTAATGCCATGCTGTGTTGTTGATACTCAGATGCTGGAAGGAGCAAGGTAGTATCTCGGGATCTTGACCTTTTGGTAATGGAGACTGGTGTCCACAGGGAACAGCAAGGTGGAATCTGAGCGGGGAAAACTTCAAAACCAGTTGAGTGTTTGGTGCAACTACCATTAATTGGAATAAGAAAACCAACCACAGAAATGGAAACACTAAATAGAGCAAAGAAGGAAAGGAATGATGTTATAACGGAAGTATTGGCGGGCATCCACAACTTCCCAGAATATTATCGCTTCCATTTGAAACTGACATTATTCATTTGTTTCTCTTGATTTCATCTGAGAAGTGACTTATGGGAAAGATTAATTAGAAAATATGGTATTCCTCCAGTATGATAGAATGCAAGGCATACATTGCTAATTTGGATGATATTTCATGTGTGTGTGTATGTGTGTGTGCGTGCGCTTTTTATAAAGAAGGCATATCTAGAAGATTTAAATTAGATCTTTTCTATATTAAACAAATGATATAGAATGAAAGCAAAACAAGTTATATAACTCACGCATCAATTTATAACCCAGAATTGGGGGTTATAAATTTATATAAATATAAATCTCAGTGTATAATCCAAAAGTTTAGACCTATGGGGAGAAGGTTCAGTGATGATTGCTTTGAAAACGTTAATTGAATACAAATCACCTGAGGATTTTGTTAAAATGTAGATTCTGGTTTGGTAGGTCTGAGAGAGGGAATGAGATTCTGCATTATCCAAAGTCCCCCCCCCCCCAAAAAAAAAAAAACAAAGTCCCTCTGAGACCCCAATGCCCCTAATCATAAATCCCTCTTTGAACAAGACACTAGAAAAGAACTCTCTTGACTTGACTGGCTTGCCTAGGTTCCATAATTATCATGGGTGTTTTTTGGTTTGTATTTTTCCAAATGAATTTTATAATTAATTTATGTCACAAAAGATGGGAGAATATGCCATCCCCAAACATACATTTAGCATAAACACTATTTTTATCCAAAGTCACTTGACAAACAGCAGACACAAAAGAAATATTGTGATCTCCTCTTTTCTTCCTAAGAGCAGGAAATAAAACTTCCATATGAAAGATGTCTCTCTATGTTCAGGAAAAAAAAAAACCAACAAAAAAAAAACAAAACATTTTATCACCAGAGACATTGAATTGAGGCCAGAAAAATGTATACAAATAGATTTTGTTAAAATAAATCTGATCTTCCTTTAACCTCCCTATACACTTTAGTTACTTTTTTACAATTGCCACTTGGTTCAATCTAGCATGTGGGTCTTGCTAATTCTTTGGGTCTTCATTTTCCTACATAAGCTCCCATGTATGAGTAAATATCTGTATGCCTTTCTTCTGTTAATCCGCTTCATATCATTAATTCTCAGGCCTAGTCATAGAACCTGAGTAGATAGAGGTAAAGTTTTGTTTTCCTTAGAGTAGCTTGCTTTAAAAATAGGAATTCACAAAATCCACTGGATATTTTGATTGCAATTGTATTAGACTTATAGCTAAATTTGAGGAGAGATTTAAATATTTTAATGCTGAACTTACAATTATTTGAATTTTATTTTATGTCCATCTATAATATTTTGCATTTTTTCTTTAGAGCAGTTTCGCTGATCTTTTATTAATTTTGTTCATAGAAACACAATGTTTATGTTGTTATCACAAATAGAATATTTTTATATTATTACAGTTTCTGATAGGTTATTGCTGGTGTATAGAACACCACTCACTTCTTCATATTGATCCTCTCCCTGCAATTCCTGCAGAACTCTCTTATTTGTTCTAACAGAGTGTGTGTGGGTGTATACGTGTGTGTATATTTTTATATTTTCAATAAAGACATATATTTACAAACATCTCCTCCCTTCCTACCCTTCAATGCCTTATTTCTATTACTTCCTTCTATTGGCAAGGCACTTCAGTAAAATGTTGGCTTTTATCAATGACAGTTGGTCGGCATTGTCGTGTTATCTTCTCTTACGAGGTGATAAAACTATTAGTTTCTAGAACATGCTACAGAATTATTTCTTATCTTGGGAAATTTTCATGTACCATGTTCCCTGCCTGTGATGCTGTTTTCTCCATATTCTTCACAACTGCTTCATTTATATAATTTATGCTAATGCTTAAATCTCACCTGTGAATAATCATGACTTTCATGAACAAAATAGTACAGGAACCAATAACAAACTAAAGGAAGCAACTTAGGGGTAGCTTTTTGGCCCCTGACTGAAATGTGCAGAGGCAGGTTGTGGCTTTGGTCATAGCTGCCTTTGTTAAGCTCTCCCTCTCTTTTTCTCTTTTGTTTCCTAGAAAACACCTAAGTTGTCGATATGACACAGCCCACTTCTTATAAGCTTAGCGGCTATACTGGAATGGAAACTTCTTCCTTGTTAAAGTAGCAGATTTGGGGGGCACCTGGATGGCTCAGTGGGTTAAAGCCTCTGCCTTTGGCTCAGGTCATGATCTCGGGGTCCTGGGATCGAGCCCCACATCGGGCTTTCTTCTCCACGGGGAGCCTGCTTCCTCCTCTCTCTCTCTGCCTGGCTCTCTGCCTACTTGTGATCTCTGTCTGTCAAATAAATAAATAAAATCTTAAAAAAAAAAAAAAAAGTAGCAGATTCTGATTGTCCTCACTTGCGTTATGCACTCATCCCCAAACAAATCACTGTTATGAGGGAAAGGAACCCCGAGCCTACCTCTATGGCAGATGCAGTGGGCGCCTTGGCCAACAGTCTGTTTGCAATTTCTCAGTGCTGAGAACAAACAGTTCACTGACCAAAACATCTGAAGTCCAGATAAAAGATTGTCTGAGATAATCTTTTTTGACATTCCCCTACTCATCCTTTTATTGTCTAAGTTAGCCCTCTGTAACTTTTATATCACTGATCCAGATTGGGAATTATTTCGTTTATATGTATTTCCTGAACTAGAATGTCAGCTCTATGACAGAAGGAACTCGGGCTTCCTTGTTTACTGTTCCACCTCCAGGATATAGGAAGATGTGTATCACGTGAAAGGAATTCAATATTTTGTTAAAAAGAATAAATAACCTTAACTGTAAATATCAGAAATCCATAACTATAAAAGTTAACATTCTAATATTTACGAAGAGATGATATTCAATACTGTTGTCCTCTTAACTTCTTTGAGAAAAGTTGGCAAGAGGAAGCTGAACATTGGCTTTTTGCTTCTCTTTTTTTTAAGAAAGTCTGTTGTGAGATTCCTACTCGTAGCAGATCTAGTAATCTCACCATGAATTTGAATGAATGAAATATTTAGGCTGATATGTATGCATAATTTTAAAATTATCTCCTTTTCATAATGAATTTGTTTTCTACATGTACGGTTATTAATATATTTTCATATATGTCCTTGCTATGTTATCTTAGGCATTTTACTTTTCTAAAAGTCTTTGTTTCCTTCTCTGTAAAACTAGAATTATAATATTTGCCTCACAGTTTATCATGAAGATTAAATAAGATAATGTATTTTTAAAAGCAAGCACAAAACTGGGACGCCTGGGTGACTCAGTTGGTTAAGCATCTGACTCTTGGTTTCAGCTCAGGTCATGATCTCAGGGTTGTGAGATTGAGCCCTGGGTTGAGCTCCAGTCTCAGTGGTTCATCTGCTTGTCACCTCATTCTGTCCCTTCCCACATTTATGTACACAATCTCTCTCTAACAAATAATATATCTTTTTTTAAAAAGCTAGCACAATACTTTGCAATTATAGAATTAAAAACCATAATTATTATTTCAATTGTTTCTTGCCTTTTGGTGTAGGATATCTTTTTTGGGCAGAATTCTTGTCAACCATAACAGAGATATCTGAATCCATTCATAAACCATCCCCCATACAAAACTATGTTTGACAAGTAGAGTATATATGTATGACAACTTCCTCTGTCTTTCGGTTAATAATTTTTTTTTCAGATCTCTAAAAATCATATTGCAGAAGTCATAGTGAGTAAAAAGAAAGGAAAAAAAAAATTGGGGCCATTTTCTCTTAAGACGTCAGTGCCCATGGCAGGCATCCAAGTCTCAGGAACTCACTGATGTTGGGGTAGAGTGGTAGAAGCAAGGAACACTGAGAACAGAACTTCAATCATATTTTTCACCATCCTCAAGTCATTACTTTCAACTGGCTTAGGAAATATTTTCTAGGATTATTATAGACCAATATATTCAATGGGTTTACCATTAAAGATATTGGTTTACATGTAAAGTAGCCTAAAATATTCCAAATAAAAAAGAAATGGAAACAAGTTCACATTATCCTGGGCAGCAGGGATAACTGAGCTGTCTAGATCTCTTTGATGGAAGCTTTTCTTTTGGCAAATAGACTCCTTCATCTGAGCCAGGTGCCCTCACAATCTTTCTCCCCGATTCATGACTTAGATTTGCCTTTCTGTAACTTTCCAAGTGAAGATATGAGAAGCAAAATAGAAGGCAGAACTCAGCCAGTGGGAGGTTGTGGGATCTCCCTTTTGCTGGGAGAACTTCTGGGAAGTGAAAGATCAGTAAGGTGAAAGATAGCTGGAGCCAAAGAGCCAGGAGAAGCAAATATTAAAAGCCTGGGTCAAAGCCAAGAATTGCAGGACAAAGGAAACAATGAGAGAGGCAAGTTAAGGTGTTCCAGTCTATTTCTTGGAACAGGTTTTGTTGTTTTACTACTTCCTTTTATGTGTAAGCCATCGTAGGGTGTGTGTATGTATGGAGGGGGTGTTTCAGTGCAGGTATGTGCATAAGAACCATGGAGGAGATAGACAGTGATTCCAGCACAAATCAAATAGGGTAAGTGAGACCAAAGTAGAGAGCCATCTCAGTCATTAAGATCTCAGTACTGGTGCTATGTGCTTGTGTACTTTTCCAAAATTTGTGGATTTCCTATTTTTCTTTTCATTTATTTACTTATTCCTTTATTTCTCTCTAGCTGCTTAAATACTTCACTACTGCATGACTGTGTGTTTGCCGTATCTTCCAGGGTCCAGCTTCCCTTCACATTTTCTCCTGGTCTATTTTTATTCATTTATACCCTTGCCTGTTTTTCTGTTTAGTTGGTCTTCTTATTTTATTTTGTTCTCCTGTTTATCCAGGTGTTGATTTCCTGTTCATCCTGACCTTTGATGCTGGTTTCAGCCTGTAGGTTTTGCCTGAGCGATGACTCACTTCCTGGATCATGGGACGGGGTTGGGTGGATTTTTCAAGCCCTGAAGTGGGCAGCCCAAAGTCAAGAAGTAGTATGCTTAGTCCCTGAGTTGGAAGAAGGGAGAAAGTGCCAAAGGGAGTAATTGCCTCCATAGATCTTTGGTTCTTATATGGTTATATCCAAATCCAGCCCAGTGGATCATAATTTGTTTTAATTTGTGCAATTCCTTCTTAAGTGCCCTTTGTGTCACTACTCTTTCTAGTTCATCCATGTCACAAATAAGTACTGGTTTCCTTTCTTCAAATAAAGCAAGTTATGGTGCTCCTCTAATAACAAGTTCTTCAAGATTCCCATTACCTAAAAGACAACCTTCTTAATACCAAGCCCGATTACAAGGCTCTTCAGAATTCTGCAGCGGCACCGTCTTTCAGGCCTGACCTCCCACCACCCATCACTCTTCCCTCTACACTGTGAACCTACACTCCATTCCAATATTACTTCCTCAAATTGTTGGTGTTATCTTAGGATTTGTCAACATTATATACATTCCTTCCCCTGCAACTATTTTCTTCTATTTCTTCCCCTCATTTTTTTGAAACTCACTTTCAAATATCATCTCTTCTTCCCAGGCTGGCTATGAAAAGTTTATTCATTTTTAATGCATTTTCTTTATCTGTTCTATGAGTTGTTCTCCTCACTTTCCTGTCTCATGTCTTTCCTCCTTGTCTTCTTTTCCCTTCCTTCTTTCAACAGATATTTTTGGTGTTTGTAGTCTGCGCCAGATAATGTGTTAAATCAAAATGTATGGTCCCTGTCCTCAAGGACCTTACATTTTTAGCGCCATCTAATTGTTCATGGCCTATGTCCCTCGTTAGTCATAAACTACTTGGGGGCAGGAACTATCTCATCCTCATCAAATTTTCAGTAATACTTAACACAGGAGAGGGCACAGAATAGGCTTCAAGAAACATTTTTAGAAAGAATAAACAAATATATATATATATTTTAATAAATATCTTTCTGTGTTATGTATATTTAGTGTGTCTTTATAGCTGCCACACAAACAAAACCATAAACAACACTACCATTTGGGTCCTGGACTAAGCTCAGTATGTGTGGGATCTCATTTATGCTTCACAACTCCTTGAAAAATTGCCTCTTACTATCCCTATTATGGAGCCAAGGAAACTAAGGCGTGGAATAGATACTCACAGTGCTACTGCATAAGAGGTATGGCTCAGACCTGCACCAATCTTGATGAACTTTAACACCTGAGCTCTTAATCATTTAAGAACTTACTCATTCTCTCAGCTGTCTCTAGTACCAACCTTCTGGTCTCTCTTTGTTAATCATTGGAAATGTAATAAAAGGTGTGTTGTCATTTTTTTAAAATCATGTATATACTTTAAAACTCAAATGGCTTAATGTTTTTTCAGTATATCCTGATTTTTATGAAAGAGAAGGTGTCTTATCTCAAACACAAAAACAAAAAAGTAACATGGAATGCTATAGTATTGCACATTCACATTTAATTTTAAATACTGAAAATAAGAGCATGTCATAAGTCCCCGTAAAGGATATACCAAAGTTATTGTTTGCTTAAGACTTTCTCAACTTGGTACAAAATGTTTCTACTTTAAATTCCAAGCAGGATCATATGTAATTTCACAATCATTTGTGAGTATGCTTAAAGTAATGAGCTTCTGGTTTTTACTCCGTAGGGCAGGTCCTGATGACAACAAAATGCCTAATGAAAGTAAAAAAGGGGGCGCCTGGATGGCTCAGTGAGTTAAGCCTCTGCCTTCAGCTCAGGTCATGATCTCAGGATCCTGGGATCGAGTCCCGCATCAGGGAGCCTGCTTCCCCCTCTCCCTCTGCTGCTCCCCCCACTTGTGCTTTCTCTCCTTCTCTCACTCTCTGTCAAATAAGTAAATTCTTAAAGAGAAAAAAAAAAGTAAAATAGAATTCTACCAACAGAGGTTGGTTGTTGTGGAGATACCGTGACTGAAAGATTGATTTTAAAATTCATTTTGCTATTATATTCTCTTTAAATTTGGTCTCCATTTTGCTAGAAAGGCAAATAAAGGCCGTTTACATACTTATAGACTGCTTAATATTTTTAAATGCTAAATCAAATCAAAGAAGTAATTACAGATATAGACTTAAGTATAAATCCTGTAACATTGTTCATAAGGTTAAGACTGGCACTTTGTATTACACTTTTGCCACTCCTGAGGGCCTACTGTGCTTCTGTCTAATATGTTCACTATTTTATTTATTCAAAAGTTATTTATTGAGTATTACTAATCATCAGCTGATGTGTTAGTCATAGGTGTATAGAAATTTAAAAAAATAAAAATTATTATCAAGGAACTCAATAAATCGGAGGAGACAATCAAGAAAATTAATTGTAGAATAAGAAAGAGCTATTCAAACTGATGTATATGTAGAATATTTTGGAAGTCAGAAAAGAGCCCAGAGGAAAAGCCTGAGTTTACTATATTTGATATGTTTCTGTAATTTATTCGATAATATTTTCCAAGGGGAATTGAGTATTAAACACATGATAACACAGTGTTAACCATGGGTATTAGAGAGAGTGCCATGTATAAACCTCCCTCTGAAATATGGTAATATTTAGAAATTTGTAACTAATTTAATATATTTGGAGCAAAAGATATTTGTAGGTTCTACATGAGACACAGGGCTGGAATAAGAATTCCAGGCTATGAAAGGCTGTCTTAGTATTTTATCAATAATAGAGTTCCACTAGAGAATTTTCAGCAGTGATGGGGTCTGATTAAAGCCTGTCTTTTTTTCTTCTTAGAACTAACTTTTTGAACTGATTGGGGAGTGACTAAAACCTGCAACATGGAAAGAATTGGGAATTCATATGAGAAAAGATTATCTGAACTTCAGCAATGACTAAGGGAACAGATATAAGATATCAGAACACATAGTGGCCAACTAAATGAAAGGGCAGATGATGAGACAAAGAAGTTTCAGGTAATTTGAAAACATATTGATCCACATTCTTTCTTTCTATACTGTCAGTGTCATCTTCTATTAACAATTCTATTAACCATTTCCAGCAAAAATTACAAAAGACAAATAGAGTCTCCAAGTAAAGTTTACAAGAGACAAAAGTCATAAAAAGCCATGGGCAGAAATACTCTAAATTTTTATAGCCCCTTCAATGTATCTCATGCTAAAGCATCAAAAATCTTCATATATAGCCTATTCTCTTCTGTTGTACAAATGTTTTACCATCACTAAAAGTTATTTCTTAATATCCTAAAAGTACTAATGTATTGTGGAGAAAAAAATTGTATCTTGCTAGAATGTTTTAATCTAAACACACACCTGAAATAAATGCCATTAGAAGCTATGTGATTAATGATATAAATTAACTTTAAATCAGAAAGGACTTCTGACAGACTGCGTATTACACTCTTAACAATATAACATTCTAGTGTGTTTGGCTGTTCTATTATATTTTTCAAATGTTTCATTTGTTAAGTTTTGGCTTTTAAATAGTTTTACAACCCAGTAGAACTAGAGTATGGAAATTATATGTATTTTTAAAATAAAGAGAAAGAAAAATAGATTACAGATATCTCTAATATAACACATTTTAAAATTTTATTAAATGCTTTCACCATTATCTCATGATTACCACTAATCATACTCTTTTTTTTCTTCATTAAAAGTCTGCCACCTTAAAAACAAAAAAATAAAGAGAGAGAGAGAGAGAACATGGCACACTCTAGTGATACTTCGGAGAGTAAGAGAATACAAGAAAGTTATGCTAAGTCTGGCATTAGAAATGAGTTTTATGTGTCTATGGGGCATACAGGTGGAAAGATGGGAATTTAGAACCCAGGACAGTGAAATGGGTTTTTGATGTTGATTTGAGAATAGTCACACATAAGTGATAGTGGAAACTTTTTGTTTAGATGGAATTGCCTGAGAATAACCGGTTGTTAATATTGTTAATTTAGGTTAATGTATTTATAAACTTTATAATTTAATACCTTTAGATTGGTTCTTTCAGTTTGTTTTCAAAATCCTTGCCTTTTCTTGCCATGTTACTCATAATATAGCAACTAGAAAGATTTTTTTTTCTGTGAACTATATGTTTTATATAACTGCTCAAGAATAATGTCCAAAATCAGAAAAGGCAGAATAAAAAAATGATGGTGTGAGATGAAAAGAGAGCTAAAATTGAACATAGCTGCCAGAGGGGTCCCTAAGAATCAAGGCACAGAAGTGTCCACTAGTTTTGGCAGTTATAAGGTTGCCTTTGGGAGATCAGATGGAATGAGTGAGGTTAAGACCAGATATAAATATGATATGTATAATAATGTATTGATTTATAACAAATATGCTAAAATATTTTATTTTAAGAGGATCTGATGCCATTGCAATAAATGGGTAAGTCACATGAGATAAATATGACAATGATATTATTTTATGTCCTGGAGAGCACCAAATTACTCTCAATATAAATAATCCAGTGAATCTCAAAAAAGGTATTATTCTTATGGAGTCAAGAAGCTTTCCAAACTTAAATCAAAATATGACCGGTGAATTCAAGTTGGCTAGTTTGGAGTGTTCAATTATGCTATTTTCTTCAAAATTCAAGGGTTCTCATAAGAATTTAGGTGGAATAAATCTCTGAACAACAACAACAACAAAAATGGTAGTTTTCCCCTATAGAACAGCATGTTTTATCTGCTTTCCCATTTAGTGAAAAAATTATTAGGCTTTCAACTGGACAAAGCTTTTTTCCCCCAAACACAGAATAGGATTAAAGTTGTTGGCTGTTTTTCTCATTGAGTTCAGCTCCTGTTTCTCTTCATAAAACATTAACCTGAAAGCAGTATTAATTTATGTTTTCATTTTTTTTCTGATTTTATACTTTTAGTGTCAAGCATGTATTAATTGCCTTTATCTTGCTGTATTCATTCCAATTCTACTGTCTCATTCAATGTCCAATACACTCACACTCTTCCATGATTTATTTATTTTGCCTTTTGATTTTGGACATTATTCCTGAGCAGTTACATAAAACATATAGCTCACAGGAAAAAAAAATCTTTCTAGTTGCCATATTATGAGTAGCATGGCAAGAAAAGACAAGGAATTTGAAAACAAAACTGAAAGATCCACTCCAAAAAAACTTAAATTATAAAGGTCATAAATACATTAACTTAAATTAACAATATTAACATAATACAAAACATAAATTAACTGGTACCCAAGATAAGAAGGCTTAATGAATGGGGTATACATGGATATACTTGCTTGATTTAATATTCAAGAGGAAACATAAATTAAGCATGTGTGTTTGCTATGTACTTCTGCATCTCTATTTCCATACAACAAAAATTGTATATAGAATGATTGTCTTTTGGCATTTACATTTTCATCTTTCCAGCAACATAATTTTGTACTCTTATTGCATTATATTTATTATAACAAAAAAGTGAAGTACCAAGTCTTTGAAAAGTTTTCTGTAGCAGTACCCAAATTAAGTATGTTCTTATATTAATATCAATTTTAAAAAGAACACCCATTCTCCAAGCATATATGTTGACTGCAAGTTAACTACATCATATTTATAGAGTACTTGCTTAGCAAATTATGTAATAGTTCTAATACATGGCAATCATATGTCACTGCCTTAGAATGGTCATATCAAGTAGGAGTGAATATATTTACATTTTTGGGCAATGTTTAGGACATTCCCAGTATACAAAAAATATGTTTTAAAATAGTTGACTATATTATGACCTTGCAATTTTACTAACAATTCAGATATGACTCAATCCAAAAGAATCTGAAGAGTATGGTGCCTGGATTGTTTCCATATTACAGTTGGAACAATGTGTGACCTACAATATTTTACCTTGTTTTCTTATCAACTGAGACTCTGTTTAATAAGGAAAACAAAATAGGATATAATTCACAAAAATAGGAGAAGATGAAAAATCAGCTGTTTTTTTTTTTTTTTGTATTTGAACACTTTATACTCATGCTGAAAGTTTTTCTGAGATAAGTGTTCGGCTAAATCAAATTTTGAGTTGCTACTTTTAGAGACTTGTAAACTGAATTGAATGATCATTTAAGCCCAAACAGTTAAATTATATTTGCCTGTAGATGGCATTTTACCTATCTATTCTTGCCTAGAAGAGTGCTCTGCACAATGTGGTCTCAGCAATTCTGTTTATTGAATTTCTAAATGCTATAACAAAACCTGACATCTGTTAAATTCATACAATGGGATATTATTCTGCTATGAATAAGGAGTAAAATATTGATTCATGCTACAACATGGATGAACCTTGAAAATAGTATGTTAAGTGAAAAAAGCCAGACACAAAAATCCACATACTATAGAATTTAATTTATGTGAAGTGTTCAGAAAGGGCAGATTCCATAGAGACAGTAGTTGCCAATGGATGGGAGAGAGATAGGAGGAAATGGGAGAGTAAATTGTAAAGGGTAGGGAGTTTCTTTTCAAGGTGATAGAATGTTCCAGAGTCAGTGATGGTGGTTACATAACTGATTATACTAAAAACCACTGAGGTGTACATTTTATTTTATTTCTTTATTTTTAAAAGATTTTATTTATTTATTTTGAGAGCGTGAGAGAAAGCATGGGCCAAGGGGAGGGGCAGAGGGAGAGGGAACAGCAGACTCCCCACTAATCAGGGAGCTGACCCTAAGATCATGACCTAAGCCAAAGGCAGACACTTAACCAACTGAGCCACCCAGGCACCCAGTTGTTCATTTTAATTACAATATGTGAATGACATCTCAAAGACGTTATAAAATGTAGTTAGATGTAGTGAAAAGAAGGGCCATTTGTACCCCAATGTTTATAGCAACAATGGCCACGGTCGCCAAACTGTGGAAAGAACCAAGATGTCCTTCAACGGACGAATGGATAAGGAAGATGTGGTCCATATACACTATGGGGTATTATGCCTCCATCAGAAAGGACGAATACCCAACTTTTGTAGCAACATGGACGGGACTGGAAGAGATTATGCTGAGTGAAATAAGTCAAGCAGAGAGAGTCAATTATCATATGGTTTCACTTATTTGTGGAGCATAACAAGTAGCATGGAGGACATAGGGAGATGGAGAGGAGAAGGGAGTTGAGGGAAATTGGAAGGGGAGGTGAACCATCAAAGACTACGGACTCTGAAAAACAATCTGAGGGTTTGAAGGGAAGGGGGGTGGGAGATTGGGGGAGCCAGGTGATGGGTATTGTGGAGGGCACATATGGCATGGAGCACTGGGTGTGATGCATAAACAGTGAATTCTGTAACGCTGAAAAGAAATTAATAACATTTTTAAAAAAGGAATATAAAAAAGAATTTAGAGTTTTAAGTCTTCAATTTTTATTAAGCACTGATTAAAACAATGTGTATCTTTTGCCTTTTTTGCAATTTATTCTTAAGAATGTGTTTTTCTTAGAGAAAAATATATGATGTGATAGATGGGTTAATTGACTTGATTGTGGTAGTCGTTTAACAATGTATACTTTATATCAAATCGGCACATTGTACACACACATTTTTCATTTTTTTTCCTGCCTCCTGGGGATTTTATTCACATTAGATACTTTAAATATATTACATTGTTAAATACCTAGGAAAAGAAAAGAAAATGAAAGGCTTAGAAAACTGCAGTTGAAGAAGAGAGGACTGGCAAAGTACAGGTAAATGATGAGGAAACAGCTTAGTGAGAAGGAATATGAAGGCAGGAGGAAGATTTTGTGGGAATTCTTTTATACATCTACATTCCATCTTAGCTTTTGGAACATAGACATCTTTTCTTATATTAGAACTTCTGTGCTCAAACAAGAAACATCCAAAGCACAATAAAAAAAAAATGAATAAATGTGTTCTTCTTGTGCTGATCATTGTACTAGAGATATGAACTGAAAAATCCTTTAATCAGGCTATGATCAGGGCGCCTGGGTGGCTCAGTTGGTTAAGCGACTGCCTTCAGCTCAGGTCAAGATCCCGGAGTTCTGGGATTGAGTTCCACATCAGGCTCCCAGCTCCGCGGGAGTCTGCTTCTCCCTCTGATCTTCTCCCCTCTCATGCTCTCTCTCACTCTTTCTCTCTCTCAAATAAATAAATAAAACCTTAAAAAAAAAATGAGGCTATGACTGAAGTAGTTGGAGAAGAACTGAACTTCAGATACACCCTAGCAATGATACTGGTGGTAGTTTTGAGTTATAATGAACTGTTTTAATAAATTAAAGATGTGATGCATTGTTCTATAATTTAATTTATGTGCATGTGCAAAATAAAACAGAAGTACTATATTTAAATGGCCATTGGGGAAGGTTGTAATAGACTAATATATGCCATAGTAGGACCTACTTTGTGTTCCCTGTCTATGGAAATACAATTCCACATTCTGTAATTGACTCTTTCAAGGATCTTCACATATACAAAATGGGGTGGCAAAGGGATAAGCGAGCCCTGACATCTAATGATCTTTCCATGAATTTTTACTAGTCCCATTTTATTTTGGTGGCATGACTGGTGGGTAATGGGATACCTCTTAAATGGATGTTTAATCACTTTTTCAATTACTCCTGCTGGTTGAGCTATTTATAAACTATCTCTTTACATGTAAGTGGTTGCATCTCACCAATGGCATTATTATTTAGTATGCCTGAGGGTTTTCCCCCATCCTAAACGAAACCATAATATTTCATGAATTTGTTTGGATAGGACAAGTAAACTTTTTTGCTGTTTGTATGGTCCCTTAAGCCTCCAAATGAGTGCCATTCTTACAGTCTTCTTGATATTTTCTCACGCTCAGATCGCATGATATACTAGCTCTGCTCTAGACTATTCTCTTGTCTTACCACAGCTGATAAAACCAGTATTGGTTGCCTAACCCCAATCAGGACCACTCATAAAGTAGCTAACAGATTAAGAGGTAACCTAAATGCAAAACTCTGCCCAATAGAAGCAGACTATATGGCAATATGACTGGCTGAACTGATTAAATTCTTTCTTTGGGGGTTGGCCAGGGGACTGATGGGGAGGTTAATGGTTGGTAATGAGAGCAAAGCTGAGAGTTGGTTATAGAGAAATGAAAAGTCCAGAGAAGCCATTATACTGAGAGGAACATCTAGGAAGGACTCAGTGATTATTCACAGGAACAGATGGAAGTAAAGACACAGTATGCTTGAAGCCCACAGCCGTGAAATCATGAGCGACGGAGGGGAGGAAGCAGTATATATCTGATGTGCTGATATGACCAAGTAGTTATTCATTGCTAGTGTTTTGGCATATATTTTGAGTAACTTTCCAATGTCTCAAAATATTGGCTTTGCAGTGTTACTCATTCCACAAATACTTATCAAGTGCCTATGTGCCAAGTGCTTATTCTAAGTGGGGGACTCCTTAGTGAACAGGAAAGCTCTCATCCCTGTGGTGTTGATATTCTGGTGGTGAAGATTATTTTCATAACTTTTTCCATATCTTTATAATAAACTTTTATGGCCTGAATTAATACAAGTGTGCCTTTGTTCCTTTCAGGCTTGAAAATGTCTAGTAAAAATGGTGTTCCAGGGGCACCTGGGTGGTTCAGTAGGTTAATCAGCTGCCTTCGGCTCAGGTCATGATCCGGGGGTTCTGGGGTGGATTCTGATGTCAGGCTGTCAGTCAGGGGGGAGTCTGTCTGCCTGCCGCTCTGCCTGCTTGTGCTCTCTCTATCTCTGTCAAATAAAGAAAAAAAAAACCAACTTAAAAAAAATGGTGCTAAAATAAAAGGTGCTCCTATATCAATTTGAAGGCATTATTTTAAAGTTTTCTGTTGTTCTCTTTCTTGTTTGTTTGTTTGCTTTTACAAATACCAATTCATTAAATTTTCACAACAATTCTGGAAGAATCTAAATTTTACAGCAAAAAAAAAAAAAAGACAGAAAACGATTTGCCTAATTAGATGGTGATGGTCATACCATCTACTACTAACAGGTGGTGCAAGAGGGTTTTAATTAAGGTAGTCTGGTGTCAGTGTTCATGTTCTCCATCACTTTTAGACACTGTCTTTTAAAATGCTTGTGGCAGAATTCCCTTTGTGTTTAGAGTAACTACATTTGTATGGTTATGGTTCTTCTAATCTAGTATCATGTTGAATTTCCTAATTAATTGTATTTTTCTTGAGGACAGGGTTTCAATTCATTGTAGGCATTTATGGCTAAGGGACTACAAATATTATGGGATGATGGAGTGATAATGCTACTGGTTATGTTGGTCACCACTTGTATTAGAAGACAATCGTTGTTATTCCTTGACATCTTCCCAGAACCATCAGTCATGAATGAAGCACATATTATCATATACAGTAACATCATGGTGAATCACGGTACTTCTCAGAGGGATGTGCATATTAATATATCTTTTATATGCCGTATGTTCTGAGTCACAGAGTGAACTGACATAACCCAATTAGCCTTCAGGTACTATAGTAATTCTTCTGAAAGATGAGTTATGTTATTTGTTATATAATATCATTGAAACAGTTTTCCATATTATTCTTACATTTGTTACATGGTAAATCTGTATTGGTTTAGGTACCTTTTTTTTTTTTGCTTTTGTTTTTGTTTTGTGTTTGCATTTTCTTTGGGTTATTTGTTACCTGGAATTGTGTGATATAGTTGAAAACCACTGATACTTATAATCCATACACAATATCCATTTGATCTTACTCTTCCTCCTCAATTTATTAGCAGTGGTGGGTACCATACACCAAGTATTATAGTCACGATAAACTATTTACACACATATATTGAATACAATCTATCTTCTCATTTTTTGTTTCAACATATTGAATTTGGATATAACTTATCAGGAGCCCCAAATCTACCAGAGATGTTTTTCATATTTATCCAATAGCACCACCAAAGCAATTTGTTAAATTCACAGTTGAACATATTTCACTGAAATTCCCTGGTGCAAAAGGATCAAAGTGTTTGAGATGCTACAGGTGGCTTTCAAATTTATTCCCTGAAGTATAAGTCTGTTACCAAGGAAGCATTTTGCAAATGGTAGGAAGGTGCTCACCTACTTGCTTTGTCACACGTCCCTGTGGTTTGTGTGTGTGCTGAGCCCATTTCACAGAGTGCTGCTGGCAGCTTCCATCCTCACTATAAATATATTATAGCCCCACAAAGAACTAAGCAGAATTGTCAGGGAGAAAATTCTTCTGGATTTCTTTTCAATGAGAAAATGGAAAGTAGAGGATAACACTAATTAGAGATGGTTTACCAATTCAAAAAACTCTTAGTGATAGGGTTGAAGAGAATTTGGAGAAAACTAAAAAAAAATAATAATAAGCAAGAGCAATGGTAACAATATTACAATATTTAAACCAATTCATACTGAATAATTTGGATAATTATAAATTTAAATATTGATAATGCTGGGAACAATGTGCTGAACAGAATAGATATTGTTTGGCCTATAATAATATTTTCTGGGGCAAATAAAGTACCATTTTATATATATATTTTTTAAAGATTTTATTTATTTATTTGACAGAGAGAAATCACAAGTAGATGGAGAGACAGGCAGAGAGAGAGAGAGGGAAGCAGGCTCTCCGCTCGGCAGAGAGCCCAACGCGGGACCCGATCCCAGGACCCTGAGATCATGACCTGATCTCAGCGGCTTAAACCACTGAGCCACCCAGGTGCCCCCATTTTATATTTTTAAATGATCTTCTTTTAAATGATTTAGTATCCACTACAAAAATTTACTAATTACTTTGTGATCCAGATTCTTTTCTACTTCCAAATTCTCAACTTCATGTGAATGTGAGAGGTATCTAGTACCCTAAAATGCATTGTTTTGTGTATTTTGAAAAGGTAATTTAACTCTATCTAATATAATCTTATAAAATAAATTTTTAAGGAAGCTAGGCTTTTGACATTAAGTGTCATTGACAGTGACACTGACATTGACGTAAAGACAACTCATTGTGTGCCTCAACTTCTAAAATACCTAACATTTGGTAATTTGCTATGATTCAATAATTTACAAAACAGCCTTGCATTAATTGATCCCTTACCACATAAGTGCTTGATGTTGAGGTTTCAAAATTAACACATGGCTCCTACTGTGAAGAATGCAGTTAGTTCTGATATGAACATGTAAACAGATGAATGATAGTCCTGTGGTATTAGAGATGAATTAGGGAGAACCTGTGGGTTTTCTATTGATCCTGAACTATTACTAAAGTTTTAATTCCACCTATAAGGAGATTGTATAAAATATTAGTCCTGTATATGAAGAACAGGTTATTCATGGTCTCATGCCTGGAGTGACATTTACATGTTTTAGGGAAAGTTCTAGGTGATTGAACAGGTCTACTACTAGGTAGAAAGCTATGACTTTCATCATTTATAACAAAGGAGAATGCACATAATTTTGGCCTAGTGCCTTCTTTTTTTCACTTCGGATTTTTTCCCCATGGAGGACCAGAGAAAATTAGTCTGCTGCAGAGGTTGTTGAACTACTGCTAGGTCATCCTCAAGTTTTAGATTGCTTTTATATGGATTAATTGTCTCATTTAGTGTTGTACACATTGAGTACAGATCCTGAACTAAATTAATCTCCCCTAACTTCTAAACTCTGAGGATGACATAGGGCAAGTATGAATTTAAAAAGGGCACCAGACGGGCACATATTTATCTTGGAACTTTTCAATAAAACTCTACTTGACATTGTTTTAATAATTCCTACATTATCAGAGTCATATAAGAATTATTTTACTCATTGGAAAACCCTGGGGATTTATTTCAACCATGACTATCATTTGATTTATGTGCCTGCTTCTCAGAGTTTGAAAATGGCCACTAAGCAGAGTTTATAAACTACAGAAACATCTTAAGGAAATTTTGTTATTAGTAAATAAACAGAAACTGAATGTAAACTCAGTTTCAACATTTATACTCTACATCAAACAAGAAATAAAAATGCGAATGTCTTGAAGAATAAATACGTACATAAGGAAAGATATAAGGGTGAATAATGAAGAGCACAGAGGCATTCAAAGAACCTTTAAACACTAGTTCAATTAAAAAAATTTCATGTTCACTTCATCTAATACATGTTTCTCTATGTTACAATTTTCACAGACTCAGCATGTTTTTCTGGGCTGATGCCAACTCCTGTGTTTTTCAATTATTCTGATAGAAAAGGTGGATTGTTGATAATTTTTCTTCCTAAATTATGATTTTACCATGTACAAAAAATGTTGATTTATAATGTATTTTATTTTTCTTTGAATGACAGAACAGAGATGAATGAAAGAATTTTTTCCAAATGCTTTTCAAAATTGGACATTCATGCATGAGATAAAAGTTTGTAATGTCTAATTAAAATATTTCTATTTTGGGGCACCTGGGTGGCTCAGTTAAGCCTCTGCCTTCGGCTCAGGTTATGATCTCAGGGTCCTGGGATCAAACCCCGCATCAGGCTCTCTGCTCCGCAAGCAAGGAGCCTGCTTCTCCATCTCTCTCTGTCTGCCTCACTGCCTACAGATCTCTCTCTGTCAAGTAAATAAATAACATCTTTAAAAATAAATAAAATAAAATATTTCTATTTTATCTATGTCATCAAAATATATTTATATTTTATCTATATCGTCAATGGGATATTAGTCATAAAGAAGAATAAAATTCTGTCATTCGCAGCAACATGGATAGAGCTAAAGGGTATTAGGCTAAGTGAAATAAGTCAGGCAGAGAAAGACAAATACCATATGATTTCACCCATATGTGGAGTTTAAGAAACAAGACAAAGGAGCAATGAAAAAAACGAGAGAGAGAGGTACAAAGCAAGAAACAGACTCTTAACTAGAGAGAACAACTGATGCTTACCAGAAGGAAGTGAGGTGGGGTTGGACAAAATAGGTAATGGGGATTAAGGAAGGAACTTGGGATGAGACCTGGGTGGTGTGACGCAGTGTTGGATCACTGTACTGTACATGTGGAACTAATATTACTCTGTATGTTAACTAACTGGAGTTTTTAAAAATGAGCAAAAAGAAAATTTTTACTTCTTTGGCTTCAATATTATTCAATTTTTACTTGGGAATTTGTGAATTTATGCAAATGATAGCACTGAGGTGAATTTATTCAAATGACTAAAAAAACTAGAAAATGATGATGTAGCAATCTGAATTCTCTTACCACACTATAGTTGAGTGATTATGACATTTTGGCTGTAAATAAATACTATAAATACTATACTATAATATCACATTATTCAGTTTATGTGAAATACACATAATTACTTAAATTTGATGAAAAACATGGTACTAATTTGAAGCAATTATTTTTCTGAATGGACACTATGAAGTTTTTAAAATTTAAATTAATTGGAAATTTCATGGCTTTGTAATGAGATAAGGCACTAATTAGAGCCCTACATTTAACTTGGAAACATAGATGTATTTTGACTTTGGAGAAGAGAGAAGAGAAAGGAAGTAACAGACAAGTAATATGGAAATAAAAAGAGAGAGAAGAGGAATGGAGAGAGAGAGAGAGAGAGAGAGAAAGCACTGATAATATTCCTTATTTTTACATTTTTTTAGCCTTTTATTGTGATTGTATACTTGTACTTTGCCTGAAGAAAACATTCATCATAAACAAGGTTTACGATGTTGTCTGTTTCCATTCCTGACATTTTGTGTACCGATTTTTTTTCCTATTAAAGATTTTGAGGAACACTTTAAAAAAAATAGAAATTGAAATTAAAATTAAATGGCCATATACTGAAAGACAGAAAGAAAGAATAAAAGGAAACATCTAAAGTAACAAAGCTTTGTTTTTTTGGTTTAAATAACACAATTAACACTTCATACTTTGAAGGTAGAGATTTTAATTCATATATTGAATATTGAAATAGGAAAACTACAGGATACAGTTGAACTAAAACTTGGTCATCTTGATGACTAGTTTACTTTCCCATGGATTATTTTCTCTTAAATATTTGACATGCTGAGACCATGTCTCTAGAGTATTAGTGACCAGTTAATTCAGTCAAGAAATTAAGCCAGTTAGGTCAGTGTTTTAAGATGGAGGATTTTCACACGCTCGATGGATGGTGGAGACACTAAGAATGTCTCTTATCTCTTCATTCCTTTCATGTAAATTGTCTTTACATCTAGCCTTCCCAGCCTTCTGGCATCCAGTCAGGTGAATAACTTAGTAAGTTGATATAAAATGAAGCACAGAGAAGACGAACATGAACTTAATGTTAAGAGGTAAATTGTAATGAGAATGCACATGTTTTCTTGACTTCAGAATTAATACCTATCCTCATCCATGGACCATATTTAGGCTTCTTAAATTAACCCAAAGACCTAATTGTTCCCAAAGAGCTAATGGTTCCCAGCACTTGTTAAACATTCCCATCAAGAAACCTTACTGAAATTGGGATGGAATTAGAAAACAAAATGGTACCTGCAGCAGATTTTCTTCTATAACACCAAAATTCCTTTTCTATTTCTGTTACATATTTTATAATCATTTTAGCTTTACATTTCTTTCATGACACGGGTTTCTCAAACTTTATAGTAAAGTTGTCAATCTAGGAAGATGCTAGTATTTATCTTGTAGCTTCTGATCCCAGTCATCCAAGGTCCTCTGACCTTAGCTTGAAGACTGAGAACAAGGATAACCTGAGAGGGCAGTAGTAGCTCTGGCTTCAATTGTTACTAGGGTCAGTAACATTGAGTATGATTGTCTTGTATCTTTAGGCTGCATTTTATCACTTGTAAATAACAGTTTTCAGTAGGTTATCCCTCAACACCCTCTTTAATGAAGGTGTTAAACAGCAGAGTTATGCTGACTTGTATAATTTCTCAAAACTGTAATATACTCCTTATGTCAAAATATCACCCTCAATCATTAGTGAAATTAGCCTTATTATCTTAAATGACATTTATAACTCCCAAAACAATGAGAGGGAGCCATCTTGTGGTTTAGGCCCAGAGTGACTTACATTTATTAGCAAAGAATGTATATAATCTGCAAAAATATAATAGCCTTAGATACCTTATGAATGTGATCTAAATTTTTAATCTTTAGGTAGTTTTTAAAAACTCCAATCATGAGTATGAATAACGGTGTTTTAGACAATTTGGGGACTTGCTCAAAGCTAAGGTTATGCATATGCAGCAAAGAGGATGTTAGTGCTTGTAATTTATTTTGTGAAAACCTTTTGGTAGTTGTAATGCTTATTGAGGATACCAAAGGGGTTTGGGCTATGTCACTTAGAAATAAAAGAATAATGATATGAAGATAGATAATGCATATCACCTATTCTATTTTGTAATTATATTTCTGAGTCATAAGAATCAGTCTTTTTGATTTGTTAGGGGTTTGAATATGCTATATGGCAAGTGAGGGCGTCAGATTTTATTGCTTAGGAATATTATATATAACACATTTTTTTAAATTAAAGATTTTTATTTATTTATTTATTTGACAGAGAGAGAGATCACAAGTAAGCAGAGAGGCAGGCAGAGAGAGAGGGGAAGAAGCAGGCTCCCCGCTGAGCAGAGAACCCCATGCGGAGCTTGATCCCAGGACCCTGAGATCATGGCTTTAGCAGAAGGCAGAGGCTTTAACCCACTGAGCCCCCCAATTGCCCCTATATATAACACATATTAAAAGGTATGCATGTTTAGCATAGAAAAAACAATTTAAGAGTTATTAAAAATATACTCACAATTAAATACTATCACATTAATATGACTTTTTAAAGTTTCCTTTTAGAAACTAAATTATATTGTCCATTAAGGTAAATAAATCATATGAACATAGTGTCTCCAGATCTATTTCTCTATGCTATAAAATAACATTATTCTTCTTTAGTTAACTTTCATAAACTATATGAACACAACATCTCAAATATAACCAATTCAACCACTAAATGGGTTCTGATTTTATAGATTCAGAGTAAATTACAAAGAATATAAATCTATATTTCTCATTCTTTTTTATTTGAAAAGGGAAAAAAACCCGAATAGCTGGAACTGGAAAAATATTTTAATTTGCTATATGCAACATATGAGTAGTCACAATTTCAGAAAAAAACGGAGTCTTATTTTAGAGATTATTGATTACCTAAGAATAATATAAACTCTACATAAAATAAGCTTCTTATTTTATGGTTCCTGCAGATGTTATTTCCTTCCTTGCTTTGCTCTTGAACGTGGAAGAAGCTTTCCTGTTTGCCATCCCTTGAGGTTTTCTCCCGCTAATGAGTAAAGACTCAAAAAGATCTGTTGATAATGATTAGGAGAACAAAAGAAGCAGCCAGAGATAACAATATTATTAGCAGGTAGACTTGCAGTCCATCCTAGTATTTATTAAATAATAATATGTAAGATTAAAGGTGTATTTATTTCAAGGGATTTAATAATCTATTAGCAACCACATTCTGGCAATTAAAAAAAAATCTATGCTTTTGGTTTTCCACTCTGTTTTAAAGATTTCAGAAATTTAAATATATTCACTTTGTTTCCTATTTATATTTCATATCATATTTAGTTTTTGATTAGCTACGTAGCAAATACAATATTACGCTCGTAAGAGCAATCTTTCATAGAGAGTAAATATTTCGAACAATGTCAATTGGTATGAAATTACTTTTGGAGGGAGAAGTAATTCTTTTAAGAAAGACCCTATAAATCTATAAATGCAGTTTTTTCTGCAACCAATCCTTTAGAAAAGCTTCCTCGCCCCACTCCCCAGAAGAAAATGGAATCTGACATCTACTCAAAAACTGAAAGAATGAATGTTATGGGTGACTTAAAAAGAGACCTGTTTGTGGGCACCTGGGTGGCTCAGATGGTTGAGTGTCTGCCTTGGTCTCAGGTCACAATCTCAGGGTCCTGGGATCTAGTCCCATGTCAAGCTCCTAGCTCATCAGAAAGTCTGCTTCTCTCACTCTCCCTCTGCTTGTGCATTCTCTCTCTCTCTCTCAAATGAATAAATACAATTTAAACAAACAAACAAACAAACAAACCCCAGAGACCTGTTTGGAAGACCAAGAGCCATTAGTTTACACAAGTAAACATTGTCATTTGATTTCTCTCTGGTATTCCTTGTTTGGAGAACATGTTTTCAGACAGGTCATTTTTCATGTCACAGAATGGACTATGAGTGAGCCTTCTTCCCCAGCCCGGCTTCCAGTCAGTCATGTGCTGAAGTGAATTTTTTAGAGCAGGCTACTGTGGCGTAAAGAACATCCACTGAAGGAGACCCTGAGTTTCTCAGTGGGTAAAGTGTCTGCCTTCAGCTCAGGTGCTGATGTCCTGGGATCCAGCCCTGCATTGTGCTCTCTGCTCCACAGGGAGCCTGCTTTTCCTTCTCCCTTTGCCTCTCTCTTTTTCTCTCTGTGCCTCTCATGAAAAATAAATAAAATCTTAAAAAAAGAAATCGACTGAGGTAACTTAATTTTTGAATAAGGAAGCAGGAAAACAAAATACCTACAATCTAGTATCATGTAGTTCAGTAATGATGGCTTCCTTTTAATTTAAGATTTCTAAGGATGGGTAATTAAAAATGTAAACTGTGCAAAGTTACAAAAAATACACTTAGAAAATAGGAAAGCAACTGTTAGCAAGAATAAATTGTGATAAAATACCTGAAGAAAAATAATCAATTTAGTGGTATTTGAAATGGTGGATATAAATGAGAATAATACAAATATTCTAAATCGTGGTAATACACATTGATTTTTAAAAATCAGAGTTTACCAATAAGCTGTACTCACATTATGCTTATTCGTGTACATTTTCTTTTTAAGTATCTATCACATACAGATATCTCCAGCACTTGTACTTACAGATGACCTTGCCCAATTCTATGGAAGCATTCAGTCAAGAGTCTGGTGACACTATATGACTATTCAAGCACAACTCAAGTGGTTAGTGAAGCCCAGCTCATCAGGGAAGATAATAATGTCAACTTTGCAAGGAATTTTCAATCTATCAATTTTCCTCAACCTTGGGCAGCCAATAAATATCTGAAATTCTGTAAAATATTGTTACATATAAATGATAGGTGCTCCAAAAAATGAGAGACAAGTTTTCACATACCATACTGCAGTATTTTCTTGGTTATTTTTTATACATGAATTTTCCTCTTTTTTCTTAACCACTAAACTCTAGTCTTCTCGTGTAGAAGGAAAAAATTCCAGATGAAAAACAAAACAAAACAACAGAACACCAATATTCCATTCTGAAATGGTCCTTATGGGTGAGTGAGATAAAAGTGGTTTAATAAATAAATTGATTTTAAGGAAAAGGTTTTCAAATAAAATTTATAAATATGATAATGTCAAATCACTGTTCTAAATAATAACACATCTCTCATTTTATTTTGAGAAGAAAAGCTCCATTCACCATTTCCTTAGCATATTTTATTTTAATGGAATGCATACATTAAAGGTTCTTTGCATGGTATATGACTGGGCTTGTGACCAGATGTGATAGTCTCCTTCAGAACAAAAATCTAGTATGACTTTTATCAGGAAAACAGCACGACCCTTTGGTAAAATTTGATCTTTATAAAAATGGGACAAAAGAGGTATCCACATTCTTGAAAAGTGTTAATTTTTATTGGTTTTGATCAAATTATCTATAGTTACATGATAAATACCACATATCGTACATGAGTTAATGACTCTTATTAGAGTTTGCTAGTTGCAGAATTGAACTAAAGACAATATCATGAGAAACAAGTTGATAAAATCATGCATACATTTTTAAATATATTTTCAGCATAATGTCCTGAAAAAATATGACATCATCTTGACAGGAAGACAGACAGACATCAGACCCAGGAAGACATGTTTTAAATCTACAGAAAAATAGTTAACACCATAAAATAGCAATACTTTTTTTTTTTGGTAGTCTTTTAAACATTTTGATTCACTAATAATAAAGTCACTGTATGCGATATTAAGATGGCACATAGAAAATATATGGCACATTTTCTTTTTCGTTTCTCTCCACAGCATATTCTATAATATTCATAAAATGGTGGGATACTTCACTCTATTTTACCCCCCCCAGTATTATCATCTGAAATACACTAAAATATAAATTTAAGGAATTACAGAATGGCTATTGCACAATTCATAGAGATGAAAGTGAAAGAGTGCAAAATTATTCAAGCATGTTTAAACACAGCCTTACATCCAAATCCTTTCCTGGCCTTTAACCCACAGCTCCTTTCTCTTGGTTCACATTAACAAGCCAGGCAGGTTAATGTGCACACTAGTGGGGCTGCCTGAAGGCACCTTTGCTAAATGTCCCTCAAGAAAAAAATCACCTATTAAAATAAAACAACTTAACTTATTATATTTTTATTCTAGCTTTACTCTAAAGATATGATTTACATTTGGCTGATAGTTTTTGTAATGCAGACTATTTTGCAGGGCTTTATATAATACCTTCATATGATGAAATATATTTTGAGGGACTTAATTGAAAATTACTGCTATGTTATAGAAAGACATTTAAAGTTACTGTAAATAACTTCCATAGAAATCTATATAGACAATTAATTTTATATTGCATTATTTTATGAACCTTACAACATCTTATCATTGTTTAACACATAAAGTGCATTTTTAAATGACTTAAATAAGAATAAAGCTAGTTAATAAGGGGTTGAGAAAATGGCACTGACTCAGCCTAAACATAGACAAAAGATATGAAAAAATAAATGAAGCCCTGTCTCTAGGGAATGAAGTAGACTTATTTGCAATTTATGAAGTAAAAGCCATTTCTTAACAAAGATTAGCTTTCTTTTATCATTTAGACCTATGTCACGATGGAACAGGCTGCCTTCAGAGTAATGAGCTATATGTTACTGAAGAAATTTTGAAGAATGTGGATAATTTTCTATCAGGAGCGTAATGATGAAGATTCTAACATTGGGAGGGAAGTTGATATGAAACACCTCAAAGGTTTATATTTTGATTTTAAGAATGTACATGAGAGCTAAAATGAATTTGAAGAAAGAAAAAATTATTTAAAAATCAGGTTTAAGTAGAATATTTTGGAAAAATAGGTTTATGTACATTCACATCAATTGTTCTCAATTGTGGAACTTTGCCAATAATACAGAATTTCATGTCTTACTCCAAACATATTGCATTCAGCACTTAGAACAATGGCAGATTCATATAAAGTGTTTGACAAATATTTGTTTAGTCAGTGATTGGATTATAACCTTCTGTGTTGAAACTCAGCCTGGATATATTTTTAAAGATGCATAAGGGATTCTGATGTACAGCTCGTGATTAGAATCATTATTTTTTAAAACAGTATTCTATCACCTCTAAAATTTTCCTTTTATGTTGCTTACGAGTGAACCATAAAAAATACTGAGAAAAATACCTGCTAAGACATGAGATCATCTGGCATTTCTGGTGATTACTAGATGTCTTTTAGGAGAATTATCTGACAAATATTTAGTCATTCTTCAAAGACAGTCTAGGAAGTGTTTTAGAATTGCATTGTTAATAGTTGGTGAGAATTTTGACTCCTATAGCTTGTCCATGCGTTGTTGAGCCAAAATAGGATGCTTCCATCCTTAAGAGATGGCCAAATGAGATGACCACAGTGTTCATATTTCCCACCAAGAATGATTTATATTGAAAACATATCACAACATTATTAACCTTTGTCCAGAAAAGTTGACTTCCTTTGCATTTCCAGTTTGAAGGAATTTATTCCATTAACAACCTATGAGTGTACGCATGCACGCGCATATGCGAATGCATGTGTGCATAAGAGATGCGAAGGGGAAGAGATGAAGGCAGCGTTAACATGGGAAGGGTAGAAGAAAAAGAATGAATAAAAGGATCTTTGCTCTTAGCTCAGGATTTCTCTTTCTATTGGTCTGATTTCTGGGAAGAGCTTCTCTGGAATATTTTCCCTGCCCTTGCTATTTTCAAACCCTTTGTAGTTTTATTTTATGCATAGGCTCTAAGATCTTTGTAAAGAAAAAATAAGCATCATCCTACCTCTTTTTTAAGTAATTAGAATAGCAGCAGCCTCCCTATGGACGTTCACTGCTTAATATCAATATGTTTCTGAAGAGAAATGGGGCCGGGATAAAAGTTTAAGTTTAAAGTAATTTACCTTAATCCAACTCATAGTGTACATTGATTGTTTACTCATCAAGAGTTTATATAGCAATGAGATTATGAGACTGCTCTATTTTACCACTCTTTGTAGTACTCAACAAGAAAATAAAAGCCAATGTATCTGCTGAGGAAGACACACTTAGAAAGGAATAAAACTGCAATCGGTATAATGGCGATTTCAGTCAATCAATATAATACAATACAACTGATACAATCAATATAATACAATCAATACAATATACATTGTATTTTTGAAAATATTGTGTTAAAAGTCACCGGACTGTCTTATAGCCACAAGCAGTAATTCTTATTTTAGTATCCCTTTGAAATGTGAAAGTGAATGAATTGATACACTTCAAGACCTACAATATATATGTCATGGAATCTGGAGTTAACTGTGTGCTTAAAGACTAGTTGGTGATTACTGAGATGGACATGGTTATTTTACACTGTCACAAACGTCCTTGTGCCCGAAATAGAGAATGCAGTAAGGAATTATGAAGACATTGTGGAGAACAAGACATGGTTGTCATTATATTCAAAATTTCAGTCTTTTAGAGAATTCTCATCTTCAATTCATACCTTTCCATTGCCCATTATTCAGATAAGTTCAGTTAAAGAAAGGGGTCTTGTCAAAATTACTTGAAAAACTGTACCAGAGAGTCCTTTATTTTTGCTTGAGCAGATACAGTAATTTAAAGAGATAATAAAATTTGTCACTTTAAAGATTTTACAGTCCTTGTGGCCAAATTTTTCTCTGAAATGCAAATGAAACCAAAAAGTGATGATGCACATTTATGCTTGTCAGAACCCATTGTGCTGTTTCAGTACCTTTATAATAGCAAGTAACAGTCCAGGATCCAGGCCAAGGCAACAAAATTGTCTGGTTCCCAAACCGAATACCCAAAATAACTAGAAAAGGTGTTTATCATAACTGTGCTTAATAGGTGATTGTAATTCAAAAGACAAAGTTGCTCTTATAAAGATACAAAAATATATATATATATATACATACTCTGAGTCACCAGACAATTCTTGACCAATCTTAGTGAACTAAGATTACTATTAATATATATGCTATTTTCTATTGATTATATTTGTTTTGGCTAGATTGTTAAAATTCAAATCCCTGTGGTAGAAACCATTCTTTTTCTTTTAATATGTTTAAACTCATCTCATTATTTTATAGTCTTCGCCTTGTCAGCATCAATGAATACTAATAGACTAAATGTAAGTTTATGTTGTATACATGGAAAGGCTTGCTTTCTTTACCAGTTCAGCATCAACTAGGTGAGAAACACAGATGGTATGGGCTGACAAATTTTGAAAGATTTTGCTATTACCTCTGTTACAAAGTATAAGAAATCTGTCTTGGAGTAAGAGACATGACTTCAAAGATTGTTAATGATTGATTATTCTAAGGACTGTGGTACATTTTCAATTTAAGAGTTGCATTTTTAGAGTGCTCTAGTTGTTGTCTGGGACATCTACAAATATTGGTATTGCCAATTTCCTACTTTTTCATGTGAGAGTGTTTTCTACTTTTAATATTGGCAATTCCCATATTCCCTGGAGTTGATTTCATGGATGTGTACTTTATAGATGAAAAGAAAACATAACTACCAATGTAATGTTCAATCCTCTGAAATGACTAGCAGGTCGAATTATATCATGCTGAGAATAGACAAGTATATTTTTAAAAAATAGGATGTATAGTATGGAAGACAAACATGTATTTCTCTTAAAATCACAACAACTTCAACTACACAGAACGCTAAAGTAGCTCACAACTTTCTTCTGTTAAACATGTTGGCTTACTTTTTCACATTTTCTTGCTAAAATTTCCATGGTCTTCCATAAGATCCTGGGAATTTGTAAACCTAATATATCCATATTTTAGGGATAAATAGCTTTTAAAGCATTTATAGTTCAAAATTAGGGTAAATGTTACCAGACTATACCTATAGAATAAGAATTAATTGTACAATAAGATAAGTAGTCATAGAATCTTTTAAACACAGCAGCTGGGAATTGACTAGGCTCTGCGCGTGAGTAACTGCCTTGGAGAAACACGTGGAAAGGTTAGAGAAATTTTAAAGATCCTTGGCTTTCTTGCTTCTACAGTTTCATTCTGGAATCTATTTTAAGCAGTAAAGAAAGTTCTAGATCCCCACTATAGCTGACCTTCAATTCTAATGTTTGGGGAAGAAAATAATATGGCATCTAAATGCTAAGATACAAGGTTTTATAAAAATTCATATACTATGGAACCATAAATTTCAATGGTTGAGATACATAATACTAAGAAAAATTATACTAAACTGCCTGTACAAAAGTTACAAACTTTCTAACATGGCTTCTTCAAAACAATCAGATTATCCGTATTAGAATTTTAACTTGCATGTGGGTAATTAGTGTATAAGAACACATTTGAATTTTCTCACCATTAATAGTTTTCTGTTGGGTTAATTGAAAAATTAGGGTTTGACATAGGGCTTACTTACTACTGCCTTGAGATGCTAACTGCGATATAGTTTTCCAGTTTTAAACAATCTGTAAACATTCATTTGAGGGGACACATTTCTTTAAACAGTTTGGAGTCAGCCATACAAATAATGTTATTGTTGCCATATGAGTCAGGACCATCAGAGTATTTTCTTAGTATAGTAAGACAATGATAAACATATACACCCAAGCAAAGTAAGTATAATACTTTTAAGATAAGAGATTTCTACCATACCAATTCTTCTGCTGACAAGTTGTCTTGTGGCTAGTATTTTTTCCATTCAAGTTTCAGGGATAAAAGAGACATTTTTTAATATTGTTAGATATTAAACAAGCAGTGTCTGTGAGTTTCTTTTGGGGAATAAGTTCGTTATGTTTCTATTTGCTTCTGACAGAATTCACTTAATTGAAACAGTGATGGAGAACTTTTGAAATAAGATGTGTAAAGTACAGAAAAATATATTCAAGTATTTCAGAGACATATTGAGACAATATAGTTTATCCTAACTCTACAATACCCAGTTTATCCCCAGGGAACACAAACAGCATGTCTGGCTCTAATCTGTCTTTAGTACAAGAATATATTCCCATGGTTTTGATTCACACACAGCAAATGAAGAAGACTGTGTTCAACTTTCAGGCACACAGTCCTCAAAGTAAGTAAAGAGTAAAAATTTCTTCCAGTTGTGGCATTTGCATTTAATGACAAACATGTTTTGTTTTTATTGTTGTTGTTGTTTTCCCCTCATAGTGTTTTATTTATAAAGGAGGGCAGTTTGGTCCTTCACTAGCAAAAATTGCTGAGTAAATGTTATTTTTTCATAAGTTATTTTTAAAAACTACTATTGGATAGACTAGAGCTCCATAACATTGAAAAATATTTAACTTTAAATGGCAGTTCTTGCTTTTAGTTTTAGTGTGGTTAAAGTTCAGAAAATAATACCATTTGATTCAAAGACTGGATTATTTTTTCCTCTTGAATCTGAGTTACTTATTTTCTTAATGTTTTAGATCTTTTTCTGTCAATCATTTGGCACCTTGAGTTTCCATGTAGCAAATCTGACCAACAATTAAATGTATCTAAAAAGCATTCTAGAACTTTTAAAAAATACAACAGTACTGATAAAAAATAATGCAAAAAATTGCCAAACTGAAAAGAATCATAGTCAGGTATAATCTCACCAATAACTCTATCATATATTTGTACTTAATTACACTGCGTGAAATGAGTTAATGCCCCATTGCAGTTAAAATAATTCCATGGGGTTGCTGATAAATTTTAAGTAAAAATTTTATTTAAAATTATTCACATCTAGTGCATGGCATATATATTGAAATCATTAATTCAGAAATACAAAACAACCAATCCTTATTTTATATAAATGACTTATCTATATAATTTAAAATTAAAATCTTCCCTCCTTACATTGGGAACTAAGAGTTTGAACCCATATAACTTTGATGGGAAACTGTTCTTGTTAAAAAAACTTTCATAAATCCATTTTTGTTTTAATTAAATTCATTTTTATCAAAATGTAAATACTACAATCCCATTGAATTTTAAAGTCTCATTCTAAGATAAAATATAAAAATCTTACTGAACTTTGTTCAATTATATCAAAACATTAAACATAATTACAGATAATTAAGCAACTGTTAAAAATCCAACAAAACAAGGGTGCTGGCTTGCATTTTGCAGTGTTTGGCAATAATTCCAAATACACAGTTATAACACTTATTTAAAAACAATTCTCTTGTTTTCAGTATTTCCATCTTCATTCATAGAGATCTAAAGTTAAGAAAAGTAGATTTTATATATAATATGATCTCTTAAGCCATCTGTTTTAAATTTACAAAGAGGGACATTTTGTTTTCTAAACAATCAAATTTAATTTTAATTTTATAATTTGAATTTTTTTGGTAGTACATAAGTTGATCCCATAACATTTATATGTACAATCCTCTGTTACTGAGTTTTCTGCTGAATTAATTGATTACTCTTCTGTTTTGCAGCTACACTATGAGAAAATATTTTAAAGCCTCAAGCTACTGACTTTTAAATCTTCAACATTTCTGCTTTTTCCAGTTACAAAGTTAATTGTATAAATTTTACTTTTGTAAGATTTAACGTCATTGCACTGAAAACCAAGAATTTCCAAAGCAGTTTTCACATGTACTATTATGTGATATTATATAACAATACAAACACATTGGCAGTAATACTTCCACTTACATGATATACAGTGAAAGGACAAATAATCTTAAATTAATATGAAATAAAATCCTCATAATATATATTTTTGTATCCATCAAAAGACTCTTAATCTGCCTTGTGACTTTGCATAGCATATCATAAAAATACCCACCCATATGCCATTTTAATATGATGGTCATCGTTTGTACGCCAACAAACCACACACGTATACACACACCTATGGCAAAGAAACTTTCTTTTGAATTGATCGTTTGCACTTGCATTCCCCCAGAGGCTTAATCTTGTTGCTGATGAATATCCTCATGCCTAAGAATTTTATAGATAACCCAGTAGAAAATATTAAAAATCAAAAAGGCTAATGGGAAACAGGCTCGAGAGATGGTGTCAATCTTCTTGGCTCTGTCGATAAAAACCTTCCTCATTTCATCAGGGCTTTTCGGCATTACCTGGACAGGATGGTTTGGACCCTTTGGGGTCACACCATCTTTTGCTTGCAGACAGGGTCCCATTCCATAGGCTGTGAAGCTGAATCGACTTTCCCTTACCTCATCATCCTGTCATAAGAAAAACAAAAGAAAACATTTTAGTCATGGAATAGAACCTGTATTTCAGAATCATAACTAAAACTTTATCATGATAAATGTTACCATTATTGTAACAGAAAGATAACTGAAGCATATAAAGATTGAGTTGCTTTTTTCCCCATTCAGGTTTTATTGATTTATCCTGTTGCATCATTTAAATGTGTCCACTAAGAAATATGAAACTCTTAACTAACGTGTTTATTGGGAAAACTACAAATTCTGGTATTGTCTCCATATTGCTAGAATAATTAAATAGAGAAAGAAAAAGAACCTAGTGGGATATTATGTGTTATATATTCATATACCAGGTTTGCTTTACGTTATGTGTTTAAATGGGTAAATATACGATGTCAAAGGGCGAAATATCAAATCATTGACTGGATTTTTCTTTTTCATAGAGGTAAACTTTAATGTTTATTTCCTATGATTTTTAGATTACTTCACTGGAAAATACAGTCTAGCTTAAGAACACTGCTTGGTTTTTGTTATCCTCACTTAATGTTACTTCTCTCTTTTACACTAACCCATTTAGAAGACTAAAGATAGTCACATGTTCTAGTTTATATGAGATTACTTTTCAGGTAAATTGAGTTGAAATTATAAATGAAATTTGGCAGAAGTTTATCTCATGTTAAGGAAAAGTGTTTATTATGCTCCAAAACCTATTATTTAAGTTACTATGTTACCTTTCTTTCTCTTGAATGTTGCAAATTAAATAGTTCTCCATATATGTGTGTGAAAAGAAAACCAAAATTTAAAAGAAAAATTGTTTCATGAAAATGTGATAAGTGAAGTGTGCTCATGATAGGAAAATATGGTATTTAGGAGTTTATAATTAAAATCATTAATGAGCAATTTACTTTAATGCACTTATTTAGAATGTAACAGTAGATGATTGCCAATTAATTGGATTTTTGCTACTAAAACTGAAAGTTAAAAAGATATTTTATGAAGTTGCTATAGCCCTCTCTTTTAACAGTAATATAGGAGACAAAAGTAATTGCTTCAAACACTTGAAAAATTATTTTGGGTCTATGAAAATAGACGCTCAATGAACAGTATATTACAAAATATGAACATGAAAAATGGAAATTAAAATGGATTCTAAACATGAGAAGTTGAGCAAAGTTGATGTAATAATGTATAAAATGGTTTTTTGGGAATTATGGAGTGAGGCAAGTTCACATGACAAAAACATATAATTATTGGAAAATAGTTAAACCATAAGATTTATGAGCAGTTGAATTTTGAGGAAACAAATCTGAGATAAAAGCTGATGATCCTAATTACACATAACTACTGTTGTCATCTTATAAAAATAAGAAATTGATTTTTCAATACTCTTTAGTAAGGATGTTCATTTATACTGACAATTTTTTTTTAGCCTCCATGGGAATTTTAAAGCTAAATTATTATTTGCCTTGAATTTCTCTGTTTTAGAAAAAAATGAATATACAAGAAATTAAACAGTAAGTGCTAAATTAACATCCTCATAATTTAGGAAATCATGCTGGTGTTTGCATTCCAGAAAAAAGGTATAGTTTGTTTGAATAATTTATATAACTTTGTGTGCACATCAGCTGACTGCTGAAGTATAAAACAGCCTCTTAACCTTCCTCAGCCCATGTGTTGAAAAAAAAATCTATCTCAAAATAGGGCAAGAGTCATTTTTCAATGAACATTTACAGCGAGGTATTGACATATTCGTTGAACCAGTTAAGAGATAAATTACAAAAATACTAAAGTTTTAGGATTCTAGCTGCTGTGTTTTGTAAAGTAGGGTTCCTTTACTTTCAGTCTCCCCTGGTTTTACTAAGAAACAACTGACATATACCTCTGTATCAATTTAAGCTGTACAGCGTGATGGTTTGATTTACATATATGGTGAAATGATGATCCCAATGGGTTTAGTTAATACCCATCATCTCCTAGAGATACAATAAAAGGAAAAGGAAAAAGTTTCTTCTTGTGGTGAGAACTCTTAGGACCTACTCCCTTTCCTGTAGGTCATACAGAAGCATTAGTTAGCTCATCATGTTGTAGGTAAGATAGAGTCCTAGTACTTATTTATCTTGTAACTGGAAGTTTATATCTCTAACCACTACTCCCACTTACTCCCTTTCTAACCATCTATTTGGAAGAACTTATTTTCAGACCTTAGAGAAACCTACCCCATTACTCATCTTGAATTTTTTTTTTTTTTTTTTTTTTTTTTTTTTTTACGATTTAAGCTATTCATGGATCGGGCGGTTATTTTCAACGGTATCCTTCCACATAACTGTGAGTAGAGGGTTAACATCAGACCTGGGCTGATGAATGACTGCTGCTTCTTTGCACATTTCCTTGAAAACAATAGAGTTAAGCTAAATGGGGAACATGGAATTGGGTACATTTACTGCACAGAGGTTGTTGTGTGGGGCCCGAAGGCCTTTGGCCTACGTGACCAGAATGTATACAGGCTTGGTCGGAAATCAAGGCTGTGGCTTCTCTGTGCCCAGGGGATAATACAGGCCTTGACGTTTGCCCGTGGCGTGCATCTCCATGCACCTGTGGATGAGGACAAGAGCAGCTGTGCTCTTGAGCGACTCCCTTGTCTCCCAGTGAGATGAAGATGCTCGGTCTGATGGGTTAGCTGCTTCCCATGCTCCCATAGGACCAAGTAAACTTCATAATAGGTTATAAAGCCTGTTGTGTCTGGGGGATTTGATTGGCAACTTTCATCTCGAATTTCAGCAGTGGCGACGGAAGTTGAACTGGCTTTCAGATTGTTTCACACTCACTATGGCTCAAAGTTCTGGGAGGGAGTTTGGTGAGAATGAGATCCTGATCCACCCTGGGTTTGAGGTTGCCAAAGCTCTGCAGAAAGTGACTGGGATAACTCTTGCTATTGGAATGTGGCTGACACAGAATTCTCCCTTGATGAACTGACAGATGGCTAATTAATGACATAAAACTGAAACAGACCAGGGTGAGGGAACTGAGAGGAAAGTGACTCAAAATGCAAGGAGTTTCTTCTCTTCTATTTCTTTGATTATCTGTGAAACTGAAACCACTTGGCAGAAAGAGGAGTTAGAGCAAGGAGAGCAAGCAGCCTGGGCTCAGGATGAACGTGAAAGTCCATTCAGTACTTGGAAAGACTTGCATTTTATCCTGATAGGACTTCTTGGCAAACCCAGGGAAGCAACACTAGAAACTTGTGAGTATCCAACAGCCCTGTCCAATGGGAATCTAATGGGAGCCACAGACAAAAATCACGTGTATAATTTTCCATTTAAATTTCACATTGGTTAATTTTAATGAGATAAAAGAAAGAGGTGAAATTAATTTTAGTATTGTATTTTCTTTAATTCGGTAGGCCCTAAATGTGATTTAAACATTCCTTTGAAGTAAAAATTAAGGAGATAGTTTACACTCTTTGTTTCATACTAAGTCTTGAAACAGTGTATATTTATTTGTAATACACCTCAGATCAGACTCTACATTTCCAGGACTCGATAGCCACTTGTGGCTTAAATATACCATTTTGGATAAAGCAATAATAACGTAAAGAAGCTGGGTCTCTTTACTGTGAAATAGCAGCCAGTATCTGGGGAATCAATCTGGGCTTTTTGGATCTTTAGGTTACTTGCCACAGGGATGAAAAAACATGAAAAATAATGTTGGCTGTGAATTCTAACTTTTAACTTGCAGCAGCTACTGGCAGTGGAATCAGTGACCCTTTTGACTAAAGCCTGGGGTGGTATGAGGCTGTGCTGAGAACCAGCACCCTGGTTCCCTCAACTCTGGTAGATGCTACGATTAGCGGCTCCACCAGGTATGGGTTCTCCATGTTCTCCTTTTGGAAAGGCAGGAGGGTGTATATGACTCATGGGGATGCTTGCTCTGACAGCTGCCATGCTGGTTTCACTGATGGGAAAACTATCTGGGCTATTCAGAAGAAAGATCACGGCCGGAGATAAATCTATTAGCTCTCTTTGGGTGACTTTTAAGACACAGAATGAAAAATGACAGGAGTCCTATGAAAGATTTCCTGGCACATGATTGCCAGCTGGGAGGAAGGAAATCTGTTGCAGTTCAAGCAGCTGCTTCCCTTAAGGAACCCCGTTAAATCTGCTTTCATCTCAAAAGTTAAATCAATGATGCCGATGGGGAATGGAAACAGAAGGCCCTGAAATGGGCTGCTGAGGTTCCTTCATCCTTTCAGGCAGTTGAAACAAAGAAGAGTGGCTTTGAAGGTCACGCTCTCCTTGCCCAGTCCCGAGTGGGATAATCAGTGGATGTCATCACCTTTGGCTAAATGCATAATTGGAAAGGCCGCGACATGTGAATGAACAATCTTGCCGTTTCTGGCTTGAACTTAATCTTGGGCTGTTGTTTGTTAGCCCAGCTGTAGTTGGATGGATGTCCTAACATGGGAAGCCCTAAGAACTGTCTCAAACTTCCCCTGTGGGAACCATTAAACAGCAAAAGATTCCGGGAAGGTAAACGAAATTCTTAGCTCTGATTAAGGAAATACTGGAAGCAGGGGAGGGAGCTAGTCCTTCATTTCTCCAGAAGATCTAGGTTGATCTGGCTTATGATAAAGCTAAACGAGGCCTGCACTCTGACTGCTGACCACTTGGGGTCACTAAAAAGTCGCCCAACAGCTTCTACCGTGGTAAATGGTAAAAACTGAAGAGTTTCAGGACAAAGGAGGCTGGCATGACTTTTTTTTTTTTTTTCTAGATTTTATTTTTAAGCTATCTCTACACTCAATGTGTGGCTCAAATTTGCAACTCCAACAACTCCAAGATGAAGAAAGAGTTGCATGTTCCACCAACTGAACCTTCCAGGTGCCCCAAGTCGGGTCTGCTTGGGCAGACTTGAACAGGGCTTTCCTTCCCCCCTCCGTCCCCCACCCAGGGCTTTCCTTTCAAGGTCGATATAAAGGAAAAAATCTGATGCTGTGTGTCTTCAGGTGGGGTAGACCCAATTAAGGAAACCTGAATTCTCCTGCATATTATCACAGCCTGGTTGGAAACAGTTTGGTCCAGGTCACTTTCAAAAGGAAGTTAGTTAATGATAAATGGTAGCTTCCCTTTCTGAGGAGAAAGTCAAGGGCGGGTTTAGAAACTAGTGACTAGGGAGAGGAGGCTAACTAATCCAGCTGAAATTCAGGGCCCAACCTGTCCCATTTCTGGAAATAATCTGGGTAAACCAACTAGACACAATTAACACACAATAAAGGACAAACTGTTATCTCTTCTGCATCCCACCATGAGAAAACCAGTTGTAGCACTATTTGAAATTTGGCAGATACATTTTTATTTCTATGGGCCTCTTGTATAAAGTGACTAGAAGACAGTCTGAATTGGAAAGGGGAACAGGGACAAACAGAGAGGTCTGAGGCAGGCAATAGCCCAAGTAACCTCTCTGAGACCTGAACATTCATCCCTGCTAGGGGCATCTGCTACTAACACACCTAGATTGGCATTTCTGGAAAAGGCTCAACAGTGGTGCCCTAACATGGCTGCCAGAATTCAAGACTAGAAAGCTCTCCATGCTGTGAGTAGGTTTAATCTATTTGAATGACAACTACTGACATTCTCCTGTGCTTTGGCAGAAACAGTCCCCAAATCGAAGGAACCTGAAAGGCATCAGCCTATACTTAGGTTTAAAATACCTATCACGCTGGGGCACCTGGGTGGCTTAGTTGGTTGAACGATTGTCTTCGGCTTGGGTGGTGATGCGGGGTCCTGAGATTGAGTCCTGCATCAGGCGCTCTGCTCAGCAGGAAGCCTTCTTCTCCCTCTGCCCCCCAACCCCACCCCACCACCCTGCTTATGCTGGTGCTCTCTGTCTCTGTCTCTCTCTAAAGTAAATCAATAAAATCTTTAAAAAAATAAAATAAAATACCCATCATGTTATGATAGGTAATGTCAGAAAGGTATTTCAATGTTAGTGACCTAAAAAAAAATGAAAATGATATTATTTAGGAACAAGCTAAGGGGATTTACTCAACCAAAGTAAATCATGGCCTGTTTGACAATGGACCAGAGATGGAATCTCTAGTCGAGCTTCCTGGAGTAAGTGATATGAACCTCGTGATTCTCTTCCCACCGAAACAAAACAGGTCACCTGGTTGACCAATGGAAACTTTTACAGAGAAGATCAGGGCTCAAACCATAGCTGAAGTCAAATTGAAAAAAGTGTAGTTGAAGAAAGAAAGGTAAGTCTACAAAATGGGCTGACTTGAGAACCAGCATGTGTGGCAGCATCAGGAGAACTGGTTCTTCCTCTCAGAGTCAAAGACTCCTGACCTTAGCCAGTGGTTTTGCCTCATGCTCAGGCAAATGGGCTGGTCAGGTAGACATTTAAGAACATCCCAGGGTGGCTAATGAAACTCCTTATGAATATTCCAGGGCAGAATTAAATTAGGTCAGGTAATCCCTGCCTAGTTGCTGTTTCAGAAGGGGACTAGAAAGCCAAAGCAGATGTCTTGGACTGGCCATGGAAGTGGTCGTGGTGGTGTCCAAACCACGCAGCAATGGATAAAACCATGACAGTCCTCTATTGTGCAATAGAGCCATTGATGTAGTGGGATCTTGACCTGAATATTAATGAAAGAAAATATTGCTTGAACATTGCCTTTGAGCTAAATCTCCTGAGAGTAAGTGCTAACACAGAGCTGGCAGATGGAATAGTAAGGTCTTTGATTATGGTTCCTGGAGGATTCAGTGGATTTTGGCAGAAATAGACAGTGAGTCCATCTTGGTCTTTGTTTACACTGTTAACAAGCCACAGCTGAAAATACTATTAATGGCTTGGAACAAAGTGTTTTTATATCAGTCTGTGCTCCTGAAACAGATCTCATTGGAGAAAGGAATACATTTAAGCATGACCATGGTATAAAATGGCCCAAGAGAACAACATAAAACAGACACTTAAATAGAAGTTGGAATGAGCAATTAAAACACTTGTTACTGAAGATAGGGTGACAAGGACGTGAGCAGGCTAGTTCACTGGATGAGTGTGTCGATCATGTAGCTATGAATGACCATAACGAGGAATGCCTTTAATAAGTTTCTAGTGTCTGATGGTGGAAGTGTGAGGGTCGGAAGCAATGCTGGGACACAATTCTGTCCTTCCCGCCTCACGGGTGCTTCTTTTGTGTTATAACAGTTCTGATGGAAAATATGAGTATATATTGTATACTTGATATAATGGTTCTAGGACCACGATTGCATTTTCTAGCTAAAGGGATCATTGCTGCTTATGACACATATCTTTTTCTTTTTAAACTAGGAAGATATCCGTACTCTCTGTTTGTGAGGGGACAAAAATATCTGATGTGTTTGAGTCCCATGAAACTTCTCCATTAGAGGAAGATACTTTCTTTGCTCTTTCTCCCGCCTTTTGACCATCTATAAAGTTAAGTAAATGACAAATGAAATCAAAGCTTATTTCTGTCTCGTAAGCATGGTTGCTTCCTAAAACCGGTAATCAGGGTTTTGGTGTGGTAATGAACAAAGCTACTTGATATTTAGATTTTTTTTTAATAGAAAAATTGACACACTGGAACAATTTAAACTTAATCATCTTTAGGTAGCGTGGGTCCCTTATAAAATTTGACAACAACTTATAAGATTACCATCATTCTACATGCATGCAATAATGATAGTCTTGGGGAAGGCAATGTTTCTCATACAAGGCTAACACCTGTCTTGGCGTCACTGGGAGGAGTTGCTGAGATCCAGTTTTCTAGATAGGCAATTGTGGAAGTTCAAACTTAATAGCCTTTAGCTTGTCCCACCACCAAGCTCTCTCGGTGACCAGAACACACAGCCAAGTTGTGGAAACAAGCATTTCCAAGAGGCACAAAGTATCTATCTAGTAGTTTTGAATTTTTAGTGATGCAACAATCTTTGGATTCTTCTAATACTGTAATTTAGATTTTAAGTGGCACTTTATGAAAACACAGTCTGGGATGACTTTTGTGTTAGTATTTAACTATTATTTTATTATTTAATAATTTCTGCTTTTAAGGAAAGCTGTTTCTAAGTAGGACTATACACAAGGCAATCTATAGATCCGTGTCTTTATCCGTTTTTAAATCAATAGCATCAACGGTTATCCTGGACAATTGGCTTCAGGTAATTATGCGTTACAGTGTGATTTGGTGCATTATTGTTCTCAAAAGCACCTGGAAGATGATTTCACTAATGTATCATATTTCCAATTAATTGTGGAGTTGAAAAAATAGAAATTTTTGGAATTTCAGTAAAAACACTTCAAATACTTATTCCCTGGTAATGGCAATGACACCAAGATATTGAGGAGAACTTAGGTCCTAAGAATTTGAAAATAGGTTGGGTATTTGCAATTATGAAACATATGTGCTAAGAGAAGCAATTTTCAATTATTTCCTATGTCGCAAAAACATTAGATGATCCAAATTTAAAATCTGACTCAAGACTGACACTCAAAGTGCAAATGTATAATTAAGCATTCATCACCTGTTGCCTGGAGCATGGATCACCTTCATTATTTAACTCTCAAATTCTTGGTTTCTTATCCCAGGGAAAGAGTATAGCACTATCTAGCAAGGTTTTTTAGGGTGAGGGAAAGAATATAAAATGCTTAATAAAGTACTCAAATTAAGGTTATTGTATTTTTCAATATTTTGTTTATTATAATTGTGTTATTATGCATAATACACAACCTGAAAGGAAACTACAAATAACAACTGGAATCATTGTCCTCTTAGGTATTTTAAATACCAAACTCTCAACAAAGTACTATGTAAAATAGGCCGGCCCAGTTGCTGACTCTGTAAATGGCCTTGCACTTGGGTACTGTTGCACTAAAAATTAACCAAGGGCATAAAACTGAAGAGATAATGTTTCTGCCATAACCTTCACTGTCATACTGTTATAATAGATGGGTTTTGCTATCTGACTGCTAAGATTCTTTGCAAATCTAGTTTCTGCAATCAAGGAGTCATCAGTGTTTTGAACATGTTCTATGAAACAGCACAAGTATTTTGGATGTGCCCGTGAGATAAGGCACATGGATACATCTTGCTTCTTCAGAAACAGGATATCAGTTCTGTTGGGTCAGCTTGCAATCTGGCCCAACAGTCCAGATGGCCAGAGAATGAAGGAGAGAACAAGGACCCTCGGACTGCAGAAAAATCATGTGATTTTTTTTTGTCGTTGTGCTGTTAAATCACTGGGCTATAGCAGTTCCCCCCCTCCAAAGGCTACACTTAAAATAATAATTTTAAGAATGGATGAAACATTTCCAATAGATTACTATTAATATTAGATTATTAGAAGGAGCATCAAACTATTTTATAATTAAAGTAATTTCTTTGTTTTGTAAAACTCAGTCTTAAAATTACCCTGTGTTTATGTATGTTTAGCTGTACAGTGATATTCTTTATTCCAATTAGTACTCAAATATTTCTTGGACATAATTCAGTTTTCTGCAGTCATCTTCAGCTTGATTTTCTAATAGACTAAAGGCCAAATGAGCAAAGGGTTTAGACAAACACCTAAAACTTTTGTATCCAACACTATGTGTTAGCCAATATTTGATATTCATTAAGTTAAGCACTTTCCAACTCAAAATATAGGCATTGATTAAAAGATTAAATAGAATGAACTAAAAATGAGCAAAAGAACATGGCTGATTAAAAAGGTAAAAGTGAAGAAATGGCTTAATTTATTCACAGATAAAACCTTCCTAATATGCTTTAAGCAAGTTAGAAGGGTAGGCAATGAAAAATGTAAAAATCCATTTAGTTAGTATATAATTCTTTCAATAAGAGGACCCGTTTTCACTAAGCTTGAAAGTGAGAAAAATGTTTCAGTAATTAAGCATCGATACCACACTGGGAAACATTCCATATGCTTTTTCATTTTCTTAGAGGATTAGGCCAAAGACTGACTCATACTAACATGTATATTATAACTAGAAATATTAAAAATAGAAAATCCAAGCGTAGACTTTGTCATTCAGTTGAATTGTTTCATTTCCATCACAAAAAGATATATATTAACATACACGTGAGATAAGAATTAATTTCCTATCCTCTTCTTAGTCCTCAAAAATGACCAAAGAAATAAAATCTCATTTTTGGGTGTGGAAATGGTGAAGACATGAAGCTTACTAATGAGTGGTAATAAAACATAGATCCTCTAAGATAGCATGAGTGATGATTTATTGTGTGAACTGCTGTGAGATACAACACCATTAAATACATTATTTTCATCCTAATGTTTCTTCCCTGGTAGGTGCCTTTGTGTGTTCTATATACATTCAAGATGTTCAGTAATTATGCCAGAGGTCTTTCTGTTGAAATCATTTTCTGTAACTTCTAATTGCCAGATAGGAAAGTGACAAAGGAAGGAAAAGTGAATTGCTATTAATTTCCACTTACATGATTTCAATGTGTGGATTTTGAAAAAAAATTACTAAGGAACATAACAATGGCTTATTTTTGCTGAGAAAAATCACCATCGCTTAGAAAATGCTGAGGTAAGATGAACTATGTAAATAAACTAAAAATTCTTTTTCCAAAATAAACACGAGTTGAAAATAAAGCATTCAGTTTAATACATTTATATACATTTCTATATTATTTCGAAATTTGGAAAGCTTAAAAAATATAATTATAGATGACGTTAAAGATACTTCATAGTTACAAGTCAACTGTCAATATAAAACTCTTTGAAATCTAATTCCCAGGAGAATTTTGCATTTATTGTTGATGACACATGAATTAGTTATGAATTAGCCAAGTTCATGTTTGGTGTATTGAATTTAGATTCAGAAATGGTCTGGAAGTTGTTAAATGGCAAAATGTAAGCTTAAAAAGATGAACACTTAAAACAATATAAAAATGGAATACATGCATTTTAGGAGATTGATGAGAAATCAGTAAAATACTTTTTAAACACCCATATATCTAGCTCTAGCACAGTATGTTAGATTCATTTAGTGTGAACTCAGAATTATGGACTAACATAAAATAATACATTATAAATAGACAATTTGTTGTAAAGGCAGTATGTACACTTTAATTTGAGATGAAATTCACTATAATGCATGTAAAATTAGATTAAGTAGAGATTGTATTAGTTTGTTGAATACTATTTTCCTAATCAGATATTTCAAAGGGTCATAACTAAGAATTAGGTGTATTTAACACAAACTCCAGAAATTTGTTTGCAGGAAATCATTAAATTCTTACAATATCTGCTTTACCTGAGAGGATAAAATTTCAAACCCCTGTAAATCAGAGTCATTGAGATTCACATTAGTAAAAACAATCATTTGTTATCCTTAGAAATTACCCTGAGTTATTTTTGAAGTAAGACAGCATGTAAACACGTAAGTCAATAAAATAATGACAAGTTTTGTACAGATAGTCAAAATGCAGTCAGTGATATCTTAATCGTAAAAAGATAGCCATCGTGGCTCGCAGAATCTAAACTTGGTGGTTCTTTCTCAAATCTAGAACTAACGGTCCATCTTTATTTCATCTGAGCATGTACATAATAACGACTACACAATAACAAGCAGGAAGCTAGAGGCGCTAGAATACCGTGGGTCATGTCTTCTCTCCGCAAACCATTGCATCTGTACACCGTGATGCAGGAGAAGCTACGTGAAATGCAATGCAACCCCGTATCAGCCATTTCTTTTAAAAAAGAACATAGATTCAGAAACATTTTGGCGCATCTTTATACCCTTGCGGGATTAAAGTGATGATATCACACGTGGGAGGAGCAAACTTCTGACCAAAGTATTTTCATATCATGCATACACCCATACATATACAGCACTGGGGAGAAGCGTCTAGGACATGGTGCAGTGGGTAATCAGCACACAGCAGGCTATGGCAGTGTGGGGTGGGGAACTTTGGATGCAAGAGCAAACTTGTAGTCTTTCATCAAAGACCGCTTATACCTTAATAGGGAAAGGGTCAGATACAAGAGATTCCGTATAATGCTAAGCCAATGCTGAACCAAGTTAAAACTTTCCTAGGAATAGTGTAAGGTCCCCTGCTGTAACAAACTTTTTATATTGAAACTATTTTATTTACTTTGCCTATTGTGCCAACTTAGAGTGCTTGGGGAAACTATGTTAAGTCTGTACTCGTGAAGATAAAGGACTTGGGACCAACATTTAGCTCATTTAGACTCATTTAGATTATGTCAATTTAAAGGTTTACATTGCTCTGTTTCTAAGCAAAATACATATTTTTTTAAAAATGATCAATTTGGTCAGCCCAGAGGGTCATTAGGTTGAGAAAAACAGTTTTCAAAAAGTCAAAATGGTCACCCCCAAATTTGCATTATTACAAAATAAATGGAATGCATAAATTTCTAATGAATGTCTTTGCATTACCATACTGTTTCTTTTAAAAAAATAAGTATTGATTGATTGCTGCTGAAGTAAACCTAAGTTTTCATCAGACTTCTTTGTGCATTGTTCTTGTAAAGCAATACTTAATTAAATGTATTTTTTATACTAAGGCTCCTATAGGCATTAACTGCTTAGTTACTAGAAATTTAAATATATTTTCTCCCAAAGAAGCTATTTGTGTTATGCAAACACAAAGCAATTAAAATTTGTCAAAATTATAGTTAAGATAATTAAGTAAAAGTAATTGGATCAAGTGAATTTTTTCCCTCAGGGCTGAAAAAATAAAGGTGAAGTGGGAAGTGCCTAGCTATGTTGGGAACAAATATACAATATTAGTAGAAAAAATAATTGAATGATTACATGTTATAATATAAGAAAACTTAGTAAGTGCTTTAAAATAATACTGGCTCTAGATACATTGTATGAAATTGAGAAACTTTCAATTAGATGAATGTAACATGTTTCTGGTCTGTGCATCTAATGTTATAGCCATTCTTAACCAAGGTGTGCAGCAGAATCATCTGGGGAGGTATGTTTAAATGCACTTTATTTCAGAAATTTAGTTTTGGGTTTTTTTTTTTAAGATTTTATTTATTTATTTGTCAGAGAGAGTGAGCACAGGCAGACAGAGTGGCAGGCAGAGGCAGAGGGAGAAGCAGACTCCCTGCTGTGCAAGGAGCCCAATGTGGGACTGGATCCCAGGACGCTGGGATCATGACCTGAAGGCAGCCGCTTAACCAGCTGAGCCATACAGGTGTCCCTAGAAATTTAGTTTTAATAGACTGGACTGTTTATTATTTCCCAGCCCAAATTCTTGGCTTGAGTATGTTTAAATGCAATCATCGAATGCTATATTATAGTGGTCCATTCCAAAACTAATCTGCTCTAGCATAGACTACCTTTCTAACTATTCAGCTATTATATTAGACATGTGACCTTGTGATCTCTTTTTAATCAAACATCTCGAAGGATGCTGTTATCAAATACCAAAATTGCCCCTTTATTATAAAGAATCTCAACTTTTCTTAATATTAAGAAGGGATTCTAGAGATACATAGGTTGGAGAAAGTATTTTATTTTTGCCTTATTTATAGTTCTCTACTTTCTGACAAGAAACGGTGCATTTAGAACTTATTTGTACAAATAAATTTTCATGAATTTTTGGAACTAATTTTGTCAAGACAAATTACTATTTCTTCCATGTAGACTATTATAAGATTATATGTGTTATTTTTGTTTAATGTATATTTAAAGATCATTTTGACAAATCAAATAACTCAGTTGGTTAGATGAAGGATAATATTTAAATATCTTTACTGAGTGAGGGAAGACAAATGGAGGTTGAAAAAGAGAATATATCCTTAGCTGAAGGGTCATGATGATTGTTTAACTTTAACTGTGCAAGGGGCTGTGTTTCCCCACCAAACACTGCATGGGTGCAGAATACGCTCTCTGCTTTTTTCACTGATGACCACATTCCTCTACTTAGAGTTAAGAAAGTGAATTTACCGTGTCTGAGAAACGGTAAAACTTCTCCAATGCAAAAGCTTCTGTCTGTGGGAAGGTAAAGTGGACCAAGAGGGATTGAGAAACCAGAAAATCAAGTCATATATGAGTAAATATAATTGCACAACTGTTTTTAATTGCATATATCATTTACACATACATATGTATCAAATTAATCAATATTCACATATGCAAGGTATCCAACCCCCCAAGTATGAAATGAACTAAAAACAAAACACTAAATTTTCTTGCACTAAATCTCCACTACAATATTCACTCCCTGAATATTTCAACTGGTCATTAGAAAATAATAAGATATTACTCTTTTTGCATTTCTATATTTTCCTAGAGAGCCACTCATTAGAAAATTTAATCTTGTCTTTCTGTGAGCAAAAAGTTATGGGCTTAACTATATATCCTGATAATCTTACAGGGAGTGAAACTCAAGAGCTACTTTGGTAGGATAATTTTTTTTTTTTTTTAAAGGAGAACCAAAACTGAGCATCTACAGTTACAGTCTATTCTGTTACCCATTGGACACTGTGGCTGTTGGATGTGTGGTGGGTGTGGAATGTGAACTCTCAGTCGCCCTTTGGACATTACATCCCTAATATTTTCCAGCACCTGGTTGATACATTCTACAATGTATAGGAAGGAGGAGAAAGGCAGAGAAATGGAAAAATAAAAGTGAAAATGCAAACCAAAATGAGAAAGGGAAATAAGTATTACTTTACTTCAGATTAATGACATTAGAAGGAAAAATCATCTGTATCAGTCTTTTAAGGGAAAGGAAAACAGGAACTTCACTGTTGTGATACAGCATTTTTTTGTCCTGTGATAGTGTTTCATCCAGTGCCAAGTGTCATTAGAGGAAAGAGGAGCAAGTAGGCAGTAGGGAGGGAGAAAAAAGGGGAGGAAAGAGAGAGAAAAAGATGGAGAAAAGTATAAGGAAAACTGTAGATGGGGGTGTGGTGGGGAGAAAGAGATAGAGAAAAGTGAACCTCTCTATTAAAATATGTTTCAGTATACCAGTGATATGCTTTTATTTTCATACCAACTTGATCAAATAAAAGCTCAGACACTATTTTCATCCCACCCATGAGTTACTCAGAGGATCACAGTCCTTGATGTTCCTTCCATGATACTGAGATTTGGGTACTTATCATGATGAGGGAGTCAGACATGACTGAATTCATTATTACTTTAGAATATGTTTAATGCTCCGTACTGAGAGATCATGAGCTTAGGGCTTTAAAAAATTTTATGAACATGCAAATTGCAGTGAATAATTCAGAAACCACAAGAAAACCTCAAAAAAAATTAAATCCTTTCAAAGTCCTTAAAAACGCATCTTATAGGAACCAGAGTATTATTTCTAAGGTTTGAGTATGTTTTGACTTAAATATTCCAATACATCAGATTCTGGCCATAATTTCTCCTATTGCATAAACTTTGATATTTCTCTATTGCGTATGTGTCCATTTGCTTTTAAATGTCAGTTGGCACATTCACATGAAAAGAAGTAAACTCATAGATATGCCGGTCAATAGAAACTCTCCCTTCCAGAGGAAGAAAGGGGGTTGATCGGGCTCATGTGCACATAAAGAAAACATTGCAAGTCTTAATAGAGGGGAACAACTCCATTCTGTACATCCAAATTCAATTATGAGATTACTTCTGCAACTTCCTGTGGTCTTCTAATGATATTCTCAATACAATTTCTTCTGGGTTTCATTTAACAGGTATGACAAGGCAATAATAACACCTTCTTGTGTTTCAGTATAAATATCTTATATTCAATATAAATATCTTAATTCAGTATAAATATCTTTAGAGATTCAGTATAAATCAGTATAAATATCTTAAAAACATGAAAGTATGCATGAGCAAGAGACCAAATTGTTCTACATGAATGTCATAGCATTAACAAATAGGTGGTATTTTATGGAAACGATGAAAGGAAATTGTTTGATAAAAGGAACAACTTAATAGCCATAGCCAGTGACATGTCAAGTAAGACCATCAGGAACACTTTCACGTTGCAAGTAAGAAATGACATATTTTGATAATTGAAGCAAAAAATGGTGTTGTTCCAAGAAGTACATTAGGAAGAGGTTGATAAATCTCTCATGCCAGTAGATATGCTGTGTAAAGGAGAACTGCATGTCACCATTTTATTCCTGAAGGTATTTTTGACAATTTCAGTTTTGATTGAACAAAACCAAAGAAATATTTGTATCTTTTGGTTCTCAGACTTCACTTCCTCTCTGCACCATTCTATTTCATATAACAAATTTACTTTTCAATGAAAACTGGTATCCTGCCAAACCCAATGCTTTTAATTGCCTACCTTATTCTTTCTCTTTCGTCGAAATCTCAGAAGTTCTTTGTGTTGTCTTGATACAAAATTTACAGCTGCATATTCCAGAAGTGCTGAAAACACAAAAAGGAGGCATACTGCCATCCAAATGTCAATAGCTTTGACATAAGAAACCTGGCAAAGAGAGAAAGGGTGAGCAAATTGAGTTGTATTGTTGTGTCTTTCAGGAACAAAGCTGAATGTCTGAGTGTTCCATTTATATCAGCTGGAAAAAGAAAGCAATAAGATCAAGACTGTTTTTTTTTAACTTAATAAGCTTTTAAAAATTTCTTAATAATTAAATTATTTTTGCAAGTTTGTATATTAGTCATACTTTACAACCTGTGTTATGTTTTGTTAAAAACTGTTGTTCATTGAGGCAGAAGACCAAACCTAAGATAAAGAAAAAATAAATTGAAGTGTAATTTTACCTTCAATGTAGTATAGGGTAATGCTTGAAAAAGTATGAAGTAACATTGAAATATAGATAATGCCACTTACCTTTTGGTTCCATATTTGCTTCACTAATTTTTTTTTTAATTTTGAAATAATTTAAACATTAACAAATGTGTTGCAAGAACAGTAGAAAAATAAAATAAAATAAAATAAAAAACCAAAAAATGCTCCCAAGTTCCCCATTTATTAACATTTGTCCAAATGTTATATTTGTCTCTATCTCTATCATTTATGTTTTCCTCTTGAACTATTTGAGTATAATTTGCAGACATGATGGCCTATTACCCTGAAATACCCATGTGTATTTTCTAAAAGAAAATAACAATCTCCTCCTACATAACTCTAGTTCATCCAACAAAATCAGATTGATGTTAAAAAAAATTACCATCTAATCCTAGAAACCCATTCTTATTTGAGCAATTGTCCCAAAAATGGCCTTTGTAGCAGAAAAACATTTTTCCAACCAGTCCAGTATTTAATCGAGAATTGTGTTACATTTTGGCATCATATCTCTTTAGTCTTCAGTGTGGAATATTTCGGTCAGTCTTTTCTCACCTTTTGGGATCTTGATATTTTGGATCCATGTAGACCTGATATTTTGAATGTCTTCCACTTTCGGCTTATCTGATGTTTCCTCATTTTAAACTCAGATTATGGTATTTTAATAGGAACAGTAGTGCCCTGTTCTTTACAGTGTACGGTATCAGAAGGCACTGAACGTTGATCAGTTGGTTAAGGCATTGACTACCATCTTTCTCGACCATAAAGTAACAAATTTCCCTTGCGTGGAAATATTTGAAACTACATATTATCTTCTTACTCTTTAAACTTTCATCCTTTAGACTCTGATGGCTTTTGTCTGAATCAATTATTACAATGATGATTTCCAAATGTGGGTTTTCTAATTCCATCTACATGTATTAGTTTGCGTTCTATAGTAAGGAAAGTTTTTATCTTGCACATTCATTTATTTATATCAGTAGAGATGAATAAATAATGATTTTGTTTGATGGGTTAAAATGCATCAACATCACTATTTTGGTACTCGCATTAGAGAGATTGGGTCAGTAGGAGCCCCTAAGAAGTTAGGCCATGCCTTCCTTTGTTAAGTCTTCATCATGATTTGGGTATTTTCTTACTTTTCTGTAATTTTTAGTATCCTTTAGTATTGTATATGAGCACATTACACATGGTGTTATATCATGAAAGTAACACTGGTAAAATCATCACCTTTTGTACTATGAGCATTAGATAATTCATTTTGTTGGGTACCTTAGACACGTCAGTTAGATGTGGGCAGAAAATTCTCTCATTTGCCAGGAAGGAGATTAAAAATGAAAGGTATTTATGTGAAGTAATTTTTTTTTTTTAGTTTTTCCTGGGAAATGGACAGTTACCTAGAACTTTCCTTCCCCGCTGATAGAAACAAACGTCCCTTCCCCAAGATGATGTGGATTGAGGAGAGCAGAACTCAAGGCTAGATGTAAGCAAAGATGCACTAACTACTAACTACTTCTTTGGACTCCATGTATAGTTACCTTAAAGTTCAAAACCTTACGCTGAAAATTTGACTATTTCTAAGCTGTTTGTATATTCTAAATTTTTTTCTCTTCATTCTTAGTATTTAGTGGTGTTTTTGTCAATATCAACATGTGGAAATCTTGATCAGATTTGGGCTGTGGTTTAAAAGGGGGAATGTGGCTCACTCTTCAGGGGAAATTCTGTTGGGGGGAGAAATAAAAAAGGTAAGGTTAAACCACTCTCCTCCCTTCTCATCTAGGCTTTTTGGTCTCAGGCTCAACTTTGCCCAAGTCTGGTTCAGAATCCCATGGCACTTGGGGGTTACATGCTTTGTCATTGCTGATGCCTTTTCTTTTCCTGTTTAGACTGTGAACTCTTTGAGGGCAGATGTCATCTCTGAGCTATTCACCAGCATAATGATGTTTGGCATGTGTGTACATATTTGCTAAATAAATGGACAGATAAATGAAGGTGTACAATGTTAAAATACAGGGGAGGAATGAATCACAGATGATGATTCATGTGGAGATTCACTTTTGAAGTGATGCTGTGTTCATACTTTGGGTTGGATTAATTTTCATTTAGAAAGAGGCCGTTTCTTGGGGCGCCTGGGTGACTCAAGTCAGTTGAGCAGTTGCCTTTGGCTCCAGTCATGATAGCAGGGTCCTGGGTAGAGCCCTGCATTGGGCTCCCTGCTAGCAGAGAGCCCGTTTCTCCCTCTCCCTCTGTTTGCTGCTCTGCTTACTTGAGATTTCTCTCTATCTCTCTGTCAAATAAATAATAAAATCTTTAACAAAAAGAGAAAGAAGGAGGCCATTTCTCAATACTTCCAGGGTGTCAACTTACATATGAAATATGCCAACAATGGTGCCCTCTGCATCTCCTCTACTTTTTTTAAGTGTGATTACTGTTGATCAGAATGACCTCTACTGAGGAAAGACAGGTATGTCCTCTTTTTATTCCAGTGCTGTGCTAAGTGTCCAATTGTTTATAAAATATAGATTTAAACTTCATAAGTTCTGAAGTTATGCCAGTAATCTTTGGCTTCCCTCAAATACATACTGTCCTGAAAGATATAATGCAGATTTCAAAGGTGCTGTCTCAAGCTACACCATTCCTGGAAGAAAATGACTCAGAAAGTATGCACTCATTCTTTAACAATTTGAATCTATAATGGCATGAACCAGAGATAAATCAGAAATTCAATTTCCATATTAATTCAATGACTATCTCCAATGACAGCAGAGATATGCAAACATCATTTATGCCTGCCTGGGCTCTGCTAGTTGTGAACAACTCTCGAGTGTTGAGCCTAAAGGCAATCTTTCCTCCTCCTCTTCTCTGACTTCTTTCACCAATTTCAACTCTTTTCTCTTCCTCCACCCTCACTGTCCATCCAAATGCAGCAAGCTTGGGACTTGGGAGGTTTGGAACTCTAGGACTAATAACTAAAATATGGACAACAGTTCTTACTTGAGCCCATGCCCAATATACTCATGACATACAACACACCCCAGTGTGATTCAGAATTACAGCCTTCTTTCCATCCCTATTGGTTGCTATTCTTTGGGGCATTCTCACTCCAATCTGGCTCATTCCTCTGGACCACCATGTCAACAGTCCCATCTTCCAGTGTCCTGTTGGAACCCTGATTCAATTTTAAGCAACAATCTTTCCTCAATATTACTCCTCAATTACATAAGTATGAGAAAATAAAATCTAAATATTTATTAATTAGATGCACTAGTCAGGAGGGCTTTTGTCCTAGAGATGTGTTTAGAACCACCATATTGAAGACGGCTTCTTTCTTGGAGCTCACTCTCACCATGGCTCCCATGACCCAGGTTCTTTAGGTTTCCCTCCCTCAGGTCTACCACACTTTGCTTTGTGGGCCCTTTCTCCTTGTCCTGAGTTCCTCAGGGATACATTCCAGACATTCTTCTATTCTAACTCTGAAGTTTCTCATGAGTTAATGTCATCTATTACCATGGATTCAATTCCTCCTTTGTGCTTATGGCCTCCAGATCTCTCTTTGCTGATTAGACACTTCTCTAGCTAGTTCTTACTTGACCACCTTTGGATGATTCACACACCTCATATTTACTCATATTTATGAAAGTTAATGAATCTCTATGAGATTCCATCAGACAAGCAGCAAATGAACACAACTACATCCTCCTCCTCATTGAAATGTTACACTGTGTTGGCAGTTGTTCATATCACACTAAGTCTTCTCATTCTCTCATATCAACGACCCAGCCCTGTTAATTATACTTTCTTACTAATTCTCAAATTTATTATTTTCCATTTTCCATCCTTCCTACTACCATTCCAGTGATCTCAACCACAACGATCCTCTTCTTCAGTCTCTCAAATCTATCCTTGACACAACAATAAATGATTATTTTAAAAGACAAATCCTGGGGCGCCTGGGTGGTTCAGTGGGTTAAGCCTGTGCCTTTGGCTCAGGTCATGATCTCAGGGTCCTGGGATGGAGACCAGCATCAGGCTCTCTGCTCAGCAGGGAGCCTGCTTCCTCCTCTCTCTCTCTCTGCCTACCTCTTTGCCTACTTGTAATCTCTGTCAAATAAATAAATAAAATCTTAAAAAAATAAATAAAAATAAAAGACAAATCTTTCTACTTAAAACTCTTCATTTTTTTTTCAATTAATTGAAAGTCTCAAATCTGTTTTCTGGTGTATAAAACCTTTCATGATTGGCCTCCAGCTTACTTCTCTTACTACCAGCATTGAATCCTTTTTCTTTTCATTCACTGAGCACCATTGACTTACGCAAGTTTGGTTCTTAATGTTGTAGTTATGGAGATGAGTATGAAAAATAAGATCCATCTTAAATGGAACTCACATTCCATTTAAGGAAAACATACAATAAAAACACAAAGATAATTTTTTAAAAAGTACAGCAATGTGGTGAAAGGGAAGAGAAGGACAGGGTGAAGGGAGCTATGTTATATGGGGAGGGTCAGTGAAGGGCTCTGAGGATATGATAATTATCACTTATGCGACTTTTTCACTTCCTTATTATACTAACTATTCTTCCCTTCTTTTATTTTTTGGAACCTGAAAGCAACTGACAAACAATTGACAGCAGCTTTTATTCCCTGTTATTTTTGTCTGGAAAATACCTTCTTTTGGGTAACTGCCATTTGTCCTTCAGCTCTCAGCTTAGACAAGACGTTATTAGGGAACCTTCTCCAAATGCCAGGACAGGCTTTCTCACCTTCCTACCATCCCTTTCCTCCACTTTTCCCAGGTCACTCATTACAGTTGTAATTATATTTATTTGTAAGCTTGTCTTACAAAATGACTGCTGGATAGCACCACTTGAACGTCCCACCTTTAGTTAACTATTCTATTCCACAGTCCATAAGTGCTTTCTCATTTTCAAAAACTTTGGTTGAGGGGATAAAAAAAATGAGTATGTTCTTGAATATTTCAAAGTGAAATGTCTATACTGACACTTTAACAAATTGTGTCTAAGCAAACACCAAATAATTCATCTTATTATTGACTTTGCTCTACTGTTCTGACATGATCTGTTTATGTATCTTTCTCTTTTTAGGCTAATACAGCCCATGAGCTAAAACAAAGGCCAAGTCTAATTCTTCTTGGTATTTCTAAGATCTAGACTGTTCGTCATGCTATGTGCTCTCAGGTCATGTTGAATTGACTGAGTCACATGGAATGACTTCAAATCACTGGCCATTTATTTTTAGAGAAATAATTATAATAATTAACATGTCAGGAAATGCTCTTGGTAGTGTCCATGGAACTACTGAGTCTTCTTAGAAGTTGTCTAAAAATAACACTTTTAATCCTCATAATCACTGAGGAAATTATCCCCATTTTAAAGATGAAATTTAGGCACAATAAAATAACTTGCTAAGTGAAATAACTTGTCATATAGCTACTGTTATAGACTGAATATATTCTTCCAAAATTCAGATGTTGAAACCTAACCCCCAAGGGGATGGTATTAGGAGGTGGGGCCCTTGAGAGATGATCAGGTTGCGAGGGTAGAGTTCTCATGAATGAAGTTTGTACCCTTGGAAAAAGGGTCCCAGAGGACTCCTTTGCCACTCTACCATGAGGGAACATGGCTAGAGGATCACCATCTGTGAGCCAGGAAGAAGGCTTTCATCAGACTGTGAATCTGCCAGTCTTGATCTTGGACTTCTCAAGTCCCAGAACTGTGGGAATAAATGTCTGTGGTTTTTAAGTCACCTGTTCTATGGTCTTCTGTTGTAGGAGCCTGAATCAATTAATACAGCTACCAAGTTGCAAAGCTAGAATTGAATACAAGTGATCTGACTCCAAAGCCCATAAACTTAACTATTACTTTTTGTTCTCTGCATTTTAATATTCCAGCCTCTTTAACTTTTATCTAATAGTTAAGATTAAAGTCAGCATGCAGAATACGTATTGTAAGGTCTTTTTTATTTGCTGGTTCTGATCCTAAAATCTGGCAAACAACTTTCTAGAAGGCAGTGTAGAAAAGGAGACATGAGCATTGTATTTACCACATAAAAACAAACTAGTTGTTCTGAGGGAGCAAAACTAATCAGGAAAACATTTTATCTTCTGAAATGCAATGGAAGTCCCCTCGACAACACTCTTACATTAATTATAATGAAGTGTTTTCTTCGTGAGCCGGGAAAACCACTGCATACTTGCCATGTCATAATCTAAGAAGACATCGCTTGAATTATCATTTGAGTATGCAGAGCTAGCTTAATGCAAGGCCTTGTCTTTTTCATTCTAAAAATGTTTCATAATGTAGGGAAAGGAATATAAGCTTCATTATGTTCAATAGACTTCTTACGTCATTTTTTCCAGAAAAATTATGCATTCATTCTACTTTAAGTGTCATCATTAGAAAATAGAGACAGTCAGGTTTTTGTGTCTCAATTATATACATATATATACAAATATATAAATATATATATATACACAAATATATATATTTATATATACAGATATTCCAAATGTAGATACGTGTGTGTGTGTGTGTATATCTTAAGAGATGTAAGCTGGAGGCCAATCATGAAGGGCTTTATACACCAGAAAACAGACTTGAGACTTTCAATTAATTGAAAACAAATGAAGAGTTTTAAGTAGAAGGATTTGTTTATTTATTTATATATACACATGTGTGTATCTATATATGTGTGTATATATGTGTGTGTATATATATACACATATGTGTGTATATATATATATATATTCCAAATATGGATATATGTATATATATTGTCCAAATATATGATAATGATGGATTTTTATCATTATCAGTCATCCTGATTATAAAGACCAGAATCAAATTATCTCAACTCTAGGAAATAATCATGTTCTGAGAGCTCATCTAAGCCTGAATTTCTCTATATCTACTTTTCCAATGATACAAGGAAGTGGGCACAAGGAGGATTCAAGCTCATATAGGATACAGGAACCAATCGTCCTGAAATTTCACTGACTTGAAATAAAGAACAATAAAGGATACTGCATGTCCACTTTGAGTGGTAATTCTTGTCACTGTGTTTCTCACTGACCTCAGCTAACAGGGCGATCACTCTCTGGAACATTAGCAGCAGCAACAGTCGAGGAAAACTGGGTCCTGATGGGACTCATGTTGGTTAACAAATTACTCCAGACCAGAAGTGGAACTGACCACTGTGCTCAAAACCCATGAGCCAGCACTACTCCCAGACCATCCCTACCATGGAACAAAGAGGTACAACTCTACCCTGTTCCTGGGAGGAAGACAAAGCCAGCATGAGTAGCAGAGGGAGTAGGGGCGGGAAGGTTTCCACTATTTTTATTTTTGAACCAGGAACAAGGATTCCTAGAAGCGTAGAATTGAGGACAGTGTGGATTATGATCTGATCACTATTTATGATATCTTCTCAGAGAACTACAGCAGCTTTATTAAACTCGCTGCTTTATAAGAAACAAACAAACAAAAATGGCTAGTTAATTAAAATATAGCATAGAGCGCAAACCTGCCTTGATCTTCAGCCAAAAATGTCTTCAAACCCTAGTGACGGGTCAAATTTCAGTACAATCAATTGTAACAGGGTGTAAAAAATAGAGTTCAGGTAGCATTCTGAAGCACACACTTAATCTAAGAGTGATAATAGGTTGACCAGCTGGTAGAGAGTAAACATAGGCAGGCTGCAAACAAAAGATAGGCATGGGAATGAGTTTGCTTGTGCTGCATCGTATGGAATGCACCCAGCAGATAACCATAATGCTCATCTCCATCTCTTAATATCCACACCACAACACTTTGTGGTGTAACTTATATGTGCCTATGCTCTCTGAAGCCATTTGATTTTTGTGTTCTCTAATTCAGAAGAACAGACGAGTTGCATTTATCTCAGACAATCCTTCATAAATACATTTACTTTTATGCTAACTTTTGGTCAGATTATCGAGTAGCAACAATTTCAGAATACATTCCTTTACAAGTACCTTGGGTGAATTGTATTACAAACATGGCACCAGTTGGTATAACCAAGAAGCCTAGCAAGATTCATGTCTTTACCTTACCCTGCATCAATGTGGTTAAATGGATTGTCTCCTGAGACCGGTAATGCATCAGACTACAGCTCACAGATGACAATGCATTAGTGGGTAAATATTTATTAGGTTATAACCCAGACTATTTACTTATAGTAAATTATACTTATTAAATTATAAATTATAACCCAGACTACTGTGAGTCAAGAGCTTATAGAAAGAATTTTAAAATGCATTTACAAGGAGCACAACTTAAATTTAAGACTAAGTCATTGATTCAACCAGAAACAGGAGTTGGCCTCACAAAATCGCATATAAACTTACATGTTGGCTCTCCAGACCTGTAAAGGAAGGTACACTTTCCAGGAACTACTTCCAGGTAAATATTTTGTCAATTATCTTCTCAATCTAAATTTGCTTTTTATTTGAGAAAGAGGCATAGCAAAACATCACAGATTATTGCCTTTTATTAGCTAAAATAGCCCTTCACCAGGATGATCTTTCTCCCTTTAATGACAATCAATCCTGATGGAGGCTCCCAGGTCCTTAGAATTGTCAAGGAAACTGTGAGGAGCAGTTCTGGCTGAGGGATGGACAAGTGACTCAAGCATTTAACCAGATGCTTCTTTTGTGAGATATGCTGGAAGATTTCCTGCTTGAGTGCTATTTTTTTCTGGGGATTTTATTTCACATCACAATGACGATTCCTTAATCTTGGTTTTGTAAAATCCAGAATGTAGTACGTTTAATCTCCCATTTCTCCCTAGTGTAAAGCCTGTATGAGAACTTTGTGTTCTGTCATTTTTCTAGGAAAAAATATTAGTTGCAAAATCATTTTGAGCTTCCTTCCAGACCTAAAGCGAGAGAGAGGCAAGGGACAGAATAAACAATGTTTTAGAAACAGGTGTTAAAGGAGAGTGAAGTGGCTGTTGAAAAAGTGAGAGAAACTGTCTGGAGGACTGCCTTCTTGAAACATTAGGCAGTGAGTCACACACACAAGGTTTTGTGAGTTTGGACATTTATGGTCCCAGAGGGCTGTTCACAACAGCAGAGTCCTTCCAATGTCAGGTTCATACTGATTACGATCTTCATAACCCTTCGTGAATGAAAGATGCTTCGCAAGCAATATTTATTTTCCATATATAAAAGTTTTTATTTTAAAAGATGAAATTGTCAGAGAGAAGAGCTGCAGCTTTCCTAAATAATGGACTTGGCCAATCTCCCGAGTCACCAGATAGAAAAGTTCGGCCAAAAAAGCTATGGGATTTGGAAAGGTCATCTTGTTATCTCTGACTTCTGCTTCAGTTCTGAGAGTTTTGCCATCCTCTCTTCTACAGGACAAGGCTCTGATGTTTACCATTTATATGAAATTATGAAATCTAGATATCACTGCCAAGGCTTCTGAGGTGCATACTATCAGTTACTGAGATTTCTTAATATATTATCTTTTTTAACTGCTCCATTAAGGTTGAATTCTGTGACTTCTCTCTCCTCTGCATTTTTGTCCTGGAGGCTTTGTATTTCTATAACATCAACTTTATTTTAACCATGTTCGCTTCATCTCTGAGGTCAAGACCTTCACTGACAACTTCACACGAATTACAAAGACAGAGAAAGCTTGTTAGTTGCTTAACAAAAATGATGTTGGGAGCGTGTTTGTTATTCCATTGGTGAAGGGGAGGTTTCCATCTGTTTCTGCCTAGAGGGTTCTTGGTATGAATCTAGGATATGCGTGAATGCAGTAAAGGGAGTTTCTGACATTATTTAAGTAAAATTGTCTCTAAGTGGCATATAGTTGTTTTGTTTTTAAATACAGTTTGATGCCAAAACCATTGTATTATATCATATTTTTAAAAATTAAAATTTGTGATTTGATTATATATTTTTTCCTAATGTGGCATCAGATTGAAGAATTTAGGCAGTGGCTCTGCGTCTGTGTCACCTACAAAGGACATGCTTGGTAACTGTTAATTTTCAGCTTAGTGAAATCTAGTAAGCCTAATAAATGTAGGTTCCAACATTAAATGTAGGACCAGAGATATCTATCAATTTCTACCCTTCTTATTATAGGACCTACCTTATGTTTAGGAATTCTCTGTTTACAGATAATAGATAAAATGCTAATAAATTTGGATGACATTCACATGCATTATAGTCTGTGATTTTTAACAAAAAGGGAATGAATAAATAATTCTTTAATTTTCTATACTTTTTTCTTTTTCCCTCTTTTCCCTAAGTGAATTTAATATGAAACTAAATTATTAGTATATTCAATGCATTTTTAAAAAATTAAATCTATTGCTCACATCAAATATGGTATTATAAGTTACATATGATTATTAAAATTCTGTCACATTAAGAAATTAAAAATGAACCAACTTGTACCATATTTGTACTGAACTTAACTGAAATAATTTTAGTTAACTATATTTAGAATAAATATTAGAATGTTGCACTTAAATGGTGAGGACCAAAACATTACTGACAGTAATAGTTATTGTTGTATTGATAAGATTATTATGTAGCCTCTCCCCCCTCATTTCCTCATTTATATCACTGCCAACATTTACAGCTTACTCTCCTTTAAAAGTGCAGGGGTTCTTTGTTTGTTTGTTTGTTTTTTGAGAATGAGTATTAACTAGATAAGAACATAATAGTATAGGTCTTCCAGTTTTCTTCATATCCCTGTCTTTTCAGTGTAATCTCACATAGAGATCTTTGTGTGCCCACACAGTGATGGTATCTAAATAAAAATATAATAGTTCAATTGATATTTTCTAACATTTATAATCACTTCTATAATTGGTGTCTTTAGGAAGAGTAAAACAATATAAAATCTATTGTTGTTGTGTCCTATAAAACCAATGTTTTCATTATACTATAAGGTAAATACATACAACATTTAATTTTTTTCATTAATCTGGTGATTTTCAGGGGAAAAATATGGTTCTACACAAAAGTAACTCAATTGAGTTTTTATATTCTTTTAGAAAGATATGAAAAAAATGACAGATGACTAAGTAAATGTTTAAAAGTTCTTATCTTTAAATATATGCATGATATTTACTCAGTAGACACATACAGATTTAGGTTCTGAGGATAGAAACATGTAGAAGACCTTTTGTTCTCTCAAAAATCTACTCTTGATGGGTTTCACAGACAAACTGAATGGGGAAAAAAGTTAAAAGAAATTGTTTGAGATAAATAGCTTTTGGTGCAGAATTTGAGATTTTCATAGGCTACAGGCTTCTGGGTGTCTGTGAAGTATTTAACTGATTATCCACATTTGAAATTTCAAGTGTTTCTTATTTTCTAACATTTAGAAATGAGGTGGCCATGTTGGTGGGAGCAGAGTCGGAGAAATTCACGTAGAACTTTCCAGGAATCCTTCTCTCGTTCCTCTCTCCATCCCTTTTTTCCTCTTCTTGTTTCCTTGAGTATTTACTAATATGGCAAAGTCTTATTTACCTGAAGGCCACCATGGACTCCTGCCTTTCCCTTACTTCTCCAGGTCCAGTTCATGAGCAAATTCTGTTTTACTTCCAAATATTTTCTTTAAAATACCCACCTCTTTCTACATTTATCTCCTATTTTCCACCTCTATTGTTACCAATGTAGCCAGACCATCGTCTTCTCTAGACTCTGATAGCTTACTTGGCAGTTTCTCTGCTTCCATGTTCACCCTTCTATCTGATCTTCAAATAAAAGTCAGAATGATTACTTCTCTCTTTAAAATCTCCTGAAGTCCAATCAAAATAAACCTGATCTTTAGAAAACCCTCCATTGACATGGCTCTATGATCACCATTTTTTCTCACTCGTTCTGCTCTAAGCACAGTGTTAAGGGGGGTCCCTAGCTTTATACAACTATGAAAAATTGCTGGCAATAGAAGTATTGTTACCCCCTCCTGGTCACCTAATGCAGGCACCACAGTAATGACAAAGAGCTCCATATTCCAAGAATTCAATCACAGGAATCTTCTTGGTTTGGGCCATAACATATTTGATTTATTATGACACTGTAGAGGACAATGCAAGAGGAAATATCAGAGAGGAATCTGAGCTCTATAGTTCTCAAGGTGCTGGCTAAGGTATATCCTTTGAGATTTTCTACCCTGAATTTTACTTAACTGATTTCCAAACTTCTTTGTATCCTGCAGGAGACGTATTGGCATACAGCCTGGACAAATACTAAGCAGTTATATAAACTAATGATTTATTGTTTCGTCCTCCTCTGTCTGATCATCTTCCATTAGTTTCCTGAATTTCATTTTGTTTTCCTACTTCCTAGATTTTGTCAGTAAGAGGATGATGGATATTTCAGTGGCAAGACTTTTAGGTATCTGAGGGTTCTTTTGTGAGGTTGAGAATAGAGCGGATCATAAGGTATATGATTTAGCCATCTGTTCCTAAGGCAAGTGTGGCCCCTCACCTCTTGCCTTTCTAGCCCCGCCAAATCACAGAATCAGAATTGCATTTTTTAGATTTTTCTATCTTTTGGAATTATCCTTTCCAATAGATTAATTCTTCTTGCTTATCCTGGGTCTTCAGTGTCTTCCTGAATATTCCTGAATTCTAATGTACATAGCTGAATATGCTCAATCTCTCATTCCCTAACTATCACAAAACCTAAAATGAGGGCGCTTGGGTGGCTCGGGTGGCTCTGGTGGTTAGACATCTGCCTCTGGCTCAGGTCACGATCTCCAGGTCTTGGGATCAAGCCCCGCATCCGTCTCCCAGCTCAATGCGGAGTCTGCTTCTCCCTCTCCCTCTGCTTATGCTCTCTCTCTCTTTCTCTTAAGCAAATAAATAAAAAATCTTAAAAAAAAAAAAAAAACACAAGAAACCTAAAATGATATGGTCACTGTCTCTTAAGATATCATTTTGTTAATGAATTATTTTTGTGTGTCAGACATAAATCTGTTATCACATTTCCAGTGGTCATTGTCTCTATGATCTGAGAAATATAGAGTCTTTGTGTACATTTAGGTATATAATTGAGCTCATAGTTGAAAATTTATTCCTTCCCTGAAATCAGAGTGAAATTAATGATTTTTAAAAATCTTTTCTATGTCTTAAGAAAATGAAGCCATTCCAAGATTTTCTTTCCTTTAAAAAACAAAAACAAAAAACTTATGTCTTCATCCTGTTTGTTTGTTTGTTTGTTTTTTTAATGTGTTGCTTTCTTTATTTCTGCCTCCTCCACTCTGATCTCCATGCTCTCCTAATTCTGCCTTAATGTTTGTATTCAAATGTCTTTATACTCTGCCTCATAGAAGCTGTAGCTTTCTGAAAGGGAGCATTTTGTTTTCTTCTCTGGTTGACAACTTATTGAATGAATGAGCTTTCATTTCTCTTTAGCATTTGGGGGAAAATCACTGAGTAAACTGGCAATTTCCTTTACAAATTGACTATGGAACTTCAACTATTATTCAGAATCCTTGAGATATTCATATATATATATATATAAGTAAGCATTGGGACTTATTAATCTTATAAATAGATTTGTAATTTTCACCTGAACAATATTTTATAAAGCACTAGTTGAAGTGGAAATTAAGTATTAAGTTGAAAATTCAATTAATTATTAATAAAAGTAGATTTTATTTTGCAAGACAGCCATTAAATTTTATCTAGGCAGTGTGAACATTGTTAAATATCAAGTTCTTCCTATTTGAAGTAACTTTTTAGTGATAAAATGTCCTGCCATCAACTTTTGTTTATTTAGGTACTTTATCCTCATAAATCGAATCATGCAATGCAATTCAATGTGGGAGTTAAGGAAACCATGACAATAGAGTTATAATTCACTTGGCATTACAAGTAGATAGCATCAAATGCAGAAGGAAAGTTAATATAATTTTACTATATCTACATCATTGTAATGAAAATAATAGTGAAGCTTATTGGAAGCTAGACAGGATTACTTAATTTAGATAGCAGAAATTTTTCTTAGAAGTCATCCCGTGAGGAAAATAATTCTATTGCTATTTGCTAAATGGATTAAAAGAGCTTCCTATGTTTTATTTCAGCATACGTTGTAAAACGGAGTACTGGGTTTTTTTACAAACCTCATAGAGAGAACAGTTTTTTTTTAAATTCTGGCAGCTCCACATGGACTAAAATCATGATATTAGATAAGCTTTCCTTTTCGTTGACCTGTGGCAACTTAAAAACCAAAAGGGGGAAAAAACCCCATAAAAATAATAAGTGCTGGGGCACCTGGATGGCTCAGTGGGTTAAAGCCTCTGCCTTTCGCTCCGGTCATGACCCCCAGGGTCCTGGGACTGAGCCCCACATCGGGCTCTCTGCTCAGCGGGAAGCCTGCTTCCTCCTCTCTCTCTGCCTGCCTCTCTGCCTACTTGTGATCTCTTTCTGTCAAACAAACAAAAAAAAACTTTTAAAAAAAGTGCTATACACAGCATTATGGACACCCTTATACAATACATGTGGGAGTGTAACTGCTGTAAATTTTTTGGAGAGATATTTGGCAATACGTATCTATACGTACGGTCATCAGTGTAGTGATTCCAGTTGTAAGAATTTATACTAAGGAAAAAATGCAAAATATATATAAAGCTATACACACACATATATATTCATGAATAGAACATTCATCATGTAAATATTTATTATTGTATCAGTCTTAATAGTAAGCATATTACTATAACACATCCATGCAGTAAGACAAAGGTTGATGATTGCATATATGTGAATTTTCTATGTAAAAATATTAAATATCTATAAATAATTGTGCAAATATGAGTGTGTGTCCATTTAGTACACTTACCTTTGGTAAGGAAGCTCGTGATCCTGAGCTCTGGGTGGTCATGGTCAGCACAGTAGTTATTCCCAAGGCTACCCTGGCTGGCGCAGCATCCATATTGATCCAGAATGAAACCCAGGAGAGGATAACGATCAGGAGACTGGGAATGTACATCTGGATCAGGTAGTATCCCATTTGTCGTTCAAGATGGAATCGCACTTCTATACATGTAAATTTTCCTAATTGGTTGTAAAATAAATGAAGTAGTTGGTAAAAATAGGTCTTCATGATGACATCAAAGGTCACATTTTCCCCCCACATTGTGTCCTATAATTTTCCACTACAATGTAAAGGGGTCTTAAATCACATATGCAAATTGGTTTCTGAAAAAATAGTTTTCTTATTTTCTGCTAGCATATGGAAGCAACATGAGAGTACACTTTCCAGAAAATAGTGTGTCATTTTATGACTTCACATTTGGTTAGCATTTCAAACTTTGAAAATACTTAATGCTATATCATTTTACTTGATTCCAGCAATCATTTCTGAGATAGGAGAAATGCGTATCTAATATCTGAAAACTGTCCTTACTCATTCATTCTGTCTGGTACTTCTTAGTACTTATTGGGAGCCAGGTGCTATTTGTTCCAGAGGCCTTTACATTTACTTTAGAGTATGTGCTAAAGGATAAATTCAATTAAAGATGAATAATTCCTTAAATGCTATTCATGTAAGTTAATTTATGCATTAATAATTTGGAAACTATTAATGCAAAAAAGGGCAAAACATGTTGTTCTCCATCAATAAATCTGAATATAATTTAAAAACACACCTACTAAAAAACCCTGAGATATACATGTTCTATATATTCATGCCCTATGACTCTATTATGGTAAGTATTTAATAGAGGAATAAATCATGTCTTAATTAATCATTTTGTTGATATCCCTGTTTATTCTCTGGTTATACTCCCTACTACCATGACAATGTTATCTCTCCTTAAAATAATTGTTTATCTGAATAACCCAAATCTTGGTTTTTATTCTCTCCTTATTCTAACTATGTTAAGAGGGATAAGGTCAGTGAATTAACATGCTGATCATTTTAGGTGACATCCTCTGATCCAGTTGTGAAAGAGAATCAAAGAGCACATCCAAGAAGCTTGCTGGGTATTTTTAGATCGGTTTCAGTGCACAACTTCCAGGAGTATGGCTTGAGCCACGTGCTGCTGTGATTCAGAGGCACAAACAATGGATCAAGGGATGGATGAGAGTCCAGGGCTTAAAATTCCTAATAAAGTTTCAGAAACTGGGAAAGTTGGATTCCACTCTTAGGTGTTTAGGGATCAGAAGGATACAAGTAAGCTATCTATGATCCTTTTATCAATTTATCAACTACATACAGAATGCCTAAAAATTCTTGAAATATATGAATTACTTTAGGTTTTTAAGATTCTATTGAAATACAAAAATTTTTAAATAATGAAATAGGGCAAGAATAACTGAACTATTTTCATGATACCATCATTAGATTATCCAAGTAACCTCAGGGTGCCTGTGTTGGGGTTAATGTAGAGCATGAAAGCATGAAATAATAGCTGGCTTGCTAAAAGGTAACATGAAGGTGAATATAAAAAGGCCACCGAGGGTTAGGGAAGGTTTGGGAGAAGGGCGTGGGCCTTTGGAATGTGGACACCTGCGTGACCACTCTGCCCTGAGAATGCTGTGAGAGTTGCCTTCCCAAAGCTTCCTTAGCCCAAACAGACACCCTGTGATCTATGATGCATGCATTGCTCCTTAGTCTATGTTTAGCAGAACTCCTTGAACATGCAGATTAGCATATCGTATCTTTCCAGCAAACAGATCCTCCTTGTTACAGTAAGACTGCTTGTCACACATTACTTGCTTGAGAAACAGTGATATTTACGATTACCCCAAAGGACCAATAAAGGTGGGAACAAAGAAGAGCAAAGGGTCTTTGTCTCTGAGCATTGACCCCCTCTGCAACGCCCTCCCCCCCACCCGTCATCTCTCTTTTTTCACAACAAAGTGTAGAGTAATGTTTCATCTTCTGGTACAGGGATTGCTGGCCATTCCCGGCATGCCTGGGTGGCACAGTCGTTTTAGTGTCCAAGTCCTGGTTTCGGCTTAGGTCATGCTCTCAGGGTCATGGGATCAAGCCCCCTATCAGGCTCTGCACTCAGATTCTCACTGCCTCTCCTTCTGCTCCTTAACCCGTTCCAACCTTCCACTCTAGCCAGCTCATGGGCATGTGTGTTTGCTCTCTCTCTCTCAAATAAATAAATACGTAAATCTTTAAAAAAAAAAAAAAGAGAGAGAGAAAAATAAATTAACCAAGTAATACCATGATGAGGTTTGGGTACTTTGAATACATTCTGTAAGGTTCATGTAATCCTCAAAAAAAAATATAGATATATATAAATATATATTTATATATATATTCTCATCGTACCTTATAAAGAGTGTTTTCATCGCTATCACTGAGAGGAAAAATAATCGTATAGTGTATATATACAAATAAATATATACCATGTGTGTATTTGTGGCTCTAGAGAGAAAAATGAATAAGTGACAAAAGTTCTGATATACTAACACTGGCACAACAGGACTGGAGCTTCTTCAAGCACATTTATATTTTTACTGTGATTTTACTATATTTTAATTTATTTAATTATTTATTATACTTTTCAGACTTAAAGTTTATTTTCTTCAGGTGATTCAAAATTTATTTTGATTAATTGATTCATTTTCTTGTCAAAAACAAAAAAAGTACAAAAAACCCCCCTGCATTCTAGTCTCAATGCTCCTTCCAAAAAAAAAAAAAAAAAACAACAAAAAAAACCTAGAGACAATAAAAAGAATATTACAGTTCATCGATAAAAGGACACATAATCCAATATAAAAGTGGGCACAAAATTAACAATTTTAAATCATTTGAGATATTTATATTTGGTTGTCTGTGATTTATAATGAAAAGTATACTGGCTGCGGGACACCTGGGTGGCTCAGTTGGTCAAGCTTTGGACTCTAGATTTTGGCTCACGTCATGATCTCATCATCATGAGATCCAGCCCCAAGTCCAGTCCTGGCTTAGCACCGAGTCTGCTTGAGATTCTCTCCTTCTCTTTCTCTCTGCCACGTCCCCCACCCCCACAGCAATACTGCCTGGCTTGTGTGCTCTCTTTTTCTGTCTTTCTCTCTCTCTCTTTGTCTCTTTCTAAGATAAATAAATAAAGAAAGAAAGAAAGAAAGAAAGAAGTATCTTGGCTCCGAAGGATGAAACAAAAAAGGAGAATCAAATTATTAAAATAAGGTATGAAAGAGGGGACATTACTACTGAGAGAAATTAAAGGATAATAAGAAAGTATTATGAATACATTCCAAAAAGTGGAATGTCTTAGATGAAATGGACAAATATATAGAATGACATATATTACTTAATCTTATTCAAGAAGAAATAGAAAATCTGAACAGACCTACAAAAAGTAGAGGTTAACTTAGTAGTTTTAAAACTTTACAAGGGAAAACTCAAGACCACAAAACTTCTGTTAAATATCTAAAGAAGATGGATACCTGGGTGGCTCAGTTGGTTAGGCATCTGCCTTTGGCTTAGGCCATGATCCCAGGGTTCTGGAATCGAGTCCTGCATTGGGCTCCTTGCTCAGTAGGAAACCTGCTTCTCCCTCTCCCCCTGCCTGCCACTCCCTGCTTGTGCTCTCTCAATCTCTGACAGATAAATAAAATCTTTAAGACATAAAAATCTAAAGAAGAATTAATAATAATCATTTATAAAATCATCCAGGAACTAGACAGCATGGAATAATTCCTAACTCATTCAGTGAGCTCAGTATTACCCTGATAGTAAAACCAGACAAAGATATCACAGGAAAAAAAGGTATATAGACAATCTCTTGTGAATATAAATATACAAACCCCAGAGAAATATTAACAAACTAAATCCAGCAACATATGGGAAGAGTTATACATCATAACCAGTCAGAACTTACGGAATGTAAGCAAGTTTGGCTTAATGTAATACAAGTCAGTGTAATATACTATATAAAAAGAACAAAAACAAAAACATATGATCATCTCAATAGAATTAAAATTGTCAAAAATCCAATAGTCTTCCATAACAAACACACTCAACAAACTAGAAACAGAGGATAATTTCCTCAGTCTGAGGAAATTAAGTATGGTGAAATAGTTAATGGTGAAAAGCTTGCTTAACACTTAATGGTGAAAAGCTGAATGCTTTTCTACTAAATTCTGGAACAAGGCAAGAATGTCTTCTCTTCCCACATCTATTAAACATTGTATTGAGAGGTTCCAGCCAGGATAATTGGGCAACAATTAAGGAAAAGTTATTTAAATTGAGAAGGAAGTAGTAAAACTATCTCTATAAGCAGAAGATATTACCTTGTACAAAGGAAATCCTGGAGAATTCACTAAAAATCTAGTTGAACTGCTGGGTTCAGCAAGGCTATAGGATACACTATCAGTATACAAAAAATAATCATGTTTCTATACACTAGCAATAAACAATCAAAAAATTAAATTGAGCAAACAATACCATTTACAATAAAACCAATAAAATAAAAGACTTATAAAAAATTTAACAAAAGAAGTTCAGGGCTTCTATACTAAGAAACACAAAACATAGTTGAACAAAATTAAAAAATTGGAACAAATAGAAAATCATTCTGTAGTCATTAATTAGAAGACGAAATATGGCTAGATCAGAATACTTCCAATATTGCTCTATAAATTCATTGCAATCTCTACCAAAATTTCAACTGGCTTTTATGCAGAAATGTATGAGCTGATCCTAAAATTATTATGGCAATGCAAGAGACCTAGAATAAAAAATATAGCCCTTAGGGTAAAAAGAACAAATTTGTTGGACTCAGATTTCCCCATTTCAAGACCTGCTACAAAGCTATAACAACCAAATAGGATAATGTCATAAGCATAAATATGCAGATCAATGGAATAGAATCGGAAGTCCGGAAATAGTCATTCATGGTCAACTGATTTTTAACAAAGAACTAAAGCTATTCTATAGGGAAATTATGGTCTCCTCAGCAGATGGTACAGGGAGAACTTTGTATGCACATGCAAAAGAATGAACTTCCACTCTATCCCATACTATTCAAAATGGATCATAGACCTATACATAAATTCTAAGCTACAAAATTCTTAGAAGGCATAGGAGTTAATCTTTATGATCTTAGGTTAGGCAACAATTTTTTTTTTTAATATGATACCAAAATCACAAGTAACAAAAGAAAAAAAAGGTGATAAATTTGGCTACCTCAAAATTAAAAGTTTTTGGCCTCAAATGACATCATTAAGAAAGAGAAAAGACAGGGTGCCTGGGTGGCTCAGTGGGTTAAAGCCTCTGCCTTCGGCTTAGGTCATGATCCCAGGGTCTTGGGATCAAGGCCTGCATCAGGCTCTAGCTCAGTGGGGAGACTGCTTCCTCCTCTCCCTGCCCGCCTCTTTGCCTCTTTGCCTACTTGTGATCTCTGTCTGTTGAATAAATAAAATCTTAAAAAAAAAAAAAAAAAAAAAAAAAAAAAAAAAAAAAAAAAAGAAGGAAAGAGAAAAGACAACATACCAGCTGGGGAAAAGTATCTGTAAATCAATAATAAAAAGAGAAATAACTGACTTAGAAAATGGGCAAGGGAATCTAGTAAACAACTTTTTCCAAAGAAGATATGCAAATACCAATAAGCAAACGAAAAGATGCTCATCCTTACTCATTAGGGAAAATGCAAATCAAAACCACAATGAGATGGTACTTCACTCACTAAAATGGCTGTAATAAAGAAGATAGACAATGACAAGAGTTGGTTAAGATGTGGAGAACAGGAATACTGATTCATTGGTGAAAGGATTGCAAAAGGATGTGAATACTTTGAAAAAGTTTGGTAGCATATATTTACCATATGATCCAGCTTTCCACTCCTAATTCCAAATGCAAGAAATATGACATACATCCACCCCAAAACTTGTATGTGAGTGTTCGTAAATAGTCCAAAGTTGGAAATACCCCAAATGTCTAGCAACTGGTGAATGAATAAACAAAATGAGGTATATCTATACAATAGAGTACTATTTGGCAATAAAAGGAATGAAGTATTAAAATATGCCACCAGGGGGATGAATCTCAAAACATTCTTCTAATTTAAAGAAGACTATCACAAAGACCACATATGATGCCATTTATATAAAACATCCCCAAATTATAAAGCTATAGAGACAGAAAGTTAATTAGTGATTGCCTGGAGCTGCTGGATGGGGAAGACTGCTAATTGATATAAAGTTTTTTTTTCCAGGTGATAAAATATTCTAAGATTAGGTTGGTGATTGCACACTTCTGTAAATATACTAGAAATCATTGAGCTGTATTCCTTACACAGTGAATTTAAAGGACCTAAATTAAATCTCAATAGAGTTGTTTTAAAAAATTCTTTAGTTACAAGATGAACAAAGTCTGAGGATCTATTATAACATGGTCGCTATAGCTGATAACACTGTCCTGTATAACTGAGATTTGCTAAGAGAGTAGAACATAATTATTTTCTCACACACAGAAGGGTAAATGGGCGAGGTGATGGATGTGTTAACTAACCTGAAGGGGGAATCATTTCACAGGGTATACATGTGCTAAACCATCCCATTGTACACTCATTATCCTATTATGTCAATTATATACCTCAGTAAAACTGGTGGACAAAAAGCCTTCTTGCCCATACAGATCAAAAAGATCCTGTTTCCTGTTTAGGGTAAATCTGCTCCCAGGGGCAGGTTGTAAGTACAGACACATTTTCCAGGTTCAAATCTACTTTTTCTTTATTTTTTTACTCAACAAATAGGTATTGGGTGTCTCTGTACTTAAGCAGAGCCCAGAAAACTTGGGGTTAGAAAGAATAGCAGTAATTATTGGCTTTTTTTTTTTTTTTAGATTTTTTTATTTATTTGACAGAGAGAGAGAAATCACAAGTAGGCAGAGAGGCAGGCAGAGAAAGGAGGAAGAAGGCTCCCCACGGAGCAGAGAGCCCAACATTGGGCTCGATCCCAGGACCCTGGGATCATGCCCTGAGCTGAAGGCAGAGGCTTTAACCCACTGAGCCACCCAGGTGCCCCAATAATCATTGGCTTTAAAAAACATTTGGTCATAAGGGAAACCACCATAGATAAGTAAACATATAAATTAAAGATAAAATTTTAGACAGTGAAAGCAGTAAGTTGAAGGTGGGATGTGGGTGTTTAACATATACTTGTCAGGGAGATGTATATTTGAGCAGTCCTGAAGAATGTGAGAATATTTGGTTTGGGATAATTTTGGAAAATTGTATGTATGTATAGAAATATGTATGTGGGGTGGGGTGTGGGGTAGCCAGTTGATGGGTATCAAGGAGGGCACATATTGAGATGAGTACTGGGTGTTAGATGTAACTAATGAATCACTGAATACTACATCAAAAATCAATGATTTACTGTATGGTGGCTAACTGAACATAATAAAAAATAATAAAATAAAATTTAAATAGCAAAAGAAGAAACCTTTGATCTTGATGGAAGTCCCAAAAGTTCATTTTTGCTTTTGTTTTCTTTGCCTTTGGGGACATGTCTTGAAAGAAGTTGCTGTGACCAATGTCAAAGAGATTTTGCCTATGTTCTCCTGTAGTATTTTGGTAGATTCTTGCCTCATACTGAGGTCTTTTATCCATTTTGAGTTTATTTTTGTGTATGGTATAAGAGAATGGTCAAGTTTCATTCTTCTATAATAGCTGCCCAATTTTCCCAGCATCATTTATTGAAGAGACTGTCTTTTTCCCACTGTATATTTTTTCCTGCTTTGTCAAAGATTATTTGACCATAGAGTTGAGGGTCCATATCTGGACTCTCTACTCTGTTCTGCTGGTCTGTGTGTCTGTTTTGTGCCAGTACCATGCTGTCTTGGTGATCACAGCTTTGTAGTAAAGTTGAAATCAGGCAACGTGATGCCTCCAGTTTTGTTTTACTTTTTCAACATTTTCTTAGCAATTCCATGTCTCTTCTGGTCCCATACAAATATTAGGATTGTTTGTTCTACCTCTTTAAAAAATGTCAGTGGAATTTTTATCAGGATGGCATTGAAAGTATAGATTGCTCTGGGCAGTATAGACATTTTAACAGTGTTTATTCTTCTGATCCATGAGTATGGAATGCTCTTCCATCTTTATGTGTCTTCTTCAATTTCCCTTTTTAAATTTTTTTTAATTTTTATTAACATATAATGTATTATTAGCTCCAGGGGTACAGGTCTGTGAATCACCAGGTTTACACACTTCACAGAACTCACCATAGCACACACCTTCCCTAATGTCCATAATCCAACCACACTCTCCCAACCCTCCTTCCCCAGGCAATCCTCAGTTTGTTTGTCTTCTTCAATTTCTTTCATGAGTGTTCTGTAGTTCCTCGAGTACAGATCCATTAGCCCTTTGGTTAGGTTTATTCCCAGGTCTCTTTTGGGTCTTGGTGTTATAATAAATGGAATCAATACTCTAGTTTCCTTTCTATATTTTCATTGTTAGTGAAGAAGAAAACAACTGATTTCTGTACAATGATTTTGTAATCTATCACGGTACTGAATTGCTGTATGAGTTCTAGTAGTTTGGGGGTGGAGTCTTTTGGGTTTTCTGTATAAAGTATTATGTCTGTGAAGGGAGAGAGTTTGACTTCTTCTTTGCCAATTTGAATACATTTTATTTATTTTTGTAGTCTGATTGCTGTTGCTAGGACTTCCAGTAATATGTTGGACAACAGTGGTGAGAGCGGACGTCCTTGTCATGTCCCTGATCTCAAAGGAAAAGGGAGAAGACATTTGCAAATGACACTACAGATGAAGGGCTGATATCCAAGATCTATAAAGAACTCTTCAAACTCAACAAACACAAAACAGAACCACATCAAAAAAATGGGCAGAAGACATGAACAGACACTTCTCCAAAGAAGACATACAAATGGTTAACAGACATGAAAAAATGTTCATCATCATTAGCTGTTAGGAAGATTCAAATCAAAACCACACTGAAATGCCACCTTACACCAGTCAGAATGGCCAAAATTAACAAGAAAATAAACAACATGTGTTGGAGAGGATGTGGAGAGAGGGGAACCCTCTTACACTGTTGGTAGGAATGCAAGTTGGTGCAGCCACTTCTTTGGAAAACAGCGTGGAGATTCCTTACGAAATTAAAAATAGAGCTACTGTATGACCCTGCAATTGCACTACTGGGTATTTACCTCAAAGATACAGATGTAGTGAATAAAAGGGCCATATGTACCCCAATGTTCATAGCAGCAGTGGCCACGGTCGCCAAACTGTGGAAAAAGCCAAGATGTCCTTCAACAGACGAATGGAAAAAGAAGATATGGTCCATATATACAATGGAATATTATGCCTCCATCGGAAAGGATGAATACCCAACTTTTGTATCAACATGGATGGGACTGGAGGAGTGAAATAAGTCAAGCAGAGAGAGTCAATTATCATATGGTTTCACTTGTGGAGAATAAGGAATAACAAGGAGAACATCAGGAGAAAGAAAGGAAAAGTGAAGTGGGGGAAATTGCAGGGGGAAACAAAGCAAGAGAGACTGTGGACTAAGAAACAAACTGAGGGGTTTTGGGAGGTGTTGGGAGGGGTGAGCCTGGTGGTAGGTATTAAGGAGGGCACGTATTGCTTGAAGCACTGGGTGTGGTGCGTAATCAATGAATTTTGGAATACTGAAAAAATTTTAAATTAAATTAAAAAATAAATAAGTAGCAAAAGAAGAAGACAAAGAGCAATTACTAAGCCCTGGAGCAGGAATCAGTGTGGCATATGTAAGAAAACAAGCCCCTGTGGCCAAATTACAGAGTAAGGGGAAAACAGAGAAGAGGTTTTCGGGGAGATAGGTAAGGGATACCACCACGTTTGTCATTCTGTGTTACAGCAGCCCTAGGAAACCAATCCACCAACTTAAACTAACTCTAGAGGCCTCTTAGCATCTCTCTAAAATTTGCTTGTCATTGTAATTGCCCCTATAGAGTTGAACAAGGACACTGGTATGGACCCACTTGCCTTTGTCTTTGTGTTGAGATGAACTTTGAACTCTCCACTAAATTAAATATCACTCTCACTGCTGGGTTAAGAAAATGGCAGTGACTTTTTCACCAGATAATGTGACTTGATTGAAGAGATTAAAGAGATTAAAGGCCTTGTAAAGTGAAAGGTCAAGTCATAGTCCTGGAAAAGGATGAGCTAAAGAGGAATCATATTTGCCGTAAGGAAATAATAAGAGCAGCAGCTGACGCTAATGAGATGTTCTGGACTAACCGCACTGAAGTGATTACTGATTTGTGGGTGGTTTAACAGGTTTTGTAGGAATAGGTTAGGCAGTGAGAATAGATATTGTGAGAATAGCCAGCGCTGGTTAAGAGAAGTAAACAGACCTCATGAATGTGCAAATATCCCATTAAGTCTATAAGTCCTTGACAGCAATATCTTTTCTCTGTCCTCAAAGGTAAAATGCTACTGTGTCAGTGTGAGTAGTAGGAACTTAAGGAAAATAACTTGAAATGCATGAAACTGTAGCCAAGAAGGTTTAAGCAAATGCAGCCTTGAAAGAAAACAAAAACAAAAACAAAACAATTTCTTTTATTTTGTTATCAAACACAGTGTATAATGCCCAAGAAGAGCTAAAAAGTACATTTTATTGTTTACAGAGAAATTAAAGGAACTTTTTGGGAAACATCATTAGTATGTAAGTATGAGCTTTTGGCAAAAAGAAAAATAAATATAATTGAATACCAAGTACTTCTTTGGTAATATACAAATCAACTATATAACAATATGCACTGAGTCCAAACATCTGTAAATTCCATATGCATTCATTTTCTGCTCTATGACTATGAAATACACTGAGCTATAAATACTTAAAATAATTAACCAACCGTTATAATTAAGAAACACTGAATATCATAAAACCAGAAGTCATAAGTGTAATAAAGAAAGCTTGACACCTACCTGTGTTGTAATGTTTAGTGCAGTATCGTAAATCTTTCTCTTCTTTCAGCAGAAACTGGGGCAAAGTGAGTCCTTCAGCCACTTGCACAGGTGCCTCATCTTGCCATTCAAAAATGAGATCATTCATTGTGTACCCAACTAGGCAAAACATAATAAAAATATTTATAACGTAAAAAGGCATTCAAAGAAATCCTTTTTTTTTTTTTAAATCTGGTACATTTCACATAGGGCAGGGTGACCAGCATCATCTTAACTCAAAAGATTGAGTTATGCATTGCACAATTCCATCTCACCAAAGTCTACTGAAGTCTAGTCACATGGAATACTCATCAAATAATGTAAGAAAATGTAGTAGGTTAATAAAAAGCATAACACGGCATACAGAAACTTCAAAGGACAGGCATATAAATTCTTTCCTCGGAATAGGCAGCTCCTGAATTAGTTCAACAATTCATTTTGGTTCCACTCCATCAGATATCCCCTTACCTCCTCTCAAATCGTTCAGGGCTCTTTCAACAAAAAATGAAATTGTCACTGGTCAGGAAAAGACCTAAACTACAATATCTGTGGGGGAAAGTACCAAGGCTTTTATCTTTCTTTCATCATTAACTATTTTAGTTTATGGCATCTGCTTCAATGTCCCAAGTCCTAAAATTAACAATGATATTTTAAATAGAAATGTCAGCTATTCAGAGGAAATCAGAGTACAAAGAAAAATCCATGTGGAGCCATTTGTGGAGGAGGAAACTCTTGCACATACTATTAGTGAATTCAGGATAGAACTAGCTAACACATTTTGTAATAAGGAATCAGTATCTTTTGGTAAATGGAAAATTTATATTTATACAGGAGAGGTACCTAAGAAAAGCAGGATTTCGTCTTTTTTTTTTTTCCTCTGAATGAGAAGCTATTGAAATGTACACCCAAAGGCTGCCAGAGGGGGAGACAAAAGCGAATGGTACTTGAGGGGGAGATCATTGTTACAATGTACAACTACCCTGGAGGTAGAGAGAGAGGACACAGGACTGGCTTTTGATTTAAGTCAAATGGACCGATTAAGGAAGCAGAAGCTCTAGACTCATGAAGAAACAAACGAGGGAAATTGTCCCAAACATGTTATCCTGGAGGCAATTTGGTATAGTAGGAAAGCGGCTGTTTAGTGTCTAAAACAGCTGGCATAGAGCAGATTGGGCTGGACAGAGCTATGTGTAGGGAAGGCATGATATGTGAATTTTCATCCCAATTTAGACAGACCAATAGAGAAACTTCATTTTGTTTTTATATTCTAAGGTTTTCTTAGTGTCTTCTGTGAAATGAAATGAGCTCTCTGATATTCCCTCAAAGACAAGCTCTAGTCTCTAATGCTAGTTATAGGCGGTATATTTAGGTCCTTGCACTAAATATTCAACCACAGTAAATGATTTAGGTATGGGAAACTCTTAATCACACTAGGCTATTTACTTATGGTCCCTAAAATAGTTGTTTGAAACCAGAAAGAAGATACTGAGTTGGTAGGGGGTCATTCTTTTGTTCTGAATCATTTACATGGATGGTCAACAAAAATAACTAAATGGTAATTTTGTCTCAGTCATCCTTCAAAAGTAACTTAAAAAAACCAATACTCTTACATAGTTCAAAGTGTTTTAACATCTTAATGCTTTCTGTTGGCAGATCTTTATACAAGTCTGAGGATGTGAAGAAGAACAGATTGACTAATGAGATCAAGGTGGTGAGTTGAACCGTCTTGTGAGTTGAACCGTCTTGTACCATAATCAATTTCACAACAAGAAATAATTTATTCAGGGAACAAAGAATCAATCCTAATTTCAGCCAACAATCTCATATGGTAACTGCAGGGAAACATGTAAACAAATGACTCAATGCAACCAAACATTTGTTTCTTCAAGGATTTATTTGGTACCAACTGTATGCAAATCATCCTGCTAGGCACAGCCAAAGAGATGTTATTACAGGACAGAAAATTAGTAACGTGGGAAGGGTCCAAAGTACTATGCACATTCAGAAGAACGACATATGATATCCACTTAGGCCTTGTTTGAACTAGACCTTATAGCAAGACAGTGGCTTCAAATAAAGAATGTAAGAAAAGATAGGTACTCAGGCAAAGAGAAGAGTGTAATTAGTTGAAAGAAACTGCAAACTCCCCTGGTTTATAATAATAGAAATAGCTTCATTTGTCTGGAGCCAGTGTGCCTGAAGGAACAGAGGGAATGAAAAGACACATTAAGGTAAGAGTGTGTGAATTTCAAATTCAGGTTGAAAACCTTGATTTTTCAAAATTCCCTGTGGGCAATGATGAATAATTGGAATCATTCAAGCAGGGGAGTGACATGACAAAGATTCTGCTTTAGAGACAGTAGCATCAAGATCCACTCATGAGATTTGCAAGGTGCAAACAACTTTCATAATCCTAATAAGACATTTGCCTTTTTCTTCGTGTTGGCATTCGCCCTGATAGTGAAAAAACAATGGGATGGTAAAACTTCAAACGTTTTAGCATAATTACAGACAGTGACCACAAACTGTGTTGAGGGTTATTGTATTTGTTACCACCATATCTTGTAGTACAAGAATAAAAAAGCCAATTTTAAAGAATGTCCATGATCCTTGGGGCACCTGGGTGGCTCAGTGGGTTAAAGCCGCTGCCTTCGGGTTAAGTCATGATCTCAGGGTCCTGGGATCGAGCCCCGAGTCAGGCTCTCTGCTCAGCAGGGAGCCTGCTTCTCCCTCTCTCTGCTGCTTGCCTCTCTGCCTACTGTGATCTCTCTCTCTCTGTCAATAAGTAAATGAAATCTTAAAAAAAAAAAGAATGTCAATGATCCTTGATGAAACAGTAATAAGTTATTTTAATATATTGTTACACCTGTTTTGGCCAATTCCCACTCTTATTCTTTTTTTTTTTTTCCACATCCTGATTTTAATTCTTCTGGAAAAATAACTAGAAGTAGGATTACTGGATCATTTGATAGCCCTCTTTTTAAATTTTGCTGCAACATGAATAAACCTTGAGGACATTATGTTACGTGAAATAAGCTTGTCACAGAATAACAAATATTGCATGAGTCCACTTATTTAAGGTATATAAAATAATCAAATCAATAGACTCAAAGTATAGAATAGCAGTTCTCAGGACCCGGGAGAAGGGAAAATGAGAATTACTAATCCGCAGGCATAAATTTTTAGTCAAACAAGATGACTAAATTCTAGAGATCTGCCGTACAGCATTGTACCTACATCAACAATAATGTGTTATATACTGAAAATTTAAGAGGGCAAGGGCACCTGGGTGGCTCAGTTCGTTAAGTGTCTGACTCTTGGTTTCTGTTCAGGTCGTGGTCTCGGGGTGGTTAAGACTGAGTCCCAAGTAGGCTCAATAGGGAGTCTGCTTGAGGGTTTTTTTCCCTCTGCCCCTCTCTAAGCTCCCGTATACTCTTTCTCTAAAATAAATAAATAAATAAATAAATCTTTAGAAAAATTTAAGATGGCAGCTGTTATGCTAAGTATTCTTATCACAATACAGTACATTTAGATTTTTTTAAAAGGTCACTTGCATTCTTGAGATGGCAAAGAAAAAAAGCTCTCATTCTTTCCCAATGGTCCATGAGGAATGTTAAGTCGGAGGCAATATTTATTTCTTTATCTCTTTTTGTCAAAATTAAGGATTAATTAAATATATATTTAAGGAAAAAATAAGAAGTTGAAGCACTGATAAGTAGCTGTGCCGCAGTCTTTAACTTACATCTCATGTCTTTAGAGTAGCCTTCTCTGACTGTCTTATAAAAAGGTTTTTGTCCAATCAGTCAGCATTAATTTTTTTAATTCACTTTTCCCATAAAATTTATCTTTATTTGAAATTGTATATTTTCATCAGTTTGGGGGGCATTTTTCTACCTAGCTTCCTACGACTGAAACTTCATAAAAGCTGAGATGATTCCATTTTAGTCACTGACATATTTTTCAGTACCTAAAATATTACATGGCATATAGCAGGTTGTTTGAATATTTGAATTAGAAATGGAGAAGGAGGCAGGGGAGGTGTGTGTGTGCATCTGTGTGTGTGTGTGTGTGCTCTCACATATGATGATCTTATTGGGGACTACCTTGAGCTTAAGATATCAGCCAGAGATGCAGGTGTTGTCATAATCTGACACTGACTTGTGTGTCAAAAATACTTGAAATCACACCTATATATTGAAAGTGAGGTCAAGATTGAAGATAAAGTTTTGAGAGTCACCTATATATAGATGACATTAAAATTACATACCTTGATTTGCCAAGACAACCCCACATTACTTTATTTCCCTCAGATCCTCTCTTAGCATGTGTTCTAATTTTTTTCTTTTTTAAAAGATTTTATTTACTTATTGGAGAGAGAGACAGAGACCTAGATAGTGAGAGAGGGCTATCACCTAGATAGTTCTCTATCACCTAGATAGTGAACAAGGATGACAGGGAGAAGCAAGGCTCCCCACTAAGCCAGGAGCCTGATAGGGGACTGGAACCCAGGACTCCGGGATCATGACCTGAGCTGAAGGCAGACACTTAACCTACTGAACCACCCCTAGATTTCTCATTTTTAGATTAGGTATTATTAAGCACTGTTCTAAAATACATCATTGTTGGTTCAATAGATCCTTCAATTTTACTTCTAGACTCTCCCATGGTGTAAGAGTATGAGACTATTTTACTATCTTAAATTAATATTATGTTAAATCTGTACAACAGCAAATATCAGGAATGGTCCATCTTTACCAGACCCTTTCAGTAGCAAAAAACTAGCGTGTCCTTTTCAGAGGCAGCTGACTCCTGATCTGAGTAGTGGCGGAAGTGTTCAACTTTTCCCCCCTGCTGCCCACGTGGTGTACAAACCTGTGACATCTGTGAAGTGTCAGTGAAAGTATCCAAGTGTCATGGAAAATTACAAGATCCTTGTCAGTGAAAGCAGAGTAGTGCTGCTATGGGCCATACAGAAAGCAATCTGAACGCTCTGAAACCTACACTTATTTTATTATTTGGCAACACTCTTAAATCTTGCAATAAATCCTTCTGGCAGCAATGGGCTAAAAGAAGAGAAAGTTTAATATTTATTGAAAAATTAAGCACCGAATTCCATTTTACAACAAGGTTGATGATGAATGTGCAACTTAAACAAGACATTGTTTATAGTTAACATTCACAAAAGCTCCGTCTACATAAAAAAACATGAGACACACAGAGCTAAAAACACATCAACATCGATTTCAAATGTTATAGTCCTTTTAAGGATGCTGCCCAAAGACAGTTATCTGACACGTGCGTTTGTAGGGGCAGGATTTACACATTACTCTATAAAAAAATCAGTTTTTATGTAGATAAAATCATTGTTTTTCTGAATTAATTTCATTCTTTTTTAAATTCATTTTTTCTTGGAAAATGGTGTAACAGGAAATTTGGAAGCAATTAAATGACGTTAGGCTTGTTTCAGTATCATTTCCTGCTTTAAAGAGAAAATTGGCTAAATTAATTTTAAATTAGTTTTTAAATCTAATTCTATAATCAAAGTAAATCTTTTGGAATCACACTGGTTGAAGTTGAACTATGTAATGTCATCATAAATTCTATTGTGAAGTTTCTCTTACATTTACTTAAAAAGTTCAACACTGAGAATAAATGTAATTTGCTTGTGATAGATCTGAATAAAATATTTGTTGGAATTCATCATTGTTGTAAAAGAGCCCCGTAAGTCACAGAGACAAAAGTACAGCATAGAGAATAGAGTCAATGGTATTGTAATAGTGTTGTATGATGACAGATGGTAGTTACACTTGTGGTGAGCATAGCACAACTTAAAAAAGTGGCGGGGAATCTGTGGAGCTGAAGTGTTCTTGGAATTATTTACAATGCATTTATAATTTATTTCATTTTATTTTCATTTTATTTTTTTAATTTTGATCTCAAGATCCTGAGATCATGACCTGAGCTGAAATGAAGAGTTGAACACTTAAGTCACTGAGCCACCCAGGCATCCCACATATGATTTATTTTAAACACATAAACTGTGACACTCTATCAGTGAAAGAGAAGCTATAGTTGTTAAATTTATAACTTTTTTATTGGAACAGAGTACCTGAAATATAATTTTTTTGTGTGGGACAAAGCTGATGTCGAATTAAAAATTATATTTCATTATGGCACAACATGCTTTTTCTATTTATTGCTTGTTATCAGCTATTTTTTTTAATTTAAACATTTGAAGAACTATTTCATGAATCAACTTATATGTCCTACAAAGATATTGAACTTTTGGTAAATAGCTTCTCTAAATTTGGTTGCATGTATTCAAAGTCAGTTGGAAATATTTAATGAATTTATTTTATGAATGGAACACTAAAATTTTGGATTCTGAAGATTTTAGTAAATAGCAATTATAAAAATGAAGCTTCTAAACAGAGATCCCTACAATATAAAGGAAGAAAGGTCTCAAATGATACAATATTTATTGTAATTTGATAACTGTGGAAATGGAAAGATTGTATTGACTGCTTGTTTTTAATTGGTTAACTAATATTGAAATGGAAATGGAATTAAGAAGACATATTTCCCAGCATCTTAATTAGGTAAAGAATTAAAAATGTTTCTTAAGTAGAAACAACTACTATAGCTGAGTTTTGTCCTAAGAGCCTATTTTTGATAAAAGGTACTCTTATTCAAGACAAAGACAATATCTGTAAAATTACATGGGCCAAAATGGTTACCTACATCAATATAAAATACATAAAATCAAGTTACGAAATTATCAAGTATAGGCAATTGAGTTGAGCTACCTCAACTATAGAGAACAATTTCTTACTAAGAAAATTATAATCTAGGGTCTATAAGGTCAAGTGATTTTTAACAATTTCAAATTTAGTATCAAAATTACAATGTTTAACATGATTCCAATTATTTTGATTTGCTTTAATATACATGCATATATTTCTTTATAAAGGATATATTTTGTTTACTTGTCTGTTTGCTTATTTATTTATTTGTTTTTTTATTAATTTTAAGAGACAAGAGAGAGACAGATGGAGAGAGAGCATACTGCCCTCCTGGTGCTTGATCATGTTCCATGTTTGGGATAAGGAGAGGGGCTCTGCAAGGTAGAAAGGATATTTTGAAAAGAAACAGTTCAGAACTATTTAATTCACCTGCTAATTTAAAAGAAAACAAACAAACAAAAACACAACAACAACAACAACAAAAACCACTATCAAGAGCACCTGGGTGGTGCAGTCGGAGAAGTGCCTGACTCTTGGTTTCAGCTCAGGTTGTGATCTTGAGGCTGTGGGATCAAGCCCCGTGTCAGACTCTGTGCTCAGTGCAGAGTTTGCTTCATATTCCCTCTCCTTCTCTCTCTCTCTCACTCATTCTCAAATAAATAAACAAATAAATAAATAAAATCTTTAGAGTCTAAAAGAAAGGCACCACAGATACTAAAATTACTATATCTTATAAGTGATAGGGTTTTTATTTTTTTTAAATATTTTAAGTGTCCCCATTTTAATGATAAGTTACATGGTTACTCTAATGGTAAGGAGGAGCTTCAGTGCCCTCATGACAATGAAGAGAAATGAGTGCATGGTCACTTTAAGCTGTGTTATTTCACTGGTGCTTTCTGCCCTCCATTTCAAGATGTTTCATCATGGGTCTGGGGCTGGACCCTCACATCCAACAAGATCTGAGGATGGTAAAATATATGGTCTGTTCTCTTGGCATCATTGTACTTTGATAGTTCCCTTTGTTGCCAGGATACAGAATTTCAGCCATACCTTCCAACCAGATCTTATCTTCATTTACGTAGACTTCAGGCTTTGTTTCTTTTATTTATTTTCTATTTTTTTATTCCCTGAAATAATAGGATATGGAAACTACTGTATTGTGAGCCCTATGATAGATCACTTAGAAGTTGAGCTTCCCAACTACGTTATATGTTTGTGGAATTTGGGGGATTTCTAGATCTCTTCCAGGTAATTAAACAGCTATAAAAAACAGAGGAACTATTAGTTTAGCTTACCACTGAGCTACCTACCAATCTTCTATCATTTATCTCCTTATGTTTTTACATATGTTGCACTGATATATTTTTGGTTGTTAGGACGGCCTATGTGGCTGTGGCCACCCTACAAGGTGGTCCCCTCTCAAAGGGACACAGGACATCTCCCTTTTTCAAATATCTCTAACCCCTCAGAAGTGTTTATCATTTAACTGCTCTGTCCTCCCACTTGACTGAATCCCACATGGGTTGGGGAAAGTGTCCTCAAGGCACCTAGAGAGACTCTGTCACCTCTTTCTCCTGTGAACATGGTTCATTCATGTGGGAAGAACTTCCATTTCCCAATATTGTCACTGGGAATTCCCCCTTTAATTCTCTTTGCTGTCTTCCTCACCCTATGATTTTATCTGCTCTAGAAGTTCAGCTGCTCACCTCTGGGTAACTAAGATCCAAGTCTTTTCTTCATAAAATTAGAATATGGATTTAAATGCTATTGTATCATTTAAGATGAATATGAACAAAATTTTTATTCTCAGTTTCAGCAAAAATATATAATGTGTATAGCAATGAATTAACAAAGAAATGTGAAAATCAAATAATTAAATTTCTTTGAAAGATGGAGAAGAAGATGGAAATAAAGACAGAAACATGTTGTGGTCTTGTGACACATTATTGTGACCATAATTAATAATTATTCTATAATATCAATTCCACGTAAATAAAAATCCTAATGTAATTATCAACTAACCTGAAGTACAAATGTATATACATAGCAAAGGCAGTTTTGAAAAGTAAAAGTAAAGAAGCAGATCTGTTTGACAGAGGACAAAACGTACAAATAAAGCTATAGTATTCAAATGGTTTCAGAGGCTTTGTACCAATTAGATGGAATGGTGTAGAACAGAGGCCAGAACTAGACCTATGTATAGAAATTTAAGGGAGGGGTGCCTGGGTGGCTCAGTGGGTTAAAGCCTCTGCCTTCGGCTCAGGTCACCATCCCAGAGTCCTGGGATCGAGCCCCACATCGGGCTTTCTTCTCCACGGGGAGCCTGCTTCCTCCTCTCTCTCTCTGCCTGCCTCTCTGCCTACTTGTAATCTCTGTCAAATAAATGAATAAAATCTTAAAAAAAAAAAAAAGAAATTTAAGGGGAAATTTTCATTTTGCATCTACCCTAGAAAAAAATTTTGATAAATAATAATGGGAGAATTTTCTATACATTTCGAAAAAGGGTTATACAGAAATAAAATCCACTCATATTGAAAACGTAAACACAAGGTACGCTACACAATTTCTGAGTTAAAATGCCTAACACTGGGGGGTCTGGGTGGCTCAGTTGGTTAAGCATCTGCTTTCATCACAGGTCATGATCTCAGGGTCCTGGAATCGAGCCCCACATTGAACTTCTTGCTCAGCGGGGAGCCTGCTTCTCCCCTGTCTGCCATTCCTCCTGCTTCTGCTCACTCTCTGTCTCTCTCTGACAAATAAATAAATAAAATATTTAAAAAAAAAAGGATATTATAAAGATGCATAATGTTTTTGTATTTTGGCATATAGAAGGTATACTTTATTAAGAAAAGGGGAGATTTAATTATGTGTATGTATTTATAACCCTTTGAACTATGAAATATAAAGTTAGACTGTCATTAACACCTATAAAATAATACATAAATAAATACAAAGAGAGAATTCCATAGAAACATCAGGAAAAGCTTAAACAGGCCGCAGACAGAAGAAAGAGTCATGATTGGAAAAGAGGATGCTCCATGTAAGGGAGATGAAGATATAATAAGATATAGTTCTATACCAATCACATTAGAAAAATTACTTAAATCTGAAATAAAATTACAATGTTAATATGCAAAACACTTTTTAATTTTCTGCAGTTTAATGTTTGAAATGCCTTTTATATTTGTGTCTTTTATACTTTTTATATCTGTGACCATAGACAGAGCACGTGAGACAAACAAAATTGGTTAACATTAGTACAGAAGATCGGGAACCAAGGCTAAAGCATGTAAGCATGTCTTTGTTTTATCGTCTTTATGGTACAAATTTCCCTGTATAAACATGATCATTTTTTAAATTATTTTTTAAAAGATTTTATTCATTTATTTACTTGAGAGAGAGAGTGTAAGCCGGGGAGTAGGGATGTAGGAGCAGAAGGAGAGGGAGAGAGAAAAATCTCAAACAGACTCCACACATAATATGAGCACATAACCTAAAGTGAGGCTCGATCTCATAACCCTGAGATCATGACCTGAGCCAAAATTAAGAGTCCGTAGTTTAACTGAATGAGCCACCTCGGTGTCCCTAAACATGTTTATTTTGAAGACATGATTTCAAATGTATTATATTGTTACTAAAAGAAATCAAATGACCTTTGGTCATTTAAAAAACAGCTTAAAAGTCCACAGGAGGGAAAAAAAGGTTATTTAATACTTTCCACCATGAGTAGTATGCAAAAGAAATACTTATTCAAAGGGAGAATATGACTGAAAATACATTTTAAGTTGAAAACAGTTTGAGAATTACAAAACAACTATAGTTTAACATTCAGTTTTAAGTGACCTAGAAGCCTGTTTGGCCCAGCTTTCTCAATCAATAGAAAAAAAAGAGAAAGGCTGAGATTTCTGGGTTTGACACAGCTTGCAAATGCTGATGTACTTAACTAGCAGCTGGAATTTAAAAAGAAAAAAGAAAAAGAAAAAAAAAACCCTAAAGGAAGAAAATGCTTACACTTGGCACATGCTTGCTGATTATTGCCAGGAGGAATATTACTCAAGTAAATTTTATTGACCTGACAAGGAACAACTGCTATGTCAAAATCTATTTAACTGAAACATTTTTTATGTACAATTTGTGCGTTTAGTTTGAATAATCCTACCATCAACCAGGTTGTTCGATGTGGTTTCCTTTAAGTTATAGGCCTGCTTAATTATCTTCTTAGTAATTACACTTTCTCTAGAACTCTCTGGTATAACTAACCTATAAACCATTAATCCAGACTTGTGGTTCTCATTTTGGTTACTAGAGATAGATTTTGAAAGGACTGATGCTTGTTTTAAGTTTGTGAGCTATTAATTCTCAGAAGTTTGCTTGGTCCACATCTTCATTGTGTGACTTTGGGAAAGTCACTCAACCTTTCTCAACCTTAATTTGCTGATATTTACAATGGAAATAAAGCCCATCTCATCAAGTTGTGTTTAGGACTAAATCAGGAAATAGGTGTAAAAGATCATAAAAGTACTGTGGCATCACCTTTTTGTAAGACTTGTAACTACACTGTTTTTATGATAACACCTTATGTTTAGGATATCTGACAATCAGCAAAAGAGAATTTACCAAGATGAGGACACACCGGAAGAGAATAGTCGCGGGGTTAAGCAGGCTGAAATGTTTAAGTGGGGAGTAATCTTAGAAGTAGCTTGTTCATTAGTGAATATTTGTGTCTTGGGAAAACTTGCTTTCTAACTAACATTGCAACCACAGAGGTTTCAGTAATATTTAGCAAAATAAAAATCGTTCATATCTCTGACTCGCCGGGCAAAAGGCATAGTACTATTTAGAATAATACTTTGCTAAATTATGAAAGAGCTTGAAAACAGTAGAGATTATTAGGAAATAAAAGTCAAAAATCTTCACCAAATTCCTTAGTCTTGGCATACATTCCAGAGAAACTGGTTTGAGATGTGGTTTTGAAATGAATCTGAAAATTAAATAGCAAATACCTCCCATCTATCTTTAGATATTTCTATCCAAAAACCCCATTGAAGCATGTTTTGGAAGCGTCTTACAATTTTTGTCAGTATTTTTTTTAAGTTGACCTTAAAAAGTTCTCTTCCTATAATTTTAGGGATTTAGGCTGCTCTTTGTGAAAAAGATTCCTCTCTCTCCTGAGTTACTTTCCTTGCATTTTCTTTTCTAACCTGAAATTAAAATTTCTTTAACTTTCTCACATTGGTGAGTTTTTCCTGTGCGTTACCTACATTCCTCTTTAGATATGAAATAAGGAATTACAGTGATAGTTCATATACCCCATGTCACCTTTGTCTTTTTATGAATAACAATAGTTTATGATGATGTTAGGAAATTATTATTCAATGTTCTTCCAAGATTAAAAAAAATCTGCATGTCCTTTTTCACTTGGGGAAAATTTGTCAATTTAGAAATTTTTGTTATGGTATAAATTAAAGGCTAAACATTAAAATCTTTAGTTTTTTCCCTCACCTTTGCTGCACATCAGTTTGCACTGTCAGTCCCTTAGGGGCATAGTCTAAGTCATAACATAGCTGTTTCCTTCCCTCAGAGACTAGTAACTTGTGAAGCAAAGAAAATACATTTATAAACAAAACTGTGATATCAGTGAAAATTTGTTCTTTGAAAAGATAGCTTTATGTTTTACTTCATACAGCCAATTTTTTTTTTAAAAAAGGTCATACAATAGATTCTGAACTTTAGTAGTAATATAATCTAATTCTGAGAAGGAACACTAGTGGTCACTTTAATATTTAGTTTATCTTTAGTAGAAATGTCACTCAATCTTACACATTACCAGCAATAACACACCGAAATTGGGGCACAAATCACACACTATTTTTTAAATTAAATAAAACATGTAATGAAAAGTAAGGCTTTATTGCAGAATTCTCTCTGTAGCATATATGGCTTAATATTTTTTATTGATATTTAATAAATTTCTACTGCTGTGAATTTTGGAGATGAAAATTGTCATGGTAAATCGCTGATACTTTCTAACTGAACTTGACACTAAAAAAAAAGTATTAGAAAGATAAATGAAACTGATACAATTTCTTTACACCCAACAGCAAGCATTTACAGTATTTCTTCTAGAATTCTCTCGTGAGGGTGAATGAGGATGTTATAGACTGGAGGCATAATAGTATATTAAACTTCTGGCTTTTATAAAAGCAACTGGGTAAAAATCTGTTGAGATTTGACAAATAAACACTCCATGGGGCAGGCCTTTAGATTTGATAAAGGAAATGTTTGAACTTCAAACCTATAGGCATCCCTAGAGATACCTTGCAGGTTTAGGTCTAGATCAGTGCAATAAAGTGAATATTGCAATAAAAGGAGTCAAATAATTTTTTGGCTTCCCAGTGCATGTAAAAGTTATGTTTATACTCTAGTCTAGTAAGTGGGCAATAGCATTAAGTCCAGAGGAAAAAAAATGTACATAACTTAATTTAAAAGGATTTTATTGCTAAAAAATGCTAACCATCATCTGAGCTCTCAGTGAGTCACAGCTTTTTTTGCTGGTGGAGGGTTTTGCCTTGATGTGGTGGCTGCTAACAGTTGAGGTGGCAGTGGCAATTTCTTAAAACAAGACAATAATGAAGTCTGCCACATCAGCTGACTCTTCATTTCACCTATGATTTCTCTGCAGCACGTGATGCTGTTGGATAGCATTTTCCCCACAGAAGAACTTTTTTCAAAACTAGAGTCCAGGGGCACCTGGGTGGCTCAGTGGGTTAAAGCCTCTGCCTTCGGCTCAGGTCATGATCCCAGGGTCCTGGGATCGAGCCCTGCAGTGGGCACTCTGCTCAGCTGGGAGCCTGTTTCCCCCTCTCTCTCTGCCTGCCTCTCTGCCTACTTGTGATATCTGTCTGTCAAATAAGTAAATAAAATCTTAAAAAAAAAAAAAAAAAACCTAGAGTCCACTCCCACAAACACTTGGTGCTGCTCTATTGACTAAATTTATGTAATGTTCTAAATCCTTTGTTGTCATTTCAACAATGACAACAACCTTTCAATCTTCATAGCATCTTCACCAGGAGCAGATTCCATCTCCAAAAAACACTCCATAAGAAAGAGTTCATCCATTCCAGTTCTATCATGAGATTGAAGCAATTCAGTCCCATTTTCAGGCTCCACTTCTAATTCTAGTTCTCTCGCTATTTCCACCACATCTCCAGTTACTGCCTCCAATGAAGTCTACAAGTATTCCATGAAGGAATGGAATCAACTTCTTCCAGATTCTTCTGCACGTTGATATTTTGATCTCTTCCCATGAATCATTAGTGTTCTTAATGGCACCTAGAATGGTGAGTCCTTTCTAGAAGGTTTTCAATCTCTAGTGCCCAGACCCATCAGAGGAATCACTATGTGTAGCAGCTAGAGTCTTACAAAATGTATTTCTCAGATAATAAGACTTGAAAGTCAGAATTACTCCTTCAGAATGGATATTGTGTTTGCAGGCTTGAAACCAACATTAATGTCATTGTCCATGGTCAAGGAGCGGTCATATTTTGAAAGGGATCTTTTTTTCTGAGCAGTAAGTCTCATGATGCTCTTAAAATATTCAGTAAACTATGTTGTAGACAGATGTGTTGGCATCCAGGCTTTGTTTTTCAAATTAGAGCACAGGCAGAATAAATTTAGCATTAGTTCTTAAGGGTTCTAGGATTTTTGGCATTGGCTTCAACTTAAAGTCACCAGCTGTTTTAGCCCCTAACAAGACAGTCAGCCTGTTCTTTAAGCTTCAAAGCCAGGCATTGACTTCTCCTTTCTAGTTATAAAAATCCTAGACGGCATCTTCTTCCAATGACATGTTGTTTCATCCACATTGAAAATCTGTTATTTAGTGTAGCCACCTTCATTAACAAACTGAGCTGGATCTTCTGGAAAACTTTCTGCAGCTTCTACATCAGCACTTACCACTTAACTTTACATTTTTATGTTATGGAGACCAGGTCTTTCTTTAAACCTTATGAACCAACCTCTGCTAGCTTCCAACTTTTCTGTTTTAGCTTCCTCACCTTTCCTGGGCTTCACAGAATTGAAGACCATTACGGCCCTGATGTGCATCAGGCTTTGGCTGAAGGGAATGTGATGGCCGGTTTGATCTTCTGTCCAGACCACTCAAATTTTCTCCATATCAGCAATAAGGCTGTTTTGCCTTCTTATCACTTGTATTCTCTGGAGTAGCACTTTTAAGTTCCTTCAAAATTTTTTCCTTGATATTCACAACTTAATTGACCAGCATAAGAGACCCAAGCTTTCGCTTATCTCAGCTTTCAACATGGATTCCTCACTAAGCTGAATCGTTTCTGGCTTTGATTTAAAGTGAGAGGTGTGTGCGTCTTCTTTTCACTTGAACATTTAGAGGCCACTGTAGGGTTACTAATTGGCCTAATTTCAATATTATGTCTCAGAGACTAGGGAGGCCCAAGGAGAGGGAAAGAGACGAGGCAATGGCTGGTCAGTGGTGCAGTCAGAACACCTACAATTATCCATTGAGTTCGCCATCTTATATGGGTGCAATCATGGAGCCCTCAAACAATGACAGCAGTAACATCAAAGATCAGTAATCACAGATCACTGTAACAAATATCATGATAATGAAAAAGTTTGAAATATTATGAGACTTATCAAAATGAAACATAGAGACACAAAGTGAGAAAATGCTGTTGCAAAATGGTGCCTACAGACTAGCTTGATGCAGAGTTGACACCAACTGTCAATCTGTAAAAGACCCCATGATATCTGTGAGCACAAAAAAGCAAAATGCAGTAAAATGAGGTGTGTCTGTATATATGGGGACTCATTCTCTTCTTCGGCTGCAAAGGCATTCTCAGTGATGAGATTTAGCTTTTTAAGGTTAATCTAAGGGTAAAGTTTCAGTCTTACTGTGGCTATTTCATTTTGATTTTAAATGGCAGCTACTGAATCACTATGATAAACATATTTGAATTACAGCTAATACGTTTCTATTTATAATTAAATATTTTTAAAAAGTAACCTTGGTTTCCCGTTTTTTTTCCAAATTCAGTGAAAGTGCTATATGAATGCTATACTCCCCAAGTAAAGTAGGTTAATAATATTTGAAAAACAGTCTCCAGGAAACATATGTTAAAATGCCACAAAGAACTTTTCATTGTCTTTCTCTGTTTTATTCTTCCCATTTGTCCCTCAATTTTCCTTAAAATGATGTCATCTTCTTTGTCCTCTCTTCTGTTCTTTATTTTTGAGACTATCTTCAGAAATCTTTTATCTTCATGCCTCTAAGCAACCCTGCTAACCTTATTTCTCTATATTTCCACAACCATTCCTTATTCTAGCTGTATTGTAAAACTCCAGTAATCTAAAAGAAATTTCTAGTGAAATCCAGTTTTACAAGAAACATAGCATATTTAAACAGAAGTCAGCTTCTGCATGACTTTCTCCATTAATCACCTACATTTTTCTAATTCATGTAATTGAAGCAACATTTAATCATTGGTATTAAGAGAAAAATTGAGAGAATCATCTTTATGCTTAATTCTTAGGCAAGTCATTGAAAAAGCCTTCAAAATGTTCTCTGTTTTCCCCATTACTGTCTCAGTTCTTTGAATTTCTCATTAATTTATGATGAAATTAGCTATCGGCAGTGTGGATTTCTCTTTATTCTCTTTTTCAAATAAAGCTTTTGCCTGAGGTTCTTTTCTAATGTCAGGTCAGTAGATAGAACTGGAAAAGATGGAGTGCTCAGGATTTTCCTTTATTGTTTTCAGTTTAGTATATTTATCGTCATTTCCTTCCCTTCACTTCCTCCTCTTCACTCTGTATCTCTTATATGCAACATAATTTCTTTCTTCCTTGACGAGTTTCTTCAGAGGTGTCTCGAGGTTCTTGGACTTCCCAAAGTACCAATTTGGAGTTTTTATGTGATTCTTTAAATACTCTGTTTTTCCTTGTTGGTCTTCGTGAATCAAAGACCTATCTCAGTAGTCTTTTTTTTTTTTTCCTCAAGATTTTATTTACTTATTTGATAAAGAGAGAGAGAGAGATCACAAATAGGCAGAGAGACAGGCACAGAGAGAGGGGGAAGCAGGCTCCCTGCTGAGCAAAGAGTCCGATGCGGGCCTCAATCCCAGGACCCCGAGATCATGACCTGAGCTGAAGGCAGAGGTTTAACCCACTGAGACACCCAGGTGTCTCTCAGTAGTGTTTAGTACAGAACACTGCTTTCTCTGGGTCTCAAGATTTTGAGAGTTAATGCCTTCAATGTCATTTAGTAAGCAGTTTTCCTTTATTTCTTCTTTAAACAAGAAGTCACTTATTATATGCTGTTGGTTTCCTGATCTATCTTTGTCTAGGAGTATGTTATAATTTATGATAACACATAGTAATTTATAGTAATTTTGTGTTTTTATTAGTCATATTTCATTTTAGTGAGAGATCTCATCCCATCAGATGTTGATTTTTAGGAATTTATTAAAGCTTCCTTTGTGGCTTACTACATACTTTTTGTAATTGTTCTTGTATCCTGAAAACAAATCATGAGTTTTTTCTTTATCCATAAATTACTTTTGTTCTAGTATCTGTACCTGTACTATCAAGTAAATTAATGATTTATCTATTTTTTTAAATTGTAATTCTGCCTGATTTTTTGCTTTTATATACTTGGAAGTTATATGTCTCATAATTTTTTCTATAATTTCTTTCCTGATATGAAATTATCATCTTTGATTTTTTTAGATACATTTCTCTAATATGCATTTTTCTGTCTTTTTCTCCCAAATATTTTTGCAAATTTATTTTATTTTATTTTATTTTTAATTTATATATTGGACAGAGAGAGAGAGAAAGAGTGAGAGGGGGAACACAGGGAGGAGGAGTGGGAGAGGGAGAAAGCAGGCTTCCTTGCCAAACTGCTGGACTTCTCTTCCCCTGGATCGAGTGCCTGATGTGGCACTCGATCCCTAGATCCTGGGATCATGATCTGAGCCAAAGGCAGAAACCTAACCAACTGAACATCCAGATGCCCCTACAAAATTTTTTTAAAAAGTGTTTAGCTAACAACATATTGTTGAGTCTTAATATTTGTTAACATCTAGTTGGAAATCTCCTTATTTTGCAATGTGAATTTAACCTTTGCTTTTATTTTGTTTTTGTTTTTAAGTTCTTTGTTTTGTTTTGTTTTAACATAGGGTTTGAACTCATGATCATAAGATTAAGCTCTAAGCTGAGATCAGCAGTTGACATTTAACCGACTCAACCAACCAGGCACCCCCCATTTATTGTAATTATGGTACTATTGAAAGCTGTTTTTGCTCTTTCTGTGCTTCCTATATACTATATTTTCATTTCTTTTATTTTTCTTTCCCATGTTCTACTTGATGAACCAATATTTTGTAATTCTGGCTTGAAAGTTAGTTACTCCATTTTTGTTCCTTGATGCTATCCTTAGCTCATACATGGTTTTGTTTTTGCATCCATTTCCATCACGACTTCTCTTCCCCTGGACTTTCCCTGTCCACCTTTTCCCAGTGACTTCTTCCTACACAAGGAATTGTGTATCACCCAGGGTTTTAAGTCCAAGTCATGGATAGACACTTAGAGGTATGGGGTCATGGCTAGTTTAGACAAAATATACTTTTCTAAGTAATTTATTCACTCTTGACATTGTTCTTGCCTTAATCATTCTTCTCTTTGTACCAATAATATCCATTAACATCTACTTATAATTTTTAATGCAAATCTTCATGACGAACTCCTCAACTGGTCTTCCAACTTCTTCTTCTTCTTCTTCTTTTTTTTTTTTAAGATTTTATTTATTTATTTTACAGAGAGAGAGAGAGAGAGGAAGAGAGAGCAAAGGCAAGGAGAGTGGCAGGCACAGGGAGAGGGAGAAACAGGCTCCGCACTGAGCAGAGAGTCCTACCTAGAACTGGATTTTAGGACCCTGGTATCATGACCTGAGCCAAAGGTAGAGGCTTAACCAACAGAGCCACCCACATGCCCCTCAAGTCCTTAAAACCAGGGACTTTTGTGCTTTACGTATTGTGTGTCACCCAAGATATCAAGTGAAGTATATTAGATACTTGAGAGATATTTTTCAGTTGATTCTTAGATGAATAAAGATCCATCAGGTCACTTGAATAGTCCTGACCATTGACAGACATCATGGAACATTCATTGAACTTAAGAAAGTTAGATCTTGGGCACCTGGGTGGCTCAGCCTCTGCCTTTGGCTCAGGTCATGATCTCAGGGTCCTGGAATCGAGTCCTGCATCCGGCTCCCTGCTCGGCGGGGAGCCTGCTTCCTCCTCTTTCTGCCTGCCTCTCTGCCTACTTGTGATCTCTGTCTGTCAAATAAATAAATAAATTCCTAAAAAAAAAAAGAAAAGAAAGTTGGATACTGACAGGCCTTTGCCTTTAAATTATGTGCCTTTATTGCTTGTTTTCTGCACCTCTCAAACCAATTTGTTTCCTTTTTTCCTTTTGCAGTCAGCTCTCAATCAAGGCACAAGGTTCCTTACAGCTCTTGCTTTCTAGCAAGTTAACTTGTTTTCCAGCAGGTTAACTTTCATTTTAGGCCATTATAGAAAGAAAGAAAGACAGAAAGACAGAGAGGGAGGGAGGGAAGGAAAGAAAGAAGCACGAGAGAGAGGAAGGAAGGGAGGAAGGGAGAGAGAAAGGTGATCTAAAAGAGTTTACAAAAAAATACCTGAAAAAATTTGACTTCAGCAGCTTCTACAGCAACAAGATTTTCTTAGCATCTGCTGAAGATGTTTGATAAACAGTATCTCTATCGTGAGCTCAATTAATTTTTAATAAGAGAGCAGAAAGTGTATAATGATGGAAATATATGAAGGGGATGGGTGAGACAATCTAGTCATTCCTTACATAAGAAAATAAGAAAGAAGAGGAGGCAAGAGGCCCTGCTTTTCCATATTGAGTTTTTGATTAATTTGGAAATGTTCTGGGAAAGGCAGAAACAGCGAAAGGTCTTGTTATGTCAGCCTTTCGTTCTGTAAAATAACGCAGTATGCTTTCCTTATTCTAGAAAGGAAGCCCAGTGACCCAGTTATCCCCCAGGCACTCTACTCTTTCGCATCTTTCTTTAGTAACTAACATTCGTGGAGTAATAGATTTTACTCACTGTCCCACTCTCTCATCATGCACTTAAAATTTTTTTTGGAGGACTTCAGATTTGACCCTCATTGTTCTAATCACATTTGTCTTTGCCATCAATAACAATGGCTCTTTATTCAATTACCTTTAAAAAAAATTGTTTTTGGTAGCATTTGATACTGTTAAACAGACCACAGCACTTTCTTTTGAGGTTGAGTGATACTGATTTTAATTTGCTATCTATGACCATCCCTTGACTGGAAATCCTTCCAACAATCTCTAAATGAAGGCATTTCTAAAGGGTCTGTTCTTTGTTTCCCTCTATATTCTCTCCTTCAGAAATGTTATCTTATTATTTGAACCACTTTCTTTATGGCTTTTAATAGTGTATCCCCAGGTCTAAACCTTCCTTTTGTTTTTTACCTAAATTCCCCAAAATGTGAATATATTAAGATAAGATTTATCAATATTCCCTTCCACGTTTACTTCTCATCCTATGTTTTCTTCCTCTGTTAATGTTTCCAGTATGATTCAATTTACCTAAGCTCTGAACTCATCTGCTCCCAGAGACTTCACATCCATTTTGTATTTAGCAAATAAAGTACGGTAGACTTTGCCACCTTAAAGTATGTCCCTTTAGCATAAGGATTATTTTGAACTAAAGGTACTTGAAAAAACAGTAGCTATTAGAAGGGCATTTTAACCTCCCTTTTTTTTCTTCCTGAAAACAGGAGTGTTCCCTGTACTAGGACAAGAGAAACATCTTCAATGGGGAATTGAAGGCAAAGAATTTGGTACAGACCACATTAAGATAATTCTTGATCTGCCTTTAGCTTCTCTGCCTAGTTTAGCTACCTTTTCGTAATTGCCTCTCCTTGTTCAACCTGGTATAAGAACATTTAGGTTTTGCCAATTCTCAGAATCTTCATTTCATTATGAGGGATCCCATGTTACATAAATCTTCCATTAAATACATTTGTATCCTTTTCTCCCGTTAATCTGTTTTATGCCTGTTTAATTCCCAAGTCCCGCTGAAAAAGGGTAAGAGGGTGAAGATAAAATTTTGCCTCCCCTATGGTATCAACCTCTACTGTTTCTACCCTCTACATCATTCCCCTTTGTCCCTAATCCTATTCTTTGTTTTGGAATATTATGAAACCTTCTTAAATAATCTTTGTTCATTTGACTGAAAGAATCTTTAAAGATTCATTTTCTTGCTCCTAAATCTTGAACAACTCCTTCCTGCCTATTAGATAATATCCACCATGCCTGGTTTAGTAATGAGGGCAATAGTTTGTCTTCAACTATTTTGTACATGATTTTCTTTCTTGACACCCTTCTATGTTATGTACCCAATTTTGCAACCAAGATACAGAACCAGCCCATCCTCAAAATGCTTTCATGGTAGGGCTCAAAACAAAACAAAACAAAACAAAACAAAACAAAACAAAACAAAAATCTCCGCAGCTGGGAATCTTCTTTTTGCTCCTCTCCACTTATATTTCTAAATAGTTCCCCTAACTAAAACGACATTATTTTATTTTCTTTTCATTTGCTCAGTACTTTATTCATGTGTTTGCTTCACACTTAAGAACTACTCATAAAAGTCATGCAGTTAAGTTTAACAAGAAGGAGTTACTATCAGAGTAAGAGAATTTCCACTTCTTACTTGAAGAGAAACCAAATGGAGAGGCGTGCCGCATTCCCCCATGAAGTAGGCTCGCCATCTAGCGACAGCTCCTCCACACTACAAACCTTGCCTGGAGACCTGAGACTCTGAAGACTTCACCTTCCAGTTTTCCTCAAGGAATATGATAAACAGACGCTTTTTCCTCCGATATAACACAGAACCACAAGAAAAATACTGCATAATGCTTACATTTTTATGTTGTTAAACGTTGAAAACCATTTAAGTTTGGGTCGATTCTACAGATAATTTCAAAGAAACAGAAAGACGTGAAATGTTTGTGTTAACCTTAATCAGTGATGCGGATAGATCCACTCTGAAAGACGAGGAGTTTAAAGGAATGCTTGTAAGCTTGGATAAATCTCTGATAAAGTGTAAGAAATTTCTCTTCTCCTGAGATAACGCGTATAACATACCCAGCAGAGTACGCTCTGAATAAACTTTAGCAAAATGGCTCAAAGGAGGCATAAGCTTCGGAACCAGAAGCTTGTTGTCCCCACCTCCATAAATTGGAGCACAACACTCAAGCACTCAAAATGACCATTTTGACATGTGGAAACATGGGGACAGCCATATTTTTTCTGTGAATATTAAACATAGCATATACAAAATGCTTAGTCTCTAACAGGTACCCTATTTTTAAAATGGCGGTTTGTAAAGCCACAACTCTCAGTTATTAGATTGATTGTGGAGTGTGCAACGGTATGTGTACAGGTCTGGCATCTGTGTTTCAACCTTGTCTCCACTGTATTTTCTTGTTTGACCATGTGCATGCTATTTGGCTTCTCTCTGCCTCCGTTTCTTCTTCTATAAAGTGAAGTAAGCAATGGTAACTATCCAACAGTTATTATGGCAATAAGTTAGCATATGCTTATAAAATCCTTCAAACAGTATCTGATACATAAAAGCAATCAAAACTGTGCAATTGTGTTACCACTAATACTACATTAAAATAAACCTTAATAAAAAAAAAAAATAAAATGGCGGTTTGTTTTTAATTATTATTTTCTTTTTTATCTCTGACAATTTGTATAGAGATATATAGCTGTCTGTCAAGCCTAAAAACTGTTATTCCTAGGCCCTCAATTTATTTATCATAGTATAGACAGCATGTACTGAAAGAGATTACTTTCATTATGTGGTGACAGAGAACATGCCTGCTTAGTAAATATCTGACAAAAACAGTTACAAAATTCTCAATTATCTACATAATCCATTAAAATTTGTATTGACTACTTTTTTCAAAGTATTCAGAAAAAGCAAGTTGTCTGTACTTACAACTTTCCAGTTGCATTATACATGTTTGTACATCCATTGGAAAATTCTTGAGATCCATTGGACAAGAAAGCGTTAATGTCAGCCTGAAAAAGTTCAAAGTAATTATTTTTAAAAGTAATTTATGATGTCATATTAATAATCTGTTGTTCAGGGTACAACTGGGAAACAAGCTTTGGTTAGTGACTAAGAACTTTTCAAATAAAATTTGCTCCAGCTCGGGTATGTTATTTACTATGAAAAAGCTGTACCTTTATATATAAATCCGTTTTTCAGGGATGAGAAAAGCTGTATATTTAAGCATCCCTTCATATTTATTTGTTTTGCTCAATCATTCACTCCTTTATAGAGGACTATAAGTGTCTACAAAAGGTCTGTATTTCCAGAAAAGACCCTCACAAAGAAATCTGAGAGTGGGTTCCATAAAATTAATACCAAATGCCAAAGGGCAGAGTTCCCCAAGATCACATGTACAGCACATTGGAGGAGGCAAGTATATCCAGGGGATTGAAAAAGTGGGGTACAAGAAACAATCCTATGTGACAACTTTCAGTCATTTTTGAAACAGTTACGAAGTTGTCAGTGAATAACCAGCAGTAATAGCAGAGGAAAAAAAAAAAACTTAAGTCTCGAGGACTTGAAAATTCTAGCTGTTAGACTGGGATCCTCTGCTCTAGGACTAGAACATTTCACCAGATTTTACCAGGGTCGAGCCCTCTAGAATCTGTGTGGCATAATCCTGAGCTCACCAAACAAACTCTAATTTGGCTCCCACAAAGTGGGATGACCTAGATGGTGTAGTATTATATGTTGACATTCCAGATAATTCATAACTCGTGAAAATACACATTTTTTATTGGGAAAGATGATCTTGAAAGATTAGCAAGAACTTTTAGTTTTTGGATCTGAGAAAAAGAGGTCCAGTTCCAAACAAACCCAGGTTTATTCAAATAACATTCTTATGGGAGAACTCTCTAGCCATCCCCTCTGTTTAAAGTATTCCCACTGGGGGCGCCTGGGTGGCTCAGTGAGTTAAAACCTCTGCCTTCAGCTCTGGTAGTGATTCCAGGGTCCTGGGATGGAGCCCTGCGTCGGGCTCTCTGCTCGGTGGGGAGTCTGCTTCTTCCCGCCTCTCTGCCTACTTGTAATCTCTGTCAAATAAATAAGTAAAATCTTGAAAAAAAAAAATGTTTAAAGTATTCCCATTGAAATTCAGCATATCAGTGGGCACCTGAAGTGGTTTTTTTCTAACCTAAACTAAAATGTGACCATAGATAAATTACTTCACTTCACTATATTTCAGGGTTCTCATCTCCAAAATGAAAGTAATTGTAGTACTTGCTCTGAAGAAACATTGTGAGCAGTACATGAGTTAATACACATAAAATGTTTAGGCAAGTATCTGACACATAGTAAACACTCAATAAATATTAGCCATTAAGGATTACTAGTATTCTGCCACTCCCAGACTCCTCCATCTTCCTCATCCCTGAATTACATAGGAAGAGCACAAAGATGACTCAATTAAATCACATATAGAGTCGGGGCGCCCGGGGGCTCAATTGGTTAAGCACTGGACTCTTGGCTTTTGTTCATGTCATGGTCTCATGGATAGTGGGATCCAGCCCGCTGAAGATTTTCTCTCCCTTGCACCTGCCCCCACTCATGCTCTCTCTCTCCCTCTCTCTCTAAAATGAATAAATAAATGTTTATTTTTTTTAAATCACATATAAAACCTCCTTAAGCTTTAACAAAAAATAATCATCAGCACTATCAAATGTAACCACATTCTCCAAAATGGCATTTTTCATGTAGACCATAGACAAAGTTATAATAATGCATGTTCTATGGTGAATGCTCTTGGTGAGGCCTAATTCACATGATTTGAGATATATAAACAGACAGACATGTGAAGCCGCTGAATTTTTTAGAGTCCCAGGAGGATCATTTGACAATTCCTTCAAGTCAGAGTACATAACACACTAAAATAATTCATATGGTTCATTCTTAAAGAGCAATTTCTTGTGATTCAGCTAGGTTAAGTGATCCTGTGAGTACAATCCTGTAGATTTAAAAAGTTCTCCTCTGGAAAAAGGCAACTGTAAAATGAGGTGGACACAATGTTCTCTGTCTTGTGAAAGGGTTCATTAGAAGTGTATGCACAAGTATATTTTGAACATAGGCACATTAATTTTCCAAACATCCAAGGCTCTCAGGACAGCCAGTTTCAAATGTTGGCTTGGAGAATTAACTCTGTGACCTTTTGTATGGAAGCGAATAGCGTTCTCAGAATCTTTTCCAAGCTCTCACCATGCATGTGATGTCAAATTCATATCCTGACTATTTTTTTGGCACAAAATGAGAGACATTACATAATTCTTTAAAAGAGAAAGGCTTGAAAGGAATTATTTGGCAAAGAAAATCACTGTTTGTAGAACTTCTGTCATAAATCATATCCTAAAAAACATCTGTTTATTGACATTCTTTCTTTTGTTTAAAGTGTTGTACAATTACCTCTTCAACAACATATGGGTGAAAAAATACTTGTCAACCTGATGGGTGTGAACTAAATTTCTTCATCAAAACATTATATATAAATTAAAGATATGCTCTGACCACATCAAAAGAAAACGAAATCAAAAGGCAATTAATCACATTCTACTGTTTTGGAAATGAGTATCTTCTTGTGTAAGCAAGGACACTAAGTTCTCTTTCTGAGACAAGACACATAAACAGGATATGGTGTTCTTTATTTTCTCTTAAAAAGTCTTGGCTTGGCTTAGTGAAGTAGTAATGTTAAAATAGATGACTATAATCTATGACAAACAGTTGACCTGATTAAAATGGAGGTATTGTCCATTTTTTAAAAGATTTTGTTTATTTATTTGAGAGAGAGAGAGAGCACTAGCAGGGGGAGAAGGAGGCAGAGGAAGAAAGAGAAGCTGAGGTGGTAGAGATATGGTGCTGGATCCCAGGACCCTGGGATCGTGAACTGAGTGGAAGGCAGACGCTTAAATGAGTGAGCCACGCAGGTTCCCCAGTATTGCCCATTTTTAAACAAGCAACGCCTAGAGTATGGTGTCTATCTCAATCATTAAGTATATATATTTAAATAAAAAAACTTTCTGACTCTATTTTTGCCTCTTTATGAAACTAAAAAATATCTTTATTAGTTCCTAATATTTCTAAGTTTAATGCAATAAGAAAAATTACCTCTCTCCTCTTTTTTTTAAAGATTCATTTATTTATCTGAGAGAGAGAGAGAGAGAAAGCACGAGGGAGAGGGGCAGAGAGAATCTCCAGCAGACCCTGTGCTCACTGCAGAGCCCAACATAGGGCTCTATCCCATGGCCCTGAGATCATGACCTGGGTCAAAACCAGAATTGTTCAGTCAACCAACTCTGCCACCCAGGACCCTGAACAATAACCTCTTGATTAATTTTCAGCTTTGCAATATTATCTGTAATATCATAATAGGGGTAATACATCTACTGAATTTACTATGTAGTAGACACTATTTAAATACTTTACAATTTCTCCACTTACTCCCTACAACAAATTTACAAGACAAGTAAACAGTACTACCTTATTTTCTAAATGAGGAAACTAAAAGATCAACTTCAGTGGCATTACAAAAAAGAGATTAATAGGGCTGAATTTGCAAATCTGGGAGCCCAACTCTAAATTCTACACCCTTAACCATTAAGTATACTGTCTTTCAAAGGCATTGAAAGATTTTTCATGAGAATGGACTTTTTAATGAAATGATTCTTCCAATTTTATATTTATATAACACAAGAAATGACATATTTCATTCAGTAGTATTACATTTAAACCAAAAGGTGCATAAATGATTCTTCCTTCAAAATCAGTGAAATGGAGTTAAACTTTAGAAAATATAAGGAGATTCCCCATGGATTTTATAGATTTACTTGAGTGATTTGGTATTTCATTATGATTCTATAAAGATCAAAAAACTCTCAGGAGAGATTAGATTGCTGGAGCACTAGAAGGGAGATTGTAACTAAAGTTCTAATCTGGAATTTTGTTGAAATCTGATTTTAGAGATGATTTTAAAGCTTGTCAACCCATCACCACTGGAAACTTTGTGTTGTCGATGGATGGTTCCTTCAGGAAGCTTCTGTAAGCTAAGGACCTCTTCAGAAAATATGCATAATCACAGACATGCAAAATTCTCCTCACAACATCTATTTTGTGGTATTATAAATTGATTGCCCTTGAATAAACAACACCTTAAAAAGCATCTGTTGATAAGTTTGCTTTATCTATTAAAAATTTATGTTCCAAAAATAAATACACATTATATAAGTAAGTCTAAATTCTTTTCACAACTGAATTTCAAAGAAAGAGTGATTATATTTACTTTAAATAAAAATTGAAATTGTGTTATGATCTTTGACAAGTTGCTGTGCATAGCATTTTTGATCTAAAATTTCTTCCTGTTATTTGATTTTTAATATGATAATCCTACCATTATATAAGCAGTAAAGTTGGATGTGTGTTAGTATGTATTAGTAGTATTAGAAAGTAAGAAGTAGATAATACTTTTTAAAATATTTTATTTATGTATTTGACAGACAGAGATCACAAGTAGGCAGAGAGGCAGGCAGAGAGAGAGGAGGAAGCAGGCTCCCTGCCGAGCAGAAAGCCTGATGCGATGCAGGGCTCAATCCCAGGACCCTTGATATCATGACATGAGCCGAAGGCAGAGGCCTAACCTACTGAGTCACCCAGGAGCACCAATAGTAGATAATATTTAACTGCTTCCATTATCTCATGATGAGGATTTTGCCATCTCCCTTTTATAAGTGACAAAACAGAAACTTACATTAATAACTTACAAGTGTCCATACAGTGCTACTTTATAGATTCTGGAAAATACCAGCACTTACACTTTTGGGGTTTTTTTTGTTTTGCTTTGCTTTATTTTGTTTTAAGGGAAGACACAAATAACAACTTTACTCTCTGTTGTATGCCTGGCACTATGCTACATGCTTTATATACATTATTTCAGGCTCAAGGTAATTATTGCCATCCATATAAAAAAAATGAGCCTTTCCCCCACAAACGTGCCCCAAATCACAGCTGGTAAGTCATAGAGCCTGGATATGGTTTGGGAGAGACAGTCATCTATGGATCTCTGTGCGTTTTGGTACTCCTACCTCTTGCTGGGTGTACCAAGACTGTAAGGCCCAGACTATTCTTTTACCTGAGCCATTTTTCCAGGTTGCTTATATAGCTGCTAATTTTGAGAGGTGAGATAATGTTGTCCTTCTGGACAGAGAGGAGGCTTGCTTATTGCTTATAATAAAGGCAGTGGATTTCCCAAACTCAGTGTTCCACAGCTGGGACACAGACACACAGTGTGTGTTACGCTGATCCAGTGCTCCAGTGAAACTTGAGGGCAAAGTAGAAATTAGGTCAATTCACTGATGCTCATGTTGCTTGTGGTAAATAATATATTCCTTTATCTCTGACCCAGAGTCCTGTGTCTTCTTATGAGAAGCTCATAAACAATTAGCTTGTTTAAAAGTAACAAGCTGATTTTATAAGTAAGGTAAAACCAAATCCCAACTCAGAACATCTAGAAGGTATGTGTCTAGCTCCAGAGCGCTCCCTCGAAAAGGACTTTATTAAAAAATTTATCAGTACAATTCATGGATATCATTTAGAAGTTCAAACACACACACACACACACACACACACACAAAGTTCAAACACAAAAATACTGAGAATAAACTCTGGAAGCAAACAAAACAAAACAAAACAAAAACTGAGTCTAGAAGTTAAAACTCTATAGAAAGCATTAAAAAACAAACAAACAAAAAACCCACAGTGTATTTTTGCCCTCTCCATCCTGCCCTCAGTTCAGTTTTAGCTCCCTGGTGGCAGCCTCTCTTTAGACACTTGTCAATGATTTATAGTCCTACATCTCAATTGCTATTCTATTATGCTTGATTTTTTAAGTTTGTGAAATTGTCTATTATTTCTAACAAGGAAAAAATGTCTTTTATACCACACTTTGTGTACTTAATTCTCCCATGATACTCAAAATTTAGTTACACAAATATTTACGGTTAAATTAATAGTCAGTGTTTACATGTTATGAATAATTAATTACTATTCACTGTTAAGCATAGTTGTTTGCTATAATTATAACTCTCATGTAACATTTTGTTTTCCCTAGTACTAATAATTGTCTCATTTCAATAATCAACAAATTCCCTATCAGAGCTACAAATTCAACAAACCCTCTATCAGAGCTACAGTGTCGCTTTCAATAGCCATTGCAGCAGGCAAACTATCAATTCCTTGTTTTTCATGGAAATCTCTGTTTTTCCTATTTTTTCTTTCTAATCAGATATTAAACCTCTGTGTTGATGTGCTGATTTTCACATTCTTTCTCCTTGTAGTGAGTACGAACCTTTAATAAATAAAGTGTAATAAATAAATGAATAAATAAATAAATGATATGTAGTAAGTGCAAACCCCTACTGAATGAAAAACAGGAACAAATTGCAAACTAACCACATAGCAAGTAAGCCTAGACCATATGGGTGTAGTGATAAGATTAGCGCGGAGTAACAAGTTGTAAATATTTTTTTGTGCGAAATATCGTACACCAAAACATGTTTACGACGTGTGTATGTTTTTGGTGTGTAAGCATAAGAAAAATAAGTGATGTAATATGTTTATGAAGGAGACTTAGCACAGTATATAAAGAGGCATCGGGTTGCACTGAGGCGAAGCGAGTTTCCTGTCGGGAGAACATCATCCCCGGTGCTACCGACGCCCCAACAGTTTCGTTGCCGACCACTCGCTGGTTCTCAGTCTCAACTTCTGTGGTGACCTCTCTGTCTAGATTGTGAGGCGACATCTCCTTCTCCGTGACGTCGTCAGCGGACCCTGACCAGACCACGATAGTGGTGCGGACCTCGTCCCAATAAAGATCAAGTGAGTTACATCATATCCATCTCTCTATCTCTTCTTTACACATTGCGACCTCCTGGCGGGACCCAGGGGTTTTGCTCGCGACACTCCTCTATTTCTTTGTATCTTGATTCTACTTTTTGGGAGATGTCTTCACTTCAGCTTCCAAATATTCTACTGATTCTTTTTCTCACTTTGCTTTATTCTTTGCTCCTGTTATGCTCTGAATGATTCCTTTTATTCCTTTCTTATTTCATGCATGTAGCTATCTCATCTGTCCAGGGTTTTTTTTTTTTTTTTTTTTTTTTTAATGGTCTCTTCTGCTCTCTGTATTTTCTCGAGTCAATCCTTTTCTCTTTCTTTAATTTTCTCCTCTTTTCTCTTTATTTCTTCTGTGTGTTTCTTTTGGCCTCTGCTTTTTTATTTCTTTTTTAAGATTTTATGTACTCACTTGAGAAAGAAAGAGTGACAGAGAGGGGGCAAGCAGGGGGAGAGGCAGAGGGAGAGAGAGAAGCGGACTCCCTGTTGAGCTGGGAACCTAACATGAGGCTCAATCTCAAGACCCTGGGATCATGATCTGAGCAGAAGGCAGATGCTTAGCTATCTGAGCCACCCAGGCATTCCATGGCCTCTGCTTCTTTTTTGATCATTACTATTATAGAATGTTCTCAAATGTCTGTTTTTATTTAAAAATAAGGTAAGAAAAACCATTTGGAACTCAGTTAGTAGCAGATGGTTCACTGAGTAATGGGCTTAACAGTAGAATAATAACATGACCGTGCAGATTTTTTCTTGGTGGTTCCCCAATGGTCATATCTGTAGATATTTTCCCAGAGGTACATTCTTCTGACTACTACTGCTCAATAGAAGAGGTTTAGGACTGGCTTTCAACATTTTACGGAGAACAAACATTTCACCATACAGTGTGAAAACATCATGTAATCTCCATTTTCTTAGTATAATGCCCCATGACAGATGTCAGCTGTACCTGGAGTCTACTCTTGAAGCTCATGGTAGAACCTTCCCCAGGTTTTCCATCCTCTTTCTGCTCATTCCAGATGGCAAAAAAAAAGTAGTTCCTAGTCTGAAGGACATGGACAAGAAACTCAGGAATAGAAAGCTCGGTCTTCTTTCTGCAGATTTTAAATCAATTCTTGTCCTTTTCTTTCTTATCTAGCTTCCACTTTCTGAAGTCTTAGATACCTTAAATTTCTAAAAGTTTGAGGATATTATTTTCTTCCTTTTGGGGTCCCTCTCTGTAGCTCAGATTTCAGTTGTGCCTGTTAAGTTAGTATTCACAATGCATTCATTTTCCAGTGTTCTAAAATATGTCATAATCGCTCATCTGTCACTGTCGTTTTTCCACTTTCATCCTCCTGTGTGTTAATGCCTTTTTTACTCCTTACTCAGTTTATTTCTTTGTTTTAGGAGGTGTAAGAAGGAAATAGGAATAAATGGATAAGTTCGATCGATCAGGATTTCCAGGACAGTCTTTAAACAAGCAAGAAAGCCAGGTCTCTCATGAAACATCACAGATGTTCCATTTGTAAATTGAGTGAGATTTTTTTTTTTCTAGCACAATTTTTGTTAACAAAGAAACTGCCATTTGAAGATTTTAAAATCCTATGAGATTTCTAAAAACAACTCACAAAAATGAATTTATTCTGATTAAGTGAGCATGGTTGTAACAAACAAAAACAAGGAGCTAAGAGACATCTGTTTTATCTGAACTCATACTGAAAGACAAAAGAGACAATTCAGAATCATTTCATAACTTTTCTCAAAAACGTTGCCAAGATACATAAGCAATTCTTAATGCATGGCCCATTTTCCAATCCAATAGGACTTGATATAAACAATGAAATATCTATAACCTCCTATAAACTAAATAAAGAAAATAAATTATGGAAGTTTTAAGATAATAATTTTATTTTAGAATATTTCTCAGGTGTGACACAAATCATCAAATACATCCTTTCAACTATTGTTTATTGATTTTACACCTGTTTAATATTTAATAAACAGACAAGGTTGAATAAGCTCTCAAGTTCAACAGTCAAGAAATTTTAATATCAGTGTTTATATTTTGGTATGAATTAATTATGTTTTTGTATTATTAAAAGCTATATAGTCTTAACTGAAATGTAAATAAGGTCTTTACTAAAGAATGACCAGAGAACCCCAAGGAGATCAAAAAAATATAAATATCTGAAAAATAATTTATGGAAAATGAATTCCAGACAAGTAAATCCAAATATTTCTTCACCAACAAATATTTTAAGAAGTATGCATCTGTAAAAATATAATCACAGTGTATGAATCAGCTATCATTCAATTTGCCTTTAAACTGTCCACCAATTTCGCTGATATTAAGAGGCTGAGCCATTTATTTTCTAAAAACTGGATTTTGGGGCACCTGGGTGGCTCAGTCAGTAAGCCTCTGCCTTTGGCTCTAGTCATGATCCCAGGGTCCTGGGATCAAGCACCACATCAGGCTCCTTGATCACTGGGAAGCCTGCTTCTCCCTCTCCCATTCCCCCTGCTTGTGTTCTCTCTCTTGCTGTGTCTCTTTCTCTGTCAAAAAAATAAATAAAATCTTTAAAAAATAAAAAATAAAAAAATTTAAAAAGTGGATTTTCAAGAATTAGTCATACAGTTTCTAGATCTGGAACTTGGGTCTATTATTGGTGATTGGACATATTTGGGAAATGGTATATTAGAGGAACTCAAGAAGAACAATGATAGCACTTACTCAAAAATCTCAAAACATTTATTAAAAAAAAACAACACAGTATTTCACTGGAATCAGGGATTTGTCTATGACTCACCTTATTGAGTAAAGAACATTTCCATTCTTGAAAATTCGTAATAATTTATTGTCTGTAGTAACTTCATGAAAGTTGGCACCCTTTTCATTGGCAAAGAACAAGTCAGGTTTCCAAATGGAGTCTAGCATAGAAGGGTCTAGGTCTAAAGAGTCATCAGGATATTCACTATACGCAAGGCGGGGATCATTCCATTTCTGACGAAGAAAGATATTCACTCTGTAATCCTACGATAAAATAAAGAAAGAAAGAAAAAAAACTGCTTTAAAAGTTCAGACTCTTATGTGCTATTCCTTGGGCACCTCTGAATTTTAGCAAAAGCCACTGACATGCTTGTGAGCTTTCCAGACCCCACAATCCTCACTACTAACAAGAGTCATTTTAGTTACAAGGCTTTGCCCATATTTTCAGTGATCTAAATGTCTCCAAAGAAGAGGTCACAGAAGAGTACAATTTTATTATGCTTATATTTTGCCATTCCATTCAAATTTTGCTTTCCTAATTTGTCAGAATAAAATGTTGGATTGCTATGAGACATTTGAAGTAAAATATTTTCATCTTTGCATTTATTTTCTAGAACCATTTTTTTCAGTAGATACCCAATAGCATCCAGAATGCATTTAGTGAAATTTTCTTGAAAGCTGTTTTATAAAAGTGATTATATATTCTTCTTTACAATGAAGATACATTTCCTCATGTTTAATATAGTAAGTTCCATGAAACAGGTGATTTGGAAAAAATAAAAGGTGATTTTGAAATAATGAAATAATAATAAAGGGACATTATTGCCAGTAATCCTTTAAGAAGATTTGACTAAAGAGTTTTCCTGATTAGACTACTCATAGTTGACTTAAAAGGGGGAAGAGTCAAAGATTTCAGTCAAATTCTTGTTCACAATTTCTGGGCTAATGTAAAGAATGACATAGATTTATAGCCAGGTGTGTGCGTGGGTTTTGTATGTATATGAACATAAGCACTAACTTTGAATTTATAAATACAATTATCCCATTATATTTTTGAAATGATTGAAAAAATTAAACATTCAGACTTTGTTATAAGTGTGAATGAAGTGAACATTTGAGGAAGATTTCATTTCCATGGAAAATAGCTAAGGCTGGAGATATTCAGAGAAACTGAACACCAGTTTTCATCTTTTTTTATTCCTTGAAAAGCAAATTGCCAGTTAACAGAATATAATAACCAAGCAATCACAAAGAATGTTTCTATAATATCAGACCTGGTAGACTGCTTCTCTTGTAGGGAGGTCAAATTTCAGTAGCAAATGTTACAAATCTGTATGTTCTCTTGATTATGATTTGTGCACAAAGACCCTTATCTTCTAACTGCAACTGAGTTTACATACCAGATAATGTTTTCTTCTTTTTTTATTTTTTTGCTTGCTAGGTGCCCCATGTATCTTCCAAAGTGACAATGAACAGAGTTCACTTCAGCTTTTTACCACAAAGTTCATGATAATATGGAAATCCCACCAACCACAAGGATCTGCAGAACCTGTAAATGGGGATATATGAACAAGCTTCTACCAGCCAGGTCACCCTCCCTTAGTCTAGAGTTCAGTTGACCAAGAAGCATAGCTCTCTGATTGGTGACCAGTTCTTGCATTGCTTACTGCTCTGTAGTCTGTGTCTCATTCCTAATTTACTGCCAAAGGAATAGGTGATTGGACTAAAGTAGGTTTCTCTCTGTCTTAACCAGAGGAGAAGATGAAAGCAACTCCAGTTATAATGATGCCTGCTAGGAACAATAACTGACAAGTGAGGAATTTCCTTACAGTCTGCATCTGTTCCCCACTGTGAGGCTAAAATAAAAGTACTTTTAAGCTACAGTATATATAATAAAATTTAGTTGAATCTCCTTATCCTATACTATTAGTTTAGTGATAAATTTTATAGACAGATCTTCCAGGAACTTTTCCTACAAGAATGCGCTAAAAGACAAAGCAAAACAGAAACACAACAACAACAAAAACACAAAAACAAAAACCACCCAGGGATCCTTCAGTTTCTGTTTCTAAATCACACAAGGCAGAAATCAACTGTCACCTATCATCAAGGCCAAATGTTATCCTATATCCACTGTGTTCTTTCTGTGAATAACCAGAAATATCTTTGTTTACTAACATACTTAGGCCTTTGGTTTAGGACCAGGGTCCAAAACAAAACTGACAAAACAAAAATGACCATCTCCTGAAAACCTAGAAACTAAGGTTTTAACTGTTCTTGAAGTTTGGGTTTTCAATAGTCTGCAAATGACCATTGTTCTGGGAAACTACCCTATTAAACAACCAAATTCAGCATTTTGAAAATAAATTTTTCAAACTTAATCCTCATAGCTGGTGTATCCCATTTATACTGGGCAACCAACATAATTTGTGAGTCCTGATCATTTGTGTAAATAGAGTAAATTAAATGGTAGTCAAATAATGCCACCTAAAAGAAATCCTTGTAACTTGAAATAACTTGCCTAAACTAAAAGACCAGGAACTAAAGCAGGAAACAATTTTGCAAAATAGAGATAATGGATGTATATGCAGTACATGCAAAACATTCTAAAACAGACTTACTAAAGTTGGTTTAAAATGTAATTATCCTTAAAATGCAAAACATACATAAAGTCTAATCATTTCATTGATGGAATTTTCCCTGTTCACATGAGTTATGCCCTATAAGGGTGAAAATATAGAAAGGTTATAAGTGAGTAAAAAAAAGACAATAATAAATATGATATAACATATATGAAAATGAAATAAATATTTATATTTCCATTTCTGAAATTTAGACAGGTATTGAACTCATTCATAAGTCTTATAAGGCAACTGAATTGAATTTTATATGGAACCATAAAACTTTAGGACAGAGACATTTAATGATTCTCTTCTCTACAAACTCCTTTTGCAGTAAGACCTTCAGAAGTTAATCTTACTTTTTCATCATTTTTTCATACTTCATAATAAATAATATTTGTTATATGTTATACTGTATTAATACCATTCCTATCCATTGCCAAAGAAATAGGTGGTTGGACTGAAGTCAGTTTCTCTCTGCCTTAATTATGGGAGAATATGCTTTAATCAAAACCAGTTATAATGATGCCTGCTAAGAAAAGTAACTGGTAAGTTACATGTTAACTATATGTTATATACTTAATGTATATGTTATATTATATTAGTATATTATCAATATAGTAAAGTAACAATGATGAAATATAGTTATTTCATACTATAGAAAGACTAATTTTGACATTTCAGAAGTCTAAAATTATTATTATAATAGAATGATATACCTTATTTTAATTAGTTTAAATTAATGTTTTAAGAAAATATTTTATTGACAATGTAAAGTTATATATCATGTTTGGTTTTGAAAGTAAGTATCCATTAAAATCTAGTTCAAATTCCATCTATACATGACATAGTAAGTAATAGACCTTATATTTGAAATTTTACATTGTGAGGTACAAAAAATAATAATTCAATTAGGCAAATTTTATAATGGTTCATATACTAGACTCAGTCTTTTGGGGATCGAATCTCAGCTCTTGCAGTGAGATAGCTTTCTAATCTTGCTGTATCTTGTTTTTTCTTCCTTAAAATAGGGATAGTTATAATAGTGCTTCCTTTTGTGGGGTGGCTGCAAGCATTGGATTTGATCCACATGAGGTACTTAGAACCACACATTAAATATTAGCTTTTAGATCCTCAAAATCAAAATTCATATTAAATACAAATTTGGTTGTATTTTCCTTTTATAAATTAGTTTTTGAAATAATAGGGGCATTTTGATATGCCACATAAGAATTTGGGTTAGATAATTGTAATTTTGAACCTGGTGAATAATATGGAAAATTTTCAAACCCGTATGATAAGCTTATCATTAACTTTTTGTATTAAATTTTGCATTTCAAAATTTATGTATTTCTGTATTTCCTGTTTTTATTCAATGCCCGTCCCCCCCATCGCTCTATGTAATAGGTTTGTGTTCCAGGGCCCTCTTCTATAATGGTACATATTGTTGCTTACCTATCACTTTGTGCCGCATGTTATACTAGTTGCTTTGTGGATTCCTCCTGCCATCCTCATAGCAAATCTATGAAGTAGGTGTTATTATTTATGCAGTTTTACAGATGTGGACTGTGGGACCAAGATAAGCCAAGTAACTTCAACATGATTACAAAGCTAATAGGAGGCATAGTTGTAATCCAGACCCATAAATTCTGGCTTCAGAGCTTTAAAGGATACATTGCCAGCATTATATACTGACAGTTATGATTGTCTTGCATGCAAAACAACTGTTTTGTAAACTAATGCAAAGATCCTGGGTTTATGTGGTGTATGTTTGTGGGTTTTTTTGGTTGGTGTTATTTTTGATGTTGTTTATTTGGTTTTTTTTTTTAAGGTGTTTGGGGTTACTGATTAACATCCATACTGATGGGAAATTACAGACACCTTATACCTAAATGTTATCCAATTAAATCTAGTAGATACCAAGTTGTCATTTCTCCATAATGAGTACCCTGGGGAAAGACCAAAGTTAGTAAAAAGCACAGCTAGATGTAGCACCTAAAATAACATAGAATATAATATTCATCTTTGGCTCTCTAGGGGAGTATAGGATTGCTAGAAACTAACTAAAATGACCAATTAGGGAAAAAGTAAGGAAAATCATCATTAAATGTTAATAAAATTTGTTAAGTGCTTCTCTTCCCTCTGGTCTCTAACTGTGAATTTCCCTAGTGTTTTCAGGTAATTTCCAGTCCGCAGACTCCTCCCACTTCTCCTTCCTTTTCTCCCTGCCTTCTTACTTACTTCTGCCCTGTCCTTTCCTTGTTTTTTGTTTCTTTCTGTCTCTGTGCAGGTTCCCCTTCTCTCCTCCTCCACCACTTCCCCATACATGAACACGCACACACTGCCTCTGTAGGACTAGTGGCCACATTTCTGTACTGGTGATGTATGCAAGTGGTTTTCAACTGTGTCCTTACAGAGTAAAGGAAACAGGTCTCTACAGTACAATCATTATTGATACCTTGATGTCTTTTTTTTTTCTTTTCTTTATCCTACACTTTTTCATGTAGTTGAAATTATATTGGGCATGTGGTTTTTCATCTTGCATCTTCACTGAATGAATTTCATGCCTTTTCTAGTATTCTTTTTAATCATCATTCTTTCTTTTCTTTTCTTTTTTAGGTTGTTATTTAAATTCCAGTCTAGTTAACATAGAGTGTAATATTAATTTCAGGTGTGTAATACAGGGATTCAATACATCCATACAACACCTGATGCTCATCACAAGTGCCATTGTTAATTCCCATCACCTATGTCACCCATTCCCCCTTCCATCTCTCCCATGTTTATTCTCTACAGTTAAGAGTCTGTTTCTTTTTTTTTTTTAAGATTTTATTTATTTATTTATTTGACAGAGAGAGAGAGAGAGAGATTGAGAGCACAAGTGGGCAGAGAGCAGTAGGCAACAGGAGAGGGAGAAGCAGGCTCTCCACGAGCAGGGAACCAGATGCAGGCTCCATCCCAGGACCCTGGGATCATGACCTGAGCCGAAGGCAGCCCCTTAACAGAATGAGCCACACAGGTGCCCCAAGAGTCTTTTTCTTGGTTTGTCCCTCTCTCTCTTTTTTCTTCCCTTTGCTCCTTTGTTTTGATGATGCATTTTTCTTACACAAATAATTTTTCATGTGATCACTTAGAGTCTAGAACCTACGGAATCATGCAAGCGGCAAAAGACTTAAATGTGTTGATTTATTTAGTATAATTAAACTTTTTTTTCATTATGTCTCAATAGATTTGAGCAAAAATTAGCGGTATAAAGTATTCTTAAGAATGAATGTGCTAGGAATATTTTCAGAAGATAATATTTTTAAAAATATTTTTATTATTAAAATATCATAAGATAGAACAAAAATAAATAATATCACTAACTAGAATATTTTTTCTAAACATCTTGAATGCTTTCCAATGACTGTAAACATTTTAATCTAAAATGATGAGTATAGTGGAAACTATCACTGCCTTTCTTATTTATAATGTTATTTAATAAAATGGTTTTACAAATTCAACAATTAGGATACTAATTAATCTTTTGAAAAGATACATTCAGGTTAAAAAATTCAGTTTCTTTTACTGTTTTTAAAATTGTTGATGCTATTGGTGCTGTTATTAGAGAATGGTTTTTAGCCTTATTAAATTATTAGAAATTTATTTGAAAATTATGCAATTCTTAACTTGACACATATTTTGTCATGCTACATTATTATTCAATTATTTTCTGTGAAAGTAAAGTGTGTATGCTCAATGACACGTGCATATATTTGAGCATGAGATAGATCATTTATTTTCACTATAAGTTCAATAGAATTTATTCACATTAAAAATATAAAAAGACCAATGTTAGTCTCAAATTTATTGGATTCATTCAACAACTGTTTATCACATATTGCCAATCTGGAATTTAGTTCAGTGCTGATGATACAATATTGAAAAATGGTCTCTGCTGTGAAATTGTTCATTACGTTGTAGAAGATAGATCATAAACAGACAATTATCTTTCCACATTATAAGTGCTATATTGGAGGCACACACAGCATGCTATGGAAACATAAGGAAATAATAGCTAATAGAGACTAAGGTAGAAGGATCAGGGAAGATTTCCTGAGGAAAATCTAATTGAGCTTGGTTTTTAAAATGAAAAAAAAAAAAAAAAAGAAAGAAAAAAGTTAACTAGGCAAACATTGGGAACATAATAAAACGGGTCCTGTATTTTGACACAAAATCCAGTAATCACTGTATTTTTGTATGATTAATACAGGAATTAGGTCGACTTTAAGCATTATAATTTACTTTTTTATTTGATATCTATTGAACACCTTCTGTGTGACAGTCAATGTGCTGAGGGTTATAAAGTTGAATTATGCATAGTGCCTGTCACCTCCAGGCAAACAATCTGCAGGAAAGGGAATGAAACACAACAAGAATGAAAACAGGGGATATGGAAGGAGTATATTATGAAAATAAGAACTTTACTGATTTTTACTTGGTGTTAGTCTTCTTTCAAAAAATAAAATAGAATAAAGAGTGTGAGAAAAAAGGACTTGATATGCAGGAAATACAGACATAGATGCAGATATAGATGAAAAATGTATTTATAAAGGACATATGCTTCCAACATAATGGTAAACAGACACATAGATGGGCCTTTCTCCTAGACATTATTTTATGGATAATGGAAAAAATATTCACTTTAAAAAAGTTTGCTGTTTTATAATAATATAAAGGTATTCTTCAAAGACAAAAATAGTAACAAAAGTAAGAGTGAGCCAATGCCAAAGTAAAAGCAGTGGTGGTAAGCAAATACAATGTCTAGACTGGGAAACCAAGTCTTGCACCACCACAAGATGGAAAAACTGAACCTGTGACTAAGGATTCATTAATTAGTCCTTCAAGAATATCATGGATAAAGTTCAACCAAATATATGTTTATAACCAATAATAATTTACTACAGACAAAAGAAAGTAGACATGAGGAGATGCAGACTTGGAAACTCCACATCAAAAATATGAGATAAACAGGTAAAATGTATTTAAAGAAATAAAGATAAATCCTGCAATAGAAGCCAATAATGACAAGAATATTTGAAAAATAATAAAATAATAATAAAATGAAAATGCAAGTGTTGAAATTAAAGACTTAATGGATATGTTAAAGCATATAAGAAACTTTTGAACAAAGAACTTGAGGAGACTGTAGAGCTGGGAAATGTCCCAGATGCAAAGTGGGAGAAAAGGAGAGAGAAAATGACTTTCAAGATAGAAGGGGAAGTCTAAAGTAATCTACATCTAATTGAGATCCCAGAGGGATGAAAAGGAATATCAAAAGCCAACAGAGAAAACGACAAGAATTTTGCAGAATAAACCAAAGAAACTAATGCAAAGATATAAGAAACTCAAACATACAAGTAAAGGTAAATAAAAATAAGTCCATATGAAGACATTATATTAAAACTGTAGAATATCAAAGGCAAAGAAAATATGTTTGAAAGAATAACCCTTCTATTGCCAAACAATATCCCATCATATGGAACACCACATTCTATTTATTCATTCATCAAAATGGAGTATTGATACAAGCTGCAACATGGATGAATCTTATAAATATTATGCTAAAAAAAAACAGTCATAGGGCGCTTGGGTGGCTCAGTTGTTAAGCACCTGCCTTAGGCTCAGGTCGTGATCCCATGGTCCTGGGATCGAGTCCTGTATCGGTTCCCTGCTCGGCAGGAAGCCTGCTTCTCCCTCGTCTTCTCCTGCTTCCCTGCTTGTGTTCCCTCTCTCGCTAGGTCTCTTTTTGTCAAATAAATAAATTACATATATATATATGTGTATATATATATATACACATATATATATATATATATTTTTTTTTAAGTCACAAAAGATTCTGTATTGTATGATTCCAGGTATATAAAATGTCCACAGCAGACAAACCTATGGTGACAGAAAGCAGATTAGTAGTTGGGGAGAGGTGAGGAAGGACTGCTAAAGTGTACATGGTTTCCTTGTTAACAATAAATAAATGTTCAAAAATGGTTATAGTGATGGTTTCACAATTTTGTGAGTTCAGTAAAGGTCATTTAATTATAAACTTAAAAGGATGAATTGTATGACATGTGTATGGTATGTATATAATTACATTTTTTTTAAAAAATTGTTTATTTACTTAAGAGAGAGAGAGGGGGGAGAGAAAGCAGAGAGAGGAGCAAAGGGAGAGAGAGAGACTCCCCAAACAGATTCTCCACTGAGTGTAGAGCCTGACCAGGGCTCAATTCCAGGACCCATGATCACCTGAGCCAAAACCAAGAGTTAGATGTTTAACCGACTGAGCCACCCAGGTGACCTCTAATTACCTTTATTGGAAAATACCGAGACTGGTGGTAGACTTTGCATCAATAATGAAACCCAGGATATAGTGGGTTAACATCATCAAAATATTAAGACAATATTAGAGTTAATTTGATTAGTGTACTAGCTAATTCTTCCAAATTGAAAGAAAGACATTAAAGAAAAAGTTTTTTCTTGAACATTTATAAAATGGACTTTTAATTAATGCATTTCAGAGGGAAGAATTTAAAAAAAAAAAACACAGAATGCTATTCTGCAGTGCAAATAGAAATGACGAGCAAGAAACCGGTGAACTGCGATACAAATTTGATTAGACTTCTCTATAAAAAATTGCTATGAATGCATAATTTATGGGGTTGAAATGAACTGAAATATTGAAAAAACAGTATCACATGCTATGACTGATCACATAAGATATGTAGAAATAAATCTTTAAAACTGTGAGATTTTACCTAGAACATTTCCTAATTTCTTGAAAACTTAAGTAGATCAATACATAGGGGGAGATGCCATGATTATGCAAAGAAAGAGGAAATGTTGTATAGGTAACAATTGTGTAAAAACTAGTAGCCAGAGTCAATGTCATTTTTGTCAGAACAAAACAATTTTTGAGAAAACTAATGAGCTAATTTTATAGTTTATATAGAATACCACTGAAGGTCTCGGATAGCCAAGGTATTCTTACAGAAGAAGAAAGAAGTAGAGGGACTTCCTGTAGTAGGTAACTGAAATGATTATAAAGCTGTAAAACATTATGGTTGGTGCAGACAAACTGGCCAATGGGACAAAATGAGTAGTCTAAACAATCTTTATTTGATATATAAAGGAAGTAGAGTTGGATTAGTGGTGCACACATGGATTAGTTAATAAATTGTTTTGCTTACAACAAAAATGTTCAGTTCTATCCCAATAATAACAGTCAAAAAAAAAAAAAAGGTTTGGATGAGTTGAAAGCTCAAATAAGATGGGTTTAAAAAAACAGAAAGAAAACATAACAGAGTATTATAGCTTTGAGGTAATTCTTTAAAAAGCACAATAGTAATGATCATAAAATAAAGATTAATAAATTCTATGAGATCAAATGTTAGGAAATTCTATTCATGAGAAGGTCCCTTAAGGATAATGAAAAGCCAAACCATACTGGAAGATGATATTTGCCACACAGGTATAACTGACAGCTGGCTGGTGCCAAGCTATAAAAGATCTCATGTTAATTGTTGAGAAAAAGAAAAAAAAAACTGAGTAGAAAAGTAGTCAAAAGAAGACATTTCACTGGACAAAGATCACAAATATCCAAGAATTATGTGAAAAAAAAAGTTGAAGCCCACTGATAGCAAAGAAGTGCAAAGTTTAGACTTTAATAAGATACCGTATTTGTACCAAAAGTCTTGTTAAGAATAAAAAGTTTGATGTCAGAGGTTGGCATGAATAGAGAGGAAAATGATACCACATACATTACTGTTGAAAGCAGAAAAAGGTGAGAAAGATTAACTTGTACTATAAATTAGATATATACAAGTACTCAAGAGACCAATATTTCAGTTCTAAGTATAAATCTTAAAGGAACTCTTGGACATGTGTGCCAGAAGACATAACACAAAAATATTTATAGTAGCACTGTTAGCTGTAATAAAAACAAAAACCATTTCAAACATTCATTGACAGGAAAATGGTTAATAAATTATGATTTATCTTTTTTTTTTTTTTTTTGATTTATCAACAAAATTAGATGTTACATAGCAGTGAAATGGATTGATACTGCTATTTAAAATAATGAGGAAAGGGGTCCCTGGGTGGCTCAGTGGGTTAAAGCCTCTGCCTTCGGCTCAGGTCATGTTCCCAGGGTCCTGGGATCAAGCCCCACATCAGGCTTTCTGTAGAGGGAGCCTGCTTTTTCCCCTCTTTCTCTCTGCCTGCCTCTCTGCCTACTTGTGATCTCTATCTGTCAAATAAATAAAATCTTTTAAAAAATAAAAAAAAATGAGGATAAATCTTAGTTAAATGTACTGAAAACAAAGTGTCAAAAATATGCTATGGCACTATTTTTTAAAAGCTCAAAACCAGGCAATCTTTCTCTCTTTCTCTATTATCTATCTATCTATCAATCATCTACCTATTATCTACCTATCATCTATGATCTATCTATTATCTATCTATCTACCTATTAACTATCTATCATCTATCTATCTATCAAAATTTTAAGGGCAAACAAGCGAATCAGAAACACAAAATTCAGAGTCCATAGTCTCTCATGGTTCACCTTCCCTTCCAATTTCCCCCAACTCCCTTCTATCTCCTCCATGCTATTTGTTATGCTCCACAAATAAGTGAAACCATATGATAATTGACTCTCTCTGCTTGACTTATTTCACTCAGCATAATCTCTTCCAGTCCCGTCCATGTTGAGGGTTTTGAAGGGGCGGGGGGTGGGGGGTCAGGGTACCAGGTGGTGGGTATTACAGAGGGCACGGATTGCATGGAGCACTGGGTGTGGTGCAAAAATAATGAATACTGTTATGCTGAAAATAAAAAATAAATAAATAAATAAATAAATAAATAAAATGGGAAGAAAAGGAAATAAATAAAGACAAGAAAAAAAAGAAACACAAAATTCTTTTTTTTTTAAGATTTTATTTATTTATTTGACAGAGATCACAAGTAGGCAGAGAGGCAGGCAGAGAAGCAGGCTGGCTCTCTGCTGAGCAGAGAGGGCTCGAACCCAGGACCCTGGGATCATGGCCTGAGCTGAAGGCAGAGGCTTTAACCCACTGAGCCACCCAGGCACCCAGAAACACAAAATTCTTGATTATGGTTACTTAGGGAGATACTAGGGAAATAGGGTTGGGGTGGATTATACACGTATCTTTTATATTGGTAATGCTCTTATTCTGAGGTTAGGCGGTGGTGTCAATAGTTTCTGTTTTATTAAATTATACCTTGTCACTTACATATATTATTTATGTAATTATATACAAAAGTATTGATATCAGAATATGAAATGAATAATTGGAAATACTCATCGGAACTGTCTATTCATTTATGGGAAATATGCTACACATTGCAGTGTTTTGTCATTGATACACTTTTTGTAATATATAACTCTTACCACTTATTATTAGCATCTTTTTATTGCACATCTTATGTGTTGTGGTGGGTGGAGTGATGGCCCAAGCATAGGTACATCATAATCCCCAGAACCCATGAGTGTGCATCCTAATTTAGCAAAAGAGATTTTGTAGATGTGATTATGAACCTAGAAATTGGGTTATCCAGGTGGGCCCAAGGTAGTTACAATTATCCTTATAAATGAAAGCAGAGTCACCATCAGAGTAATGTGATGTGGGATTGACTTGGGTTTTGATAAAGGAAAGGGGCCATGAACCAAAGAATAAAGGCAGCTTCTAGAAGCTGTATAAAGCAAGGGAATGGATTCACTCCTTGAGCTCCCCCAAGGAACATAGCTCTGCAGGCAACTTGGTTCTTGCTTTGTAAAACCAATTTTGGACTTCTAACTTCCAGAATTGTAAAAGAATGCATTGGTGTTGCTAATCCACTAATTTGGTAAAACTTTCTTAGGATAGCAATAAAAAAAAACTGATATATATATATATATATATATATACACACACATACACACACAATGTATATAATATATTAATATATAATGTTATGTATTAATATATAATGTTATATATTATGTAATATACATTATATATTATATAATAAATATCTATATTTCAGAAAAAATAAAATTAAATAATAAAATATGAGAATGATAATGTATACAAATCAATCCAAATATATATTATATATTATATATATTATATATTACTTACAAATATATATGTATATATTATATACAAATAAATCTAAATATATTTATATTAATATTATATTATTAACATATATTAATATTAATACATATTAATATTATAAATTATAATATAATATATATTATAATATAATATTATATATTATAATATATATATATTTAGATTGATTTGATTTCTTCTGGTTTAGGAAATCAATCCAAATATATATATATTATATATATATAATGTATATATTATATACATTATATAATGTATATATTATATATATATAATATATATTATATATTTGGATTTATTTGTATACATTATCATTATCATATTCTCATATCATTCTCATATTTTATTTTATTTTTTAGAGATCTTATTTATTTATTTGCCAGAGAGAGAGGGAGAGGAGAGCACAAACAGGGGGACCAACAAGCAGAGGGAGAAGCAGGCTCCCCACTGCGCCAGGAACCCGATTTGAGACTCTATCCTAGGACCCTGGGATCATGACCTGAGCCAAAGGCAGCTGCTTAACCAACTGATCTACCCTGGAATCCCTATCATATTTTAAAGAAGTTTCTAGAACAGTAGAGTTTTTTGCCAGCCACTTGAGAAAAGAGAACATTTACAGCAAAAATCACTGAATTCATAGCCAAATGGAAAAATAACTCAGAATTCTTTCTCTTTTTAGGAGTTCTAATAAAAGATCTTGGATCATTTCAAAATGATTGAAAAATAATTTTCCTTTCTCAAAAAATGAGGGCAAAGTGCAAACTCTCTAACAAATGTCTTGCCGGTTTCATTTTATAAGATTTTCTAATTCTGAGGTACTGCACATAGAGGTTTCCATGCATGACAAAACGTAGAATACTAATACTCAGTGGTGGAATAATTGCTGCTAATGTCATCTCCATAATGTTCCCCACGTTGCCTGCACCATCTGCTCCATAAACCCCACCACAAGGAGGGTAGTCATCTGGGGCCACTGATTCTGAAAATAACGGCCCATTGGGAAGTGCCTTTCCATTGTCAGTAAACCAACAGGGGGAAAAAGCCACTTCGTAAGAACTATTTGACTCTTAGAAAGGTTATTTAAAATCTCCCCTTGACTTCTTCATTATCCATATGTGTAATTATCCTCTAGAAAAGGGTAGAATTGTTGTAGAATTATGAAAACATGTTTTAAGTAAGCCTAATTATGTACCGATTCAGGAAACATAAAAGTTAAGCATTCCCAAGAATTAAAGAATTAAAGTAGACTCAAAAATATGTAGATGATAAAATAGAAACAAAACCAATCTCTATTTTTTCAGAATTTATGAGGTTTTTCCTTATAATGATAGTATTTAAAGGAAATATTAGTTATTTTAATTTAACAGAATTGGTCAGAACATAAGTGTGTTGAATCCATGAAATAACACTGTCTAGTACCGTGAACTCCAATTTGTCTTAGTCTATTCAAACTGCTAAAACAAAATACCATCGACTGGGTGGCTTACAAACAGCAAACATTTATCTTTTATGGTTTGGGGGCTGGGAGTGTGGGATCAAAATGTCAGCATGAGGATAAGGCCCTCTTCCAGGTGGTGGACTTTTCATTGTATCTTCACATGGTGGGGCTGTTGAGCTCTGTAGCATCTCTGTATAAGACCGCTCATCCCATTCAAGAAGGTTCCCTCATGATTTATGCACCTCTCCGAGACCCACCTACTACCTTTGACAGGGTTAGGATTTCAATATATGAATTTTGGGAAGACACAAACGTTCAGACAACAGCAAGACTGAAAACTAAACCACCAGCGAAACCAAGAAAGAACTGTATTCCACGGCTCAGTGTTCACACTCCAAGATTAACAATCACTGGGGAGGTAAACTTAGTCCATGGGAACATACCCGGAGAAGGTGATAGACATTTACTCCAATTAATATGGTTCATTCAGTTTGGACATGACTGGTTTTAGAATAAAGATGTGGACAGAATCAGTACTTCCAGTGGCAGTTTCCTTTCAGTGAGAACTAATAATTAATGTTCCTCTCTGGTTGTAACAAGTTGTTCTCTGTCTTAATGTGCACACACTAGTATCATTTCACTAGTGACACCCTTCTGCTTCCTGTGCTCACTTACATTCCTATTCAATTCCCCTTTGTCTGTAAACTGTCTGCCCGGTGGTTCTCAACCTTCTCATAGCCAGGTAGAATGCATTTTCTCCTACAGAGTAGTCTATGCCAACAAATCTAAAAAAAACCAAAAACCAAAACAAACGAAGCCAAAAAACTCAAACTGGCACAAACTTCCTGACTCCTATTTCTGCCTAAATCAGTGTCTAAACCTCTGTTGACCCCATTTAGTATTACACCAAGTAGGAAGGAGTTTATATGTTTCTCCTGGTTTAGGCAACAAAGGCATGGAAATTCTTTGACTACTACTTCCATTCATGACCAAGAATTTATACCAAAATTTACATACAAAATAGAATATGCCCCTTGGTTTTAGTTCTACTTAATGTTATTCCCATAATTTGTATGTTCAAATGAACATAACCATTTACACATAGCATTTACTAATTTGGAATTTGTATATTTAATGACATGTAGGCAGTGATCTGCTTATGATTATTTGTTTTTGGAACTTTTGTTAAATATTTGTTGTTCCAGGGGGCTCTTCGTGGCTCAATTAGTTAAGCATCTGACTCTTGGTTTTGGGTCAGGTCAGGGTTGTGGGATTGAGTCTCTCATCAGTTGGCTTGGGATTCTCCTCCCTTTGCCTCTAACCCTGCTCCCACTTGCTCTCAAATAAATAAATAAATAAAATCTAATATTTATAAATAAATAAATAAACAATTGTTCCACCACTGTACTACATGAATTGGATCATAAAAAGAGAAAAATCTTTTGGAAAATAAACTAATTTGGTCTTCAGAATATCCTATTGTCAGTCAACAATACAAAAGCTCTTTAAATCAAGCAACAAATTTTAAGAACTCACTAACAGGAAGAAAACTTTACTGAGGGGAGCTGAGAGATACTCCACACTAAAAGGTGGATAGTAGTGCCTTAAAATAATACCTTTTTGAAGATCCTTTAACTAAAGTGTTTCCGTGAATGTCTGATGTAAACTCTGTTTACAAAACTATATGCTTTTTTTTTCTTTAAATTGTTGTCAAATGCAAACATATAACATTTACCATTAGTGACATTTAGTACATTCACAATATTATATAACCATCTCTACTTTCTACTTTCCAGATGATTTTCATCACTTTAAATGAAAACTTTGTATCCATTAAGCAGTCACTTGTTTCCAGTTTAAATATATTTAGATTTTTAGTTATACACCTACATAGTTCTAAAATTTAATCTATTATTTTGGGATTATGGTCACACTCCCCTTCATAATTATAATGAATTATTAATACTTAGCAATATGACTTTTGGGAAGAGACATGATTTAGTGAAAGAAAAACAAAAATAGGTATTGTCAAAAGATTTTTGTTTGTTTGTTTGTTTTTACATTTGTCCTCAGTCATAAAACTCGTCATGTAAATCAATTATTTCAAAAAATATTTTCAATATTTCCAAATTGTTCTCAACATTGAGGCTCGTTATCACAATTTTACACTTCAATTGATATTTAAAAATTCAATGTTTTTCCTGAAATATCTCTGAGTCTTCTGGGAATCTTTCAGTTCATGAGGGAGGACTTATATTGCATATAAGTTTTTATGAAACAAGAGGATAAATATTAACAGAAGTTAACTTTAGGAAAGATTTAGTGAGTTATATATTATATGTTCCAGATAAAACTAGATTTTATTTGGGTTGATTCCCTTCAGAGCAATCCAGATACTTCTTACCTAACTCTTTGTTGATCTGAGGATAGGCCAAAAAGCCTTGTGGAGGTTATTAACTGCACTTAAGAGCTACTGGGGAATTAATTTTTTAGAAACAATTATTACATATTGCAATGAAGTTCCCTCTGCCCCTCAGGCCAACCTAGTAGTCTTTAAACTTTAGCAATAAATTTTAGCCTGTGTTATTGATTCACTAACTTTTCTTTGTATATCTGTAGATCATACCTTCTTTCTGAAAGAACATAGCACTTCTGCACATCATGAAAGAGGAATCAATCCTCTTTGGATTAACCCTTAGCTCAAGCTCCAAGCACCAAGATAAGGTCTGTAGCTGGCACCATTGAGTCTACAAGTTATCAAGAAATGTTGATGAACCACTATACTCCCTCTACTGATTAACTGCCCTAACTCCTTTAAAAACCCCTGGGCCAGACAGAAACCTTGGAGTTGGCCTTTAGACAAGAGTTCACCTTCTCCCCAGATGATCAGTCTCCTGAATAAAGCTATTATTCCTTTCCATTCAAAACTCATCTCTTGAGTATTGACTTGTTGAGTGATGGGCAGCCAAACTTGGGTATCAGTAACAAATTTTGGTGAGCCAACCAGGAGGCAATGCTACTGTGGCATTCAGTTCCCCTGAGAATTTCAAGAAGGCCCAAGCTAGGAACTTGGATGGCCACAGGAAGTTAGCTGCCAGGGATTTGTTGGTGTCGGGGAGGAAATCTGGAGGATCTGTCCCTATAGCAGCCAAGACTATTTTTGTCCCAGAGAAACTCCTTGCTGATTTTCTACTGATGCTAGCTGCCAGTTTTGCTTTTTGGTTTGATTGAAAAGGAAAGGAGCATTTGGGGAAGGTGACTAGCTTCTGGACTAGGTAAACCCTTCAGAATGTATACCTATACAAGCAAGTTTCTCATTTAGGAAGCAACAGTATATGTTCTTCTTTTGTTATCCATGTTCTTCCCATTAGAAAGGTGTGGCTTTGGGGAGAAACTAAAAGGGACTGAATAACCGTTCTGCATTTGGAATTTGAAACAGCTCCATTTTGGCATGTGTGGGGGTTGTATTGCCTTGTGTTAAATTAGTGTCTAATGGTAAGATCCACCTCTGTGCTACCAAGTAGCCCACTGGGCTGAATCTTGAATAGGTGGAAGGTAAGTAGCCCAGAACCTATATTTAAGAAGAAAGACCATTTTTATTGTAACACTTCCTTGTTATGTAGACTAAGCTGGGAAGAAAGATGGCCACAAAATAGCTTTTTAGGATGTCTTCCTTCCTTTGGGTTGCCTCAAAACATGGGGTTTTAGTCTGGCTCTCTTGGCTTGTCTAGAGAGCCATTTGGTTTAGTCAGTGGAACTTTGATATCTTTGGGAGGAACCAGAAACTAAGAAACCATTTGGTTCAGTCAGTAAAACCCCCAACATCTGGGGGAAAGTGGTTGTCAACAGAGGTACTCTGGGCTCCATGTAATTACAGTTTTGTTTCTTCCGTGTTCTTTCTGAACTTTTGCTCAGGAAGATGAGCAGTACTCCTTCTGTTCCCAAAGAAATTCCATTAGGACATATTTTCAATAAATGTTTCAGAGGATGGAAAAACAAAACAAAACAACCCCCAAACACAAAAGCTGTTTTGCAAGAGGGACAGATGGAGACAGAGTTGGCAGCACCCTTGCACCTCTGCCTTTTCCTCCTCTTCTTCATGTTTCTGCACCACCATGGGCAAGGCTCACATACCAGACTCCTATACCCTCCTCAGCACCTCAGGTGCCATTGGCTTCTGCTCCTCCTACCCTACCAGGGAATGAAACACACCTCAAGCCATGAGGCTGCCTTCTAGTGAAGTTCAAACTGAAGCACCTGCCAAATCAATAAGAAGGGGAGTCCAGAGGATCCCCTGGACTTAAACCCTCACTTTAGATCTCCCCACAGGAGTCTCAGGTAAAAATTTCACAGTGAGAAATAAACTGATTGAATTTTAGTGGACTCAGATGCACATATTCAGTTTTGAAGTTGTTTTAAGGGTGTTGGTTTAATTAAAATAGACAATTTTTTAGAGTTATCTACATTAAATATTATCTCAGTGCTTGGAGTTCGTGCAAAGGGGTTGTCTGAAGGGGTCTGGTTCCTGTTTCATGATGTACAGATGTGTTCTGTTCTTTCTGGTAAAGAAGGTAGGATCTACAGATACACAAAGAAAGTATAGTAGTTAATCAATCACATGGGCTAAGGGTGGATTTCTAAAGCTTTAAATCACTAGGTTGGCTAGAGGGGGCAGAGGTGATTTTGATACCCCACTGTCAATTTCATCATTCTATATCTATGGGACAAAAGACTAGGGGCAAAAGTCTGTTTTCTGTAACTACCTCCTGCTGATCGGGGGTGATGTAAGGGATAATAAAGTGGAGAAGTTTAAGAGAGTGAGAGAATCTGGTTTCTGGCACAAAAGTCATAATTGTCTTCCTACATTCATTCAGACCCATGGTACTAATTCTTGTACATTTTAAGGCAGCTTTTTCGTTATTTCCAGAAATTCTTACTCAGATTAGTTTTATGGTCTTAAAGATCAGGAACCTGTATTGGTCAAAAAGTGCTTTTCAGTAGTCTCTTTGAAGACCTAACATATTTTGCAAGAGTATCAGAACAATAATCATAAATGACAAATAATCATAAATGGGCGTGACTAAAGATCTGATGAGACTTCATTATAGTGTAGCTGGCAAGAAAACCTGATTACTTCAGTGACACAAAACATTTCAATAATTAGAATGTAGAATGTCAAGTGATGGCCTTATATTGGGGCTTCCTAAAACTTCAGGAATTTATAAATTTTCTAGAACCTTTAGAGCATTTAACTGTATAATACAACCTAAGATGGTTTATCATCATTTGTTTTACAATGCTTCCCAAGGAACTGGACAGACCAAATAAACAAGCTTAACTAGTCAAAAAGACTTCATTGATTCCAATCTTGAAAAGTTTGTTAAAAACCTCAGCAAGTTTTAAAGTGCATGCTGATTTAAGATTATAGATTCTTAGAAAACAATACTTATCTGTTTAACCAAAGCGGCAGTAAAAGATTTTCCTGGCAAAATCTCAAAAATGTTACTTCACTTGTTATGGGATTGTAAAGATCCTCTCAGGAGTAAGGCTGTGAAACCCTTATTTTTATTCTTGGAGTTTGAAAAGTCTCATCAATTTTCTGAGCTAGATTAAAAGGTTTCTAAGAATCTTAAAAGCATTCTCCCATAGAATCTTGATTCCTGGTCCAAAGTAGGGAAACCTTAGTATCCCAAAAAAATGGCAAGAGAATCAAAGGAGCAGAAGTACCATTACCTTCTATTAAAATGGATAAGTACAGTTCAAAATGAAGACAGCTTGAAAAATTCTCAAATTTCTATGGGCAGGATATGCATTGAAAGTATACTCTGCAGCAAACATGGTCCATTTTTTATAGAAAAGTAAAGATGACTCAGAAGGCAAAACCAGAACCCAAATGCTGAAGTCAAAATCCACAAAGAATCATTTTCAGGGAGTAGGGCTGGGCTCCAGCCATGTTAAGTGGAAGGAGATGTTTGCCTAGACTTTAGAACTCTTATGAACCAGTGACTGTAAGGAGAGTGGCACTCCCCAGTCCTCCCCATCATTGAACAAGAGTCTCTATTTCAGTTACCCTATTCTCCTGGTATCTTTGAGTATTGACTAGTTATCCATTCCAATAGGTGGAATGGATAACTTCTTAAGTCCTCTTGATCTTTTGATGAAGAGGAAACAGTATTAATATTGGCCCTTGGGGAGCCTAATTTACCCTTGGACCTTATTTAGATGGCAAGAACCCCAACTTTAAAACACTGTCATAATGAGACAAAGAAGCTGGGGTTTTTAGGAAGGGGGTGTGTATATTTTGCATGTTGAAAGAATGTGAGTAATTGTCACTAGAAAGGAGATTGCATCAGGTTAAAGATGGCTAAACCACCTTGCAGTTTATACCCAGTCTCCTGAAACTATTGGGCAAACTGTCTACCCCTGAAATACCTGATACCCCTGACACCCCCAAAAAGCTATGTGAGAGGAGCCACATGAAGGTCTTTTTTAACATTTTTTTTTAATTCAGAGAAATCTTACAAATACAGTTCTAACAACTGTGCATATTATTGAAATAAAGAACAGATCATTACCCACAAATATTCTCTTGTGCTGCCCTTTATAATTAAGCCATTTCTGCACCTATTCCTTTAACTTTAAAACCAGTGATATACTCTTCATCCTTGTCATTTTGCCTTTCTTAGAATGTTACATAAGTGGAATTGTACAATATTTAACCTTTTAAGTCTGGCTCTTTTACTTAGCTTATTTTGTGTATCAATTTATTCCTTTGACTCGCTGAGTAGAATTCCACTTATTGGACAATGGAATAAAATTCCATTGTATGGACAAGCCACAGTGTTTATTTGCCCACTGACGGACTTCTGTTGTTTTCCCAGTATTTTATGATTTTAGAAAATTCTTCCATATGCATTTGTATACAGGTTTTTAAGTGAGCACAAGTTCTTGTGTCTCTTAAATCCCACCTAGGAGTAGGATTACTGGTTCATATGAGAAGTTATATGCTTAAAGGTAGAAGAAAATAAACTGTTTTCTAGATTGGCTGTACAATTTGCACTCCCATTAACAATATATGAGACTGAGAGTTGTTCCTTTATCCTTACCAGTATTTGGTATTCTCAGATTTTTTTTTTAAATTTAACTTTAGGGGCACCTGGGTGGATCATTGGTTAAAATTTAATTTTAACTTTTCTAATATGTGTGTAGTGGTAACTCATTGTGGTTTTAATTTGAATTTTGTTAATGACTAGTAATGTTGAACAATTGTTTGTGAACATATTTGTTTTCTATATATATTTTTTTTTCTTAATTGGGGAATGACTAAATAAATTTTAAATATGGACGATATATTTGACAAGTTATGTTGTGAAACTATTTCTCAAATAAAGGCATTAAATGAATATAAGTACTTCACTGAGTATATTTGGGCTGAAATATTTATTCATTTTAATTTAAAGAAATTACAATTGGGAATATCGTTCATTTAGTAGGATTTTTTCTCACTTTACTAAGTACTGTGGGGCAAATATTTTATCAATGAAAAATATTATTCTATTATGAGTCATTTGAAGGTTTCAATGCCTTCTAGTACAATAATCATAAAATTCAACTTTAAAAACCATTTCAGGTAATTTTATGAAAAAAAAAAGCACCTTACATCCAGAAGTAACAAGACCATATAGGAGAAATTACTCATTTTCCAGAAAAACATCAGTGACACAGTATTAGAAGCACACAAATCTAAAGCACTAAGAAATATGACCGTTTGCCAACATAGTTATTCTGCCTCTGTTATATTTTAATTGTCAGATAATTTACATTAAAAAGTTTTTTTTTTATTTGAAAATATACACCTACATACAGGCATATGTTGTTTTTATTGTTTTATAATGAATTTTTTATTTTCTTTTTTGGGATAAGTTTAAACAAATATTTTGTAAATTCTCAATATAGTAAAACTAATTTGTTAGGCAACAAATAATTTTCAAAAATAAATCTACATTATTTTAGATTCTTCTTTTATTCTCAAATCTTTTCCTAATCAGAAGATAGATTATATGGTTACCTTAACCTGAAACATAATAGTGAACTCATTATATTATAAAGACCCTTATAAAGCCAATTGTCCAAACAACTAAATACCCATAAGATCAGCTGTAATTTATAGGTACAATAGGCTCTATTCTGAATGTAAAAGTAGTGTGAATATCTGCACTCAGAGTTCAAATACTGAATCAATTTTCGTTTGCTATGTAACAAACCACCCAAAACTTAGTAGTTCTATTGGCTCACAATTGTGTAGATCTGTAAAATGAGCTAGGATCAGTTGGGAATCCTGTTGGGTCTTTCCTGTGATCACTCTTACAACTCTAATCATTTGGTTGCTTGGTTGGGGCACAATGACCTAAAATGCCTCAATCCTAGGTCTAATCTTTACTTGCTGACTGTTAATGGAGGCACCTTAGTTCTGCTTCACATGGTTTCTTTGTATCTATTAGGCTAGGAAAGTCTTTACACATCAGTCTTGGGGTTCTAAGATGGGAAAAGCAGAAAGCTGTAATGTCTCTCCAGGTTTAGGCTCAGCTCAGCAGATTGTAGAGTGTCACTTTTGCCACACTGTTTTTGATTAAACCAAGTAGTAAGACGAGTCCAGGTTCAAAGAGAGGAGAAATAAAATTAATTCCACTTTCTGATGAAAGGAAGAGAAAAGTCACATTTCAAAAAGGTGTGGAAAGAGGTATGGGAGGAGATCCTTGCAAATAAATTACCATTAGACATTAGGGCAATGGATGGAAAAGATGGCAAAAGGTCAGGTGTTGGTGCATGAGAAAAACTGACCTGTATTTTTCTTCAATATGCATATCTCCTGGAGATATTACCATTTTAAATCTTAGCATTATCTTTGTAGTAAAATAATTTAAAAATATTATTTAAGAAAATTGATGCATCAGTCAGAAAACAAGACTTTAGAAGACAATAGCTTGACAACTTTTCTTTCTTCTGACTAGACACCTTTTTCACAAGAAGAAGGATCACAAAATATTTTAAAAAAAGAGAAAGATTTCCTGTTTCCATTTATAGTCTCAAAATCACAAATACTTTATTATTAAGGAATATGTAGAAAAAATTAAAGGAGGACAACATAACAAAGGTATTCTATATTTTGAATCAGGGGACTATTACTTTAAAATTATAAGAATGATATCATTTTATGGTGCAGACTATGAAGAACAGATCTAAAAATGTATAAAGTAAGAGATTATTTGTTCAACTCTGAGTTTTGTTTGGCTTTGAATCCAAATGAGCAAAACTCCTTTTCTCAGCATACAGCATAATTGGCATTAGCTAAAAATTTCCTAGCATAGCTTTTGTAAGAGTAAGATTTAAAATAAAATATGACAAAACATAACTCAAAAATTGTTTTTAAATAAGAGAAATGGGAAGAAAATACCTTCAAGTTCTTACAAATGTTCTTCACTAGGAAGCTGAAAGGCCCAAAATTGAATCAGTGTTTCAATATTTGCAGACATGGTAACCAGGAGCATATCTAAATCATTTGGGACTAAGAGGATCTATTGTCCAATGTTTTAAATATGAGCTATTTTGAGAAATATGATTTGAAGAATAAGAACACTAAAGCTTGCTTCAAGTACTGAACTGGTCAGAATGAATTAAGTTTTATAACATATTCCACAGTAACCACAGTACTAAAAATTGTCGAGGGCAAACAATTTAGCCCTAGTAAGTAATAAGAAGTAGAAGCCTCAGCAAAGAAAGAGGATTACAAAAACATATTGCATTCTGAATCTAATAGCCCCTAGGCTTTTATAGGGCAAGATACTGCTAACCTCATACAGCAATTTAAGAAGGTAAAATAATCTCCTCTTCTGTTTGAAATATTTGCTTTTTCCTTTCTGCTCAAGAGTAAAAAGAAGGTAGACAGAAACTCAGATTTGTGATGTAAGTCATTTGCAATTGTAAAGTCTCCATGATCACAGCAGACAAATGACAGCTCTTAAAGCCTGTCTGCTGGCATTTCATCACTTTTCCCAGGACAAAAACTACTAGGAGAGAATTTCTATGAATATATCACTCCTTTTCTTAAGTTATCCTGATCCTTGTGAAACACAGTTTGCATCCTAAGGAGCAGAGTCAAGGGGAAGCGGTGATGCTGTAGAAGAGAGATGTCAGATTATTGGAGGTGCATTCTGTTGGCTCTTTTGTTTTTCCTTAAACTTCCTATTTCACAGCAGCAAGAAAGAACAACCAATTTGATTGTATGAAGCTCCGTACAGGTTGTGAACCTAAAACATTTCTTTGAGAAATCCATAAATAAGGTATTTCCTCCATTCTGACTTTAGATTTACAGAAAAGTTGACCAAATAGTACCTGTTGTTTCTGTAAACCTTTCCGCCTTCCTCTAAGTTGATATGGTCTATAATAATAGCGTAGTTTTTGAAACCAGAAAACTAACATCGATACAGTACTATTAACCTGTCTATAGACTTACTGTGAATTCATGAGTTTTCTCTTTAATGTCCTTTGTTTTTTCGTTTTTCTGGCCTAGGATCCAATCCAAGATCTCACATTGCATTTAGCTGTCCCATAGTTTCTTCCAATCTGTGACAGTCCCTCAGCCTTTCTTGTTTTTTTTTTTTTTTTTTTTTTTTTTGGTCTTTCATGTCCTTCATGCTTTTGAAGCCAGTCATTTTAAAGAATGCCCCCCAGTTTGTTTATTCCATGTTTCCTCACAATTAGATTGGTATTATTTATTTTTAACAAGAATATCAAAGAAAGGATACTCTTCTCATTGCATCATATCAGTGACATTCGATGTTGACATGTGTCATTATTGGTGATGTTAAGCTTGATTACTTCCATAAGATGGTATCTCCCAGATTTATTCACAGTAAAGTCATAGTGAAGTTTATTTGTTACTCTGCATTATATCTTGGGTCTCCCAACCCAAATCCTGACTGATTTCAAATATTTATTTGTTTCTGGTGAGGTGAAACATTACCTTGTTTCTATAAGTCAGGGGCATACAAAATTATTCTCATAGAAGCCAATGGCATTTACAAAACATTTTGTCATTTCTGAAACTTGGGTTTCATCTACGTAAAATAGACATAAGTCAGGGTTGCTATAATTTTCACTCAAAAACTATTGTTAGAACAATGGTGTGTCTTAAAAGTGATAGCACCTTAGAATGACATGTAGACTCACAGAAAGAATGAAGCCTTAAAGTTGAAGAATTAAACTCTATCTGGGTTACATTCAGAATTTATATTTTACATAATTATAACCAAACTATATGGACCCTTCTGGGATATTTTGTATTATTAGTCATTAAATATTCTGGTTTTTCCCTACATTGTTCTTTCTTTGAAGATGAACTATATATTGTATGTTTTTAATGTATACAAAAAGATGACTTGAAATACATATACATAGAGAAATTATCATTAGAGTTGAGCAAATTAGCATGACTCCTCACTTAGTCACGTTTTTGTGTGTGCAATGAGAACACCTAAAATCTACTCTTAACACATATCTACTGTTCAGTACAGTATTACCAGCTATATTCATCATGATGTACAAGAGATCTTTAGACTTATTCATCTTATATTATTGCAACCTTATGCCCTTTGACCAACATCTTCACACTCCTGGGGTTATGGTAGCATTGAGTTTTTCTGCAGCAGAGTTCTGAGTTCCCATTTCCTATCACTAGTTTCATGCTTGTCGCAGGAACAAATATAGACTATTTAGTAAATAGTGCATATCTAGTACTTCACGGTGGCCCAGTTGCTGTGATTGTTTCTTGATTCCTACATTTCAGCAGTGTGTTTTTCTGGAGCCTACTGTTTTCCCATATTCCTGAATCAGGCAGGGGACAGCTTTGCTGACAAGCCAAATCTGTAGTATAATTCTTCTTTAGTTTTCCAGTAAATTTATGCACATCTAACTCCCAGTGTTAATTCCTTTTTTTGTGTGTGAAGTGGTTTCTGTTAGAACCACTTAACATCAACTGGATTAATATTTGTCACCAGGGATAAGGTGCAGGAATAAGAACCATGGACTGTTCAGGTGGTCTTTTTTATTTGAAAGCCATGCATATTTCAATTCCTGTATGGAAAGAACACTAGTAGTACATAGAAATCAGTGGGGAAATGAACTGAAATTTTTACCTAACACCATCCAAAATGAAGTGTACAATTATGCAGACAAAGCGTTAAACACTATAGCAAAATATAATGCCATAAGCATGAAGGACTCCATAAATGAGAAGTAGCTATTTGCTTCTAATTAGGAGTTTAAAGAAAAACTATCTAGTTCATAAATTTAAATTCTTGGGTTCTTAGGCATGGCTGGAGAATCAGGGATTTTTTTCATGATTTTCCTCAGAGTATCTAATCTTGTGGACCTTTATGGACAAGGATTCTATGCTGAAAACCAGATGCAAAGGATGAATCTGTGGGTTACTAAGCCAGAAAGCACATTATATTCTTTCTCTTACAAGGTATATAAATGTTAGGGCTTTGATCGGAAAGTGAAACTTCAACTGCTATAATGGTTAAAAAACGAAAAAAAAAAAAAAGGAGGATTTAGAAAGCTCCGAGTATGCTGAATAACAAAACTCCACTGCCCCTCTGTTTGCAGAAGCAGCTCCTCCTCCCCAGTGTGATGAGAGATATGCCTATTCTCATTGTACTCCACCTCTAGCAACTATCATTGTCCCCACACCTCTACCTGGGATTAGATCTCTGACAACAGCCAAGAAACCAGTTATAGTCAATCCCAAGAAGAGAAGTTCTACACCCCAAAGAATTGCTAGGTGTTTCTAATTTATATGTGCATAAACACTTAGATGGGATAATAGATTCTGAGAGTACTAGACCATGGAGTGTTGAAATAAACTTTTAGGGTGGATTAAATTTATTGATATGGGTGTGTCAGGAGATTCTGGATTCAGTGTGTTAGAGAGCTAAGAATGGTTCCAACTGCTTGCTCATTTGGTTAACAGAAAGCTGGAAACAGTAGTGACCTGTGCTGATAAAGTTGATATACTATACATTTGTTAGTCAATCATAGGACAACATATCCAAAGATGTAGGAAATAAGGGACATAGAAACAGATTTTAAATGTGTGACTAATTCATTCATTCCCCACAACTATGTATTCCAAGAAGACTCATGTATCAGGACTTTGAAAAATACACAAGTGAGTGAAGGAACAATGTTTTATTTATTTATTTTTTAAAGATTTTATTTATTTATTTGACAGAGAGAGATCACAAGTAGGCAGAGAGGCAGGCAGAGTGAGAGGGGGAAGCAGGCTCCCTGCTGAGCAGAGAGCCCGATGCGGGACTCGATCCCAGGACCCTGAGATCATGACCTGAGCTGAAGGCAGCAGCTTAACCCACTGAGCCACCCAGGTGCCCAGGAACAACGTTTTAAAACAGCACTGTGATGGCTATCCTCTTAAACTAGAGATATTGCCACTGAAATGTGTCCCCAGATTTCAATAGTGATGAAAGTTGTCAAAGTGTATCACTTGCATTATTTACTTAAACCCAGAGGCAAAATAGACATGATTACATAACTGGAGCAGAGTTGGAGTGGGTGTTCAGAACATGTGAATCATAGTGATCTCTGAATGTAGATGGTTGATTCATAGCCTTGAAATATAAAGGTAGTTCATTAAGGAAGATTCTACTTGTTCTGAACAATCAAAACAGCCATAAGGCTGACAAACAGGATTTATCTGAGTTACCAAGAGAGACACAAAAGCTCACTTAATTGAGTGAGTTCACAGTTTCAAGCTCTTCTGGAGTAGGACATCGCAAATGCCTGCCATCATTCTTCCTACAGAGACCCACAGCAATTTATTTTGACTGCATGTTGAGGAACAGGAAAGATGAAGAACAATGTTTCTGAGGACAATAGACCACCATTCTGAGTTAATTCCAGTTCCTAGATATACAAAATACTATTATTGTCAACTGGTCAGAGTAACAGGTTATGGGAGTCAGATAATAATGAAATTTTGGGGAGAATTTATCTCACATTGGCTCCAATGGTTCTGTGAATTCATTTTGTTGTATTTTCTAATTTCCCAAGTGAATGGCTGGATATGTATAAAGCCACCAATTGTAGAATTCCCATATAATATCTTTGACCTGTGGAGCAAGAATTATGAGGGTGTGAAGACTCATGAAATTCTCTAAAGCCTTTTTCTTGCCAATATTCTTAGTGATGAGCAGTGTTGGGTCCTGAGGGAGCCAAAGGGATTACTCATTCAAATGTATGTATGATGGTGGAGAATGATTCTTTTAACACCCCCATTTAACTTTCCTTTTTTGGTTTACACAGAAGACACCTGAATCTTGGGAAAGTACAATGGATTTTCTTAATTTAATTCAGCTTATTACTTCAATTATAGCTGTTATTTCCCCATATGTACTCTCTTTGTTGGAGCAAACCAACAGAGCCATTGGCACCTGCTTTATGACAGATATATTAAATATATTTCTTCTAAATTTTTAAGCAGAGAATATCAGGAGCATTTGCTTTTATCCAGTAGAAATATCTTTGCTGTTTTACAATCTCTGCAGCCGAGTTGATCATACAACATCACAAGAATCCCAGTGGTCTGCTATATTGAAAATATCATGCTGCTAGAATAAATAGGTGAGTAAAAAATAGCAGATATTCTTATAAGAGCCAGAGAATAGGAGATAAACCCTAAGAAACTTCGACAATGTTTTAGGGCATCAATATATTAGAACCTATTTGGATATCTCTTTTAAAATGAGGAGCAACTTGCTTCCCTGCCACCAAGAAGAACAATACAGACTAGATAACTTTGAGTTATGGCAGCAACATATACCACATTTGAATGATGATAATTTGGCCCATTCATCAAGTAACCATGAAACTGCTAATTTTGCATAACAATCAACCTAGAGCTGCCTCTACCTAACCTGCCCACATTTTTTAAGTATTTTAATCTTTGCATTGTATCTATTTCTACATAAAATAACTAGTGTGTGTTTTGCTGTTATGTAATTCAACACTCAAAGATGGGAGAGAGATAGATTTGGAATTAACATCAGAGGTTGAAATGGTTGAGATGTTTGAATTTGTTCGAACTCTGGAGCAGATTCCATGTTTTGGCCAAGTCCCAGGTATATCCATGGAGGCAGGTGATTGAACGCAAGTGAAAAAGATGTTTATTAAAGGTGAAGGTGTTGGATGTTGTGACCACTTAGAATTAAGGCAAGGGGCGAAGACTCTAGCTAGAGTCACTGATGGACAGAGTAACCACAACACTGGCATTTGACCAATCTAAGCAGGGAAGGAGTGTGGATAGTCAAGGATAGTAGCTTCAAAACAGGATGGAAGAAGTGTCTGGGAGTGGGATGAAGGAGTGAGGGAAACGTCTGACCTAAAGTTCATGGGTTATGGGAGATGTTTTCAAGGACTGAAGTAGTGAAGAGAGTCCTCCTTCAGGGATACCAAGAAAATGGAGATACTCTTTATCATATAGTTTGTGAATGTAGGGGTGAGGGGGGTGAGGAAAGGAGTAGGTAGGTGTGGAAAAAATTAAGTTGTCAAATAAGAAACAGTGATTCCAGAGGGGACAGTGGACAAATTAAGGAGGGAAAGAGGAAGTAAGAGATGGATCATAGGTGAGGAAAGCACACACCAGAATGATTTAAGTCAAGTGCTGTGGAAAATACATGGAATGTGAAACATGACATCGGTAACCAGCAACAAGTTTCTGAAAAAATAACCCCAAGACACATCCTTGTTAATGAGAGTGGGAGGAAGAGCAGAATAAAGGCCTGGTATATGGGTTCTGGGCATCTCTCTCTGTTGGAAGCTTAACAAATAAAGGGTTGATCTTGGGGATATTTTCAGGCAATTCTAAAAAAAATTTCTCATGAAGAACTTTACCTCAGAGGTCTAAAACACCGTTTCTTCTATTTTTGAGTAAATTATACCTTTATAAAACCTTCTTCTTGTGTGGCCATGACAGCAATGTCATATGTACTATGGGTATCTCACAAAGATTTGTTGCCACTGGAACAGGGCTTGAGGAATAAACTACATGGGAAATATTTTGAGATCAATTTTATTAAACAGTGAAAGATGTGATACAACAGTGGTTATATGACTAAAAACAAAACATAAAACATAAATATTATCACAGAAGTAAAAAAGGAAGCAAATCTGGCCCTGTGTCAGACATGGAAAAAAACATCTGAAACAAATCTGAATATAATAACTATTAGTCCAAGGGGGTGTATGTATATATATATATGTGTGTGTGTGTGTGTGTGCAGGCACACATATAAAGTTTGAAAAATAACATCTAAAAGAAAAGAAGTTAAAATTAGTAAGACAGAAAATGTAGCATGGCTTCCAGTCCATATGCATTACTAGCTTAGCAAATAGCTAGGAGCATAGAATGTATCTCTTCCCCCTCAGAATGCACAGTGCTTTTGTCCCATTTTCTCCTGCTGTTCTGTATGCTACCAAACAATGAGGATAAAATACTAGCCTTGGGCAATTGGACTCATGAGTACCCCTATAAATATGCACTTTGGAGTATACATTCTCAACAACAACAATATTCTTCCCAACGGAGTAAAACTTGGTTCTTGGTAAATGAGAAAGAATGTTACTCCTTTTACATATAATTCAGAAATAAACACAGAGCATATAAACAGATAAATGGTATATCAGAAGTATTAAAATTTCATAGGGAGGGCAATTAGGGAAAATGATGTCTAAAAAGGCTCATTAGGGAGGCATAATGGGGAAACAAATGTCTGAGAAACACTGCCTTACAGAGAACTAAAGAAAAAGAAAAGTGAAGCAGAGCTTATTCAATTCTTTTTGGATCAGCTGTCAAATTTTGATTAATCATATTTAATTTTATAGCACATGGCTGAGGAATAGCAATTATCTTTACAGCGAGTTAAAATATGATAAAGAGTAAAATATACTTCGAATCAGAATTTTTAACCATTTCTTGGGATATTTCTGGGAATGTATACACAATACACATGTGTATTATGGAATGTGTTTCTTGGGATGTGTACATAATACACATATAATACAGGATATATTAGAATTAAATGGTTTGTCAAAAGACTGAGTGAGCAGAAACCACAGGAAGACCTGGTATGGATAAGAAATGATTTTAGAAAAGAGAAAATTGGTGAAAGAATAACCTAAAGCAAACAAAATTACTTCCACCAAAGAAGGGGGTTAAATTTCATCCCATTAGCTCAGAGAGCAATCACAGCTCTCTTACTACCTCTGGGGGGAGTCATGTACCAGGCCAGCGGCTTCCTGGAAGTCTGGAATTGACACATCACCTTCACCTCCCAGCACCATTAAGGGATGGAGGCAACACCAGGGGAGAGAGAGAGGGAGTTGAGAGTTCAGAAAGGGAAAAGTAGAGAGGAATTCTTCACTAATTCCAAAAAAATCTATGGAAAGAAGTGTGCTGGTAGGGCTGGAAGACTTAATGGAGGACAAAGCACTTCCAAATTGACCCTAAGGGGAAAAATAAGCTTCACGATCATCTACAAATGAATTGAATGGGTTTCAGAGAAAGGGTTGCCCAGGACTCATCGGCGAATTTTTGCATTTTGTCTACTTCATGTTGATAAATGTTATAAACTCATTTTTGTTAATTATAAACATCTTAATATAACCTTATGAAAGGATTACTTGTCTTACGCTTTAACTAGTCTCTGGAGTGTTGGTCATATTCCAAGAAACTACTATGGAGAATTTTTAAAAGATGGTGCAGATCATAGTTTATATATATATATTTTTCATAATAAATATATATAACCTTTATGCTCTCCCATAGGATAAATAGTTTGTGATCAAGTCTTGATGAGATTGAGAACAAAATTACTTTCCTTACATTTTAAAAGCCAAATCTTGAAGTCTAAACTCATTTGATACACAAACATACACACACACATGTCGTTGTTATGTAGGAATTTCCCATTTTCTAACTGACTCCCTAAACAACATGAACAGCTTAACTCTATGCCTGCATCTGTTCTATTTGACAGGGCACATGTGGCACACCCCCAAGTCCCTGTTGTCTGGCTTTTTTGAGCCCATGTGAAGCATAGTTAGTTGGCTTGTTTTGTAGATAGGCTGCTAGTTTCATCACCACCATGGAAATGTATCATCTAACTGGTCTAGAGAGTGTCAGTGCTAACTTTAACTCATTCATCTGTCAGAGATTCAGCATCACAGCTGAAGAGCTATTTGCAATTTAAATTGATTGCCAAGTACTTAACATTAATTGACATGCTAAATTCATGACTAAGTAACAAATTATGACTAGTGCCAATCATCTTAGAGAACACAATTCCCTATCTTGCTGCCCATTTTATCTTGAGAGGTTGAAATGACATTTTGGAGAGTATTCTTTTAGAAAATCAAATTCTCTTAGAAAAAGGTGCCTGATAATAAATACCTTGAAGATGAATACCATTGCTATGAGCTGTTCATGAGAATCAGGTCTTTTCTATGCCATGTTAGGTGGCCAACAAGGGCATAATTGATCTGGTAACAGTGAATTCTATACAACATCTTCCTCTAGAGAGGACCATGTGCAGATAATAGTCACTTTCCATTATAAATTAGCTTTAGTAAGCAGAGACGAGAGTTAAATTGACACTACATTTACCCCTATAATCTTCCTCATTTTTTCTTAACCCAAATATTTTAAATGTATAAACAAAATACAATTAACCTTTCAATCTGCATAGCCAGAGTAACAGGAAATTCTACAAAAGTCTATAAAAATACGTGGGTCCAATAAAAGAGAGAAATTGCAAAATTGTGTACTTGGCAATTCCCTTCACCACATAAAGCTTTCTTTCCTGTTGTTATTCATTTGTCTTTGGTAATTTCCCCTCTTAGAATTGGAAATATGCTTTTAAATATCATATTCATTTTAACAATGTTGCAGCATAATTAGGCAATTGTATTCTTTGTGGGATTCTTTATAAGAAACTTTACCTGTGTGAGCAGGATCTGCAAACTCTCTTTCTGACACACAATGAATATAAGAATGCTCCTATGAATGACTCCTGTATTTCTGATGGGGTCACCAGGATGTGTAACCTTCATGCATACCTATCTTTCTGCAATCTTTCCCATAAATATGCTCTATTTCTTATTCATGCTTATAAATGATAGTTCGGAACACATTCATGCTGCCACTCACTGGTTACTCATGCTTGAAATTAAAAATCTTTCAGACCAATGCCATTGCTGTATTTGGTTAGGCTTTACACATTATTCAAAGTAAGAAAAATAAGACAGTGAGGATAAGATGTTAACAGACATAACCTTAACGTTAAATGAGTAGCAGGGTTTCCTAAAAGGAAATGAAATAGCATCCATCTAATCATATCTTACCTTAATATTATTAAATCTAAAAATATGAATTACATAGGAATAGTCATTGAATACTAATAAGACACTCATTAAATGAACCTTTACAAGTACTTAGGTCATTGACAATAGATTACAAAGGACCAATGACTCATTTTTGGCAGTTTACAAAAAGACGGAAAAAAATGGACTTTCCTTCAAATTACACACATTTCTTTCTAATTGTCAGTTTAAAAATACGGTTAAACCTAGTTAATATCTGAAATTTTTGCTACTTGCTATCTTAGATTTGTAAACATAATTCTTAATTACATAAGCACTATAAAATAGGAGCTCTAATTTCTTACCATAAAGAACTCTCCATACAACTTTTTTTTTTTAAAGAGAGCCAAAAAAAGAGCACATGTCCACACATGTGTGTGGGCTAGTTGGGTAGGGGTAAGGGCAGAGGGAAAGGAAGAGATTCAGGTTCAGCACAGAGCCCATTGTGGCAATCGATCTCACAACCCTGAGATTAGGACTCAAGCCAAAATCAAGAGTCAGATGCTTAATTGCTTAAGCCACCCAGGTTCCCCCATATAAAATTTTAACATTTTAATGAACCTATCTCTCTATCAATACAGCTGAAGAAGCAAATGCTTTCTGAGGAAAGATAAAATTGCAAGGAAATTTTTTTTTTTTTTGCAAGGAAATTTTTGTATAATAAAAGCCATGTTTATTTGAGCAAAGTTAGAAAACAATAACTTGATTATATAATTAGAGATTGTGGCACCAATTTAAAACAGTGACCAGAACACAGAACTGCAAAAATAGGTCATATGGGGGGTGCCTGGGTGGCTGAGATCTATTAAGTGTCTCACTTTGGCTCAGGTCATGATCTCAGGATCCTGGGATCAAACCCCACTTTGGGATCCTTGCTCAGCAGAATCTGTTTCTCTCTCTCCCTCTGCCCCTCCCCCCACTTGTGCGTTCATGCTCTCTCTCTCTTTCAAATACATAAGTAAAAAATTTTTTTAGATCATATTGCAAAACAATACAAATAACAAAAAGTTTTTACACTGTGACAACAACACAGTAGCAAAGTTTTCTTTCTGGAAAAAATACTCTTTGTTAGTCAGAATACATGTATACATATATTCAACAATATATATTTAAGAGCTACTTTGTGCTAAGGATTATCCCAGTTGTTAATGGTATAATAATGAATATTGCTGACTGGATTGCTGTTCTATGGAGCCTATAATAAAAAAATTCAAAATAAATGTCGATGGATTTAAACAGAATATTAAAAAGATGAAGAACACTTAAGACTAAACTGTATAAAATAATAAATGTCAATGAAGCTTCTTTGTTAAATCAATATAAGGAGTTAAATATCATCTTTAAAAGCCAAATAAAGTAGTATAAGAAAAACTTACCATCATCATAGTGTGTGAATGAATTGCCTTTATGTAAGTCATTGAGGTATTTGCTGTGAAGTAATCTAAAATGGATTGATATGAAATTTCAGCTTTTGGGGGATTTTTACGGATTTCCAATAATTTATCAGTCACAATCCTTAAGTTGAGGGAATGTGCAGCACAGAAATATAAAGAGATCGAAATTCTGATTGAGAAAATGAAGTACTGAATATTTAGTGTAATGGGTTTTACAGAAAGAACAAATGCTGAGATAAAAATTGAGTATTATTATTCTTAAAAGATTAATATCAATCATAGATTTAGAAAGCAGCAAAAATTCCTAGCGAATAAAAGAAATCCATATGTAAGCTAAGAAAAAGAGGAGCTAAAGCAGAAAGAATAATGAAAGGAATGAAAATGGTGCCATTAGCAAGATCCCCTCAGATGAAATGATATGGAATTGTAAATAGGTTTATGTCAATAATTTGAAATTTTTAAAGAAATGGAAAAACTTCTTAATAAACAAAACCTTTACAAAGTGTACACAGTAGAAAAAGTGAATAGTCCTCTATCTGTTCAAGAATAGAATCTATAATTTTAATCTTTTCCCAAGTAGAATGACTGGCACAGATGGCATTACTAGTAAATTTTACCAAATACTTAAGGAATGAATATTTCCCAACTAATTTTTTGAAGCTAGTGTAATACTGATACCACATACTGCTCTTGACAATGCAAGAAAATTATAGTTCAATATCCAAAATGAATATAGCATCAAAAATCCTAAACCAAATGCCAGAAAATCAAATCCAGCAATAAATAAAAAGATGAATCAATTATGATCAAATGGGATTTATTCAAGAACTACAAAGATGATTTTCTACTTGAAAATCAATATATATTTGATTGATTTAAATATAACTCATAATACTAACAGAATGAAAGAGAAAAGCCAGCAATTTCCATGAATGCTGAGATAGCACTGGATAAAGTTTAATGCCTGTTTGTGACTAAAAAAACAAAAACAAAACCAACCAACCAACCAAACAAAAAAACCAACTCAGTATACAAGTAATGGAAGAAACCTTCCTCTGTTTGATAAAGAGAACTTAGGAGAAATCTATACCTAATACCAGTTTTTTTTAAAAGATTTTATTTACTTCAGAGAGAGAGCACAAGCATGGGCAGTGTGAGAGTAGAGAGAGAAGCAGGCTCCCCACTGAACAGGGACCCCAACATGGGATTAAATCCCAGGACCCTGGGATCATGACCTGAGCTAATGGCAGACACTCAATTAACTAAGCCACAGAGGCACCCCAATTAATACCATTCTTTATTTTTTTTTAAATAAGATTTTATTTATTTATTTTACAGAGAGAGAGAGAGAGAGAAAACAAGCAGGGGGAGCAGCAGAGGGAGAGAGAAAGGCAGACTCCCCACTAAACAGGGAACCTGATGCAGGGCCGGATCCCAGGAACCTGGGGTCATGACCTGAGCCGAAGGCAGATGCCTAACCAAATGAGCCACCCAGTCACCCCAATACCATTCTTTTTTTTTTTTAAAGATTTTATTTATTTATTTGACAGAGAGAGATTACAAGTAGTCAGAGAGGCAGGCAGAGGGAGAGAGAAGGAAGCAGGCTCCCTGCTGAGCAGAGAGCCCAATGCGGGACTCGATCCCAGGACCCTGAGATCATGACCTGAGCCAAAGGCAGCGGCTTAACCCACTGAGCCACCCAGGCGCCCACCCCGATACCATTCTTAATTGCAAAATATTGTATCCTCTTCAGAAAGAAAAAAAAAAGTGGTCATTCTCTATCCATTTTATTTATCATTGTACAGGACTTGTGAACCAGTGCAATGAGATAGGAGGGAAAGAGGAAGAGAAGGAGAGAGGGAGGAAGAGAGATTTAAATCCTAAAGACTAGAAAGGAAGATGTATAAATGTCTTGTCAGTCTGTTGAACATATTCATAGAAAATACAAAGAAATTGGCAGACTACTACTGGAACTACCTAGATTATCAAATTCTCAGGATATATGTCCATATTCCAAGATCTAATTGTCTACAAATTCATAGAAACAATTGAAAAATAAAATTTAAATTATAACATTTGCAAACACATACCTCCACACATTTCTAAGCTCTGTATGCTGGGAGAGCCTAGAAACAATGACACTTGTGTAGCAATGACTATACCTAGTAACCAGATCTGGGTTTCTAATACTGTTCTTCAATAAAAGGAACCAGGGATCCTTGGAGAAACTGCTGATTCCAGGGCTGGAGCGGGGCATATACAAGATGAGTCTGGAACATCATGTGGTGGCAGGATGCATGAAACTACACACAACCAAAATGATGGGAATACGTGAAAAGGACACAGAATTCTGTCAACTGAATGAGCACCCAATGTCCAAAACTGGAATGATTTGAACATCGTAGATAATGTAGTATTGAACTATAACCCAAAGTGTAAAATTAATATCCATGAGCCCATACTGGTATAAATAAATCACTGGTCTCCAGAAAATAAACTGAGGGTTACCAAAGGGAGGGAGATGGGGTACCGGGATGATGGGTATAAAGGAAGGCATGTGTTGTGATGAGCACTGGGTATTATATGCAATTAATGAACTGCTGAACACCTACATCAAAAACTAATGATGTACTGTATGTTGGCTAACTGAACATAATAAAAAAGTCACTGGACAAATAAATGCAGAAGGATAGATAAATGTCTTACATAGACAAATGCCTAATAATATGCAGATATGATCCCCCAAGGGGGTGGAAAATAATTCTCCCTTATCCTTAAGTATAGTCTGTGCACTGCTTTCCCAAAGAATACTGTATGGAGAAGGTGAACAGTAGTGAAGTCAGACAAGTCCTTGCTAATGAGAGTATACACGGTCCTACGTCATAGCACACACCCTGGATATAAAGTAAGGACAGCAGCACTTTACTTCTGTGGTCCTCCTTCCCAAATCTCATGATTCCAGCCTAGTCATAAGAAAAACATCAACCGAGAGACACTCCACAAAGCACCTGACCCATACTCGAAATTGTTAAGGCCATAAAATACAAGGAAAGTGTAAGGAAACATGAGACCGAAATTTAACATAGTATCCCAGATTGGTTCTGGGACAGAAAATAGACATTAGAACTAATAAGGAAATACTAAAAAATGTATATATTTCAGTTAATAATAATGTATCAAATGTGTGTTCATTTGTTGTGACAAATGTATCATACTAAAGAAAAATGCTAATAAGAGAGGACAGTGGGAAGGAGGTATGGAGGCCCTCTAAACAATCTTTGTAACTTTTCTGTAGATCTGAAACTATTCTAGAGTAAAACATTATTTTTAAAAATTAAAAAAATAACATTTATAACCACACATCAATACTTAGGAAAAAATAAAGTATCTGACAAACTCTAAAAAAATGTAGCTGACAATAACTGAAGACAAATAATTTGATACACTGGTTCATGGATTGGAAGATTAATGCCCATTTGGGGGGTTGTTTTGTAGTTAATGATTTCTGTGTTCTCCTGAAAAAGAATTCTTTTTCCTTTTTCTGGTAAAGGATATCTATACCAAACTCAAACATCTATGTATTTTGGAAATGCTAGAAATATCCCCTTTAATGCCAGGGAACAATATAAATTTCACTCAATATTGTTTTTGCTAAAACAGCAAGACAAGTAAAAGATGGAAAGCATATACAGACCAAGAGGACCAAATTAACATATTATTGTGAGACAAAACGATTGCATGAGGGAACTGGAAAGTCTTAGGGCTAACAAGAAAGCATATTAAAACAATATACAAAACAATCATATTCCTATATACTAGCAATAATTTGAAAATATAACTAAAATTTTTCTATTTTAAAATACATGTTTTAAAAATAAAGGAGAATTTATTAATATTAAAACATATGCAAGGAATTTATGAGAAATTATATGTTTTGTTGAATAATACTAATATTTAAGTAAAAAGAGAGATACATTATATTCATGGATGGGGTTAAGTGTCTGATTTGATTTTAGCTCAGGTAATGATCTCAGGGTCGTGAGATCAAGCTCTGCGAGCTCTCTGTTGGGCCCAGTGCTCAGTGGGGACTCAATATTTTAAGGTTAGAGTTCTCTCAAAACAATTTCACATAGTTAATTCAAGTTTATTTTGTGGAACTTGACAAGATAATTCTAAAATGTATATGAAAAAACAAACTTCCAAGAAGAGTCAAGAATACTTTGAAAAAGAATAAACTGTATGTTTGGAAAGTTGTCCTACTAAATATCAACTCCAGTTTAAAGCTATATTAAAGAAGACTACAATTTTGGTGCATTGACCAGTGGGACAAAATTAAGAATTCTGAAACAGACTCATTCAATACATATGGATATGTATGAATATATGTGAATATATATGACAGAGGTACAATTGTAAATTAGTAGAAGTCATTATTCAATTGTGAAATAAAAAATAAATATCTACTGCATATCATATATATGTATACAACTGCACAAAATTCCAGGTGGACTGAAACCTAAATAGGAAAAGCAAAATGCTTTTAGGAGAAAATATAGAAAATGTTTTTATGTACTTGGATGAGGGAAGGATTTCTTCAGACAAAGCACAAACCAGTGAGTAAAAACTAGGTTAGATTTTGTAAATTAAAATTGAAATAATTTATACATCAAAAGACATCATGAACACACTGGAAAAAAAGAAAAATTGCTATTTAAAATGCATGTAACAGAGCATTCTTCAGAATAATATATCTGTGTGTGAGTAGTGTAGGTTAGTGTGTACATTATAAAAGCAAACAAGTATAAATGTAGAAAAGACAAAAAGGCATTCTGCACAAAGGACATAAAAATGGCAAGGAAAAAAAATTTTTCAAGAAAAACATGTAACCACACTATTAATTAAAGAAGTACATAATAATGGCAATTATATCCAGAGGGAGTAAATATTAATTATGGGAGATGTAAAACAATAGAAAATCTAATAAAATTAATAGTAGGTGTTTAAGACAGAATGCCCACTTTGGAGCACAATTAAGTAATATTTGAGTCAAATAGTTTCACTTCTGAGAATATAACCTTGGACCAAATAATTCCATTCCTGGGTGTATACCCTATAGAATATTTGCATATGCATGTTAGAAGAAAATGTACAATAATTTTTCAATCCAGAGTTTTGTAGGAGTAAAAACGTTAAAAACATCAAAATGTCCAGCAAATGTAGAATGAATAAGTACAATATAAATACAATACGGAATACTCGCTGAAATGAAAATGAAAGGAAGAGTCAAAGGCTTATGTCAAAAACCATAAATTTGAACCAGAATATCAAATTATAAGTGGATACTACAGTATAGTTGTTTTGTTCATGTTTTCATAATTGTAGAATGGAATTTTATCTCTTGATATCAAGTTCAGGAACAAAGCTTCTTTGGAAAGGTAGGGAGGCAGTGTTTGGGGCAAGAGGACATGGTCAGCTTTAAATTATTTTTAATGTTTAATTTCTTAAAATGATAGACACATGAATGTAACTTATATTCCCTTTTGCACAGGTAATAACTCTATTTGATAAAAGCAATATTATTTGATAAAAATATACTTATAAAAAAGAATGTGAAGGATTTTCCATTAAGAATATGAAAATGGGAAAACCCAAAAGACTCCACTCCAAAACTGCTAGAACTTATACAGGAATTCAGTAAAGTGTCAGGATATAAAATCAACGCACAGAAATCAGTTGCATTTCTCTACACCAACAGCAAGACAGAAGAAAGAGAAATTAAGGAGTCAATCCCATTTACACCCAAAACCATAAGATACCTAGGAATAAACCTAACCAAAGAGGCACAGACTCTATACTCAGAAAACTATAAAGTACTCATGAAAGAAATTGAGGAAGACACAAAGAAATGGAAAAATGTTCCATGCTCCTGGATTGGAAGAATAAATATTGTGAAAATGTCTATGCTACCTAAAGCAATCTACACATTTAAAGCAATTCCTATCAAAGTACCATCCATCTTTTTCAAAGAAATGGAACAAATAATTCTAAAATTTATATGGAACCAGAAAAGACCTCGAATAGCCAAAGGGATATTGAAAAAGAAAGCCAACGTTGGTGGCATCACAATTCCGGACTTCAAGCTATATTACAAAGCTGTCATCATCAAGACAGCATGGTACTGGCACAAAAACAGACACATAGATCAATGGAACAGAATAGAGAGCCCAGAAATAGACCCTCAACTCTATGGTCAACTAATCTTCGACAAAGCAGGAAAGAATGTCCAATGGAAAAAAGACAGCCTCTTCAATAAATGGTGCTGGGAAAATTGGACAGACTCATGCAGAAAAATGAAATTGGACCATTTCCTTACACCACACACAAAAATAGACTCAAAATGGATGAAGGACCTCAATGTGCGAAAGGAATCCATCAAAATCCTTGAGGAGAACACAGGCAGCAACCTCTTCGACCTCAGCCGCAGCAACATCTTCCTAGGAACAATGCCAAAAGCAAGGGAAGCAAGGGCAAAAATGAACTATTGGGATTTTATCAAGATCAAAAGCTTTTGCACAGCAAAGGAAACAGTTAACAAAATCAAAAGAAAACCGACAGAATGGGAGAAGATATTTGCAAACGACATATCAGATAAAGGACTAGTGTCCAGAATCTATAAAGAACTTAGCAAACTCAACACCCAAAGAACAAATAATCCAATCAAGAAATGGGCAGAGGACATGAACAGACATTTCTGCAAAGAAGACATCCAGATGGCCAACAGACACATGAAAAAGTGCTCCATATCACTCGGCATCAGGGAAATACAAATCAAAACCACAATGCGATATCACCTCACACCAGTCAGAATGGCTAAAATCAACAAGTCAGGAAATGACAGATGCTGGCGAGGATGCAGAGAAAGGGGAACCCTCCTACACTGTTGGTGGGAATACAAGCTGGTGCAGCCACTCTGGAAAACAGCATGGAGGTTCCTCAAAATGTTGAAAATAGAACTGCCCTATGACCCAGCAATTGCACTATTGGGTATTTACCCTAGAGATACAAACGTAGTGATCCAAAGGGGCACGTGCACCCGAATGTTTATAGCAGCAATGTCCACAATAGCCAAACTATGGAAAGAACCTAGATGTCCATCAACATCTTCTTGATGAATGGATCAAGAAGATGTGGTATATATACACAATGGAATACTATGCAGCCATCAAAAGAAATGAAATCTTGCCATTTGCGACAACATGGATGGAACTAGAGCGTATCATGCTTAGCGAAATAAGTCAAGCAGAGAAAGACAACTATCATATGATCTCCCTGATATGAGGAAGTGGTGATGCAACATGGGGGCTTAAGTGGATAGGAGAAGAATCAATGAAACAAGATGGGATTGGGAGGGAGACAAACCGTAAGTGACTCTTAATCTCACAAAACAAACTGAGGGTTGCTGGGGGGAGGGGGTTTGGGAGAAGGGGGTGGGATTATGGACATTGGGGAGGGTATGTGCTTTGGTGAGTGCTGTGAAGTGTGTAAACCTGGTGATTCACAAACCTGTACCCCTGGGGATAAAAATATATGTTTATAAAAAAATAAAAAATTAAAAAAAAAAGAATCTGAAAATGGACACTATAAATTTTGTATGCCATACTGGCTTAGATTTCTTTGGAGATTATAATGATCTAACCATTCAAAGTAGCATCTACCTATGTATGATTATTATTGCAACTAAAGTATGAATGCATAACTTATGTGAAAAACTGAGAAAATGTATAGTTTGAGATCACAGTAGACCTTCAGATACTCTTACCCAACCCCACCATATATCTGTCTACAGACACCTGAAAAATGATTACATCAAAACATTTAATCTATTTTGTTTTATTTTGTAAAAATAAGTATTTCTATCGGCACTAGTGACAAGTAATGGTTCAATGAGTAAATATTGACTTAAGGCACATAGCCGAGCAGTTCTCAAACTCTCTAACATATGTGTAACAAGATGGAGAGCCATCTGTTTTCTGAAGATAGGAGGGTAAGCCTGAATATATATGCAGTTTGAGACACTGCTATCTACACACACCCAAATTACTACATTCATAAATAAGTTTGTTTGTTTGTTTTTTTAAAAAACCCAAATTACAAATGCTTTCATCCTGGCATTTTAGCCTTCTCCACAACTCCTAACAGGTTTGCAGGAGTCACATTAATGGGGAGAGCTTAAGCTCCCCTCTAGAAGCAATAAAAACAATCATGAATGAGCTCCTTTTGTTACCACAAGTTTAGATGGCAGGACAGACTCATGTCCCTTATCAAGGCCATGTTACAAAAGGGGAACAGGAATGACTCTGAGGGTGGTAAACCAGTTTCATCTTGAATTTATTTATTTATTTTTTTCAAGAACTTTGCTTTCTAATTGTTGTGAAATCAAGAATGTGAACTTGAGGGCGCCTGGGTGGCTCAGTGGGTCAAGCCTCTGCTTTCAGCTCAGGTCATGATCTCAGTGTCCTGGGATTGAGTCCCACATAGGGCTCTCTGCTCAGCAGGGAGTCTGCTTCTCCCTCTCTCTCTGCCTGCCTCTCTGCCTACTTGTGATCTCTGTCTGTCAAATAAATAAATAAAATCTTTTTTTTTTAAAAAAGAAGAAGAATGTGAACCTGGAATAATGGAGGCTGAATATGTCCTTAGAGAATCTCATTATATATGACAAATGACACAGATATAAGATAAATAAGGAAGTTTAAAATTTATAGATTATCTAAAGAAAAAATTTGATAATTATATGTCAAGAATAATAAGACTGTGCTCAAGTGAGAAGGATTGGTACTATAATAAGTTAATTGGACAAATAAATTGGGAAATGGTGGGAAATGGTGAGTTTCATAGACAAAAATAAATTAGAATTTATGTTCTTGGAAAGATATACATAATTTTTTTTTAAGATTTATTATTTATTTGAGGGGAAGTGGAGAGGGGCAGAGGGAGAGACAGAATCCCGAGCAGACTTCCTGCTGAACAGGGAGCCAGGTGATGCCTGGGGTTTGATCTCAGAGCCCTGAGATCATGACCTGAGCTGAAATCAAGAATAGGACTTTATTGACTGAGCCACCCAGTCACCCCAAGCACACAAAAATATTTTAAAAAATAAGTTTGGTACAAGAATAAAATGCAAAATACTTTAAAATTTTGAATTAATTTTCAAAACAAATGGGTAAGCATGTAGAATATCTACTAGAGAAATCTTCTCAAGAATCAAATAATTACCTCAAATGGAACAAAATGAATTTTAAGATGGGGAGAGATAAAATTGTGAGAAAGTAGACCAGCAGAGGGGAGCTTAATATTTTTGACAATTAAGGTCTTTGTTAAGTGGAGATCTATATATTGGGAGATTTATTCAGATTCATTTTAAATATGAGATCTCAGGTACAAAGATAGCCATAAATGAACATAGGTAATTTGAAATACCATCCTCACAATTTTAATATATTGTCTTAGTTAAATTACACTATTTGTATTATAAAAACAAAAATAGGGGCACCTGGGGAGTTCAGTGGGTTAAACCTCTGCCTTAGGCTCAGATCATGATCTCAGGATCCTGGGATCGAGCCCTGCATTTGGGCTGTCTGCTCAGCAGGGAGCCTGGTTTCCCCTCTCTCTCTCTCTCTGCCTGCCTCTCTGCCTACTTGTGTGATCTCTCTCTCAAATAAGTAAATAAATAATCTTTTTTTTTAAATAAACTATATAAGATATGTAAATATTTGGGGGGACACCTGGGTGGCTCAGTGGGTTAAAACCTCTGCCTTCAGCTCAGGTCATGATCTCAGGGTCCTGGGATCAAGTCCCACATGGGGCTCTCCGCTCAGCAGGGAGCCTGCTTCTCCCTCTCTCTCTGCCTGCTTCTCTGCCTACTTGTGATCTTTGTCTGTCAAAATAAATAACTTAAAAAAAATATATGTAAATATTTTTAAGAATCTATAAATACTTTTATAAAAACAAAATAATATTACAGCAAATAAACTAATGGACAAAGTTTAGCTACAGAGCTACAAAGTTTTCTACAGATGGTAGAAACTGAATAAAATTCATCAAGTTAATCAAGTGGTAGGAAAGTATTCTATGAATCTTAAGGTAGAAATATAATAATAAGTTTTAATTTTCTCCATTTCTATGTGTATGGACACCATGTTGCAGCTTTTCTATCTGATACCATTAAAAATTCTACAGATATTGAATTTGATTGAATTGAATCTGCTTATAATAATAGAAGTAATATCACCTGTTAAAAAGTTTAGAAGACTAAAAAGAAAGATACCAAGATGAACATAGTAAATTTTATAATACTTAACCTCCGAGATGTTTGATTAATGTTCATTGATGTTGCTTGTGATTCTGAAGAGGAAAGTGATACATGCTAAAAATGACTTAAAAAAAAAAAAACACATTATGATAGAATATGTAGGAATGAAAAGGATTTCTATGTTAGAGAAAGGAAATAAAACCGAGTAAGAGTCACTGAGAAACTGTATTTGCAATATTCTGCAAGATTTTTGTGTAATATTATTTTATAAAGGGAGTCTAAAATTATTACAGGTAAGAAATTTAGCAGGTGCAGTCATCCTCTAGATCATGTGCTACAACCATTTAGTAATAGACTGATGAATTGTATTATAAAAAGAAAATATCCTCAAAGAACCTGACAATCTTTCTGGTTTTAGAGAAGGAAATCTGGCCATGTCTTCCCTTTTCTCCCAAGTCTTTTCCTCCATCCCGCAAAGACAAGTAAGGCTGTAAATTTTTCCCACTATTGCTGTTGGCAGCATTTTGTGGAAACAGTTTTGCAAAAGAGAAAAGTATAAACATATTTTTAGGGTTTTGAGATTATACAATTTGTGTAGCAGCTATTAAAATGAACAAGTTGCCAGGGCTCAAAATACAATTTGGAAAGTCTAAGTAAAAAAAAAGCAGAGATTCCTTCATCTTTAAATATGACTTGAACTAAGAATGTACAGTAGAGGAGCAGAATTTTACACCCCAAAATGTGTCTCTTTGGTATATGAATTATTTTTGTCTCAAGACGTTTTTCTTTTTGCTAACTGGCTAAAAGAATTTAGATAGAGGACCTGTTCCAAGAAGGAAGCTAGCACCATAGATAACCATAGGTATAATATGAACTAGGCCTGGTAAATAGGTAGGAACCTGGCAAGGCCAAAGTCCTCTCAATGGTCAATTGTTTCTGAATGGTCCAGCAAACAATTATTCAAAAAACATTTATTCTTTTTCACCTTCCTGTGAATGGCTTTCCTTCCATTTGCAGTCCCAGACTCCTATCTCTTTCTCCCTAGTTCAGAATGGCATATATACCACATTTTGCCTGTCTTTGGAATCTCTTGTGTTTATGTATGCTATTAAATTGGATTCCCCTCTGTTAGCTATCTCATGTCAATTTAATTCTTAAACCAGCCAAAAGAATCTTGAAGGGTAGATGAAAATTTTTTTCTCCAATAATAGAAATGCAGGATATAAATCAAACCAAATACTCAGTGAGAGTCCAGAATATGTCAAAGCCTTAAGCAAGATTATAGTCATTTCAGAGTCAGAATTGCATTGGAACACCACTGTGGTTAAGCAAGCAAATGGTATGCATTTTCTCTGTTTACACAAACAAACACACATTCATGTTAATGTATACACTGTAGTTAAGATAATTCTATATAATGCCCAAAAATGTAAATTCAGTTCTTCTTCACTGATACTTTTATTGTAGTTATATTATATTGTTTGATAAAACCACAGAGATGCCTCTAAATGACTAAATATTGCACACATGAGGAAAAGAGAAATTTTTAAAAAAGACACTTCAGTAAATTCTCTTCCTGTTAAGATATATTCTTTACACAGACACATGCATGCACTTGTATACATACACACACCTTTATGTCCACCCATAATAATTTACATATTAGATTATTTTTCCTTAGAAAATTTGCTATCAAGTCATTCTGAGATATGCACAATGAGCATAAATCGATGCTTAATAATGGTTTTGGAAGCTAATAAATCTTTAAGTATTTCACATTCTATTTTAGATAAAATCAACTTTGAAAATTAATGCAAATTATACTTGCTAAATTTAGGAGTGGAGTATAATTCTAGGTAACTTAAAAACCACCATACATAGTTTCAATTAAAAAAACTTGCCTGCTAGACAATTTTACAGATATTGGGAGAATCATGAGTCTATCTCTGCATTTTATTTCAGCTGAAATGCACAAGAAAAGCTGCAGTGCAAAGCATGATCTTTAGAGAATGTTATAAAATCCAAATCAGAATAAATTTGGTCTGTAATGATGATTTTTTGGCTTTAATAACTTCATTATATAAAATGTTCTTGATTACATACTAATGAAGTCTCTGTTAATGAGTTTCAATAAAGTAAATGTACCACACTATTCACAAAATATTTATGTTAAATATTTATGCAAATACTATATTTATTTGGAAAAGTAATCAAATAAAACACTTAAAATAATACTGTAAATACATTATAAGCATACAGAATAATTGAACATGAAACTATTTGCTCCTATGTTTCTGTTTGGTTATTAAAGAGCATTGAAAAGAAAGAATTTAAATGGTAAAATTTTAGTTTTAATTTGAGACTTAAGATTTAATTACCAAAATGGGAAAAATCAATCTTGTTTTCACTTACATTTATTCTCTAATATACAGTCTCCAAATGAAACGTTATTACCTGCAGTTGATTGCAACTTAATTATACCAGTAATTTTATTTTTAAAAATCTCATTATATTAATTTTGGCTTTAAATTACATAACACTAACAGAAAATTTGTCATTAACACAATCACAAATCACTCCAGTGTGAAACTTGTTACAAAGTAAACATGCCTACCATGGTTGTCTCAGCGATAGAACCAAAGCTGTTTATGAATATGTTGCATGTGACATTAACAGGAGGGCCTGTTAAAAGAAAGAGAGATTAAAAAATAAGGACTATTTAAAATATTTTCAAATAATTCCATGTGTTTCATTATTAGTTTTTTTAAAAAAGGAACATATATATTTTTATATTTGTATACACAAAGATGCTTAAAATTGAACGCAATCATTCTGCAAAATAGTCCGAGTTAAAATCCAAATTCATAATCTCCTTTGAACACTGATGTTGGCCATTATGTAAGTCATTAATCTCATTAAGTCTCAGATTCCTTGATCTAGATTATCTCTAATGATTTTGTAAATATCTGATTTGGTAAGTCCAACATCTGAATCCTTCAGGCTGTTTCTGTTGAATTTTTCCTCCATGTACTGGCCATGTTTTCCTGCATGTCACATATTTTTTGTTGTTGTGAAAAACATTAGATATATTAGATGATACAATGTGGCAACTCTGGAAACCAGACCTCCCACCTATCTCTCAAAGTTGGTTGTTGCTGGTGTTTCTTACTGTTGTTGTTTATTATTTAGTGACTTACCTGAACTAATAAATTTCTCCATAGTGTGCAGCCACGGAGGTGTCCATTCAGTGATCTTAGTGGTCAACTAGTGAACTAGTTATTGGTCAGATTTCCTTAATGCTTTGAACCAATAAGTCTTCCCCCCCTTTGCCAGGGACTTCATGTTTTGGGGGCATGTCTTTAACATTCACACCTTTACCTTCACTTCTTTGCTTGCACAGGGTTTGCAGTCTGCCAGAGGTGAGAAGTTGGGGTTCTCCCAGGTCTTTCCTGGGTATCACACAGCCTTACACTTGTGTGTATTCTCTAGATCTACAAGAGGATATCAGAACATTTGAAAGCTGCCTCTGAGCTTCTCATTCCTCAGATCTTCTTTTAAGATTTTTGCTCAAGATCTTGTTTGCCCAATTGGTATCATAGCCTTAAGCAGCTGGAGTGTTCAACAGTTTCTTGTGATCATTTTCAACAAATGCCCTCGGGTAGGATTTCCCCGCTAAGGGAGTTTCCAATCAAAGTCTGATGATGACAGACTTCCCCTCTGAGTGGGGTTCCTGTAGGGAGCAGCCCAGGTAAAAGTAACAGCTTTGGAGATGGACTTTCTGAGAAGCCGGCCTTTGATACCTGCTAGGCTGCTGGATTGCAGGGCTTCTGTGGTTGAGAGGCTATTGGTTTTTAAGGCTACCAGAAGCTCAAGAGTGGAGCCATATTTAAATGTCCTCTGTTTTTAGAGAAACCTATCAGTTTCACTTAAATACACATTTCTCAGTGTGTTGCAAGCTTTTCAGAGTCTCTGAAGGTTCATTTTGACCATTTTCCCAGTATATTTTCTGCTTTTTTTTTTTGAGCTGTGAATTTGTAGAGAATATCGCTCCCCCATTCCAGAAGTCCCCTGTAAATGCCTAATTTAGCATTCATCATAATACCAATATTTTTTGTTTATATAAGATCTATTTTTTTCATTCCTTTACTAGGTATTTAAAACTGTGTATACAGCAATATGAAGAAGACATATCAAGATTATCACCTAGCAGAGCAGAAGAAATAAGATCTTATAAATTGATGGGTACTTCTTGTTACCAGATATGGTACAGATTCATAGATACCATTTAATCCATATATCATTGAAAGTGGGTAATAGTTCATCATTTGCAAAATAGGGAATTAAAGCTCATAGAGGGTTACATAAGGTGCTATAATATAGCACATTTAGAATTTGAACCACTGGTCCAATTCTAGGAATCATTTTTCCCATCCTATCAAGTTGTCTCATGATCTTCACATGACATTACATCCAAAGCATTCCATTATCTGGCTACAGATTTTGTTACTAGGCTGACAGGTATGTAAATCAACACCACTGAAATATTACATGATAGAGATTAAAAGAACTCTGAGTTAAACTCTACCTAGTAGATAATGTCACACACAAAAACTAATATATGAGCCTGACCTAACAGCAGCACCTTGCCCTAAACATCTATAGGAATAAAAAAAAAAAAAAAAAAAAAATGGATGTCACAAGAAATAATCACTTCAACTGATTTAGCGGATTCTTTGGGGATTTACCAGCCAGGCATATTTCATTAGCTTTATCTTGGAGCATAGCAGTGATCTTATGATCTTCCATAATCATTATATTGAGGATTGCTGCCACCTCTCTTCTGTGGGATCTCCTTTCATGGACTCCCTACATTTTTCTTTCTTAGCTTCTTTTTTTTGTTTTTAAATTTATTGTATATTTGCCCTGTTTCCTTGATATTTGCTTTTATATTTATAACCCAATTGCCCTTTTAAAAATTTAATTTAATTTAATTTGTGTGTGTGTGTGTGTGTGTGTACCAAAATCCATTGGTGTGGTTTATGCACCACACCCAGTGCTCCATGCAATATGTGCCCTCCTTAATATCCACCACAAACTGAGGGTTTTGGGGGGGGAGGGGGAGGGGGGTTAGCAACCCAACCCCCCTCCCCCTCCCCCCCCAAAACCCTCAGTTTGTTTCTCAGAGTCCACAGTCTCTCATGGTTTGTCTCCCCCTCTAATTTCTCCCAAGTTATTTCTACTCTTCTTCACCCAATGTCCTCTGTGTTATTCCTTATACTCCACAAGTAAGTGAAACCATATGATAATTGACTCTCTCTGCTTGACTTATTTCACTCTTAGCTTATTTCTTTACTTTACTGGAACATATACTTTAGTAATTTCTTGAGAAATGGTGCATAAAGATAAGAAGCTTTTGACAGTTTGCTTGTTCACATTTTTTTAAAATATCCTCTCACTTAGTTAACATCTACATTTGGTACAAAGTTTTAGCTGGAATTTTTCCCCCAAATTTTAAAGACATTTCTTTATTATTTTTTTATTTTCTTGTATTTCTCTTAAAAAGTACAAAGGCATTCTGATTCTTGGTCCTCTGTAAAGATAAAAAGGATATTCTTTTTTGCCAATATTAAAAAATAAATAAACACAATACCTCATTGTTTAGGATAGTGTAAAGTCATTTGTGGTTTCAATATACATTTTCTTGATTACTTGTGCACAATTTTCATCTTTGTTTTTCTACTCATTTTCTCATAGACATTTATCTTACTTGAATAAGATAGAAAAAAGAAACCAAAACTATTCAAAAATGAAGTCCATGATCCATAAGCCAATGAATGAATCCTATGCACATTAAAATCATCTTTAAAAAAGAAATTCATACCTGATTTTAACCTAGATAATAGGGCATGCAACAAAGCAACAATATTTATAAAAGCTCCTCAGATAATTCAGATGTGCAGCAATGCTGGAAGCCACTGGCCTAAGGAATCCCAGACTGGGAAACATCTCTTCCCATTATATCATAGAGCTAAAAATGAACTGAGATTTTCTTATGGTGAAGAAATAGAGAGGAGTCAGAACTTAGAGCTGGGCCTTGAAAATGAAAGGCATTTAATTTTGATTAGGTAGTGTAATTTTGAGTAAAAGTTCGATCAACAGTGCTAATAAAACAAGTAGAGCTGGTTTCTAGGGAGAAGATGGCAGAGAAGTAGCAGGCTGAGACTACATCAGGTAGCAGGAGACCAGCTAGATAGCTTATCAAACCATTGCAAATGCCTAGAAAATCAATGGGAGATTGAATAGAAGAACAGCAATTCTAGAAACAGAAAATCGACCACTTTCTGAAAGGTAGGACCAGTGGAGAAGTGAATCCAAAGCGACAGGAAGATAAATCGCAGGGGGAGGGGCCGGCTCCCAGCAAAAGGTGGAGCAACAGAGCACTAAATCAGGACTTTTAAAAGTCTGTTCTGCTGAGGGACATTGCTCCAGAGGCTAAACCGGGGCGAAGCCCACGCAGGGCCAGCATGGCCCTAAGTCCCATAAGGTCACAAAAGTATCGGGGGTGTCTGAGTGTCACAGAGCTCACAGGTATTAGACCGGGGAAGCCAGCTACAGAGACAGAGCAGAGAAGTTAGCTCTCAGCTCAGGGTTACCTCGAACTGGTCGCAGGCTGGGTGAGTTCCGAGCACGGCCAGAGACCATGGAGACGGGAGTAATTAGATGCTGTTCTCTAAGGGTGCACTGAGGAGTGGGGCCCCAGGGTCTCAGCTCCTCCGCGCCAGAGATTGGGAGGCTGCCATTTTCATTCCCATCCTCCAGAACTCTACAGAAAGCTTTCAGGGGACAAAATCTCCCCAAAACAAATCTGAGCAGATTACTTAGCTCGGCCCCTGATAAGGGTGGTGCAATTCCACATCAGGCAAAGACAGTTGAGAATCACTACAACAGGCCCCTCCCCCAGAAGATCAACAAGAAATCCAGCCAAGACAAAGTTCACCTACCAAGGAGAGCAGCAGAATTCCAGTGGAGGAGAAAGCAAAGCATGAAACTCATGGCTTTCTCCCCATGATTCTTTAGTCTTGCCGTTAATTTAATTTTTTTTTAATTTTATTTTTTTTCTACTGCTAAATTTTTTAAACTTTTACCCTTTTCTCTTTTAACGTTTTCTTACTAGTTTACTATATATATAAATAATTTATTTGTTTTCTTTTTTAAATTTTTTTTTCTGAACTTCTTTTTATCCCTTTTCTCCCTCCCACAATTTGGGGTCTCTTTTGATTTGGTTAAAGAGCATTTTCTTGGGGTCTTTGCCACCCTTTCAGTATTTTATTTGCTCCTTCATATGCTCTTATCTGGACAAAATGACAAGGCAGAAAAATGCACCACAAAATAAAGAACAAGTCGCAGTACCAAAGGCTAGGGACCTAATCAATACAGAAATTGGTAATATGTCAGATCTAGAGTTCAGAATGATGATTCTCAATGTTCTTGCTGGGCTCGAAAAAGGCATGGAAAATATTAGAAAAACCCTCTATGGAGAGATAAAATCCCTTTCTGGAGAAATAAAGGAACTAAAATCTAACCAAGTTGAAATAAAAAAAGCTATTAATGAGGTGCAATAAAAAATGGAGGCTCTTACTGCTAGGATAAATGAGGCAGGAAAAGAATTAGTGATATAGAAGACCAAATGACAGAGAATAAATAAGCTGAGCAAAAGAGGGACAAACAGTTACTGAACCATGAGGGGAGAATTCGAGAGGTAAGTGACATTAAGATGTAACAACATTAGAGTAATTGGGATTCCAGAAGAAGAAGAAGAGAGAGGGAAGCAGAAGGTATATTGGAGAGAATTATTGTAAAGAATTTCCCTAATATGACAAAGGGAACAAGCATCAAAATCCAGGAGATGCAGAGGACTCCCCTCAAAATCAATGAGAATAGGTCCATACCCCGTCACCTAATAGTAAAATTTACAAGTCTTAGCGACAAAGAGAAATTCCTGAAAGAAGCCCGGGAAAAGAAGTATGTAACACACAATGGCAAAAATATTAGATTGGCAGCTGACTTATCCACAGAGACCTGGCAGGCCAGAAAGAACTGGCATGATATATTCAGAGCACTAAATGAGAAAAACATGCAGCCAAGAATACTATATCCAGCTAAGCTATCATTGAAAATAGAAGGAGAAATAAAAAGCTTCCAGGACAAACAAAAACTGAAAGAATTTGCAAACACCAAACCAACTCTACAGGAAATATTGAAAGGGGTCCTCTAAGCAAAGAGAGACCCTAAAAGTAGTAGATCAGAAAGGAACAGAGACCATATACAGTAACAGTCACCTTACAGGCAATACAATGGCACTAAATTCATATCTCTCAATAGTTACCCTGAATGTTAATGGGCTAAATGCCTCTGTCAAAAGACACAAGGTATCAGAATGGATAAAAAAACAAAACCCATCAATATGTGGCCTACAAGAAACTCATTTTAGAACCAAAGACACCTCCAGATTTAAAGTGAGGGGGTGGAAAACAATTTACCATGCTAATGGACATCAGAAGAAAGCTGGGGTGGCAATCCTTATATCAGATCAATTAGATTTTAAGCCAAAGACTATCATAAGAGATGAGGAAGGACACTATATCATACTCAAAGGGTCTGTCCAACAAGAAGATCTAACAAATTTAAATATCTATGCCCCTAACGTGGGAGCAGCCAACTATATAAACCAATTAAGAACAATATCAAAGAAACACATAAACAATAATACAATAATAGTAGGGGACTTTAACACTCCCCTCACTGAAATGGACAGATGATCCAAGCAAAAGATTAACAAGGAAATAAAAGCCTTAAATGACACACTGGACCAGATGGACATCACAGATATATTCAGAACATTTCATCCCAAAGCAACAGAATACACATTCTTCTCTAGTCCACATGGGACATTCTCCAGAATAGATGACATCCTGGGTCACAAATCAGGTCTCAACCAGTATTAAAAGATTGGGATCATTCCCTGCATATTTTCAGACCACAATGTTCTGAAGCTAGAACTCAATCACAAGAGGAAATTTGGAAAGAACACAAATACATGGAGACTAAACAGCATCATTCTAAAGAATGAATGGGTCAACCAGGAAATTAAAGAAGAATTGAAAAAATTCATAGAAAAAAATGATAATGAAAACACAAAGGTTCAAAATCTGTGGGACACAGCAAAGGCAGTCCTGAGAGGAAAATACATAGCGGTACAAGCCTTTTTCAAGAAACAAGAAAGGTCTCAAATACACAACCTAACCATACACCTAAAGGAGCTGGAGAAAGAACAAGAAAGAAACCCTAAACCCAGCAGGAGAAGGGAAATAATAAATTTCAGAGTAGAAATCAATGAAATAGAAACAAACAAACAAAAAAAAAAAAGTAAAAGAAAAAGAAAAAAAACCAATAGAACAAATCAACGAAACTAGGAGCTGGTTCTTTGAAAGAATGAATAAGATTGATAAACCCCTGGCCACACCTGTCAAAAAGAAATGAGAAAGGACCCAAAAAAATAAAATCATGAATGAAAGAGGAGAGAACACAAATAACACCAAAGAAATACAATTATAAGAACATACTATGAGGAACTCTACACAAAAAATTTGACAATCTGGAAGAAATGGATGCATTTCTAGAGACATATAAACTACTGCAACTGAAACAGGAAGAAATAGAAAACTGGAACTGGCCCATAACCAGTAAGGAGATTGAAACAGTCATCGAAAATCTCCAAACAAACAAAAGCCCAGGGCCAGACAGCTTCCCAGGGAAAGTCTACCAAACATTTAAAGAATAACTAATTCCTATTCTCCTGAAACTGTTCCAAAAAGTAGAAATGGAAGGAAAACTTCCAAACTCATTTTATAAGGCTAGCATCACCTTGATCCCAAAACCAGACAAGGATCCCATCAAAAAAGAGAGCTATAGACCAATATCCTTGATGAACACAGATGTGAAAATTCTCAACAAAATACCAGCCAATAGGATTCAACAGTACATTAAAAGAATTAATCACCACGACCAAGTGGGATTTATTCCAGGGCTGCAAGGTTGGTTCAACATCCTCAAATCAGTCAATGTAATACAACACATTAATAAAAGAAAGAACAAGAACCATATGATACTCTCAATAGATGCTGAAAAAGCATTTGACAAAGTACAGCATCCTTTCCTGATCAAAACTCTTCAAAGTGTAGGGATAGAGGGCACATACCTCAATATCATCAAAGCCATCTACGAAAAACCCACTGCAAATAACATTCTCAATGGAGAAAAACTGAAAGCTTTCCGCTAAAGTCAGGAACACGGCAGGGATGTCCATTATCACCACTGCTATTCAACATAGTACTAGAGGTCCTAGCCTCAGCAATCAGACAACAAAAGGAAATTAAAGGCATCCAAATTGGCAGAGAAGAAGTCAAACTATCACTCTTCACAGATGATATAATACTATATGTGGAAAACCCAAAAGACTCCACCCAAAACTGTTAGAACTTATACAGGAATTCAGTAAAGTGTCAGGATATAAAATCAATGCACAGAAATCAGTCACATTTCTCTATACCAACAACAAGACAGAAGAAAGAGAAATTAAGGAGTCGATCCCATTTACAATTGTACCCCAAACCATAAGATACCTAGGGATAAACCTCACCAAAAAGGCTAAGAATCTATACTCACAAAACTATAAAGTACTCATGAAAGAAATTGAGGAAGACACAAAGAAATGGAAAATGTTCCATGCTCCTGGATTGGAAGACTAAATATTGTGAAAATGTCTATGCTACCTAAAGCAATCTACGCATTTAATGCAAACCCTCTCAAAATCCAACCCATTTTTTTCAAAGAAATGGAACAAATAATCCTAAAATTTATATGGAACCAGAAAAGATCTCGAATAGCCAAAGGAATATTGAAAAAGAAAGCCAAAGTGGGTGGCATCACAATTCTGGACTTCAAGCTCTATTACAAAGCTGTCATCATCAAGACAGCATGGTACTGGCACAAAAACAGACACATAGATCAATGGAACAGAATAGAGAGCCCAGAAATAGACCCTCAACTCTATGGTCAACTAATCTTTGACAAAGCAGGAAAGAATGTCCAATGGAAAAATGACAGCCGCTTCAATAAGTGGTGTTGGGAAAATTGGAAAGCCACATGCAGAAAATGAAATTGGACCATTTCCTTACACCACACACGAAAATAGACTCAAAATGGATGAATGACCTCAATGTGAGAAAGGAATCCATCAAAATCCTTGAGGAGAACACAGGCAGCAACCTCTTCGACCTCAGCCGCAGCAACATCTTCCTAGGAACAATGCCAAAGGCAAGGGAAGCAAGGGCAAAAATGAACTATTGGGATTTCACCAAGATCAAAAGCTTTTGCACAGCAAAGGAAACTGTTAACAAAACCAAAAGACAACTGACAGAATGGGAGAAGATATTTGCAAATGACATATGAGATAAAGGGCTAGTGTCCAAAATCTATAAAGAACTTACCAAACTCAACACCCAAAGAACAAATAATCCAATCAAGAAATGCGCAGAGGACATGAACGAACGGACATTTCTGCAAAGAAGACATCCAGATGGCCAACAGACACATGAAAAAGTGCTCCACATCACTCGGCATCAGGGAAATACAAATCAAAATCACAATGAAATATCACCTCACACCAGTCAGAATGGCTAAAATTAACAAGTCAGGAAATGACAGATGCTGGCGAGGATGTAGAGAAAGGGGAACCCTCCTACACTGTTGTTGGGAATGCAAGCTGGTGCAACCACTCTGGAAAACAACATGGAGGTTCCTCAAAATGTTGAAAATAGAACTACCCTATGACCCAGCAATAGCACTATTGGGTATTTACCCTACAGATACAAACGTAGTGATCCAAAGGGGCATGTGCACCGGAATGTTTATAGCAGAAATGTCCACAATAGCCAAACTATGGAAAGAACCTAGATGTCCATCAACAGATGAATGGATAAAGAAGAAATGGTATATACATATATAATGGAATACTATGCAGCCATCAAAAGAAATGAAATCTTGCCATTTGTGATGACATGGATGGAACTAGAGGATATCACACCTAGTTAAATAAGTCAATCAGAGAAAGACAACTATCATATGATCTCCCTGATATGAGGAAGTGGAGATGCAACTAGGGAGGTTAGGGCTGTAGGAGAGGAATCAATGAAACAAGATGGGATTGGGAGGGAGACAAACCATAAGTGACTCTTAATCTGAGGGTTGTTGGGGCAGGGGGGTCCAGCTGGGGGGTTGGGGTCATGGACATTGGGGAGGGTATGTGCTATGGTGAGTGCTGTGAAGTGTGTAAACCTGGTGATTCACAGACCTGTACCCCTGGGGATAAAAATACATTTTATGTTTATAAAAAAATAAAGATTAAAAAAAACAAGTGGAGCCTGTGCAGTTAGGAAAAGCCCAAAATCTATTGACCATCAAGATGCATAGCACATAAAATTAAACAGATATAAAAAGGAAATTGTTTTAAATATGAAGGATAGATTTTTAAGAACAAAAAAGTTCTTGAAAGTCCTGAATCCCAGAGGTGTTATAATTATTTGATTACTAGTAGAAAATTTTTTTCAGTATTTCTTCTTTTAATTTTATTTTTCATTTTTTTAAAGATTTAATTTATTTATTTGACAGACAGAGATCACAAGAAGGCAGAGTGAGAGAAGGAAGCAAGCTCCCTGGTGAGCAGAGAGCCCCATGTCGACCTCGATCCCAGGAGCCGAAGATCATGACCTGAGCGGAAGGCACAGGCTTTAACCCACTGAGCCACCCAGGCGCCCCTCTTTTTTAAAAAAATAGATCTTTTTGTAATATTTACTTATTGGAGAGAGAGAGAGCAAGAGAGCACAAGCAAGGGGAGCTGCAGAGCGCGAGGGAGCCTGATGTGGGGCTCAATTCCAGGACCCTGGGATCCTAACCTGAGCCAAAGGCAGCTGTTTAACTGACTGAGCCACCCAGGCATCTTTTTTAAAAAAAGATTTCTTTGTTATTTCTAAATATTTACAAATGTTTAAATTTGTGAGACAATAAGTGTCTTATGTGTCATTATGCAAGAAAGGAGAAAGCATGAATCTTTTACCTCATGATTATGTTACCCCAAGAGAAGTATAAAGTCATAATTAACTGTTAGATTTCTTTTGGCTTAATATAAATCTAAGGTATTGAACTCTAAAATATGTACACAGAGTATCTGGGAATCTGGAAAAGCTAAAACAAATCATTCATATTTTCTAGGTTATTCTCTGTTTCCTAGAGAACATGAAAACTGCTTTTTCTTTTGCTGCTCACAGTAATATGAATCTAGGGAATATTGTTTAGCTTGAGATAAACTCTCTGCTCCATTGACTCACAGCCTTTGGAAGAGGGAAACACAAGAGCACTAGTATCGGGTTAATTCATCTTCCAATAAAATGTTGATGGAAGTGTATTCATATTGTGGGGACATGGTCCCGTGTTCAGCTGCCACTATGAGACTGCCTTCTCCATCTGACTTTGAATTCTTTGGCTGAAACTGGAATAAATACAACAGTGAGGGGAGTGGGTAGTGATTTTTCTTATTTTAATTTAGCAAGAGTCAGGGCCTTTATTTTTGGGACTTTAATTTCTCTGTGGACATTGCCTAAAAAGGGAAGCATTTTTTTACTATCTCTTTTGAGCTCATCCTTTAAATTTAAGTATTACATAATTAATTATATATAATTATATTTTTATATTTAATTTATATTATATATTATATTAATTTTATATAAACTTATATATAATTTTAGAAAATGGTGGTGAAAAATAGAATGAAGGTAAAAATTCAGCATAGGCTTTAGGATGTATTAGAGATATCTGTTCGAATGCATTTCAGTGTCCTCTGGGCTTCATGGCACTTCTTAATGATTCCAGGAAGGTTCTGAAAGCAGAAGTACTGAGTCCTATGCTAGGAGGAGGACTCCTCTGAAGTATTTGTCTCTCCCTAAAATGTGGCACTGGCATCCCAAGTTGACCAGAGGCTTGCATAGTAAAAGTCATAAGGAAAATAACATGTTTCCAGAGAAGAGTAATTGTCAAGGGAGTAACTAATTGAGGCTTTGACTTATAGTTGGGAACATGGTACTTTATATTCTATAAAACAGACTTCAACCCTTGCCTCTTCAACATGCCTGCAATCACATGCAGAAAGCTCTTCCTAAAGGCAGAAAGCCAGACTGGTTTCAAAGTCTAAATTTCATGTGGTAATAAAGTAAATCACAGTGTTCTGAGATATGTTATTATTTATTCTAGTGGTTATAACATGTGCTCTTTGCCTGATAATGAAACATGCAAGAGTTCTATGTAGTTCCCATTTGACTACTTAGGTATGTGTTCTTTTCTTCAGCAGAAAGAAAGTGAATGAATTCAGGACACTAAACCTTAATTCCAAATTTCAAAACTAGAGCAGACACTGACTTGAAATATGTGTGTATGTGTGTGTTATATATAGGTATATTATATATATATATATATATATATATATATATATATATATAGTGCGTGTGTGTGTTATATATAATTTTAAGAAAATTAATCAAAATAAATTAAATAGATTAAATTAAATTAATTTTATCTTTAGAAAGTTTAAAAACATACTAAAAGTATAAAGCAACTTGAAAATAAAAAGCATTGTTTTTAAAGTAGTCTTGGATTAGATCATGGAATCTCTTTGATGTGATACAAAGTATTTGGAATTTACTTTATGAAGCTGAGGGAACCATTACAGATTTCTGATCATGGTTGTGTAACAAACAAACACAACATGGTGAGTTGTGGAATGGATGGGCAAAAGCTTAGAGAGAGAGAAAACAAGAATTTATTGTTACAGTCCAGAGGGGAGATAGAATGGCCCTGACTAAGGCAGAGACAGTGGAGATGGATATAAAGAATGAAGTGGACACAGGACCATAAAGTTTATAAAGCACTGTCTATACTCTAAGCTTCTGGTCTGGCAGATCAGAGCAGCAATCTTAATCTTTCTATCTTAACTATTGATATGTATATTCAAAAACTTTGTAGAGAATGAAGCTCAGAGAAGATTGCAGATATTCTATTGCCATTACAGAGGGCACCTGTTTAGCCCTCCTTGGCCAATCTGCTACTTCTCTGTGCCAGGGCAAAAGCTGTTAAATCCATCCAATACACTGCTATGTTTAGCAATGGAGAAAATAATTGCTATAGCATCCATATGGCAAATTGTGCCTTTAAATTGTTCATTACATTAGCCATCGTTGGTCCTGAAAAGCTAACAACAGTACTTGCAGATGTTTTCAGCAGCATGTTTTTTTTCTTTTAGATGTCCTTTAAAGAAACACAACATGCCTTTTAAATTCAGAGATGCATAAAGGCAAAATAGCAAAGTGCATTGCAAAGACTTGGCAATTATATTATTTCACTTCATACTAGGAAAAAATTATTCACAAGGCAAAGCTCAAGCAAACAAAGAAACAAGCAAAAAACAGCTCAAGTGTTCGTGAAAATGATTCTAAGAAATGTTTAACATAATGTTGTATTAAAACCTCACCTTTTTAAAAGACACAGAATGCAATTGAAAGACTAAATCTCAAATAATGTTGTATTTACATTTATATACATGTACATCTCTATGTACATGTCACATATATATGTAGTTATGTTACAAGGAGAGATATTAATTGTATTTACTTACTTATTTTTACATTAAAGATTTTATTTATTTATTTGTTTGAGAGAGAAGGAGAGTGGGCAGGGGCAAACGGAGAATGGGAAAGATAATTGCAGCCTCCCTGTTGAGCATGGGGCCCTGTGCAGGGCTCCATCTCAGGACCCCGATATCAGGACCTGAGCCAAAATCAAGAGCTGGCTGCTTGACAGAATGAAACACCCAGGTGCTCCTTATTTTATTTTTTAATTGAGAAAAATAAACTTGATGACTTTATATCCACATTTTAAATTACTTATTCATATTTGAAGAGAGTTTGAAAACTATGACATAAAAATAGGATTTAGTTTCTTCCTTCTATTCTCTTTCCTTCAGGAAAGAAAACGCAGTCTTAAAGCCATTCAGTCAGGCAACAAAAGGTGGATGTCCATGTTGAGATGACTATGGGGAATGTGGTAAACTAGACAGGATGAGAAGGACATCCGAGGGGAAGGGATATATAGACACACACAGAATGCTGGAGCCAAAGTGAGTGAGGAGGATATTCCTCAAGTGGGGCAGCTGATGTGGAGTATTAGAGATGGGTTAAAAGAGTGTCCACATGGGGGCATCCTGGAATGGTCAGTCAGAGTCTGATCATGACCCTAGGGCATTTGTGTGGGAGAGGATGTGGCAGCAGGCAAGGGAGATTTATTACATGTTGATCAAATACATCATTATTTTAAGGATAAAGGGAGCCAGGTTTCTTATTGTCAGATAAGGAAGTTAAAATATGGTAACTCAGCAGCTAGAATAAACTTATGGTATCAGAAATAACAGTGTGAACCATGATTTTTAGTAGACAAGTAAAGATAGTGATGTAGATTAATATATATATATATATATATATATGAATATACACAAGTGTGTATGTATATATGTATATGTATTTATACAAATACATGAATGTGTATAGATATATCCTGGAATACACCAACTTAATCAATAATCAAAGTGAACATTAACAGTGATGGCAAAGATTAATGTGGTCCACCATCTGATTAAATGCAAAATCAGAACAAAGCATCACTTCTGTGATATTTCTATTAGGATGCATTATTTAAATTGAATCATGAAGAAAATTACTAATGCAAACTGAAACATGTTCTGTTAAGTAAAGGAATAATAATATAATTTTTAAAGTCATGAGCATGACAGTCATAGAAAGCATGAGGTTTTCGTTCAGACTGAAGGAATCAAGGAGAAATGACAAATAAAATACAAGACGCGATTTTAAAATGGATCCTTCTGCTACGAAGCTGTTATTCAGATTATGGATAAAATTTGAATGGGTGTCCACCATTTATAATGTAACAATATATTCATGTTAATTTTCTTGTTTCAATGGTTAAGTTGTGCTTGTCTAAGAGAATATTATTTGTCTAATAGACTCAAGTATTGGGGCATCAGGTCAACAACTTTCAAGTGGCTCAGGAAAAAAAAATGTTTTGTGTTGTAGTTGCAAATCTTCTGTTAATCTGAGGTTGTTTTAAAATAAAAAAGGGAAATTACCACAGAAAAATACATTAAAAACTAAAATCAAAGAAAACATAAAATGTAGGGGCCACCAATCTAAATTAGTGAGCATTTCAGGTGAACATTTATAGTTTTAGAAAGACTTATTGAAGACATTCTTCCTATTAAAATGACCTGTATTATGTAAAAATGCAAGTAGAAAATCACCTTTTTCAAAAAATAATTGTGCACTTTATTTAAGAACAATAATGTCTGCCTGAGTATAAATAGTTAAAATGGAGAAAATGAGTTGCTTATACTTTTCCCTGAAAAAAGAAACCAGGTAGGAAATAAGTATTAGGTACACATGCCATTCTGGGGTTAGAATGTGCTATAGAAGAATAGAATATTTGAAAACTGGATTTGTGATGTGGGAGAAAGGGACTAATACAGACAAATATTACAGATAAAAAGACAGCAACTACAAAGACATTGTGAAGACAGCCAGTGCTATTTCTAGATAAAGAAAGTAACCATTAGAGATAGAATGAAAACAAAAGTAACAAAAATGCAATAAAAGTTTGGAAAGAACATGTATTCGTGGGATTGCTAAGAGAATACTTTCTGCCTGGATCCAAATTATACTTAAGGGTTATCAAACAATAAGATCAAAAGAAAGAAGTAACATCCAGAAACAGTTGGTAAAATGGCCTAGTAAAGTAATATTTTATTGTCTATGGATGTACATTTATTTGCTCTCTGATTTCTTTTCATCTGTTAAACTGGCTTCTAGTTTCAAATGACTCCTAGGGGCTTCTATTTCAAGATAGAAAGATGAACATAGTTTCCTTTCTCTCTGAGAGCATCAAATGATGTTAGCAAATAAAAATGAAACTAAACACATCACACCAAAGAGAATGGAAGGAAAGTCATAATTAGTTCAATGACATAGAATATAGAAGGCAGAAAAAAATGGTTGATCGATGGAACAGGCTAAGCTTAAATAAAATAAATGCAGGTTAGGACTGCCTGGAGAAGAGAGCTAATGAGCTAAGAACAACGCAGGGAGGCACAAAGCTTAGGGTCATCCTCTGCAGGAAAAGAGATAGGAAGTTAAAAGGGGTCTGCAGGGAGAGGCCATGGGTACTAGTCTCAGAAGTTCCCTGCTTCCCGCCCATATTCCCACAGAGTAGGAATGGCTTGGGGTGTAACCCTCAGGAATTTTTCTTTTAGATACTTTATCTATCTATCTATCTATCTATCTATCTATGTATTTTTATTAACATATAATGTATTATTTGTTTCAGGGGTACACGTCTGTGAATCATGAGTCTTACACAATTCACAGGGCTCACCATAGCACATACCTTCCCCAATGTCCATCACCCAGTCACCTTACCCCTCTCACACCCCTCCTCTCCAGCAACACTCAGCTTGTTTCCTGAGATTAAGTCTCTTGTGATCTCTCTCCCTCTTTGGTTTCATCTTGTTTCATTTTTCTGTCTTTCCCCCTATGATGCTCTGTCTTGTTTCTCAAATTCCTCATTGCACTGGGGTCATGTGATATTTGTCTCTCTGATTAACTTATTTTGCTTAGGATAATACCCTCCAGTTCCATCCACATCACTGCAAGTGACACGATTCTGTTTGTTTGGTTTTTTTAATTAGCTCTCAGAAGTTTTTGAAGGTATAAAATAACTTTATTTATTTATTTATATACTTTTTGCAAAGATAGGTTTATTAAAGTGATTAGAGATAATATGGTTCTGTGAATCAATGCTGACTTTCAAATGAGTTATTTTTCTAGCTTTACTGAGATATCATTGACATACAACATATCATTGTTTAAGTTTATGGTGCACACTGTGTTAATTTGATACATATAGATACTGCAGTAGGAAAATCACCTTAGCATTTAGCTTACATTTCCATCATGTCACATAATTACTGTTTCTTTTCTGTGGTGAGAACATAGGTGATCTACCCACTCAGCAGATTTTAAATAGCAGTTTGGTAATTTTTAATAATACAGTATTAACTGTAAACACAATGCCCTGTATTAAATTCCCAGAATCTACTCAACTTCAAGCTCTTTGCAAAAAGTTAAAAAAATATATATGATTGGAGGAAACAGAGTTCTTGACAGTACCTTAAAACTAAAGCCATCTACAGTTTGGCATCTGAAGAATACCGACCAAAGCCTAGACAACACTCAGCATTCATCTACAGCAAAGTTCTGTTCAGGGCAGGAATGTCTCAGATTTCCCTTTCCAGTGAGATAAATAGCAGCAAACCACCTCCTTACACAAATACTCACACACACACACACACACACACACACACACACACACACAACCAGACAAAGCCTATATCAGTGCCCAGATCGACTCAGTCTTTCCAAAACTACAGAGTATTTCCATCACATATAAGAAAATTAGCAACTTAAAGAGAGTAAAGATGATGAATAAACATAATTGTTCCTGCAGGAAGAAAAGAGAAATCATGGGGGAGAAAAGGAAAACAGAAGAGGTAGAATAAGAGAATTGAGGCATTAAATTAGAAGTCTAGTTAGTGCAAAGGAGTCTTATACTACATCCTTTGCAAAAGGCCTAGGGACCATCAGACAGACTAGAACAGATTCTCACCAGAACTAACCAATTTTACTTTTGGAGTTTGCCTCAAAGAAGCACAACTCTGCAGAAGGGCTGTTGAGACAAGGAAGTGCTGCTTTTCATCACTAATAGTTTTAGACAACTGAATTTCTACCAAGCTCAGGTGCCTGTTTTTTGCTGCTGTTGTAAACAAAACAAACAGCTAAACATATAAAATAGCACCTGCCTAACAACATGTAATACAGACTCCGTGATGTCACGTTCAAGGAAAATGGTCAGGATAAAGAGGACTGTGAAGATACCAAAACAAAATCAAACAAAACAAAATCTTCCTAAATATTCCAAATGACACCAGGTAAAATATCAAAGAGTCATTTACAGAACAAATCTGAACAATCCTCCCTAAATATAGAGAAAAAGGACAAAAGGGTAAAGGGTATGAGTGGGAGTGTATCAGACACAGGTGATGAAAGATCAGAATTTTTTTTTTTTTTTTTTTAGGGAAAGAGCTGTTTTGGGGAATAACACAAAGCAATGCTACCATAAACCATACTTTTTCTTAAAAAAAGGAAAAACATGCATAGTTAGAAAAAATCTAGGCTACATATAAGGGAGAAAAAATCACAGTAAAATTTTGATTTTTGTTATAATGCTAAATGTCAGTAGACAATGGAGCATCTACAAACTTTTCAGCTAGAATTCTGTTGTTCCCTCATTGTATACATTTATTTTCATGTCAAATGGATAAACAAGAGATTAATGTGTAATACTATTCCGTGATAAAAAGAAATAAGCTATCCAACCACAAAAGGACATGGAGGATTCTTAAAAGCATATTGCAAATCTTAAAAGTCTTCACACTGTAGGATTCTACCTGTGTGACATTCTAGAAAAGACAAAACTCGCACAGTAAAAGATAAGTGGTTGGTAGAGATTTGGGTGGAGAGGGAGAGTGACATTCGTAGCTGCAGTACAGGGGAATTTTTAGGGCAGTGAAACTTCTGTATGATACAGTAATGATACTTATATATGGGTAATTCACTTGTCAAAACCCATAAAATGTACAATGCAAAGAGTGAACCTTAAGGTAAACAATGGACTTAAGCTCATAATAATAACACCATCATTATTAACTGTTGACGAAGAGACATTTGATAGTTAATCAATATTAATTCATCAATTCTTTTTTTAAATATTGGTATTGAGAACCACCAGAATTCATTTATTTATTTTTTAAGATTTTATTTATTCATTTGAGAGAGAAAGAGAGAGGCAGAGCACAAGCAGAGGGAGAGGCAGAGGGAGAAGCAGGCTCCCCATTGGACTGGAAGCCCAATGTGGGACTCAATCCCAAGACCGTGGGATCATGACCTGAGCTGAAGGCAAACACTTAACCCACTTAGCCACCCAAGTGCCCTAATTCATCAATTCTAACTAATATACTGCAATAATGTAAGATGTAAACAATAGAAAAAAACTGTGGCGGATTCGAGGGGAGATATGGGAACTCTTGGTAATTTCCAGTCAATTTTTCTGTAAACCTAAATCATTCTTTAGAAAGTCTAGAAATTAGAAACAAACAAACAAATAAATAAATAAATGAATAAATAAATAGCCAGGGCTCAGAAAATGTGTCTATCAACTCACTCTTGTTCTGAAAATGAGAAAGTGTTTTCTTTCTTTCTTTTTTTGTTTTAAGATTTTATTTATTTATTTGACAGAGAGAGAGATCACAAGTAGGCAGAGAGGCAGGCAGAGAAGAGGGGGAAGCAGGCTCCCTGCTGAGCAGAGAGCCTGATGTGGGGCTTGATCCCAGGACCCTGAGATCATGACCTGAGCCGAAGGCAGCGGCTTAACCCACTGAGCCACCCAGGCGCCCTGAGAAAGTGTTTTCTTCTATCTCTGTGTGTGTAGAGAGATAGAAATAAAACTTGACAAAAAAAGACAGTGAACTTGAAAACTAAATGAACAGCCAGATGTAAATATAAATTCAAGAAACTGCTGGTTACAGGATTTGGGTTCTTCCCTTCAATCATCTGGAACTCCAAGTGCATAACATGGTTGGGTTGTGTGTTGAGCACTGCCTCTCCAGACTGTGTGTTCAGGCTGTTGTGTGGTGCTTTCTGTCAGGTTGCCCTTCCATTTCTGCTTTCTGCTAGATAGGAAGAGTTTGGAAGAGAAAGGATTTCAAACTGCAGGGAAGAAATAGTGTTGCCTGCCTATTATTTTTGTCTTTCAAAGTGAAGATAATGGTTCCTATATATACCATTTCTGCTAAGACCAAATTTTATGCAATAATGATTTGTGCAAAACTCTATCCTCTGTTGAAGGATTAACAAGTTTAGTGACAGGTGGAGATTTACTTGCTAACTCTTTTAGTAGACTCTCAGATTGTTTGTTTGTTTGTTTGTTTGTTTATTGAGGGGGGTGGGAACAGGGAGAAGGAGAGAGAACCTTAAGCAGACTTCATTCTCAGTGAGGAGCCCAATGGAGGGCTCAATGCCATGACCCTGAGATGATAACCTGAGAGGAAATCAAGACTAGGACCCTTAATCCACTGAGCCACCCAGGCGCCCTCTCAGATAATTTCTAAACCCAGTTGTTGTTATTAAGTGTATTCTTTTTTTTTTTTTTTAGATTTTATTTATTTATTTGTCAGAGAGAGAGAGAGAGTGAGCACAGGCAGACAGAGTGGCAGAGGGAGAAGCAGGCTCCCTGCGGAGCAAGGAGCCCGATGCGGGACTCGATCCCAGGACGCTGGGATCATGACCTGAGTCAAAGGCATCCGCTTAACCAACTAAGCCACTCAGGCATCCCATTATTAAGTGTATTCTTTATATTAGTTCAAGAAATCATTATAGATAACAGAACTAAGATATAACAGAGATTTGGAGTTGTTCTCATACTCAAATTATCCTCAAGACACAGAGGTTCTTTTGGGGAAAATTGATTATCATAAAAGTTTAAGATAAGTTGCAAGCGTTCTGGAGGGAAAGAGAACAGTTGATTAATTAGTTAAGAAGAAATAAAATGTTGGTGAGGATGGATATTTAAATGTTTTAATTTCTTTCAATATTTATTTTTATAAGTAGCTAATAGTTATATTTAATTTAATTACTAAGATAATTTTTGATGAAGAGACTGTCCTATCTGGGCTTGGTACCAATTTAAAGTGTTTTAAGAGAATCACTTATTTCTACTTTTGTGTGGTATATTTTAATAACCTATTTAGAACATTTAATCTTGAGTGCCTGGGTTGCCCAGTGGGTTAAACATCTGTTTCCAGCTCAGATCATGACCCCAAAGTCCTGGGATCGAGTTCTGCATTGGGCTTCCTGCTCAGCGGGGAGTCTGCTTCTCCCCCTGCCCTTCACCCCACTTGTGCTCTCTCTTTTTCTCAAATAAGTAAATAAAATCTTAAAAAAAAAAAAAACTTAAACAGGTCAGATTTTTTTTAAAAGAGTACGTTGTTTTAGAGAAATGTGACAAAAAATACAAACAAGTATCATAATTTATGTTACAGAAAAATGTCTACATCTAGATTTGTTAAGTTAGCAGTATATGAAAGAACAAAATCAAAATAACATTTTAACAAAGCCAATTGATATTTTTAATAGTTGTTCTCCACTATGCCCTGCAATATATTTTCCTTTTTGATGTATATATATATTTGTGAAAACAATCAGAAATTTAAAATCAGTATTACAGAAATAATTACATATAATGTATTTGAGCTGAAATAATTAATATTACTTGTAAATTTTGATATTTTGAAAGGTGAAAATACTATCACATTATTATTATAATTTGTACTTCACTGATTGCTAATGAGATTGAGTGTTCTTACTTATTCTCTGTAAATTGTCTGAGAAGGTCAATACTGAGATTTTATGTTTTTTCTCTTACAAAATTTGTAAATCCCTGAGAGTTTAAACATCCAAGAGGTTTTTCCCAATATTTTTATATTTTGAAAACACTTGCCTATTGCCTAAGAAATTATCCAGGTAAATTTTGTTTATTATTAGTTTTTATTAACATTTTAATCTGCGAAGATGTGAGGACTAAATCTAGTAAGCTATTGTAATATATTGTTACACCTGCTTTGGCCAATTCCCACTCCTATTCTTTTTTTTTTTTTTTAAGATTTTATTTATTTATTTGACAGAGAGACAGAGATCACAAGTAGGCAGAGAGGCAGGCAGAGAGAGAGGAGGAAGCAGGCTCCCCACTGAGCAGAGAGCCAGATGCAGGGCTCTATCCCAGGACCCTGAGATCATGGCCTGAGCAGAAGGCAGAGGCTTAACCCACTGAGCCATGCAGGTGTCCTCCCATTCCTAGTCTTTTAAAAAAATTACTTAATTTTGCTTATTAAAAAAAAAAAAACAACCTAGTAGAATATCACACATTACCAGAACACTTTCATCATACTTCTGCCCAATTAACTTTTTTTTTTTTAAGAGTCATGGTGGGTCCCTAGGTACCTGACAATAGAAAGGCTAATCTTCCTCTCTGTCCCATCATCTTCTGATATGTCTTAGATTTAGTTTGTTAATGCCTCTGTACCTCAAAAATACTTAAATTTATTTATATTTCAATATTAAGCAATGAAATGATCGTCAAAGGATTATGATGTTATTTTATTCAATAAAATGAAACTGTGTTGAATATGCTTAATTTGGGGAGGAAGTTGTGAGCTTCCCTGGAGACAACAACAGTTCACTCTTAGCAAGAGGTCATAAAAACAAGAGTGTTAGCTAAGAACTAATCCATTAAGGTATTGGTTTTTTAAAAATGACATTATATGTGGTAATCAAATGAGCATCCACTTGCTTTTCTCATATTCAGAGTATAAGATATATTGAAAAACCATAAAGGAGAGAGAAAATCCTCTCCCCTTTCTCTTTGTTCCTTTAAGGACACTGGGAGGTAAATATGGATTTTCCTATTCCCAATTAAAAAAAAAATCTACTAACTTCTAAACTGGCTTTGGTTAGCAGCTAGTTTTTCAAAATGTATGTTTATTTAAAGAAAATCTATACTTATTTTAATCAAGAACAGATATTTTCAGTTTTTTTCCGGGTCTCACACATAAATAGTAATATTAATCACAATTCAGATGGCTCAAAATTTCCTTTGTCCTTTAAATGATTGAAATGATAAAATAAAAGTAAACTTTCCAAGAGAGCAGCAAAGGCACTGGGACAGCTGTTGTGTGGTTAACAACTTATCTGTATTTTTATTAAGATATCCATTGAGTCTGTTTATGTGATTTTTTTAAAGTGCTCACAGATATTTAAAAATAGGATGCATTTTCCCCTTTAGTTTTCAGTGAAAACCAAGCAGTACTTCTGAATCATCAAATAGAATCATCATAATGAATCCACTAATGACTGACTATGTTTACTAATATGACAACTGAATATTTTTCAAGATCCTTTCAAAGTTAGTTTTAAACTAAAGTTAGGGATACTGCTCTTCCTCAATTTGTAGAAGATCTTCATAATGCTGAAATCTCATTTCATTTGTGTATGATAACCCTTAAGCTGTACTAATTTCTCACAGCTTACATTTAGTGTTTTCCTCTTGTGCAGTTAAAAATATTTATGGTCAGGGCACCTGGGTGGCTCAGTCGGTTAACCATCTGACTCTTGATTTCGGCTCAGGGTTATGACATGGAGCCCCACCTTGAGTGAGTCCTGCACTGAGTGTGGAGCCTGCTTAGGATTCTCTCTCTCCTCCTCTCCCTCTGCCCACCCCCCACTCATGCTCTCTCTCTTTTTCTAAAATAAATAAATTAATAAATCTTTAAAAATATATTTATAGCCAAAAAATATAAAAATAAAATAAAAATATGGTCAAAACTCTTAAAAAAATTAAGAAAAGCAATCTACATGTCAGAATCATTTTGAAATTAAGGCAATTTATAATTTTTTACTTATAAATTATCAACAAATTTTACTCTTAATTTTTTTCTCCTACTACCCATTCTTAGTATTTATCAATCCTCTCTAAATAATTCTTAAACTACTGCTAAGCAATTCTTTTTTCTTTTTTTCTCCCATAAGAACAAATTCAAGAAAAAAATAATTATTGTAGACTACATTGTATTTCCTTTCACCCTAAAGAGTGAAAATAGCTTAACTGAATCTCATGGAAGAGGTCAGCATTCTTATCATTTGGATTATTTTCTTTATTGAAATAGAATAATAATCAAGATATATTAAATAAATATTGGCATGGAAGTAGCTTTCTCATCTTTAACCTAGGACATATTGTGGGACATAAGCTACATATATCCTGTATAAATGTTCTGCTTATCACTACATTAAACAGTAGAATTAAAAAAAAAATCCTGAATTGACAATTATACTTTTTCCTATAAATTTAGGCAAAATATTTGGTAGATGGAATAATGTTTTAAGTGTTATCTGTAGCTTTTAGTTTTCAGACTCTTTTCCCTGTTCATAAATTCAGTAACTGATTCTCCACAATATAGAGAGTCTTGCTGTGGGGAATTAAAATATGGTTTATTGCCATCTCTAAAGACGCTTCCATTCCAGTGAGTAGAAATACATTTTAGGAATATATTATAGGAAAACATATTAATTGTCAAAAATATAAAAATAAAACATTTATATATTCATATATGTAGCGAATATATATTCATTTTAGGAAACTGTATAAATTTTTGTAAAGTGAGTCATCATGAAATAAGTATAACAAATAAAGACAAGGAAATAGTATTGGTCCAAAAAAGACAAATTCTAAGAGTTATTAACATGAGACTAGCTTTTTTTTTTCCTTTTAAGACATATCATTGAGTTGTACAGTACTTGAAAGATTACTGGAAATAAGCATTAGAATTTTCAGTGGAATCAATCTGAAAATTTATCTTGCTTAGGCATATTCAAAACACATTTCACACAAAATAATAAGTCGAACAATTACCTTTAAAGTTAGGTCTGATTCTTGCATCATATCCTGACGTCCTCCCCATTAATTTGTCCAGAAAGTCAGAAGGTGACATTGGAGCACTTCGAGACCGTGCGCTGTCTGTTTCCTTTGTTGCAACCAAGCTACAAAGGAGAGGAACATTCAGATTTTACAAAAAACAACAGCAGGAAGTCTTCCTAATAATTGTCACTACAAATAGAGAATAAAAATGGCAAGCAAATTACCTTTTAAAACAAAAAGGAAAACTTTCTATACTAAGCAGTGAATGTTATCTAATGACAGGTAGGTCTTTATAGATCTACAGTCAGTATTTATAAGGTTTTGTATGTATTCGGCAAAAGGTCAGAGGTCACACTATTTTGTGTTAAGTCTAGAAACAAAGCCATTTCCAAATTAGTAGGCTTTCAAATTTTGTATTTATCCAAACTTGACTTCTAATTGCAAATTTTAGTTAGAAGTGTTATTAGTGATTCAGGCATTAGAAAAGTGAAGTTCAGTTGTGAAATAACGCCTATTGGTTTTATCGAGGGAAAAGCATCACCTTTCAAGTTTTGTGAATTCTTTTCAGTGGTAATAAAACTTTTATCCTACAGATTAAACAGTAATGTTCTTTTTTTCAATTAGATGCTTCCTAGATTAGTAACATATCTCGTTAAATTCATTCTGCTTTCACCTTATGTCATTCATCTATAGTACCTTTTGTTCAGATCTAAAATTTTGTGCATTAAGATTGAGAAATTACCATCAATGTCGTTACTGCACCAGGCGATTATACAATGAGAATGTGTGTCCAGGAAAAGTAAGGAGTTACTGCACTTTTCTTTTTTTCATTCAAATGTTTTCTGTTTTATGCAGCGCTTATCCTAGAAACCCACAAATGTCACAACACCCCATCCAGCTCCTCCTTCACCTAGGCTGTCCACAGAATGCCAGGGCCTGCTTGCTAAGATCAAATAATTCTTTTCATCTATAGAGCTTTGCTCAGGCAAGTACAACAGACTTCCTGAGCACACATGCTGGAAACTGATATATTCAAGCTGATGTTATTTCCTGGAGATTGTCAGTCATCAGAAGCTCCCAGGTCTGTCACTCAACTCAGAGCATTGCCAGGCCCTGAATCTTTGTGGTCACAGTTTGATGTCAGCAGTATCAAATTCCTCCTGCCAGAATTTTTAATAAGTAGTGAAAATGGGTCTTAACAGCTCTCACTGTTGAATTATCTACCACACACAGAGGCACAATTTTAAAATCCAATATCAATCATAATGTGAGAGTGAAGTTTCTTAAAGTGGAGGATCTCAGCTAACACCATTCATTAACTGCTGTGCAGTTCCGAAGTCCTATCTAGTTCTGGACATTCTTAGTCACTTCTCAGGCCAGTGGCTCTCTCTCTGTCTTTCATGCTTTCTACCTGACTAGAAGTTTCTCCTCTCTCTATTCTTTTGGTTTTATATTACTTTGTGACATTTTCCCTCTTATTATTACTGGTCAGTTGAACTCCATGCCACCATGATCTCTGGAAAGTTTATTCTAATGTAATGATCATGATAATAATAACAATAACAATATCCGTAATAAACCACTATGTTCTCAATAACCCTAGAACTTTCTCTACCATCTGGTTTTACGTAAAATTCACCTGTCCTCTTAAGCAGCATTTGCTCATTTTCCATAGCCCAAGAACACAGGGCAGAAAGGACTGTCAAAACCCTCATAACTACAGATTGCTGCTTCTAAACTGTTCCCTGTGTTTCTTTTACAAAACCTTCCTTTCAGTTATCAGAAAATAAACTTCTACACGCTCCTAACCACAAATAAACCAACTTACCTGGATCTGACCCAGTAACACCCTGTCCTTCATCTCTTAAAAAACAATAGATTATTATGTATGCTAAACTGACAATCACTCACATTTTGCACTGCATGAGGGTGATTATTCCAGGTTATCCAAGTCTGCCCGACATGCATGTCTCCTTACGAGAGAGGGAGACGTCTATTTGATACAGACAGAGGGGGAAGGCACTGTGACCAGAGAGGCAGAAATTAGAGGGATGTGCTCAGCCAACAGACACCAGCAGTCAGGAGAGGCAGGAAAGGAAATTCTCCCCTAGAAGAAATTCTCCCCTAGAGGCTCTGGGGAGAGATTGTGTCTTACTCACACCTTGTCTGGGGCCCCGTGAACTGACGTCAGACTTCTGTCCTCTGGAACTGTGGCAGAATAAATCACTGCTGTTGATGGTAATTTGCTGTAGTAGTCACAGGAAACTAGCACTGGCCTTCCAGTGCATTTTTCATTGAGTGATTCCACTTTTCAACTCCAGAACTGCTCTTTTGTTCTATTTTATAATTTCTATCTCTTTATTTGTATTTTGTATTTGAGGAGATATTGCGACATTTAGTTTGTTTTGTGTTTTGTTTTGTTTTCAATGTATTTAAAATAATTGGTTTAGGAGCACCTAGGTGACTCACTCGGTTAAGCGTGTGCCTTCAGCTCAGGTCATGATCCCAGGCTCTTAGGATCAAGCCCCATGACGGGCTCTGTGGGAGGTCTGCTTGTCTTTCTCCCTCTTTCCCTTACCCCTGTTCATGCTCTCTCAAATAAATAAATAAATCTTTTAAAAAAATGAAATAAAATAACTAGATTAAAGTTTGGGGCACCTGGGTGACTCTGTGAGCAAAGAATTTGATTCTTGATTTTGGCTCAGGTCATGATCTCAGGATCATGGGATTGAGCCCTGTGTTCCGCTACATGCTCATCTTAGAATCTGCTTGTCTCTTTCCCTCTGCTCGTTCCTTAGCTCTCTTTCTATCTCTAAAATAAATGAATAAAATCTTAAAAAAATATAACTGGTTTAAGTCTTTGTCCAGTGATTCCACTATCTTTGCTTTCTCAGGGAGGTTTCTATTGATTGTCCTTTTTTCCCTGTGTATGAATCAGACCTTTTTTCCTTTGAATGTCCTATAATATTTTACTGGAAATGGGACATTTTATATAATACTGTCAATTCTGTAAATAATATTCTCCCTCCTTCCTAAGGTTTGTTGTTTCTTTAACTGGCTTTTCTGAGCTAATTCTGTAAAGTCTACATTCTTTATTGTGTATGACCATGGAACTATCTGTCTGGGTGACTTAGAAATCACCTAATAATTGGACAGGGATTTTCTTAAATTTCTAAAACCAATAAGTCTCCCAGAATTTTCTAGAGGCTCTGTGTTAATGAGGTCACACCTTCAATACTGAGTCAGACAATTGATAACTCTGCCTTTGCCTTTTGATTGATAACTTGCCATTTGCACAGGGCTTCAAGGCCGGCCAGTGTTCAGAGCTTAAGATCCTTTCAGGTCTTTCCTGCGCATGCACACAACTCTGTTAGTTTGGTAGGGCTGTCTTAACAGTATCATGGATTAAATGGCTTAAACAACAGAAATTAATTTTCTCACAATTCTAGAGGTCCAAGATCAAGTTGTTGGCACAGCTTATCTCCTCTAATGGCCTCCCCTATGGCTTGCCGATGGTCATTTCCTCTCTGTTTCTTTCTCTCCACCTGTCTGTGTCCTGATCTCCTCTTCCAGTCATAGGTTAGAACCAGCCCATATGACCTCATTTTATATTAATTATCTCCAAAGAAAGTCACTTTCTTAGGTATTGGGAGTTAGGATTTCAACATATGAATTTTGAAAGGATGCAACTAGGCCTATAATTCTGGGCATGCTTATAGCCCCATACATATGTGCACTCTTCTAGATACCCAGAAATATGTGCACTTTTCCAAACCTCTATGGGCATACCCGTTCCATTGATTTTCCTTTAAAGCTTTTTAATTAGTCTGCTCCTTGCCCCCACTGTTACTCACTGCATCAGGCACCCAGGAAGTTAAAACATTGTTTCTAAGTGTTTTTGACAAACATTGCCAGGAAAAAGACTTTTCATACTGAGTAAGCTCCAAGTTAGGTCTGAAGCAGTCTTGCAAGTGGAACCTTCCAGAAAACCTCCAGACAGGTCAAATAATGACCTCCAACAATGAGGCTTCAAAGGAATTCAAACTCCTTTCCGCCCACTCCAATAACTTCCAGGTTATTGATTTTTCCTGTAACTGGAAGCCATTGGTTTATGACGCTACCATGCCACCAAGGAAGGAGGACAAGAATAGGACAGTTACAGCCACAAATTCCATTGTTCTTAATGTCTTAATGTCTTTCTTGATTTAATGACTTCATGTATTACTGCAAATCTCTGATTTTTGCCAGAGTTCTGAAAAAGTTGGTTGTCACATTTTTTGGATAGTTTTCTCACTGTTTTTGTGGAGGAGAGGATTTACAGAGGTTTGTAAAACTGAGAGAATTTCACTAACTATAAAATTATAGTGCATTTTTATTATATAAAAATATCCTTTCTAATGTCAAAAGGCAGTTAAAAATCTGTTAAATGTTGAAACAATGAATTTGAGTTCTCACAATTTATTAGGTACAAAGTACCGTACTAAGAAGCTGAAGTATGTAGAACACAAATTTGGATCTTTAAAGTATTCACAGTTCAGTAGATTACTCTGTCTCCGTCCTTTTGAAGTCTACAGAGAATCCCTGGGAAGTATCTGTGAGCAGGAACTGTAAAGTGAGGCTACAGTGAAGAGCATGATTGGCTGGCTGGCTCCCTTCTTTGTACCACTTTAAGCAAAATCTTCATGTTTCGTAACAGAGATTCACAACCAAGCTTTGCAGAATGATGCCTATAAAAAATGAGAAAATTTGAGCCAAGAAATATTCTAATTTTCTTTACTAGTTATGTTCCTTTCCATGACACAGAATCATCCAACCACTTAGAGGCGGTTGATTTTATTTCTAAAGATTCACAATGTTGAATCAGAAGGAATTATTGCCAACAAAACGACACGGAGTAATTGGCTAAAAAAAATATCTACATCATTTATCCCTTCCTTTTCTGAAAATGTTAAAGGCGATACATAAGGGAAGACTTCCTATCACCTACGATTCCTGCTCTGGCATATTTTTAAAAAGGATTTATTCATTTATTTATTGAGAGAGACAGCATAGCGGGGAGAAGAGAAGAGGAAGAGGGAGACAGAGAATCTTCAAACAGCCTCCCCACTGAGCGTGGTATGCAAGGTGGGGCTCCACCCCAAGACCCTGAGATCATGACATGGGCAGAAATCAAGAGTCAGCCTCTTAACCAGCTGAGCCATCCAGGCACACCTCTGCTCTGGCATATTAATCCTAGAACTTTCTTCCTAATACAATAATATCTGAGGCTTGCACAATGTGAACATTAGTAGGTTATCTTATGAGACGTATTGAAGAGAGTCACTGAAGAGAGCTTTTGGTAATAAAGCATATAAAGCTTTCTAATCTGGAATCTTTCTCTCATTTTTAAATATTCAACATCATCATCTGTACCAACATATTGAGGATCAATAAAACTATCATGTTTATAGCAAGTTACTAAGGTCCTTAGCAAATTACTCATGATCACTATTTTTGAAACAAATAGCTTTGAATTTTTTAGAAGTTTTTATTTATGAATATCTCAAATCTGTTAATTCGTCTGCCTCCCATACTTGGCTCTTCTTTTCTTTACTGCATCAAGTACTTTATTTATTAGTTATACTCTTTACTATTTACCCTTACCTATTCCTAACTACTCTTAACTATTTAGAATTAACTCTTCTTGGAAACTGTGTGCGGACTCATATGCATTCTCATTAACGGACATTTGTCTCTGTTAAGTAATTTAAATATTCTTATTTGTAGAAAGACATACTACTTGAAAGTTCAGAGACTTCAATTTCTGAAGAAATTCTGGCAGAAACATTTTTCTTTCTTTTTTTTTCTTAAGAATTAAAATAAACATCACAATGTGGGGCTCTTGGGAGGCTCAGTGAGTTAAGCATCAACTCTTGGTTTTGGTTTAAGTTATGCTCTTGACTCCATTCTCAGCACAGAGTCTGCTTAGGATTCACTCTCTCCTCTCCCTCTGCCCCCTCCTCACCCTGCTCATACCCTCTCTCCTTCTCTCTCTAAAAATAAATCAAAATTCATCGAAAAGATTTCCTTTTCCTTCTTCTTTTCTCCCCTTTGTCTCTTTCTCACTGAGACAGGAAAATAAAATACATCCACTTTTAAAGGATAGAAATAACCACTAAATATGGGTGCTTCTAAGATAAATTTAGAATATTTTTCAATAGCTATTTACCTCTGCTAAATTCATCTTAAAATTGAGAGAATATATGAAAGATTTAGCTGGGTTTGAGACAAGTCTTGGCACATGGGACCACAAATCTCGATGCATCTATTTTCTTGAGTTGATTTGCACAGAAGGAAAGGTGACTTGTAGAGAATAAATCGGTGCCTAGATTCCTGAGGCAGAGAAGGTTTAGGGTATGATGGAGAAAAACAGTTTACTTTTTAGTTTATACCTCCACGACCAGTCTTATAGGACTATAATGCTTTGTGAAGAAAGTGTTCACAGTTATTATTTGGAACTTCATGAGTTTTAGAAATATAAGTAATTGATATTTGTTCAAAAGGCAAAACACAGAATTGAAGAGATGTGCATTCTTCCCATTTCTTTATGGCTTTGGTCTCATTAAGAGAACTAAAGAAAAACTGGGACATCTAGGAATATGTGAAGTTTTTGAGTATTTCACATGAAAGCATTATGCCTTGGAAAAGGAATCATTTTTTGCCATGAAGAGACATGCAGTGAAACGGGCTTTAAGTTGATAGTTTGATGACACTAATTATTGAAAAAGAGAGACCATAGTAGAGGAATATAAAAGAACTATTCTAGAATACCTCTGGAGACTCAGAAAAATAACTAAAAGTTAACAAGGCACTAGGATCTTGATTCTTGCTACTGTGAGCAATACGACAGTCAAATATCATTATCTTTTTAAAGTGATTTCATTTCTGAACTCATATCTGCAGTTTGATGGAGCCTAGACTACTTTAATTTATAATAAATATATATCATATAATAAATATGATAAATATGATAGCTGCTTCCTGATCTCTTAATGATGTTGGTAGTTAGGTATTATAACCTATGTATTGCAGGTGGAGAAATTAACATATGGAGAGGTTTATTGCTAAGCCACTTAACATCAAATGTATAAACCAGCATTTTATTTATTTATTTTTATCTTTTTTAAAGATTTTATTTATTATTTATTTGACAGACAGAGATACAAGTAGGCAGAGAGGCAGGCAGAGAGAGAGGGAGAAGCAGGGTCCCTCCTGAGCAGAGAGCCTGATATGGGACTGGATCCAAGGATCACGACCTGAGCCAAAGGCAGAGGCTTTAATCCACTGAGCCACCCAGGTGCCCCCTAAACCAGCATTTTAAACAAATGGAACTTTATACTGAAAACTTTATACTGAAAAAATACTAGACAAGTTTAAAACAAATCTGTGCATTGAAGAGCTAAAAACACAATGGAAAATAACATGGCTGTGACTGACGTAAGATAAGGAAATTCTTAGGAGGGAGACAAGTATTTAGAGCTGCATTTCTCTTGGGGATGGGGTGGGGTGGGGAATTAACTTGAGTCATAGCCGAGTGTTTTACAATTTGTGTACAAGTTTTGAAAGCTTTATGGACTTAGTGGGACAAAAACTGTATTCGAGGACTCATCCAAAGGGTGAACTCCTCCTACTAGTGGCTTTAAGATCTCAAAGACTTTTGTGTAAGAATGAACCAGAAATGTACAGGCCTGCAAGAGAATAGGCATAACTTAGAATCATCTCAATTTCTGAAACTGGAATAAAAGAATCACAGATTCCTGGCCACCCAGCTTTCTAATAAGAGCGCACCTAAATCAAACTCCTGTTCCCACACACACACTTGTTCTTTTTCATTCTTTTCAAACTTGGCTAGTGGAAACTCCATCTTTCCATTTCTTGGGATGAAAATCTTTTATAATCCTGACTCCTCTTTTTATTTCACATATCATGTCAATCTGCTTGGCCCTACCTTCTAATTTAGATCTGTAATCCAATGACTTCTCACCATGTTCTCCTCAGCACCTCTGATACAACCTACCACTATATGTTACCTTTGTCTGGAATGCTCATTGGCCCTATTTTTATCTAATTAATTTCTACTTATCTTTATGATCAAGGTTTAAGTATCATTTTCTAAAGAAATCTTAACACTTCTCTCTGATTTTTATAAAATCCTGTTAAATATTTCCCACATTTGTGCTCCTCATTAATAGCACTTCTCACAATTGCAAGTGTCATTTTAGTAGAATTAATCAATCAATGTCTATCTTCTACTTTGTAAGATCTACTATGTAAACAAACATGATTGTTCCAATTGTTTTAATAGACCCAGAAGAAATCCAGAGCATCCAGAGTAACAACTGAATAAATATTTTTGAAACAAATTAACTAAATATAATGATGGAGATTTCAAACATCAGACTATGACCCTCCAACTCTAGCAGTAATCATGCTTAGAGTATATGTTTAACACAAAATAAGATCCAACTTTCTCTCCTTCTATCCTTCTATATAGTTTAGAAGTGATGTTAGTAAATAACCAAGGACAATCTTAGAACAAGTATTCAGAAATAGGAACAAATCAAGATACAGAAATCTGCAAGAGGAGCTTAAATCATCAAATCATTAAAACTGTCATTTGATAGTAGAACTGGAAAGTTGTTAATTTAAATGGCATGGGGATATTACAATGGTGTCCACTTTCAGTGCTTACATAAATTAGTACTTTTTAGGGTCTATGGTGTCTATGTTCAATGCTTGCTAGTTGTTAGTGATAATAATTTATTGTTTGTGTTTGTATATGAAGGGTTAATACAGGGTTATAGGAAAGGGATAGGATGAAGAAGGAAGACCTCATTTAATAGTAAAAATAGAAACAGGATTAGATAGTGCAGTCATTTGAAATTTCTTTAATCTTTATACAATCTTTTTTATCTACAATACTCATTTTTTATCATAAAATCACTCATTTTACTCAATACTGGTAGAATATTGTGCTCAAAATTTATAATAATTGTTATAACTTCTATGAAAACTTCTGTTATAACTTCTATATAAACTGTCTATCCTCATGAGTAGTGCCGTATTTCTTCATAGTTTTGGCTTTAGCTTATTTCAACTGAAAGAACTAAAAGGGCATAACACAGCTAATTAACTCACTGATTTGTAGCTTCTTAATGACTTATTTATTTTAAAGAAAACTAATTAAGTGTTTCAGATACATTGGAAATTACTTAGAATAGACTTAATGATTTCTGTTATGTGTTCAGTGCACAAGATAATTAAATGGAAGTCATCATGGTACAATGGTTGAATTTCCAGATGGAAAACAAGGAGGCTTATATTTTTTTCCAGTTTTGTCATTAACTAGTTGTTTTGCATTAGCAAGACAGATATTCTTTTACCAGTATTAAAATGGATACTTAAAGTGGCACACATTTTTCATAGATAAGTTTACTAAAAGAAATGATAAGATATATATATACACACACACACACATATACATATATGTGTGTGTGTGTGTGTATAAATTTTTTTGAGAAATGCCAAATCCTTATGCTAATGTTTACATTTGATACTGCGACTCCTTTGGTCAGGGATATTTTTAAGTGAAATAAAGAGAAATTCACCAATTCACTAAACATAATTTATATAAAAGGGCTCCGGATGGTTGTAATTGTATTCCATGATACTCAAGTATAGAAAACTTCAGGCAAGCTTCAGGAAAGACTGAGCAGCATAGAAGAAAAAAACTGATTGATCCATCCCAGTTCATGGATTCAACTTATGGTTGAAACCACTTTAGCTAAAGAGGTTCCAAGTCAACATTGTCAATGTATAGTTGTAAGTGACTTAACTGACACACTAGTTTGCTGCTTAAATAATAACTTTTCATTCAGAACATTAAGTCTTTCAGAATGTAACTACTGAATAAATATTTGAAGCAAATTTGGGTTTATATCATTTCCTGTTCAGTAGTTTGGTTTCGGTTTTGACATTCCAGCCAAATTCTAAGTAATTCAAAAGAAATCTATCAATTTATATAAAATTTAGTGAAAATTTCTAAGAGGAGGGACTGATAAAATAGTAGTCCAGAATTTCTCACAGGAAAAGACTGAATGGATAGATACAAGAGAAAATACTTCTGAACTTGTGGTGTCATGGAATGTTACAGAGACTAAAAGAATATTAGTGTGTCCGGAATAGAGCTAGAGAGTTAATATTAATATCAAATGAGGCTGGGGACCTGTAGGTACCAGATCATGCACTGCTTTATAGATAATACATGGACTTTTGTCCAAAGCCCCATTTGGAAACAATTCCAGTGGTCAAGGTGAGAGCTGAGGATAATTTCAGTAATTAAATAGCCATGGAGTTGGAGAAGAGTAGAAGAATCTAAGAGATATCCACAAAATCCACAAAATTTAGTGATGACTTGGAACTGAATGTAAATAAGGGGAACATCTCAAGCATAACTATGATGATTTTAAAAATACTAATTCAACTTTTTTTTTACATTCCTCACTTCGAAGAGTAGAGCCCAGTTTTTCTCCTGTTGAAAGTGACTTGATGATGGTGCATGAATTCTGTATTTAGATCATAAAAGACATTGCAATTCCTATCTAGCTCTCTTTTGGATCACTCACTTCTCCCAGCCACTCAAATAGCTACATGGAAGAAATTGAGGGCTTCCATCAAGAGAATTCACCAAATTGTCAATCATTTGACTGAGCCACCTTGAAATCAGATTCTCTACCCCAGTCAAGCCTTCATACCACTGCAGCCTTGGCTTACATCTTGACAGTAACCCAATGAAAGATCCAACTTAAGTTATTCCTAAATTTCTGACCCACAGAAACTTAGAGGTTAATAAATATTTATTGTCATTTTAAGTTACTAAATTTTAAGATAATGTGGTATGCAGTAATAGGTAAGTCATATATTGATTCAGCTTTCTGACTTGAGCAACTATATGTAAGAACATACCATTTCCTGATACAGGACAAAGTGAAAGGAGAACTAGGTTTGACAGTTATAATAATGTGCTCAATTTTGGAGCTGTTGGATTAAAGGATGTTTTGAAATATCTAGGAGAGACTTATCTACTATGAAATGTTCTCTGTATTGAGAAACAAAAATTTGCAATGATATTTTACTGGATGATTTCTTTGAAAAACTTTAATAAGCATGCTGGCTCCTACAGGCTTTAATGCTGGCTATTCTTTCTGCCTAGAACAATATTCTCTGAATAGCTGCATTAATTGTTCCCTCACCATCTCCATGCCCTCACCCAAATGACACTTTCTCAAAAGGTCTAATTGAATTACTTAGCTAAAGATGGGTCACATTTTCTCTGTGTTGCATTTTCTCTCTTTTCTTTCTGTTTTACTTTTCTCCATAAAACTTATTATTTTCTGAAATATTATTTATTTTACTTTATTTTGATATTTTTCTATTTATTTGATATTTTTCTAAGAGATAACTTCATAAGAGCAGGAATTTTGGTGTTTACTGCTGCATTCCTGATACTTGGAACATTGATTGGCAAATAGGACATTAAGTAAACATTTTGGAATAAATGAATAAATAGTACTTGAAATATGTCACTAGAGGGATAAGTAATATATATTTTTAAACCAAGAAAATCCTATGTGATAATTAAAATATGTTGATATGGAACTCAACAAACTTATAATAAATCATATAATAATAATTATTATTATTTTATTTTCACAGAAGTTAGATCTTCAAGAGAGTAGTTCAAGTAAGGATATGCTTTTCCAATGATGCTATCTGACAAATTCAGTGTTCAATTTTTTCAACTTTAGTGTAGCTCCAGAGAGTAGTAAAACTATCTTTTATTTGATTTAGAGTATCACTGTCTTTTTGGAAAGCAGAGCACATAGACTCTTTGTCTGGATGAAACTTCATATTTCCTCTTGGACTAAAAATGTCTTCTTTAAAGATTATGTGAAAACTATAGCAAAGACTTTTCCTGAAGTTTATAGTTCAAGTTCTTATCCCATATAAATATTTTTGATAAAATCGTTTTTTTAATCTGAGAAATTTAATGTTGTTATTTAGGCATTTACAATAATTAAGTTTAAAATTATAAACTTTAATCTGTAGCTGTATGCAAATATGTCATTAGACCAGTAGCTGCATGCATAAGCCTTTCAGCAAAACTATGTTTCATTCCCCCAAACAACAATAAAAGCAAGTTTTTAAGATCTAAGAATAAACTAAGCAAAAAAATTCAAAATTTTGATGGATGAATAAAATAAACAGATTGTCAAGACAAGTAAAAAAAAAATTTGTTCTCCAAGATTTTATTTCATATATACAACATATGAATGTATGTATGTATTAAGTATATATGCATATATATGTAAGTATATATACACATTTATATAGACATATATTTATTTATATAGACACACATATCCTTGTATTCATTTAGGTGTGTATACGCAGTAAAAAACAGTTACCTATAACTCTGAATGCAGTAAAAGAAAATACCAACAAAGTCTCTATAACCAAGGAGTTTAAGTTATGATAGAAGAAACACACAATAAATAACAAAAAAAGTAAGTAATAAAGATAATTAGATATTGTTCTATATTCTCAGAAGAAAATAGCCAAGATGATGAAGCAGAAAATAATGAGAGAAGCCATGCAGAATGGATGGTCACTTAAGACTTGCTAAGGAATTGAGATGCAAGCTGAGTGTGGAGCAGAGGGAAGAGTGTTCAGATAGAGGGAATAGCTACTTCAGACTAGTGGTCAATAATCAGTCAATAATCTTTTGGCAAATGACATAAACTTGATCTCTTATTTCACAACATAAATATAAACAAATTTCAAATGAATTAAAGTTCTAAAATGTAAATATATAAATATTTTTAAAATAGTTTAACAGCATTATTTCCTTCCCTTTCCTTTTAATGGACTTTGCAAAGTCCATTAAACTAATACCAAAGGACAAAGGAAGTATAAACTGTAACTAAACAACAGAAAAGGAGATATCAGCAAATTAGAAATTCTTATAAGTTCTGGAAGATAAAAAGAGGAAATAATAGAGGTATGTGAAGGGGATTGGAGAATTCTTAGGAATGGATGAAAACAAGTGTTTACAAAGTGAAGGAGCTGACCAAATTCAACAGAGACTGAACTAATAGAGAACTATGTCTAGGCCATTGTTGTAAAACTGCTTAATATTAAGAATTAAGAGAAGATCCTGAAAGGTTTTGAAAGAAAAAGGAAAATAGAAAATTAGTTCAGACTGGCTTTTGGGATTTAAATGGACATTTGTACATGTTACAAAACATCAAGAAAAAGCCTTCAAGGTTCTGGGTAAAAATTATTTTTATTTCATATTTTCAATTCAGCGTTATGTGAGTCAAGTGGGCAGTAATAAAGCAGCCACAAAATACAAGGAATTGAATAGCTTACCTGCTATTAATAGCTTAATAGCTTAATGCTCTCCTGGGAAAATCATTCAGAACATCCTGCAGCAAAATGAGGGAGCAAACCAAGAAACAAAGTCCTAGAAGGACCTGATACAACTTAGAAAGTAGTAAGTAATTTTCTCAGATGAGGTCTATGCAGAAGGCCTCAACAAATAAACAATAGAACTTTGCTCAGAAGAAGGAATTCAAAGAAGACCATTTTGGTATGGGGTGTAGGGAGGTTTGGAATAAGCACATAGACAAAACCATAGGATTAAGAGGGGGAGAAAAAAATTAGTTTTTAAAAAACATTTTATGTAAGTACAGAAAAAAGAAAAAAATAGAAAATTAAGGAATAACAAAATATAAAACAGTGATGACATAGGATGTTATTCAGATGTATGGAAATGATCATCAGAATAGGAAAGACACATTAACATTTAAAAATGGTTGCTCTTTAGAAAGACAACTAAGTGTGAAGAAGATGGGATTGAGAAATGCTTGTGAACAATATCAGAGCTCTCTATACCATAAAATTTTAAAAATTTATATGAAAATTCTACTTTGAAAATAATGTAAAGGATTAGAAATATATTAACAGGCAGAGGCAGAAGGAGAAGTAGGCTCCTGCTGAGTAAGGACCTCATTCAGGATTCGATCCCAGGACCCTGGGATCATTACCTAAGCTGAAGTCAGATACTTAATGGACTGAGCCATCCAGACATCCCATCCCTTTTTCTCTTTATTAAATGTTTCTTGAAAATGCACAACATGTCAATCATTGTTATGAGTGTTTTGGATTCAGCAGGAAAAAGAAAAAAAAAAACTAAACTAAAATCCCTGATCTAAGTGAGTTTACTTTCTAGCAGAAGGGAATATAATAAACAAGAAATGTAACAGATTAGTAAGTTACATACTATTTTAAAAATAAAGAAAAATTTAAAGCACAGAAAAGGATGATCCAGAATGATAGGATATTGGGGAGACACTGTTAAGGTTTTAAATAAACTATTCATTAAGAAGGTAATACTTTATCAAGACATTAAAGAAAGCCAGGGAGTTGACTACCTCAGTATCTAAGGGAAGAGTATTTACTCCAAGAAGACAGAACAGTAAGGGCAAAGGCTCTAAGTCAGGAGCATGATTGATGTATTCACAGAACAAAAAGAACTAGAGCAGAGTTAGCAGGCAGGATAATAATGAGAAATTAGATCAATGCCTTAGATGGAACACCAAATCATGTAGGGATACAAAAGCCTTTATATGAAATTTGGCTTTTACTCTTGAGTGAAGAGAACAATTTTAAGACATTGAGTAGAAACATGGCATGGTCCGCCTTTCTTTTATAAAAAATCACGAGCCATGACTAATCTGTTTGATAGGTACTAGACTGGGGCTGGGATAGTTGAAAAAGACTAGTCAGATTATTGTTAGAGCCCAGGTAGTGGTGGCTCAGACCAAGCTGTCACATTGGAAGTGATAAGATGTGATCATATTTTGGATGCATTTTGAAGCTTGAGACAAGATGATTTTCTGACTGATTAGATGGAAAAAGAGAGTGATCAAGGATCAGTCTATGTTTTTTGGCCTAAGTAACAGAAGGATAAATTCACTATTAACCAAAAAGGGGGAATTGTGAGTAGATTAGATTTAGGGAGATGGGTTTGGGGCATGTGCAATTTGAGATGTCTATTTGACATCCAAGATGCTGAGTAGGTATGCAGTTAGTTCTATGGGTGTAGAGTTTGAGGAAGGAAATCTTTTTATTGGTTAAGGCATAAGTTTGGAAAACCTTATAGATAAGTAGATGACATTTGAGGTCTTGAGACTAGAGCATATCACCAAGGACATACATACAGATAGAAAGAGAGGAGAGAAGAAAACAGCAAAGCCAGGTGGGGAGAACTGCCAGGGGAGTCACAAGAAAACTGGTGGAATGTGGCTCCAGAAGCCAGTTAGAGTAACTATATCAAGGAAGAAGGAATGATCAAACATTTAACGTCACTAATTGATCAAGTAAGTTGAGGACTGAGAATCAGCCATTTTATTTTGCTAGGTGGATATCAACAGTGACTTTGACAAGTGCAGTTTTAAGGAATTGGTAGAGGTGAAAACCTGGTTGGATGGGTTCGAGAGAGAAGTACAGAGAAATTGTAACAGTAAGTATGGCACTAATGGACAGATCATTGAAGTAATGTGTCAGTATTAAATACTAATGAATGTGGGGCGCCTGGGTGACTCAGTGGGTTAAGCCGCTGCCTTCGGCTCAGGTCATGATCTCAGAGTCCTGGGATCGAGTCCCGCATCGGGCTCTCTGCTCAGCGGGGAGCCTGCTTCCCTCTCTCTCTCTCTGTCTGCCTCTCCATCTACTTATGATTTCTCTGTCAAATAAATAAATAAAATCTTTTAAAAATAAATAAATAAATACTAATGAATGAATATTTGTGCACAGTTGGTGGAAGTACAAATTGCGATAGCCAAAATTCCTTGAAATTTTAAAAATGGAATTACCATATGATCCAGTAATTCCACTAATGAGTCCCTGGCTCCCAAAAAGAAAAACACTAATTCAAGAAGATATTTGCATCCCTGTGTTTGTTGCAGCATTATTTACAACAGCCAAAATATGGAAGTAATCCCAATGTCCATTAATAGATGAATAAAGAAGATATTGTATATGTATATACAATGGATTTTTTTATGGACTCAGCCATAAAAAAGAATGAGATTTTGCCATTTGCTACAATATGGATGGACCTAGAAGTTATAATGCTATGTGAAAAAAATATCAGATAGAAAAGACAAATATCATTTGACTTCACTCGTATGTTGAATTTAAGAAACAAAACAAAAAAAAAAAAACCAGAGTCAGACTCTTAACTATAGAGAACAAACTGATGGTTACCAGAGGGTACCTAGGACAGGGGATGGGTATAATAGGTGAAGGACATTAAAAGTACACTTACAGTGATGAACACTGAATAATATAGAGAAATGTTGAATGATTATATTATACTCCTGAAACATAGAACACGGTATGTTAACTACAATTCAGTAAATAAATAAATAAACTGATGCAGAAAATTATGCATGACAAGGAGCACTATAACAACTTAAAGCAGATACCTAACCAAGCATTAATATCTTCATTATAGAAGAGACTCCAAAAAATCATTTAGAAAAAGGTAACCCAATGGAAGAATGAGCAAAGCATTTAAATATGTAATTTCTAGAAAAAGAAATAGAAGGGCACATATAATATAAAAGAGGATGCGCAAACTGAGAAATAATCAGGCAATGTCTATTTATTTATTTATTTGTCTATTTATTTATTTAGAGAGGGAGAGAGATGGGTGAAGCAGGACAGAAGGAGAGGGAGAGAGAGAATCTCAAGTAGGCTCCACACCCAACGCATAGGCCAGCTTGGGGCAAAATCTCATTACCCTATGAGATCATGACCGGAGTCTAAATCAAGAATGGACATTTAACTGTTTGAGTTCCCAGGCACTCTACGAGTTCATTTAAGAGACTAAATACCATTATAATTGACCAAATTTAAAAGTTTAGCAATATCAAAAATTGATGAGTTTATGGGTAAAAGTTACTTTATAAATTATAAGCAATTTATAAAATGAAGAATAGCATATATAGCCATTTTAAAGGGGAATTTCATGGTCTATATTTATTTTTATTTTTTTTTTAAAGATTTTATTTATCTATTTGAGAGAGATACAGTGACAAAGCATGAGAGGGGAGAAGGTCAGAGAGAAAAGCAGACTCCCCATGGAGCAGGGAACCCAAAGTGAGACTCGATCCCAGGACTTTGAGATCATGACCTGAACTGGAGGCAGTTATACAACCAACCGAGTCACTCAGGCACCCTCATGGTCTATATTTAAATTATTAAGACATCTTCCTTATGATGCAGCATTATGTAATGTAAAATTGGTTATATTAACAAAATTAGAAAATGAGAGACTAAAGCAAGTTGGCAGAGGAGTAGCAGACTGAAACAGCATTAGGTCCGGGAGTTCAGCTAAATAGTTATCAAATCATTCCAAACACCTACAAACTCAACAGGAGATAGAAGAGAAGAGTAGTAGCAATTCTCAGAAGAGAAAATCAACCATTTTCTGGAAGGTAGGATGCTGGAAGTGAATCCAAAGTGATGGGAAAATAGACTGTGGTGGGGGAGGGGCCAGCTCCTGGCAAGTGGTAGAGCAGTGGAGCACAAAATCAGAACTTTTAGATGTCTGTTCCTCTGAGGGATGTCACTCCAGAGGCCAAGAAGGGGTGGAGCCCTCATGGGGACAGTGTAGTCTGAGGACCCACAGGGTCACAGAAAGCCTGGGAATGTCTGAGTGTGGCAGAGCTGCCAGGTATCAGAGCAGGGAAGCCAGCTACAAAAATGGAACCAGGAAGTGAGCTCTCAGTTCAGGGTTACCTTCAGCCATGATCCAAGGCTCAGTCGGGCCACCGCTCTTCAAGCAGGACCCCCACAAGAGGCAGCTCTGGGGAGACCCCCTCCTTTCTCCTCTGGGTGCAGGAGCATGTGGCAGGAATCTGCTGGGTTTGGAGATTCCAAATGGGGCCATACACCAGAGATAGAAATGCTCGGGTCACAGGCTGGGTGAGCTCAGAGTGCAGCTGGAGACCAGGGAGATGGGAAATATTGGCTGCTTTTCTCTGAGGATGCACTGAGGAGTGGGACCCCAAGATCTCAGCTTCTCTGGGTTAAAGACTGGGAGGCTGCCATTTTCATTCCCATCCTCCAAAGTGGTATGGAAAGCTTCAGGGAACAAAGCTCCCAAGAGCAAACCAGAGCAGATTATTTAGACTGGCCCCTGGCAAGGGTGGTAAAATTCTGTCTAGGGCAAAGACATTAAAGAATCACAGCAGCAGGGACACCTGGGTGGCTCAGTTGGTTAAGCAGCTGCCTTCAGCTCAGGTCATGATCCCAGCATCCTGGGATTGAGTCCCATATCGGGCTCCTTGCCCAGCAGGGAGCCTGCCTCTCCCTCTGCCTCTGCCTGGCATTCTGTCTGCCTGTGCTCACTCTCTCTCCCTCTCTCTTTCTGATAAATAAATAAAATCTTAAAAAAAAAATCACAGCAACAGGTCTCACCCCGAAGATCAGCAAAACAGTCGGCAAAGACTAAGTTCTCCGATTAATGAGAACTGTGGAACTCCAGAGCTAGGGGAAAACAATGCATAGAATTCATGGCATTTTTCCCATGATCCTTTAGTATTGCAAAACTAATTTTTCTATTATTGTTCTATTTTTTTAATATTTTCCTCTTTCCTCTTTAAGTGTTTTTAAACTATTTTATCTTAACAATACCTTTTTTTAAAAAAATCTTTTAAAATTTTCATTTTATAGTCATATTTTATCCCTTCATCATATTTAACCTTATTTTTTTTGTAGACATATGTTTTCTTTTTTCTTTAAAATTTTGGGATACAATTTCTTCTAATAGATCAAAATATACCCTAAATTTAGCACATGGCTTTGTTCTAGTCTTCAGTCTGATCACATTCTCTCCTCTTTTTTTTTCTTTCCTTTTTCCAACCAACTTATCTTATCAATTCCTTTTTTAGAATCTTTTTTTAATTTTAATCTTTGTAGTCATGTTCCATCCCTTCATCGTGTTTATCCTTATTTGTGTGTGTGTGTGTGTGTGTTTCTTTCTTTAAAATTTTGGGAGGCAGTCTCTTCTGAGAGAATAGAATACACCCAAAATTAAGTGGGTGGCTCTGTTCTGTTCAGCAGTCTGTTCTATCTATCTATCTTTATTTATTTTTTTTTTAATTTTCTCCCTTTTTTTTCCCCCTGGTTTGGGTCTCTTCTGATTTAGTTAGTGTATATTTTTCTGGGGTCTTTGCCACCTTTTTTTAGTATTTTATTCTCTTATTCACATATCCATATCTGGATAAAATGACAAGGTGGAAAAACCCAACAAAAAAAAGAACAAGAGGCAGTACTGACAGCTAGGGACCTGATTAATATGGACATTGCCAATATGTGAGAATTAGAGTTCAGAATGACAATTATGAAGGTGTTAGCTGGGCTTGAAAAAGGCAGGGAAGATATTAGAGAATCCCTTTTTAGAGAAATAAAAGAACTAAAGTCTAACCAAGTTGAAATCAAAAAAGCTATTATTGAGGTACAATAAAAAATGGAGGCTCTTACTGCTAGGATAAATGAGGCAGAAGACAGAATTAGTGACATAGAACACCAAGCGATGGAAAATAAAGAAGGTGAGCAAAAAAGAGACAAACAACTACTGGACCACAAGAAGAGTATTTGAGAGATAAGTGATACCATAAGATGAAACAATATTAGAATAATTGGGATCCCAGGGGCGCCTGGGTGGCTCAGTGGGTTAAGCCGCTGCCTTCGGCTCAGGTCATGATCTCAGGGTCCTGGGATCGAGTCCCGCATCGGGCTCTCTGCTTAGTGGGGAGCCTGCTTCCTCCTCTCTCTCTCTCTGCCTGCCTCTCTGCCTACTTGTGATCTCTCTCTGTCAAATAAATAAAATCTTTAAAAAAAAAAAAAAGAATAATTGGGATCCCAGAAGAAGAAGAGAGAGGGGGGCAGAAGATATATTGGAACAAATTGTAATAGGGAGTTTCCCTAACATGCCAAAGGAAACAAGCATCAAAATCCAGAAGGCACAGAGAACCCCTCTCAAAATCAATAAAAATAGGTCTATTATCTAATAGAAAAACTTACAAGTCTTAGTGACAAAGAGAAAAATCCTGAAAGCAGCTCAGGACAAGAAGGCTATAACATACAATAATAGAAACTTTAGATTGGTAGTCGTCTTATCCACAGAGACCCAGCAGGCCAGAAAGAACTGGTTTTGATATTTCAGAGCACTAAACAAGAAAAACATGCAGCCAAGGATATTATATCCAGCTAGGCCATCATTGATAATAGGAGAGATAAAAAGCTTCCAGGAAAAACAAAAATTAAAAAGGAATTTTCAAACACCAAACCAGCCCTACAGGAAATATTGAAAGGGGTCCTCTAAGCAAAGAGAGAACCTAAAAGTAGTAGACCAGAAAGAAACAAAAACAATATACAGTAACAGTCATCTTACAGGCAATATAATGGTTCCAAATTCATATCTTTCAATAATTACTCTGAATATAAATGGTCTAAATGCACCAATCAAAAGACACAGGTTATCAGAATGGATTAAAAAATAAATAAATAAGACCCATCAATATGCTGTTTGTAAGAAACTCATTTTAGACCCAAAGACACCTCTAGATTTAAAGTGAGAAGGTGGTTTCAAAAGAAGCCTGGGGTGGCAATCCTTATATCAGATAAATTAGATTTTAAGCCAAAGAAAATATTATAAGAAATGAGGAAGGACACTATATCATACTTAAAGGGTCTGTCCAACAAGAAGATTTAACAATTTTAAATATCTATGCCCCTAACATGGAAGCAGCAAACTATATAAATCAATTAAGAACAAAATCAAAGAAACACATCAACAATAATACAATAATAGTAGGGGACTTTAGCACCCCCATCACTGAAATGGACAGATCATCCAAGCAAAAGATCAACAAGGAAATAAAGGCCTTAAACGACACACTGGACCAGACGGACTTCACAGATATATTCAGAACATTTCATCCCAAGCAACAGAATACACATTCTTCTCTAGTGCACATGGAACATTCTCCAGAATAGATCACATCCTTGGTCACAAATCAGGTGTCAACCAGTATCAAACGATCGGGATCATTCCCTGCATATTTTCAGACCACAATGCTCTAAAGCTAGAACTCAATCTAAGAGGAAAGCTTGAAAGAACTCAAATACATGGAGGCTAAAGAGCATTCTACTAAAGAATGAATGAGTCAACCAAAAAATTAAAGAAAAATTATAAAAACTAATAGAAACAAATGAAAATGAAAGCACAACTGTTCAAAATCTTTGTGATGCAGCAAAGGCATCCTGAAAGGAAAGTATATAGTGATACGAGCCTTTCTCAAGAAACAAGAAAGGTCTCAAGCACACAGCCTAACCCTACACGTAAAGGAGCTGGAGAAAGAACAGCAAAGAAAGCCTTAACCCAGCAGGAGAAGAGAAATCATAAAAATCATAGCAGAAATCAGTGAAATAGAAACCAAAAGAACAGTTGAGTAAATCAACAAAACTAGGAACTGGTTCTTTGAAAGAGTTAATAAGATTGATAAACCCCTGACCAGACTCATCAAAAAGAAAAGAGAAAAGACCCAAATTAATAAAATCATGAATTAAAGAGGAGAGATTACAACCAACATCAAAGAAATACAAACAATTATAAGAACATATTATGAGCAACTATACGTGGCAAATTTGACAATCTGGAAGAAGTGGGCACATTCCTAAAGACATACAAACTACCAAAACTGAATGATGAAAAAACAGAAAACCTGAACAAACCCATAACCAGTAAGGAGATTGAAGCAGTCATCAAAAATCTCCCAGCAAACAAGAGCCCATGGCCAGATGGCTTCCCAGGGGAATTCTACCAAACATTTAAAGAAGAATTAAAACCTATTCTCCTGAAACTGTTCCAAAAAATAGAAATGGAAGGAAAATTTTCAAACTCATTTTATGAGGCCAACATTACCTTGATCCCCAAACCAGACAAAGACCCCATCAAAAGGGAGAATTACAGACAAATATCTTTGATGAACACTGATGAAAAAATTCTCACCAGAATACTAGCCAATAGGATCCAATAGTACATTAAAAGGACTATTCACTATGACCAAGTGGGACTTATTCCTTGGGACTTATTCCAAGGTTGGTTCAACATCCACAAATCAATCAATGTGATAGAATACATTAATAAACGAAAGAACATGAACCATATGATACTCTCAATAGATGCCAAAATAGTGTTCGACAAAGTACAATATCTTTTCTGATCAAAATTCTTCAAAGTGTAGAGATAAAGCATACTTACTTCAATATCTTCAAAGCCATGTATGAAAAACCCACAGCAAATATCATTCTCAATGGGGAAAAACTGAGAGCTTTTCACCTAAAGTCAGGAACACGGCAAGGATGTCCACTATCACCTGTGCTAGTCAACATAGTACTAGAAGTCCTTGCCTCAGAAATCAGACAACAAAAAGAAATTAAAGGCATCTGAATCAGCAAAGAAGAAGTCAAACTCTCACTCTTTGCAGATGATATGATACTTTATGTGGAAAACCCAAAAAACTACACTCCAAAATTGCTAGAACTAATATGGGAATTCAGTAAAGTGTCAGGATATAAAATCAGTTGCATTTCCATACACCAACAGCAAGACAGAAGAAAGGGAAATTAAAGAATTTATCTCATTTACAATTGCTTCCAAAACCATAAGATATCTTGGAATAAACCTAACCAAAGAGGCAAAGGATCTGTACTCAGAAAATTATAACATACTCATGAAAGAAATTGAGAAAAACACAAAGAAATGGATTGGAAGAACAAACATTGTGAAAATATCTATGCTACTTAAAGCAATCTACACATTTAATGCAATCTCTATCAAAATACCATCAATTTTTTCCCAAAGAAATGGAACAAATAATTCTAAAATTAATATGGAACCAGAAAAGACCCCAAATAACCAGAGGAATGGTGAAAAAGGAAGCCAAAGTCAGTGGCATCATAGTTCCAGACTTCAAGCTCTATTACAAAGCTATCATCATCAAGACAGTATGGTACTAAAAAAAACAGACACATAGATCAATGGAACAGAATAGAGAACCCAGAAATAAACCCTCAACTCTATGGTCAACTGACCTTCAACAAAGCATGAAAGAATGTCCAATGAAAAACAAACAAACAAATAAAAAACAGTCTCTTCAACAAATGGTGTTGAGAAAATTGGACAACCACATGCAGAAGAATGAAACTGGACCATTTCCTTACACCACACACGAAAACAGACTCCAAATGGAAGAAAGACCTCAATGTGAGACAGGAATCCATCAAAATCCTTGAGGAGAACATAGGCAGCCACCTCTTTGACCTCAGCCTCAGCAACTTCTTCCTAGAAAAGCTGCCAAAGGCAAGGGAAGCAAGGGCAAAAATGAACTATTGGCACTTCATCAAGATCAAAAGCTTCTGCACAACAAAGGAAATAGTCAACAAAACCAAAGACAAGTGACAGAATGGGAGAAGATATTTGCAAATGACATATCAGATAAAGGGCTAGTATCCAAAATCTATAAAAAAAAGTATCAAGCTCAACACCCAAAGGTGTTGCTGAGCGAAACAAGGCAATCAGAGAAAGACAATTATCACATGATCTCTCTGATATGAGGCATTTGAGAGGCAGGGAGCGGGGTTTGAGGGATAGGGAAGAACAAAATGAAACAAGATGGAATCAGGAGCAAGACAAACAATAAGAGACTTTTAATCTTCTAAAACAAACTAAGGTTTGCTGGGCATTGGTGGGGGGTGGGGATAGGGGGGTTGGGTTATGGACATTGGGAAGGGTATGTGCTATGGTGAATGTGGTGAAAGGTGTATGCCTGATGATTCAAAGATCTGTTGTCCTGGGGCAAATAATACAGTATATGTTAATAAAAATAATTTAAAAAATAGAAAATGACCTAGATTGCTATAAATGTACTTTTAAAATCTCTAATATAATCTTAGTTTAGATTTATATATATTTATATATATTTTAGATTTATTTATATTTTGTTTACAGCCATAAACAAAATAAGGTATTCTTTGTATTTAAAGAATTACTATTAAATGAAAGAATTAGTAGGTGCAAAATAACATTTTTAGTATAATCTTGGGATTCAAGGTGATCCAAAATAGCATCCTTCCTTCCCCCTCCAGATGTAGAATAACTTGAGAAATTTTTTGAAATGGGTAAAGGATTTGGGATCATAACATGATCTTATAATCATTAAAACTGATACTATCTGAGGACACATTGGTTTCCCAATGGGAATTGAGAGTGATGTCTATATAACCACACCTAACTCAAGGTCCCAAGGCTTTGGGCTATGCTTGCTTAGCTTTTCCTTCCAAACCCCTCAAACAGAAGACCTACTTCTCTCTTTTAAGGTAGAATGAGTGAGAGAATGGAGAGAAGCCAGAACAAGGCAGTGGTTATGACCAAGGGGGAGTTTGGTCATCTGAAATATTTGGATTTATACAGAAAACATAATCATGTATTACTTAAGTAATTATAAATAAGTAAAATTAAATTTTACTTATTTTGACATTGATTTTAATTATGTGCCTATAGTGATTAAACTCAAAATATGAGTATAGACTTGTGGTTATCATACCTCAATTATTACAGCACTTGCATATGAAAGCTCTTCAAAAAATGCTAGTTACATTTTTTTTTTTTTTTTTTTTTTTCTTATTAACATATAAGGTATTATTAGCCCTAGGGGTACAGGTCTGTGAATTGCCAGGTTTACATACTTCACAGCACTCACCATAGCACATATCTTCCCCAATGTCCATAACCCAACCACTCTTGCCCTACCTCCCTTCCACCAGCAGCCCTCAGTTTGTTTTGTGAGTCTCTTATGGGGGGCACCTGGGTGGCTCAGTGGGTTAAGCCTCTGCCTTCGGCTCAGGTCATGATCTCAGGGTCCTGGGATCGAGTCCCATATTGGGCTCTCTGCTCAGCAGGAAGCCTGCTTCCCTCTCTCTCTGCCTGCCTCCCTGCCTACTTGTGATCTCTCTCTGTCAAATAAATAAATAAAACCTTTAACAACAACAACAACAATAAAAAGAGTCTCTTATGGTTTGTCTCCCTCCCGATCCCATCTTGTTTCATTTATTCCTTTCCTATCCCCAAACCCTCCACGTTGCCTCTCAACTTCCTCATATCAGGGAGTTTAAATAATAATTGTCTTTCTCTGATTGACTTATTTCACTAAGCATAATACCCTCTAGTTCCATCCATGTCATCTCAAATGGCAAGATTTCATTTCTTTTGATGGCTGCATAGCACCATTCTTCTTTATCCATTCATCTGCTGATGGACATCGAGGTTCTTTCCATAGTTTGGCTATTGTGGACATTGCTGCTATTAACATTTGGGTGCACGTGCCCCTTCGGATCACTACATTCATGTCTTTAGGGTAAATACCCAGCAGTCCAATTGCTGGGTCATAGGTAGCTCTATTTTCAACTTTTTGAGGAACCTCCATGCTGTTTTCCAGAGTGATCGCACCAGCTTGCATTCCCACCAACAGTGTAGGAGGGTTCCCCCTTCTCCACATCCTCACCAGCATCTGTCATTTCCTGACTTGTTAATTTTAGCCATTCTGACTATTGTGAGGTAGTATCTCATTGTGGTTTTGATTTGTATTTCCCTGATGCCAAGTGATATGGAGCACTTTTTCATGTGTCTTTTAGCCATCTGGATGTCTTCTTTGCAGAAATGTCTGTTCATGTCCTTTGCCCATTTCTTGATTGGATTATTTGTTCTTTGGTGCTGAGTTTGCTAAGTTCTTTATAGATTTTGGATACTAGCCCTTTATTTGATAGTCGTTTGTAAATATCTTCTCCCGTTCTGTCAGTTGTCTTTTGGTTTTGGTAAATATTTCCTTTGCTGTGTAGAAGCTTTTGATCTTGATGAAGTGCCAATAATTCATTTTTTCCCTTGCTTCCCTTGTCCCTGGTGGCTTTTCTAGGAAGAAGTTGTTGCTGCTGAGGTCAAAGAGGTTGCTGCCTGTGTTCTCCTCAAGAATTTTGATGGATTCCTTTCTCACATTGAGGTCTTTTTTCCATTTGAAGTCTACTTTCATTTGTGGTATAAGGAAATGGTCCAGTTTCATTTTTCTGCATGTGGTTGTCCAATTTTCCCAATACCATTTGTTGAAGACACTGTCTTTTTTCCATTGGACATTCTTTCCTGCTTTGTTGAAGGTCAGTTGACCATAGAGTTGAGGGTCTATTTCTGGGCTTTCTATTCTGTTCCACTGATCTATGTGTCTGTTTTGTTTTAGTACCATACTGTCTTGATGATGATAGCTTTGTAATAGAGCTTGAAGTCTGGTGCTAGTTACATTCTTAATCTCTATAGTAACATACAGCAGGAAACATGTTGTCAATATTACCTTTTCTTTTTTTCTTTTTTTTTATGTTTATCTGAGAGAGAGAGAGAGAGAGATGGAGGGACGATGGGGGAGGGGAAGAGGGAGAAAGAAACTCAAGCAGAGCCCTCACTGAGCAGGGAAACCAATGTGAGATTTAGTCTCACGATCCTGAGATTACAACCTGAGCCAAAACCAAAAGTAGTTTGTTTAACTAACTGAGCCACCCAGGTGCCCCCAATATCACCTTTTCTTTCACAAATCAGAGAAATAGTTTAGTTTCTCAAAAGAAATCACCAACAATAAAATGTTTCTCATAAATATTGTTGTCCTTTTCTTCCTTCTGAGAGGGATATTGCTTAATTTTTTTTTCTGACTTATTCAAAAAGACTTTCTCCCTTAACTTCCCTCTAGACCACAATTTCTATGGAGTGTCTTTTGAAATTCTCTTATTCTCGTTGTGTTCACACACCAACACCCCCACCCTCATACCTAGTATGCACAAAGTTCACTACCTCTATTTTTTTTTTTCAGTTTAAAAATGATAGAGTTATTTTCCTCTGTCTCTGGAGTATAGTGTCTTCTTGGATAATAAACTTAATAAAAACACTGAGATTTCAACAAAATCAAAATTAGAAAGGTAAAATCTTAGAATATCCTTTACATTTCTTTTAGTCAGAAAATGGTCAGGGGACTCTAGAAGTCATAATAGTAATCATTCAAAATCCAAAATGTTCCTAATCACATGTTTGCCTGCCTTATGGAATTTTATCAATCCTTTTGCTTAAATGGTGTGTTCTCTACATTGCTTTTCTTTGCTTACCTGACCTGGAAATGATCCTTCCTCCACCAAATTCTTACAGATCATTTGGTTCTATCAGTCACTGGTTTCTATTGATAAGTGATGCTCACCTGTCAAGGTCCCTCTCCACTAGCTAGTGTCTGCCTGTGTCTTATAACTCATATCATTGGAACTCATCTCTTAGCACTAATATACTACTTCACTATAATTTCTAGAGTTCTTCTAGAGTTCAGTTTGACAGAATTCAACCTGATAAATTTGTTTCTTATATTCCAAATATAAGAAACCAGTTTAACTTATCAAAAGATCACCAGTTTCCTTTAAAAAAAATTTATGTATTTGACAGAGAGAGACACAGTGAGAGAGGGAACACAAGCAGGGGCAGTGGAAGAGGGAGAAGCACGCTTCCTGCTTAACAGGGAGCCTGATGCGGGGCTCGATCCCAGGACCCTGGGATCACGACCTGAGCCAAAGTCAGAGGCTTAACGACTGAGCCACCCAGGTGTGTCAAGATCAGAGCCATTTTTCCAGTCATAATTTGAAAGTGATTATATCAAATTGATGGAGGAAGTCTTTTTTTTTTGATGGAGAAAGTCTTAAGAATTGCTCTTCTTCTATAGGGTGCCTATGTGGCTTAGTCAGTTGAGTATTTGACTCATGGTTTCAGCTTAGGTCATGATCTCAGAGTCATGAGTCATGAGATTGAGCCTCCCAAGTTCAAGCCTGCTGTTGGGCTCCCTGCTCAGCACAGAGTCAGCTTATGATTCTTTCCCCTTCCCTCTCCCTCACCCTCTGCTCCTTCCCCTACTTAAACTGTCTCTCTAAAATAAAAAATAAAATAAAAAGAATTGCTTCTCTTCTGAATCTTATTTGTCAAAATACTTCTTTGACTTTTAAAATATACAGAAATCTTGTTTAAAAAAAAACCTATAAATTTAATTTAATTTAATATATGTTCACTATACAAAAAAAATCATAAGAAAATATCAAAATAAGAAAAAGGTATCTTAGGAACACCTGGGTGGCTGAGTTGGTTAAATCCGACTCTTGATTTCTGCTCAGGCCACAGTCTCAGGATAATAAGGTGAAGCCTGGCATAGGGCTCCACGCTGGGCATGAAGCATGCTTAAGATCATCCTGCCTTCTCCCTCTGCTCCTCTGTCCCATCCCCACCCCAGTTGCATGCACACATATGCACACATGTTCACTCTCTCTGAAAAAAAAAAGAGAAAAAAATGGAAAAAGAGAAAGCATCTTAATCCTACCACCCAGGGATGAGTGATACAGAAATCATCCTCTTATCTGAGATTTTAACTGAGTTACAGATTATTTATGAAGGAAACAATATAGCAGAAGTAGTACTGCTTTATTTTGAGCTCTCTTCTTTCTATTTTCAACTAATTGTGCTTGCATCCGTGCCTCCTAGTGAGACACATTTTTGTAAATCCGCAAATCAATAACATTCAGGACATAAAAGCATGATATTTTAAAGCAACAATCTCTGGAGTCTCTGACTCTCAGAGATATACAGAGACTATTAATGTGGAATCATACGAAATTTCTTTTCCTGAATAATACTGAATCAGCAGAGCATGGAGTTATTCAGGTTTTGGTAGGTATTCCCATTTGTGTGACTGCAAACATTTATGTTAATGTCACCTTTGAGTGGATGGTGTTCTGACTTAAACATATTGAAGGCAGATTGGACATTTTTCTTCCTGCAGTACAGGGAGCCTCTTATTTGCCTGACAACTACATCCCCATAAGGAGAAAGAAATGGCACAGAACGAAGGAGGGACTCAAACAGCAAGGCAAAAAAGAATTTATAATTGGAAGTGGTAAGGCAAGGTAAACATAGCAATGAGTATGGTGCTATTCAGTTTCCCTCAGAAAATTTGACTTCCATCAAGGTTTGTTGTTGCTTTCACTGAGGTTTTTATTGGACTATATTCTTTTTAAAAATTGAAAGAAGAGATGAGGAAGATAAAATCACTGGTGTTAACATGAAACTTAAAGTTAATGTACAGCTGAGGTTAGTCGCTCTCTGACTCTCTTGTCTGCTCTTCCTGCCTCACCTCTGTCTCCCCCTCCCCCTCCACTTCCTCCCTTCTTTGTATATGCTTAAACTATTTTGGGAAATGTGTTTATGGTTTCCAAGGAAACAAAAGGATTTTAAAACCCTCTAGATTATAGAACTTATTTCCTGTGGCAGTAAGAGCATATGTTTTCTTTAATCAAGCGTAAGACAATCCCGAGAGACAACGCTTTATAGGAAAATAGCTAGCCACGTTGGAGATATAAAAGAAACAGTTCAGAGTTGTGAGCGCAAAATGTAAGCCAACGTTGCCAGACTTGGTGTTCATGTGTAGAACTATGAGAACAAAGACTACAGTTTTGAAAGTGGGTTTCATTCTTGTATTTTTTGATGAAAATATCAACAAATAAGTCTTCCTATGACTCTGTCTGAATGAGTTGCATTTCAGGAGTGATGTGATCATTTCTTTTTCTACTTTAGAATAGCCTCAACTGCAGAGCTCACTTGGAGAAATAAGCAGTTAATTTGAATTAGGTGAGGTAGGTTCTACCTCTGGCTTTGCCACATCAATCCATGCAGTCTGAATAATGACCATGTCTCTAGACTTCCTCCCCCTAGGGCATCTGCTGTGAAGGGCTGGGTGGAATGCTCTGACACAATGGGAACACAGCCCTGCCAGGGTACCAGAAGGGATGGAGACTCGGCTCTATTCTCTTTGGTAACTGGAGAGTCAGCCTAAACTTGTTCACTTCATTGTTTATCTTTATCTCAGTGGATGACCTTGCCTCTTACTTCAAAGAGATAATTGAGCATTAAGCTGCTGAATTATGAAATCACAATTCCCATATCGACAGCTTGCTGTATGCTGCATCTATTTTAACCTTCTATCTAGTCACAGAGAGAGACCTGGTATTCCTCTGGTTCAAAAGCTATCCTCAACTATAGCACTTCCTTTTCATTTTCTCAGTGACTGCCCCTTCTGTTTTGTACTCCTCCTGTCTCTTTCTAAAGCAATTCCTAACTCTTTCCTTCCAGACCAAAACAAGCTGAAAGTTCCTGCCATTTAAAAAACAAAAAGGAACAAATCAACATGTGGGTATCTCAACTGTGTCCACTCTGACTTCTCCTTCCAGTAGCCTCTTAGAAAAAAATAATCTGTATTTATCTTTTTCTTTAGGTCATCAATCAATGTTATGCGATCATATTTGTACACATATATTAGTACTCAAAATTCACTTGAAAAGGCTACCAGTAATCTTCCATATTTCTTTTTGTCTTTATGACATTTGATGTTATTGATCATTCTTTTCTTTCTAAAACTCTTCCATTAGGTTCTGTGACGTGCTCACTGTTAATTCTCCTTTTCTCTTACCTGCCTTTTTTTTTTTTTTTTTTTTTTTGCCAGTACTTCTCCTTCTGCCCATCCTTTAGATGATGTTCTTAAAATAGTGCTTTTCAAACCTAAATGTACTTATGAATCATCTGGTGGGTATAATAAAAGGCAGATTCAGATTCAGTAAGTCTGTGGTAGAATTCAGACCCTGCAGTTCTAACAATCTCTCAGGTGACATCGTGCTGGTTAAAGGACCGCATTTTGAGTAGTGATGCCCTAGGCAGGGAAGCACTTTTCCACATCTGCATGTTCCTGTGATTACAGTGTGCTGTGCTGTTCACAGCTCAGCCTGAAGTATGTAAGATGGGATCTGGGGCAGTAGAAGTGGATGACAGTCACCAGGCTTGTTTGCTTACTCCAAAGGGATGAAACATCTGTGTGTGTTCACCTATCATAAGCCTGTTCCAGAAAGCTAATCATCCAAGCTGATCTATGCCCAGGTCCTACACTCCCTGCACTGTGCTACAGTGTTTCATTAGCTGGATATCTTAGAGGTATCACATTCACTATACCTATCTGGAACTTCTATTAGGATACTTTTCTACATGGCTGTTCCTCTTTTCTTATGTTGTATTTGTGTCATGGCAGTATTGTTCACCTGTGATGATGAGAATTATCCTAGACACTTTTCTATTTTTCCTCACTCCCAATTACTAGACACTTTTTTTTCCTTTCTTTTTCTTTTTGTCACTTCTTATATCTGCTCTTTTCTCTCCATTTTTAGGATATTCTATTGCATTGACTAGGAACTACTTTCCTTGATGCTAGTTTTGCCCCTCTCCACCATCAACATCCTTTCTTCTGAGTTCTCCACCTTACTCCATTAGTGATATTTCTGAAACACAATTTGATTGTGCTCCTTTCCTACTTAGAATATTCCCTTTTGCTTCAGTTAAAGAACGGGTTCCAGAGGCAGAATACAAAATGTAATCTGCAGCTTCTGGATCGTCCTCAAATGGTCCTTCACAGAAGTTAAACTTGCCATTTCTATTTACAACTTAGTAGCCAGAACACAGGACACACACACCTGCCAGGGAAACTGGGAAATCTGTAACTTATCAGAAGTGTCTTTAAACAGAAGACTCTTTCTATTTTCTGATAACTGGAAAATAATGATGACTGGATCAGAGCATCTAGCTCAGATGTCAAGGAAGAAACCTCATTTTAGGGGTGACAAAACAACAAGGTAAACTCCCATTCTAGACCTGGCTTGCTCACTTCTGTAGTTGTTCTTTTTCTTTTTCTTTTTTTTATTTTGGAAGGAAAAATAAAATATCTCTTAAGCCAGTATTATTGCGCACTTCTGTCACTCACAAATGTGAGGCTACTTTGAACTAACAAGAGCAATAAAGGACTGATCTGTTCATCCCTTGTTGATTTTCCTGCCACTCAACACCTCTCACATCTACCACTACAGTGGATTCTAAGGGGAAAAATAGGCCACTAATATTAAATGAAGTGAGAAATTATAGCTGTAATGTTTGGTACATATTTTCTGTTTCAGGAAACTATCACTTTTCTATGTTAGTTAAAAAAAATTGTGCTGTGTAGATGGATACAGCTCTACACATTACATTTTTTTTAAAGTAGAATATTAAAAACACTTAGTCCATAGGAAGGTCACTCAGCCCTTCAAAGACAGGACTGTGACCTCACCCTGAGTCCTCTTTCTCCAACTTTCTTCTTATTTTCACATGTGTGCACAAATGCATGCATAGAGAAGATAGAATGCAAGAAAAGCTAATTTAGAAAACATCTAAAATAGAGTAGGTATTTCCTATAGAGGTATACATATTATCTTCTTTTTATATTTTTTGGGTTTGAATTTTTATTTACTCTAGGATTTTGCATTGTTTTTTCATATCAACATGTCTGTTCCTTTTCCAATGTAATCTTTGCTGTTTGTTGATATATATGATAACTATGCACATACACACAGAGAATGGTACACACTTTGGCTTTTTGAAGTAGAGCAAAATTTTAAGTCCACATGTTATTATTTAGAAGGACATATTTAGGCTACATATAAAACCTAATTCTCGTGCTCGCTTCGGCAGCACATATACTAAAATTGGAACGATACAGAGAAGATTAGCATGGCCCCTGCGCAAGGATGACACGCAAATTCGTGAAGCGTTCCATATTTTAAAAAAAAAAAAAAAAAAAAAAACCTAATTCTCTACTATAGTCTCAGGAGGAACAAGCTAAGGTTTGCAGCAGAGTCAGTGTCTTTGATGGTTCTCATCTAAGTCAGTGTCTTTGATGGTTCTCATCTAAGATTCACCTGAAGAAAGAGATAAAATAATTTCAGGGATTTAAAAGAAAAAAAAAAGGATTTCACAATCTTTTTTTTTTTTTTTAAAGTGGTTTAAGGCTGTTACAAAGAAACAACATAAAGTAGACGGCAGAAAACTAATAATTTTATCTACTTAATGCTTTCCTATCTGTATTCTTCCCAATAAATAAACTAAGAAACTAGTTTAGGAAACAGGAGATTTTTTATTCTTACCATGAGGTGGGATATACTGTACAAAGTTGAGTCAGTGTTTTAATAAAGATAAGTCTCTTCCTAAAAAGGAATAATGTAAGAACTGGTGGAAAATATATAATACAAATCAGAAAGTTTTATAATTTTTTGATAGAAAGAAATGTGTAGAGATAGATTGTTTTTAAGTATTGAAGGTCAATATTTGATGCTATATGCCATTCTTCCTTCCCTTGTCAGGAATGCAGCCATTTGTTTATAGAACTGTGAAGTCATAAATCTCTTCTTTTTTAGATTTTTGTTTATTGGATTTTTAGTTAACCTGCTAGTAATTAAGTGTCAGTCTTTAGACTTCTGATACACAAAATAAACACATTTAAATAATATAAATCAACAAAAGTAGAGTATACTGACGTTGACAGAACAAGCAGATATAAAATACCTCACTCAAATATTTTGTTCCCTCAATCAAATGATGACAGTGAAAATTTTTGTTTAAAAATAGAGAATCATTATTTGGATAAACATTTGCCGATGTTTTCTAACATCCTACAATAGTCATATAGATTTTTCCCTACAAAGTTAGTCCTAAAACAACTTTAGCATAGATTTATTAGAAAAGAAAGCTTTGGGTTCCCCTGGTCGAATTATTACTTTGAAGTTTGCAATATCCTCCGTTTCACATGGAAGTTGGCCTGTTGCCTCTGCTAACGATTACTTTTCCTGTCTCAAATGATCGCTCTTTTCTGACTGTTCAAATTCTGTCAACTTCTTAGGATCCATTTAAATTCCTTTCATTTTCATAAAGAATTTCTACTGCTTTCCATTCCCCCCCCCGCCAAAAAAAAAAAAAAGAAGAAGAAAAAGATGTTTTCTCGCTATTTACAATTGTTACTATTTGGGTAGTTGTTCAAGACTACCTTTTCTACAATTGTCTGCAAAAAAGGAATCATTGTTGAACCACCCTTTATAGAGTCTCTTGGGCCTAAAATATGAAAATAATGTGAATAAACAGATTAAAAAGCAAAAACAATGATTTTTTGTTATCAGTAGTCCAATTTATCTAGAGAACTGGAATATTGTCAGTTTGATACCAGAACAATGATAGATATAATAATAGAAATGTAAACACAAAACCTTGCGAACATGCATTGTTCATTTGATTACTATGTAGCATGTTCATTTAATTATGTTTTCTCTTTTCAGTGCAGAGATATTATAAAACATAAATAATTGAAAGTTACATATTGGAGCACTGGGTGGCTCAGTCAGTTAAGTGTCTGCCTTGGGCTCGGGTCATGATCTCAGGGTCTTGGGATGGAGATCTGCATTGGGCATCCTGCTCAGTGGAGTGCCTGTCTCTCCCTCTCCCTCTCCCTCTGCCTACCACTCTGCCTACTTGTGCTCTCTCTCTATCTCTCTGTCAAATAAATAAAAAAAATCTTTCTTAAAAAAATTTTAAAAAGTTATATATTGATATAAAGATACATGTATTATATATATATATACACATATACATGAACATTTCTATATACATTAAATAGTTATTTTAATAACTATTATTATATTACCATTATATACAACCATTATTATATAAAGTGTTATTTCCATTTCTCCAATGTTTAAAAAAGAAGCTATCACAACATGAACATTCAGTACTTCTTTATTTAATAGAAATAGGGACAGATCCCAAATAGGAATAACTGAGGCATAAATGAATAGTTGAGAAAATGAAAAAATATAGACGATTTTTTCCCTAAAACTTTTTCTGTAAAACAGAGATAAGAGGTGAGTGTGTAAATATATTACCACAGAAAAATAAAGTTAGGAATAAAGAAACAACAAAGCATCACATCACTCACCGAATTTTCTCCTGAGTGCTAGAAGCAAAGAAAGTCAACATATTATTTTTAGTTGTGCCAAGAAAGAGTTACTTTTTTGGGATTGTCAATCCACTTATAGAAATAAAAACCATGCCTCATTCCAGAAATGAGTGAGCACTTTCATTTGCTAGACACTCTTTCAAAACCTGCAGCTAGAACTAGACATCCATTACTGTCCTGCCCTGAAGGATTTTGCAGCTCAAACTGGAGGTGGTATTCTGGTGATTACCACCACCACCAGGCCATCAACATCTGTGCAACAAAGGCACTAAGTGCTTGGAAGCACAGAGGAGGTAGCTTCGTCTAGACCTGGAGAAGATCAGAGATGGAGTCTTCGAGAAGGTGAAGTGAGTTGAGGAGAAATTAGCCAAACAGATGGAACTCACATTTTTTTCCCAGTCATTTGATGGAGGGCCTTTGAGTGGTCATTTTGTTGAGGTTCATTTCATTTATCTTCTCCCAGGGCCCCACCTTATTGTATGGACAGTCTGAATGCCCAAACAACAAAAATGATGCCAACAACAATAACAATAGGACAAACTGTTTTCTGATTTGCTCACACTCACGAACCATTAAGAACAACTTACTTTCTTTTCTTTTAGTAGCATTTTACTTATTACTACAGCTTTCTGACAATTAGTATTTATTTTTAATAGTAATACATTCTCAGCTTTTTATACATATCCCTAACTCCTGTATTGGAGAATATCCAGAGCTAACATAGGTATTAACATTTGATATCCTGTTTTAGAACAATTAGAAATTTAACTTCAGCAAGAAATGGGAACTTTTTCATTTACCTAACATCAATAACAAAAGAAAGTCAACAGAGTCTAAATTATAGAAAAGTAAACTTTAAATGATAATAATGTCTAGATTAACTATCTTAAAATGTTCCCATCTATATCATACAACAGTATTAGCTATAGTCATCATGTTGTATATTATATCCCTAATGGTTATCTTTTTAGTGGGGGGAGGGTTGAAAAAAATTTTTTTTTTAAATGCTTGATTTGGGACACCTGGGTGGCTCAGTGGGTTAAGCCTCTGCCTTTGGCTCAGGTCATGATCTCCGGGTCCTGGGATCAAGCCCAACATTGGGCTCTCTGCTCAGCAGGGAGCCTGCTTCCCTCCTCTCTCTTTGCCTGCCTCTCTGACTACTCGTGATCTCTTTCTGTCAAATAAATAAATAATATCTTTTAAAAAAATGCTTGATTTTTTAAAAAAATTTTTAACACAGCTACCTAGGTGTCCTTACTTATTTTTAATTGAAGTATAGACCATACACAATGTTACATTAGTTTCAGGTGTAAAACATAGTGATTTGACATATGTTATACTATGTTTACCACAAGCCTCATTACTATTTATCACCCCTAATGCTTTATAGTACTATAGACTGTATTCCCTCTGCTCTACCTTTTATCCCTGTGACTTTTTCATCCCATAACTGGAAGCCTGTATCTCCCACTCTTCTTCACCCATTTTGCCCATCCCCCTATCTTGATACACAAAATAATTTTAAATGAACTAAGATATCCACTATCCAAGGGAACTCAAGTTGAATCATTGCATAATATGACGAATCATTTTATAATATGAACGACTATTTTTAAGGAGCTTTTTAGCTTACAGATGTATTTTTTGCTTTTCTTAAAAGTGGGATTCATTATATATATTTTTTCAGTGATTCATCAGTCTTATATAATACCCAGGGTTCATTACATGACATGTGCTCCTTAATGTCCATTTTCCAGTTACCCCATAATCCAAGGGAGATGAACCGTAAGAGACTCTTAATCATAGGAAACAAAGTGAGCATTGCTGCAGGGCAGGGGTTCCAAGATTATTTTTGTAAGAGTTGTATGAAATTATGAAAGCTATCTAACCATGGTGTTAGTAGGAGCAGTAGTGATTTGAAATTTATTGCTGAAATCCTCGTGGTTTGGGGGATCCATATGTATTTGTGGAAAGAGATATTGCTAAAGTACTCTAATGACTTAAGGATTAATTTATGTTACAGTGTGTCAGCAGAGAAATGACATTAACTATGTGTTCATTTTACAAAGTTGCAAAGTCCTAAGTAGGTCCAAACAAGTAAATATTTCCTCTATTGCTTTATTTCTAGGTCATGATCCAAAATAGTAGAACTATACAACTCTAGTCTAAGCAGCATCATGAAAAAGTAGCAACCATTACACGATGCATTCTCAGTAGGGGTGAGTGGAGTGGGTGGAAGTTTTATATTGGGGGTAAAAACTCATATTCTTTCATGTATAAAGCCACTACATATAATTTTATATGTCTATAAAATTATGGTACACACATACCCCATATACCATATATCACACATGCTGTACATGAGCAAATATATAGCATACTGTGGTATTACATTTCCATGAAGACAATTAGAAAAAAAGTCTAAAAATATTCTTGAAAGTTTCCTTAGAAGGCAAAAATGGAAAAAGAAAAGTTGAGAAATAATGTATTATACAATACAAATTTTAGTTTCTCATGGTGATAATGAGAAGCAAATATATTACTTTTCCACTAAATTCTGTTAGAGTAATAACTGAGATTAGCTTGATCTCATATATTTTATGAGATCTTGAACACAGACTCCCTTTTTGCTTCAAGTAATAACACAGAATTCAGCAGACTTCAAATCTAAGGTCACGGGTAGGTAGACAGATGTGACAGGCAGATATTACCTTAGTGCTTACTTGATGCTTACTGAGCATCAACTTCAAGCATGTAAGACATTGAATTAAGTATTATACAGGTAAAATAAACATCAGAAACAATTCTATCATCAGAGGACTTACAATTAAGAGGGAGAGAGAAGACTTGTATGAAAATCTAAAACATACACATGCCCTCCTTAGTGGTACATTGTTAAAAGCTGAAGTTCTGTTTCCCAGCACTTCACACATTGCCTGGAAAGAAATCATTGCTCTGTAAATTTTTGCAAAGTTATAGAGAAATTCAGGTAGAATGCCACAGTCACTCTGAAACTGGAGAATTCAAGCTTTATCCATGGATTAACTACACAGAAAAGGTTATCAATTCAAACCATGCCCAAATAAAACACACTTTCCATGAGCAATAGGGTCATTGTCAGTGGAGAAAAAAAGTATAAAAGACAAGTAGAAAATACGGAGACAAGTATTTTTGGTGACATGTATAGGGGGAAAATTTTTACTTTGACCAGGAGAAAATAGAATGACATTTTTAGTAAAACTAATCAATAAAATTCTACTAAAATCATTTGATAAACATTTTTCTTCTGGGAGTAAAGGCATCCTTATTGTTAGAAATTTTAAAGTTTATAGGATGACTACCTGTTAGAGATTTTTTTTTAATTTATTTATTTGTCAGAGAGAGAGAGAGAGCACACAGGCAGGGAGAGTGGCAGGCAGAGACAGAGGGAGAAGCAGCCTCCTTGCCTAGCAAGGAGCCCGATGCAGGACTCAATCCCAGGACGGTGGGATCATGACCTGAGCCTAAGGCAGCTGCTTAACCAATTGAGCCACCCAGGCATCCCTGTTAGAGATATTTTTGAGAGATTTTCAAATTTAGTTAAGATACTGGGCGAACCAGTTACCTTTAATGTAAGTCCAATCATCCTACAGTGGTAATGGTTGTGTAGCAGAAATACTTGTGTTTAGTGGCAATTTTTTAAAAGATTTTCTTTATTTGAGAAAAAGAAAGAGAGATAAAGAGTGAGAGAGCACAGGTGGTCGAGAGGGAGAAGCAGGCTCTCTGATGAGCATGGATCCCCATGTGGGACTCAATCCTAGGACCCTGGGACCATGACATGAGCCAAAAGCAACCACTTAACTGACTGAGGTACTCAGGTGCCCCATTTAGCAATAACTTCTAATTGGTTATGGCAAATGTTTGATGCACTCATAAAGAATTCTTCATCACTTGCCTTGAAAGTTATTCCATTTAATAAATTGTTTCCAGAGGATATTAATAACCTTTATATTTTATGCTCTTCTTACTTGTACCATTGAAGTTACTGCTTTTGTGGATCAAGTTGTCCTAGAGGTACTGGTAATACTTCCTCCTAAAAGTATTTCTAGTATGGAGATTTGGAAAGAATTTCAGAAATGGGCTATAATGAGACTTTCTTTTTTAACTATTGTTTACTTTTCTGACATCTGAGAATTTCAAACTTAGTTTCCTTAAAATGCCTTAAAATGCGAGGCGCTTGGGTGGCTCAGTGGGTTAAGCCTCTGCCTTCTGCTCAGGTCCTGGTCTCAGGGTCCTGGGATCAAGCCCTGCATCCAGCTTTCTGCTCAGCGGGGAGTCTGCTTAACCCTTTCTCTCTACCTGCCTCTTTGCCTACTTGTGATCTCTCTCTCTCTCTCTCTCTCTCTGTCAAATAAGTAAATAAATAATCTTTTAAAAAATGCCTTAAAATGTGTTTGCCTGCAGTTAGAATAGCTCTGTCTTCTGCAACTGAATAGGTCGTCCTATTCACATGCCTCCGTTTGTTGCAAACAGCTGATCCTGTGTTGGTACTCCTGCCTTCACTCCAGAACCAGTTCTCTGAAGGTGATTCATATGTCTCTTCCCCTGACTCACTTCCCCAAGCAAAACAAAGCTACAACAATACCATTCTCCTAGTGGAAAAACAAACAATCCACATTTCCATATAGACATCTACCTATAGATAAATTTATTTTCAATAAATACTGTTAACCACTATGAAGATAATCATATGCAGAAGAGTAAGAGACATGTTTGTTGAGAGAACGAAGAAGGGTCTATTATATATCATTCATGAAGTAAGGAAAAGTAAAAGATGTGCTTTCTCAAAATGATTCCCTAAAAGTCTCCCGAGAAAACTAAGTGGGTATAATGTATCATCTGTGATTGTAAAATTATGAGATTAGTTGAAATTAGAGCATTGGAAGGTTCTATAGAAAAAGTTTTAGAAAGATACATACTGTTGTATGAGCAGGTGTCTAGGATCAACTGTATAAAACTATGATAAATGTGTGACTTTGTCACTTAGTTAAAATCAGTTTTCATCTCTGGCTTAACTCAGCGGTCTCTGTGTATGTCTCTGTGCCCTACTTTATAATGTTTTTCTCTATTGCATATACATATTTATTCTTTCCTCTTTGCAAACAATATTATCATCTTCATAACATTTTGATTGTTAAATCTATTGTCCATGCATCAACTCTGCATCCCCAGCTGATGGTAGGATACCAAGATCTACAGTTAGCATCTCAAACCCAAATATCCTAAACCATATTCAGTGTTTTCTTTTTTTCCAACAATCAAAATCCTCTATTTGGTTTTCTTTCTTTAAGCGGATAATATAGTGATGAAAATTTCACACATGGTTTTCAAATTCTAAAACAAAGAGATATCCTTTTCTTGCAGTTAAGCCATTATTTTTTGTTTATATAGTTCTTACTATTACTAATTATGTTTTATTACTTATTGTTATTAGCAATCTTATTGAGATATTTTGAGCCAAGTTTAAAAACCATTCCTATGACAGCTATACAGTTATAAGTAAATTATTTGCTTCTAAGTTTTATTCATATTCTGTTGTGAAAGGAAGCTGCTATTTCTCTATATTTCTGCAGGTTTTTTATTATAGCCAGCTTAGTAGTTGTTGCTAGTAGACTATGAATGTAAATCATAAATCAGAATTTCTTCACTGAATTTGACTATCACCACTCCTCAAAGCATACTATATACCCATTATCATTTCCTTGGTGTCTTATTTCTGTCTAGTGAACAAGAATCTTAACGAGATACAGCACAAGTACCAAGCCTTCTACATAGCTCCCCTACCTCACCTTTCTAAAACATTGCTGTTTGTGTTTTTCTTTTGTTGTTTGGCCTTTGTATTTTCTTCCCATTTGTGCTTTAAGTTCCATGATGGGAAAGGTCCGAGTTCCCAATCAGCAGATTGTACCTAGCACAAAAATTTGTGCACAGAATTTGGTAATCTGGTTGAATTGTTTAACATTACACATTAAATACATATTTGTTAATTGACTTGCCTCAGTACATGACTGTAGTTAAGGGAGGAAAACATATGTAGCATAGGAAATATTTTGCAAGCTGTTTTCTGAATCTGCAGGGCAAATTGCCTGAGGCACTAACCAAAGAACTGGGCCATGATCCTTCTACACTTGGGAAATGCATGATTATTTATAGACATAAAGGTAAGGAGCATATATTATGTGTAGCATAATTTTAAAAAGTTATATAGAATCTTATTACTGTACCTGCATATAAGAAATCTTTGTGGTAAAAGTTTGCTCTTTGAAGTACATATTTCTTTAATATCTTACATAAGAAAATAAAGCCAACATTAAAAAGGATTTTTTCCCATGCTCCAAAACATACCAAAAGCAAAACCAAAAAATTCTATGTCAAAATGTTTTTCTTAGGCTTCAAAGTAAACCAAGAAAGCATTTTATTTGTGATTATCATGAAGTCAAATATTCACACACTTAATTTTTGACAGACTGTACCATAATTTATTCAAATAAAAAGTCTGTGTTGGTATCAAATCATAAAGATGAAAAATAAAATTGTATTTTTTGAAAATAATCAATTTAAATGAAATATTTTTGGCAGTTCTCCTGTTTTTAGAATTTGCTCTGCAAGCTCCTTATAATAATCACTTATCTGCATTGTAAAGAAGGCTGGACACTGGTGTTTTGTTCTTTATTTTATTAGCATGAGGACTAGAACCCAAAAGCCTAGAAAGATTGTTTCAGAAAACAGCAATATCTGAACAAAGTGTGAAACTTTTTAAAAAATTTACTACTAGGAAATTCAGATTTTTTTTCTTCTGTTTACGCCATTTTCTCACTTGTATGTTTTAAATAATTATCTTTTTTAAAAAATAATTCCTCTTCAAAAAATGTATTTTTTTATAATTTTTTATTTTTTATAAACATATATTTTTATCCCCAGGGGTACAGGTCTGTGAATCACCAGGTTTACACACTTCACAGCACTCACCAAAGCACATACCCTCCCCAATGTCCATAATCCCAAACCCCCTCCCCCCAGCAACCCTCAGTTTGTTTTGTGAGATTAAGAGTCACTTATGGTTTGTCTCCCTCCCAATCCCATCTTGTTTCATTTATTCTTCTCCTACCCACTTAAGCCCCCATGTTGTGTATTTTTTAAACACTTGATATAATCTGGTAATGAATACTCCTAATTGTATTATAGAAGTATTTTTGTTCTGCTTTTTTGCCTTAGTAAAACTTATTTACTAAAAAGTAGAAATTATGCCAAGATAAAAAATTTAAAATAACACCTGTGGGCCTGCGATAATAGTATAAGACAATGCTAGAAATGCTTATATTAATTATCACTTAATAAACTTTGTACTAGTAATAACAATGGAAACCCTCAGACATTGCTGAGAGAAGTATCAATAGATACAACTACTGGAAAATTTGCAATATCTCATAAAACTAAACATATTCATGCCCATCCTATGATCCAGAAATTCCTCTCCCAGAGAAAGTCTCAAGCCCAACCCAGACTATCCCCAAAATGCATGTATTCACATTTATTCATACATACTCACAAAAAAGACTTGTTTAAAGATGTTCATGGCCACAGTAATCAATATCTAAAAGTATACTTCATAGGACACTGGATAAATAGTAATATCTTCATGTAATGGAATACTATACAGCAACAAGAATAAGCAAACTATTGCTATATGCACTAATAAGGACAAATCACATAAATTTAATGGTCAGAAAGATAATGCAGACACAAATAACTATTTATATAAAGTTCAAAAGCAGAAAAACATACTCATTATTGTATAAGTCAAGATGGTGATTATCTTTGGGCAAAGTTGTACCTGGGAAAGGTATGGCAGTAGGATGGTGAGTGTGTTTGTGATATTGACAATTCTACTTATTTTATTTTTTCCAACAGAGTACTTATATTTATGTGTCTGGCTTATTTCACTAAGGATAATGTCCTAAAAATCCCATCCATGCTGTGGCAAACTGCAGAATTTCCTTCTTCTTAAACGTTGAATTGTATTCCCTTGTATTTATATACCACATTTTTTTATCCATTCACCTGTCAGTGGATATTTGATGTTTCCACAACTTAGCTATTGTGAATAGTGCTGAAATAAACATGGAATTACTAATATCAAGATCCTGACTTTAATTCATTTAGATAAATAACCAGAATTGGGACTACCAAATCATATGATAGTTCTGAGTTTCTCTTCACATGAGTGTGTTATCTTTGTGAAACTTTACATGAGAGCTTATTATTTTTGTACTTTTCTGTGTGTATATCTCACTAAGGTTTTTATAAATCTTTAAAACCTATCAAAAGAACCTTGTACTAATAAATTATTTAATTAAAATATTTGAGGTTTCCAGTTGAGTTCTTGTTTCCAAATTGCCCTAAAAGAATATTTTTAAACTAAAAAAATATATTTATAAATTAATATCAAAATTTTTGTCTTTATTTTTACTTTATGTTTCCTTTTTCCTCAATAAATAAATAAATTTAAAAATAGATTTAATGAATAGAGAATAGTTTTCATAATGACATTTATTTTACAAAATATTTCCAGTAGAGGGAGCATCATTTTTTTTAACTATAAGAAATTTTATTTTAAGAGCCATCAAATATATTTAAATTTTTAAATATAATTAAATTTCTTCATTGAGAGATGAGTTACTCTCATCTAAGACCAGTCTAAGAGAAAAATTTTATTCAATTTATCAAAGAAGAAAAACCTGATGATAAAGAGTATATATACCATACAAACTTCTATAATGGGTTTGTGTTGTTTTCAGAGGATTACATCTTTGGATTACTTACAGAAAGCATTTTTTATAATTATTAATATTAATGAAGATAAATTCTTATAATTATGATCATCAATTTGAAATAAAATATTTGTGAATTTCAATAAAACTAGACAAATATCAAAGGATGTACTGATGAAGATTATATATCTGAGAATATATTATAACAAATATGGTGAATTATCATTATACAAATTTGATTTTATTGACCAAAATGGCTTAGTTACTGATATGAAACTTCCAAAATCTGTCAACTAAGTTACTTCAATTTCCTTGAAAAAAAAAATCCATATCATCATCTAAAATACTAAAAAATAATTATAGTAAAATGATTCATTTCACTTATAACATGAATTTTGTGCTCCTTTTCATGAAAATTTGTAAATATAAAAGCTTTACTCTCTTTGTTTTAATCACCATATATAAAATTTGTGACAATTGCAGTTTCAAAAGTTTGCAGTCATATTAAGATATTTTTCACTGAAAATATCCTAGTTTACAGTGGTTCAACCCTGTACTTCAGAAAAAAAAATTCAAAATTATAGTAACCTTCACAATTAGTTCCTGTTCCTACAGGTATATCAAAATAAAATAACTTTCTGTAAGGCAGTTTTTATGACATACACTATATTTTCTAAGGTGTCCAAAGATGAAAAATTGACATTGCAACCCAGAAGACAATATTTACATACTTAAAATAGAAATTAATGTACAGTAACTTACTCTAATATTTGATTTCAATCTTTTTGAAAAGCTTGTGGGTCATAAAATTGGAAATCTTAGGATAATTTTAATGGTAAAGTAAAATTTACATTGGTGATTCAAAAGTCTATATAAGCATAATCTTGCATATATATTGTTTGATTAAGAATAAGGGTTAAATTATCTGATCTTTTGACTAGTCTCTATTTTTAAAAAATTAACAAAAAAGGAAAGCCCACCAAATATGTCAAATATGATTGGACCTGATAAGAAATTTATATGTCATAGAACAATTTTGTTCTTCAATAAGTTTCTTATAATATCACTTTTTCCAAAAAGATTATTCTTGACATAGAACACATCTAATGATTTATTTATGATTTTGTTCTAATGTGTTACCTGAACTAAGCTCTTTAGACATGGTACTTACAAGACCTTAAGTGTTATTTATTTAACTTAACCTCGAGATATACCAACAATGTTCAAAATTTCTCTAATCAGTATATGCTTATGTTCCAGATATTTTCTTATTTAAAAATATTATTTCGAATTACTAAATGTTTTGTAACTTTCAGAAAAAAAGAAACACACAGAATTTTTATTTCACGTAGAAAAAAGAAACTCTAAAAGCAATTTGAGGAAGAAAAGCTAGGTTTGAGATATAATTTTTCTAGGGTAATCTCAGCTGCAAATAATACGAGGCCAGTTACTAAAAAGCTCTAATTAGCGAAAATAGAACAACGTAACGTGTTTTTAGAGGTCTTGATAGACTGCTGGACAGTTTTAGATAGAAAACAATGCAATTTATGGAATACTTTCAACAAGTCAATTTCTAATTGCATTCCTGACTTCACCAATAACAAGTGGTTGCAACCTAGTGCACAAGCTTAAGCAGTTCTTCTACTGGTAAATACAAGAGAACTCACCTGAGTAACAGTGTTGCTTCCCAAAAGTAAAATCCTGAAACTAATGTCCGAAAGTGTCTCACGTGGGCCATGATACGGAGAGATTTTCACGATCCTGAAATTAGTCTTATCCAAGGCATGGGGGATGAGAAAGCCAGGAACGAAAATGTGCAATCTAACTCCGTGTCGTGTTGCAGACGAACGCCTGGGAAGCTTCAGCACCGTAGACAGCTCCCCGCAGTCAGTAAAAAACCTTTTCTTTCAAACACTTGAAATTCCCTTTCTACCCCTGCTCCGACCATGGAGCAGAAGGAAAAATTCTCGGGGTACAAATGTGCAGGTGACTTATACACTGAACGCGGAATAAGGGGTGAGATGAAATGTCTGAAGTGCCTAGGTTCTGGGCAACAGTTCATTGAAGCATTAGCGGCAAAGAAAGATTGCTTGTCCTTCGCTGACTCAGACACTGGAGAAAGATTAGCAGCAACAGCGGGGACAAGGATGCTTCTGCACCTGCTCCAAGCGCCACTCGCCGAATCCCACTCTCCACCTTTGAGTAAAAACCGTCACAGCTAGCGCGGCAAAGGGAAGCGGGGGCGGAGCCAGACGACAGTGTTCTGTCTGCCAATCACGACCGCACAGCGGGACAGAGTGGCAGGCCACTCACGACCGTAGGCGGTGCTTAATACTTTACCCTTTAAAAAAAGCGGTGAATAACTGGTGCAGAGCCTTAACTGTGACTGGAGGGAGTTGGGGGAAGAAAGCCTCAGGACTCAGCACTGGGAGAGCCAGCAGCTTTTGTGAATTAGGTAGCAAAATAGCGCTGGAGAGTCACTTTACTGTTCCCTTTCAGGATAAGGCACAATTTAGGAACAAAAGGTCCCTTCAGATGTGACTCCATGGCTTTGACCTTAAATGCAGAAGTCAACAGTAAACCCAGACCTTTAGAAAGGGCTAGGGAGGAGCAGAAAAAAATGTATACGAACATCAATGAAATAGGAGAATCAGCTGCTTCTAGAATTCTCATAACTCTGGCTAGCTTCCTTCTGGCCAGGAAGCATTGTTGACTAGAGTAAGTTGAGTTTCTAAAAGGATGAAGGTGGGAAATCTTAAGAGATGAGTATTAGAGACACAATGGTACCCACCATTTTTTTTTTCTTACACGTTTTCTGTATCTTAACAGTAAGTTCAAGTGAAGAGGACAAATACATCTTCTATCATTCATCTCTCTCCCCTTTCTCGCCCTCCCTCTCTCCCAGCAACACCCACCCCCACCATGTACACTGGAATTTGGATTTAAGACTAGAAATGACAAGTGTGTGTATGTTGTATGCATGCTTATCCATGTATCTCCAAATGGAATTTAAAAAGATTAAAATCTATGCTATTAGATCTTTATAGTAGCTTTTATTTACTATCAACCAAGATTAAAACTTTCACTACTAGAATTTTAGCTTCTCCCTAAAACTCCCTTACCTATTTATTCTGAAAGCCTACTTTAATCAGTTAAATTTCTCAATGACTAAACTATATGCCAAAAATGTCTTCTTAGTCTTTCACACAAACGTTTTCTTGTTAATTAAATTCCAGCACAAATTGACATATTGACCACCTTGTAATTCTTTATTTAACTGGGAAAGTGTAAGTTATTACCTTCTCACCCTCTTAAATGAGGGCACTGAAAAAAAATCTCTTTTTATTCCTTAGTAGACAAGGTTATTTGTCTACTAATAACAAGTAAGTATTTGTTATTAGTAGATACATAACAAATTTGTTATTTTGTTATAACAAAGAAAGAAGTAAGAAGAAAGAATTTTTAGATTTATTTTTATGTATTATTACTATATGTCTCTTTTTGCACTTAGTTTTCTTATTTAAATTACAAACTTCCAGAAGTCTCATAAGAATTACCACTAGTTCTAGCCATGAATATTTGCACCCCGGGAAGGTTCATACAGTTTTATTCAACTCAATTTCTACCTTTTGAAAACTCAGTAAGAACAAATACTTTTTAGTTGGTCATTCTCTGAATGGCAAGAATTCTTTTAAAAACACAATGTAATCAATGAAACAAAACTTGTTATATTTCAGGAAGGCTTGGATTCCTTGCCTTGCTTCACTACTACTTAACTGGTAGTATCTTTGGAAAAGTAATCTACTTTTAAGAATATCTTTATTTAACATATTTTTAAAAATATATTTATTAAGGGAATTGAGTTAAATTACCTCTGAGATTCATTCTCTCACCCAAAGGAAACAAACAATGGATGTTTACTTAAGTGAACAAATTAATGCATAATATTTAAAAGTCTGAATTTACATTTATCTGTATAGTTAGGTTACATGACAGGATAAGTTTAGCTATTTCATCTCATTAATAACATGAAAACATATAAATATTACAATTAATCAAATTAATAGATAGACTCAATCAGTTTTGGGATATAAATGTCATGTAAGAGAATAGTAATATGGAATCCCCATATTACTGGTTTTTCATAGTACCATTATTATTTCCTTCAAATTATATATGAAAAGCTATGATCCTCATTTATTTGTTTGACTTTTCCAAGGCAGTGAGGGTGATGGCCATTATTTAGCACAGAACCTTACATATAGTAGATACTCAATAGTCATTGAATGCATTAATAATCATATTAGAAATGCAATATATATATTGAATTAGATTTGTGAATTTGTTACAAAGCATTGGGTATTAGGTTAATTTTGATTAAATAAATTAGAAATTAATCAAAGAGTGGGTGGTAGTGCTTTCTTTCTTAATTTAACATTTAATGATTAATTTTCCAGGGCTTCCTGTCTAGGAATTTTTATGTTGTTTGCTTTTAATTTCTATAAGATCAAAATGAATATCATGCATTAACATATTTGTGACAACTATTCTTATAAAATTTATCCTTTTAAGAATAATAGTCCTGATTGGCTGAATAGGTGAATGAAAATGTTTTTGAGAAAAAGGCCACTCTATGGCTGATGACTAACTGACCAGCCCGTTTATATAAAATTAAGCTGTATTCTGACTTCATCAAATCTCTTCTCTTCTCCTCATTGCCTTTATTACTTCTTGAACTAATGGATTATATTTTATATTATATAAGATATGAGATTTCAGAACTGAATATGATATTAATCTTCATCAGACTTTATACTTTCCTTTCACAAAGGAGGTAATTGTAACCGGAAGTGGTTAGGTGATGGTTATAAAACCTCATATTCAACAAGTTGAAAATATCAAACCCACTGGATGGCTCAGTGGGTAAAGCCTCTGCCTTCAGCTCAGGTCATGGTCTCAGGGTCCTGGGATGGAGCCCTGCATCAGGCTCTCTGCTCAGTGGGGATCCTGCTTCCTACCCCCCTCTACCTACTTGTGATCTCTGTCAAATAAATAAATCTATCTTAAAAAAAAAAAAAAAGAAAATATCAAACTTGAATTTGGTGTCACTAGCTCAATGTCTAGCATTTTGTGTTTTCTCCCTCCACTGTCTTTAGTATTTCTACTAGTGTCTCAAACTATATGCATATTGACTAACCTACAGATAAGTAAATCAATTTCAGTCCAGTGATAAAGCTTTCTCTATATGTTCAGTTATTAATACCTATGATCTAAAACATACTGTTTTATACATAAAACAATATGATTTACAATTTAGTAAAAGACTTATTTATTGAAGTCAATGTAGTATGTGGTTAAAAATAGTTTATTGAGGGGGTACCTGGGTGGCTTAGTGGTCTAGGCCTCTGCCTTTGGCTCAGGTCATGATCTTGGGGTCCTGGGATCAAGCCCCTCATCAGACTCCCTGCTCAGTGGAGAGTCTGCTTCCCCCTCTCTCTCTGCCTGTCTCTTTTCCTACTTGTGATCTCTCTATATATATATCAAATAAATAAATGAAATGATTTTTAAAAAATTTACAAAAAGTAATGTCATTTTTAGAATAATTAGAATATTCATATTTTTGAATTAATACTCTGGGAAAGTTGAAAGTCTTAATTTGTTTTGGTCTTTTTTTTTACCTTTATTTAGAGAAAATTGACAAATAAAATAATACTATATTTAAAGGATAAAATATAATGATTTCATATACATGTATACACTCTGAAAAGATTTTCCTAACTGAATTAAATAGCACATATTTACCTTTATAATTTTCCCTTTTTGTTCAAATTAATCAACATATAGTGTATTATTTGTTTCAGAAGTACAAGTCTGTGATTCATCAGTCTTGTATAATACCTAGTGCTCATTACATCACATACCCTCCCCAATGTCCATCACACAGTTACCCTATCTCTCCAGTACCTTCCCCTCAGTTTGTTTCCTATGATTGAGAGTCTCTTATGGTTTGTCTCCCTCTCTGGTTTCATCTTATTTCATTTTTTCCTCTCTTCCCCTATGATCTCTGCCTTGCTTCCTAAATGCCATATATCAGTGAGACCATATGATAATTATCTCTCTCTGATTGAAAAAGGTCCTAATTTAGGTGTCAAGCAGAAAGTTGCTTATTCAATACATATCAGATAGAGGAGAATTAATCTTATTGCAGATATAGATAATGTGACCAAGTATGTGAACCTTGTGAATTTATCTTTTGTATAGGGATCTGCCTAATATGAAACAAACTACAATAATCATGACATGTTAGCTGATCATTATTTTGGAATAGTGGTAGAAGTATCTAATAATTTATCTCCTTTTTCTTGTCCAGGATTCAGAATTTCTCACATGAATCTCAGCAACAGCCTCCTAATTGTTTCCCTGCTTGCTCTGTTATTCCCGTTCATTAATCCTCCCTTGTGAATATTAAGGAGTTTTTGTTTGTTTTGTTGTTTTAGTAAGTCAGAAAGTGCCACTTGTATTCCTAAAACTGTTTAATGCTTTTCCATTGCAGTAGATTAAAATCTATAGTTTTCTTTACAGATGACAAGGCTCTGAATGATTTTCTATTGGAAAATCAGAAAGCTCAACTTCATTTTTTCCTAGTCTCCCATTTCTCTGACTATGCACCAATAACATAAGCTGTTTCTTATCTCAGGATTTCTCTACATCACTTTTCCTTTTAAATTTCTTACATCTAATCTTTTTCTAGCCATTAATTCATAATATAAATCTTTCCTTCAAAATATTTTCCTTTTACCTTCAAATCAGGATTCATGTCTTTCATGGATTAAATTATAATTTAATGTTTGCGTTTGGTTGAATACTCTCGAAAAGCAGAGGCAATATGCATCTTTTTGCTAATACAGTATCTGGTACATTGTAGGTGACCAGGAAATATCTGTCGAGTGAATGAATGAATGCATAAACATTCTCTGCTCTTGGTTCTCCCTTTTCTAGGTCTATTCTCATTAATCTCTTTTAACCCCATTCTTTCTTCAAAATTGTTTTAAAATATCTATGTCATAGTGTTCTTTCCAGGCCAAATATATTCCTTTGCCATCTAAACCTAACCTTCAAGTTTATATGCGTGCCCTCAGTTCACTCTAAGAGTTCCTTCTTTATAAGTAAGATTAATATTATATAGTATATTGTAATTTTTTATATTTTAGCATTCAGACTGTCATCTTTTTCTCAGAATTGTAGTGGTAATTTGCCATAATTCCCTAGATGATTTTAAATAGTGAGCTATTTAAAGCAGTTATTTTACTGAATATTTCATTCTTTCCCTAAATATTTGGTATTAAGTAGGCATAACTTGAAAATGTACCTCCAAGTCATTTCTTCAACCAATTTATTTATCAACAAATAGAGTTTATAATATGCATCATCTTAGGTGCTTACTGGATATACATGTGAATGACAAACAAATCTTGTTCCAGAGGAACTGCAATCTATATAATATGTAAGATATACATGAATATTCATTATATCTCATAGAATGTAAGTATTTGTGAGGAGAAATGCTATGGGAATTCAAATGAATTACTTCAAAATAGAAAGCAGGAGAACATTAGAAAATTTTCATAAAGTAGAGGATATTTAACAAAGCTTTGAAACCAATTCACATTTCATTTTTAGAACTTGTGTGAAAATTATAATGAAAAAAACTTTGTAAGAGGAGAGCAAAAAAATCTTCAAAAACAGAGAAGCAGAAAAAAGTGGGTGAATAGGATTTGAGTGACAACATTTCTGTAGTTACCTGTTGGATACTTTGCCTATTTTCTTAATTTCTGCTCTCAAGACCTTAAAGTATACATAATCTGATCCATGTTTTAATGATGAAGAAACTGAGATCCAAAATCACAATTTACATTATTGGTATTTAAAAAAAAAAAAAAGGAGCGACTAAAGGAAAATAGTGAAAAAGAAGTTTGAGACATATTATAGAGATTCATAGATACTGGGTCAAATAATGCACAAAGTGAAAAATAGTTGCTGAATTTTCTGGATGGTTAATAATATGTAAATATGGTTGTAGTGTCAGGAGATACCTTTATATACTTGTTAATGAACCAATCAATAAAACCCTATTTCATAAAAAAAAAAAAAAGTCACATTTATACTCCTGAGGAGATTTTCTCATTGTGTAGATGAAGTCTCTTACGTATTGAAATATGTAAGGTCTTTTACATATTTACAGGTCTCTTACATATTGAAATATAAAAAAGCTTTTAAACAAATAAAACACAAAACATCACAACTTTAACTGGTATCCTTTTCATTTTTGATCTGAGGTGATTTATGAGCATGATTCTCTTTTTCAGTGTCAAATACATGTCATCACACATTAAATTGCTTGTGGCAGTGAACCACAGATTGGAGTATATATCAATACCTTATTTTTCAAAATGGGTAACAATACAACTTTACAAGATATTCAATAAAAGATCTTCTTCAAATGTCTGACTTAATTTGAAAATGATGAATACTGACATATATTGTTGAATTTCTGGGCTAGAAAAAAAAAAACCTGAAAAGTTTTGCAATCCTGTTACATACTCATATTGATTTATTTCTAAAATAATATTATTTACTTCATTAACAAAAAGGTCAAGCACAAGATGTCAACTGCTACTAAACTTTAATTATTAGGCAATAGCTAACCACTTGTGATCTGAAAGCTGAATATTACAATTTTATTACTTCATAGGATAATAAATTAATGATGCATATATTAATCTCTACAGCTTTGTCAGGAATATTAAGAACTTACCTGTTATTACATATTATCTGAATAACAATTAGCCTGTGTAAGCAGTAATCAGAATATGTAATGATATGCTATAATTAATAATTTACCTCTATAGAAAGAATTATAATCTATAAATTTTATAGCTAATAAATATTCTATAATTTTGACTATAATTTCTAATTTTATGAAAATAATGAAAATTAATTTGTATTTTATAGAAAAATTATTGCTCCCAACTTTCTTTCAAATTTATTTAAGGTTTCCTTAACAATTTATTTCTGGTATTTTTGATTAATAGATATCCCAAAAAAACCATTTTGTGCTTAGCTGAGATCACACAGAAAGCGCCCAAACCAATGAAAAATTAGAAAGCAAAAAAACAAAAGCAAAAACAAAAACAAAAAACAAAAAAAAATATCCAGGGAGGACTAAAGCTGTAAGGATTCCAACAGTAACCAATTGATCCCTCTGGACTATAGCTTCAGTTTTTACCTTACATATACTCAACTGACTTGGCAGCATGAACTATAGCTCAAACAAGGCCTAAAAGACATGTTTGTTTGTTTGTTTTTAATTTTATTCATTCATTTGAGAGAGTGAGAGACATAGAGAGAGAGAGTGTGTGAGAGCACGAGTAAGGGGAGAGGCAGAGGAGGAAGCAAACTCCTTACCCAGCCTAGAGCCTGACAGGAACCTATATGTGGGTCTTGATCCCAGAATCCGGATATCATGACCTGAGCCAAAGGCAGACGCTTAACCATCTGAGCCACTCCAGGGTCCTGGAGTCATGTCTTTTAAAAGAAAAATCCCAAGAATTAATAACTGTAGGAAGCAACTGGGAAAGCTATCTACATTCCAAAGGATTCTGAGAAGGAAACTTGTCTGTCTCAGCTTTAGCTCTTAACAGAAACAGAGAAATCTCACTGAGACTTATTTGCCAAAACAAACTAGCACAGTTTTTGAGCCAGAATTAACACCACCTAAGGGCACATAAATGCCAGGTTACAAATATGTATTTAACTGGTGTTGCGATTGTTATGTCCTAGAAACGTGGCAGAAACAACTGTAGATACTCCCTGGAGGAATATATTTTAAGACTGCGTTTGAAGGAATTTCCACAGATAAAGTTCCAAAAAACACAGGGTCAATAACAACAAAACAAAACAAGAACAAAAAACAAAAACAAACAAAAAACAGATGAATAAACAGGCCACCATGAATCCATGAATTAGAGTCAGCAAAGCAGTTAAAAAAGAATTAGAAGAGCAAAGACTATAGATGTTGAGCAAAGACTATACCCTAGAAAATACAAAATAAATGTGCTTATTATGTGAAAAGAATAAAAATATGACAAGCACTATAACCTGTCCAGATGGATCTGAAAAATAACCAAGGGAATATCTAGAATAAAACTTATGAAAGCTGAAATGAAAAATCATTGGATAGTTAAAGCAGCAGGTTAAATATGCTGAAACAGAATTAGTGGGTTAGAAGATAGATCTAAAAAATATTATAATGTGAGCCAGCAGAGTTAGAGGTATTCAGAACAATTTCAAAGACATGGAGAAAAGATTCATAATTTCCAGCAAACATTGGATTTGTGTTTCTCCTCTTCCCCTCAAAAAAGGAATAAATTAAATGGGGGTACCTAAGTGAGATTTTTATCAAAATGATTACAGACATAGTTTTTACATTTTTAGAAGTGAGAAGTGTCCCAGGAGGACAAGTAGACAGAAAACTACAACTAGACTGGTCTTTTTTTTTTTTTAATTTTTTATTTTTTATAAACATATATTTTTATCCCCAGGGGTACAGGTCTGTGAATCACCAGGTTTACACACTTCACAGCACTCACCAAAGCACATACCCTCCCCAATGTCCATAATCCCACCCCCTTCTCCCAAACCCCCTCCCCCCAGCAACCCTCAGTTTGTTTTGTAAGATTAAGAGTCACTTATGGTTTGTCTCCCTTCCAATCCCATCTTGTTTCATTTATTCTTCTCCTATCCACTTAAGCCCCCATGTTGCATCACCACTTCCTCATATCAGGGAGATCATATGATAGTTGTCTTTCTCTGCCTGACTTATTTCGCTAAGCATGATACGCTCTAGTTCCATCCATGTTGTCGCAAATGGCAAGATTTCATTTATTTTGATGGCTGCATAGTATGCCATTGTGTATATATACCACATCTTCTTGATCCATTCATCTGTTGATGGACATCTAGGTTCTTTCCATAGTTTGGCTATTGTGGACATTGCTGCTATAAACATTCGGGTGCACGTGCCCCTTTGGATCACTACGTTTGAATCTTTAGGGTAAATACCCAATAGTGCAATTGCTGGGTCATAGGGCAGTTCTACTTTCAACATTTTGAGGAACCTCCATGCTGTTTTCCAGAGTGGCTGCACCAGCTTGCATTCCCACCAACAGTGGAGGAGGGTTCCCCTTTCTCCGCATCCTCGCCAGCATCTGTCATTTCCTGACTTGTTGATTTTAGCCATTCTGACTGGTGTGAGGTGGTATCTCATTGTGGTTTTGATTTGTATTTCCCTGATGCCGAGTGATATGGAGCACTTTTTCATGTGTCTGTTGGCCATCTGGATGTCTTCTTTGCAGAAATGTCTGTTCATGTCCTCTGCCCATTTCTTGATTGGATTATTTGTTCTTTGGGTGTTGAGTTTGCTAAGTTCTTTATAGATTCTGGACACTAGTCCTTTATCTGATATGTCGTTTGCAAATATCTTCTCCCAGTCTGTCAGTTGTCTTTTGATTTTGTTAACTGTTTCCTTTGCTGTGCAAAAGCTTTTGATCTTGATGAAATCCCAATAGTTCATTTTGCCCTTGCTTCCCTTGCCTTTGGCGTTGTTCCTAGGAAGATGTTGCTGCAGCTGAGGTCGAAGAGGTTGCTGCCTGTGTTCTCCTCAAGGATTTTGATGGATTCCTTTCGCACATTGAGGTCCTTCATCCATTTTGAGTCTATTTTTGTGTGTGGTGTAAGGAAATGGTCCAATTTCATTTTTCTGCATGAGTCTGTCCAATTTTCCCAGCACCATTTATTGAAGAGGCTGTCTTTTTTCCATTGGACATTCTTTCCTGCTTTGTCGAAGATTAGTTGACAATAGAGTTGAGGGTCTATTTCTGGGCCCTCTATTCTGTTCCATTGATCTATGTGTCTGTTTTTGTGCCAGTACCATGCTGTCTTGATGATGACAGCTTTGTAATAGAGCTTGAAGTCCGGAATTGTGATGCCACCAACGTTGGCTATCTTTTTCAATATCCCTTTGGCTATTCGAGGTCTTTTCTGGTTCCATATAAATTTTAGAATTATTTGTTCCATTTCTTTGAAAAAGATGGATGGTACTTTGATAGGAATTGCATTAAATAAAAGGTAACATAGACATTTTCACAATATTTATTCTTCCAATCCATGAGCATGGAACATTTTTCCATTTGTTTGTGTCTTCCTCAATTTCTTTCATGAGTACTTTATAGTTTTCTGAGTATAGATTCTGTGTCTCTTTGGTTAGGTTTATTCCTAGGTATCTTATGGTTTTGGGTGCAATTGTAAATGGGATTGACTCCTTAATTTCTATTTCTTCTGTCTTGCTGTTGGTGTAGAAAAATGCAACTGATTTCTGTGCATTGATTTTATATCCTGACACTTTACTGAATTCCTGTACAAGTTCTAACAGTTTTGGAGTGGAGTCTTTTGGGTTTTCCACATATAGTATCATATCATCTGCGAAGAGTGATAATTTGACTTCTTCTTTGCTGATTTGGATGCCTTTAATTTCCTTTTGTTGTCTGATTGCTGAGGCTAGGACCTCTAGTACTATGTTGAATAGCAGTGGTGATAATGGACATCCCTGCCGTGTTCCTGACCTTAGCGGAAAAGCATTCAGTTTTTCTCCATTGAGAATGATATTTGCGGTGGGTTTTTCATAGATGGCTTTGATGATATTGAGGTATGTGCCCTCTATCCCTACACTTTGAAGAGTTTTGATCAGGAAGGGATGCTGTACTTTGTCAAATGCTTTTTCAGCATCTATTGAGAGTATCATATGGTTCTTGTTCTTTCTTTTATTGATGTGTTGTATCACATTGACTGATTTGCGGATGTTGAACCAACCTTGCAGCCCTGGAATAAATCCCACTTGGTCGTGGTGAATAATCTTTTTAATGTACTGTTGAATCCTATTGGCTAGTATTTTGTTGAGTATTTTCGCATCTGTGTTCATCAAGGATATTGGTCTATAGCTCTCTTTTTTGGGGGGATCCTTGTCTGGTTTCGGGATCAAGGTGATGCTGGCCTCATAAAATGAGTTTGGAAGCTTTCCTTCCATTTCTATTTTTTGGAACAGTTTCAGGAGAATAGGAATTAGTTCTTCTTTAAATGTTTGGTAGAATTCCCCCGGAAAGCCGTCTGGCCCTGGGCTTTTGTTTGTTTGGAGATTTTTAATGACTGCTTCAATCTCCTTACTGGTTATGGGTCTGTTCAGGCTTTCTCTTTCTTCCTGGTTCAGTTGTGGTAGTTTATATGTTTCTAGGAATGCATCCATTTCTTCCAGATTGTCAAATTTGTTGGCGTAGAGTTGCTCATAGTATGTTCTTATAGTAATTTGTATTTCTTTGGTGTTAGTTGTGATCTCTCCTCTTTCATTCATGATTTTATTTATTTGGGTCCTTTCTCTTTTCTTTTTGATAAGTCGGGCCAGGGGTTTATCAATTTTATTAATTCTTTCAAAGAACCAGCTCCTAGTTTCGTTGATTTGTTCTATTGTTTTTTTGGTTTCTATTTCATTGATTTCTGCTCTGATCTTTATGATTTCTCTTCTCCTGCTGGGCTTAGGGTTTCTTTCTTGTTCTTTCTCCAGCTCCTTTAGGTGTAGGGTTAGGTTGTGTACCTGAGACCTTTCTTGTTTCTTGAGAAAGGCCTGTACCGCTACATATTTTCCTCTCAGGACTGCCTTTGTTGTGTCCCACAGATTTTGAACCGTTGTATTTTCATTATCATTTGTTTCCATGATTTTTTTCAATTCTTCTTTAATTTCCCCGTTGACCCATTCATTCTTTAGAAGGATGCTGTTTAGTTTCCATGTATTTGGGTTCTTTCCAAACTTCCTTTTGTGGTTGAGTTTTAGCTTTAGAGCATTGTGATCTGAAAATATGCAGGGAATGATCACAATCTTTTGATACTGGTTGAGTCCTGATTTAGGACCAAGGATGTGATCTATTCTGGAGAATGTTCCATGTGCACTAGAGAAGAATGTGTATTCTGTTGCTTTGGGATGAAATGTTCTGAATATATCTGTGATGTCCATCTGGTCCAGTGTGTCATTTAAGGCCTTTATTTCCTTGCTGATCTTTTGCTTGGATGACCTGTCCATTTCAGTGAGGGGAGTGTTAAAGTCCCCTACTATTATTGTATTATTGTTGATGTGTTTCTTTGATTTTGTTATTAATTGGTTTATATAGTTGGCTGCTCCCACGTTGGGGGCATAGATATTTAAAATTGTTAAATCTTCTTGTTGGACAGACCCTTTGAGTATGATATAGTGTCCTTCCTCATCTCTTATTATAGTCTTTGGCTTAAAATCTAATTATTCTGATATAAGGATTGCCATTCCTGCTTTCTTCTGATGTCCATTAGCATGGTCAATTCTTTTCCACCCCCTCACTTTAAATCTGGAGGTGTCTTCGGGCTTAAAATGAGTTTCTTGGAGGCAATATATAGATGGGTTTTGGTTTTTTATCCATTCTGATAGCCTATGTCTTTTGACAGGGGCATTTAGCCCATTAACATTCAGGGTAACTATTGATAGATATGAATTTAGTGCCATTGTATTGCCTGTAAGGTGACTGTTACTGTATATGGTCTCTGTTCCTTTCTGATCTACCACTTGTAGGCTCTCTCTTTGCTTAGAGGACCCCTTTCAATATTTCCTGTAGAGCTGGTTTGGTATTTGCAAATTCTTTCAGTTTTTGTTTGTCCTTGAAGCTTTTAATCTCTCCTTCTATTTTCAATGATAGCCTGCTGGATATAGTATTCTTGGCTGCATGTTTTTCTCGTTTAATGCTTTGAAAATATCATGCCAGCTCTTTCTGGCCTGCCAGGTCTCTGTGGATAAGTCAGCTGCCAATCTAATATTTTTACCATTGTATGTTACAGACTTCTTTTCCCGGGCTGCTTTCAGGATTTTCTCTTTGTCACTGAGACTTGTAAATTTTACTATTAGGTGACGGGGTGTGGGCCTATTCTTATTGATTTTGAGGGGCATTCTCTGAACCTCCTGAATTTTGATGCTCGTTCCCTTTGCCATATTAGGGAAATTCTCCCCAATAATGCTCTCCAGTATACCTTCTGCTCCCCTCTCTCTTTCTTCTTCTTCTGGAATCCCAATTATTCTAATGTTGTTTCGTCTTATGGTGTCACTTATCTCTCGAATTCTCCCCTCGTGGTCCAGTAGCTGTTTGTCCCTCTTTTGCTCAGCTTCTTTATTCTCTGTCATTTGGTCTTCTATATCACTAATTCTTTCTTCTGCCTCATTTATCCTAGCAGTGAGAGCCTCCATTTTTTATTGCACCTCATTAATAGCTTTTTTGATTTCAACTTGGTTAGATTTTAGTTCTTTTATTTCTCCAGAAAGGGCTTTTATATCTCTCAAGAGGTTTTCTCTAATATCTTCCATGCCTTTTTCGAGCCCGGCTAGAACCTTGAGAATTGTCATTCTGAACTCTAGATCTGACATATTACCAATGTCTGTATTGATTAGGTCCCTAGCCTTCGGTACTGCCTCTTGTTCTTTTTTTTGTGTTGAAATTTTCCGTCTTGTCATTTTGTCCAGATAAGAGTATATGAAGGAGCAAGTAAAATACTAAAAGGGTGGCAACAAGCCCAGGAACATGTGCTTTAACGAAATTAGAAGAGATCCAAAATCGTGAGGGGGGAGAAAGGGGATAAAAAGTGGTTCAAAAAGGAAGAAAGAAAAAAAAAGAAAAAAGAGAAAAAAAAAGAAAAGAAAAGAATTAAAAAAAAGAAAACACCTAAGAAAAATGTAAAAAAGAAAAAATATATTATTAGATAAACTAGTAAAATATCATTAAAAAAGAAAAAGGTAACAGTTAAAAAAAAATTTTATCCAAAGGTGAGAAAAAAAAACAAAAAATGATAAAGAAAAAAATTAAATTAACTGCAAGACTAAAAAAAAAATCACAGGGAAAAAGCCATGAGTTCCGTGCTTGGCTTTCTCCTCCTCTGGAATTCTGCTGCTCTCCTTGGTATTGAAACCGCACTCCTTGGTAGGTGAACTTGGTCTCGGCTGGATTTCTTGTTGATCTTCTGGGGGAGGGGCCTGTTGTAGTGATTCTCAAGTGTCTTTGCCCTAGGCGGAATTGCACCACCCTTACCTGGGGCCGGGGTGAGTAATCCGCTCGGGTTTGCTTTCAGGAGCTTTTGTTCCCTGAGCGCTTTCCGTAGAGTTCCAGAGGACGGGAATACAAATGGCGGCCTCCTGGTCTCCGGCCCGGAGGAGCCGAGAGCCCACCGCTGCACTCCTCAGTGCGCCCTCAGAGAATAGCGCCAGTTACTCCCGTCTGCCTGACCTCCGGCCACGCTCCGAGCTCACCGAGCCTGCGACCGGTTCAAGGTAACCGCGAGCTGCGAGCTTACTGTTGGTTCTGTCTCTGTAGCCGGCTTTCCCGTTCCAATACCCGCAAGCTCTGCAACACTCAGACACCCCCGATCCTTCTGTGACCCTGCGGGACCTGAGGCCATGCTGACCCCGCGTGGGCTTCGCCCCAGTTTAGCCTCTGGAACGATGTCCCTCAGCGGAACAGACTTTTAAAAGTCCTGATTTTGTGCGCGGTTGCTCCGCAGCTTGCCGGGAGCCGGCCCCTCCCCCCGGGGTCTAGCTTCCCGTCACTTTGGATTCACTTCTCCGCCGGTCCTACCTTTCAGAAAGTGGTTGTTTTTCTGTTTCCAGAATTGCTGTTCTTCTTCTCTTCGATCTGCCGATGGATTTTCAGGTGTTTGCAATCTTTAGATAAGCTATCTAGCTGATCTCCGGCTAGCTGAAGTAGTCTCAGCCTGGTACTTCTCCGCCATCTTGACTCCCCCCCCCACAACTAGACTGGTCTTAATTGGTCCCATTAAAGAAAAAAGCATTCAATGACAACACATGAAAAATGTTTTATTCAAGGGGATAGGAGACTATTACGACAGGTACATCACAAATGAGATGGAATTTTGGAATGGTGGAGAGATACTCAACTCCAATATAGCTTGGGCAAATAGAAATTTATAGCCAAGGAGCAGAGTGCAGGTCGGTCAATAAAAGTTACTAAGAGAAGAGCACCTAGGTAGCTCTGCTGGTTAAGCAACTGACTTCAGCTCAGGTCAGGATCTCAGGGTCCTGGATTCGAGTTTCACATCGGGTTCCTTACTCAGCAGGGAGTCTGCTCCTCCCTCTCCTTCTGTGGTTCTCTCTGCTTGTGCTCTCTTGCTCTCTCTTCCTCTGTAAAATAAATAAATAAATCTTTTTTAAAAAAAAAAAGTTACTAAGAGAAACAGTGGCTAAGAGGGATTCTGGATAAACTGACCTAACAGAATTCTTGCTGTAGGTTAGCTAGCTGACCTGGGGAATGGTGGAGGATGAGGAACAGGATCAGATACTAATGGCTATCAGGTATTGAGAATGTGGGGTTCTGATGGAAAGGAAGTAGCAGAATTCTTGGAAAACTTGGACAATGCTGAGGTGAACTCAGAAGCCCAAAAGTCAAGCTTAGTTGGAGTAAAGTTCAGGGGAGGCTGAGTAGAGTTTGGTCAATGAGAAAACTTGTGTCAATACAACAATCTCATACTAAAGTCAAAGGAAACTTCTCAATCTCCACAACAGAAAAAAGAGATTATTTTTAAAAATGAAAAGAAAGACAAACAGCTATATGCAATTTCTAAGAATCAGAAGTGAACTAAAGGATATTTGAAAAAATGAAAGTAAAAGGAAGGGAATATTCATCAGGTTACTGTTAACCAATACATAAATAAAACCAGCGTAGCCACACTAATATTAAACAAAACTGAAGAGAATTGCATATTTACACAAAAAAGAGTCTTTATATAATAAAAAAAGTTTCACCAGAAATATATGAAACTTCTAAATGTGTATGCATTTAATAATAAAGCTTTAAAACGTGTAATGCAAAAAATAAAAAGAAATTTTAATATACTATTCAATAGCTGTTAGATCAAGCTACAAAAAAGTCAGGATATGAATTTTGAAAAAATATATATATTTGGTATTATGTTGTATATACATTACGTGATGTGTGCATATATGCACAAATGCAGTCAATAATTTATCTATTTTGTCTATTCAAAGTTATATCTCCAAATTTTGTCGGAAGCATTCTTTTTAGGCATGTGTTAAACATCTGTTAAAATCGAACATAAAAATGTGTGCTGTACATTTCAACTCTCTTAAAGAAGTGCTATCATTTCAGAGAATTGATTAATGACTGAACCTTAAGCTAAAATGACTGCATTAAGAAACTTGTTGGATGAGGGGGCAAGAGAGGGATGGGAATGGTGTGTGGGTGGCTCAGTCTCTTAAGACCTGGACTTGATTTGCTCTCAGGTCTTGATTTCAGGGTCATGGAATTGAGCCCTATGTAGGGCTCTACACTGAGTGGAGACCCTGCTTGAGAATTTCCCTGTCCTTCTCCCTCTGTCCCCACCCTATACTCTCTCTCTCCCTAAAATAAATAAGTAGTTCTTAAAAAAAAAAAAAGAAAGAAAGAAAAGAAACCTGTTGGTGCATGAATATATAAATATTTATCAGTATATAGGGCAAATGAAAAAATAAAGATAATAAAAATGTAAATTAAAGCAGTTACACTGGTGACTAATTAAAAATGTGTAATCTTAAATGGTCATAAAATAAAGACTGAGAATTAGTAATATATGATACCTCTTTGGCATGTTGGAATGAATAACTGAATGTTCATAAATATAATGAGAAGAAATAAATGAAGAGCAAAAATACAGTGTAAAACAAACAATATAGATGACCACAAAAGCCAAATATTTTTGAATTTTAGAGTTGATAAATTTAATAATAATATAACATTATTATAATATAATAATCAAAGTATTTGTAGGCAGGATATTTCCTAATAAATAATATAATAATATAATAGTTTAAGTATTGGTAGGCAGAGTATATCTTAAAAAAATCAAGAAGAACAAAGACTGACAACTCAATAGAAAACAATCATGGAAAGATTTCAAGGACAGAAATTAGAAAAAAGAAAGAAATAGGTCGTATATGCAACTTAAGATGTTACACTTTATTTGTAGGTAAGGAATTTAAATTAAATTATGAGGCAAAATGTTAAAGCTAACAGATCAACAAAGTTGTTTAATCAATAATACCAAGTGTTCCAAGAATGTGGGATCAATATAGTATTTATGTAGAGCTAATGAAAATATACATGGTATAAGACCTATTAACAATTGTTGTGCATTTGACTGTAATAGAAAATTGCCTATCCTCCCCTTTTAAATTAGAAAACTCACTAAAAATTCTTTTGAGTGGCATATTTTAGAATATTTTTAAAGTCTAGTTAAATAGTTATTAACTATTTATTCTATTTAATAAAAGATGGCGTATAACATGATTTGTTAATTCTTTCACTTTTGCATTTTCAAACTAAACCTTTTCTTCTCTCTGCAATCCACCTCCCTCCCCATGTTTCACTAAGCTTAAATGAAATGCAGACTGAGTTGTTTTACTAGGGAGTTCCCACTTGACACTTGGAAAGTGATTAAACTTAAATGATGACTACTTTTATTTTTTTTAAAGATTTTATTTATTATTTATTTGACAGACAGAGATCACAAGTAGGCAGAGAGGCAGGCAAAGAGAGAGGAAGGGAAGCAGGATCCCTGCTGAGCAGAGAGCCCGATGTGGGGCTCAATCCCAGGACCCTGAGATCATGACCTGAGCCGAAGGCAGAGGCTTTAACCCACTGAGCCACCCAGGTGCCCTGATGACTACTTTTAAACCAGGCAGTTCTTTCTCTTTTTTTTTTTTTTTCCCAAATGTATTGGAAAGGCAATATTTCATGCTTTATCTTTCACTCAGGTGAAAATGCAAATAAATAACCAAAGGATTGTATAGATAAAATTAAAAACTTTCATAGCAGCCATAATAACTTTGAGTATTTTAAAAAATTCTCATTCATTTTCAGCTGGTAATGTGTAGAACATACACGTGATATTCTAGGTTGCTTATGATAATATCTTCTTGGTTTTCATGACCTTCTTGGGTCCTCTGGACAAGAGTCCTTTGATTATTCTAGCTACATCCAGATTTGGTATTGCAGTTTGCCTTCATTTATGGCATGTGGGCTCAAGACAAATCCAAGCTTAATTAGTAAATTCAGTGAAGTATTACAGGTAGACAGTTGATCTAAATATGACTGTTGTGAGTTGAATCATATATCCTGAATGGAGGTATTTTTGGAGTCCTAACCTTCTATACCTCAGAACGTGACCTTATTTGGAGATAAAGTCTTTACATAGATGATCAATTTAAAATAATTCATTAGGAGGTGTCCTAGTACAGTATGACTAATATCCATCCTCAATAAAAGGGAAAATTTGGACACAGAGGTAGATACTCACTGAAAAAAAGATGAAAGGTGAACAGGAAGAAGATGGCCATCTACTGAGCTAAGAAGAGGGGCCTGAAATAGATCCTTCTCTCAAGGTCTTCAGAAGGAACCAACCACTAACACTTTGATTTTGGACTCCTAGCCTCCATATCTGTAAAACAATATATTTCTGTTGTTTTACCCGATTTGTGGTACTTTTTAAATGGCAGCCCTATCAAACTAATACTTGGGGTTCTCTACATATTTTCTCCAAATTCTTATCAGTTCTCCTTCCCAAGTCAATTTGCTGTTGAAATCAATCCACTGATAGGTAGAGGAGAATCTTTAGGCTTAAAAGAGATCTTGGCAGAGAAAACTGATGAGGACTCTTTCTTCCCTGGGCTAGAATAGAATCACCATGTGCTTGGCAAAAACTTGGCACATAGAGATTCCTAGAGGAAAATTTGACTTGGTGAAAGTTTTTCCAATATGCGTGATCTTAGAAACTAGTGAAGAGATGGACTACATCTTCTCTTGACATTGGGAATATGCCTGGAGACCTGGGATCTGCAAAGTCTTCATCCTGCTACTCAGCGGGTACTAGTAGCCCTTCTGCTCCTCTACCATTGGCTCAGAGTTGTAAAAACTAGCCAGACTGTCCCATCTGTTTACTCCTATCACCATATCTAAAGGCTAATAGAGAAAATAACAAATCATCTAAAGGATTTGAATGGCCAAAGAGAGGAAAATCCAGTAGGCACAAACACATTTCATGCCAGCAAAAGAGAGTTGCTGCAAGAGACAGAAAGCTGCTTGAACAAATAACAAAAACCCTTAAGAAAACTCAAGTGAAATCCCAATCACAAATGCTTTCTGGATCTAAAACAACAGGATTTCCCAACTAAATACTTCAGTAGGTAAACTGAAAGATAATATGCTCAAATCATGAACCCACTTACAGATACAGAAGATCTAGTAGAAGAACTGTCTCAAATAGAGTGAAAATATAAAACAATACAAGTTATGGTGGGGGAAAAAAAAAACCTTCAAGCAACATGCCATTTAGAGAATATATACAATAAAAATAACAAAAAATTTGGAATTCCATAAGAAAAAAATTATAAAACTTAAGAGATAGTAAGAAAAAAGTATATAAAGAAATCTTTTAATGAGTTGAATAAAGAACTAAATTATCCAATTGATGAGAGTCACTGAAATTTAGGCAGGTTCAAAAAAAAAAAGCTAGGTATACTTTGTCAATGAGTAACTAATAAATTTAAAATCAAGAAAATTATTACAAGCTTTCAGATCGATTCTAGTGTAAAAATTTAAGTAAACAATCAGAGAAGAAAAAGAATCCAGCAATTTATCTAAGGGGTAAAAAAGTGTAACTAAGTGGAATTTATAGCAAGAAAACAAGAGTCTTTTGATATAAGAAAATAGGCTATCATAATCAAATATCAACAAATTTAAGAAATAAAACATGATTACTAATATAGTTTGTCAAGATTTGATAAAATTTCTAAATTTCAAAAATTAAAAGGTACATATGTATAATAACTAAATGCAATAAATATTGTCACACATGCTGCAGAAAATATTATGGTGAAAGTTAAAGCATTATAGTATTTTAATAATATTTGTAAATTAAACCATTATTATTCTACAATGATTTGAAGGTTTCCAATAGCCAAACTGTGGAAGGATCTGAGATGCCTTTCAACAGATGAATGGGTAAAGAAGATGGGGTACATATACACAATGGAATATTATTCAGCCATCAAAAATGATGAATACCCACCATTTGCATTGACATGGATGGAACTGGAGGGGATTATGTTAAGTGAAGTGTAAGTCAAACAGAGAAAGACAATTGTCATATGGTTTTCACTCATATGTGGAAGATAAGCAATAGCATGGAGGACCGTAAGTGAAAGGGGAAATCAGAGAGGGAGATGAACCTGAGAAACCATGGACCTTGAGAAAAAATCTGGGGGTTTCAGAGGAGAAGAAGGTGGGGGAAGTGGGTAACAGGGTGATGTGTATTAAGGAGGGCATGTGCTGTAATGCGCACTGGGTGTTACATACAACTAATAAATCATTGAACACTGCATCGAGGATTAATTATGTACTATACAGTGGCTAACTATTATTAATAAAAACATAAATAAAATAAAATAAAACATTTGGAACATTGAAATGACTCATTTAAAACTCAAAACTAGAAAGCTTACAGAAGTAAGAATATTTAGTACGGTCTATTTATATAATTGTCAGAGAGCAAGAATTCCTGTCCCCTTCAAGGTCCTTCTAGCTGGACTAAGACTCAAAGTAACAGGAGACATATTAACAGGAGAAAATAAAATTTAATAGCATGTGGGAATCCACATAGACATGGAAATTCTAAAGACAGGCAGAATGAAGTATATATGTCCTTCTGAATTAAAGAGAAGGAGGTAAGGGTCTGGGTCTTCAAAAGACGGAAACGCAATTCTCAGAAAGAATGAAACAGTATAAATATTTGGTATCCAAATGTTTGCTGGGCCACCCAGAAGACATGAGACAGAAAGTACTTGGATCAAAATGGCCTTGCTAGGTTCCTGCTCTATCTAGATCATATCTGCTTGCTACATCTAGATCATATCCTAACGTAGCTATCTATGTATGGTGTTAGCTCTCTTCCTGGAGAAGGATCTCTGTCTAAATCCTTTAAGGCAGTTGTGGGATGGCAAAGAGCTTTCCCTGAATCTTCTGAGTGGGTCTCAATTGCTTTAAACTCAAAATAATCATTACACCAAAGCAGCATATTCTTGCTCTCACAATTATATAAATAGACTGTACTAAATATTCTTACTACTGTAAGCTTTCTAGTTTTGAGTTTTAAATGAGTCATTTCAATGTTCCAAATGTTATATTTTATTTTATTTATTTTTTTATTAATAAAAAAATATTTTGTGCCCCTTCAATAGGATAAGTATATTTATATTTAAGTGAAGAGAGGGAAATGGAGACATACATACAAATGGAAAAAAAAAGACACTTAATGCTTCCTTAATTTGTGTATTTTTATGAAATTATTTTGATGTGCACACATGTAGAGAAAAAGTTTGGCAAGTTTTTCCATAATAACTAGGGCTTAGAAATCTTAGCACATACTGTTTGAGAGACAGTCTTGGAAAATTATAACTGAATTAAAGGTTTTTAGACCAGATTTTCCTGTGGGCTATCAACACAGTTTTTCTTATGTTCTTCAAATTATATAAAAAGTGCTGACATCAGCCAATCAACATAGTTTTTTACTATATGTACAGTTTTATCAGAATTTTATTCCCTCATATTTATTGGTATCTAAAAATTTAAGACATTTATGATAATATTTATGAGATTAATTCTATAGCTAATAAACAATAAATTTTATTTGTTTTATGAGTTAACCATAAAAAATTTGATTTGTGAATATTGACAGCATCATTCTGTTTAATGTTTAGGGAAATAAAAAATATTTATAAAAATAAAATTTGTGATTCCTGTGATATGTTCATTCATTTTTAAGTTTTTTTAAATTTTTTTACTAATATATAATGTATTATTAGCCCCAGGAGTACAGGTCTGTGAATCACCAGGTTTACACACTTCATAGCACTCAGCACAGCACATACTTTCCTCAATGTCCGTAATTATTCATTTTTGAAGTTAAAAGACATCTATTACTTATTTAACCTTTTAGCCCCCAATGTTGGAATTATCTTCAGAATATCATGTTTTTTGTCTGTGTAATACTAACTTAAAACACAGAAGCATTTTACCTAAGATACTGTTAAATGTTCCTCTAAATAAATTATGTATATTGTATATTTTCTTTTGAATTGATTTTGTCTATGAATTACATAAATTTGCTTCCAGGCAAAGTATTTAATCATATTTTCAATACAAAAGATTTTTCCCAGTCAGATTAGTATAATTGTTTTCCGATTAGTAATTTACTGTTCTCTTCTCTTCTCTTTTTTTTTTTTCTTTTTCTCTTTTCTTTTCAGAGAGAGAGAGAGATTACATGCAGAGTGAGGGGTGGGGTAGGGGAGAGGGAGAGAGAGAATCTTAAGCAGGTTCTACACCCTGTGTTGAGCTAAACGTCAAGCTGGATCCCATGACCCTGATATCATGACCTGAGCCGAAATCAAGAGCTAGACACTTAATGGACTGAGCCATCCAAGCACCCCTATTTATCTTTTTTTTTTTTTTTGGTCTTATAATAGAAGGTTCATATATGCTTAACTTCCTCAAAAATATTAATCAGTATATAAATTGAAAAGTACTATAATATAAATCCTCAAATGAATCCCAAACTCTTAAATGCCATGTTTTGCATATGCTACATGATCTGTTTGGGGGATAATGAGATTCACTAAATTTATGTATAATTTTGTGCTCTTATATGTCTGAAACTACACTGATTTCTTTTTTGGTAAGCACAGAAGTTAGGTGGTAGCTGGTATCGCTGACTTTTTTTTTTTCTTTTAGTCACCATACTGTACAATACATCCACAGGACTTACTTGTAAGTGGAAGTTTATACCTTTTGACCACATTTATACATTTTGCCCATCCTCCAACATGAACTCCCCGCAACAACAAATCTGTTCTTGGTATCTGAGTTCTGTTTTGTTTGTTTGTTTTTAGTTTCCTAAAGGGGTCATACAGTATTTGTCTTTCTCTGTCTGACTTATTTCACTTAGTATAATGCCCTCAAAATCCATTCATGTTAGAACTGGCACGATTTCCTTCTATTTTTATGATATTCCTGTATTTCTAATTCTATTATATGTATTTCTATTTATAAACATTTCTTATTTCTTTACATGTACATCCATCAGTGGACATTTAGGTAGTTTCCATAACTTGGATATTGTAAATAGTCCTGCTATGAACATGGCAGGGGTGGAGATATCTTTTTGACAGTGTTTTCATTTCCTTTGGATAAGTATCCAGAAGTGGAATTGCTGGGTCATATGATAGTACTATTTTTTTATTTTTTTATTTTATTTATTTATTTATTTATTTTTAATTTTTTATTTTTTATAAACATATATTTTTATCCCCAGGGGTACAGGTCTGTGAATCACCAGGTTTACACACTTCACAGCACTCACCAAATCACATACCCTCCCCAATGTCCATAATCCCACCCCCTTCTCCCAAACCCCCTCCCCCCGGCAACCCTCAGTTTGTTTTGTGAGATTAAGAGTCACTTATGGTTTGTCTCCCTCCCAATCCCATCTTGTTTCATTTATTCTTCTTCTACCCACTTAAGCCTCCATGTTGCATCACCACTTCCTCATATCAGGGAGATCATATGAGAGTTGTCTCTCTCTGCTTGACTTATTTCGCTAAGCATGATACGCTCTAGTTCCATCCATGTTGTTGCAAATGGCAAGATTTCATTTCTTTTGATGGCTGCATAGTATTCCATTGTGTATATATACCACATCTTCTTGATCCATTCATCTGTTGATGGACATCTAGGTTCTTTCCATAGTTTGGCTATTGTGGACATTGCTGCTATAAACATTCGGGTGCATGTGTCCCTTTGGATCACTACATTTGTATCTTTAGGGTAAATACCCAGTAGTGCAATTGCTGGGTCATAGGGCAGTTCTATTTTCAACATTTTGAGGAACCTCCATGCTGTTTTCCAGAGTGGCTGCACCAGCTTGCATTCCCACCAACAGTGTAGGAGGGTTCCCCTTTCTCCGCATCCTCGCCAGCATCTGTCATTTCCTGACTTGTTGATTTTAGCCATTCTGACTGGTGTGAGGTGATATCTCATTGTGGTTTTGATTTGTATTTCCCTGATGCCGAGTGATATGGAGCACTTTTTCATGTGTCTGTTCGCCATCTGGATGTCTTCTTTGCAGAAATGTCTGTTCATGTCTTCTGCCCATTTCTTGATTGGATTATTTGTTCTTTGGGTGTTGAGTTTGCTAAGTTCTTTATAGATTCTGGACACTAGTCCTTTATCTGATATGTCGTTTGCAAATATCTTCTCCCATTCTGTCAGTTGTCTTTTGATTTTGTTAACTGTTTCCTTTGCTGTGCAAAAGCTTTTGATCTTGATGAAATCCCCAGTAGTTCATTTTTTTCCCTTGCTTCCCTTGCCTTTTGCGTTGTTCCTAGGAAGATGTTGCTGCGGCAGAGGTCAAAGAGGTTGCTGCCCGTGTTCTCCTCAAGGATTTTGATGGATTCCTTTCGTACATTGAGGTCCTTCATCCATTTTGAGTCTATTTTTGTGTGTGGTGTAAGGAAATGGTCCAATTTCATTTTTCTGCATGTGGCTGTCCAATTTTCCCAGCACCATTTATTGAAAAGGCTGTCTTTTTTCCATTGGACATTCTTTCCTGCTTTGTCGAAGATTAGTTGACCATAGATTTGAGGGTCTATTTCTGGGCTCTCTATTCTGTTCCATTGATCTATGTGTCTGTTTTTGTGCCAGTACCATGCTGTCTTGATGATGACAGCTTTGTAATAGAGCTTGAAGTCCGGAATTGTGATGCCACCAACTTTGGCTTTCTTTTTCAATATCCCTTTGGCTATTCGAGGTCTTTTCTGGTTCCATATAAATTTTAGAATTATTTGTTCCATTTCTTTGAAAAAGATGGATGGTACTTTGATAGGAATTGCATTAAATGTGTAGATTGATTTAGGTAGCATAGACGTTTTCACAATATTTATTCTTCCAATCCAGGAGCATGGAACATTTTTCCATTTCTTTGTGTCTTCCTCAATTTCTTTCATGAGTACTTTATAGTTTTCTGAGTATAGATTCTGTGTCTCTTTGGTTAGGTTTATTCCTAGGTATCTTATGGTTTTGGATGCAATTGTAAATGGGATTGACTCCTTAATAACTCTTTCTTCTGTCTTGCTGTTGGTGTAGAGAAATGCAACTGATTTCTGTGCATTGATTTTATATCCTGACACTTTACTGAATTCCTGTATAAGTTCTAGCAGTTTTGGAGTGGAGTCTTTTGGGTTTTCCACATATAGTATCATATCATCTGCGAAGAGTGATAATTTGACTTCTTCTTTGCCGATTTGGATGCCTTTAATTTCCTTTTGTTGTCTGATTGCTGAGGCTAGGACCTCTAGTACGATGTTGAATAGCAGTGGTGATAATGGACATCCCTGCCGTGTTCCTGACCTTAGCGGAAAAGCTTTCAGTTTTTCTCCATTGAGAATGATATTTGCGGTGGGTTTTTCATAGATGGCTTTGATGATATTGAGGTATGTGCCCTCTATCCCTACACTTTGAAGAGTTTTGATCAGGAAGGGATGCTGTACTTTGTCAAATGCTTTTTCAGCATCTATTGAGAGTATCATATGGTTCTTGTTCTTTCTTTTATTGATGTGTTGTATCACATTGACTGATTTGCGGATGTTGAACCAACCTTGCAGCCCTGGAATAAATCCCACTTGGTCGTGGTGAATAATCTTTTTAATGTACTGTTGAATCCTATTGGCTAGTATTTTGTTGAGTATTTTCGCATCTGTGTTCATCAAGGATATCGGTCTATAGCTCTCTTTTTTGGTGGGATCCTTGTCTGGTTTTGGGATCAAGGTGATGCTGGCCTCATAAAATGAGTTTGGAAGTTTTCCTTCCATTTCTATTTTTTGGAACAGTTTCAGGAGAATAGGAATTAGTTCTTCTTTAAATGTTTGGTAGAATTCCCCCGGGAAGCCGTCTGGCCCTGGGCTTTTGTTTGTTTGGAGATTTTTAATGACTGTTTCAATCTCCTTACTGGTTATGGGTCTGTTCAGGCTTTCTATTTCTTCCTGGTTCAGTTGTGGTAGTTTATATGTTTCTAGGAATGCATCCATTTCTTCCAGATTGTCAAATTTATTGCCGTAGAGTTGCTCATAGTATGTTCTTATAATAGTTTGTATTTCTTTGGTGTTAGTTGTGATCTCTCCTCTTTCATTCATGATTTTATTTATTTGGGTCCTTTCTCTTTTCTTTTTGATAAGTCGGGCCAGGGGTTTATCAATTTTATTAATTCTTTCAAAGAACCAGCTCCTAGTTTCGTTGATTTGTTCTATTGTTTTTTTTGGTTTCTATTTCATTGATTTCTGCTCTGATCTTTATGATTTCTCTTCTCCTGCTGGGCTTAGGGTTTCTTTCTTGTTCTTTCTCCAGCTCCTTTAGGTGTAGGGTTAGGTTGTGTACCTGAGACCTTTCTTGTTTCTTGAGAAAGGCTTGTACCGCTATATATTTTCCTCTCAGGACTGCCTTTGTTGTGTCCCACAGATTTTGAAAACCGTTGTATTTTCATTATCATTTGTTTCCATGATTTTTTTCAATTCTTCTTTAATTTCCCGGTTGACCCATTCATTCTTTAGAAGGATACTGTTTAGTCTCCATGTATTTGGGTTCTTTCCAAGCTTCCTTTTGTGGTTGAGTTCTAGCTTTAGAGCATTGTGGTCTGAAAATATGCAGGGAATGATCCCAATCTTTTGATACCGGTTGAGTCCTGATTTAGGACCGAGGATGTGATCTATTCTGGGGAATGTTCCATGTGCACTAGAGAAGAATGTGTATTCTGTTGCTTTGGGATGAAATATTCTGAATATATCTGTGATGTCCATCTTGTCCAGTGTGTCATTTAAGGCCTTTATTTCCTTGCTGATCTTTTGCTTGGATGACCTGTCCATTTCAGTGAGGGGAGTGTTAAAGTCCCCTACTATTATTGTATTATTGTTGATGTGTTTCTTTGATTTTGTTATTAATTGGTTTATATAGTTGGCTGCTCCCACATTGGGGGCATAGATATTTAAAATTGTTAAATCTTCTTGTTGGACAGACCCTTTGAGTATGATATAGTGTCCTTCCTCATCTCTTATAATAGTCTTTGGCTTAAAATCTAATTGATCTGATATAAGGATTGCCACTCCTGCTTTCTTCTGATGTCCATTAGCATGGTAAATTCTTTTCCACCCCCTCACTTTAAATCTGGAGGTGTCTTCGTGCTTAAAATGTGTTTCTTGGAGGCAACATATAGATGGGTTTTGTTTTTTTATCCATTCTGATACCCTGTGTCTTTTGACAGGGGCATTTAGCCCATTCACATTCAGGGTAACTATTGAGAGATATGAATTTAGTGCCATTGTATTGCCTGTAAGGTGACTGTTACTGTATATGGTCTCTGTTCCTTTCTGATCTACCACTTGTAGGCTCTCTCTTTGCTTAGAGGACCCCTTTCAATATTTCCTGTAGAGCTGGTTTGGTATTTGCAAATTCTTTCAGTTGTTGTTTGTCCTGGAAGCTTTTAATCTCTCCTTCTATTTTCAATGATAGCCTAGCTGGATATAGTATTCTTGGCTGCATGTTTTTCTCGTTTAGTGCTCTGAAAATATCATGCCAGCTCTTTCTGGCCTGCCAGGTCTCTGTGGATAAGTCAGCTGCCAATCTAATATTTTTACCATTGTATGTTACAGACTTCTTTTCCCGGGCTGCTTTCAGGATTTTCTCTTTGTCATTGAGACTTGTAAATTTTACTATTAGGTGACGGGGTGTGGGCCTATTCTTATTGATTTTGAGGGGCATTCTCTGAACCTCCTGAATTTTGATGCTCGTTCCCTTTGCCATATTGGGGAAATTCTCCACAATAATTCTCTCCAGTATACCTTCTGCTCCCCTCTCACTTTCTTCTTCTTCTGGAATCCCAATTATTCTAATGTTGTTTCGTCTTATGGTGTCACTTATCTCTCGAATTCTCCCCTCGTGGTCCAGTAGCTGTTTGTCCCTCTTTTGCTCAGCTTCTTTATTCTCTGTCATTTGGTCTTCTATATCACTGCCTCATTTATCCTAGCAGTGAGAGCCTCCATTTTTGATTGCACCTCATTAATAGCTTTTTTGATTTCACCTTGGTTAGATTTTAGTTCTTTTATTTCTCCAGAAAGGGCTTTTATATCTCTCGAGAGGGTTTCTCTAATATCTTCCATGCCTTTTTCGAGCCCGGCTAGAACCTTGAGAATTGTCATTCTGAACTCTAGATCTGACATATTACCGATGTCTGTATTGATTAGGTCCCTAGCCTTCGGTACTGCCTCTTGTTCTTTTTTTTGTGTTGAATTTTTACGTCTTGTCATTTTGTCCAGATAAGAGTAAATGAAGGGGCAAGTAAAATACTAAAAGGGTGGCAACGACCCCAGGAAAATATGCTTTAACCAAATTAGAAGAGATCCAAAATCGTGAGTGGGGAGAAAGGGGATAAAAAGAGGTTCAAAAAGGAAGAAAGAAAAAAAAAAAAAAGAAAAGAAAAAGAAAAAAAAAGAAAGAAAAGAAAAGAAAAGAATTTTTAAAAAAAGAAAACACCTAAGAAAAATGTAAAAAAAATATATATATATTAGATAAACTAGTAAAAAATCGTTAAAAAAGAAAAAGGTAACAGTTAAAAAAAAATTTTACCCGAAGGCGAGAAAAAAAAAAATGAAAAAGAAAAAATTAAATTAACTGCAAGACTAAAAAAATCACAGGAAAAAAGCCATGAGTTCCGTGCTTGGCTTTCTCCTCCTCTGGAATTCTGCTGCTCTCCTTGGTATTGAAACCGCACTCCTTGGTAGGTGAACTTGGTCTCGGCTGGATTTCTTGTTGATCTTCTGGGGGAGGGGCCTGTTACACATTTCTTATTTCTTTACATGTACATCCATCAGTGGACATTTAGGTAGTTTCCATAACTTGGATATTGTAAATAGTCCTGCTATGAACATGGAAGGGGTGGAGATATCTTTTTGACAGTGTTTTCATTTCCTTTGGATAAGTATCCAGAAGTGGAATTGCTGGGTCATATGATAGTACTATTTTTTTATTTTTTAAGGAACTTCCACACTGTTTTCCATAGTGGCAGCACCAGTTTGCTTTCCCATCAATAGTGCAACACAAGTATTCCCTCTCTTCCACATTCTTGCCAACACTTGTTATTTCTTGTCTTTTTAAAGGTAGTCATTCAACAGGTGTAACTTAATATCTCATTTGGTTCTGATTTGCATTTCCCTAATGAGGAGTCGTGGTGAGCAACTTTTCATGTACTGGGGATTACTTTTTACTTGAAAGCAAGAAGAGTTACAGCTTTAATAATTGTCACACATTTTTTATTTTGAAAAAATAAAAAATTCTTGACTTTTTAAATGAAAAATTTAATTCCAATGCTGCCACTCATCTACCCACTCAATAGATTTAGGTGTCCCTCCTCTATACTGTATGCTTATATCAACTTTAAAATTATTATAAGTATTTCAAAGTTTCATTTACATGCTTGTTTCTTTAACTATACCAGGAAGACCTTTAAATATATCTTACATCACAATCTTAAAACTCACTAAATTATCTGACACAGAATATAAGCTAGAGGTCCATTTAGAATGAAAGAATAAATCAAACAAGTCAGATCTATATATTTTAATAAAAATTGATGAAACTTTGTTTTGGTAAGTTGGAATTTTTTTATCCAGGGAGATTGGCTTGCCTTCATTTAATAGTGACAGACCTGATGAATGGCCTATTTTCATAACAAAAGTTATTTTTCATATTAAATAGACACCAACAAAAGAGATGTTTCTGAATTAGGTACCCCAAAATAAATGAAACAGCTTTAATGCCATGTACATAAACAAATGTTTCATAGGAGCAGTTTCAAATCTTTGGTCACAAAGGTTAGAATACTATTTGTTTTTTATTTTCATTAGTCCTTTTTTGGATGTTTTTGAAATTTTGACTGTCTGGTGTATTTAATATGCATTTTCCCTTTCTTCTGCCCTGAAGGAAAAATGTTAGAAGTGTAAATATTTTAAAAGTATGAATTCTTTAACACCGTATAGGTATTTTTTTGTCCCAGATATATCATTTAATATGCAGAAGAAATTTATTTGCTAAGACCCAAGAATTTTAAGAAAACTTCAAGAGCAAAACAATATTTTTGACATTGGCTATAACTGGCCTGAATTCAGGTACCAGCATTGGCACTCACTCTCCTTGTTACCTTGGAGAAAGTCCTTGTTTTTTACTTATTTTTTATTATTTATCTATAAAGTAAACATTATAATGAGTTTCATACATTCTCCTTTTCTCTTTAATTCTTCTAAAAATCCGACTTCTTTTGAGTGACTTTTGAAAATTCCATTATATTATCTGAAAAGTTTGTAACTCTATTACTATTTGATTTTATGCACTTGTAAAACAACATTTTAATGTTTGGAGATATTTATATTTTATTAATTTTTTAAAATAACAAGTTTATTGAGATATAATTTACATTTGCACCATAAAAATTCATCCTTTAAAGATGTACATTTCAGGGCACCCAGGTGGCTCAGTGGGTTAAAGCCTCTGCCTTTGGCTCAGGTCATGATCCCTGAGTCCTGGGATTGAGCCCCCACAGGCTCTCTGCTCAGCAGGGAGCTTGCTTCCCCTGCTCTCTCTGCCTGCCTCTCTGCCTACTAGTGATTTCTGTCAAATAAATAAATAAAATCTTTAAAAAAAATAAAAATGTACATTTCAGTATTTTTATTAGTATAACTATGCAACCATTATCTGTATCTGATTTTAGATACATAAACAGTATCTGATTTTAGAAAATGTTAATTATGAAAGAAAGATCCATTAACAGTCATGTCTTGCTTCCCCCTGTGACCAGTCCCTGGGAACTACTAATTTACTCTCTGTCTCCATCAACTACCTAATTCTAAATATTTCATATAAATGGGATCATATAACATGTGGGTTTGTGTGACTATTGTCTGTGACTATTGTGTGACTCCATTAATATGTTTTTCAGGTTTGTTGTCATACATTGATCTTGATACCTTAAATTAGTTTAATGTTTAGTAAACATAAGTGCTTACAGTCCTTTTTTTTTTTTTTTACCTTAATTCAGTAGACTTTATTTTTTAGAGTCGCTTTTAGGTTCACAGCAAAATGGAGCAGAGGTACAAAGATCTCCCATATGCCCCAGCCCTATACATGCACTGCCTCCCCCATCATCGACATCTTCAGTTCTTAATATTTGTTAAAATTGATGAGCCTACATTTGAACACTGCTATCACCTGAAATCCATAGTTCACATTAGGGTTCACCCTTGGTGTTTACCTTCTATGGTTTAGACAAATGTAAAGGGCATGTATCCCCTATTACAGGATCATACAGGATACTTGTGCTGCCCTAAAAATATTCTGCTCTCTACTCATTCAACCCTATCTCCCAACTAACCCAGGTCAACTGCTGTTCTTTTTACTGCCTCCAGAGTCTTGCCTTTTCTAGAATGTCAACTGGTTAGAATCATGCAGTCTGTAGCCTTTTCAGATTGGTCTTTTTCACTTAGTAATACACATTTAAGATTCCTTCATGGCTTAACAGCACATTTCTTTTCTGAAAAACATTCCATTCCCTGGATGTACATAGTTTATTTACCCCTGTACCTGCTATTTCAGTTTCACTGATCTCTGCTCCAATTTTTATTATTGCTTTTGTTTTGCATGCTTCGGGTTTAATTTATACTTCCTTCACAAAGTGAAAGCTTAGGTAATTAATTTTAGATCTTGCTTCTTTTCTAATAAATTCACTCAATGCTGTAATTTTACTTATAATCTTCCATTTTTGCTGGATCCCACAAATTTTGATAAATTGTGTAACTAAGTTCAAAATATTTTAATTCTTTCTTGAGATTTCTTCTCTGACACATATGCTAAATTTAGGAGCATATTGTTTTTCTCTAAGCATTTTGGAAATTGATGGCTTTTTGTTACTGGTTTCTTGTTTAATTCCCTTGAGATATGAGAGCAGACATTGCATAATTTCTATAGTTTTAAATTTATTAAGATGTGTTTTATGGCCCAGAGTGTGTTCTGTCTTGGGGATTGCTTCCTGTGAATTTGAGAAGAATGTGTATTCTGCTGGTGTTGGATCAACTTGTCTATAGATGTCCATTATACCCAGTTGATTCATGATGGTGTTGAGTTCAGTTATGCCTTACTGACTTTCTTCCTGCTGAATCTATCCATTTCTGTTAGAGGTGTGTTGAAATCTTCAATTCAGTAATATTGGACTGTGCTGCAATAACGGAACAACAGTAAATAGGCCTTTAATAAGGTGGTGGTAGGGTGTTAATGGGGGAGTCTATGATTAAGTCTCAGTCTTTTAATGAGAGTGTGCTTCTGGACTTTGAGCTTCACAAGTGCTTCCTGTTTTTTGGTTTTGCTTTTGCTTTTTGTTTTGTTTCTTAACCCTTTAGATGGTGTAGGATGACTGGAATGGACCAGAACTGGGGATTTCTCTTCCCTCAGGTCATTTTTAAAATATATTTATTTATTCAAGTAATCTCTACACACAACGTGAGGCTTGAACTCACCACCCTGAGATCAAGAGTCACAGACTCTTCTGACTGAGCCAACCAGACACACCTTCCTTCAGGTCATTGAAACTCTAATAGAAAACAGCAGCTTAGGCTTTGCTTAAATAGTTTCTCCTGGGGAAGACATTATTAAGAAGAGAATGCTGTAGTATATTCCACAGTGGTTCCTTTCCCCCTCCCCTGGCAGTGAGCAGGCAGGTATTTTTCTCTGATATTCACCCAGCTAACCTGGTAGAGCTCCAGGAGGTGAAACTTGAAAAAGTATAGGTCTCCTCCTACGGCTCTTGAGTCCCCTAAAGTCTTACCCCTCAGACTTACTCACCCAGAGCCTTAAGTAATTCATCATTTATTCAAGATTCCCTTCCCTGTGACTTCTGCTCATGGGTTTCTGCTCTAGTAAGATGTGATTCTTTGTATTTGCCTCTTGGTTTCTCCAATTTGGGGGCATTGACTTGCTTTGTGACATCACTTCTCTCTTACATATCTAAGACAGTTTATGAATTTTTCAGTTTGTTCAGATTTTTACTTATTGTTAGAATAAATTGGCAACTTCCAAACTTCTTACCTGCTGGACCAGAAACTTCAAGTTTCTTATAGTTTTATTTAAAAAGCCTAACCTGATATTCAATTTTTAGGGTTTTCACAGCTTTTGGGATTTCTTGGCCTTTTTAACCATTTTGTATTTTGACCTACAGAGAGGACTTCACTTGAGCCCTTTAATATAGGCCTATTTAAGGCATTTAAGAAAACGGTAGGGTCTATGTTCATATATAAGTGAATACCAAGAAAAAAGTAATTAAAAGTAGAGTCTAGTCATATAAATTAAATGATAAATTAGCTTCATTTCAGTTCCTTAATATACTTAGCTCTCTCTTGCCTAAAGAATATAAATTTGGTCTTGCCTCTAAATGGAATATTCAGTGCTCTGCATGGTTAACTTTTCTTATTCTTTACATTTCAGGTTAAATACCCTCAAAAAAGGCTTTCCTGACATATGTAGAGCAGTCACCACATCGATTATTTTCTATTGCATTACCCACTTTTTTCATTTATTAGATAATGATTATTTATCTACTTACTTATTTTCTACCTTTCCTACCTTAAATTAAGATCCAAGAGGTAAATACCACTTTTGACTTCCAACTTGCATTTCTCTGTGTCCTAAGACACTAAAGCAAAACAGTGAAAAATATAGGAAGAAAAACTGTCACAGAGGGGTCATGGTGAGGAAGAAGAGCAGCAGAGGAAGCTCCAGGGATACTCAGCAGCCAAGGGAAAACAGAAGTGCTAAAACACAAAGCCTTATCTAAAATCCAAGAGTAGTTATCTGAATCCTTCACCCTCTTTGTTTGTTTGTTTGTTTTTGAAAGATTTACTTATTTAGTGTGGAGGGAAAGAGAGTGTGCTGGGGGAAGAGCAGAGGGAGAAGGAAAGAGAGAATCATAAGCAAACTCCCTGCTTGAGTGTGGGCTCCAATGCAGGGCTCGATTCCATGACCATGATATCATGACCCAAGCTGAAATCAGCTGTTGGACACCTGATAACTGACAGAGCTTCCCAGATCCCTCAATCCTCCACCTTCTAAGTCTGCTGTTATACCCATAGGATATTACCAATCGTGTTTCTTTGCCTGTCAAAGCTATAAGAACCATCAGCATTAAACTCCAGCCCAGACCTGCCTGTGTCAGGATCCCAGAAGCCAATGTTGGAACCACCAAAACTTCTGGGCAAAAGACTGACTTCGGGGTGAACACATCCTTCTTAATCAAACTGTAAGCCTTCTAGCATGAAGGTGGATCCATCCACTACTGGAGAACTGTGTAGAAAAACCATGGGGTTACTTAATATACAGGAATTGAAAACTACAAAGCAGCAGTAGTAGATCAAGGAAATGCTAAATGTGCAGACTCTGTGGACAATAACCATGTTGAAAATGAATCTTTTGATAGCTTTCTAAAAAAGATGAACAAAGAGAACTTGCTCCAAACCTTACCAGACTCTGAATGGGAACCAAATCCTGAAAAATAGAGAAGAGGTAGCCAAAGACTAGCTCCTATCATTAAATCAAGACCAGTTTGTCTCCTATACAGGCCATGAGCAAAAAAAGTTCTTTTCTGAAAGACAAAGCTAGTAAACAATTTGTTGGAGAGACACAAATTTGGATTCCACCAGTAGAGTCATAGCAACTCTCCAGAGGAACAAATCTTGCAAGACCAGGAGAAAAACTCCCAAAGATAATTCCCTCTCACTATCTTCAGATCCTTAGTAGGATTCAAGCATCAAAGAAACCTGTGGTCAAAGACATCAAAGATATGAAGGTTAATGGAGATAAATATGAAAGACCAAATAAAACTAAGTTTCAGTTGTACACTGTTACTGAGCAGAAAGTAGAACAAACCCTAGTGTGTTTCTGGGAAGCCATAACAACAGACATCCAAACATTGAGCAAGATCAGAAATCCACTCAAACTTGTTTTAGACTTTGAACATTATGTACACTGCAAGAATCAAAAGCCATAAGCCAAAGGCCTAATTTGACAGTTAGCAGTTCTAATTCAATCATTACAAACACCCCTAACACAACAGCAAATGGAACCAATGGGAATAAATGCAGCAATGGCTATCAACAAAAAGCAAACTCTGGATGCCAAGTTGAAAAACTCTCTTCCCCAGAACCATGTTCTCAATGAGACAGCTCCCAAAACCAAACTGATAAGAAAACCATAAATAGAGGTAAAGTCCCAAATGGGACCGAAACTCATCCAAATATTAAGAAGAAGATCACAGCAGAAGATTGAAGGAAACAACTGGAAGACTGGCAAAAATCTGAGGGGGGAAATCTATAAATGGCCTCCTATGGAACTTAAAAAAAAAGAAGAAAAATAATAAAGGAAATAAATATTTTGTTCTGGAAAAGTATGGAAAAAGAAGATGAAGAAAAGAAAGCAAAACCTAACCTGTCCAATAAAATTAAGAACATTCTCATAGAATGTCTGCAGCCCATTGAAGAGGGTGTACTTTCTAATGAAATAGTGACCACATTGTCCAGTATTCCTGAGGTGAAAAATTTGCTACATTTTGGATCTGCAAATCAAAGTTGTTGGCAAATAAAAGTACTTCTGCTGTTATTGGGCTGTACAAAGAAATCATTAGAAATGAGGCAACACTGGCACAAAAGCTGTGAGAAGTTGTTCTTAATATTCTGCAAGACCCAAACAGAATCACTGAAGGAGTTACTTCTGACTCTTTAGCTGCTGAAACAGATACGGTAACAATAGAAGAGCTGGACAATAAGACAGAATTTGAAGTCTTATCTTTAAAAGAGACAGCAACAACCCAAATAACCAAGGCAGAACAGGATGACCATCCTGGTATCAAGTTAGAGCCCCCTCTCCCATCTCTAGAGTAAGTGGAATGCCAGAAGTGTAAGACATGAAACTCATCATTCTTGTACAGCCTTGGACAAAGACTGAGCGAGTTGTGTCCCATAATCCAGAAATGTTGCGGGTACATGATTTAGTATGGTTTCTCTTAATAAGCTATTAGAAGTGGGAGAAACAGAGTGTTTTATACTCCGTAAAAATGAGGCTTTGCCTGTAATGTTAGGGTTTAAGATCCTTCAATCATAATTTCTCACTGCCTTTTTATTTTTAAAGGTGTTTCAGAGTGTCCATGAAAGAAGGAATACCCTTGTCCAGGTGACCTGGAGAAAACTATAGAATGGACAGACAGATTATGGGCTCTCGGAATTTAGTAATTCACTGGACTTACTCAAATTTAATATCCCCATGAGACTGTCTTTGGTTTATTTAAGACTATAGTTTGCCACAATTCTCTAGCATACATACATTTTAAAATATTGAATATTACTAATTTACCCCACAGGTATGGTAAAAATTTTGACTTTATTGATCTACTTTACTCTCAATATAGTTCTTATTTGTATCAGAAGTTTGGTGCCACAGTATGGTAGACTTTCCTTCCGGCAAACACCTTAGCAGAGAGGGCAAGTTCTTCTAGCCAGAAGGAGCTTGCTTAGAAGCCAGCCTTTCTGACTAGATGCCACATGACAGACCATCTGGTCAAATCCCCTCATTTTACAGTCAATGCTAGCTGTGCCTTTGCTCAGAGATTGCAAATGACTTTTATATGCAACTTTGACTTCTGTCACAGTGTCCCTGTAGATGAAGGGCAATTCATGTCCTGCCTGGGCCAGGGCTCCTCCAATGAAACACAATTCTGAATTGGGGTAGTCATCTAGCTTTTTATATATGAATCTAATTTTATATTTATTATCCAGAAATGCTTCAAGTAAAAACAAAAGGAAACAAGGGAGAGGGGAGGGGAGGGGACACTTATTCTTTACTTCAATTCTTTGCTCTGCTATAGGACACATGGCCTGAGAAGAGTACAAGCCCCACAGACTAAGACAGGTTGCCTTTCCTTCCTTTTGGCAATTGCTCTTGGAAAGGTAAAATCAGAATCATTATGTAAATGTAAAGTGTAGAAAGCCTAGCCAAAATATTTTGAATTTTAAAATTTTAGCTTTCTTATTATTGAAGTATTATCTAAAACAAACAAAAAAAAGTTTTAAAAAAAAAGACAAGAAAAACAGAGAGAGGGAGAGGATGAGAGAGAGACAGACAGAAAAGGGACATAGATATTTTTCTATAATTTGAGGTCTTAAAAATTTGAGAACACAGATCAAAGACGACATTTGTGCTGATGGATGGAGACAAGGATGGCATATTTGGCAGCATTCCTGTCCTAGTCAGTGGGGTCCTCAACATTAGCAGTCAGTAATAATTGGTGTAGACCTTAGTACCAAGGTCAGCCCCAGGGCAGATGTTTGAATCTGTGGCAGTAACAGATGGAGTTGTGTCTCTAGTGGGTACTGATAGCATAGTTGACATTTTAAGGATAGCAATAAATGGGATATTCAGGAAGCAAAAGAAGAAAGACAAAATGCTAAAAATCATGCAGTAGTCATGGAGACAACAAAGTTCTTGGAGCATTGACACTTCCAGGAACCTCTCAAAATTGTTTAGGAGGAAACTGAGGAAGACTGGATTTCCTGAAGAGTAAATTGGAACATGAAGTGCCAGAGAAATTTTACTTTGTGGACTTGTTTTTTATCTTTTCTTGTTGCTAGACTAAGATGCCTAAGAAACAAATATTTCCTTTTTCTTGTGTCTTACAGTAATATAGAGCACAATGAATTTAATATAGTTAGCATGATCTTCCCTTTCTCTCTACAGATAATTACTTCATCACTTGGCATTCATGCTTTACCTTTGAGGCTTAGGATCCTGTGATATTGAACCATATGTCTCATCTGAGTTGTATACCTTGCACCTAGGTTGTGTTAAAATTGTGTATCTTCTTAGAACACTTAGAGGCTGGCAAAACCTTAGGACAATATCAGATAAAATTACATTTTATCTTTATAAATGAACATTAAAAATCAAAAGCATTGTTAAATCTTGACATTTATCCAAAAGGAAATTCAATTTGGAAATTGCAGGGCATTTCTGAAATGAAAGTTACAGGGCATTTCTGAAATGAAAGATGAGATTTGGGAGTCAAAACCAAAGACTATGTCTTTTATTTTTTCAGTCATCTTCTTTTTCCCAATGCTGCTCTAGGTAAAACAGGTGCTTATTACAGTCGTTATTGAATTCTTTCCAATTTATGACATTATGTTTTTCTTATTCTCGTAAAACTGTCTGCAAGAATAGGTTTTTCTATATCTAGAAAGTAAGAAATTTATAAATCTACAATCAGGACCTATAAAGTAATATCTCTTGCTCAAAAAGATCTCATAAATTGTATATGTAATAGATACTTAAATATTTATTCTCTTTCCTCTCAGGTACACTCTCGGTAAATATGAATCTTTCAACTTTTTCCTTTAAAGCCTTTTGTATGATATTAAAATATATATGATATCAAATTTTAGAGAAAATATAGTAGCATAATATTGTGAATGAGAGGAGGCAATATAAATATGAAAAGAAATAAGTAAATGGCAGATGTATATAACCACATATTTTTAGGACAATAGACATAGCCACAATAGAAGTTAAATAAACAATCATACACTTTTTCAGAGTCGGTTCAGTCTGAGGGTGGTGATATACTGCCATTTACAGTACCAGCTGCTTCCCCAAAGAAGTATTTGAGTAAAACTCAAGGAAGTATGATACGTGTTTTCTTCTCAGTCAAAAGAAAGTGATGGATCTGAAGAGAAATACGGAGCACAAACTAGAAAACATGACCTGTGTGCCTTGCTCCTGGAGCTGGAAGTTAGGAAAATCACATTCTCACAGTAAAAGTACTCTCTGCCTGAGATGACTTATTTCAAGTGGAGATTTCAACATATCCAATCCTGAAGCTAGTTGGGACACTGCATGTCCAGGGTCTCCTATCTCCTAATGGACCACTGCTGGTAAAAGTCTACCACTTCCATGACCTGTGTTTGGGATAAATTTAGCCTAAAAATGTGTTCACATAAATCCTGGGCTTTGTTTGTTGTATTTAAGCTACTCCAGTTTTCTACCTGTTTGATAATTTTTTTGCCTGAACCCCTTGATCTTTGTTCCCAATGCTGTACTTTTGAAAGCAACTTGATCATAAACTTCAAACCAGTCAAATTACCTCAAACCATTTGAAATGCAGCCCTTAACTTCTAAACCAAATTTGACTACATACCTCCAGATTTTTATCCTCCTCCTTGAATAAAGACTTTTTCCAGAGTTTTTTTTTTCCCGGTTTTCAAAGAATATTTATTGATAAGAAAAAATGTTCCTGACAATTTGTTAAATAGAAACTAGAAGTTATAAGGGTATATGCTTGAACTGAATGTTTGTATACCCCACCTCCTAACCAAAATTCATTTGCTGAAACCCTCACCCACAATGTGGGAGTTTTGGAGGTGGGGTTCTGGGAAGGCAATTAGATTTAGATGAAGTCATGAGGGTGGGCCCCCGTAACAGGATTAGTGCCCTTATAAGAAGAGAGACACCATAGCTCTCTTTCTTTTCTTTTCTTTTTTTAAAAGAATTTATTTATTTATTTGACAGAGAGAGATCACAAGAAGGCAGAGAGGCAGGCAGAGACAGAAAGAGGAGGAAGCAGGCTCCCTGCTGAGCAGAGAGCCCAATGCGGGACTCTATCCCAGGATCCCAGGATCATGACCTGAACCAACTGCAGAGACCCAACCCACTGAGCCATCTAGGTACCCCATTGATCTCTTTCTAACATGTAAAGATAAAACAAGAAGGTGGCCATCTATAAGCCAGGAAGTAGGTCCTCACCAGGAACTGAATTTGCCAGCACCTTGATCTTGGACTTCCCAGCCTTTAGAATTTGAGAAATAAGTGTTATTTCAGTTACCTTATCTATGTTATTTTGTTACAGCAGTATAAGCTAACTTATATAGAATGCATAGTGAGTTCCCATGTTCTTCCAGTGTTTTTTGTTTTGTTTTGTTTGTTTACATTAATCTTCATTTAGGATGCCTAGATTAGAATTGCCTTTAGGGGCGCCTGGGTGGCTCAGTGGGTTAAAATCTCTGCCTTCGGCTCAGGTCGTGATCTCAGGGTCCTGGGATTGAACCCTGCATCGGACTCTCTGCTCGGCGGGGAGCCTGCTTCCTCCTCTCTCTCTCTGCCTGCCTCTCTGCCTACTTGTAATCTTTGTCTGTCAAATAAATAAATAAAATCTTTAAAAAAAATTGCCTTTAAATTCCAAGAGTTTATTCCACTGAAGTCCTGCATGACTGACTAAATTTTTTTCTCTAAGATCTCTTCAAGAACTAAGAAATTTATATTTTTGTAAGGCTTATATCAAAGATATATGCACCTAGCTAATATAAAATTTGGACATTTTTATCATGGTCAGAACCATCTTAATCTTAGCATGTACTGGATAAGCTATAAAAATATGAACAGACACTGACTATGTATATACTATGTTTTAGGCACTGAGTTAAAATTCACATTCCTTATATAATTCTATTAAGAACCCACAAAGGAGTCACCAATCTTATTTTCCTATAATATAAAGAAGAAACTGCAACTTGGAGAAGTTAAGAGTAGAACAAGAGACCCTAAATGGAGTTGTTTATACTAAGCCCTCAGTCACTAAACTAATATTTAGTCACACTTTTGATTGTAAGGGAATCTTAAACCAGTCAGTCAGGTATTGTCTGATCAGCACTAGTTAGATAATCTGCCTGGTAGACACCTGCCATCCTCTAAGGAAAAGTGACCTTACCGTAACCAACCACTGGCCTAATATAACTTCCTTATTTCTGCTTGCTTTTGCCTATAAAAGTTTTTTGTGCGTGTGTGTGGATCCTTAGAGCTTCTTTCTATCTGCTAGATTGGACACTGCCTGATTTGTGTATCATTAAATAAAATCAATAAGATCTTTCAAATTTAACAAAGTTAAATTTTGGCTTGTAGGAAAGGTTATGTAACTTATTTATGGTCAAACAGAGAGAACAGATCTGACTCAGTTCCATGCCTATCCAACTCCAAAGGCAATAGTCCGACCTACATCACACTGACTTTTGTGTATGGAATGTCAATTATTAATCTTACCCACCTCTGAATGGTGGGGTGAAGAAGATGACCTCTTTTCTTATTGCTTTGGACATGGTATACTCCCTTACATTTGAGTATATTTTAGAGTCATATAGGTTTAATTTTTCTTTTTGTTTTAAAATTATATTCAGTGTTTATGACAGCCTAGAGCATATTAGTCTGGCTATAAGAACTCTGGTACTAATGAGTTTCAATTTTAGGTAGGTGTTTTGCTAGCCTTTGCTAGCCATTCACAGATACATTTAATTGGCTTTAAGGAGCTCTGAGAGTTAGTTTGAGTCTGTCAACAAAAATAGCAAAAACCAAAACAAAATAAAAACAAAAACTAGTGTTCTAGATTATGGATGGTAATTCACATGACTTCATGAATCAACTTTAATTTTACTTTAATCAATACTTGAATTGCAATCATATGTAGTAAGTTAATTTTATTTATCATCATGAGATTTTAAAACAAATAGTAGTACCTCAAAATAATCTATATATGACATGATATCATGAAATATTAATAATAAATTGGGAATATAAACACAAGAATATTACCATAACTTGGCAAGTGATTTTTCAAACTGAAAAAGCTGAATGTTAATTGCTTAGGAGTAGAATGTACCATTTTACCTGCCAAGTGCCTTGAGAAAATTTCTTCACATTGGAAAAATGATTTGAAAGCACAAATCTGCTTACTAAATTTTATTGATTTTTATTTTTGTGTATGGAATGTCAATTATTAATCTTACCCACCTCTGAATGGTGGGGTGAAGAAGATTTTTATTTTCTTTTATATAAAATGTTACAATCCGGGGCGCCTGGGTGGCTCAGTTGGTTAAGCCGCTGCCTTCGGCTCAGGTTATGATCCCAGGGTCCTGGGATCGAGTCCCACAGTGTGCTCCTTGCTCAGCGGGGAGCCTGCTTCTCTCTCTGCCTCTGCCTGCCTCTCTGCCTGCTTGTGTTCTCCCTCCCTCTCTCTCTCTCTCTGACAAATAAATAAATAAAATCTTTTAAAAAAAATGTTACAATCCATAGATCTCATCTATAAGACTTAAAGACCTGTTCAAGAGAGTTCATAGTTGTAATCCTTAGATTATAAATGGGAGGAAGCTATAAAAGGATGTGTGTGTGTGTGTGTGTGTGTGTGTGTATTCTTAGAGCTTCTTTCTATCTGCTAGATTGGATAGGTCTACTCCCAGGTCTACTCTGATCTAAGTGAGGTCTTGGAACCACTATTTGTCAATAAAATGTGAATAAAAATGTGTTAGGAGAGAGTTCTTCATGTTTCTCTTGCATATCTGTGAGTCTTGTGAGCAGAGGCATTTACTACATTCTGTTTAAGGCTCTATTTTCAAGGATACTTGAAAATAGAAATAGTGTCCCCTCCTGGAGAAAATGGCAAGCTTGCTTACAGCCATGGAAGATAAAGACAGGGTCTACCTGTCGAGCATAGGGCCATAGGACAAGCATACTTATTGCCTAGTCCTAAAATTATAATGAAAATAATTATAATATTTCCTCAGAAGCAGAGTATAGGTATCATTATGCCTATTACCAAAAATTCTAGTTCTGTAAACTCAGAGATTCTCTCTTGTAAAGTAACCCACTGTGTGTTCAGGTACCTGGCCTTCTTTGTGTTGCCCTGTAGGGTTCAAAGCTTGGGAACTGTCAAAACTAAAAAGAAGTTGACACTCTGGCTGTTCCTATTGGTGTAACTAATAAATTGTCTTTTGCCTCTCATTTCAGAGTCTTGTGTCTTTTGAAAGCATTCATGAAGTTGTGGTAGAGGCAGGGGAGGGAAAAAAGAAAACCCCCCAAATCCTCTTCAGCTATCCTCCTAGGTTCAAAGGATGGGACCCTTGGATCAAACTGATAACAGACAGATAAACAAGAGGAAAGAAAAAAACAGATTTAATAATGTATGCGTACATGGGAATTTACAAAGAAATATTACTCAAGTAGGTGGCCTGAATTTGGTGGCTTATATACTACCCCAAAGAGTGAAGAAGTGTGGGGAAGAGGCTAGACAAAGCAAAAGAGGGTTGAAGCCTCTTGGGGAGGGAGTAAAATGCGGAAAGGTGACTAGGAGCATATGGTAAACAAGAGTTGTTCAGTAAGGTTTGCTATGCAGAATCTGGGCTAATAGGAGTCCAGTCATCTCAGATGATTAAGTGTCCCCCTGGTAAGAGTTGTTCTCTTCCTGGTATAGGAGAAGACACATTTACAAATGTAAATTTACTTTATACATGCAAATTTCCTTTACCAAAAAAAAAAAAAAAAAAAAGCTCTGTTTTTAGAGCTTTTCCTGTGTCTGTTCTTCAATTGCCTTCAGCTCAAAATAAGCCTCATGTGAAAGTGGCATATTTTAGGGTTGCATATTCTGGTCCCCTTCACAGGTTAGCTGGCAAGTAGGGTAAAATCTCAAACTCTTCACAGTTCTTGATGGTTTTGGCTCTGAAGATGTGACGCTGACAGAGACATGGATTTTTGGAAGAGGAAGGACAAAAGCCCTGCATTCTGGGATCAGTGATATGAGAAAACTACCTAGGGAGGATTATCACTCAAGTGTTGAATGGGGAGAAGGAATAATGGGTAGCACTTGCCCTGCCTGCTAATGAAAGTTTAGAGGCCGAGCTGCAAGAAGTATGTTTGAAACAAATGGCACAATGGTGACTTGGTCATACCCTCTCTTGTCTGGGCATGCAGAGGAAGAGGTATTATCAGGAAGATGGGGTGGGCATCTCCACAGCCTCATCTGAATGGCAATGTAATTGTGGCTACTGAGCCAAACAGTTTCTGAGCTAAAATAATGTTGGCAATGAGTACCTTGCAGTGCAATTTGGAACTTGACGTGTATTGAAAGCTTTAACATTTATTTGGTTGAACCATAGGTGACTGATAGCTGAAACTGGAAACAAATGTGTCTTTCTCACTAATGAGGAGCCACTCTCTCCGTCACTGAGTCCTCACTGGACTACTGGACTCACTCTTCTACTATTCCAACTTCATCTGCTTTTAAGGTAAAACAGTAGAGCAAAGGTCTTTCTGATCCCAAGGAGGACCAAAGGTCATATACACTTTGAACTTTGGGATAAGGAGGGCTTCAAACTTCTATTCCTCTGTTGGATTGGGTAGCCAAACAGATAATGAACTCACTTCCATGGTGAGAGGAGTGCCCAAATACAGCTAAGGCAGTTTGGCTAGTGTTCATAATAAGTGAGAGATGTTAATGTGACCTTGTAGGGATACCCTTTGGACCAATTCAATGTACTTTTGGGGACTGCCTCTACATCTGGTAGGGCAGGAAGTGATACGTTATATGATTTACTTCTCATGCCAGTTGTGTCAGGGAGATGCATATAGGAGTCAATGTAGAGAAATGCTTCTGCCTTTGCTGTACTGTAACCCCACCAACCTCCTTGAATTTCAGTGACTAATAATTTTGATAACTGGAACCTATTGTGGATTGAATTGTATCCTCCCAAAAGATGTGTTAAAGTTCTAACTACCAGTACTTGTAAATGTTAGCTTATTTGGAAATAAGTTCTTTGTAGGTAAAATAAAGTTAAGATGAGATCATAGAGAACTAAGGTGGTTTTAATCCAATGACTGATGTCCTTCTTGGAAGTACATTTGGGCACAGACACACAGACAGGAAAACACCACATGAAGGCCCAAGGCCCATAGAGTGGAGGCTGAGACTGGAGTGACACAGCAGCAAACCAAGGAATGCCAAGTCCTTCTGATAACCACCAGAAGGAAGGAAGAGGCAAGGAAGGTGTTTTCTCTGGGGCCTTCAGGGAAAATATAACCTTGCCGACATCCTGATTTCAGACCACCAGCCTCCAGAGCTGAACGAGAGGTAATTTCTATTGTTCTAAACCACCCAGTTTGTGGTACTTTGTTATGGCAGGTACTAATATATAGGGAACTAATAGATGCCTCTGGTTTCTACCTAGAATTGCTACCAGTTTTGATTCATTACCTCCCTGACATGACACTCAGGTACAGACCCTCTGAAAAGGAGCTATTAGTTGCTACTGACCTTTTATCAAAACTGAGTCTGATTTATGGAGTCATTGTGAGTCTCCTGTCTGATATTCTCGTTTTGGGGTGGTTCAACTCAGACGTGGTGACCAAAAAAGATAGGAAGGCCTAAAAAGCCTTGTTAAATAGAAATGGCAGGTTCTAGGTTCTAGAATACAGCCAGCCTTTTTTCACTGGACTCTATTTTATATTTAAAAAGTGGCAGCTGTTCCTTTGGGGAAACATAATATCCCCCTCCACAGCCTAAAGTAAAATTGCTAGCTCAATGGGACCCACAGTTCTCAGAGATTTCCCTAAATGCCTGACCTTGGATCACTAATGGTACCCACTAATCTGAGTTACTTGACTATTCAGTCTCAGCCCTAACTATGCAGAAATAAAAGCACCGGTATTCACTCTACTCAGTAGGTAAAAGTAAAAACTCTTATCCTATCTCTGGCCAATACCCTCTTCAGTACATTTTTTTAAAATACATAATTTTTCTGAAACATAAGCTATGGCAAATGACCTAGCTGCTTGGTATGCCATTTTAAACTTTGTAACCTGGCAGATTAAAGACCTCCTTCCTTGAAATTATGAATGGTAGAAACAAACTGCAGTTGCTGTTTGGACTCCCTAGTTCACCCATGTAAATATTCATGATAAGGGCCTGTTTTCTGATAATACCAACTAGATCAACAATGGGCTCATAGATGAGGTGTTTAATGAATCTACTATCCACAGCATTTGGTATTACCAAACATTAGAATAACCTTTTCAAAAATTGACTGAGAACATTTTCTGACTCTACATCCTATACCTCTTTTTCTTTTTCTTTTTTTTTTAAAGATTTTATTTATTTATTTGACAGAGAGAAATCACAAGTAGTCGGAGAGGCAGGCAGAGAGAGAGAGGGAAGCAGGCTCCCTGCTGAGCAGAGAGCCCAATGCGGGACTCGATCCCAGGACCCTGAGATCATGACCTGAGCCGAAGGCAGCGGCTTAACCCACTGAGCAACCCAGGCGCCCCCGTACCTCTTTCTAATCCACATACCCTAGAAATGCAAATCAGTTAATGAATGCAACTATCTCTAGAAAGGTATCACATCCTCTTGGGTGCTGCTTGGGTAATGATCAGGATGAAAATGATGGAGGTTAATGGACTTATTTTGAAAATTCAAGAATATGCGTTCACCATTTCTGGGTATGATACTTCTTTCTTTCCTCCAGCAATAACTCTGGTCTGGCCTGATCGGTGTGCCCTCTTGGTGGCAGTCTACTGTTTACCAAGTCCCCTAGAATGACCTGTACATGACCTTTTTGGGGATGTGTTGGGTTTCTTTAAGTTTTATTAAAAAATCTTGGGGCACCTGGGTGGCTCAGTGGGTTGAAGCCTCTGCCTTCGGCTCAGGTCATGATCTCAGGGTCCTGGGATCGAGCCCCGCATCGGGCTCTCTGCTCATTGGGGAGCCTGCTTCCTCCTTTCTCTCTGCCTGCCTCTCTGCCTACATGTGATCTCTGTCTGTCAAATGAATAAATAAAATCTTTAAAAAAAAAAAAGTTTTATTAAAAAATCCCTTCTATTTCTTGTATATGAATTTGACAGACAAAAGGGTTGTGTGTGAGTAGAAGATAATTGAGAGGGAAAAAAATGTAGATAGAGCTAACTGGAAAGGAATTTATGGGTGGCAGATGTAGGGTAGCTCCCCAGGATTCCCGTCTTCTAATGTATATGGTGGCAGAAAGCTTAGCAAAACTGTCTCCTGATGTCAAAGGAAAGTAGAATTATAAATGAAGAACTTGTTTGTTTAGCTAAAAGGATATCTAAGCAAAGTAAGGAAGGTAGTACCTCTACTTATGGTAAAATGGTTTCTCTCCTCTGCTTGTAGTAAAAGGGAGGAGAAAGAAATTTAAGATAAAACTGTTAAACAAAAATGAATCAGAACTTGATGAATTTGGAAATTCTTACCATAAAATGGCAAAAGATGCAAAAATTCAGACATAATTTCTGAAAACTTGGCTTAGGGAAACTGCCAAGGATGTGGCTGTATAAACTTTTGCTAAAACTTCTGAAAAAAACACAAAGAGCATTCCTTCACACAAAGGGCCCTTTGAGGAGATTAAGGGTTTGCCTCATTGATCCTCTTAATCAAACCGCAGAGCCTCCAGGAGGCTTAAGGGCATTTGACCCTCATCTATCACAGCAGGAAGCTAAAACAGAGAAAGGATTAATTTGGAAAAATCTGTGGAGGTGAATTTTGTCAAATGGAGTTAACCCCATCGAAATCAAAGGGAGACCTAGAAAGTTTTGAGAAGTTTATCTTTAAAAAAAAAAAAAAAAAAAAGGAAAGAAAGAAAAGAAAAAGAAAAAATACCCAAACCACAGTGCACTGGACTGAAAGTGACAAAAACAGTGTAAAGAAAAGGGAATTGTCAGATCTCCAAAATTCTACTGGCAGGAAGTAGACGGATAAAATTATTCAGCTTCAGAAGTGTGCTACCTCCATTAAAAAAAAGGAGGAATCCAGAGAATGAAGCTGAATGACATGGAGAATTATCCTCAGATCTTAAAAATGAATCAAGAAATGCCAAACATTTGTCCAGCTATATTTCAGATCTGCCAATGACCCCTCTGTATCCACCCCCAGCCCTCCTTTCTGACTGGGTCTGTAATAGGGTAGCAGAATATTTATTCCATCACCCCAAAATAATGCCTTTTGGCATAAGAATTAGTTTGAGCTGATTATTTTGAGAAACTGCAGACACAGAAGCTCTGAAAGCAGAGTAGAAGTTATCCTTTTGTAAAGAACAGCTCTATTAATATGGACAATTTACATTAAAAAGGGGACCTGTACCACGGAGAGAGTTATGATCCACAATAACTTGTTGTCTGAGAGACTGATCTGCAGGGCAGGACAACTTTTGTTTACCAAACATTTCCTCCACTGGCTTTCCCTTGAATTTCCTCCCCTTCCCTCAACACCTTTCTTTTGTCTTTAGCTGCAGATGATATTCAAGGTGATTGGTTGGGCCATTTTAGAGGGTTATTCAGGTTTCCTGGGTATCTCCCATGTGCACATGAGGTATCCATACTAATAAAACTTTTCTTTTTCCTCCTTGTTAATCTTTTATTACATAGGTCTTATCAAAGGTCTAAGAAGGTTAGAGGAAATTTTATTTTAGCTTATAATTATCTACAATTCTTATTCTATGTTAGTCTCACTACTTAATATTGGTGTTCTGGTTGTTGAAGTTGTCTTTAGTTTTGCAGGTGCACCGATGAAGAAGTGTGCCCAAGGAACTTTTAACACATTATAAGCGGGAGCCACATCTGCATCTGAAGGTTATTTAAATGATGAGATTTTGGACTTTGGACTTGATGAATGAATGACACCCTTGAGAACCTTGGGAGGCAATGAATGTATATTGTTTATAGTAAGGGCATGAAATCCTGGGGGTCAGAGGACAGATTGGGTATAGACTCTAGGGTGGCTCCTTATAATTCTTTCCTCCTTATGTAATCCCTTTCCACTGATTATGGGCATGACCAATTGTTGCGGGATTTCTTTTCCTTTAGTGCCTGCAGCTCTTGGTCACGCCCAATTCAAAGATTGAAGAGGTAGACCAGATGAAGAGTGGTGGACAGCAAAGCAAAATTTATTGAATGAGAGTAGAAAGCTCCTGAAGAGGCAGGGGACCTGAGAAGGTTGCCAGGGAGGTTTCTAAGTCTCGGAGTTTTATGGGCTTTGTTGGCATTGGGCTGTTTTAATCTGGTTAACCCTTCACGTGCCTGTCACCCAACTAGGTTTTTGTCATCTATAAAATGGGAAAGGGTGGAAGGCTCCTTCCAGGGTGGTGTAAAATCCTTTAAAGGGTGGTTTCTTCTTGTGGGGGTGGGGGGGGGAGGGCGGTTGTCCCTCACTGCCTTTCTTCCAACTATCTTTCATTACTATGACAATAAAGCTGATGTTGCTCCTATGATTGGCCTTACATGTCCAAGGTGATGTCATGCCCCTGCTGTGATTACATTATGGTATCTGTGTACTGCTGGTTCTGAAGTAGCACGCTACTACATAGCAAGGAACAACGGTTTAAAGAATTGTGGATGGCCTCTAGTTGCCAAGGCAGTCTCCAATAAGAAATTAAAGTTTAGTTCTATAGCCACAAAGAAATAAATTCTGCCAGTAACTTGAGAATTTTCAATAACTTAGATTAAGCGATGTCCAGACTCTTGACCTACAGAAATTTGAAATGATAAATGGCAGTTGTGTTAAGATGCTAAGTGTCTAATAATTTGATACATAGCATGGGAACGTAATACAGGGGCAATAGAGAGAGAAAAGCCTTAGTACTTTGGAAAGAAACACCTTAGCTTCCCAGATGTAGGGAGAAGAAAGGACATTGAAATTTGGTTTTTTTTTTTTTTTTTTTTTGGTCTTTCTGACTACATAAGGATTCTTCCTTTTGGGGGAAAAATGACCCATTATATGTGATGGTTAATTTTATGTGTCAACCTGACTGGCAAAAGGATGATCAGAGAACTGGTAAAACACTATTTCTGTGTGTGTGTGTATCAGGGTGTCTGTAAAAAAATATCATTTGAATCAGTAAGCTGAGTAAAGAAGATTTCCCTCACCATTGCAAGTGGACATCATCCAATCCATTGAGGACCATTAGAACAAAAGGTAGGTAAAGGGCAAGTTCACTCTCTCCACTTGAACTGCAACATTGACTGTCTCTGCCTTCAGACATTAGTACTCTTGATTCTCAGGCCCCATATGAGACTGGAACTGACATGATTGCCTTCCCTGGTTCTTAGGCTTTTGGGCTTGAAGTGGAACTACATCCCCAGCTTTCCAGAGCTTCCAATTTGCAGATTGTAGATCATGGGACCTCCAACATCACAGAAGCCATTCTCTCATAATAAATACCTGTTTCTGTTTTGGATCTGTCTCTTTGGAGAATCTGGTCTAAGACATTCTCTCACAGACAATTTCAAGCATCTTTAACTTTATTACTGCTGGGTCTATGGTTTATCACTAAGTAGCTCAAACATAATTTGATCATCAGTCTCATTGATAACTCTATGACAGCAGAGGGTGTCTCTAGCTTCTCTGTACCTTCCATGCAAAGCAATTGTCACCACCTCCAGATAATTTTTCCACCCCCATTGTCATAGCTGTAACTCAGTCATTCCCTGAGATGGATGATTGCATGTGGATAGTGACATGGATAATGAGACAGTTTTCACTGACAGCTTTCAGGTAGTCCTTCCAAAACCAATGACTGGACTAAATTATTCAAGATGAATAGTAAATCCCAAGGCTTATTAGCAAAACAGGAACCCATGTTGGAGGTCATGGGGCCCCCAGAAAGATGTAGGAGAGGGGTTCCAACAGTCCCAAACAACTCTCTTATTCTCAAGTCATAATTTGTGCCCTAGGACTACATTTTTTATATAGAAATTACTTATTAACTTGCCTTTCACCCAAACATATATTTACTTATACTTTAATGGTAATTATTAGCAAAATTCAAAATGTTTTTGAGAACATTGCCTTTAGATCAGGTAGTCATTAGATAACTATTGAGACTTTCCCCAAATGTGGCTACCACTGTCTACTTGGGAGAACTTCCTGGAAAAAAAACTGTCTCATGAATTAGGTCAATTTCCCTGCAATGGAAATTAGCCATTTAGAAAAGGTGATACAAGATATGTGCTCACTTCGGTTGGCATGATGCCATTTGGGCCTTGGAAACATTCCAGTCAGTCTCAACTCACAGGCTAGGATTGCCTTAGACGTTATAGTGAAGAGTCAAAGAGTAGTCCGTATGATTACACAACCTGCTGGATTAATGCTATGGGCCAATTTCAATGGAGAAACTTGAAAAAGCCACCTAGTTTTCTAAGGTAGACCTTATTGGTTCATTAGACTTGCTCTGCTGGGACATTGATGGGCATGTTTGAGATTAATATTGTAGGTAGACTACATATGGCTTTTTGGGATCCTACTGATACAGACTTAAATGCTATACAAGAAAAATGAAGGAATTTTATCATATTTTTCAGAGTAGCTGATCAGAGTAGCTGATTTAGTGTAACCTAATGGGGAACTTTATCAAAAACCAAGAGGATGCCAAAAGGATGGATAGACATTTTGGTGAAAAAATTCTCTGTAGAATCTCTTATGTCTCCATATTTTACAATCAGAGACACCGAATGTCATTGTCCTGAACTGTCTTCAGGAATGTATACATAGATCATATCTTCCTCTGAGACAAAGAGTATGGATACTTACTGCCTAGTATAATAAACATAATATTTTCCTCAGAGCAAACAACAGACATGCATCTTGCCTGTTACTAAAGATTCATATTCCCTAAACTTGGGGTTCCTTTCCAGTGGAATATAATCCACTACATGCAAGTACCATCTGGCCCTCTAGGTGTCACCATATGAAAATGAGGACTCAGAGCATAGGAGCAAAATATATATTGATACTCTGGCTACTGCTGTTGTAATAAACTCTCCTTTCTGAGTGAAGGATCTCATGTCTTCGGCAGCATCCATGAAATTGTGGCATTCTTGTTAATTTGTTAACTCGTTAACTTGCAAATAAGGTAAATTCTGACCTAAGATAAATTCTTGATAAAGTCAGAAGTGTCACTTTTGGGTCAACACAAACAAGAATATTATATGCATGTTCTATGCCCACCTCCCCCCCTCTTTTTTTTTTTTTTTTACTTCTATTGACCAGCACCATACACTGAAAGGAACTGTTCCTTTGAATTGCTTCATGGAAGATAGCTCTCTACAGAATAGAAAAAAACTGGTAGTTCTGTTAAATAAGAGAGAAACAAGTTTTTTAATGAACGAACTCACTGAAATGTTGCGGTTTATTTGTTATAGTTATGGGAAGTGTGCATTAATTTGATCAAGAATGACAGATTAACAGTGTGACTGGCCAGACAGCACACATATAAGGTCTCCTGAAAATGGTTGTAAAAACCAGCTAGAGATGAGTGCCTAAGACAGTTCATCTTAGTAGGCAGCAGAAAGGTTGATTCTGTTTATTCATCTGCCAAGTTATATAAATGGCAATTTCAAGGCCTAAAAATCCCATACCCCCCTAATTTCTCTTGAAGTTTGGCATCTTGTCCTTGCTAGATCCCTGAACATTATTCTAGAACCTGTTGAGCAATAAAGGACTTGCCTATCTGTTATTGATTGTGTGTTCCCCCTAGAAAATGCTATTTCTGCAGGGCAAGTTTTTGTGCTATTTAGGTATTCTTTGTTGATTTATAATTTCACACATCTTTATGATTACTCTATTTAATATAGAAATAGTACTGGATAAGGGTGCTACTGCAACTAATCATAGACATATGTGGCAATTTATCGATGGCTGAGCAACAGACTAACAATATTTTAGGATAGAATTCTTAGATAACTGTTATGTTACAAATATTTAGTAAAAATCACTGCTTACCACAATATGGAAAGTGGACCAAGATTTCACTAGACCTGTAGCTCTTGGGAAAATTAACTCTAAAAACAACAACAACAACAACAACAAAAAACATTATTATAGGTGGCATTGTTACAAAACCTGGACTGGATCCTGGCAGAAGAACCAAGCCGCACTTGGAGACTTTGGATGATCAGAGGTTTAACCCTGGTGGGCTCAGAGGAGGTTGTTCTCCAAAGGTCTGAGCCCCGAGCAAAAGCAGGGAGAGGAATTTATACCATTCTACTTCTGCATACTTGGTACTTTTGGTGCAGGCAGGAAATGGGGTATGAAAGAAGAACCCAGAAGGGCTTTGAGACAGGGACTGGAATTCTCTTGCTCATTTGGTTGGCCATCTTAGAGCACAGCTTTTCCCTATCAGCATTATTATTATTATTATACCTTTAGAATAGGATTCTAAGAAATAAGTTAGTTCATGCAAGAATTATCTGTTTTGAGAGCTAAAATGAGACGGAATAAAGAAATTAGTAGTGTAGCAAGATAGGGAGACTCTAATATCCAGAAGGGTAAATAAGACTAAAAACAGATTTAAGGCAGCAAAGTCCTAGTAGGATTTTTCTGTTAATACAAATGACTCAATCCTGAAGCATAGGTAAGGTATGGATTTAACTTGCCCTTTTAATTCTATTATTTTGGGTGGCCACAAGATAGCCACCATTAAAAGAGAGTAGAAGGTGTGGGAGACAAAAACCAAGAGATAAGACATATATGAAGAGTGTTTTCTTTTTAATGTGACTATTTACTTATTTATTTATTTTTGAGAGAGATAGTCTGAGCAGGGTGGGGCAGGGGAGAGGGAGGGAGAGAGAATCCCAAGCAGGCTCCATGCCCAGTACAGAGCCTGACACAGGGTTCGATCTCATGACCCTGAGATCTCACAACTCTGAGATCATGACCTGAGCAAAAACCAAGAGTCCAAAACTTAACTGACTCTGACACGCAGGTGCTCCTGAAGAGTACTTCTAAGAAAAGACTCTGGTACCTACAACTGGTTAGAAGGAAAACCTGCCCAAGTTGTAGGCAATTTTATTGCCAAAAAAACCCAAATTCCTGACACAGAAAGCCTTTGGCATTTGTCAAAATATCATTCCTTAAACTACCATCAGCTCCCCAAACTTGCCTAAGCAGAAAGCCAACTACCAAAACTCTACACCCATCACAGATTATGTAACATTAACCCCCACCTCACCTGTGTCTAGGCGGGAAGGCAAGAAAGGAAAAGCCATGCAGACTGCAGTCCAAGTTCATAAAGAACAATGTTCTGAGTTGTTAGTTTCAGAGAACAGAGTCGGGTTCTAATTACATAGCTTCCACTGCTGCCAGAGCAGGTCTTCACGGTGTCCTCCCACAGGATTATATCCTTGGTGTGTTCTCCCATTCTTCTGTTCTCTGAATCTTGAGGCGGTTTTTCATTTTTTGTTTTTGTTTTTGTTTTTTTGTTTGTTTGTTTGTTTGCACACGCGTGTGTGTGTTTAAGATTTTATTTATTTATTTTTGAAAGATAGAGGGAGAGTGAGTGTGTGAGTGGGCAGCAGAAGAAAAAGGAGAAGCAAACTCTGTGTTGAGTGTGGAGCTGGGGTGGGGGGGAGGCCGCGGGGGTGGTGGTGGGCGGGGTTGGTATGACAACCCAGAGACCATTACCTGAACTGAAGTCAAGAGTCACACGCCTAGCCAACTGAGCCACCCCAGGCGCCCCTGTTCAGGTGTTTTTATTATGAATGTCTTGTCCCTGCTCCTCAGCTGTAAAATGGATGGACATATATTGTCTTCTAGTTAATAGGACATAAGACCATAAGCGTATCCGACATGAAGATCTTGGATTTTGAGCAGAGGTCTCTGAGGCCTTGGGGACTATCTGAGTCAAAATTTAGAAGCAGTCTGATTGAAGGAAAGCAAGTTCCACATGGATACATTAGTGAGAAAAAGAATTTTATTGTGTTAAGTCACCAAAATTGGAGATTTCTTACAGTTTTACCCTAAATTGGTGATTCTCAAACTTATGTTCATTTTCAGTTCCTAAAAAAGCCTTTTTATTCATTTTTTTACTTGTCACTCCTTCTGTTAAATTTTAACACCATAGATATACTCTGTATCTCTTTGTGTACCTCTACCCGCCAAGAACCAGCTTTTGTCCCCTTGGGGGCGCCATTGCCCCAGTGGAGAACGCACTGCTCTTCAAACTCCCCACCTATCCCTGCAGACTAATAGTTTCAACTTTGTTTCAAGTCCTTGAACTTACCAAACTCTTCTTAAGTTTACGAACTTTCTGGCTTATCATTTTTTCCGTGAACACTCTCAATTTCAATCTTTGCATTATTGATTTTCTCTAATTTTTCAAAATATTTCTTAACATTTCCTTAAATGTTAGTTTCACAGAAAGAAACCTGATTTTAAAGTGGTTCCGCCACTATAATTCTTTGTACTCTTCTTTCATGGTATGTATGACAATTTGTAATGATATATTTGCCTGTTTTTATTCTTAATGTTTATTTCATTCACTATTGTTGGGATAGGGAAACTGAAGGGATCCAAAAAAAGACCACCTTTCTTGCCCTTTTTCCTTCTTCTATTCTTGCTAAGATCTGTACCCCCTGGCTTTCCACACCCGTTAGAGTACTGATAATGCATGTTCTCCTTATAAAGTTCAAGGAGTTCATGATTTTTGGGGGGCTTCCAGTATAGTCTAAAGAGTGACTGGGCAAAGTCATCATGAATGTTTTCTAAGAATATTGACTCAAGAGACCTTGATGCCTAGATCGTTGGCTACAGGGCATAACTGACTTATGGAAGACAGGTGAACACTCGCCCTTGTTTTGACCCTTTCACATACACCAGACCATAATCCTCCGTAAAAACCCCAGGCTCCAAGCGAATATGCCACTCTCTCTCATTTCCTTTCTGAGTTCTCCAGACACTCCAACTACTATACTCCAGCACTTATGTTACTCAAGCAACTCTGCTCTAACTCCTCTCTGTTCACATTTGATTTCCATCCTGCACAGAGCCAAGGGCTTTTTTGACTGATCTCGTGGGATCTTGAGTGATCCCTGGGTCCTCTGACCCAGCCAGACTGCATCAATAGGACACTCCATACATTCTTAGAACTTAATGTTGAAATAAAACTTCTAGACCCAAGACAGAGCCACTGCAGCCCAGGATGCCCTGTCTGCAAAATGAAACTTAGGTAACTTTTGTTACCATTTGTTGTTTGTGACCATTTGTTGCCATTGTGAATGTTCCACATTACCAGATATACAATATATACAGCCAACCACTTCCCAACTGCCAAATATCTATAATGGTTTCCTTGTTCTAAATAAGGTCAGATATGCAAGCTAGACAAACAATTTAAACCAAATACTCTTTGTTTAATCCCTGATTGACTTGCTGGGCTTAAAGGAAATCTCTGATCCCCTAGCCAGTCATACTTTTTCTGCATTGCTACTTCCAGCAATCTACAAAACTTCTGTTTGCCCAACATTCCTTGAGAAGAGTGCCCCCCTGCTTGTAAGGAGCGATATTCCCCAATCCATGGATTGTATTCTCTTGAATAAAGGACATCAAATTCACTACTCAATTTGATATTACCCAATTAATATTGAAGAGTATTATAAAAAAGTAAACATGAAAAAGTAAAGGAAGGAAGGATAGAAGGAAGGAAAGAATCTATAGTAGGTCAATTCCACTCTTCTTTTTTAATCTTCTTTTCCTCTCCACTTCCTCTTTTGATTTCTAGAGTTCAAAGTTATACCCAGTATAGAGGAAGAAAAATAATTTTCCCTCCACCCTTCTGAGTTCAAGGCTGAGAGCTCTTATAATAAAAGATTAGTTAACAAGAGAAAAAAAAATAGAAGTTTATAAACAAATATACCTCATGCATACAAAGGAGATACCCAGGGTATATGAGTAACTAACTCTCCAGTCTGGACTGAGCCACCACCTTAAATACCATTTTCAACTAAAAACAAAAGAAAGAAAGTATGTATTTTGGGGCAGCTCTGAGAGTTTACCAGGAAAAGCAGGCCAAACAAGGGTAAGATCTGTTATATCATTAAGTCAGTGTTTTCTCCATTGATAGAGTTTTAGGTGATACAGACTCATCTTTCTCTTTATGGTACAGACAGGGAGATACTCTTAAAAATGGAGATTTCCTTTATAAATATAATTTTCCTTAATCAAAGAGCAACTTCTTTTTTTTTTTTAATTTTATTTATTTGTCAGAGAGAAAGAGAGAGCACAAGCAGACAGAGTGGCAGGCAGAAGCTGAAAGAGAAGCAGGCTTCCTGCTGAGCAAGGAGCCAGGGACTCCATCCTGGGACCCCAGGATCATGACCTGAAGCAAAGGCAGTGGCTTAGCCAACTGAGCCACCCAAGCACCTCTAAAAAAGCAACTTATACTATTCTTTTCAGAGCTTCTCTTATGTCTGTAGTTTCTCAAAAATAATCAGTTCAAGATTATTGTGCCAAAATAACATATTTGGGGAGGCATATTGTGCTACCTTTCACAACTTATGTGCTTTGTTGCTCTGTGGCATCAACTTATGGCATAATTGACCTAACAATAATCAATATTACTGGATAGTTTTAATCACATAGTCATTTGATGCTTCACAATCAGACTAAGGCCCCAAATCCAGAAGCTGTACTGAAAGTGGTATACAGTTCCCTAGTGAAGATGTGGAGGTCTCATACCAAAACCTCAGCTGTCTGTGCTGTGAATCTCTTATTGGAGTAGTCCAAGGACTCTACATAATGTTTTCTGTTGTTGTTGGTTAGCTTGTTCTTCTATAACAGGGCTCAGAACACTATGGCATATGGGCCAAATCTAAGTCAGGGCCTGTTTTTGTAATTAAAGTTTTACGGGAACACAGCCAAACTCATTTGCTTCTGTGTTGTCTGTGGCTGCGTTTGCACTACAAGTGTGGAGTTAAGTAGTTGTATTATAAGAGTAGGGTTGAATAGTTGCCCTATATCAGCAGAGTTTAATAGTTGCAGTACAGACCCAATGGTTCTCAAAGCCTAAAACATTTGCCCTCTGGCCATTTGCACGAACAGTTTGCTGACTGCTGCTCATAACATTATTGGATCTGCTAGATTATACACCCCAAGTGGCAAAGCTGTTTGTACTGCAGCCTACATCTGCTGCTGAACCTTTTTTGCTCTGGACCCCACTTGAGACTGGCAGCCTTATAAGTTACCTGATAAGTGAATCAGAGCAAGCAGTGGAACTCCTTCTTAGTGACAGAAATATCCAATATCCTGGCATGTTCTAGATCATTGGAAATGAAAAACTTTGAAAGTTTCATAAATGTGGCAGGCCTTTTGTTTCAGCAAGCCCTTGACTTAACAAGGCCTATGCAGTATTTGCTACTTCTGCTTACCAAGTCCTTAACAAAGAGTCAGAGGGATGTTCTGTAGAATAACCAGATAATCATGATCCCTTCAGACTACAATGTGGCAGAGTAGAGCAGAATTAACGCAGTCCTTGGCCAAGTTCATGTACTATTTACTGTCCATTTCAACGAAATGTGTTTGATTTTGTTTTTTGGTTTTATTTGATTTTCCCTCCTGAGAAAATTCCTGCATTTAGAAATGAAATGCATTTACTAAATTAACATTTATTATATTAGCTTTCTATTGCTGCTATAACTAATACCACAAATTTAGTGGCATAAAATGACACAAGTTTATCATCTTGCAGTTCTGTAGATCGTAAATCCAGCACAGATCTTACTGGACTAAGATTAATGGCGGAGGCGGAGAGGAGTCCTTTCTGGAAACACTAGAGAAGTTTCCTTAACTTTGCCTTTTCCAGTCTCTAGATTTTCCCTACTTTTTTTGGCCTCCTCCTTCCCTGTTTAGAGCCAGCAATGTTGAGCTAAATCCTCTCACACTGCTATCTCTGTGGTTCTCTTCTTCGTTACTCTTCTGCTTTTAAGCACCCTTTGGGCCCACCTGAATAATCTAGAATAATCCTCCCATTTTAAGGTCTTCTGCTTAATTCCATCTGCAACATTAATTCTCCTTTGCTATGTAACCTAACATATTCACAAGTTCTGGGGATCAGGACGTATACATCTTTGTGGGGACTTTATTGTGCCTACTACAACATATACCAAGTGTAGAATCTGTCTGGTTTTGTTCTAGAAAACACACCAGATCTGGCACAATAGCTGTGAGAATGGGTCTGTCACATAGTTAAATACATGAAGCTTCATTGTCATTTACAATGACGTATCTGAATTTTCTTTCAGGTTACTATTTGGGAATTCAATAAGTATATAAATAAGGATGACAAAACTTAATTTTTTTTTAGTCTTTGAGTTTGGCATCACTCTTTACCATTTGACTTGAAATACAGTTTTTCTGATTTATTCTCCCAGCAGGGAAGAAGAAGCATTATGAGAGATTTCTGCTTATACTTTTCTACCAAAATCATTCTCATTCTCATAGCAGGAAGTCGGTGTAAGGGTTCTGTGAGCTTCTATGTATAATCATGTTAACATACTTAGGAACTGGGAAATGACCACAGAGGGGGTGGATGGATCTGTTGGATCTGCTGTAGATTGAGGTGGCCCAGGAATCTATCATATAGCTCTACGCCCTCAACCCACTCTAAACCATAGATTATGATGATGTTTTGTTTTTTATTTTGCCAAATTTAGCTCAGACTCCTTCCCAACAGCTCTAGTAAGATCTGTAAATTACTTGTTCTACAATATGTGTGACTTTGGATATTGGATATAGGTCATTTGGGGGAAGAACGGAGGAATCACTCCTGTATACCCTTACTGTTGTACCAGAATCCTTCAAAATAAGGACCTGATTTGCCTTTTAACCTGCATTCATAAGATTTCCAAAAAGGAGGCATATCTTTTGCCAACAGAGATATTTCTCTGCATAGACATTAGTGATACAGAATATATTATTAACAATATACACTATGGTAGGGCAAAATTCCAAGTTGGGCCCCAAGATTTCTGCCCTCTAGTATATACATCTTTGTGTAATTCCCTCACCTTGAGTAGGTAATCTAATAGACTTTTGATTAATCTAAAGGGGGATCATCTGAGCGGGTGTGATCTATTTTGATGAACCCTAAAAGGGGACTGAGACCTTCCTGAGGTTGGAGAGACAGGAAGTATTGGAAGATTCCTGATAGCCTCTATGAACTAAGAACAATGCCTGGCCAACAGCAAGCAAGAAAAGTGGATCTCAACCGACAACCACAGGCAACTAAATTCTGCCAATACCTAAATGAGTTTGGGCAAAGACACTAGATGCAATGACATCTTGACAAACACCTTGATTCAATTTGTTGAGACCCTCAACAGAGGACCCAGATAATCTGTGCCTAGACTCCTAACACAGAGAAATTGGGAGAAAATAAAATTGTGTTAAGAAACTAAGTTTGTCACAGCCTGCTACGAAGAAATAGAAAACTAATGCACATTTCATACATTTAGCATGTTTTAATAATTATCCTGCTAATGAACTAAGCAAAGTGTTATAAAAATGTTTCTGGTGAAATTAAACAAAATCGGTCTGGTACTCCATGTATTATTAAGAATGTGTGTGTGTGTGTGTGTGTGTATGACTTTAGTTACTTTTCTATTAATCTTTTTAATTAATATAATTGCTATAGTCTGAATGTTTGTATCCCCTGCTCAAATACATGTGTTGAAATCCTAACCCCCAAAGATCATTAGAAGGTAAGATCTTTGGGAGTTGCCTAAGTCATGAGGATAGAACACTCATGAAGGGGACTAGTGCCTCATAAAAGAGGCTCCTAAGGGATCCCTAGATCACTCTGTCCTCATGTAAGGACACAGTGGTTATGAACAAACAACACCCCCATCAGACTGTGACCATGTTGGGTGCTTGATCTTGAACTTCTGGCCTCTAGAACTGTGAGAAATAACATTTTTCTTGCTTATGAACTACCTAGTCTGTGGTATCTTGTGATAGCAACCTAAGCAGACTAAATTATCATAATCAACACAACTGTGACATTTCTTTGTGGTGTTTTTATGAGCATATGAAATACTTGGCTTCTATTTTCATACACTTACATTTATTCAGATATATCAGAAGTAAGAATGTTTCAGGGTCTATTTTATATTTTAATTACCAGCATTTTCTTGCATAATGAACACAATTGTATTTTGTCCTCTTTTTTTTTTTTTACTACTATGCTTAAATGTGAGTCAAATAAATTTGTCTACTTGTTTTAAGGAAATTATTTTGCCTTCATATTTGTTACAGTTATAGTTTGAAGAAAACCAGATATTATTTTATTTTTTCTCTTTTTAGAAGTAGGTATATGATATTCTCCTTACATTAATTTAAATATATAATATTCCATTCTACACTCTATTTAAATGCTTTTTTTCTTTTACTCTGCCTGATTTTACATACAACTTTACTTCTAGACTATCTTTTATTTTTAAAAATTAAGGGGCACCTGAGTGCTTCAGTTGTTAAACGTCTGCCTTCAGCTCAGGTCGTAATCCCAGGATCCTGGGATTGAGTATGCTTCTCCTTCTTCTGCTTACCCTGCTTGTGTTTTCTCTCTTACTGTCCCTCACTGTCTAATAAATTTAAAAAATTCTTTAAAAAAATAAAAATCCCTATAGCCAGCCAACAACTAATATGAAAGAAACATCTAAGCATCCACTGTTCATTGACTTTACTGCCGAAGTCTTCTGCCTGGTGATTATAAGACTAATAACTGTTTCAGGTTACTTACCATGGTAACACAAGTCAGTGGGAGAACTAGGTGGACTTAAACATAATTCATTACTTTTGGACCATATCAATGATATTTCATGTGTGTGTGTGTGTGTGTGTATGTGTAGGAATGAACAAAATGACAGAAAAATTCAATTATCTGTCCCTGAAAGTGAGAGTGCTATATAAAAGAAAATTACCCTTAGATATTGCAATGCTGATGCAAATCATAGCAAAATAAAATAAAGCACAAAAAGGATTTTGAGTTTCCAAGTAAGGCCAATCAATCAGACATCATCATACAAAATACCTGAGGTGTCATGAAAACTCAGAAATATTAAATTTGATTATATGGAGTATTCCTTACAGCTTCTAATTCATTATCCTACACATTTACTGTATGCAGATATTTCTTACTTTATCGAGAATAGAGTAGAATGCATTGGTGCTTTCTCTCTCCAAAATACAACTAGACAGAAATACAGATTTAAGCAAGAATGTTTACATATACAAATTTGTTTTGCTTTGTCTCAGGAAAAAACTCCCCTGATTGAGATTTCATATATGCCATGACAGCCAGGTCAGAATTGAACTAGAAATGATTGAAGGAGAAGACCTTCGTAGTGAAAAATACATAATTTATGAAGGCATAGTTGAGTTTATAAAGTTCAGAGAAAATGAAGAGCTTTGTTAACTCCCGTGAGAAATGAGGAAAAATTGGGGTCTATCAAGAGATGAAATTGTTTAATTAATAGTATAACTGGAGTATGTGTTTGAAAAAGGGCTTGGGTAATTAGGTCATTTAAAATAATCCTCCTGAATACAATATAGATTATTACTCTAATTATCAGATGAAAAGCTAAAAACTGTAATGTAAGAATGGAATTTAAAAACTTACTTAAAAAAACTTTCAAGAAAAAAAAAAACTTTCAAGAGGAAAAAAGTTTTCCTCATTATTTATTCCAGTTTCCTGTCTCAGTGCTTTTTTTTCTTTTCCTTTTCCTGGTGATGACTCAAACTTAGATAAGGTAAACACATCATGGATAGTGGGAGTGGGTTTTTCAGGCTGTGTGTGGTTCCCACATTACAGTCTGAGAGGCAACACGGCAAACTATTTGAGAGCATGGTCTCTAGAACCAATCTCCCTGATTTCTAATTCCAGTTTAAACACTTATTAGTGTCTGATCTTGGAAGGTTAATTAATCTATGATTCCTCACCCATGAAATATAGATTGTGGGATCTATATCATAAGGTTATTATAAAGGTCAAATGAGGTAATACTTTCAATGCATGTAAAAACAGTGCTGTGTGTTTATTAAGATCCATATTTAAAAAGAGAAGGAAAGAATCAGCAGACTCCAAATATGATCACTTGTGCTAAGCCCACTAAGACTTAATACCCATCCTAAATGTAGTTACAACTTCCCCTCAGGAATGTAATCCTAACCGGTTGGTGTGGAATCTTCTGGTCAACAGCAGTGAGGTAATGGACCACTAACCTCCTTCTTTATATTTGCACTAGATAGGTTACCTAAGTCTGAAATATACTTTCATTTGTTCGTTCATGATTTCATTGTTCAGGCATTAAAACCTATCCCTTTCTGTAACTCTTTGGGACTCCTTTCTATCTGCTAATTGGAATGCTGCCCAATTCATGAATCATTCAATAATGCCAATTAGATCTCCAAAATTACTAGCCTGAATTTTTGTTAATTAAAAGATTTGGTGGCAGTGGTGGGATTTGAGGTGAACTTCTGACATTATGGGACAATGAAAAATACAAGCATAGTTTCCACAAACTCCTTTTTGAGAGAAATCAAAACTCTCTCACCATTGCTGAGGGCTGTTAGCTAAGTTCTTAATTCTGAGCTTGCTTTCTTTGGATCAAGCTCCTGATCCAATTGACTTTGTAGCCAGTTCTATATTTGTGTGGAATCACTAGTTCCACATTGGGCACTTCTGATAGTTTGGACCACAATTCCCAATTTGATTGGTTACCCTAGTCCTCAGTTTTCTCCCCAGATTCCACACTGGGAACTGCTTACTGTGGTTCTCCATTTTTTTTGGAATCAGTCTGCAGTTCTCATTTGTTTAGGACTGCTAGTTCAGTCTGTCCTTCAGTTCCAATTTCCACATTTGGAATTGTTGGAGGTAAAGAATTTAGAGGTATGGTTAGAACCAAAATCTGTGGACTGCTTCTAATACAGAGTAAAAATACAGAGTAAAAACTTTAGAGTCTATAAAGTTTCAGATAAATATAACTAAATCTCATCTTAAATTGCCTCAATCTCTATTAAAGCCTGAGGCTGCATAAAGCCTCACTCTAATAGCAGAAGATCTATTTGCCCAGGGGCTAATCATTCCTTGCACCACCTCCCAATATAGACCCTTCTTGCCAGTTCAGAAAGGGATGGTAATTTCTCTAGCACTTGAGTTCCTAACAACATAGTTATTCTCCACTTCCCAATTGATCTAAACCCAAAACTCCTTTGTTCAAGTCCCACTGGACTCACAACAGTTCATTGTTATGAACTTTAGTCTTTCTCCATCCCTGTAGACCTCCACAGGCAATATCTATCTACCTTTACTTGGAACAATCAATGATAGAGCTGGGTAACTACACCTCAGTGGTTCATTGAAGCCCCTTTTTATTTCTTCCAAGTACTCCACCTCGATTTAAGCACCCTTCATTTCCCTGGGAAATAGAACTTATTGCAATATTTAAACAACCTCCTACATCCTTCAACATGGTGACAGTCTGCTCCTGGATTATATAAATTAAGATGGACAAGCAATGATTGTAAATTAAACAGTTGGGGCTATGGGAAACCCAGGAAGGCCACTTTTTTCTTCCTAGCTTTCTTTCTTTCTTTTTTTAAGATTTTATTCATTCATTTGACAGACAGAGATCACAAGTAGGCAGAGAGAGAGAGGAAAGCAAGGCTCCCCACTGAGCAGAGAGCCTAATGTGGGGCTTGATCCTAGGACCCTGGGATCATGACCTGAGCTGAAGGCAGAGGCTTTAACCCACTGAGCCACCCAGGTGCCCCTCTTCCTAGCTTTCTTGAAAGCCTATCTTTTGGTTTTTACATTCCTTCACCCACTATGGTGCATTTATGAATAGGCAATTATGAAGAGATTTCTATAAAACTGCTAAGACATCTTACTGTTAATATCTGACCAGTTGGCCCACAATCTTACAAAAACTATTTTTGTCCATGGAGACCTCAGACCTCCTCCCTCAAGGCTGTTTAAACACCTAAAGTTAGACTTCATTCATCTGCCACTTAGTATGGGTTATCAATATATTCTTTTTTTTTTTTTTTTGTCAGAGAGAGTGAGCACAGGCAGACAGAGTGGCAGGCAGAGGCAGAGGGAGAAGCAGGCTTCCTGCTGAGCAAGGAGCTTGATGTGGGACTCGATCCCAGGACAGTGAGATCATGACCTGAGCCGAAGGCAGCCGCTTAACCAACTGAGCCACCCAGGGGGCTCAGGTTAACAATATATTCTTGTTAGGTATGTTTTCCAGATGGTTTTAAGCCTTCCTTTGCCACAAGGCTGATGCCCTTATAGTGGCAAAGAAACTGTTTGAAAATGTGTGTCTCATTTGGGGTATACCTTCCACAATCTCTGGTGCCCGAGGTACCCACTTCACTGGGTAAACTATAGGAACCTTAACAAAACCCTTGGAAACTTCTTGGAATTAACACTGTTCCTATCACCCTCAATCATCAGGCAATGTCAGGAGAACTAATGGGGTCCTCAAACTCAAAACTTTCTAAACTTGCTGAAATTACTGGATTCCTTTGGCCTAAGGATCTGCCTCTGGTTTTTATGATTATTTGAAGTGTGCACTTTGGAAAACTTGAACTCCTTCCACATGACATACTCCCTGGTAGAATAGTGTCTATTGATACATAACCTTCTTCCAATCTTTGGTGTCTCATGCTAGTATAACCAGATACCTTTGCTAAAGCCTATCATCAACAGGTTTGATAGTTTCCCTGGACCCCAATTCCAAGGGTCCTTTTGGTTACAGACTAGAGCCTGGTAATTAGGTATTCTGGAAACAGTCCTTCAGCCCCAGTGGAAAGAACCTTACCAAGTGCTCCACCACTGACACTCGTGCAAAATTAAATGATATTAAGCCTTGGGCACACATATCACAACTAAAGAAGTCTCTATCTGGCATCTGGCCTTATAAAGATGCTGGAGACCTCTGAATCAAATTCATCCAGAAGAAAAGTAGCTGACATCAAGGTAGACTGTTTCCACACAAGACATCATACTTTAACTAAATGTGAAAATTTTACTCTCTTTCCCTCTTTACTCTAGCATTGGCTTAGAAAGATAATGTCTATCTGTATCTCCCAGTCCATTGCTCAAGCAGATTACCTTTCAGATTGTTGGACTTGTAAAAAATTCTGATCTATCTATAGTGCAACAGATCCCCTGGTCCTCCCTGTGAAGGAGAATATTTCTTCTGTTCCCAATGTCACTGTAAACTATAATTGGCCCTCCCCCCTGCGCCTTAGAACTTTCTTACTGAGTTTCACTTTTACAACCAGAATATCCAAAACTTTGTTTTTACTTTCTGATTATAACTATACATCCCTAATTAGACGCAATTACTATATAAATCTTAGTACATTTGTACCCCCTGTTCCTATGATTATCTAGATCAGATCTGCCCCTATTCACTGAGATATAATACCAGCACCACTCATCTTCACAAGGTATTTAGAATGACTCTATTTGAGGCTAGAAGATTTTCTTCCCATATGTGCTAAAAGCCTGCCTGATCCCTGGCTAGAAAGGGCAAATACAGCAATCCTTGTGAATGAATCTATTAACAGTACCTCCTTAAAAAGAATGATTTATGTTCCAATAGGGTTTGTCTTTGTCTTTGGTGGTTATCTTTCTCCTTGGACCTATGGATGTCTAGGTGACTAGTACAAAGCCACACAATGCCTCTTAGGGTATCTAACTGTGCCCCTAATTTTTCACAAGTAAACTAAGATACCTCATTGGTCAAATGCCTGGGTTTACCTTTTTTTAGTTAGAAGGACCTATCAGACAGAAGGACTCAGGATTTGTTTCCTTTGGCAGAGTCATAGTTCCCTGATTCGGAGTAAATGCAAATGAGAATGTACTCAAAAAAACCTCTTTGGGCACCTGGGTGCCTCAAGTATTAAGCACCTCCCTTCAGCTCAGGTGGTGGTCCTAGAGTCCTGGATGGATTCAGGTTCCCTTCTCGGTGAGGAGTTTGCTTCTCCCACTTCCTCTGCCTGCTGCTCTGCCTGCTTGTACTTCCTCTCTCTCTCTCTCTCTCTGCCTCTGTCAAATAAATACATAACAATCTTAAAAAAAGAAAAGAAAAGAAACCCCTTAATTATTGAAAAGATGGCAGATTCTATTGCTAAGAATAGCTGCCCAACAAAGATCCTTAGACTCTGGCCAAAGTTGTCCTTGATAATACAATAGAATAGCCCTTGATTATTTTTTAGCCAAATAAAGAGGACTCTGTTGTGGTCAGCATCACCTGCTGATTAACACTTGCGGGGAACTTTAACTCAATTATAAAAGATCACTAAGCAAGCCATTTGGCTTAGAGAGGTGATACCTTCAGAGGGGGTCTTTTATTTGATTTTGGTTGATTTGGGTCTTAAGGACCATGGCTCCAAAGTGCACCAAACACTGGGAATTATCCTGCTTATTACAATCATAATGATGTCCTGGGGCATTGTTTACTCTCAAAAGCTTCAAACTCATGTATGCAGCCACTAACCATGAAGCAAATGGTATTCCTAGGACTGGAACATTAGAGAAATGAAGAGAATGACCAAATCAAAGATTGTGAACCTGAAGCTATGACCTTGTTAACATCACAGGGGTTAAGTAAAAACACCCTAACTTACAGATGCCACACAAAGGAACAACAGAACTGTGACAACAGCAAAATAGTAGTTGAGAGTGGTGCTAATGCCTTTAATTTTGATTACACTCTTTCAATTAAGCTGAGAGTCTGATCAAAAGGGGGGAATTATTAAAAAAAGAAATAACACATGATGTGATGAGTACTGAGTGTTATATGCAACTAATGAATCAATGAACACAACATCAAAAACTAATGATGTACTGTTTGTTGGCTAATTAAATTTAAATTAAAAAAAAAGAAAAAGAATAGACAGGCCCCAAATGGAGTCACTTGTGCTAAACCCATGATGACTTAATACCTAACTTAACTGCAGTTACACTCTTCTCCAGGAATATAGTCTTAACTGGTCAGTTTGGAACTTTCTGATTAACATTAATGATGTAATCTGCCCACACAGTCTCCTACCATAGGTAGGTTGCCTGGACCTGAATTTTTTTTTTTTTTTTATAATTTCCATTTCCAGACTTTAAAAACCTTTCCTTTTCATTTCTATTTCTTAGATGGGATGCTGCCTGATTCATTAATCATTTGATAAAGCCAATTAGATTTTCAAATTTACTCAGTTAAATTTTTGCTTTTTAACACATAGTAAGATGTAGTAAATAAAAATAAATAAATTTACTTCTTTTATATTTAGTATACCACATAATGTAACAATCACCATATCAACTTCAAAGAAAGATATTGATATGAAATTTGGTATGATATATGATTTTGGAAAAAGTCATCACATTTGAAATAACTCAGCATGAAATAAGCCAAATTTGTGAAATGTATCATAGTAATTATACAGATAATAGTAAGTTTTCATTAAGATACTATAAAGAAAGGAAACATACTTATACCAAAGCTCATGGTACTGATCAGGTTTACCATTATTTCACCCTTGCTCAAAGGTACCTCGAATATGCATAGAGACAGTGACCTCAGTCACTTTAGCAGAACAATCTATAATCACTATATTTAAGTGATATAAAATATTAGGAAAAAACAAATACCAAAAACAAAGATGCTTACATAGTTTTTTAATCTTCTTTATATCAAACATACGAATGCTTTTAATATCTTTGTGTATATCCATATTTGAAAGTTATCTCACATTTTTGATAAACAATAAAGACAAACATTGAGGGCTCTGCAAGTTTACAGACACTTGTAAGTTAAGATAATTTCTGAAAAGTGTTTCTATTATGTAACAGTGTTTTGGTAGTAACACTAAACTCTGTTTAGTACAAAACAAGGATTTAATCATAGCCTAAGCCTGCTCTCTTCATTAAAGTCTCACTAATGAGCAATTGCGAAGGCAATATTTCATTCTGAAACAGGAAGTTTGTACTTTCAAATTTAAATACATTTAAATTAGCATTTAAATGTATCCTATAAACATATATCAGGCAGGGTTATTATTCAAATAGTATTGATGAAGTTCTAGAACCTAGGTGAGGTTCGGTGGGCTGAGGTCCGGAGCCAATGACCAAGAAAGAATTCTTGAGACATCTTTGGTGCAAAATGGTGGTTTATTAAAGCATGGGGACAGGACCCATGGGCAGGAAGAGCTGCTGCCCCAGGTTGAGAGGGATGGCAGGTTATATACCTTGCGGTTGGGGGAAGGTGAGGAGAAGGCATGGGAGGTTTCAACAGAGTTTTCACATGTTAAGGAGGGCCTATAAGGTGCTGGGGCGGGGGGGGGGCCCTTATGGCTTGATCAATGTCATCTTTAGTTTAGGCATTAACGTCAAGATAGTTGGGAGATTCTTGGTGGGGGATTATGATCCTGCTATCATTTACATTCCCTTCTACCTCAGCCTCCTCCAGTTTATAGTGGGGAGGGAGACATTAGGGTTTCAGGAACTGAGAGTTATTTGCCTCTGGAAATTTGTGTTATTGATAAGTTAACCTCCCTGTTTAGGTCTCTAGGACATCTGTAGAGCAAGGGAGATTCCTGTTCTGCAGGACTGCGATCCCTGCAAGTTAACTATTTATTGTTTTATGGCAGTCGGGGTGCCTGAGGAATACTACACCTATTACGGAGGGGTGTGGGTGAAGAGGGGGTGCAAGGCGCCAGCTTTTGCTTTGTCCTCAGCCAGCCTCCTGCTCCCTCATCAGTATGATCATTATTGTTGTAATTATTATGTACCATTTAATGAACATTTACTGTGTATTTGGAGTCTTGCTAAATACAGTGTGTTTAATTCCATGGATTTCTGATGACTGTTTTCCTGTAAAAACACAGGATATATTATACATCTCACTTCAAGCATAGCAATCTGATGTATTTTTAATTGTTACTTTTTAACAGTTTTATATATTCTTTAGAATTTAAGAACTCAGGAGAAGTTAGTTTTTAAAATTATAAGCCATTCATTGGTTGGTTTTCTATTTTTCTGTGAATTTTGTGGGTTTTATTCTGAAATGTCTTTTTCAAAAAAATGAAACATGTTTAATATTTTTATATTTTTTCTAATTATTTGATTAATGTTCTTTTTATACTGTAAGGACCTATTTAGAAACTGTCCCTGCTCCCCTTCCCCCAGGGGATTTACTTGGAGACAAGTCCTGGAAACCAGCTTCAGGTAACAAAGCCCAGATACAAAGGTGGGTCAGGCCAGGTGGAGACATCGGATCAGTGGGGGCGATGCATACTGTCTCCCTGGTTACCAAGGAGTATGGGCCCCGCCTTTTGGGCGCCAATCCCAATCAAGGTGTAATAGGCTGGTTCAAATATCTACTAGTTGGTCACCTAACATCACTGTGCAGCTTTCTCTGTGTGTTACAATCTCATTGGCCACCTGTGTGTGACCAGTCCCAACCACATGGCTTTTGCCCTTAAAAGCTAGTCTGTGAAACAGAGAAGGGTCGCCCTCTCTTGTAAGAGGTGCGGCCCTGAACGTTCGGTTAGATTCTTGATGCTTGGCCCGAAATAAAGCTTTGCTTGACCTTCACTTTGTATCAGTCTCGCTCCTTTAATCACGGACCCATTATTGGGGCATAACAATACAATGCAATTTTCTATTTTTGTCTATTATTTATATTTTATAACTTTAATTCAAATATATTCTTATTAATTTGGAAAAAACACCACAGTTGCTATTATTACATAATGGATCCCTACAAAATAATATTGAATATCATAAGTGAAACATTGTTTTTTATATCCAAAATTGCTTTTTATTTTGGTTAGATTATCAAATATTTTGCTTGGTAATCTTTCAGTGCTTTCCTTTAGTTGCATGACTTTGATATCAATGCATTTGTTGAGACAAAACCTCATTGAAGAGCTGAAATAGCCACATTCAACCACTTCCCTTGTTCCCATGAAAGTCTATAAAAAAACAAATAAACGAAAAGTCATCATGGAATTAATGTCACTGAACACCAAACACTGTCAGTATTAAATATTATAGTTGGAAGTGTGTTAACTTGGACATTTCTTTAAAATGAAGAAATTTGCTAATCTTGTAAGGATTTATTTAGCCAGAGCACTTCCATCCGGTTAAACAATAACTTTGTTGTTTAAAACTTAAACTGTCCCTGCTCCCCTTCCCCCAGGGAACTTACTTAAAAACAAGTCCCGGAAACCAGTCCTAGGTAACAAAGCCCAACAAGGGTGGGTAAGGCCAGGTGGAGACATCCGATCAGTGGGGGGGGTGCATACTGTCTCCCTAGTTACCAAGGAGTATGGGCCCCACCCTTTGGGCACCTTTTGGGCACCAATTCTGACCAAGGTGATAGGTTGGTTCAAATATCTACTAGGGTAAATTGTAATTCAATTGGTCACTTATGTGTGACCTAGCATGACTGTGCAGCTTTCTCTGTGTGTTACAATTTCATTGGCCACCTGTGTGTGGCCAGACCCAACCACATGGCCTTTGCCCTTAAAAGCTAGTTTGTGAAGCAGAGAGAGGTCACCCTCTCTGTAAGAGGCACAGCCCTGAACGTGCGGTTTGATTCTTGATGCTTGGCGCGATATAAAGCTTTGCTTGACCTTCGCTTTGTATCAGTCTTGCTCCTTTAATCACGTACCCATTATTGGGGGACCTAACAATGTCAAATCATTTAATTGGATTTCTCTTTCAAAGACTTTGGTTTAAAAATAAAGAAATCTTTCTAAATCTTGCTGTTTTAAATCATCTCAGTGAAACAGTGATCACATTGCTTATGAATAAAATATTTTGTGGTACAAGATGTTAGGCTAAAACCCCACAAGTTTAACAGATAACAACTCAATAAGATACTGAATTATGTTAACATTATTGGTCATCTTATAGCTAAAAATAATTTATCACTGCATTAAGGTACATTTCACTTTTGTGTATGTATATGTGTGTGTGTTTATATATACATACATGTACATATATGTATACATATACAGGCACATACACATTACATATACACGTATGTATGTGCATATAAAGAATAACATGTGTTTACATGTATATCATATAACACATAACATATATGTACATGTACATAGATGAATAAAAATAAACAATATAAAAGCACAGGTAATGGACACTAAATTTTTCTATTAATAGCTATTTTGCACTTTGATATTTGAATGATTTCCTATTATAAATTCATATTGAAGTCCATTTCCAGAACATTTACTAATAGTTAAATTGTGTTTGCTAAAAGCCTTATGGTAACTTTAAACATAAATAAATATTCAATTAAATGCTGAATAAACTTCGGAAATGTGAATGCTACAGTTTATAAAAAAATTTTTGGAGGTTATTTCTATTTTATTAACAAGTAATTAGTTTTGTAAATGTTAAATAACAGATGTTTTTCTATTATTTATTTAGTCCTCCTCACCACCCCCTTACGGTGGTAACAGTTTGCTGAACTGCAATATTACATCACGACCACAATATTAACATTGATACAATCCAACCATTTTACTCAAATTTCTAATTTTGCTTATACCCATTTATGTGTGTGTGCCGGTGCGTGTGGGTGCATTTAGTTTGCCACAAGTTTATCACATGTGTAGGCTCATGTGTCTACTAACCCAGTCAAGATACTTAACAGCTCCAGCCTCACAAGTTCTTTCATGTTGCTCTTTTGTAAGCACACCTACCCACTTCCCCTCCACCCTCTCCCATTGTTTCCCCACCCAAAAATGTTAAATAAATGGTGTCACACAGTATGCACATTTTGTAGATTAGCTTTTTTACTTAGCATAATTCTCTGAAGAGTCACTGAAATTGTTGTGTTTACTCTTTTTATTGATGAGTAGGATTCTCTAAAATGTATGGACCAGGACTTTTTTTAACCATTCTGCTGTTGAAGGGCATCTGGACTGATTCCAGCTTATGGCTATTACATATAAAGCGGCATTAAAAGATAAGGTGAGGCACATTAAAAATTTGAAGAGTTTATTTGAGCAAAAATAAATTCTTCTTGGGCAGTCCCAAACCAGGAGTAGTTAAGAGTGTTTCACCAACAAGACAAAGAAGAATGATCCATACAGAAGAGATAAAAAGCAAAAAATTATCTGATTATCTGACAACTTAATGCATAGTTAGTTGTTTGTGATCCTTAGGTTTTGATTTCTTTAACTTTGAGTTGTTTGCCAGCTTAGACTTAATTTTCTGCCACCATAGCATTTGAGAAACCTCAGTCTAATGGCTTCCTTGTTTAATTAATTTAATAATGATATTAGCACTACTCTTGTTCACTATCAGGTTTCAATTATTCTTGTTTCATCGTAAAACTTATAGGTATTATGTTCATCATACCATCTTGTTCGTCTTGTTTCTGTTTCTCCAAGCACAATGAGACCACCTGGGGTACTGCTGATTCTGTAAATGTGCATTTAACATGCTTATGAATGTAAACATCTTGAGTCTTAAGAATACACAACACACCAGAAAGACTACACTAATGACTAGAAGGAAGATCATACTGAGACTTTAGTATTCTCCTTTGCCAGTGCCCCCATGAACCAAACCGGTTGTTATCAAATAAATCAGAGAATGACTCTGAAGGAGCACCAGCCTGTTTGAGCCAAGTGACTTCTTTGTTAATTTCTTTTATTCGTTGCAGTACTAGTGTTGAGTCAGGCACGAGAGGTGGTATTTGCTATGGCACAGACTCTTCATTTAGCCAATAAGTTATCTAGAGCAATTCTGTTATCTAAAACTACCAAAGCAAGGAAGGCCAGGAACTTTTGTTGTAAAGTTACAGCCTTAGCAGTGCATGCAATGGTAGTTGCCAGGGTTAAGGAACATTGTCTTCCCATACATGAACAGAGAGAAAAGCCATGTTGTGAAAAAGCAAAAGGAATAAAGATTTTATATTGGAGATGAAGATTTCGATCCATGATCCTGGGATAGCAATTCACCTCAAGACGCCATCTACTTCTAGGAAAAAGACTGGGATCAATTTTAATTTTAGGTATCTAAGCGGCAGGCAGTTCCAAGAGTCTGGAAGAACCCTTTTAAATTGAGAGATGTAGATCCTAGCTTCAAGTCCCTGAAATTTGACAGCTATCTGGGAGTGAGAAAGGCCTGGAAAAGCCCCTTCCCAGAAAGTCCAAAGAGTTTTTGTACATGAAGATTCCAAATCAGAAAGGTGGGAAAAAATTAGGAGTATTGTTTAGAGTTCATAACCAGATATTTGAGAAAACCAGTAGAATTTAGCATCCAGATCTCATTTCTAGCAAATATAATTACAGTAAAACTAATTTCTTGGCAAAAAAAAAGTCTAGTCTCATTGAATTTGGTCTGATGATTTATATAAATGCAGCAAAAATAGTGATTGACTATATACGCTATTTTAAAATCTGCTTTGCTGGAACTTTTCAAAAACAATGTTAGATTGGACTTATAAAGCCTCTCCGAACTGAGGAGTCATGTCAAAGACCATCAGACTTCACCCATAATGCCTAGAGTTTTGGGTTAATTCCTTTCATCTTGAGGTCTTCAAGATATCTCGAGTTTTCTGGACCTGCCAGGAAGTAACTTTCCTTATTTACTTGGTGAGGCTGCCAGGCACCCTATAAACAAGGTACCAGTTTTTTTTTTTTTTTAATTTTTATTCTTTATTTTTATTTTTAACAAGAGCCTTCATTGACTCTGTAAAGTCATCTTTTTTTTTTTTTAACTGTGTTGTTATATTTGATTTTATGCATATTCCCAAATACGACATTCCATTTAGAGCCTTGGTTTCCAATTGTGTCCTGTTATCAGGAGAACAAATTCTTATTGAACTTATGCAAATAATAATATTGCTAAAAACAAAACAAACAAAAAAAAAAAACAAGGCAACTCAGTAAGTTTCCAAATTCTAGAAGGATCATGTAGAAATAAAAATTAAATGTTTCAATTCTATTTACAAAGTTATACTTACCAAATTGCTGCAAGTCATAGATAGCTTAAGAAAAATGAAAATGTTTCCATAAATCTGGGAAAACAACACAGTAAGGCACTAGGAATGTTTCAAAGAAAAAGTTAAGAAAATTTATAATCATGCTTATCAGTTTATTCAGTCCCATATTATTAATTCTTACTCTGCTTAAATTCAGTTTTTCCACTTGTTCTCAAGATTCCTACCTATTTCAGCAATATATCTTATAGTTATCAGAAACCTGTTTTCTAGAGTACTTGTCAGAGTTCTTTCCATAAATCTCTCTAAAGATGAACACCTTTGCAAAAGTATCTGAGTAAAACAATAACTGTCCGTAAATGACAAGAAGGCTAAAAAACAGCTACGACTAAGGATGTGATGACATTTTATTCAGTAAGGAAATGCCACTATTTCTGTAGCATATTTGTAACAATTGGGTCATGAGAGTATTGGCAAATTTCTATGAACTTCAAACAATTTCTGAAATAATTGTGAACAAAACTTAACTCTTTTAATATTGAGAAAATTCAGTTTTTTCAAGTAATCAAAGACCTGATAAAGACAACATGAAGCATAAGAAATTATTATGATGACTTAAAGTCTTCTTTTTTTTTTTTTTCTGGAAAGATTACCTGAAAGATAAAGAAAAGCTTTTTACATCTCTTATAAAAAGCACATCAAAATAGTTCAAGAAAACTTTGTCCTTTGAAGAGGGAGAAACCAAATTTTTACACCAGTGTACTTTCAATATTGCCTCATTATTTAAAAACTTTAATAAATCCATTTCAATCTAGTCAACTTGAGCATCCATGAAATTCCTTTCCTGAAATTCCTTTTCCCTAAACCTAAACTTTTAAAAATAATTACTCAGGTTTTTTCTTGTATTTTTCCTCTTTCACATTCTGAAAAACAAATAAACAACAGTCATTCTATATTAAGACAGAAGTAGTCTTTTTCCCTTAATAAAAATATGTCCTTCATACTTGTCTTTAACCAAAAAACACGTTTTACTTTCCTTACCTACTTCCATATACAGATTTCTTTTGGCTTTATTATTTCAAGTTATTTATTTATTTATCAATATTTATCAATATTATTTATTACAAGTTTTAATTACATATATTTATTAGGATTAGTAACCCTTAAAAAACTTAATTTCTACTGAAAACTAAGAAGTAAGAAATTTTGAACTGCCTGTTACACTAGAATTCAGTGGACTTGCAGATTTATGAATGCATTTGATAACGTGTAAAAATACATCTTCCCTCTTAGTAAATTTATCCATGTGGCACAAGACATGTTTAATGATAGACCCGAAATATCTTTAGTTTCTTTGCAATAAGAAGCCAAAGCTAGATAAACTTGAATTCATTGTTTCAACATTTTATTTTATTTGAAAATGACTGATATTTAATAAATACTCATTATTTAACTTAATTTATTATAACTTTACATTTTCAGGTTGCAAAAGGATTTTTTTAAAGTAGACATATCATAAGCCATAATTATTGCTGAAAATTTGATTTATAAACTTTTACTTAGATCACTTAACAGTTTAGAGCTTTATCTTACTGGATCTTATCTGAGTTATAAAAATTAGAGCTAAAACTAGATTAGGTAACCATGCTGTTTTAGTAAAATTTTGTCATAAAGGATTTGTTATGTTTGAACCAAGTAATGACATAACTTTGCATATTCTCTGTAATGCTCCGTGTATATTACAGAAGGCTATTGGGCAGCATCACACACCATCATGAGACAATTTCAGATAGCTAGTATGTTTTAGCTTTTGAAGAGAGTTTGCTGTTTTAATAGATATTTTGCAAACAGAATTCAAAATGAACAACTTCCTTTATATATTAATTGCATTTTAACTACTGAAGCCTGTTTATTTTGTTCAATAGTCAGCTAGGATATTGTTCTTAATATAGATTTTAAGCTAAAATAACTGTTTTTTTTTTGATATTACTCTATATCCCATAAGTAATTACTTATTCTTTTTTAAAGTTACTGATTCTCTCTCTCTTTTTGGGGGGGGGTGTTAAAGATTATTTATTTATTTATTTGACAGACAGAGATCACAAGTAGGCAGAGAGGCAGGCAGAGAGAGAGGGAGGGAAGCAGATTCACCACTGAGCAGAGAGCCTGATGCGGGGCTTGATCCCAGGATCCTGAGATGATGACCTGAAAAAGCACAGGCTTAACCCACTGAGCCACCCAGGCACCCTTACGTTACTTTTTCTTAAATGTGTTGAGATATCTAAAAAAATTTCGAAAACTTTTCTTATATTGTGTGCTGAAATTAGGAAGAACTTCAAAGCTCATCTAACTGCTCTTAGTAAAGATATTAATTCATAAAACTCTTGTAAGGTGGCAAACATATCAGAGCTGAGTAGAATCTGTCGCTCTCGCCAGCCAGAACGACCAGGAGACCTCAGCGAAGCAAGCTTTATTTCTGCGTAGCTGTTGGGATCTTTCTCTCCCCCCGCCTGTGCATGTCTATATATACCAAGGTTGCACAACCAATCACTCGCAGCCACATAGATACAAAATCCGAAGTTCCGCCTACTGGCTCGCATCAGCCGCCATCTTAATGGCGTGTTTACTTTCGGGCACCGAAAAAGTCCTGCGGTGCCCCGGGCCCTCCCACGGGCCCAGCCGGAGCAGCTCCGCACTGCCGCCACCAGCGGCGACGGCTTGAGGCAGCAGCCGTCGCAACAAGCGGGCACAGCGGAGCCCAGAAGCATTACCGCGCATGCGCTACAAGCCGCTGGGGCACCGACAAGAATCAACTGTAATTAACACAGTATTTTTATAACACAAAACAATTGGTACTAACCAGGAAAAACACATTATGACTTTTTGATTAAAGTCTGACCCCCTCACCCAGTTGTTAGCCCAATAGGAGGAAATAGCTTCTCCAAATCTATCTTCACCATTTGACAGCATTCTTTTTTTTTAAGATTTATTTATTTGACAGAGGAGACACAGCGAGAGAGGGAAGACAAAGCAGGGGGAGTGGGAAAGAAAGAAGTAGGCTTCCCACAGAGCAGGGAGCCCAATGTGGAGCTCTATCCCAGGACCCTAGGATCATGACCTGAGCAGAAGGCAGATGCTTAATGACTGAGTCAACAAGGCTCCCCACTTGACAGCCTTTTGGACACATAATAGATGCTCAATTAATACTTGTTAATGAATTCAATGTGTACCAAACATGGTCTAGTTTCCCTTCAGTGGATGAGTAACTACATTTCAGAGAAACAAATGACTTTTTATTTATTAATCTAATTTTGTAATTTTTTTAAGTTATAAAATATTTGGGAGTCTTTTAGAAAAATTAAGAAGTAGCTAAAAATGTCACACAGCCATGTTAAGAGTATCACACTAGTCTTGCTTCTAAGTAACCAAGATGTGACAAAGAAACGAAGCAAAAGGAGAGCCCCTCAGAGAAGAGACAAAAAGAAGTTAACAGGCAGCAGTGAAAGCTCTTAGAGATTAAACAACAACAACAAAGCAATTGTTAAGGATTGTTTCTTAAGAATTATAAAATAAAACCATAATTGATGTTTAAAAAAGCACACTGATATTGCAAACCATAAGTTCATTTTTTTCCCCACTGTGTAAACTGGAACAAATGACACAGTTTAAATATTTCCATAACTCTCTTTCTTTACCTTTGTCAGATAATTCAGGATTTAGCAGAACTTTTTTGGTGAGTTAGAAAGACAAATACATCCTTGCTACACATCAACAGATGAATAGGCACAAGTGTCTACAACACTGTGCTAGTACACAGTGCTCTCTAAAAGTTTTCACCCAGCATTAAGCCTACTTCCATAGCAAAATGTCAATCAATGGGAAAGATCACAGAAAGAGAGTGTTAGTGGACAACAAAGTGACAGATGAGTTTTAGTAACTTCAAAAAACTGCATTTAGATAAAAAATTTTTTTTTAAATATTCTATACTGTTGAAGAGAGTCTTTGAGCAATGTGACCCAACAGGAGATATGTGATTGTAGATCATGGGCCAGAGATTCTGGCCAGAGTGTCATTCAACCAAAACTGGCATGAAAATTGCTTCTGTATTAAAGGAAATTAATCACATTGTGGTGGTAAAAAACACCAAGCCCCAACCTGGAATTGTATGTGGAACTCTGATAACAGATCCTAAGCCCATTTAGTGACACTGAAAAAAGAAAAATTCAAAATTTAAATTTTAAAATTTAAAATTAAAAAAGGATAAAAATTTAAAAAATTTAAAAGTTTTTAAAAATAAAATTCAAATTTTTAATTTTTAAATAAATAAATAAATTTATTTAGATAAATAAGTCTATTTAAATAAATAAATAAATTCAAATAAATAAATTTGTTTGAATGACTACAAATAAATGAATAAATAGAATTTTTTTGAATAAATTTTTTATTCTAAAAAATTTTAAAAAGGATAGAGAAAAGTAGTTGTGGTTTAAGAATACACCAACATCTTATTTATTTATTAACTTGAGAGAGAAAGCACAGGGGGATGTAAGAGGGAGAGAATCTCAAGCAAACTACACCTGAATACAGAGCCCAACAGGAGGCTCAATCTCAGGAACCCTGAGATCATGACCTGAGCCAAAACCAAGAGTCAGATGCTTAACCGACTGAGTCACCCAGGCATCCCTCATCTGGAATTTAAATTAGATTTTGTTTTAATTAAGTTGGTAATACAACATACACATTTAAATAAATTGTACTTCTCACTATACTGTGTTACTCTGGGCCATGTATTATAACAAAGAAGGAATTTTGTATATTCCATATTATTTAATATCATAACATTATTAAACAAAATGATATTTGGCCTCATAAACATTCCCTGGCCTCACAATACAAACATTGGACATAATGGACATGATTTGATAATTTAGGAAAGGTGATCACACACACGTCTGTGCACACATACACACCCATATCCCACTTTTGTTTTCTTTTGACTTTTCGTATAATCTTCTGGGTGGGTCAAGTTTGAGAAGTAAAATGAAAGAATTTAGTTTCTTTGAGAACTGCTTCTTACATGTTGGACTTTGTTGTTGTTGTTCTTTTAAGTTGTAGGGGCTCGAACTCACCACTGTGAGATCAAGACCTGAACTGAGTTCAAGAGTCACTTTACCATCTGAGCCACCCAGGTGCCCCTACACTTCAAACTATATAAGAAAAAGGAAATATAAATCTATTTGGATTACTATCTGTTTAACCTGAGAATAATCTCCCTCCAAAAATAAACTAGAGATTGACTTATAGGTCTGTAGCTATTTATATATGGATACAGATATATATAAATATAATTCACTGTGGGATCGGTGGGAATATCTTTCAGGGTCTTGCCAATGATTTTAATCTGAAATGACATTTCCTCTCTGATATTAATATATATTACTGAGATCGGGATTTCAGTCAAACTCTTAGTTTCACAGCACTATTAATTATAAAAGTTAATTTATTATATGGCCTGATATTCTGATAAATGGGACTGCTGTTGAAAAATTACCCACACCAATTATGGAATACAGAACTAAAATATAAAATTATTATTGCTAGTTCCATCTAAACAAATTCATTGCTTTTGAAATTAGTGTTGAATCATATAGTAAAAAAACACATGAGTTATTGTTTTGACTTATAAGCATACTGTTCATAAAAATTGATTACAACAATCATGCAAAAGTGGAAATAGGAAATTAGCATTTAAAATTATTTTCTAATTTACTCTATGATTTATTATAATCTCCCAACTATTCTATGCAGCTAATGGTCAACTGACTTTCGAGAGAAAGTGGCTGTGTTTCAGACATAGTATTGGAAAACTCTTTAAATTTACTTCAGCCAAAATAGTTGGAAAACTGCATTAAAAAAATAGCTACTGGAGCATCTGGGTGGCTCAGTGGGTTAAAGCCTTTGCCTTTGGCTCAGGTCATGACCCCAGGATCCTGGGATCAAGTCTTCTCTCTCTCTGCCTGCCTCTCTGCCTACTTGTGATCTCTGTCTGGCAAATAAATAAAATCTTAAAAAAAAAATAGCTACTGGGTTCTGATGTTATTTCAGAGATGTGGAGAATTAGATAGTACCCCTGCCTTTACAATAAGAAAAAAACTTAAAAAGCTGCAAGTTCATGATTCTCCAATTAAATCATGAAAGTTGCAATGGGAAAATATTAAAGTAAAATCAGGAATGTCAGAAGCACTCTCAGGGAGAAACAAGACCCAAGAATTTGCTTACTTGAGACAGAAAATATTGAATGGTGCATAAGCTGGTGAGAAGAATCAACCAGATTTTGGCTGATTGCTGAACTCTGAGTATGGGAGAGTATGAAAGCTGGAAGCCATAAGAGACAACTATGTTCACACTCCTTTACAAGCTTTTCTTTCATGAACCCCACCAGGTATTTACAGAGAAGATTAGAGATACATATTTGATTCTTTTTTCTTAAGAAAACTTGTCCAATGGTGCAATCTGGAGAGTGAAACAACATCCACTGGCTAATTTTCCACCCAGTGTCATCAACTATATATGGAAACAGAGCCCTAATAAGCAAGGCCTGAGGGTACAGATAGATGAGAACCCAGTGTAGTTGTGAGAGAACAAAACTTTAACTCCATCCCCCACACCCTTGTTTCAAAGAAGGGTAGACTGCATACTCAGCCCAACATTACCTCTAGAGGAGGGGAAGGGATATTTGCAAAGACATGTTCCAAGTACCTAACTAGGACTGCAGCTTAACCAGAACTTCAGAGAGTGACCCTACCTCTCTAGCTCCTGACCACTATAATGACATGATCTGATTAAAAATAAAAGTAGAATTTACTGGAGAAAGATGTAAGGGAGAGACCCATTCTGGTGAGCAGCACCGAGTGGAGAATAAATGTGAAATTTCATATAGAAAAAGAATATAGCTAGAACTGACAGTGAAACTATTAAATCCTGCTTAATAAAGGCAAAAGACTATCCCTACAAAATATTTCTTATAGACTCTTCTTAATTCCCCAATTTTATATACTCTGAACAGAAAAGTTATTAGATAAATAATTGTATTCTCTTAACTAAGAAACAATAGGGAAAAGAATAAAGTGCGCAATGAATGAAGTTTCTCCAAGGGGGAAGCAAGTGACCAATACCCTGCTATATCATAAAGTCTAATTTCTCTAAATATTAAAGGAAAAATCTTGCAAGTTTTTGATTGATATGCCCTTATGATGTCTGCCATATATCCTGACACGTTTATTAAACCTCTCCCTGGGAGTCAATGACTATCATGGGCCAGGGACCTTGAGCAGTCATCAAACACTTTCTATGTCCCAGTCCAACTGTTACCATCAGACCTTTAATTGAGCAACATTCTTTCCTCCTTTGTGACATCACATCCACTAAATAAATGGGGTGGTGTGGGGGATTTACTGTAAAACAGATGCTCTTCTGATGGCCTACTCGACATTTCTGAGGACTCTCAAAATCAGGTCATAGATAATTTAAACAATGATTTATCTGTATTCTTAGTAGACATTGAAGGTCTAAGAAGTAATCACACTTCTGGGCACAAATGGTGTTACTTTTCTAATATTATTTGGACTGAATCTATCAATTTCAGATTGAACCCTCCAAACGGCCACCAAGATTTGCATCATAGTCTGAAACCATAACCAAAAGGGTACCAAAATCAAAATGATAAAAATCTAATAGATAAATGAGTCACTAATCCCTGTGCTTTTCCTTATAATGATTTTATTCTTTAGGCTAAAAAAATCCAAAGAGCCAAGATATAGATTTGTTCAGAATCTCAGCACATAAATATAATAATCATTTCCTATTTATCTGTAGTACCAAATCCAAGTGTAACACAAAGCTGTGTATTTCACAGCTGTAAATCTGTTTACTGTTTTTTTTTACCCAAAGAGCCATTTCTTTGCTTCCTCCTGGGAAAATTTAAGTCCTCAATCAGAACTTCAAGAGTCTTATACTTTCCCATATTTTGTTTTTATCTCATATATTGGTCATCTTTTGTTGTACTCTAAAATACAATCAGACTCTGGAACTGATTCTATCTACTTAATGTTTTATCTCTAATAGGCTATACACTTTCTGAAGAGAAGTAAAAATTTTGTTAAAGATTATTTTTTGGAACATGATTTATTCCAAGGAAGGGTATGTTTCACTCCTGAAAAAATTGTAACACTTCAGAAATTTCCCAGGTTACTAACTAAGAGATCACAAAAATGATTCCTAAGGCTCACTAGAAGGTTATGGGTTCCAAATGTATTAATTTCCTATTGCTGCACAACAAACTAGCACAAACTTAGGTACTTAAAACAGCATACACCTATTATATCACCATGTCTGCGGGTCTGGAGTCCAGAAGAGGCTTAGATGGGCCCTTTGCTAAGGGCATTGAAAACTGAAATCAAGGCATTAGCCACATTGTAGTTCTGTTCCAGAGTTTGAGGTCCTTCTCCAGGCTTATTAGGTTATTGATAGAATTTAGTTCCTTGTGGTTATAGCATTAAGGTACTCAGCTTTTAAAAGCTGGGGCTATCCACTGGCAGCTTTAAATTCTACTTTTCAAAAGTTGGGAGATTATGCTGAGTGAAATAAGCCGAGTAAGTCGATTATCATATGGTTTCACTTACTTGAGAAGCTTAAGGAATAACATGGAAGGCATTAGGAAAAGGAAAGGGAAAGTGAAGTGGGGGAAGTCAGAGGGGAAGATGAACCATGAGAGACTGTGGACTGAGAAACAAACTGAGGGTTTTAGAGGGAAGTGGGTGGGGAATGGGTAAGCTTGATAGGTGGTATTAGGGAGGGCACGTATTGCTTGGAGTACTGGGTGTTATACACAAACAATGAATCTTGGAACACTACATCAAAAACTAATGGTGTATTGTATGGTGGCTAATATAACACAATAAAAATTAAAATAAAATTTAAAGAAATTAGTCTACAAAAAATAAACTTAAAAAAATAAATCCTACTTTTCTTCTCCCATAGAATGGAAACCCATGACTCTAAACACTGTTTCTTAAATGTCTAATAGATTTATTAAAAGACCCCTTAATAAGTTTATTACAACATTCCTAGAAATCTTGGTTTAATCATGTTGGTTTGTTGATTATATTTTAAGAATAAAATCAGAAAAACATCAGGCAGGATACATTGTAACAGATCTCAACTCACCCTAGAATATGACTCCTTCCTAGAGGGCAAAAGTATGTCCAGATAATTGAATTTGTTGTGGTCCCAAAAACTTCCTGTTTAAGTGAAAAGAAGGGATATATATATATATATATATATATATATATATATATATATATATATGAATGAAATCCTTTTGGGATAGTCTATTATTTCAGAAAACTTTATAAAATATAGAAATGCTTAACCTAAGAAGAAACCCTAATTTAGAATGGTTGGCAGATGGGCATTTAATAGCTCTAATGTTGGTTTTTATTTTAAAAAAGATTTTATTTATTTATTTGACAGAGATCACAAGTAGGCAGAGAGGCAGGCAGAGAGAGAGGAGGAAGCAGGCTCCCTGCTGAGCAGAGAGCCTGATGCGGAACTGGATCCCAGGACCCCAGGATCACGACCTGAGCCAACGGCAGAGGCTTTAACCCACTGAGCCACCCAGGTGCTCCTTTAATGGTTTTTAATAAGTTGGCTATTTTCAAGATAGAACAAGGAATTCAAAAATATATCAAAGCAAAAGGAAATGCCCTGGTTGATCAATATGTCAAACATTATACCTAAACAAAATACCACTTCTCACAAAAAAAACAAAACAAAAAAAACAAAACAAAACAAAACAAAAAAAACCACCATGTCTTTGCAGAAATTCAAGGAGAATATTATGAAATATTATACAATGCCATCCTTTTGTTCCAGAGTTAGAAAACGGCATTTATTACATGGCAATAATCCCTTTCACACTTAAAAGTGGCTGCCTGTGACCTCAAATGAAATCTTAAAAAGACTTTATATGTCATTACCTGCACATTTAGGACAAATTGGACAGTGTACTCAACATTAGTGAAGAAACAACTTCATTATCTTTTAATGATGGTGCCAAAAATGTATAATATTATTTGATAAAACTATGCAGAAATTTGGACCCAAACCAGATCATTGGGTGGTCCCTAATAACTGCTATTCAACTGGCAATACAAAGGCTTGCTGGCTATTATCCAAAACCTGGACTGGTATGTGCTTTCTTGTTAAGTGGATTTCTACATTAAGGTTAGTAGCTGGGGACATCTCTTGTTATCCATTTTGGCCCATCACTTTTAATTCTCAGAAGAAGAGTTAAGTGAATGCAAGAATGGGATAAACTAGGGCAGCTGGTTGACTAAATTGTTTAAGCATTGGACTCTTGGATTTGGCTTAGGTCATGATCTCAAGATCGTGAGAGCCCCTGGTCAGGCTCCTCATTTGGTGTACAGTCTGCTTGAGATTCTCTCTCTCTCTCTCAAATAAATAAACAAATCTTAATGAATGAGATAAACTAGACCTTAATCTTAGGACCTAAATCTTAACCATCCAAAGGGAATTGTGGATTTTTTTGCTCTCAGCTCAAGCCTCTTCATTTTTTAATAAAAAAGTCTGAAATAGGGTGGATTCTACATATCATAATTCAAAGACTATTCAGGGGGAACAAGACAATGTCAACAACTCTTGGCCAAAAATATCGCTTAATTGAACAGGAAGCAATTAATTCAGAATAGAGTCATTTTAGATATAATGTTCATTTTTTGAGGGTGAATGTATGTGGTTTTAAGAAAAGACTATTGTGCTTGCATTCCCTACAAGTTTCTCTGTAACTTTATATATTACTATTAATATTACCATTTACTGTATTTACTATTACTATTACTGGGGAACAAGGAATCATTTAATTGAATATTTTGGCTAAAACTCCCATATTGGTTCTGCAGACTCTGGATTAGAAAAAAAGGTGTTTAGTTGCATACTGATGATGACACAATTGTTTGCTCATAAGCAAGAAATTCAGCAATACCTTAGATCCTGCTCCAAGAATGTATTTGCCAAAGTGCTCTTGTAACCACTCAAGAGTAATAGTAGATCAGTATTTAAAGAACCATTGTTGAAAAAGCTAACATTTCCTGTGGTAGTGCCAATCATTTTGTGTGTTTAAACAAGTTTAACAGGGGACTGTTAGCCCTAGTAATGTGAGAGTCACTGCTTTACAAAGGATAACAATTTTTTTTTCCACAGAAGACAATCATTATTGCCCTTACACTCCAACAAAATCAACAACAACACAGTGTTTTATCATGTATTAAGTTAAAAGTGAGGAGGGCAATAGATAACTTTGTCAGCTTGGACAAGTCAGACATAAGCAATTACAAATAACACAGTAATCCATGTCTATATTCTTAGAGTCTAACAGTGAGCCTAAAAAGAAATGTTCTAAAAAGTGTAAACCATGCTGCTAGTTTTCACAAAAATAACTTCTGGGGTATACAGTATATATACTTAACATGGTCCTTTGGAAATAAAATAGAGTATCCAAAAGTGTTATTGACTTAAGCAAAGATGTTTTAATGGGCCATTAAATGAGAGGTATGGAACAGAGGTTCCATAATAAGAGCAGTATATAATTATGTATATATAGAATGCATATCTATAGATTGCTCTCAGAAAATAGATAAAAATATCCATACAGATTAATATGTAACATTCTCTTCAATTATAAAAAGACATTGAGACCTAAACTTTGTGTTTACATTACAGATACGTAGAGGAGAACATTCATTCTCACATTAAAATGAATGTTACTCCCAGGATATGAGAATAAAATAAAGATATGTATCACTGCATAATTGGTGAAATACAAATTCTATGTTTGAGTGTTACATATTCTAACTTATACTCCTTGTTAACTTAAGATCAATATTTAATCTTTGAAAGGTATGAGAACACACAAAATAAGTACTCTACAAATATAAATCTATGAGACAATAACTGAAAAGATACACACCCACCTGTTAATAGTTGTTACTTTTGGAAAGAAGCATGAGATTAAGGATGAAAAAGGAGTTTTCATTTCTTATTCTATAGAAGTCTGAATTGTTTAAAAATGAGCATGTATCCTTGAGTTACTTTTTTTTTTACTTTAAAGATAATTAAAATATAATTATGATTTAGATATCCAAATATATTTGCAGAGATACTTGATAATGTTTCAAGAAAATATTTAGTCATGTGCTTGGGTGGGTCAGTTGGTTAAGCAGCTGACTTTGGCTGGGGTCATGATCCTAGTGTTCTGGGATTGAGTTCTACAACCAGCTCTCTGCTGTGCAGAAAGCCTTCTTTTCCCTCTGCATCTGTCTCCGTCTCTCTCTCTCTCTCTCTCTCTCTGTCTTTCATGAATAAATAAATAAAATTTTTTAAAAAAGAAAAAATAGTTGTCAATTTTAAAAGATACATGTAAATTACATAAAAATCAAAGCAATCTCTGTCTTTCCACATATACATGTGAAATAAAATGCTTTTCCTTCATCTTCAAAAAGTATACAAAATAATTATATTATAAAAATTTTGTTTGATAACCAATTTAATAAATTGGTCTTAATATTTAGATAACTTCCAATAGTATAAGTGAATAAAATGCAGAAATTAAGTATTTTCTATGAATACAAACTTTATGCATGAGAGTGCTTTGGAAGGAAACATCTTTTTCACAATAGGGATGATTATAAAGTTTAAAGTATAGCATTGTTTAAAATGGAAATGTGAAGATGAAGGTCAAAATATGAGTAAAAAATGCATATTTGATAATGAGATCATTTCACACAGGATTTTTAGCACCCAGAAGCCACTTTAAAGAGAAATGATTAATAGTTCTTAAAATTCACTTTACATAGTGTTATAAGATAATACACTTAACTATAATATATCCTTTTCACATTTCATATAACAAAAGATAAAAATGTTAAGTAGTGCTTTTCCACGGAGTGCTAAAAGATACATACTGAATGACATCAGAAAGGAGAGTTATAGAAATTTCTATTTATATAATAATTACATGCATTTTCTTGCAGGAGTAGCTGTGATTTATTTATTTATTTATTTATTTATTTATTTATTAGCTGTAGTGCTTTTAATATTTATTTATTAGCAACTAATGTGGGCCATAGAACAACCAGGGCCATTCCTAAGTGTATCTTTGCCTCATTCACCAGTACCAACTCTCTTTATGCTCAGCACACACATTTTGTTATTGCCATACTCAAATATTTCCAATTTCTTATTCTTATGTTTTCAAATGTGGCAAAATTTCTTCATTTTTAAAAATTGGGGTATAATGGCATATAACTTTATGTTAGTTTCAGGTGTACTACATAATGATTTGTTATTACAAAAGAATAACCACAATAAATCTAGTTAACATCTGTTGCCATACATAGTTTTAAATGTGTGTGTGTGTGATGAGAATTTTTAAGATCTACTTTCTTAGCAACTTTCAAATATGTAGTACAGTATTATAAAGTATAGTGATCATGCTGTACATTACATCCTCATGACTTACTGATTTGTAACTGAAGGTTTGCATCTTTTGACCCACTTCATTTCACCCACCCTTCAACTATGGCAACTACCATTTGTTGTGTGTAACTATGAGCTTGGTTTTTGATTTTTAAACTTTTGTTCTTGCCATTTTTTTATATTCCATATACAAGTGAGATAATACAGTCTTTATTTCTGTCTGACTCATTTTACTCAGCGTAATGCTGTCAAGGTCTATCCATATTGTTGAAAATAATTTTATATATATATTTTTTTTCTTTATCCATTCATCCATTGATGGACACTTAGGTTTTTCCATACCTTGGTTATTGTAAATAATGCTACAATGAGCATAAAAGTGAACACATCTTTTTAAGTTAGTGTTTTGCTCTTTTTAGATAAAAACCCAGAAGTGGAATTGCTAGATCATAAGGAAATTCTATTTTCAATTTTTTTTTTTTAGGAAATTCACATTTTTTTCCTATAGTGGTTTCCCCAGTTTACATTTCTACCCACAGTGCCTACCGGTTCCCTTTTCTCCACGTCCTTGCCAATAACTTTTTATTTCTTGTAATTTTGATAATAGCCACTATAATAGGCATGAGGTAATATATCATTGTGAGTTTGATTTGCATTGCCCTCATAATTAGTGATGTTGAGCACCTCTTCATGTACCTGTTGGCCATGCATCCATATGTCTTCTTTGAAATATTTTTTGATCTGATTGTTTTTTGTGATTGAGTTATAGGAATTCTTTATATATTTTACATATTAACTCCTTATCAAATATATAATTTATACATAGATTTTTCCTATTTCACAGGTTTCCTTTTCATTTTATTGATGTTTTCTTTCTCTGTGCAGAACATTTTTAGTTTTATTTAGTCCCATTTATTTAGTTTTGCTTTTGTTGCCTTTACTTTTGGAGTTAGATCCAAAAAAAATCACAACCAATACTGATGTCAGTGCCAATGTTTTTCTCTGGGAGTTTTATGATTTTGAAACATACATCCAAATCATTAACCCATCTTGAATTAATTATTTGTGTATGTTTAAGATAGAGGTATAGTTTCATTCTTTTTCATGCGACTGCCCAGTTCTCCTGACATCATTTGTTGAAGAAACTGCCCCTTTCTCGTTGTATATTCTTGACTATTTTGTTATAAATTAATTGCCCATATATTCATGGATTTATTTCTCAATTCTGTTCTGTTCAATTGATACATGTGCCTATTTTGTTTAAGATTTTATTTATTTATCTGAGAGAGAGAGAGATAGAGATATGCAGGGCTCAATCCCAAGGCCCGGAAATGAACACATGAGCTGAAGGCAGATGCTGAACCAACTGAGCCACCCACAGACCCCTTTATGTGTCTATTTTTATGCCAGTTCCATTCTGTTTTGATTCTGTGGATTTGTGGTATAGTTTGAAATCAAGGAGTGTGATGCCTCTAGCTTTAGTCTTCTTTTTCAAGATTGTTTTGACTGTTTGGGGTCTTTTGTGGGCATACGGATTTTAATATGGTTTGTTCTATTTTTGTGAAAAATGCCATGGGAATTTTGATATGGATTGTATTAAATCTGTAGATTGCTTTGGGTAGTATGGACATTTTAATGACATTAGTACTTCCAATCCATGACAATGGCGTATCTTTCTATTCATTTGTCTTCAAATTCTTTTATCAAATGTCTTACAGTTTTCAATGTACAGGTCTTTCTCCTCCTTGGTTACATTTATTGCTAAGTATTTTAACTTTTTGATAAAATTGTGAAAGGAAGTATTTTCTTAATATGCCTTTCTGATAGTTATTAGTGTATAGAGACAACACATTTATGTATATGGATTTTGTGTTATGCAACAATACTGAATTTATTCATTATTTATAACAGTTTTTTGGTGGAGCCTTTAGAATTTTCTATATATAGTGCCATGTCATCTGCAAATAGTGACAGTTTTACTTTTTTCTCTCCAATTTGGTTACATTTATTTCCTTTTTTTAATTAATTGTGCTGGCTATGAATTCCAATACCATGTTAAATAAAAGTGGCAAAAATGGGCACTCTCATTCCTGATCTTAGAAAAAAAGCTTTCATCTTTCACTATTGAGTATAATATTAGATGATGGCTTGTGATATATAGACTTTATGCTTTGAGATACACTTGATATATAGTTTTTTAAGAGTTTTTATCATGAATAGATGTTGAGTTTTGTTAAGTGTTTTTTTCTGCATCTATTAAGAAAATCATAACTTTTATTCTTCATTTTATTAATATGGCATTCACGTTATTTCATTATTTATTGTTCTGCATCCCTGGAATAAAGTCCACTTAATCATTGTATATGATCCTTTTAATGTATTATAGAATTGGATTTGTTAATATTTTGTTGAACATTATTATATATGTATTCATCAGGGATATTGGCCTATAATTTTTTGTGTGTGCCATTCTTCTCTGATTATGGCCTCATAAGTGGGTTTGCAATTCTTTCCTCCTCCTCTTCTTCTTTTTCATTATTTTATTTTTTTCTTAAAGAGCTGAGAAGGATTAGTACTAATCTTTCTGTAAATGTTTGGTAGAATTTACTGGTATAAATTGGTAGTAAAGTCATCTAGTCCTGGTCCTTTGTTTCTAGGGAGGTTTTTGATTACTGCTTCAATCTCCTTACTAATAACTGGTATGTTCAGATTTTATGTTTCTTCGTGACTCAGTCTTGGTAGATTGTATGTTTCTAAAAATTTATGTTTTTCTTCCAGGTACTCATATATGTTGACAAATAGTTATTATATTGTTTCTTATAATCCTCTGCATTGCTGTGGTATCACTTATAGAGGCAACTCTCTGATTCTTGAGTTTATTTATTTAAATCTCCTCTCTCTTTCCTGGTGAGTCTAGCTCTTTAAACTCTCTGACTCTGTCAGTATTGTTTATACACTTAAAAAAAAACAGCTTTTAGTTGGATTATTTGCTTCTGGGGTGTTAAATTGTACAAATTCTTTACATATTTTGGATATTAACCTTTATCAGATATGTCATTTACAGACATCTTTTCTCATTCATTCAGTAGGTTGCCTTTTAATTTTGCTGCTTCCTTCATTGTGCAGAAGTTTTTTATTTTGATGTAGTCCCAATAGTTTATTTTTGCTTTTATTTCCCTTGCCTCAGGGGACATATCTAGAAAAAATGTTGCTATGGCCAATGTCAGAGAAATTACTGCCTGTGCTCTTTTCTAGGATTTTTATGGTTCCAGACCTCACATTTATATCTTTAATCCATTTTGAATTTATTTCTGTGGATGATGTAAGAAAGTGGTTCAGTTTCATTCTCTTGTATGTAGCTGCTCAGTTTTCTCAGTGCCATTTTGAAGAGACTGTCTTTTGGATATGTCAAAGATTAACTGAGTACATAATTGTGGGTTTATTTCTGGATTTTCTATTTTATTGATATACTTGTTTGTGTACCAGTACCATATAGTTTTGATTACTATAGCTTCATAATATGACTTAAAGTCTGGAATTGTGATACCTCCAGTTTTGCCTTTCTTTTTCAAAATCACTTGGCTATTTGAGCTCTTTGTGGTTCCACGTACATTTTAAGATTTTTGTTGTTGTTGTTGTTGTTCTAGTTCTGTGAAAAATGCTCTTGGTATTTTGATAAGGATTGCATTAAATCTATAGATTGCTTTGGTAGTATAGATATTTTAACAATGTTTGTTCTCTCTATGCATGAGCATGGGATGTCTTTTCATTTCTTTGTATCATCTTCAATTTCTTAAAACCTGTGCAGAAGAAATGATCAGACATTTCTTCAGTAAAGACATCCTGTTGGCCAACAGACATATAAAAAGATGCTCAGCATCACTCATTATCATGGAAATGTAAATTAAAACTATAATGAACCATAAAACTCACATCTGTCAGAATGGCTAAAATCAAAAACATGAAAAACAACAAGTGTTGGCAAGAGTGTGGAGAAAAATAAATTCTCTTACACTGTTGGTGGGAATTTAAACTGGTGCAGCCACTGTGGAAAACAGTATATAAGTTCCTCAAAAATTTAAGAATAGAGTTACCCTATGATTCAGCAATTGCACTAATTTACCTTAAAATACAGAACCACTGATTCAAGGGATAATGCCTTCCTGTTTATTCAAACATTATTTACGATAGCAAAATTATGGATGCAACCCAAGTGTTCTATAGATAAATGGATAAATAAGATATTGTATATATACATAATGAACTATTATTCAACCATAAAAAAGAATGAAACCTTGCCCTTTGCGATGACATGGTTGGAGATAGACGGCATAATGCTAAGCAAAACAAATGAAGGAAAGACAAATGCCATATAATTTCACTCATATGTGAAATTTAAGAAACAAACAAACAAAAATAGGCAAAGGGAAAAAGAAAGAGACATAGAGAGACAAACTATGAAACAGAAGTATATCTCCTAGCTATAGAGATCAAACTGATGATTACCAGAGAGGAGGTGGGTGGGGGTAATGTATAATAGGCAATGGGGATTAAGGAGTACACTTGTCATGGTGAGCACAGAGTAATATATGGAGTTGCTAAATCACTATATTGTACACCTGAAATTAATCTAACACTGTATGTTATCTACACTGGAATTTAAATAAAAATTTTAGAAAACCAATTTTTAGTTTAATTAATCTCATCTATTGTATTTTTAGTCTCTATTTTATATATTTATGCTCTAATCTTTTTTAATCCCTTCCTTCTACTAACTTTTAACTTCATTTGTTCTTTTCCTAGTTCCTTTAGATGTAAAGTTAAATTGTTAATTTGTGACTTTTTTTCTTGTTTCTTGATGTAGGCATTTACCACTATGAACATACCTTTTAGAACTGATTTTGATGCATTTTATAAGTTTTGGTGTGTTTTCATTTTCATTTATCTCAAGGTATTTTTCTATTTCTCTTTTGATTTGATTTTTAGGTATTTTTGGATTTTAAAGCTTTCTTTTAACTGATTTCTAGTATCATTCCCTTATGGTCAGAAATGGTACTTAATATAATTTCAGTATTCTTAAATTTATTATTAAGACTTGTTCTTTGACCTAACCTATGATGTATCCTGGAGAATGTTACATGTCTACTTGAGAAGAATGTGCATTTAGTTGCTTTTGGATGGAATGCTCTATAAATATCTGTTAAGTCCATCTGGTCCAACATGTTATTAAGGGTAATGTTTCCTTATTGCATATCTGTCTGGAAGATCTTTCCATTGATATAAGTGGAGTATTAAAGTTCCATTCTACCATTGTATTGCTATCTTTTTCCTTTTTTAGTCCTGTTAATATTCACATATTTAGATGCTTATATGTTGAAGGAAAGCGTAAATATTTACAAATGTTATGACCTTTTGTTGGATTGACTGCTGTATGAGTATGTAATGTCCTTCTTCATCTCTTTGTACAGATTATTTTTTAAAGTTCATTTTATCTAACTATAGCTTTGTCAGATTTTTTTGTTGTTGTTTCATTTGGATAGAATATATTTTTCCATCCCTTCATTTTCAGTCCATGTGTTTCCTTACAACTGAAGTAAGTTTTCTGTAGGATATCTATCTATATCTATATAATCTATGTATCTATATCTACCTGTCTATAGATATGCTTGCTTTTTTCTTCCAGCCATTCATCTGCTCTTTGTCTTTTTATTGGAGAATTTAGTCCATATACATTAAAGTAATTGTTGCCTTTTAGTTCATTGTTTTTTGGCTATATTGTAGTTCTTCATTTCTTCTTCTTCTCTTGTTCTCTTCCTTTGTGTTTTAATGGCCATAGTGGTATGCTTACAGTTTACCTTTTGTGTAACTACTATAGGTTTTGCTTCATCACTATCATGAGGATTATATATAACATTTATTATAGTCCATTTAAAATTGATTAATTTAAGTTTGAATGAATTCTAAAGCTCTACATTTTTACTCTCTCTAACATTTTTTGGTTTTCGGCATCATGTTTTATACTTTCTATCTTGTGTATCCCTTAATTAACCATTGTAGTTATAGTTATTTGTACTAGTTTAGTCTTTTAACCTCAATACTAGCTTTTTAAGTGATTAATTTTTACCTTACTATATATTTACCTTTATCAGTGAGATTTATAATTTCAAATGTTTTCCTGTTACTAGTTAACACCTTTTATTTTTTAGCCTAAAGAATTTTATTTAACATCAATGGTGATGAACTCTTTTAACTTTGTCTGAAAAGTTCTTTATCTTCCCTTCAATTCTAAATGATAGCTTTTCCAGGTAGAATATCTTGGCTGGAAGTTTTTTCCTCTCAGTACTTTCGATATATTGTGCTACTCCTTCTGACCTGTAAAATTTCTGCTGAAGTAAGCCTTACAGGGTTTCCCGTGCACATAAAAAGGTGTTTTTCCCCAACTGGTTTAAGATTATCTCCCTGTCTTTAACTTTTGACATTTTAAATAAAATATGTCTTGGTGTATATCTCTTTGGGTTCATCTTATTTGGGGTAATTTGGGCTTTCTTGGTGGATGTCTGTTTCCTTCTCCAGCTTAGGGAATTTTTCAGCCATTATTTCTTCAAATAAGGTTTTTCCCCTTTTTCTTTCTTTTCTTTGGACACCCCTATAATGCAAATAATCTAACTTCACTTTTTTTCTCTTCTTTTCTTTTCTTTCTTTCTTTCTTTTTTTTTTCTTTCTTTATTTTGCTTTTCTTTCTCTTTCTATTTCTTCTGTGATTGGATGAATTTCACTGAAATGGCTCTGGGTTCATGGATCCTTTCTTCTGTTTCATCCAGTGTGTTGTTGAACCCCTCTAGTTTTTCAACTCAGTTTTTCAACTCAGTTATTGTATTCTTCAGATCTGTGACTCTATTTGATACTTTAAAAAAAATATTTTAGAGGCACCTAGATAGCTCAGTTGGTTAATATCCAACCCTTGGTTTTAACTCAGGGTTCTGAGATCAAGACTCCATGCTTAACATGGAGTCTACTTAAGATTCTCTCTCTCCCTCTGACCCTCCCTCTATTCAGGTGTCCTCTCTTTCTTTCAAATAAATAAATGAATCTTTAAAAAATTATTCTTTGGGGATTCAAGTTGGCTTAGAACTTGTAGAGTTTTGGGGATCCTGGATGGCTCAATTGGAAGAACATCTGACTCTTGTTTTTGGCTCAGGTTGTGATCTCCAGGTTGGGAGACTGAGCCCTATATTAGGCTCTTCACTCAGTGGAGAGTCTTCTTCCCTCCCCCTCTGCCTCTCCCACCCTCCTATGAAATAAATAAATCTTAAACAAACAAAAAAAAAGAAGTTGTAGAGCTTTGTTATTTTTTGTTAAGTGCTTTAAGCACTCTTTCTCCTTATAAAAGTGGTGAATTTAAGTCAGCATGAAGTAGGCATTTAGGACATTATTTTCTGGCATTAAAGAGAAAATTCTGAATTTTAGAAATGAAGTGTTTTACTAATTGGAGAGAACAAGTTAGCCCATAAATATCCTGATATATTTTCATAGTAGCCTTAGTTAGAAGGAATAAAAATTAGTTGATGTGATAGAAATAAAGAAGTATTCACAGGTATCAGAGATACATGTATAAACTTTTCTCTGAATAGTCATATATTATAAACCTGCACTGACTAAATAATCACCTTCTATCTTGAAAGCTACAGAAAGCACAACTCTTATGAAGATCATTATCAGAATAGACAAAATTCAAACATAAATATAGACATGTGCATTAATAAAAACATAATTTACAATAATGAAAAATTAAGAAAATTAGAATAATACTAAGTATACAACAATGGGAAATTGGAAGTTATGACACCCTCATACAATGGACTATTAGGAAGCCATGAACGTATTTGTTTCCCAAGAGTATTTAATGCTGTAGGACATGCTTATGTTGTATGGAAAAAGTAAAAAGAAATGGAAAAATTAAAAAAAAAAACTATTTTGCCACATGTCATGAAATATTGTTTCAAGAAGGGCTATTAATAAGTCCAAAAACTATTAAAAGAATTATTTGTGATAAACCAAACTTTCGTTTGGTTCTAAGACCCTTTCACAAAGACTACTTTTTTTTTTTTTTAAGATTTTATTTATTTATTTGACAGAGAGAAATCACAAGTAGATGGAGAGGCAGGCAGAGAGAGAGAGAGGGAAGCAGGCTCCCTGCCGAGCAGAGAGCCCGATGCGGGCCTCGATCCCAGGACCTTGAGATCATGACCTGAGCCAACCCACTGAGCCACCCAGGCGCCCACAAAGACTACTTTTGATAGACTGTTTCGACAAACTTGTTCTAAAGGACATTTGAACACAAGTGGGAATTTAAATATGCACTAGATATTAGATGGTGTTAAAAACAATAATTGATTTTGTTAGATTTAATGCTATTTTGACTATGTAGGAAAATACTTTTTTTAAGATTTTTATTTATTTACCTGACAGAGAGGGTTTTTTTTGTTTGTTTTGTTTTTAGGAAAATACTTCTTTAGAGAATATTATCCAAGATGGAAAGAAGTTGAAAGGAATATCTGTGTTTTTCCAGTAAAGATGTTGTGCTATGGGGGCACCTAGGTTGCTCAGTCATTAAAGCCTCCCACACTTGATTTCAGCTCAGGTCAGATCTTGGGGTTATGAGATTGCGCCCCCCTATGGGGTTCCCTGCTCAGTGAGGTCTTTTTGAGAACCTTTCCTCTGATCCTTCCCCATGACTTATGCTCTTTTTCTCAAATAAGTAAAATAAATCTTAAAAATAAAAAAGGAAATCTCTGTGTTTTTCAAATAATGAAAAATGCATACATAAAGGCAGTAGATAAGAAAAAAACAATAAAGGTATGAGACTGAAAATAATAGATAAAAGGTACTAATGAGGAAGAAAGGTAAAAGATTAGGTAAAGGTAGTAGATAGTTTCTATAGAGTAAGAAGAGGAATAGTCTTTGAAAGCAGATCATCTGTATCTGATCTTCTGAAATGTAGAGCAGAGGATTTTGAGGTGCAGTATACAAAATATTATTTGTTTCACACCACTGTGATATGTGTATATGTGGCTAATGCTCTGAGCAAAAGCACAGAAATTGTGAAATTACTCTTTCTCTTAAATGTTATTTTTGTAAAACTCATTTCTTTTTTTTTTAAGATTTATTTATTTATTTGACAGAGAGAGAAATAGAGAGAGAGAACAAGTAGGCAGAGAGGCAGGCAGAGAGAGAGAGAGAAGCAGGCTCCCCACTGAGCAGAGAGCCCAATGCAGGGCTCGAGCCCAGGACCCTGAGATCATGACCTGAGCTGAAGGCAGTGGCTTAATCCACTGAGCCATCCTGGCGCCCCTATAAAACTAATTTCTATGGAAATAAATTACATAATAGTATTTCTTTCACAAAACCTTCACATGTATCTGCCAGCCTGGTAAGGTATATATTTTCCTTTATACACAGCATATATTCCTATTCTCTTTTTGTATATGCTGGATTTGGGAGAAAAAATATCACATAATGGTTACCTCAAAACATTCAATTGTTTACATACTATACATATCTCATTTCATACCAAATGTTATTTGTTTCTCATAGAGTGGGGAAATCTTCCTCATCTCTCCTCCCATTCTTCTCTATGACATCCATTTGAACTGTCTTGATAAACTTTCAAGAAAAGAAGTTATCAACATAACCATGAGGTAACATTTTATTAAATATCTTCCAAATTTTTCTTCCCCACTTTTGTTTTTCTAGTCCTCCAACTAATTACCAATATAAATCATGGGAGTTACTTAGAAAGTGCTGTGCTTTACATCCATTGTTTATATCTAGGTTTCAGCCAATTTTATTTTCCAACTTAGTACAATTTTGGTAGAATCTAATCTACTCTCAGGTCAACCAATATATTTTTTCCCATATCTTATAAAACTACTATTAATGTAAGATCTGTTTTTAATAGCGACACACTTTCTCTATGTAAGTTTTAGAACATGAAATCATTTATATACTTCAGATAAAAATGAAGTTTATTATATAATTTAATGCAATATTGTAAATGTCTTTTCTATATATTGAAAATCATACTCTCAGTTGGAATTTTTTTTTTTTTTGGTTTTGTTAGTCACATTCTAAAGTTCTCAAGCATTCTGTATTTAAAGAAATAAAATGATAAAGCACATTGGTCATTTCTACAAACTAAAAATCTATACCGTGATTTATTTCTTATAGGGCAAATTTTAATCAAATTATACAGAAAAACAATGTGAAAATTTCAATATTGTATTTTCCTGCTGATATGTTGAATATATCAAAATACTGACAACTATAGTAGTGTTCAAATAAGCTGATGAATGGAGAGGTTTTTGAAAATATAATTGAAGAAATATGTTTCTCTGTTACAACATTTATGTAGAGTCTATGATCTAAACTGAAATGGTGAATGATGAAATTAAAACATCTAAAGGAAAAAATTTCTTTTATAACAACAAATTTATATATTTTAAAATTAGTTGATTGTTTATATTCCTCCCTCAAACTCTTACCAAGGATAATAATTTTTTTCTTAAAATATATGTATTGGATGGAACTAGAGGGTATCATGCTTAGCGAAATAAGTCAATCAGAGAAAGACAACTATCATATGATCTCCCTGATGTGAGGAAGTGGAAATGCAACACGGGGGGAAGGGGGTAGTAGAGGAATAAATGAAACAAGATGGGAATGGGAGGGAGACAAACCATAAGTGACTCTCAATTTCACAAAACAAACTGAGGGTTGCTGGGGGGAAGGGGTTTGGGAGAGGGAGGTGGGGTTATGGACATTGGGGAGGGTATGTGCTATGGTGAGCGCTGTGAAGTGTGTAAACCTAGTGATTCACAGACCTGTACCCCTGGGGATAAAAATACATTATATGTTTATAAAAAGTTTTTAAAAAATTAAAAATAGAACTACCATATGATCCAGAAAAAATATATATATGTAAAACCTGAATATTATAATTAGAGATTATATAAAAATATTTATCAATTTTCTTAATTATACTTAATTTTCAAATAGAAAATATAAGTTCTGTAGAGAGTGCATGTAAAATTGTAGACAATTTTATACCTGGCAGAGATAGAATGACATTTTGTATGTAGCTGTATAAATAACATTCACATCATATTTTGTACTTCATTTTATGAATGTAATAATCAGAACCATTTATCAGATATACATGGCTGATATCTAAATAACCTTAGTTATGGACACCTGGGTAGCTCACTCAGTTAAGTGTTTGCCTTTGGCTCAGGTCATGATCCCAGGATCCTGGAATCCAGCCCACTCAGGATCCCTGCTCAGTGGGGAGTCTGCTTCTACCTGCCACTCTCCCTGCTTGAGCTCTCTCTCTCTGGCAAATAAATAAAATCTTAAAAATAAAAAATAAAATAACTTTAGTTATAATTTTAAGGTAAACAAAGCAAATATTTAAATATAATGGAGCTTTAAATTTAGATTTACATCTGATTTGGACATGCACAGAGCTTGATTCTGTTATTTGACAAAAAAATAGTACATGGTATTGTATATTATAAATTATGTGATACTAATATATTTTTGTGGATATTTTATATGTGTCGAGCATTTTAAAAACCTTTATTAAATAGTGGAACACATATTATTAACTGTTACAGTAGAAAATATGGAAATAATTCCTATGTGTATTTTTTGCATTCATGCTCACCGGTGGTCAAATTTTACAATAGCTTCTAAGCTACAAGAGTATAGAAGTCAAGGGAAGTTTTCAATAAAAAGATTTCAATTTTCACATGGAGTTCTAAATACACAACAAAAATAAAAATAAATAAGTCCATAGATAGCCAGACTCAAACAGTTATGGTAATGATTAATTTGAATATCAGATCAAAATGGAGTAATTCTATTAATTTTCCAACTGTTAAATTAGTCCATGATTATTCTTTTTAACCACTAGGGTCTTGGTTTGGTAGAAGTGAATATGTTTCAAAATTCCTTAAGTATTTCAAAATATGAAGAAAAATTCAAATCATATTTAAACTTCAAATAAAAACTGAAATGTAACTGTCACCAGGAAATATTAATAATCACAATGTAAATAAAACACAGTGTTTCCTTTTAAGTCTGTTGACAGCTTTAACTAATTAGTTGAAATATCCCTACAGATACAATCATGATTAGCCAAAGTCCTAAAAATATCATGGCTGACTTCTGATTTTACCTTTAACATTTTAAGAACCTAAAAGTTGTCACATACAATTTTCAACAAGAAAAATTTTAAAAAGGTAAACTGAAATCAGTGACTTATATGGGACCCATCAGAGAGTTGAAGCCACAGAACAAATTATTATCTGATATCTAGAGACAGGAAAATATAGAGAGTCACACTTGGGGTCTGTTTACTTGGAGCAGAAGTTAATGAAGCAATAAACTGGTAGGAACATTTTAAGAGTAATTTTGAGTGTAGGCTAGCATTAGAGCAAAAAACTCCTTGGAATAGATGTTACCTAATGAAGCCCTTTACCCTTTTGTGGGTTTTACTTCCAGGAACCCTACCAAATTCAAATGGTGAAGCCAAGAGAGACATCCTCATAAGTCCAGAATGGGGTAGGGCAAAGACAGCATTTTAAAATAGTCCCAGAACATTCTTCAAAACAAATGTTTACTTTTGAAAAAAAACTATTTGGTCAGAGCTTTATTTCACTTCGGAGTAGGGCACTTACCCAATTGTACCACCTGTAGCTTTCCTGTCTCATTTAAGGAGAACTGCAAAACACTTGTGAAGACCACAGACCGTGGACAAAAAATCCACTAAAAAGTTAAAATTTAACCAAAAGGTTATAGAATGCTCCCTTTCTCTCATATCATAATACCACATTAATAGGGTTCCAGTGTATTAGCAGTAGATTATACCTATAAGAGCTAAAAGGTGCAGACTCTTTCTAATAGTCATTAAGAAAGCCTAAGGCAACAGGGGAGGCCAAAAAATAAAAAAATAAAAATAAATAAAGCTAAAAAATTTGACATCTCTGATACCTACAGCTAAAGCAAACATTAGACATAGCCCAATTCTAAGGCAAAGTAACAAAACCTTAAACCAAAGACTTATTTAGCTTTTTTCCTCTTATCTGATACATCATGTCCAACTTTCAAGAAAAAAGTTACAACTAGAGCTGAAGGCAGAAAAAAAAAATAGTGTAAAGATACAAAGCACACATCACAACCAGATTCAGAGATGACATACATTTTGGAATGATCAAACAGAGAATTTAAGTATAAATAATATGTTAAGGTCTTCATTAGAAAAGCAGATGACGTGGGGAGCCTGGGTGGCTCAGTGGGTTAGGCCGCTGCCTTCAGCTCAGGTCATGATCTCAGGGTCCTGGGATTGAGCCCCGCATCAGGCTCTCTGCTCAGTGGGGAGTCTGCTTCCTCCCTCTCTCTCTGCCTGCCTCTCTGCCTGCTTGTGATCTCTGTCAAGTAAATAAATAAAATCTTTAAAAAAAAAAAAAAGAAAAAAGAAAAGCAGATGACCTGCAAAAACAGGTGGGCAATGTAAACAAAGAGATAAAAACTCTAAGAAAGTAGGCATGCCCGGATGGCTCAGTTGGTTAAGTGTCTGTTTTTGGCTCAAGTCATAACCCCACAATTAAGGGATGCAGTTTCATATTGGGTCCCCTGCTCAATGGGAAGCCTGTTTCTCCCTCTCCCTCTGCCTGTCACTACCCCTGCCTGTGCTCTCTCTGTCAAAGAAATGAAATCTTGGGAAAAAAAAAAAAAACCTCCAATAAAGTAGTCTTAGGATGTTAGTAACAATAAACACAACAAACACAACAAAATACTTTAAAAAATGAAGAATTCCTTTAATGGACCCATCAACAGACTGGTCGTAGCCAAGGAAATAAGCAGTGAGGTGAAAGATGTGCCACTAGAATTTTCCCAAGCTGAAAAACCTAAGAGAAAAGAGAAAAGAAGAATGAAAAATAATTAACTGTGGAACAATTACAAAAATCATAACATACATATGATAAGAATACCAGAAAAAGAAACAGGAAAAAGGGACGTGAGAAATATTTAAAGTAATAATGGCTGAGAATTGTCAAAAATCAGTGAAAGCATAAAAACACAGAGCCAACTAACACCATCCAAGATAAATACCAAAAGCCGACACCTAGGCTTGTCATATTAAAACTATGGAAAATCAAGAATGAGAGAAAAACTTGAAAGAAGCCCAGGAAAAACACCTTACCTTTTGAGAAACAGGGATCAGAATAGCAGTGGACTTCTTAAAAACTGGAGTCCATGAAAGCAATAATAAAGTGGAGTGAAATATTTAAACTGTTGGAAAGAAAAATTCACCAAGCAAGCATTCTATATCCAGAGAAATTACTCTTCAAACACAAAGTTTCCCATGAGGAAATTTATCATCAGCAAACCTGCAGTGTAATAAATGTTAAAAAAAAAAAAAAAAGTTTAGGGAGGAGAAAAAAAACTATACAGATCAGAAGCTCAGATATACAAAATCAAAGAAGAGTGTTGGAAAGGATTAAGGTAAAGTAAAATACCTTAGCTTTCTTATTTGTAAGTAATCTAGATATTAACCATTTAGTAGTTAAAACAATAACAATATATTGGGTAGTTATACCACGTATATATGTGAGATAAATGGCGGCATAGTCACAGGGAAGAGAAATTTGAGAAAACTACTATACCTGCACTGTATATAAAATGGTCTGTTTAGGTAGGTTAGTTATAAATGTATAGTGTAAATTATAAAGCAAAACCTAAAAAACATTGTCAAAGAAGTATAAGTGATATGCTAAAAGAGAACAAAAATGAAGTCATAAAATACTTAAAACCAGAGAAGTCAGAAAAATAGGAGTAGAAAAGAAAGACAACAAAGGACAAATGCAATGAGTACAAAAGTCACAAATATTAAAGATATTAATCCAACTATATCAATTATATATTAAACACATCAACTAAAAGATAAAATTGTCAGAGTATTGACTAAGCAGAATTCAGGGAAAGGAAATTTATCAGGGATAAAAATAGTTAATGACAAAAACTCTTAGGAGACCGAACAGTGTTTTATATGCATGTATCTCACAATAGAGTGTCAAAATATAGAAAACAAGAACTAAGAGAAATGAAAGGGGAAACAGACAATCTACTACTATAATTGGAGAGTTTAACTCCTTTTTGTAGTAAATGATAGATCCAATAGGCACAATATCAGAAAGGATATAGCTGACTTGAACAGTACTCTCAATATACTGCATCTAGCTGAAATTTTTAGAATACTCCAACCAACAGGAGCAAAATACACATTCATTCAACCTCATATGGAATGTTCTGGGTCATAAACAATCTAATAAATTTAAAAGAATATAAAACATACAAAATATTCTTAGGTCATTATAGAATTACATAGGAAATTAAGAAAAATTTTTAAAAAGTTGAGAAATTCTCAAATATTTGGAGGGTTTAAAAAAAAAACTTCCCATTAGCTCCAAAAAAATTAGGTTTAAATATAATAAAACATGTACAGAATCTATATGCAGAAGAATACAAACTCTGAAGGAGTAACTTTACAGTGGAGAAACTGGACAGATACTACCAAACCATTTGATCAAGGTCAACATTAATTATGATAAATCATGTTATAGTAGGTACCCCTTTATAAAATCCATCTATGAAAAACCCACAGCAAATACATTCTCAAAGGGCAAAGCCTGAAAACCTTTCCCTTAAGATCAGGAACATGATAAGGATGCTCGCTCCCACCATTATTGTTCAACATAGTAATAGAAATCCTAGCAACAGCAGACAGCAAAAAGAAATAAAAGCTATTCAAATTGGCAAAGAAGTAGTCAAACTCTCTCCTTACAGATGACATGATATTTAATGTGGAAAACTCAAAAGACTCCACTCTCAAATTACTAGAACTCTTAAGCAATTCAGTAATGTAGCAGGATACAAAATCAATGCACAGAAATCAGTTGCTTTCTTATACACTAACAATGTAATTGTAGAAAGAGAAATTAGAGAATTAATTCCATTTACAATAGCACCAAATGCTGCAAGATGCCTTGGAATAAACTTAACAGAAGAGGTAAAGGATCTATAGTCTAGTAACTATGGAACACTCATGAAAAAAATCAAAGACACAAAAAAATGGAAAAATAGTCCATGCTCATGAATTGGAAAAATATACGTTGTTAAAATGTCTATGCTATCCAGAGCAATCTATACTTTCAACACCACTACAATCAAAATAACAATGGCATTTTTCAAAGTGCTGGAACAAACAATCCTAAAATTTGTATGGAACCAGAAAAGACTGAGAATTGCCAAGGAAATGTTGAAAAAGAAAAACAAAGCTGGGGGAATCACATTACCTGATTTCAAGCTATATTACAAAATTGTGATCACCAAGACAGCATGGTACTGGCACAAAAACTGACACATAGACCAATGGAACAGAATGAAGAGCCCAGATATGGACCCTCAACTCAATGATCAAATAATCTTCAACAAAGCAGGAAAAAATATCTGGTGGAAAAAAGTCTTCAATAATCAAGGCAAAAATGGGCAGAAGATATGAACAGACACTTCTCAAAAGAAGACTACAAATGGCTAACAGACACACAAAAAAGTGTTCATTATCATTAGCCATCAGGGAAATTCAAACCAAAACCACACTGAGATACCTCCTTAGACCAGTTAGAATGGCAAAAATTGACAAGGCAAGAAACAAGTGTTAAAGAGGTTGTGGAGAAAGGGGAACCTTCTTACACTATTAGTGGGAATGCAAGTTGGTACAGCCACTTTGGAAAACAGTGTAGAGGTCCCCCCAAAAATTAAAAATGGAGCTACCCTATGACCCAGCAATTGCACTACTGGGTATTTACCCCAAAGATACAGATATAGTGAAAGGAATGGCCATATGCACCCCAATGTTCATAACAGCAACGTCCACAATAGCCAAACTGTGGAAAGAGACAAGAAGCTCTACAACAGATGAATGGATAAAGAAGATGTGGTCCTTATACACAAGGGAATATTACTCAGCCATCAGAAAGGATGAATACCCAACTTTTGCATCAACATGGCTGGTACTGGAGGAGATTATGCTAAGTGAAATAAGTCAAACATATTAAGTCAATTATCATATGGTTTCACTTATTTGTGGAACATAATGAATACCCTCCAGGGCATTAGGAGAAGGAAGGGAAAAATGAAGGAGGAGAAATGAGAGGGGGAGATGAACCATGAGAGACTATGGATTCTGGGAAACAAACAGGGTTTTAGAGGGGAGAGGACTGGGGAGATGGTTTAGCCCAGTGATGGATATTAAGAAGGGCATGGATTGCATGGAGCACTGGATATTATATGCAAACAATGAATCATGGAACCATTACATCAAAAACTAATGATTTACTGAATGGTGACTAATGTAGCATAAGAGAAAATAAATTTCTGTTGTTTAAGCCAAAAAAAAAAAAAAAGTCGATACCCTTGATATGATGTCATGAGAAATATTATATCTTTCCTTACAAAAATGTATAGTTTCAGTCTAATTATGAAAAAAAATCAGATAAACTTCAATTCAGGGATACTCTACAAAACACCTGCCAGAACTCCACAAGAGAATTTTTGTCATCAAAAACAATGCCACAGACAAAAAAGCCTAAGAAAGCATGGTGGCTTATTATAATATGGTATCTTGGGTGGAATCTTGGAACTAAAAATAGACATTAGATAGAAATTTTTAAATTCATATAAAATATAAGCTTCAGCTAATATGTGTCAATATTGGTTCATTAATTGTGAAAATGCACCATATAAGATGTTATTTATAGGGGGAAAAATGGGCATGGGAGTATATGGGAACTCTTTGCAATGTATTTGCAATTTTTTTCTGTAAATCTAAAACTGTTTCAAGAAACAGTTGATATATTTTTTAAAAAGTATTGAACTATCATGGCAACCTTGCCCTTTTCATATATTCATGCCTTGAATGCTAACAAATATAGAATTAATTAAATGACTCTTTTGTTAAAAATAGGATGAAAGGAGACATCTTACAATGTGCTAGGGGAATGCAGTTTTCCCTTTTACGCTATTTAATACAAACGTTCTCTGACAGAATTTGTTTTACATTATTAATCCTGAAAGAGTTTTCATACTTCTTATACTAATGCCAAAATTAAGGATTCAGGAAATGTATCCATATCAAAGTAAAAAGGAAGTGGTTATCCAATTTCCTATGTAAAACCTTGTGCTCTTAAAAAACTGAGAATTGAACCAGACGGAAGATAAAATATTAGATAAAAATTGATGACAAAAATTACTTTAAAAGACTTTGGAAAAAAATCTAAAAATCCATGATGTGTATTTTCTTTTTTTCTTGCTTGCTGAAAGATGAGTGAGAGCAAAGTTACCATCCATATGTTTCTACAGATATGGAATCACACAAAGAAACACTGTTTCAAACAAACACTCCATTCAACTTCTCTCCAGATCCATTTATTTAGAAAAATTTTTTCCTGTTCAGTGTAAAGAAAGCATATTTTGTTGTTGAAGAATAACCTGGGGATATGAGAAATCATTTGTTTTATTTAAAAATAATAATAACCATTATTTATTAAATACATAGAGTATGGTAGGCATTGCCCTAAGTATTTAAACTGAGTTATCTTACTTTAAGCATAAAAACCTTAGTAGGGAGTATGTATTATTATTTTATTTCATTTCCATTTTACAAAAAAAAAGAAAGAAACCAAATGTATGATCATTTAATCACATATCTAGTAAGCATAAGTGCTAAAATTTGATCTCAGGAATAGTGCTTCAGACTCATGTCCACTTTGCTCCCTAGTCATAAATGAACAAGACTACTTAGCCTACAGAGAAACTTTTCCTCAATCCAGGAGAGTATAATATTTGTAAATATTTATGCATCCACCTAAATGTATAAAGAAAATTTTAACAGACCTATAGATAGAAAAAGACAGCAAAGAATGAGTTGGAATTATTAAAAGGTAATATTGAGAAGTCTTTAGTAGACTAAGAAAAAGGAGAAGATATAAATAAAATCAGAAATGAGACAGGCAATGCTACAGTTGATACCACAGAAACACAAAACATCGTGAGACTACACTAGCAATTATACACTAGCAAGATGGGCAACTTAGAACGGGAAAAATTTTTAGACACATGCAATATACCAAGACTGAATCATAAAGAAACAGGAAATCTGAATATAAGGATAGTCACTGGAAATGCTTGTGTACTCATACAGAGCTGTCTCTTTAATATGTATAGTCCTAGGAGACATAAATGTCAACCTTCATTAGCTCCCAGAGCTAGGTGATTCAGGAACCAGGTTCTTGTTTGGCAGCCCTAACAGTTGGTGTGCTAAATGTTTTTTAAAAAGCTTCTTCTAGAGAGGAGCTGGAGACTTGGTTTGGATAAGGCCATCAGCTCTTCCATGTTCCTAAGAGGATTCCAGTAAGCTCTCACATGTAACCTGATTAGAAGCCAAAACCTCAGGCATAGATGAAAAGTATGCATCATGTTTCTTCCAGAAAGAGAAACCAAAACTAGGCCAGGACACTATAGGAAAGGAAGAAGAAGAGGAGGAAGAAGCAGAAGGAGGAGAAAGGAGGAAGAGAGGGAGGAGAGGGAGGAGGAGGAGAAGAAAGAAGAAGAAGGAGAGAAGAAGGAGGAGGAGGAAGGAAAAAGAACAGAAAAAGGAAGGAAGGAGAAAGGAAGGAAGGAAGAAACTAGGAGATGTGCGTTTTTGTCTCCTTCCTCTTCTCTGAGCTCAGTGCTTGGGAATATACATCCACCAGCTTAAAAACTGCTTCTTTGTTTGTTATAGTCCTGTGTGGATTCAAGACCTATTGGCTATAAGAGCTACTTGATCCTTCTAATCTTTACCCACTTCCAAAGTTGTTTCCGCAATTGTAGATATTTGTCACAGAAGCAGCTCCCATTTCTCGGTAACAATTCTGTCTTAGTTCATTTAGGTTGTTATAACAGAATATCATAGACTGGTTGGCTTAAACAAAAACATTTATCGCAGTTTTGTTTTTTGAGAAGTGCAAGATCAAACATGTTAGAGGAGTTAGTATTTGGTGGGACCCACTTTCTGGTTCATAAGAAGGTTCATTCTTTTACTGTGACTTCACATAGTGGGAAAGAAAAAAGAGAAAGAGAAAAAGTGCTCTGGGACCTTTTATAATGGCAATAATCCCGTTTATAAGGGCTTCACCAAGGCCCAACCTACTCATACCATCACATTAGAAGTTAGAATTTCAACACGTGAATTTTGGGAGACACAAACATTCACTGCACAACAATACTATAAACAGAATTCATAAATTATCAAGTGTCCTCCTAGATTTATATATCACACACACGTATATTTTGCAGTATGTGCTTTTTGAGTTTGTTAAATTTGTTAAAAATGCATGCTACCCCAAAATGTTTACATATAGCTGCCAAAGATGTCTTTATGGTGGTTATTTTGCTTGAATAGATAGCTTTTCACAACTCCTACCTCTATCACAGACTGCATCTCCTACCATTCTCTGCCTCAAAACGTGTTGATGCAAAATAACATCCTTCTCCACACATACTTCTTATTTTACATCTCTTGACTTTTGTTTTTTTAAGATTTCATTTATTTATTTGAGAGAGAGTAAAAGAACCCACAGAGGGAGAGTGAGAGGGAGAAGCAGCCTCCCTGATGAGCAGAGAGCCTGAAGTAGGGATTGATCCCAGGGTCCTGAGATCATGACCTGAGCAGAAGGCAGACGCTTAACTGACTGAGCCACTCAGGTGCCCACATCTCTCACCTTTTGAGCATTTTGTTACTTCTCCCTTAGGAATGATCTTTTCTGATTACTTAACAGAAATTCCATGTAACTTTCCAAAGTGTGAATACCTTCTCTCCCAGAAAAGACTCTGTGTAATAGCTTATTTGTTTAAATTTATATTTCACAAGTTGATGTGAGGAGTTATATATCATTTGTATTTATGTATTCAATAGCATGTGCAATTATCATTTGCTTTGTATAGCACACCTGGGACTGCTAGATGGCCATAGCAGGACAAATAGATGAATAACTGAGAGAATTCTGGAAAAAAAAAAAAAACTATGATACCGATGAGGTGGCTTTATCCTATTGTCACTTCTACAGCAGTGCTCTCACTCTCTGGGAAGCCTGATACCTGTTGTGGATTCCCAGAATCCACAGAATAACAATTTTTCTTCATTTCATTTCATCACTCTTCCATTTAGACCAAGAGAATAGTGTTCCTGCCGGTATAACATTTTAAAAATCTTACTGGCTTTTTTGGTGAATGTTAAGGGAATCCACACCACTAGACACAAAGGCTCTCCACAGATCTTCCTGGATAGCTTTCTATCTATTCCTGGTTTCTGCTGAAATGACTGATTGAATCTAAAGTCCCATGCTTATTTCTTCCCTACTTTTAAGAAGTTCAAAATTTGGTGTGGTCGTCAGAATACACATACACACACATATATACATGAACAACCTAAATATGGTAATTCAAAGGGGGAAACTGAAACCTTCCCAAATGCAAATAAAATGCCAGTAAATACAGACATGTGAGACTGTTTAAAACAGCAGTAGTGGGGAGGACCAAAAGAGTTTGCAGGTATCAAAAGAATGAAACTGTACCACTTTCTTTTACCATACAGAAAAATAATTAAAAATAGATCAAAAACCAAAATGTGAGATGGGAAATCATTAAAATCCTAGAAAAGAAGATAAGCAGTAACTTCTTTGACATAGGCCATACCAACTTCTTACTAGATAGGTTTCCTGCAGCAAGGAAATCAAAGACCAAAACAAATGACTGGGACTTCAACAAAATACAGATCTTCTGCACAGCAAAGAAAATAATCAACAAAACTAAAAGGCAACCTTTGGAATGGAAGAAATTATTTACAAATGACATATCCGATAAAGGGTTAGTATCTAAAATATGTAAAGAATTTATAAAATTCAACATCCCCAAACAAGTAATCCAATTAAAAAATGGGCAGAAGGCAAGAATAGACATTTCCCCAAAGAAGAAATCAAGATGGCCAACAGACACATGAGATGTTCAACAATGATCATCCAGGAAATACAAATCAAAATTACAATGAGATATCACCTCACACCTGTCAAATGGTTAAAATTAACAACACAAGAAACAACAGGTGTTGGTGAGGTGAGGTTGTAGAGAAAGGGGAACCCTCTTACACCATTGGCGGAAGTGCAAACTGGTACAGCTATTCTTGAAAAAGTGTTAAAAATAGAACTACACTTAGACTCAGCAATCTTACTACTAAGTATTTAACCCTAAAATACAAATACAAAAATACCAATTTGAAGAAGTACATGCATGATAATGTTTATAGCAGTATTATCTATGATAGCCAAGTTAAGGAAAGCCCAAATGCTCATTGTCTATGAAAGGATAAAGATGTGGTATAAATTCAGGAATGGAAGAAAACTTTTCAATTTTTTATTTTTTATAAACATATATTTTTATCCCCAGGGGTACGGGTCTGTGAATCACCAGGTTTACACACTTCACAGCACTCACCAAACCACATACCCTCCCCAATGTCCATATCCGACCCCCTTCTCCCAAACCCCCTCCCCCCAGCAACCCTCAGTTTGTTTTGTGAGATTAAGAGTCACTTATGGTTTGTCTCCCTCCCAATCCCATCTTGTTTCATTGATTCTTCTCCTACCCACTTAAGCCCCCATGTTGCATCACCACTTCCTCATATCAGGGAGATCATATGATAGTTCTCTTTCTCTGCTTGACTTATTTCGCTAAGGATAATACGCTCTAGTTCCATCCATGTTGTCACAAATGGCAAAATTTCATTTCTTTTGGTGGCTGCATAGTATTCCATTATGTATATATACCACATCTTCTTGATCCATTCATCTGTTGATGGACATCTAGGTTCTTTCCATAGTTTGGCTATTGTGAACATTGCTGCTAAAAACATTCGGGTGCATGTGCCCCTTTGGATCACTACGTTTGTATCTCTAGGGTAAATACACAATAGTGCAATTGCTGGGTCATAGGGCAGTTCTATTTTCAACATTTTGAGGAACCTCCATGCTGTTTTCCAGAGTGGCTGCACCAGCTTGCATTCCCACCAACAGTGGAGGAGGGTTTCCCTTTTTCCGCATCCTCGCCAGCATCTGTCATTTCCTGACTTGTTGATTTTAGCCATTCTGACTGGTGTGAGGTGATATCTCATTGTGGTTTTGATTTGTATTTCCCTGATGCCGAGTGATATGGAGCACTTTTTCATGTGTCTGTTGGCCATCTGGATGTCTTCTTTGCAGAAATGTCTGTTCTTGTCCTCTGCCCATTTCTTGATTGGATTTTTTGTTCTTTGGGTGTTGAGTTTGCTAAGTTCTTTATAGATTCTGGACACTAGTCCTTTATCTGATATGTCATTTGCAAATATCTTCTCCCATTCTGTCAGTTGTCTTTTGATTTTGTTAACTGTTTCCTTTGCTGTGCAAAAGATTTTGATCTTGATGAAATCCCAATAGTTCATTTTTGCCCTTGCTTCCCTTGCCTTTGGCGTTGTTCCTAGGAAGATGTTGCTGCGGAAGAGGTTGCTGTCTGTGTTGTCCTCAAGGATTTTGATGGATTCCTTTCGCACATTGAGGTCCTTCATCCATTTTGAGTCTATTTTTGTGTGTGGTGTAAGGAAATGGTCCAATTTCATTTTTCTGCATGTGGCTGTCCAATTTTCCCAGCACCACTTATTGAAGAGGCTGTCTTTTTTCCATTGGACATTCTTTCCTGCTTTGTCGAAGATTAGTTGACTGTAGAGTTGAGGGTCGATTTCTGGGCTCTCTATTCTGTTCCATTGATCTATGTGTCTGTTTTTGTGCCAGTACCATGCTGTCTTGATAATGACAGCTTTGTAATAGAGCTTGAAGTCCGGAATTGTGATGCCACCAACATTGGCTTTCTTTTCAATATCCCTTTGGCTATTCGAGGTCGTTTCTGGTTCCATATAAATTTTAGAATTATTTGTTCCATTTCTTTGAAAAAGATGGATGGTACTTTGATAGGAATTGCATTAAATGTGTAGATTGCTTTAGGTAGCAGAGACATTTTCACAATATTTATTCTTCCAATCCAGGAGCATGGAACATTTTTCCATTTCTTTGTGTCTTCCTCAATTTCTTTCATGAGTACTTTATAGTTTTCTGAGTATAGATTCTGTGTCTCTTTGGTTAGGTTTATTCCTAGGTATCTTATGGTTTTGGATGCAATTGTAAATGGGATTGACTCCTTAATATCTCTTTCTTCTGTCTTGCTGTTGGTGTAGAGAAATGCAACTGATTTCTGTGCATTGATTTTATATCCTGACACTTTACTGAATTCCTGTATAAGTTCTAGCAGTTTTGGAGTGGAGTCTTTTGGGTTTTCCACATATAGTATCATATCATCTGCGAAGAGTGATAATTTGACTTCTTCTTTGCCGATTTGGATGCCTTTAATTTCCTTTTGTTGTCTGATTGCTGAGGCTAGGACCTCTAGTACTATGTTGAATAGCAGTGGTGATAATGGACATCCCTGCCGTGTTCCTGACCTTAGCGGAAAAGCTTTCAGTTTTTCTCCATTGAGAATGATATTTGCGGTGGGTTTTTCATAGATGGCTTTGATGATATTGAGGTATGTGCCCTCTATCCCTACACTTTGAAGAGTTTTGATCAGGAAGGGATGCTGTACTTTGTCAAATGCTTTTTCAGCATCTATTGAGAGTATCATATGGTTCTTGTTCTTTCTTTTATTGATGTGTTGTATTACATTGACTGATTTGCGGATCTTGAAACAACCTTGCAGCCCTGGAATAAATCCCACTTGGTCGTGGTGAATAATCCTTTTAATGTACTGTTGAATCCTATTGGCTAGTATTTTGTTGAGTATTTTCGCATCTGTGTACATCTCTGATATTGGTCTATAGCTCTCTTTTTTGGTGGGATCCTTGTCTGGTTTCGGGATCAAGGTGATGCTGGCCTTATAAAATGAGTTTGGAAGTTTTCCTTCCATTTCTATTTTTTGGAACAGTTTCAGGAGAATAGGAATTAGTTCTTCTTTAAATGTTTGGTAGAATTCCCCTGGGAAGCCGTCCGGCCATGGGCTTTTGTTTGTTTGGAGATTTTTAATGACTGTTTCAATCTCCTTACTGGTTATGGGTCTGTTCAGGCTTTCTATTTCTTCCTGGTTCAGTTGTGGTAGTTTATATGTTTCTAAGAATGCATCCATTTCTTCCAGATTGTCAAATTTATTGGCGTAGAGTTGCTCATAGTATGTTCTTATAATAGTTTGTATTCCTTTGGTGTTAGTTGTGATCTCTCCTCTTTCATTCATGATTTTATTTATTTGGGTCCTTTCTCTTTTCTTTTTGATAAGTCGGGCCAGGGGTTTATCAATTTTATTAATTCTTTCAAAGAACCAGCTCCTAGTTTCGTTGATTTGTTCTATTGTTTTTTTTGGTTTCTAATTCATTGATTTCTGCTCTAATCTTTATGATTTCTCTTCTCCTGCTGGGCTTAGGGTTTCTTTCTTGTTCTTTCTCCAGCTCCTTTACGTGTGGGGTTAGGTTGTGTACCTGAGACCTTTCTTGTTTCTTGAGAAAGGCTTGTACCACTATATATTTTCCTCTCAGGACTGCCTTTGTTGTGTCCCACAGATTTTGAACCGTTGTATTTTCATTATCATTTGTTTCCATGATTTTTTTCAATTCTTCTTTAATTTCCCGGTTGACCCATTCATTCTTTAGAAGGATGCTGTTTAGTCTCCATGTATTTGGGTTCTTTCCAAACTTCCTTTTGTGGTTGAGTTTTAGCTTTAGAGCATTGTGGTCTGAAAATATGCAGGGAATGATGCCAATCTTTTGAAACCGGTTGAGTCCTGATTTAGGACCGAGGATGTGATCTATTCTGGAGAATGTTCCATGTGCACTAGAGAAGAATGTGTATTCTGTTGCTTTGGGATGAAATGTTCTGAATATATCTGTGATGTCCATCTGGTCCAGTGTGTCATTTAAGGCCTTTATTTCCTTGCTGATCTTTTGCTTGGATGACCTGTCCATTTCAGTGAGGGGAGTGTTAAAGTCCCCTACTATTATTGTACTATTGTTGATGTGTTTCTTTGATTTTGTCATTAATTGGTTTATATAGTTGGCTGCTCCCACGTTGGGGGCATAGATATTTAAAATTGTTAAATCTTCTTGTTGGACAGACCCTTTGAGTATGATATAGTGTCCTTCCTCATCTCTTATGATAGTCTTTGACTTAAAATCTAATTGATCTGATATAAGGATTGCCACTCCTGCTTTCTTCTGATGTCCATTAGCATGGTAAATTCTTTTCCACCCCCTCACTTTAAATCTGGAGGTGTCTTCGGGCTTAAAATGAGTTTCTTGGAGGCAACATATAGATGGGTTTTGTTTTTTTATCCATTCTTGATACCCTGTGTCTTTTGACAGGGCTATTTAGCCCATTAACATTCAGGGTAACTATTGAGAGATATGAATCTAGTGCCATTGTATTGCCTGTAAGGTGACTGTTACTGTATATGGTCTCTGTTCCTTTCTGATCTACCACTTGTAGGCTCTCTCTTTGCTTAGAGGACCCCTTTCAATATTTCCTGTAGAGCTGGTTTGGTGTTTGCAAATTCTTTCAGTTTTTGTTTGTCCTTGAAGCTTTTAATCTCTCCTTCTATTTTCAATGATAGCCTAGCTGGATATAGTATTCTTAGCTGCATGTTTTTCTCGTTTAGTGCTCTGAAAATATCATGACAGCTCTTTCTGGCCTGCCAGGTCTCTGTGGATAAGTCAGCTGCCAATCTAATATTTTTACCATTGTATGTTACAGACTTCTTTTCCCGGGCTGCTTTCAGGATTTTCTCTTTGTCACTGAGACTTGTCAATTTTACTATTAGGTGACGGGGTGTGGGCCTATTCTTATTGATTTTGAGGGGCGTCCTCTGAACCTCCTGAATTTTGATGCTCGTTCCCTTTGCCATATTGGGGAAATTCTCCACAATAATTCTCTCCAGTATACCTTCTGCTCCCCTCTCTCTTTCTTCTTCTTCTGGAATCCCAATTATTCTAATGTTGTTTCGTCTTATGGTGTCACTTATCTCTCAAATTCTCCCCTTGTGGTCCAGTAGCTTTTTGTCCCACTTTTGCTCAGCTTCTTTATTCTCTGTCATTTGGTGTTCTATATCACTAATTCTTTCTTCTGCCTCATTTATCCTAGCAGTGAGAGCCTCCATTTTTGATTGCACCTCATTAATAGCTTTTTTGATTTCAACTTGTTTAGATTTTAGTTCTTTTATTTCTCCAGAAAGGGCTTTTATATCTCTCGAGAGGGTTTCTCTAATATCTTCCATGCCTTTTTCAAGCCTGGCTAGAACCTTGAGAATTGTCATTCTGAACTCTAGATCTGACATTACCGATGTCTGTATTGATTAGGTCCCTAGCCTTTGGTACTGCCTCTTGTTCTTTTTTTTTGTGTTGAATTTTTCCGTCTTGTCATTTTGTCCAGATAAGAGTAAATGAAGGGGAAAGTAAAATACTAAAAGGGTGGCAACAACCCCAGGAAAATATGCTTTAACCAAATTAGAAGAGATCCAAAATCGTGAGTGGGGAGAAAGGGGATAAAAAGAGGTTCTAAAAGGAAGAAAGAAAAAAAAAGAAAAAAGAAAAAAAAAAGAAAAGAATTAAAAAAAGAAAACACCTAAGAAAAATGTAAAAAAGAAAAAATATATAAATTAGATAAACTAGTAAAAAATCATTAATAAAGAAAAAGGTAACAGTTTAAAAAAAAATTTACCCGAAGGCGAGAAGAAAAAAAACAAAAAATGAAAAAGAAAAAAATTAAATTAACTGCAAGACTAAAATAAATCACAGGGAAAAAGCCATGAGTTCCTTGCTTGGCTTTCTCCTCCTCTGGAATTCTGCTGCTCTCCTTGGTATTGAAACCGCACTCCTTGGTAGGTGAACTTGGTCTTGGCTGGATTTCTTGTTGATCTTCTGGGGTAGGGGCCTGGTGTAGTGATTCTCATGTGTCTTTGCCCCAGGCGGAATTGCACCCCCGTTACCAGGGGCCGGGATGGGTAATCCGCTCGGGTTTGTTTTCAGGAGCTTTTGTTCCCTGAGCGCTTTCCGTAGTGTTCCAGAAGACGGGAATACAAATGGCGGCCTCCTGGTCTCCGGCCCAGAGGAGCCTGGAGCCCAGGGCCCCACTCCTCAGTGCGCTCTCAGAGAACAACGCCGAGTTACTCCCATCTGCCTGACCTCTGGCCAGGCTCCAAGCCCCCCCGAGCCTGCGACCGGTTCAAGGTAACACCGAGCTGCAAGCTTACTGTCGGCTCTGTCTCTGTAGCCAGCTTTCCCGTTCCAATACCTGCAAGCTCTGCGACACTCAGACACCCCCGATCCTTCTGTGATCCTGCGGGACCTGAGGTGTCGCTGACCCCGCGTGGGTTTCGCCCCGGTTTAGCCTCTGGAGCCATGTCCCTCAGCTTTTAAAAGTCCTGGTTTTGTGCGCCGTTGCTCTGCCGCTTGCTGGGAGCCGGCCCCTCCCCCCGGGGTCTATCTTCCTGTCGCTTTGGATTCACTTCTCCGCCGGTCCTACATTTCAGAAAATGGTTGCTTTTCTGTTTCCAGAATTGCTGTTCTTCTTCTCTTTGATCTGCCGATGGATTTTCAGGTGTTTGCAATCTTTAGATAAGCTATCTAGCTGATCTCCGGCTAGCTAAAGTAGTCTCAGCCTGCTACTTCTCTGCCATCTTGACTCCTCCCTCGGAAGAAAACTTTTTAAATAATTCTAATTAGTATAGAATCCTATGTTAATTCTAAAAAAAATTTATTATTTGTTGCATTCAATAGTTCAAGGATTGATTTTATTAGCCAAAACCAACTCTAAAGTGCTTACAGCAACTTTATTTAAAAATATCCCAGGGTACCTGGATGGCTCAGTCAGCAAAGCATCCAACTCTTGATTTTGGCTCAAGTCAAGATGTCAGGGTTGTGAGAGCAAGCCTGGCACAGGGCTCTGCCCTGAGTGTGGAGCCTACTTAAGATTCTCTCTTTCTCTCCCTCCACCCCTCCCTACCTCACTCACACACTTTCACTCTCTCTCTCTAAAACAATAAAATAAAATAAAATAAAATAAAATAAAATAGTAAAATAAAATTGCCCCAAACTTGAAAAATGTTTTTTTTTCTTACTACTAGGGTAGATAAACTCTAATATTTGCACAGTGTAATAATATACAACAACAAAAAGAATGAACTACATCTAAAATATCATAAATGAATCTCACAGACATGATAAAGAGTGAATGAAACCAGAACAAAACAAGTACATATTCTATAATTCCATTCATAAGCATTTCAAGTTTAGGTAAAACCTATCTATAGTAATAGAGGTTCAAATTATGACCATCTCTGGAAGCATTAGATATTCACTGGGAGGAAGAATGGGGAAGCCTTCAGGTTGTTAAAAATACCACATATTTTGATCTGGGAATTGGATATATTTATATTCACGTGTGTGTGTGTGTGTGTGTGTGTGTGTGTGTGTATAAAATAGTTAATAAGATCTTTCTTCTTGGCTATCCTGGTTTATAACTGTGTGACCTCAGGCTATTTATTCTGTCCAAATTCTAGTTTCCTCCCAAATAAAGGTGGATTAACATTACTTCATATAGTTAAAGTACTTAAAATAAAGGAATATAAAGTTAAAGACATAAAATGATGTCTGGCACATATTAAGTACTCAATAAGTAATTAACATATATCTCTAATATATGATAAACCAAAACATTTTGAAAACATTTGAAACATTTGAAACATTTTTGTTTCAGTTAAATAAATTTTTGTATGCTTCAAAAAAAATTTACTTGATTAATCTTGTAAAGAGTCTGCAGGGGCGCCTGGGTGGCTCAGTGGGTTAAGCCGCTGCCTTCGGCTCAGGTCATGATCTCAGGGTCATGGGATTGAGTCCTGCATCGGGCTCTCTGCTCGGCAGGGAGCCTGCTTCCCTCTCTCTCTCTCTCTCCGCCTGCCTCTCCATCTACTTGTGATTTCTCTCTGTCAAATAAATAAATAAAATCTTTTAAAAAATTATATAAAAAAAGAATCTGCAAACTATGTTCAGTATTAAATTTGTTACAATTCAAAATAAATAATTTGCATCAAGAAGGCTAATTTTGCTAGACGAGATTTTGCTGAGTATACGTTTAGTCTCAGTTATTTTTCGGGGAATCTGCTTCTCTCTCTGACCTTCTCCTCGCTCATGCTCTGTCTCACTTTATCTCTCTCAAATAAATAAATAAATAAATATTAAAAAAAAAAAAAGAAATGATTCTTAACTGGAAACTCTTGGCTATGACATTATGTAAAGGAAAAAAAAAACACCTGAAAACATAACTCAGACATATACATCATTTTAAGGACAAAATATTAGCCCTATCTCTTATTAAATTACAGTTTTGAAAGATTGCTTACTGTTAGTATATCTTTTAAACATATAGCAAAAACATTTTAGTTAATGAGATTTACACGAAGAGGAAATTGAAATATTTAATGACCCATCTTTATTATATCACGTCACTCAGCTGTCATGTTCTTCCTATCTGCCATTACATAACTTTTCCTCCTTGACAAAATGCAGCTTAAAATACCAAATTTTCACTTTGAATTTCAAACTATAACCCTAAGTGACTCTTACACGCATTCTTTGTGATACTTCTATATTAGATATTGTCATTCCTTATATTTCTACCCTGAGTCTCTTTTCCTATCATTTTATATATTGTCTCAACCCCATACCTTCTCATCTATATATTGGTGATGCCCAATTTTTTGGTCTTCAAATAGGACACATTTCTGAATTTGAGAACTTTATTTTTAACATAATTGTTCTCCACTTGAGTTTTCTATAGATACTTCTATTAAGCTCAAAATTAAATGTATTTTCTCACCAAACCTGTACCTCTCTCTTAATATTCTATTATAGTAAATGGCCACAGAATTTGCCCAACAACCCATTAGTAAGAAATACTAAAAGGTATCATACACATTTCTGTAATATATACATATACATACATACATATACACCTTGTGTTTTCATATTGAGCTAGCCCTAAAAATTGTATGGACCATGCTCCCATTTCCACTGTATCACTTGTTTTTTGCCTTTCATTCACCTCCCAAAGCATTGTAATACCCTTTGACAGAATTTCTGCTTCAGGTTTCAGTATCCCCAATTTATTCCTCACTACAGCTAGAGTCACACATTGTAAGTGTAAAATGGCGATATAACCCACCTCCTTAGAATCCCTCGGGTTTTCCTCATCACTTTAAAAATAAAAACTTTATGGGGCACCTGGGTGGTTCAGTGGGTTAAAGCCTCTGCCTTCGGCTCAGGTCATGATCCCGGGGTCCTGGGATTGAGCCCCGCATCGGGCTCTCTGCTCAGTGGGGAGCCTGTTTCCACCTCTCTTTCTGCCTGCCTCTCTGCCTGCTTGTAATCTGTCAAATAAAAATAATAATAATAATAAATAAAATAAAAAAATTATGTAATACGATACATAAAAAATATAAACTTTATAACAAATACAAGGCACATTTTGGCTTTCTATTCCTCTCCAAATCCTTACACACAGAGCAATAAAGTAAAAACTGAAGATAGGATGCCCATATGTGGCAGATTCTCTCAAATATCTCGACTTTCTACACCATGGTATCTCTGCATGGAGCAACCCTCCTTTTATTTTTTCCTCTCCCATCAATCCAATCGATGTGTTAGGGATGGCATTCTATGTGCCAAATATTATTCTGTGTATAAAGTCACCACGGTCTTTCTTGTGATTCTTCTATTATCCTGCAATACTCAAGTCATGTTTATATCCTCTGAAGTCATCCCTAAAGCCTTTTCTGATCAAGATTATTTTCATGATGGCACATTTCCTTGTTAATGCTAAATTTAAATCGTGGCTTGTTGATGGAGGGGCAGTCAGTAAGTTTTAATAAATTCTCTCAGCATTGTGAAATATTTCAAAAATATATACTCTAAGTAAAATCATCAAAATGACTGGGGAAATCCAGCTTAAAACAAGTGTCCTAACTCCCCACAACCACCCTTTCCCAACCTAAGCTTCTCTTATATGGAAAATCTGAAGCCACCATGGCCCTGATCATACTGCATCATGATTGTTAGTTTATTTTTTAAAGCCCTAATGTTATTTAAACTCTTCAAAGTTAATTTCTTCAAGCAAAGTGTGAGTTTCTTGACAACAAAGACTATATATTTCTTACATATAAAAGTAGATATACTGAAGTAGTGTGAAAATTAGAAAGCCTTTAGTCCAATATCCAAACTAAATGATAGGGAGAATCTGTAACTTGTCCAAAAATGAAAGTCTCTCTGCATTATAAAATGTTGGAATACTTCAATATACACAGCTACTTACATGTAAAAGAGTGTTCTGAATTGAAGGAGGTTATGAAGGCTGCTATGAAATATCTTTCCTCTAAAAGTAATGACAAACAGAATTGACATTGTGTCTTAAAATATTTGTCTATTAAAATTTCTATTAAAAACTGGTAGTTAACTGGGGTGCCTTTAGCTCAAGTCATGATCCCTGGGTCCTGGCATCAAGTCCCATGTCAGACTGTCTGCTCACAGAGAGTCTGCTTCTCCCTCTGCAACTACCCCCAATCTACCATGTATGCTCTCTCTCTAAAATAACCAAATAAAATCTTTCAAAAAACCCAATAGCTGGCTAAGGTATATATCCTAAAGAAAAATATATTGCAAAAAATTTGTGCATGAGACACAGAAATGATATGAGTAAGAATAAAAATAATTAGCAATATTTTTGAAAAGCATATTCATACTATCAAATAAAAAATCATTAGTGTGCACTTTATTGCATAGTCTTAATAAATTTCCTTAAGATACATATGTCCTTCTAGAATACACATAGTTAATTAGACTCTTTATATTTGCCCATTCCCTGTTATAATTCACACTCTGGGTAATACTGGAATGCTTACTAAGTGCTAAGCACCTCGCTTTATGTTTTACATGTACTATTGATTTCATTTTAATTTTTACTTAAAATCACCAAGAATCATATAGACTGAATATCTGCATTTCCCCCAAATTCAAAAATTGAAGCCCTAATCCTCAGTGTGCCAGTATTTGGATGTGGAGACTTTAGGAGATAGAGCTAGATGAGGTCTTGAGGGTCATGAGGGTGGAGCCCCTATAAGGGGATGGGATTAGAGCCCCTATATATAAGGCAATGAAGAAAAAAATGTTTTCTCTCTCTCCACCATGTGAACACTAATACCCTGTAATACAATGTGAAGGAAACTGTCTGCAAACCAGGAAGCAGACTTTAAGCAGGAATCAAATCTGTCAGATCCTTCATCTCAGACCTCCCAACCTCCATAACTGTGGGAGAAATAAATGTCGTGTAAGCTAGCCAGTCTATGGTGTTCTTGTCATACAACACCCCAGACTGACCTGGAGAAAAACTAGTACTTGGAAGTGAAAAGTTGCTATAAAAAATACCTTAAAATGTGGAATCTGTTTTGGAATTGGACATAATTACCTTAGCAGGAACACTACCAATTTAAACTGAAGAGGGCGGAGAGAAAACAAAAGGTTTTAAGAAAGGTTGTGGGCTTTTCAGACCCCACATTAACAGATCATAAGCTGTTTGGCTGCAAACATATGCTACACTTTGAAACACGGGAAGAATGACCCCAAAGTCCATTCTGAGATCTTCCAACCGCATGTCCAGAATCCTCAAGCTCAAGGGCTTCCACACCAGTTTCACGGTTGGCACTTCTGGCCAACAGAGCAATGGGGATGGTTTCCTGAGCCATGATGGCTTGATCCTCATTCAACAGTGCCGCAGGGATGTGACTCCCACTTCACTGGGTTCTCAAGATATAACTGTAGAGGCCGCTTTCAGGCGACAGGCTTGAGCAATGGAAGGGCCCACAGAGACCACCAAGCTGAAAGCCCATAGGATCATTAAGCGACCCGCCCTAAATAACCTTGGCCCTAACTAACCAATGGACTACTTATAACAAGGCACAGTTACCAAAAAAGGAAAACTCTATATGTTCCCATATTCCTCACTCCATATAACTGTGGCCCTTACCACTATCTCTTGGCAGACAGTCTCACCTTCACTGTCCTACCTGCCTCCTTGTGGTGTATTCAATAAACATCCATCTCCTTTGTTCTGTCTTCGGTGATGCCTTTATTGGTGGTGGGGAGGCAAGTGGCTTCCACCAATTGAGTCACCCCACATCTGGGAACTCCCATACAATGCAGAGAAATACCACAGTAACTGTCACCCTAATTTTCATAACTCAGTAATTGAAATTAGGCCCTCTACCTAACAGAGCCCCTTAAAATGCACTTGACAATGAAATCCTCTATTTAGAAACAGTAGGTTCTTTCTAATGTGCTGAAGACTAACTTTTGCTACTTTAGATTTTTTTCTTGCTCCTTAAGTCCACCATGTAATATCACATTTTAACTTTTAGAATAGCCTCAGCATTCTCTTCAGCATCCTCTTTGTACTTGAAGTCATTCCTCTCACCCATATACCTTCTTCCATCCCCTGCCTACTGATATTCAGTGTGTCATTCTTCAAAAGTCATTCTGTCATTCAAATTGAAGCACACATCTTTCCCTTACCAGTTCTCTGCAGCTACATTTCATTGTTGCCTCTTCAACAAAGAAATACATTGCATTTAGTAATCAACTTGATTTCATTAAGATATATTTACTTGTGGCCTTGTTTAATATCCTCATAAATATTTATTCCAAATCTCTAAAGAGAGATTTTATTTACTGTGACATATAAGGCCCAAATTAAAAAAAAAATGTGCCCACAGATAAATTTCTCCAATTCCATACATATATTAATGGGAAAGGGGTGTGTGAAAATGAGTGAGGACTTTAGCTTTCTTTTGATTTACATTTGCAGTGTATCTTTTTTCCTATTTTTTCACTTTCAGTTTGTGAAGGTCTTTTTTTAAATTTTTATTTATTTTTTTAAATTTCTTTTCAGTGTTCCAGAATTCACTGTTTATGCATCACAACCAGTGCTCCATTCAATATCTGCCCTCTGTAATACCCACCACCAGGCTTACCCAAACTCCCATCCCCCTCCCCTCCAACCCCTCAGTCTATTTCTCAGATTCCACAGTCTCTCGTGGTTCGTCTCCCCCACCAATTTCCCCCAATCTTACTTCTCCTCTCCCATCTCTTCATGTCCTCCATGTTATTCCTTATGCTCCACAAATAAGCAAGACCATATGATAATTGACTCTTTCTGCTTGACTTATTTCACTCAGCATAATCTCTTCAAGTCCCATCCATGCTGATTACAAAAGTTGGGTATTCATCCTTTCTGATAGAGGCATAATACTCCATAGTATATATAGACTATATCTTCCTTATCCATTCATCTGCTAAAGGGCATCTCTATTCTTTCCACAGTTTGGTGACTGTGACCATTGTTGCTATGAATGTTGGGGTAAAGATGGCCCTTCTTTTCAATACATATGTGTCTTTGGAGTAAATACCCAGTAGTACAGTTGCAGGGTCATAGGGAAGCTCTATTTTTAATTTCTTAAGGAATCTCCACACTGTTTTCCAAAGTGGCTATACCAACTTGCATTCCCATCAACAGTGTAAGAAGGTTCCCCTTTCTCCACATCCTCTCCAGAACATGTTGTTTACTGTCTTGTTAATTTTGGCCATTCAACTGGTGTGAGGTGGTATCTTAATGTGGTTTTGATTTTAATCTCCCTGATGACTAGTGATGATGAACATTTTTTCATGTGTCTGTTAGCCATTTGTATGTCTTCATTGGAGAAGTGTCTGTTCATGTCTTCTGCCCATTTTTTTGACATGATTAGCTGTTTTGTGTGTGCCGAGTTTGAGGAGTTTGTTATAGATCTTAGATATCAGGCTTTTGTCTGTACTGTCATTTGCGAATATCTTCTTTCATTCCATGGGTGGCCTTTTTGTTTTGTTGACTGTTTCATTTGCTGTGCAGAAGCTTTTGATCTTGATGAAGTCCCAAAAGTTCATTTTAGGTTTTGTTTCCTTTGCCTTTGGAAACATATCTTGAAAGAAGTTGCTGTGGCCAATATCGAAGAAGTTAGTGCCTATATTCTCCTCTAGGATTCTAGGATTCCTTCAGAATCTCACATTGAGGTCTTTTACCCATTTCAATTTTATCTTTGTGTATGCTGTAAGAGAATGGTTGAGTTTCATTTTTCTACACATAACTGTCCAATTTTCCCAGCAACATTTATTGAAGAGACTGTCTTCTTTTCTTTTTTATTTTTTTTAATTAATTTTTTATTTTTTATATAATATATTTTTATCCCCAGGGGTACAGGTCTGTGAATCACCAGGTTTACACACTTCACAGCACTCACCAAAGCACATACCCTCCCCAATGTCCATAATCCAACCCCCTTCTCCCAAACCCCCTCCCCCCAGCAAACCTCAGTTTGTTTTGTGAGATTAAGAGTCACTTATGGTTTGTCTCCCTCCCAATCCCATCTCGTTTCATTTATTCTTCTCCTACCCACTTAAGCCCCCATGTTGCATCACCACTTCCTCATATCAGGGAGATCATATGATAGTTGTCTTTCTCTGCTTGACTTATTTCGTTAAGCATGATACGCTCTAGTTCCATCCATGTTGTTGCAAATGGCAAGATTTCATTTCTTTTGATGGCTTCATAGTATTCCATTGTGTATATATACCACATCTTCTTGATCCATTCATCTGTTGATGGACATCTAGGTTCTTTCCATAGTTTGGCTATTGTGGACATTGCTGCTATAAACATTCGGGTGCATGTGCCCCTTTGGATCACTACATTTGTATCTTTGGGGTAAATACCCAATAGTGCAATTGCTGGGTCATAGGTAGCTCTATTTTCAACTTTTTGAGGAACCTCCATGCTGTTTTCCAGAGTGGCTGCACCAGCTTGCATTCCCACCAACAGTGGAGGAGGGTTTCCCTTTTTCCGCATCCTCACCAGCATCTGTCATTTCCTGACTTGTTGATTTTAGCCATTCTGACTGGTGTGAGGTGATATCTCATTGTGGTTTTGATTTGTATTTCCCTGATGCCGAGTGATATGGAGCACTTTTTCATGTGTCTGTTGGCCATCAGGATGTCTTCTTTGCAGAAATGTCTGTTCATGTCCTCTGCCCATTTCTTGATTGGATTATTTGTTCTTTGGGTGTTGAGTTTGCTAAGTTCTTTATAGATTCTGGACACTAGTCCTTTATCTGATATGTCATTTGCAAATATCTTCTCCCATTCTGTCGTTGTCTTTTGATTTTGTTAACTGTTTCCTTTGCCGTGCAAAAGCTTTTGATCTTGATGAAATCCCAATAGTTCATTTTTTTCCCTTGCTTCCCTTGCCTTTTGCGTTGTTTCTAGGAAGATGTTGCTGCGGCAGAGGTCGAAGAGGTTGCTACCTGTGTTCTCCTCAAGGGTTTTGATGGATTCCTTTCACACATTGAGGTCCTTCATCCATTTTGAGTCTATTTTTGTGTGTGGTGTAAGGAAATGGTCCAATTTCATTTTTCTGCATGTGGCTGTCCAAATTTCCAGCACCATTTATTGAAGAGGCTGTCTTTTTTCCATTGGACATTCTTTCCTGCTTTGTCGAAGATTAGTTGACTGTAGAGTTGAGGGTCGATTTCTGGGCTCTCTATTCTGTTCCATTGATCTATGTGTCTGTTTTTGTGCCAGTACCATGCTGTCTTGATGATGACAGCTTTGTAATAGAGCTTGAAGTCCGGAATTGTGATGCCACCAACGTTGGCTTACTTTTTCAATATCCCTTTGGCTATTCGAGGTCTTTTCTGGTTCCATATAAATTTTAGAATTATTTGTTCCATTTCTTTGAAAAAGATGGATGGTACTTTGATAGGAATTCCATTAAATGTGTAAATTGCTTTAGGTAGCATAGACATTTTCACAATATTTATTCTTCCAATCCAGGAGCATGGAACATTTTTCCATTTATTTGTGTCTTCCTCAATTTCTTTCATGAGTACTTTATAGTTTTCTGAGTATAGATTCTGTGTCTCTTTGGTTAGGTTTATTCCTAGGTATCTTATGGTTTTGGGTGCAATTGTAAATGGGAGTGACTCCTTAATTTCTCTTTCTTCTGTCTTGCTGTTGGTGTAGAGAAATGCAACTGATTTCTGTGCATTGATTTTATATCCTGACACTTTACTGAATTCCTGTATAAGTTCTAGCAGTTTTGGAGTGGAGTCTTTTGGGTTTTCCACATATAGTATCATATCATCTGCGAAGAGTGATAATTTGACTTCTTCTTTGCCGATTTGGATGCCTTTAATTTCCTTTTGTTGTCTGATTGCTGAGGCTAGGACCTCTAGTACTATGTTGAATAGCAGTGGTGATAATGGACATCCCTGCCGTGTTCCTGACCTTAGCGGAAAAGCTTTCAGTTTTTCTCCATTGAGAATGATATTTGCGGTGGGTTTTTCATAGATGGCTTTGATGATATTGAGGTATGTGCCCTCTATCCCTACACTTTGAAGAGTTTTGATCAGGAAGGGATGCTGTACTTTGTCAAATGCTTTTTCAGCATCTATTGAGAGTATCATATGGTTCTTGTTGTTTCTTTTATTGATGTGTTGTATCACATTGACTGATTTGCAGATGTTGAACCAACCTTGCAGCCCTGGAATAAATCCCACTTAGTCGTGGTGAATAATCTTTTTAATGTACTGTTGAATGCTATTGGCTAGTATTTTGTTGAGTATTTTCGCATCTGTGTACATCTCTGATATTGGTCTATAGCTCTCTTTTTTGGTGGGATCCTTGTCTGGTTTCGGGATCAAGGTGATGCTGGCCTCATAAAATAAGTTTGGAAGTTTTCCTTCCATTTCTATTTTTTGGAACAGTCAGGAGAATAGGAATTAGTTCTTCTTTAAATGTAGAATTCCCCTGGGAAGCCGTCCGGCCATGGGCTTTTGTTTGTTTGGAGATTTTTAATAACTGTTTCAATCTCCTTACTGGTTATGGGTCTGTTCAGGCTTTCTATTTCTTCCTGGTTCAGTTGTGGTAGTTTATATGTTTCTAAGAATGCATCCATTTCTTCCAGATTGTCAAATTTATTGGCGTAGAGTTGCTCATAGTATGTTCTTATAATATTTTGTATTCCTTTGTGTTAGTTGTGATCTCTCCTCTTTCATTCATGATTTTATTTATTTGGGTCCTTTCTCTTTTCTTTTTGATAAGTCGGGCCAGGGGTTTATCAATTTTATTAATTCTTTCAAAGAACCAGCTCCTAGTTTCGTTGATTTGTTCTATTGTTTTTTTTTTTTTTTTTTTGGTTTCTAATTCATTGATTTCTGCTCTGATCTTTATGATTTCTCTTCTCCTGCTGGGCTTAGGGTTTCTTTCTTGTTCTTTCTCCAGCTCCTTTACGTGTAGGGTTAGGTTGTGTACCTGAGACCTTTCTTGTTTCTTGAGAAAGGCTTGTACCGCTATATATTTTCCTCTCAGGACTGCCTTTGTTGTGTCCCACAGATTTTGAATCGTTGTATTTTCATTATCATTTGTTTCTATGATTTTTTTCAATTCTTCTTTAATTTCCCGGTTGACCCATTCATTCTTTAGAAGGATGCTGTTTAGTTTCCATGTATTTGGGTTCTTTCCAAACTTCCTTTTGTGGTTGAGTTCTAGCTTTAGAGCATTGTGGTCTGAAAATATGCAGGGAATGATGCCAATCTTTTGAAACCGGTTGAGTCCTGATTTAGGACCGAGGATGTGATCTATTCTGGAGAATGTTCCATGTGCACTAGAGAAGAATGTGTATTCTGTTGCTTTGGGATGAAATGTTCTGAATATATCTGTGATGTCCATCTGGTCCAGTGTGTCATTTAAGGCCTTTATTTCCTTGCTGATCTTTTGCTTGGATGACCTGTCCATTTCAGTGAGGGGAGTGTTAAAGTCCCCTACTATTATTGTACTATTGTTGATGTGTTTCTTTGATTTTGTCATTAATTGGTTTATATAGTTGGCTGCTCCCACGTTGGGGGCATAGATATTTAAAATTGTTAAATCTTCTTGTTGGACAGACCCTTTGAGTATGATATAGTGTCCTTCCTCTTCTCTTATGATAGTCTTTGACTTAAAATCTAATTGATCTGATATAAGGATTGCCACTCCTGCTTTCTTCTGATGTCCATTAGCATGGTAAATTCTTTTCCACCCCCTCACTTTAAATCTGGAGGTGTCTTCGGGCTTAAAATGAGTTTCTTGGAGGCAACATATAGATGGGTTTTGTTTTTTTATCCATTCTTGATACCCTGTGTCTTTTGACAGGGCTATTTAGCCCATTAACATTCAGGGTAACTATTGAGAGATATGAATCTAGTGCCATTGTATTGCCTGTAAGGTGACTGTTACTGTATATGGTCTCTGTTCCTTTCTGATCTACCACTTGTAGGCTCTCTCTTTGCTTAGAGGACCCCTTTCAATATTTCCTGTAGAGCTGGTTTGGTGTTTGCAAATTCTTTCAGTTTTTGTTTGTCCTTGAAGCTTTTAATCTCTCCTTCTATTTTCAATGATAGCCTAGCTGGATATAGTATTCTTGGCTGCATGTTTTTCTCGTTTAGTGCTCTGAAAATATCATGCCAGCTCTTTCTGGCCTGCCAGGTCTCTGTGGATAAGTCAGCTGCCAATCTAATATTTTTACCATTGTATGTTACAGACTTCTTTTCCCGGGCTTATTTCAGGATTTTCTCTTTGTCACTGAGACTTGTCAATTTTACTATTAGGTGACGGGGTGTGGGCCTATTCTTATTGATTTTGAGGGGCGTCCTCTGAACCTCCTGAATTTTGATGCTCGTTCCCTTTGCCATATTGGGGAAATTCTCCCCAATAATTCTCTCCAGTATACCTTCTGCTCCCCTCTCTCTTTCTTCTTCTTCTGGAATCCCAATTATTCTAATGTTGTTTCGTCTTATGGTGTCACTTATCTCTCAAATTCTCCCCTCGTGGTCCAGTAGCTGTTTGTCCCTCTTTTGCTCAGCTGCTTTATTCTCTGTCATTTGGTGTTCTACATCACTAATTCTTTCTTCTGCCTCATTTATCCTAGCAGTGAGAGCCTCCATTTTTGATTGCACCTCATTAATAGCTTTTTTGATTTCAACTTGTTTAGATTTTAGTTCTTTTATTTCTCCAGAAAGGGCTTTTATATCTCTCGAGAGGGTTTCTCTAATATCTTCCATGCCTTTTTCAAGCCCGGCTAGAACCTTGAGAATTGTCATTCTGAACTCTAGATCTGACATTACCGATGTCTGTATTGATTAGGTCCCTAGCCTTTGGTACTGCCTCTTGTTCTTTTTTTGTGTTGAACTTTTCCGTCTTGTCATTTTGTCCAGATAAGAGTAAATGAAGGGGAAAGTAAAATACTAAAAGTGTGGCAACAACCCCAGGAAAATATGCTTTAACCAAATTAGAAGAGATCCAAAATCGTGAGTGGGGAGAAAGGGGATAAAAAGAGTTTCTAAAAGGAAGAAAGAAAAAAAAAAGAAAAAAGAAAACAAAAAGAAAAGAATTAAAAAAAGAAAACACCTAAGAAAAATGTAAAAAAGAAAAAATATATATATTAGATAAACTAGTAAAAAATCGTTAATAAAGAAAAAGGTAACAGTTTAAAAAAAAAATTTTACCCGAAGGCGAGAAGAAAAAAAAAAAAACAAAAAATGAAAAAGAAAAAAATTAAATTAACTGCAAGACTAAAAAAAATCACAGGGAAAAAGCCATGAGTTCCTTGCTTGGCTTTCTCCTCCTCTGGAATTCTGCTGCTCTCCTTGGTATTGAAACCGCACTCCTTGGTAGGTGAATTTGGTCTCGGCTGGATTTCTTTTTGATCTTATGGGGGAGGGGCCTGGTGTAGTGATTCTCAAGTGTCTTTGCCCCCGGCGGAATTACACCGCCCTTACCCGGGGCCGGGGTGAGTAATCCGCTCGGGTTTGTTTTCAGGAGCTTTTGTTCCCTGAGCGCTTTCCGTAGAGTTCTGGAGGACGTGAATACAAATGGCGGCCTCCTGGTCTCCGGCCCGGAGGAGCCGAGAGCCCAGGGCCCCACTCCTCAGTGCGCCCTCAGAGAACAGCGCCCAGTTACTCCCGTCTGCCTGACCTCCGGCCGCGCTCCGTGCTCACCGAGCCTGCGACCGGTTCAAGGTAACCGTGAGCTGCGAGCTTACTGTCGGTTCTGTCTCTGTAGCCGGCTTTCCCGTTCCAATACCCGCAAGCTCTGCAACACTCAGACACCCCCAATCCTTCTGTGACCCTGCGGGACCTGAGGCCACGCTGACCCCGCGTGGGCTTCGCCCTGGTTTAGCCTCTGGAGCGATGTCCCTCAGCGGAACAGACTTTTAAAAGTCCTGATTTTGTGCGCGGTTGCTCCGCCCCTTGCCGGGAGCTGGCCCCTCCCCCCGGGGTCTATATTCCCGTCGCTTTGGATTCACTTCTCCGCCGGTCCTACCTTTCAGAAAGTGGTTGTTTTTCTGTTTCCAGAATTGCTGTTCTTCTCTTCGATCTGCCGATGGATTTTCAGGTGTTTGCAATCTTTAGATAAGCTATCTAGCTGATCTCCGGCTAGCTGAATCAGTCTCAGCTTGCTACTTCTCCGCCATCTTGACTCCTCCCTCAAGAGACTGTCTTCTTTACACTGTATATTTTTTCCTGCTTTGTTGAGGATTAGTTGACCATAAAGTTGAGGCCCATATCTGGGTTCTTTACTCTGTTGCACTGGTCTATGTGTCTGTTTTTGTGCTAGTACCATGCTGTCTTGGTGATTAGTTTGTGAAGGTCTTTAGGTTTGAAGGTTCCTGCAGACATCAAGGGTTTTGATTTATATCCACTCAGCCACTCTATGTCCTTTCATTGCAGAATAAAGCCCATTTTCTTGTGTGTCTTTTTCTTTCAATGAAATGTTGATTCCTTTCTCATTTTCTTTCGTGTGTTTACTATCAAATTTTTTTCTCTGTGGTTTACCATGAGTTTTTTGTTTTGTTTTGTTTTTATTTTTCTGGAAGCTTTCCAGTTTCCTAGTGTAGCTTTCTCCCCCCCCCCACTTCATTTGTGTAACAATTTAATTAGAAGTTTAAGCAGCTGTACTTTCTCTTTGAGCTTACCCCTCACATTTAGATAAACTTAAGGGCTTTTTTTTTCCTTCTAATTTTAATACTTCATTATTAATTAAACAAAATTTTGGAGAATATAATTCAGTCCAGGCATAAATAACATCAATCTCTGCCAGACATTTTTTAATTTTGTGGCTATCAGGCTGATTGTAGCAAGATATGGTTGCTGCTTTTCTTTAGGCTAATAATCTAGATAATTAATTAGGTGGCTAGTGGCATGTAAATATTAACACTATTCATATAATTCTATAGAAAGAACTGTATAGGAGGAAAAATGAGTTTTGAAATGAACAGGGAAACTAATTATTATCATTATTTTGCAATTGATAATACAGGGTTTCAAATGACAACAGAAGATATTGCTGGAAATATTGTTTTCAGAGTCTATGAAATAGAGGTTTTTTAAATGAAAATAGTTGATGTTTTTTAGAGAATAACTTTATAAAAATTGTTATTTATTAAATGGAGTGGCTGTTATGTCTTTCACTCATACATTCAAAGGTAATATAGTAATCAGGGATATTCAAATTCATATTTGGCAATAACTACTAGAAAATACATAGTTTTGAAGAGAAAAAAGTTTTGTTGATTATAAAGCTTTAAAAACTAAGGGTTTTGATTAATAATTAATTATTTCTAGATAAAAGAGTCACCTTAATGTATTAAACATGAAAGTGTACTTTATTAAGGTTTATTTTTATTTACAAAAATAATTGTTACTTTCTATTTTATTTATATATCCATCTATCATTTGCACATTCTGTGTTTATAGACAACATTGACTTAATAGCTTTGAAAGGGAAAATCTACAGGATTGCAAGGTTTTAAAGTCCAAATTTTTAAAAGGATATGTTTGTATTATACATCAGGGTCATTGAGATAAAACCTGATCCATTTTGAATTAATTTTCAATCTTATGTCATCATAGGTCATTGGGATTTCCCTTCCTCTAGAGTGAGACTCACTCAAGTACTTGAGACTCACTCAAGTACGTTGAATCACGATAATAACCATTCATAAGGCTGTTCCTCTGAACTGAATTTTGACCTTCCAATTCATATGTTGAAACCCTAATGCCAAATGTGATGATACATGGAGATAAGGCCTTGGGAGGTAATTAGGTTTGGATGAGTTCTTGAGGGTGGGACCTGTAAACATACAGTGAGAACATGGTCCTCTGCAAACCAGGAAGAAAGTTCTGACCATGTTGATCATGTCGGCACTTTGATCCTGAACTTCCTAGTCTCTGAATTGTAAGAAATTGTTTCTCCTATTTGACTTACCCAGGCTATGGTATTTTGCTATAACAGCCTGAGCTAAGACAGATTTTGGTACTGAGGAGTTAGGGGTGATTAAAATCTACCCAAAAATGTGGAAGTAGCTTTGGTGCTGGGTAATGATTAAAAGTCTGGAAGAATTTTGAAATCCCTGCTAGAAATATGGACATTAAGAGAGATACTGGTGAGAACTCAAAATAAGTAAATAAATAAATAAATAGCATTAAAGAAAAAGTTTCCAACCCCTTTGAGAATTTATAAATAATCATGTGCAGTGTGTTGATTAGAAATATAGTTGTAAATGTTAAAGGCCCTTCTAGTGAGGTCTCAGAAAGAAGTAGAAACATGTTATTAAAAACTGTAGGAATGGCAATTTTGTTATAAAGTAGCGAAGAACTCAGCTGGATTATCTGTGTGCTTTGGTGTTTTGTGGAAGGTGAAATTTGCAAGGGATGAAATTAGATATTCTAGAGTTTAAGCATTTCTAAGCATTGAAGTAGTGACTTGGTTTCTCTTGAAGGCCTATAGTAAAATAAAAGAAAATAGATTATTAAGGAAAGAAGAGATTGTTGAGCAAAAAGAAACTGGAATTGAAATATTTCAAAACTCCTCAGTCTGTACATATTGCAAAAATATTGAGATAGCATTTTCAGAAAACACTAGGAACGTGGCTGGGTTATCACTTGATAAACAGATTAGGAGATTATAGAAGCAGAAAAATTACGAGTTGAACTGAAGGGAATTGAGAAAAGAAAAAAATAAAGGAAGGCTGCAGGATGTTCTAGATTCTGCAGGACCAAACGATAGACCTATTTGACTGTGAACATTTTTCTTCCTTTCTTCCTTTGTTTGAACATATGCTTTCTTCTCCACTTGCTGATGGCTGCCTTTTGACTGTGTCCTCACATGGAATTTTATGTGTGTACATTCCTGCTTTTCTGTATGCCTTATTTTGTTTTCTTTTTATAAGCACAGCAGTCATATTTTATTAGGACTCACACTAAGGGCCTAATTTTAACTTAATTAACTCTTTCAAAGTTTTTTTAAAAATTTAATTCCATTATAGGTAACATATAGCGTTATATTAGTTTCAGGTTACAATATAGTGATTTAATAATTCCATATATTACCCAGTGCTCATCAAGATAAGTGTAATCTCAATCCCTTTCTGTTTCATTCATCTTCCCATCCACCTCCCCTCTAGAGTCAGGGAAAGACAAATACCATTTGATTTCACTCATATGCGGAATTTAGAAGCCAAACAATTGAACAAAGGAAAAAAAAAAGAGAGAGAGAGAGAGAGACAATCCAAAATACAGACTCTTAATTAACTCTTTAAAAGACAAATTTTTAAATATAGTCACATTCTAAGTTACCAAGGGTTAGAATATCGGCATCTTAATTTTGAAAAGCCAAATTTCAATTTATAACATATTCCTTTAATTTCCTTTAATTTTTAAACAGAAATAGTTTATGGGAAAAATAGTATCTGGTATTTAATCAATAAATAACATATTGCATCCCACCTCCATCTGATGGTCTGTTAATTAAATCCCAAAAAATAGTTGAAGAGGAAAAAAAAATAAGGTCAAATCATGTTAAACTGGTATTTGTTATTTTTCTCCAAACAAGTTTTTCATTTTGTTTCTGTCTTGAAAATATCATACCTAACAAGATTATTATAGTTTTCAAAATATATTTGAAACAATGATATAAGTACAATGTATGTATTTCCCAAATTATCATGATTTTGTTATATGTGATTTATATACACATTTGTTTGCTATAAAGCATCTAAAAAAACTCCACATATCATTTTACAACTGAGTCTCTGAAAAAGTATATATTCTTATACAACAGCAAAACCGGTATTATTTCAAAGAAAATTATCAAGTGTTTCCTTGATATGAACTAACATGCAAGATTTTCTGATGTCACAAAAAAATAAACCATCTGTTTATGTGAATCAGAATCCATGAAGGTCCATGTATTACATTTGTATTAGATTGTATCTCTTAAGTTTCTTGTATTTTAGTTCTGTCTCCCATCCCCATTTCTAGTGCTGCTGTTGTTAATGCCATTAATTTATTGAGAAACCAATATAGTTGTCCCAGGGAATATACCACATTCTGCATGTATTGTTCATATTTTCAGGTACATTTGAAATTTTTCCTGTTCATCTGTTTTTCCATGTAAAATGAAATTTACTCCAAAGGTTTGATTACAGCCAGGCCCAGTCTTTTAGCAAAAGTACTTCATAGATAGTCCTGTGTACTTCATATTATATCATGAAATACACACACACACACACACACACACACACTGGTTGTCTCACTTTTTTGAGATACTAAAATGTATCAATGGATTCAGGTGGCAACAGCTCCTGCTTTTCCAGCTGTAGAATGTTCCAATAATTTTTCATGTCATGTTACCAATGATTGATGACTGACTTAATTATTAACACTAACTTGTTTTGTACTGTATGTATTTCTATTTTACAACACCATATCCAGAGACAGCAAAAGCTGATAACTTCAAATAGAAACTTTACATATGAAATTAAGTAATCAGTATGTATGAAAAAATGTTTACACTTCTTACTGAATTTTTAATTCTGTTATTTTAAAGTTTATTTTTCCACCCTTTCATCTACCATACAGAGGATTTGCCTATAAAATTTTCTACTAAAAATATAATCTAAAATGCAATAACCAATTTATAGAGAGGAAAACATATTGAGCACTATATCATTCTTTTTGTTTTAAAGATTTTACTTATTTATTTGAGAGAGAAACAGAAAACATAAGGAGGGGGAGGGTCAGAGGGAAAGGGATAAGCAGATCTCCCACTGAATCAGGAGCCAGACTTGGGGCTCCATCCCCAGACCCCGAGATCAAGATCTGAGCAGAACTCAGACTCTTAATTAACCACCAAAGCACCCCATATCATTTTCCCCCCAAAGATTTATTTATTTGAGAGAGAAAGAGAAAGCATGAACAGGAAAGGCAGAGGGAGAGAGAATCCCAAGCAGACCCCGTGCTGAACAGGCAGGCCCACTCAGAGCTGGATCTCAGGACCAGAGGTGAAACCAAGAGTCAGATGCTAAAGTCAGACTGTATCAACCAGGCATCTAAAATATATATATATATATATATATATATATCCCACATCGGGCTCTCTGCTCAGTGGGGAGCCTGCTTCCTTTCTTCTCTCTCTGCCTGCCTCTCTGTCTACTTGTGATCTCTGTCTGTCAAATAAATAAATAAAATCCTTTAAAAAAAAAGACTGATGATTCACAGACCTATACAGACCTGTACCCCTGAAGGAAATAATACATTAATAACACACACACTATATATATATATATATATTATATATATTAGTACATTAATAACACACACACACTATATATATATATAGTGTGTGTGTATACATATATATATATATATTTCCCAGTGTCCGTGGGGGAAATAACCCCCAGTGTCTGTGGGGGTGACAGAGGGGAGAATGGAGAAAAAGGGAGAGTAGAAAGGGGCAGTAAGCTGAAGTATAAACTGATTCTAAGTGCGAAGTTATAGAACCTAAAACCTTGTTCCCCATCTTGCCCAGCTTCCAGGAAGCTCAAAGCCACTTTTTACATTCAGCAGCAATGGACTTGTTCAGCCTAGTTTTGAGGTTTCATCCAGGTAGTGCCAGGGTAGATGTCAGGAGCTAAGCTGCCCCAAGCACCCCCTAAGAGCATCAGATAGAACAGTGGGCATGAATCAGGGTCTCTCGGTAGACCAGACACCGGCATTGAGTGGCAGGTGGTAGGGCTGAGCAGGTGCCCACAAAAAAAAAAAAAAAAAAAATTGATCCCAGGATCCTGGAACCATGACCCAAGCCAAAGGCAGAGGCTTTAACCCGCTGAGCCACCCAGGCCCCCCTGTAAATCATCAGTTTTACATAATTCATAGCACTCACCATAGCACATACCCTCCCCAAAGTCCATAACCCAGTCAACTTATTCCTCTCCCCCCTACCCCCTAGCAAACCTCTGTTTCCTGAGATTGAGTCTGTTATGATTTGCATATATTTTTAAAGGTTCTACTTATTTATTTGAGAGAGAGCAGGAGCAAGTTTGGGAGAAGGACAGAAGGAGAAGCTGACCCCTGCTGAGCAGGGAGCCTGGGCCCATCCCAGTACCCTGAGATCATGACCTGAGCTGAAGGCAGGCACTTAACCCACTGAGCCACCCAGGTGCCCTCTATCATTCTTAATAGAAGAATGTCACAATGACACTTGGAGGGAGAAATGTTCTAGTGAAAGATGAATCTAGTGATGTCTTTATAGAATGGACAAGATTTTTTTTAAATGTGATTTGACTTTTCAGGGGTGTCATAATACTTTGAATCAAAATACTTCATGATAAGTGAATCAAAACAAAACTGGTTGGGGCATATAATTTATTTGAAACCCAGTGATAATTGTTTCTCTAATTATTGTTTTATTTCTTATTCTAAAATAGTTTAGGTCGGGCGCCTGGGTGGCTCAGTGGGTTAAGCCGCTGCCTTCGGCTCGGGTCGTGATCTCAGGGTCCTGGGATCGAGTCCCGCATCGGACTCTCTGCTCAGCAGGGAGCCTGCTTCCTCCTCTCTCTCTCTCTCTGCCTGAGTCTCTGCCTACTTGTGATCTCTCTCTGTCAAATAAATAAATAAAATCTTTAAAAAAAAATAAAATAGTTTAGGTATTTTTTTCCTTTGGCATGTCTGCTTTAAATATGGAATATATTTAATGTAATGATAATAAATAGGAATAATTTAAATATTTCTGTACAAGTCAAATTAGTTTTTAAAATTCTAGATTGTTATAGAATTCTTCTCATTTTCAGTAATGAGCATGAAATGTTCCCAAGTGCATTAGAGTCATAAGATAAGCAATAGAACTAATGTGAGTTGTTATTATACTTTAGATTTGCTTTATTTACACTGATTACCTATGTTTAGTTTTTTTTTTTTTAAGATTTTATTTATTTATTTGACAGAGAGAGATCACAAGTAGGCAGAGAGGCAGGCAGAGAGAGAGAGAGGAGGAAGCAGACTTCCTGCCGAGCAGAGAGCCCGATTCGGAACTCGATCCCAGGACCCTGAGATCACGACCCAAGCCGAAGGCAGCGGCTTAACCCACCGAGCCACCCAGGCGCCCCTGTATGTTTAGTTTTATATCAGTTTAAGTCATGAGTCCATACAAGAAGGAAACTTAAAGCAGAATATATAAATAGCTTTGAAAAAAATAAAATACATAAACTTTCAAAATTGACCTTTGTAGTGATAAAAAGAAATATATTAGCAGCAGTAGACCCACTATGACATTGTGATCACTTCCTTGTAATGAATCATTAAATAAACGTGCATTGTAAATTTCTCATGCCTCGGGGGGAAATATGTGAGACTTCTTATACCTCATAATTACAAATAACTTACTAGTTCCTTGAATTTTATGAAACTCATTTCCTAATTTGAAGCTCAAAGGTTCTTCTCCCTCACTGTTGCTATTGGTATTTTGGGATACAAGGGATAATTCTGGGGAAAAAAGGAGGGGCGCGGAAAGTAGCTGCACCCTGGAAAATTCAATGGCCACAAAGACTTTCCCATCACGTGAAAAGACTTGTCACTGGAAAAATTACCCTCCTTATTTTCTAGCACTTAAATTACAAAAATTATCTTTAGCATCTTTATCTCTTTCAACATCATCATCATTGTCTTTTTTACTATCATTGTATATTTTATTCTTTTTTTTTAATTCGTTTAAAGATTTTATTTATCTGAAAGAGAGAGAAAATGAGCAGGGGTAGGGGCAGGAGGAGAGAGAGAGCCAGACTCCTGGTTGAGCAGGGAGCCCAGCTTCACCCCAGGACCCGACATCATAACCGGAGGGGAAGGCAGATGCTCAACTGACTGACCCACTCAGATGCCCCACTACCATTGTATTATATTTTAAAGAAAACCACACAACTAAAAGCAAAATAAAAAAACAACTTCCATATAGGATGTCAAAATTCTACTTCTCAACTGAATTCAAATTAAACATTAATTGAGAATGATTTCCATCTTAATAATAATGAATCTTCCAGCCCCTGAATATAGAATGTCTATTTCTTTAAGTCTTCTTCCATTTCCCTCAGGAAAGCTTTGTATTTTTCAGTGTACAAATCTTGCACTTTATTTTGTTTTGCTGTTTTTGTTAAATTTCTTTCTAAGTATTATGATTTTTAGGCTACTATTGCTTGAAGCATGTTCTTAATATAAATTTTTGACTGTTCATTGATTGTACATAGAAATGTATTTGATTTTCTTTACTATTGATCTTGTATCCCATGGCCTTTCTGTACTTATTTTAAGTTTTTAATATGTTTCTTAGTACTTTTGATGTGCAGGATCACACCATTTGTACAGTTTTACTTAATCCTTTTCAAACTAGATGCCTTTAATTTCCCTTTTTTGCTTGACTGTACTATGTTGCATTATGTTAAATTGCTTCTATATATTAAGTACACTTTTTTCCCTGAAAGTAACATGGGGAGAAGTTCTAAGTTTGTGCTTTCTCATTTTTCTCTATATTTCTCAAGTTTTCATTGCATAATCAATGAATTATAATTTTTTACAAAATTTACTTTAATCCACATTTTTTAAAGAAACTTTTTATTTATTTATTTGAGAGAGAGAGAGATTGAGTGAGCAAGAGACAAAGAGGACCAGCAGGGAGCAGGAAAGGGCAGAGGGAGAGGGGAAGCAGACTCCTTGATGAGCAGGGAGCCTCAGTAGGACTCTATCCCAAGACCCTGGGATCATGACCTGCGCCAAAGGCAGATGCTTAACTGACTGAACCACCCATGTGCCCCACTTTTATCTATACTCTTTTGATAATTTTTCAATTATCATTTCAATTTCATTTGAAATTACTCCAGATCTGTATACCAGAAAGAAAATAACAATGTTGTTGAAAAAAAAGAAGTGCTTTATATGGTATAAATCAATTTATGCTATATGTATACAAGTAAAAAAGTTTATATATATATATATATGCATATAAACACACATATATAACTAAATGATAACAAATAACTTGTTATTTTGCATATATAAATTCAATCCATTTATTCTCTCTTTTGTTTCAGAATTTACATTCTTGTTCTTAGCATAATTATGTACACAATTAAAGGAAGAATTGCACCATTAAAAAAAAAATCACATATTGAGGTCCAAACCCCAAGTACCTTACAATGTGACTGCATTTGGAAATCCTTTAAAGAGATAATTAAGTTAAAAAGAGATCATTAAGGTGTACTTTAATCCAGTATGAGTGGTATTCTTCTAAGAAGGGGAAATTTAGGGACACCTTGGTGATTCAGTCAGTTAAGCATCTGCCTTCAGCTCCAGTCATGATATCAGGGTTCTGAGATTGAGTCCCATGCTGGGCTTCCTGTTCAACGTGGAGTCTGCTTCTTCCTCTGCACTTCCCTCCTGCTCATGATCTCTCTCTTTCTCTCAAATAAATAAATAAATAAACAATCTTATTTAAAAAAAAAAAAAAGCCGGGGGGAAATTTGACACAGACGTTTACAGAGTGAACATAATCTGAAGATTTAGGGAAAAGAAAGCTTAACAGTGGCTTGGGAAAGAAATGGTCCAGAACCTTCTCTCATGTCCCTTAGCAGAATCAATTCTGCCAACACCTTGATCTCAGAATTTTAGCCTCCAGAACTGTGAGAAAATAAATTTCAGTGGTTTAAGCTATCCAGTGTGTAGCTCTTTAACATGGCAGACCTGGCAGAATCATACATACTTGAATCCCAACAAAGTATTATACACCTTTTTGAAAAGAATTATATTTTTGTTGTATTTATGTATTTAGTAACTAGGACAGTGATAGTCATTTGGTCTTTAGTTGAAAATCATCAAGTGTCAGAGAAGATATCTTCTGCTCCCCTAATTCTGGGTGCTCCAATTGATGCATAGAAACTATTGTCATAGGGGCAACTGGGTGGCTCAGTCAGCCGAGCATTTGCTTTCAGCTCAGGTCATGGTCCCAGGTTCCAGGTTCTAGCGTGGGGCTCCCTGCTTGGCAGGGAGCCTGCTTCTCCTCCCTCACTTGTGCTCTCTAGCTCTCTCTCTCTCTCTCTCTCTGTCAAATGAATAAATAAAATCTTTAAAGAAAAGAAATTTAGAAACTATTGCCCTATCTCTAAGAAAAGTTCTATAATTGTACCAGTTTTCTTATATATTAGACCTATATGTTCTTATACTTATCTATATAGTATACATTATATATACTACACAGGTACTATATACATATACTGACTCCCTCAGATCAGAATTAAAGAACCACAGAGTATCAAGGCAACCTCTCCATCTTTTATTCTTCCTTTGAGATAAGCCTTTAGGCTTTATACTATGATTTTCTTGGGAAGATAGGCAGTTTTCAGACTTTTTGACAGTCATTTCTTGTCCAGGACATAGAATCTATTAATCAATTATAATAAAACTGTGCTTTATAACTTGAACTTCTTAATTCATTACAACTAATTAAGTAATTAACAAGATAAATAGACATGTAAATGTTAGGTATGACTCAGTCCAGCTCAGTACATTCATATCTATAGGCAGTTGTTTTTGTAAGATATTTTGCGTGGGATAATAGTTCTGGGAAAAGGATACATGAATCAAAATAAATAAAAATCATGGTCTTTTACTTCAAGTAATATGTTAGTTTGAGAGATAAGGTTATAACTCTAAATAAGCTTACACTTAATTACTTAAATGAGATTTATGCAAATCTTGCTATATAAGAGAGGTTATGGTGTAAGAGACAATCACCAATGTGGTATCTAATAAAAGTTTCATAGCTTCTTTGAACTTACCACATTCTTTCCATTGTTCTCTCTTACCTGACAACCTTGCTTCAGAGCTTACTGAGAAATAGAATCCAACAACAACAACAAATTCCTCTTAGTACCATAGATAAATCAACAAATACAAAATTTGAGGGTTTCTTTACCCTAGCAAAAACTATTTTATTTCATTTGGTTTGATATTTCATTTTAAAACTCCATTTTAGAGGTGCCTGGGTGGCTTAGTCATTAAGCATCTGCCTTTGGCTCAGGTAATGATCCCAGGGTCCTGGGATGGAGCCCTTCATTGGGCTCCCTGCTCCGTAGGAAACCTGCTTCTCCTCCTCCCACTCCCCCTGCTTGGGTTCTCTCTCTCTCTCTCTCTCTGTGTGTGTGTGTGTGTGTCATATAAATAAATAAATTCTTTAAAAATAATTAAAACACCATTCTTTTGGTTTTGTTTCATATTGGTTAAATATGGACCCAATATATAAAATTCAATTGGTATGTACAAATATTTTCAAAGTTCCTAAATTAAAATACATAATACATATTTTCTCTTCAAATAGGTAAAACAACTTAAAATTTAGATATCCAATAGATAAGTAGAAACTTATCTATTGGATAAGTTTAAACCAACACTAAACAATAGAACTGTTCTAAACTATTTGCTGTTCAATAAAAACAAAATTAACACAAAGACTCATGTATTCTACCTGGGTAAAGGCTTAGAAAAATTAATATTAAAATGCATTAGAAAAAAAAAACAAGGCCATTTGTTTAATAACATTGACTAAACTGGTCATTATACTCTTTAATCTGGCCTAGAATAAAAAACAGATCCAATTTTTTTTTTCTCATAATAGTTGTGAGTGTTTTGTTACTTTAGTCTTCTGTCTAATATTCTGGTAACAAAATATTATCACACAGTCATTTATTTAAGTTAAAGAAAATTAAATGCTCATGTTCAAATTTGTTCCACTTGGGCGGTTTGACTGAAGTCAGAGAAGTAGAAAAAGATCAGTGAGCTGAATACTGCTGACCTAGACTACTAGAATAGAAGGTTTAATGGAAAGACACCAAGAGGGTGTGATACATACCCAGAGAAAACCTCTCTTCTGCTCCACATCTAGCTTCCAAGATTAGAGGAGTCATAAATAACTACTGTTCCTGTGGATAACCTCAGCCAGCTCTTCTTACTATCTTTTTCCAGCCTGAATTCTAAGGAATAAACTTAATGAAGATTTACATGGCTTAGGTTCTTTATCAATAATGAAATATCTTCCAGAATTTTTCTTTCATGAAAATTATATTCCATAGCGTGTAGTGAATATATATGTATATATACATATATGTATATATACATGTATCTCAAGCAAATTAAATAAAGGAAAGACACAGAAAACAAATAAAAATATTAGGGTTTTACTCATGCAAACATGTTTATCTCAGAAATCTCATCTAGTGATGTCCCTTTCTCCAGGCATTTTGTGAAATAAGCTATCTTCATATTAGAACTATAAATGCTTTCAGGTGATTCCAGCTCTCTTGAAATCTCAATGACCAAGAAAATGTTCAGCCTGGAAGTACCTTTCCCCATTAATATGAATCCATATAGGAAATATAAACATGAATATCAAATTCTTTTTTTTTAAGATTTTATTTATTTATTTGACAGAGATCACAAGTAGGTAGAGAGGCAAGCAGAGAGAGAAGAAGGGAAACAGGCTCCCTGCTGAGCAGAGAGACTGATGCGGGGCTTGATCCCAGGACTCTGGGATCACAACCTAAGCCGAAGGCAGAGGCTTAACCCACTGATAACCCACTTAACCCAGGCACCCCATCAAATTCTTTATTAAACAGGAGTAAAATCAAGAACCCTTGTTTTAGTGATATAAACTAATTTGAAAGTCAACCATAGTAAACAGAATGTAGGTCTTCAATCACAGACACCATGAGGAAGTGTTGGAAGTCAGGGAGTTATGAAGGCACTGTACAACAGAACTACATACATGCATTGAAAGAACAGAAGGTTTGAAATATGTCATGAGTTCAGACACTCCAGTTCTCAGTTTGTCTGACACTTTTAAGCTTCACCTAGATGTCATGTTCTCTGTGTTATTGTCGTTGTTTCTTTGGATCCATCAGTAGTAGCTAGTTTGTTGTAAGGTAAAGCAGGTGTGAGCATCAGTTGAGTTCAGGTTGAGGATTTTGGCCAATTCAGTCGGTTGAATTGATGAAGTCTGGAATGAGGCTACTTAGGGAGAGGAGTAAAAGCCAGTAACTTACTGAAAAAATTACAGTATGAAATTTTAAAAAAGGAATTCAGTTAAAGTTTTTATGATTTTGAGAAATAAGTTTAGATGAGAAAACAAATTGAGATTTGTGTAGGATTGGTTTGGAAGGTTTACTGAAGAGCAAGAAATAAAAGTCAAAAGCAATTAGTCAAATCATTCCTGAATTAGGGGTTTGGAATTATCATCAACAACGCAAGCAATAATGCTCTAACCTCTGAACCATATTGTGTATGGGGATTTAAAAATGGGAAGCTTCTAGATAGAGAGCTTCAAACTGTTGAGAGCCAAGTTTTAATAAAAGCATTATGTACCAGGAATTCTCCAGGAAAAAAGTGTGACTAGAAATAATATTATTGTTGGTTTTTGTGAAAGAGGGATCTAGAAATCACAGAATAGTCCAGATGAATTTCTTATGTTAGCCATTCTAATAGGTGTATAATGATAGCTCATGTAGGTTTGAATTAATATTTTTCTTCCAGCTAATTATGTTGGTGATATTTTTATGTTCTTATTATACATCTGTATATCCTCTTTGAAAAAACGTTTATTTATGCCTTTTAATCATTTTGTAATCAGATTGCTTATTTTACAATATTGACTTTAAGAATTCTTTATATATTATAAATACAATTTCTTTTTCAGATATGTAATTTAAAAATATTTTCTTCTAGTGTGTAATGTCTCTTTTCATCCTTAACTGAATTTTTGGCCTAGAATTGTATTTATTATTTATTTATTTACTTACTTACTTACTACTTCCTTATTTGATCCCAAGATCATGACCTAAGCCAAAATTAAGAGTCAGATGCTTAACTGACTGAGCCACCCAGGCAGGCACCCTGAAGAATTTGGCTTACATTTTGTTCTTAAAGTTTTATAGTTTTTCATTTAACATTTAAGTGTTTGATTAATTTTGAGATCTTTGTTTGTTTAAGATATGTTTTAGTTGAGGTTTATTTTATTTACTTATGGATGTTCAGTTGTTCTTTTTTTATTATTGTGACTTCTCTGCTGAGATTTTTCAATGTTTTTGTTTGTTTCCAGATATTTGTAACTGTTTATTGAAGCTCTTTTTATAATGACTGCTTTAAAATTCTGGTCAGATAATTTTAGCATATGATTTATCTCAATATTGGCATCATTTGTCATTTCTCTTTCAAATCATGATTTACTATTGGTACGTATATTTTATAGTTTTCAGTGTACAAGTCTTTCATCTGTTGAAATTTATCCCTAAGTATTTTATTCCTTTTGTGCAACTATAAATGAGATTGTTTCCCTAATTTCCTTTCAGATTATTTATTGTCAGTGCATGGTAATGCAACTGATTTTCATGTTAACTTTGTGTTCTACACCTTTAATGAATTCCTATATTATTTTTAACAGCTTTTTTCTTAGAATTTTTAGGGTTTTCTGTATATAGGATCATGTTGGCTGCAAAGAGAAGACAATTTTATCCCTTCCTTCACAATTTGGATGCCTTTTATTTATTTATTTATTTTTCCTAGCCTAATTACTCTGGCTGGGACTTCCAATAGTATGTTGAACAGGGATAGTGAGAATGGGCATCCTTGCTTTTCTCCCAATCTTAGAGGAAAATCTTTCCTTTTTTCCAAATTGCATATAATGTTGGCTCTGGGACTTTCTTTATAGCCTTTATTATGCTGAGGTAATTACCCTCTATTCCTAGTTTTTTGAGAGTTTTTATCATGAAAGTATGGTGAATTTTGTCAAATATCTATTCTGGGTCTTTTCAGATGATCGTGACTTTATCCTTAATTATTTAAATTTGGTGTATCACTGTAATTGATTTTTATATGCTAACAACCCTTGTATCCCAGGGACGAATCCCTCTTGATCATGGTGCATAATTGTATATAGTAGTCCCTATGATCCTTCATATTTCTGTAGTATCAGTTGTAACATCTTTTTCATTTTTTATTTTATTTATTTGAACCCTGTTTCTTTTTTTCTTGTTGGGTCAAACTTAAGGATTATCAACTTTGCCTATTTTTTTCAGAGAACAATCTCTTAGTTCAGTGATCTTTTCTATAGTCTTTTAAGTCTATAATTAATTCATTTATTTCTGCTCTGACTTTTGTTATTTCCCTCCTTCTATAAGCTTTCAGTTTTGTCTGTTCTTTTCCTAGTTCCTTGAGGTACATAATTAAGTTATTTGAGGTTTTCCTTATTTCTTGAGGTATCTATCACTATGAACTTTACTTCTATTGCAACTTTTCCTGCATCCCATAACATTTAGTATGTGTGTTTTCATTTTTATTTGTCTCAAGGTATTTTCTAGTTTATTTTCTTATTTCATTATTGACCCATGCTGTTTCAGAATATGTTTTAATTTTTCAACCCACTTGTGAATTTTCTGCTTTTCCTTCTGCTTTTGATGTCTAGTTTTATTCCATTGTGATTACAAAATATACCTTAGTGTAATTTGTTAAGGTTTTTTTTTGGTGACCAAATGTGTAATCTATTTCGGAGAAATATCCATGGATACTTGAGAATAATGTGTATCCTGCTGCTATTGGATAGAATATTCTGTATATGTCTCTTAGATAGATTTGGTTAGTGGTGGTTAGTGGTGCTATTTAAGTCCTTTATGTCCTTGTTGATATGTAGTCTAGAGGTTCTGTAAGTATTGAAAGTGGGGTATTGAAGTGTCCTACTATTATTATAACACTATTTTCCCCTTCTGTTCTGTGAATATTTACTTTAGATGCATATATATATGTGTGTGTGTGTGTGTGTGTGTGTGTGTGTGTGTATGCATTTCTAATGTCAGTTTTGACTTAGATTCTCTTCTATCAGATACAAGTGTAGTCATTTTCTCTCTCTTTTGGTGACCATTTACATAGAATATCTTTATCCATGTTTACTTTTAGTTTGTGTTTTATTTTTTTAATTTAAAATGAGTTTTTTTTTCTACTCAGCATATATTGAGCCTTATATTTTTATTAACATATAATTTATTATTTGTTTCAGAGGTACATGTCTGTGATTCATCAGTCTTACACAATTCACAGAACTCAATATAGCACATACCCTCCCTAATGTCCATCACCCTGCCACCCTATCCTTCCCCTCTAGCAACCCTCATTTTATTTCCTGAGATTAAGAGTTTGGTTTGTCTCCCTCTGTGGTTTCATTCATTTTTCCCTCCCTTCCCCTTTGATCCTCTGTCTCATTTCTCAAGTTCATCATATCAGTGAGATCATGTGATAATTGTCTTTCTTTCACTTATTTCACTTAGCATAATACCCTCTAGCTCCATCCACATCATTGCAAATGGCAAGATTTTGGGGTTTTTCAATGGTTGCCTAATATTCGATTGTATAAATATACCACATCTTCTTTAACCATTCTTCTGTTGATGGACATTTAGGCTCCTTCCATAGTGTGGCTGTTATAGACATTGCTGCTATAAATATTGGAGTGCACGCGCCCCTTCGGATCACTACATTTGTATCTTTAGGGTAAATACCCAGTAGTGCAATTGCTGGATTATGGGTAGCTGTATTTTCAATTTCCAAGAAACTCCATAGTGTTTTACAGAGTGGCTGCACCAGCTTGCATTCCCACCAACAGTGTAGGAGGGCTCCCCATTCTCCACATTCTCACCAACACCTGTCATTTCCTTACTTGTTAATTTTAGCCATTTTGACTGGTGTAAGGTGGTATCTCACTGCGGTTTTGATTTGTATTTCCCTGATGCTGGCTGATGTTGAGCAATTTTTCATGTGTCTGTTGGCCATTTGGATGTCTTCTTTGTGGAAATGTCTGTTCATGTCTTCTGCCCATTTCTTGATTCGATTATTTGTTCTTTGGGTGTTGAGTTTGCTAAGTTCTTTGTAGAATTTGGATACTAGCCCTTTATCTGTTATGTCATTTGTACATATCTTTTCCTATTCTGTCGGTTGTCTTTTGGTTTTGTTAACTGTTTCCTCTGCTAAGCAAAGCTTTTGATCATGATGAAGTCCCAATAGTTCATTTTTGCCCTTGCTTCCCCTGCCTTTGGTGATGTTTCTAAGAAGTTGCTGCAGCTGAGGTCAATGAGGTTGCCATTGAGCCTTATTTTTTAAATCCATTCAGTCATGAATAAATAAATAAATCCATTCAGTCACTTTGTGTCTTCTGATGAGGAGTTTAATTTTAAGTTATCAATAAGAACCAATTTAATATTGATATTTTGTTACTTTTCTATTAATCTTTCTTTTCTTTTCTTTTTTTTTTTTTTTTTTTTTTTGGTCTTTTCCTCTCATCTTCCATTGTGTTTTGTTGATTTTCTGTTTGCATATTTATGGTCATTGGTTCCTTTCTCTTTATTTGTCTGTAATTTCTATAATGTGTATGTTGAGGGGGGTTACCCTGGGGCTTATATAACATATCTTATAGTTAAGGTGGCCTATGTTAAGCTGATAATAACTTAAGCTCAATCACATACCAAAATTCTATACTTTATCTTTCCTTCAGCTTGCATTTTATCTTATTGCCACAGTTTACATCTATTCCTATGGTGTATCTTTTGACATGGTTTAGAGTTATAATTATTTTGAATACTTTTATCTCTTTTATACTAGAGTTAAAAGTGTTTTACTCACTACAGAGTAATATCATATTCATATATATGTATATTTATGAATATATGTATATATATTAATATATATATTATATATGGATATGAATGCATATATATTTTTGTCTTTCACTTCTTTACCCTCTCATGTTGCTATTTAGCATCCTTTTCTTTCCAACATGAAAAAGTCATTTTAGCATCTCTCATAAGGCAGTTTTAATAGTGATAAACTCCCTTAACTTTTGTTTGTCTGGGTGTATCTTTATGTCTCCTTTATTTTAAAAGACTATTCTCTCAAGTATAGTATTCTTCGCTGACAGGTTTTTTTTTTTTCCTTTAAACATTTTGACTACATCATTTCACTGCCTCCAGACCTGCAAAACTTCTGTTCAAAATTTCATGCATAGTCCTATGGTGATTCTTTTGAACGTGGCATATTGCTCTCTCTTGCCACTTTCAAAATTTTTTGTGTTGACCTTTTGTAATTTAATTATAGTAAGTCTTGGGATGGATTCCTTTGGTTCTTCTTATTTGAGATATTTTGGGCTTTGTGCATCTGGATGCCCATTTCATTCCTTAGCTTTGGGAGAGTTTTAGCCATTATTTCTTTGAATGAGTTTTCTGGTCCTTTCTCTTCTTATTTGGGTACTTCCACCACATATATCTTGGTCTTCTTGCTGGTGTTATACAAGTTGTTTATTTTCTTCATTCTTTTCCAGTCTTTGTCTCTCTTTTGACTAAATAATTAGCCATGACCTGTAGGAGTACAGTGATCCTTTTTTTCTCCTTGATCTAGTCTGATGCCTTTTGTGGACTACCTGGTGTCATTGAGCCATGCTTAGACCTGGAGACAGGAGGAACAGAAGCCAGGATTTCTGTCTCTTTATGTCTCTTGGTGGAGAGGTGGGAGATACCAAGCTTTATAACGGAGACTCCTATTTCCTGCTTTCATTTCTGAGCTGAAATTGGGTCAGATTCTTGGGATTTTGTTGCTGCCTCTGAAGGCAGATCAGTTAACTAGTTACCTGGATATTGATGAGGATTAGGCTTGCCTTTCAGGGCTATTATACTCTCAAAGTAGGGGGATTAAACAGTCCACCAGTGCACTGACTATGGACTATGTTTTGCGTTGACCTATAAGTCTTTGAAGTTGCCACTCTGAATCACACATGTGTCTTGGCTCAAGAGCAGGTGCTGAAACACCTTTTGGACTTTTTATTGTGTGTGTGTGTGTGTGTGTGTGTGTGTGTGTGTTTCATTCTCTGTCATTCATTCAGAAAGAGCAAGCTGTTCTTGATTTTTTTGGTCTATGCTTGGGGTTCTATGTTAAAGACCTCCCCAGTACCCAGTTTGGTCTATATATGAGGAATTAAAGGAAAACTCAGTGAATTCACTTGGCTATCATTCCTCAAGCCTTGAGGTCTCTAGCCAATCTGCCCTTTGATTTTTAGCTTTCAGAGGTTGTTTATTTTTTATCATTGAATTATTTTTGGGGTACTTAGTTGAATTTAGAGGCAATATGCAAGGAAACTGAGTTTATAGGATCTTGTTTGAGAAACTTAATTGGCCACAATTTTCAAACAATGTTCTGCATTGAAAATGTAATAAACACTTTTGAGTAACACTCCAAGGAACAATAAAAGTCAAGTCAATCATTTTTGTTATATAAAGAATTAAGATAGATATTATAGAAGATATTAACATTTGTGAAAGACACAATAATGCTCTTGAGTATTTCCAGTCTGAAAATCCAAGTAAGGAGAATAAGGTAAGGAAGAAAAAAAGAAATTGAGATAAACATTTTTGCTCTTGGGTGGTGTATGGTAAGCACCATAAAGGAGATGACAGAATAACATCAGAGTGCTTAAAAAAAAAAAAAGTATCTTATGTAATAAGTAATTTATCACTTGAGTTTGAAAAAAAGAAGAGGTATTATTACTTATGCTAACTTAACATGTGTAAATTGAAACAATCTCAGCAATATATGATCATTTTACCTTCAAGACCCTTTTGTTTTAACAACTTATTTTGGAAATGTTCATGATATGCATATTTATAGAGTAACACAATAAATCCTTGTTTTCCCATCATCATTTCCAACCTTATTTTCCTTTCACAGTGTGTTCACACACTGAATTATTGTTATTATCAAGACAGTGTGTGTTCTGGTCAAAAGCACTAGGTTTACTAACTATAAATCTATGGCCAGTTTTCATTCTTTTACATACCCTCAGCCTCTCTCTGCTCTGTCAATATGTAAGAACAAATCTAGGAAGTTTCCTGAGTCATTCCTTGATCAAAACACTAACTACTTTTATTTTGTGCCTCTCTCTTTTTCTCCACCAGGCATAACCACTTTCATCTACATGCTTTACTTACAAGGCTGATATTCTAATGGTTCAACTCTGCCAGAAGATAGATCCTCAATAATTAGCCCTGCACACTGACCAGCTCAGGCTAAGAAGCCAGAGCATCTATGACTATCAGTTTTGCCTGCCTTCTTCTCTGGACTAGTGTTTACATAGTGGTGATTTTATAATGACTATGATTAAAGCTCTGCTGGACATGAGGATCATGCTTCTGCTGTACTGGCTTGGGGTGTTTCTGTCCTTTTGTGGACACACTGAGGCTGACCACTCCCAATACAATAGTCGCCCAGAAGTGGTGATTCCTTTGAAGATACTTGGCACAGGCAGAGGCGTGAAGCCTTCAGACTGGCTCTCTTACAGCCTGCATTTTGGGGGCAGGAAACACATTGTCCACATAAAGGTCAAGAAGTATTTGCTGTCCAGGCACCTCCCAGTGTTCACCTACACAGATCAAGGTGCTCTCCTTGAGGACCAACCCTTTGTTCACCATGACTGCTACTATCACGGTTATGTGGAAGGGGACCCAGAATCCCTGGTTGCCCTCAGTTCCTGTTTTGGTGGCTTCCGAGGATTGTTACAGATAAATGACAGTGCTTATGAAATTAAGCCCATGACTTTTTCTACTAAATTTGAACATTTGATATATAAAATGGAGAGTGAGGAGTCTGAGTTTTCAGAAATGAACTCTGACTTTGTACTAGAGGAAATTGTACCCCAACTGGAGTCTCAAGAGATTAATAATTTCACTCAGAAGCAAAGTGGTTATGGGAGCTGGTGGCGCCATTTTTTTATTGTTGAACTAGTAGTGGTGGTGGACCATACTCTATATCTTCATATAAAAAAGAATATTTCAAAGTATACTGAAGATCTATATACTATCATAAATATAGCAGATTCTATTTATGAGATATTGGGTATTAGATTGTTATTGTTTGGTATGGAGTTCTGGACTGAAAAAAACTACATTGACGTTAATGATACAAGTAGATCTCTGAGATATTTTTGCACTTGGAAAAATGGTAACCTTGCTCCCCGCCTGCCACATGATACTGCACATCTTTTTATGCATAAACCAGTAGGAGGAATGAGTGGTTTAGGTTATGTTATACATCATACATCACTTAATTTCAACCACTCCAGAGTTGTGCAATTGTTACTATGTTAAACAGATCTGTGAGCTTGGTTGGAATTGCAGTAGCTCATCATATTGGCCATAATTTGGGTATGTTTCATGATGGTCATTTTTGTACATGTGGACACTTTAGATGTATAATGCATACTTCAAACCCACCAATAACAACATTTAGCAATTGTAGTCTTTCTTATTTTTGGTTATATACTATACATGAAGCAAAATGTATGCTCTACGAGATATACACAAAGGATATATTTTCAAAGAAGCGTTGTGGGGATGGTATTGTTGAAGAAGAAGAGGAGTGTGACTGTGGACCTTTACAGAATTGTGCAAAAGATGCCTGTTGTCTATCAAACTGCACTATGACTTATGGGTCTGCTTGTGCTCACGGACTTTGTTGCAAAGATTGCCAGTTATTACTATCTGGAGAAATGTGTAGAAGAGAGGCCAATGAATGTGACCTTCCAGAGTGGTGTGATGGATCATCCCCTCAGTGCCCAGATGATGTGTATTTGAAGGATGGAATTCCTTGTAATAAAAGTGCCTATTGCTATGAGAGGAGATGTAATGACCGCAATGAACTGTGTAAGCAGATTTTTGGCCCGGAGGCAAAGAGTGCAAGTCAAAATTGCTACAAAAATATAAACACTCTTGGTGACCGCTTTGGTAACTGTGGTACCCACCAGTCTTCATATGTAAAATGTAATATCTCAGACATCCTGTGTGGGAGACTTCAGTGTACGAATGTGAGAGAAATTCCCCTTTTGAGGGATCATTCTACTGTGCATCAGTATCGCTTTAATGAGGTCACCTGCTGGGGTCTCGACTACCACTTTGGGATGCCCAAACCTGATATTGGTGAAGTACAAGATGGCACAAAGTGTGGTGAAGAACACCTCTGCATTGACAGGCAGTGTGTCCATATATCTCACTTGGATAGTAATTGCTCACCTGAGTTCTGCAACATGAGGGGCATTTGCAACAACAGACATCACTGCCACTGCAACTATATGTGGGACCCACCCAACTGCCTAGTAAGGGGCAATGGAGGTAGCGTTGATAGTGGCCCACCCCCTAAGAGAGAAAAGTTTAACAAAAGTTATGTGTTATGGTTCTCGCTTTTTTGGTTGTTTCTCTTATTATGTTGTCTTCTTTACTTTTGTCTGAAAAGAAAAAAGAAAGAGGAAAAAGTTCCAACTCAACCTGCAAAGCCAGAGCAAAAGGTTCCGAGTGGGGCTGCAAAGCCAGAGCAAAAGGCTCCGAGTGGTACTGAAACACCAGCGCAAAAGGCTCCGAGTGGGGCTGCAAAGCCAGCGCAAAAGGCGCCGAGTGGGGCTGCAAAGCCAGCGCAAAAGGCTCCGAGTGGGGCTGCAAAGCCAGCGCAAAAGGCTCCAAGTGGGGGTGCAACGCCAGTGCAAAAGGCTCCGAGTGGGGGTGCAAAGCCACCTCAAAAGGCTCCAAGTGGGGCTGCAAAGCCAGCGCAAAAGGCTCCGAGTGGGGGTGCAACGCCAGTGCAAAAGTCTCCGAGTGGGGCTGCAAAGCCAGCGCAAAAGGCTCCAAGTGGGACTGAAAAGACACCTCAAAAGGCTCCAAAGTCTCCGAGTCAGACTGCAAAACCACAGCAAAATGTTCAGAGTCAATCCAGCATATCAGTTCGCCAGAGTCAAAGTGGGAAACAAAAGTCATCAAGCGTGAAAAGTGCACCTAAATAATCATGCATTAAAAAAAGGGAATCCCTGGAATATTTCTTACTCTTCATTATATTAAGAAATTAGAAGACTAATTTTTCCTAAAATTTGGGTTTTTAAAAAATATTTTCTGGGAGAAAACATGGCACATGGATTGTGTACAGTTTTTTAAGTTATTGCTTCTCAGCTTCAAATTCCCTTCCTATTTTATACACTGCATTGCTTGGGCCACATTCCTGCTGTACCAGGCCACTTCCCATAGAGATCTGCAACAGGGAGAATGAGTGAGAGTTTGGAAATCTGGGAATCTTATTTGTTTTCCATGTGTCAATATCACCTCAATAAGGTTTTACACCAGCAGCTATACTTAGTTCATATATATATATGTATACTATCGTATATAATATATTATTATATGTAATATGTATTATATATATATATTTTACTAAAACATTTGTTTGTGTATATATATATTTAAATATATTTTAATTTTCTCCAGTTCAACTTCATTGTCAGCCTGAGAGATACCAGCATAGCTGTCTGGTGTGTCATCCTCAGAGTATATACTAATATCCAAAATCTTTACCAGCTCAGCAGAACCTACCCTCAGAGTTCTGAGTGTCAGATCCATGCAGTTAGCCCTACAGTCTTTTAGATTTAAATAACCTCTAAGCTTTTCCCTTTGCTCCTCAATTCTTTGAATGAAATTAGTTAATATTTCATGGCCACTTGTCAGTTAGTAGGACAATGTCTCCCTTAACTTGTTCTGTTCTTCCATATATGTTTACCCAATTCTGTCCCTCTAAAATCATTGATGCGGTTTTACTTTTTCTGACCAATTCTTGACTGTGACGGTACTAATCTTGGTATAATGAGGGAAATGAAAGTGAGGAAGTATCAGAAAATTTTGTTTGAGATTTTCTTTACCACTGACCTTTACCACCTTGATTAAATTACTTAAATTGTTTATTGCAATTTTCCAACCAAAAAAAGACAGGATAAGATGATAATAACAGTTGTCTCTCAAATTTGGGGGTTTCTTAGGTTATGAAATGAGATAAAGAGAATGCTTTCAATTCTAGGTAGGTATTGGGAGATAAGAGTTTTTTTTTTTTTTGCCCCCACCCCGAAAACAACTATAAAAACAATTGTATAATACCAAACACATTTTTTAATTTTTAAAGTATTAGAGAACTGTGAAGGAAATGAAGGTTAAAAGACTTAAAAACTACAAAGAAAGGAAAACAATGAGAAATGTCAATACTTTTTCTCCTCAAACAAGTGTCTGTTCCCAGTAATGTGATTAGTCTGAATAAAAAGTAAAGATCAATTGGCCATTCCTGTTAGAAGACCTCTGTTGAAGAGAAATCTGAAAACTCTAGTGTGTAAAAGAGAACAGGTTGATAGATTTTACACTTAACAGACATCAAATTCAAAATCAGTTTCTCTACATCACATCTGCTGATTTTAAGTCCTCTGTGGGAGGCTAGGGAGACAGGTTGAAGCCTTTAAAGGAAGTATCTATAATCTGTTGCACTTATGAAGTCAAAGTTAACTCTATCCTGTACTCCTATGGTTCTTTATATATAACATGTAGTAGACAATAAAAATTATCACACTGGGGCACATAGGTGGCCCAGTTGGTTAAGTGACTGCCCTTGGCTCAGGTCATGATCCTGGAGTCTCAAGGATCCAGTCTTGAATCAGGGTCCCTGTCCAGCAGGGAGTCTGCTTCTCCCTCTGACCCTCTCCCCTCTCATGCTCTCACTCTCTCAAGTAAATAAATAAATTTTTTTTTAAAAAATCACATATATGAAGAGAAAGTCATTATGGCCAATAATAAAGGGAAAACAACAACAAAAGCAATAAAAGAGAAGCTAGAAGTCATCTAACTAAAAGATGATCCAGAGGGTGGAAAAGATGATAATGACCAAAAACCCACCATGATTACTATTTTAAAGAAACTGAAAGAAAAACAAATTAACTATGTGAAAGAAGATAGATTCATCTCACCAGAAAATTAGAATCTATTCAAGGTTATCAAATACATAGTCTAGAGTTGGAAAAATAAAATATCTAAATTTAGGAATTTGTTGAGCACTTCGAATTATAGATTTCATTGTTCAATTAACTATCAGTTAACTGGAAGAATAGTCATTGAAAAAAATCAGTTACACACATGGCAAAAATATTAAAGATTAAGATAACTAACATGTAAAACATATCAATAAACCTAAAATCATTAGAATCTCCAGTTGAGGAGGAGAAAGATAATAGAATAGAAATAATATAAGTCAGAGAATTCCTCAGAAACATGGAAACACATCATCTCATTATTTTGAGTAACTCAGTGAATTTCAACCAGTATAAAAACACAAACACACACCTAAAAATATCATAGTCAAACTTGAAAATGAGACACTGAAACATCTTAAAAGCAGCCAGATATATAATACCATATCTTAAAAGGAATAACAATTAAGTAGTTGGCTGACCTCAACAAAAAGTCTGAATGCAGAAGATAATCAAATAAGATATTTATTTTATAAATATAATTGCCAAATTAGAATTCTTTAGATTTTAAAAACAACCTTCAGGAATAAAGAAGAACAAAACTTTCTTTTGGTAAACAAATCATTGCCAGCAGTTACCACACAAAGAAATATGTTTCTTTTCAGTCAATAAAAACATGATACCAGGAAGAAGCATGAATGTGCAGGGGAGTATAAAATACACAAAAAACCACTATGTGGATAAAATAAATTAATATATGAAACAATACTATCTCATGGATTATAAATATCTACAGAACAAAATGCAAGCATATTTATCACAAAAGCTGGGAGGCATGCAAATTAAGTTAACAGGTCTAAGCAGCTAGCAGTACTGGGAAGAGGTAAATTAATGATATGGATTGTGCTACGTGACATTGAATGTGCATACCACCACTTTGAAGGTAACTATGAAAATGATAAGATTATGAAATAAAAGAAATTGAAGAAAAAAGCATAATAAATGGTATTTGATTACTGTAGATATAGGCATGTGAGGGAAACAATGCAGATATGTGAAAATGGGAAAAATAACTATGGTAAATATAAGACCTATTTAAAATAAATCACATTAAATAAGTAAAAGACTGACATATTTCATGATGTAAAAATCTAGAAGTATAAAATCTAGTAGAATACTCTTTTTTAAAAACAATTTAAAAATAAAGACCTAGAAGATGTAAAAATTTGAGAAATAATTTTATGCAATATTAACAAAATTAATTTAGTGTTAATTCCTATTGTCCAATAATGAAGACTCTGAGGTCCAAAGTGTTGCTAGAAATAGGAGGAATATTTTGTAATGATAAAAAAAAAATCTTTGGGAGATAGGACATCCTAAATATGTAAGCATCCACTAATATAACTTCAAATATATAAGGAATATTATGGAGATAGACAATCCACAATCACCAAGGGGGAGAATTTAACCCAATTCTCCCTCTATCCCTATAGTGATAGTAAACACAGACAGTAAATCTGCAGGATAACATTTTCAATACATAAATAATAAACTAGATCCCTTATATATATAAAGAAAAGGAGGGACGCCTGGGTGGCTCAGTGGGTTAAGCCACTGTCTTTGGCTCAGGTCATGATCCCAGGGTCCTGGGATTGAGCCCCAAATCAGGCTCTCTGCTCAGCAGGGAGCCTGCTTCCTCGTCTCTCTCTGCCTGCCTCTCTGCCTGCTTGTCATCTCTCTCTGTCAAATAAATAAATAAAATCTTTAAAAAAAAAAAAGAATACTAAACTCAAAAGTGGCTAAATTTGATTCATCTGCATATAGACTATTATAGAGGGTCCAGAAGGAAAGCCCCAACAAGTTTCGTATTGTTTTAATCAAGAAGAGCAGTTTCTCTAAACCTTATATATTTAACATAGAAGTCAATCTCATTAAAGATAACTAGAAAAACTCCAGTTGCCTGGTACAATCCTGGCACTGGTCTACATCTGATTACCAACTAAGATTTTGCAACCAATTCTCCTGTACAGTGGTGGTACTCTACATCACAACCAATTCTCTTATACCAGCTAGCTATTCTACAGCTCCACTCAATTCTAACACTGTCTACTGGGAGATAGCACCAGATCACACAGATTAAGGGCTCGGGCCTATAAGACTGTTTGTTCCCCAATTTGTTATCTGTACTTCTGACAGACCAGCTATAGTTTGGAGGTTCTAATGAGCACCTCCTTGGGCTTGATTAATTTGTTAGAGTAGCTTACAAAGAAACATTTTACTTACTAGATTTTGGTTTTATTATAAAATGATATAATACAGGAAAAGCTAGATGGAGGAGATGCAAAGGGCAAGGTATGTGGGAAGGGGAAAGGGGCTTTAATGTCCTCTTCAGGCACACAACTCTCTGTGCCTCACCATGTATTCACCAACCCAGAAGCAATCCAAACCTTGTCCTGGAGTTTTATGGAGCCTTCATTACCTACATAATTAAATCATTGGCCATTGACAACTGAATTCAATCTCCAGCTTTTCTTTCCTCCACAGAAATGGTGGTGGGGGACAGGGTGAGACCGAAAGTTCTAACTCTCTAATCACATTGTTGGCTACATTGGCAGCCAGCCACCATCCTCATGTGATTTCCAAAAGTAGCCTCATTAACATAGCCAAAAGACAAAGTTATTTGGGACTGGATAGAGAAACTTGATTATATTTTTATATAATGGTCTCCTCACATAGGAAATTTTAAGGGTTTAGGAGCTCTGCCAAAAATAATGAAGGCCAAATATTTATTTTTATTATAAATCATAATATATCACAGCCAGAAATAAAAGAATATATATATATATAAGAATATATTTTTAATAATCTATATGCCAAGGAGGAATAAAAATAAAAAGAAATTTTTTGAACTGAAATACTAATAACTACAATATATTAAGTTACATAGTATTCAACTAAGGCAGTGTCTTAAAGAAAATGTAGTCTTATATGCCTATGTCAAAAAAAAAAAAAAAAGGAAAAGACTGAAGATGCACTGAATTAACTTTCCATGTCAGACAGCTAGAAAAATAGCATCACTTTATATCTAAGGTAGTTATAAAGTTATAATAAAACTAGGAGAAAAAAAGCCAATTAAAACAGATGCACAATGGAAAAAATTAGCAAAGATAAAATTTGATTCATAGAATTAAAATATTGTGAAACCTTCATTTGACTAATGAAGAAAATAGAGAAAATACAGGTTACCATGAGCAGGAATGAAAAGGGGATTTCACAAAAGAGCATATATAATGAAAGCTTAGGAAATATTTTGCCAATATACTTGATGAATTGGATAAATAAATAAATTTACTGAACAATCTTAATTACCAAGTCAACATTAGAAATAAATATGAAAAAGATTGAACTGGTGTTCAAAGAATTGGCCAGTCCCAGATAACTTTTCAGTCAATTACAAAAACATAAGAAACATATGCCATTAATGTTATAAGGACTTTAAAGGGAAAAAAAGAATAGCTCAAAACTCTATGAGTCTTCAGGTATCTTAATTCTCAAACATGACTGGGCAAAATTGGCAAAGCAATTTATTTTCTAAGAGTTGATCTAATGTATTTTTTAAGATTTTATTTGTTTATTAGAGAAAGGTCAAGTGGGTGCTGGGGCAAAGGGAGAAGGAGAAGCAGGTTCCAAGGGGGGTTTTCTAAATACAAAATTATATAAATTATATAAAAATATAATCAAGTTTCTCTAAAAAAAAAAAAATACCAAAAAATACCTATAGGAAACATCATATGTAATGGAATTAGGTAAGACTTTCTAATGACACTGATGAGGAAACAGAAATGGCACCTCCTTGTCATTTCTTATTGGATGTGCTAGACAGAATAATATGAAAAATATAAGTAAAATGATAAAATGATGTGAATGGAAGAAATTATACCTAGAAATTATATTCTAATACAAAGTATTAGAATTATTAAATTAATAGAGGAAGGTTGTTAATTAAAAGGTCAGTTTCCATGCTCAATTTCTAGCTATCAGCAACAAAGGATAAAGAAATGAAATAAAAAAAATAGTTTTATTTATATCAGTATCAAACAACATTTTGCAATATATACATATCAAATCATTATGTTGTACATCTTATACTAATGTTATATGTCAATGATATCTAAAAAAAAAAAAAAAAAAACGGAAAGAAACCAATTGAGACTTTGCCAGTGCTACAAGCTAGGGGAACAGATTCGGGTTTACAAGGACTCCAGTTACAGAAATATGTGTGACTTAGACCTACATCCTACTTCCAAAATTGCTAAGAAATCAGCAGCCGAAAAATACTTTTGATAAGTGGAGAGAGTTCACATTCCCACAGTGCTTGAATTCCTAGGCTCTGCTGAAGTTGAATGCAAAGTAAACAAGAAAGTTTTAAAACCAGAACCCATCCGCCTCTAAATCAAACACCAATGAGATCAGTTGATAAATTCAGTCCTTTGCAAGAGATTAGTAGTTGAGCTAACTGCATGTGAACTCAATCTAATTAAAGCTATAGCCCAGCACACAACTCATTTTGTGAAGGAATCTGAATTGAAAAAAAAAAAGTTTGCATCTATTGAGATGATTATAAGATTTTTTCCGTTATTTTTTTAATGTGGTATATCATATTTAAGGACATCACATACACATACAAAAAAGCAAATTACACGCTAGTATCTCTGATGAACATAAATATAAAAATTCTCAACAAAATACCACCAAACTGAATTCAATAGCACATTAAAAGGCATTGCCATGATCAAATGAGATTATCGTGGAATGCAAGGATGGTTCAATATATGCAAATTATTAAACCTGATAAAATTCAACATCCATTCATGATGAAAGCTCTCAAAAAGTGGATTTAAAAGGAACATAACAGTATGGCAAGCCCACGGCTAATATCCTAGTCAAAGGGGAAAAGCTGAAAGTTCTTCCTCAATCATGAGGAATAGACAAGAATGCCCACTCTCACTATTTCTCTTCAACAAAGTACTGGAAATACTAGTCAGAACAATTTACCAAGAAAAAGAAATAAAGGCATTCAAATTTTAAAAAGGACAAGTAAAATTGTCTCTATTTGCATATATCATAACATTATCTGCAGAAAATTTTAAGAAATTTATTAAAAAACTATTAAAACTAATAAGCTAGTAAAATTACAGAACACAAAATCAACATGCAAAAATAGCTTTTCTTCAATGAAATAATAGCTATCTGAAGAAACATTTTATTTTATTTTTTTATTTTTAATTTTTTTAAAGATTTTATTTATTTATTTGACAGAGAAAAATCACAAGTAGACGGAGAGGCAGGCAGAGAGAGAGAGAGAGAGGGAAGCAGGCTCCCTGCTGAGCAGAGAGCCCGATGTGGGACTCGATCCCAGGACCCTGAGATCATGACCTGAGCCGAAGGCAGCGGCTTAACCCACTGAGCCACCCAGGCGCCCCTGAAGAAACATTTTAAATGAGCCATATAAAAATAACTTTACTTAGAAATAAATTTAACCAAGAAGGTGAAAGACCTGTATATGGAAAACTATGGAATACCAATGAAAGAAATTGAAGAAGACACAAATAAATTGAAAGATATTTTGTACTCATAGATTGGAAGAATATTGTTAAAATTAACAAATTATCGGGGCACCTGGGTGGGTCAATGGGTTAAAGCCTCTGCGTTTGGCTCAGGTCATGATCCCAGGGTCCTGGGATCGAGTCCCGCATCAGTCTCTCTGCTCAGTGGGGAGCCTGCTTCCTTCTCTCTCTCTCTATCTGCCTCTCTGCCTACTTGTTATCTCTGTCTGTCAAATAAATAAATAAAATCTTAAAAAAATTAACATACTATCCAAAGCAATCCACAGAATCAACACAACATTTATCAAAATTTGAATGACACTTTTCACAGAAACAAACATTCCTAAAATTTGTATAGAACCACAAAGGACTACAAATATCCAAAACAATCTTGAAAAAGAACAAATGTGGAGGCATCACATTTCCTGATTTCCAAAATATTATTACAAAACTATAGTAAGAAAGACAGTATGATATTATCATTAAAACATACACAGATCAATAGGACAAAATAACACAGAAGTAAATCCATAGATAAATGGTCAATTAATCTATGACAAATAGCCAAGAATATACAATGGAGAAAGGATAATCTTGTCAATGAATGATGCTGGAAAAAGTGGGATAGTCACATGCAAAAGAATGAAACTGGATAACTATTTTATGCCATACATAAAAATAAACTCAAAATAGATTGAAGACTGGAATGTAAGACTTGTAACCATAAAATTTTTAGAAAAAAACATGAAGGTAGGCTTTTTGACATTGATCTTGGCAGTGATTTTGGGGGGGGGGGGGTGGACCACAAAAGCAAAGGCAACAAAAGCAAATTAAACAAATGGGATAAAATTAACTAAGAAGCTTCCTTGCAGTAAAATAAAAAAAAGAAAGGTATCAAAAGAGAGAATATATTTGTAAATCATGTATTTGATAAGGAGTAAAATCCAAAATATATAAAGAACTCAAACAATTACAAAAATTAATAATCATTTAAAAATTAAGCAGAGCGAGTATTTTTCCAAATAAAACATACAGATGGCTAACAGGCACATGAAAATATGCTCAATATCACTAATCATCAGGGAAATGCAAATCAAAACCATAATGAGTATCAAATTCTATCTGTTAGAATGACTATTATCAGAAAGAAAAGAAATTGTTGGCAAGAATGTGTATGAAGAACCTAGATGTCCATCAACAGATGAATGGATCAAGAAGATGTGGTATATATACACAATGGAATACCATGCAGCCATCAAAAGAAATGAAATCTTGCCATTTGCAACAACATGGATGGAACTAGAGCGTATCATGCTTAGCGAAATAAGTCAAGCAGAGAAAGACAACTATCATATGATCTCCCTGATATGAGGAAGTGGTGATGCAACATGGAGGCTTAAGTGGGTAGAAGAAGAATAAATGAAACAAGATGGGATTGGGAGGGAGACAAACCATAAGTGACTCTTAATCTCACAAAACAAACTGAGGGTGGCCGGGGGGAGGGGGTTTGGGAGAAGGGGGTGGGATTATGGACATTGGGGAGGGTATGTGATTTGGTGAGTGCTGTGAAGTGTGTAAACCTGGTGATTCACAGACCTGTACCCCTGGGGATAAAAATATATGTTTATAAAAAATAAAAAATTAAAAAAAAAAAAAAAGAATGTGTATGAAGGGCAACGCTCCTGACTATTAGTGGGAATGTAAATAGATGCAGTTACCATAGAAAACAGCATAAAGTTCTTTAAAAAATTAATATACAACTACTATCTCATCTAGCAATTCCACTTCTGAGTATAGGTATGACTTGTTTTGGTGCACATTGCTTTATTGCACTTTGTAGATATTGTGTGTTTTACAAATTCAAAGCTGTGACAACCCTGAGTCAAGCAAGAATATAGGCACCAATTTTCCAACAGAATATGTTCACTTCATGTCTCTATGTCACATTTGTGGAAAAGTTCACAATATTTCAAACTTTTTCATTACTGTAATATTCAAATTTCTGTAATCTCATGATAAAACATTAAGAGATGAGGAGTGGCTTCTTATGGATGAGCAAAGAAATTGGTTTGTTAAGATGGAATCTAATTCTGGTGAATAACAAAGGACTTAGAATATTACATTAAACATGCTTGCCAACAAAAAAAATTTCTGCTTACTGAAAGATCATATGATGCTTAGTGTTTTTTAGCAATATAGTATTTTCAAAGTAAGGTATATACATTATTTTCTTTAGACATGATGCTACTGCAGACCTTAAATAGGTTATAGGATATTGTAGACATAGGTACCAGGAAATCAAAAAATTCATTTGACTTAATTTACTGTGATATATTCTTTACAGTGATGGTTTGAAACTGAACCCAGAATATTTCTAAGGCACACTTATATTTATCTAAAGGAAACAAAAACACTATGTCAAAGAGATATTTGCATTCCCATATTCATTGCAGCATTAATTACAATAAGTTAAACATGTAAACAACTTAAGTGTCCATCAGTGGATGGATGGATGGATGGATAAGAAGAGGTGGTAGATATATATATATATCTCCCTAAAATTATCTGAGGACTAATAATTTCCATGGTCTTCAAAGAAACCCGAAGACATCAGACTATAAATAGACAAGAAATTAATTATGGAAATTAGAGCCCCAAATTTTTTTTAGGAAACCATAAAAAATGATTACATGATTTATTCAACTTCCTCCAGATTGATTTTTTTCCTCCATAATCAGACCTATTAAATATAGGTAATTATTCTTACTGTGGCCATAGGCAAACATTTTTATCTCCTCCTCAGTATAAAACTCCTCCAATATACTCCTTAATTAGTCAAAAGGGCTTCTTGTGTTTATCACATAAAAATGTGTCCTGTATATGGACATGTGGTCATTTTAAGTACTTACATAACTCTTTCATTAACTCACATTTTATTAAGAGCCAAACATAATTACTTAACAAGAATGACCCAAGACACTAGATTTTATCTCTCTGAATTGAGGTTTTACTCTGGTCCAAAGTTCCTAGATCAAAATATATGATACATGATTTCTGTGACTGTCCCCCACCAAAATGAAACAAATTATAAATACTTAAGAGACACATATTAAATCAATGGTTAAATAGGCTTGGGGTACCAGGGTGGCTCAGTTGGTTGAGCATCCACCTCTTGGTGTTGGCTAAGGTCATGATCTCAGGGTTGTGAGTTCCAGCCCCACCATGGCTCCATGCTCAGTGTTGAGTCTGCTTGGGATTCCCTTCTTCTCTCTCCCTTTTTGTCCCTTCCCCTGTTCACACACACTCCCTAAAATAAAATATTTTTTAAAAATCTTAAATAAGTGAACATTTCTCAACTATTTATTGGTCACCAAAACAAAAAATAACTAATACTTCTCTTATACTTGGTTACAGGTTTGCGAACAAGATGAAATAAACAATCAATTATAAAAAGAAAACCATGATATTAAATAAAGTTAGTCAAATTAACCCTTAGTCTTACCCATCTGATTAAGTATAGATTATATAAAAAATTGGATAGAGCCAAATTTTTTGCACAATGTATATTGATATTCTCAGCATGTATCACTCCTACTCACCGAATATCTAGGAAATTGTATGTTCCTATAGAGCCATTAAATTAAGCCAAAGAGATTAAAACCTTCATGGTCCAATTTTGTCCTCTGTGAATGGGTTGTGACCAAAGCTATGGAAAAATGAGAAAGTCCAAGTAGGGAAAAGGAACAGATCTATACTTATTGAGATGGAAGTGTAAAGGAAAGACACTGTCTGATCATACTGGCAAACAATATCAGAGAAAATCCCCCCCTTTCCCTAAAGCTGAACTCTCAAATATTATAGCTAAGTTTGTTTCTGTGATTTATCCCAACCAAACTGCTAAACACAGACTTCCAAGATTAGCATTTTAAACTGCTAGCTAGTCCATTTACTGATTAAATTTACTCCTGCATTACTTTTTTTGTTCATCTCTCTTTTCATCTGATTTTTTTTGTTTTTTCTTGCTGACAATTCAACAGTTCTCCCTTAGAAGTGAAGCATATTTGTGTGTATAGATACTTAAAGTCTCTGAGATATTGGATAGTAAAGAGATGTAGAGATGATTATTGATGTCTGTTTTCTTTACAGAGGTTTTGACACTGGGGGCAAACTTTCCTTCTAAATCCTAAAGTGTTCTATAATATGATTCATTGTTAAGGAAACAATCTGGGAATAGGAGAACAGTATGAGTGAAAATACTGAAACTGAAATGCTTAAATAAGCATATTAGTAAGATGAAGGTAAGAAAGCTAGTTGGATTTATTCGTATTGCATAGAAGTAAAGCTTGGATGAGGGTGGTGAAGCCACAGCTGGGAGGGACTTTAGGCAGCTGCCATGGTGTGTGAAACTGAGAAAGTATTGTTGCTAGGAAGCTAAATCTTGATCTTAATCAAATGAGAGGTACAAGGTAAGATATTTATATTTCCCTTTGTCATGTGAGATCTCTAATAAAATTTTGTGTACATAGCAGTGGTGATAGAAACTGTAAGCTAAGAGCTATACTTAGAAAGGATCATGAAAACCTCACTAATTTTTCTATCAGTAACTCATTTAAGAAGTTTAGCTGTAAAGGAGAGAAGCACCCACTGTTTGTGCATGCATGACTATATGCACAAACCACACACACATGCACATATACACATATAATAGGGTTCTTTCTAGCGGAGTGTTCGTATCTTGTTTAGGATTCATTGTTTCATATCATTGTTTCATTAATATAGCCTGTTGTACTTTATTTCATTGAGATCCACAAAAATGTGTTTTAGGAAGTTGTTTTGGTTTAGAAAACAGTGATTTAGGCTATGAATGAGAATAAGAGGGAGGTTGTAATGAGGGTACAGATATTGATGAATTTGAAGAAACTAGGAAGGAAAAGCCATTCATACAAATTGCATAGGAAGTCTGACTGTGTAATCTGAAGTCAATAAACTATTAGTTGAAAATATTACACTTATAAAGGAAAACACACTATCAGAAACTTTGGCTTCTGGAATCATCAAATACAATAATTAATGAGGACAGAGTCTGACTCAAAGGTTCTTTGACATCTATTCTCCTCTTGTTATCTGATCCCAAATTGAGGTGTAAGGAATAAATTCTGACAAAGTTTTATATAGGTTTCATTTCTTTTCAACAATACCATATTATTTGTTAGTAATCCTTTTCTATCACAATGATATTGAGGACTCTTTAGCAAGTATGGAACAAATGCATATCATAAAAACATAAAGAACAAATTGGATTTTACTTACAATTTAGAGATGTGTATCCTCAGAGGCTTCATATTGTGATCTTGAGTTATTTTCTATTTTTCTTGATATTTTGTGTCATGCCTATCCACATTAGTGATAACAGTTTGTTGTAATAGTGGAGGAATCCATTCGTTTTAGATTGAGAAGCAAGACATAATGGTTGGATTAATGGAGTTCAGAACAAGGCTACATGAGAATAGAAGAGAAAAGAATGTGTTATTGAAAAAATGGAATAAAATAGAAAGAATAGTTATTTGAGTCCTCTATGAATTTGAGGAATCATTTTAGATTAAAAATAAAAATTGTGGGATGCCTGGGTGGCTCAGTTGGTTAAGTACCTGGACAGTACTTACATAAACTATGTGTTCTTTTCACCTTAATAGTGAGGATAATATTTAGCTTGAAACAAGTCCTTTCTTCCTATCTGCAACCTGATAGCAAAGTTTAATATAAATATTTAATTCTGTATTAAATAAGGGTAATGAGGAATCCTTGGTTTAAACATTTAAACAACCACGATTGAAAGTCAACACTAACACCGTGTGAAAATAAGAATAGCGTAGAATTTCAGTGAAGTGCTCTGTGCATTAATGAAGAAATTCAGAAAGTTAAACTTGTGGACAACAAAAGACATAATACTAAATAAGAATGTTTGAAATCAACATCTATTCATAATGTCAATCTTTTGACTGGAAGTCAGGGTATCTCCTTCTGATTCTGATTGTGTTTCTTTCTTTTAAGCATCCTCCTAAACAGAGTATGACATTTTCCACATTAGTGATAACAGTTTGTTGTAATAGTGGAGGAATCCATTCGTTTTAGATTGAGAAGCAAGACAAATAATGGTTGGATTAATGGAGTTCAGAACAAGGCTACATGAGAATGGAAGAGAAAAGAATGTGTTATTGAAAAAATGGAATAAAATAGAAAGAAAAGTTATTTGAGTCCTCTATGAATTTGAGGAATCATTTTAGATTAAAAATAAAAATTGTGGGATGCCTGGGTGGCTCAGTTGGTTAAGCAGCTGCCTTCGGCTCAGGTTATGATCCTAGCGTCCTGGGATCGAGTCCCACATCGGGCTCCTTGCTCGGCAGGGAACCAGCTTCTCCCTCTGACTCTGCCTGCCATTCTGTCTGCCTGTGCTCACTCTCACTCTCGCTCTCGCTCTCGCTCTCTCTCTCTGACAAATAAATAAATAAAATCTTTTAAAAAAATAAAAATAAAAATAGGAATTGTGGTCTGTTAAGATGGAAGAGCCAAGACGGTTAAGAATGATAATGCAATACAGGTCATGGCCGCAGGTTGAAGGTGCGTTGTAAAAGTAAAAACAAAACAAAACAAAACAAAACAAAAAAAAACCCCACACCCTGAATGTTATATAGGTTGTCCACTTGCTTGCTAAACATAGAATATGGATAAGATTGTGGAAAAGAAATTTATAAATCAGAGATGAAATTCTTAGGGGCGTAAAAGTATATTAAAAAGGGAAATAGTGATTTAATGAGATGGCTACCAAGTTTAGACTTTTGGAAGCAAATTTGGTAATCAAAGGAAACTATGACCAAATATTTAGTCTGTTTGGCACTTGGGGATTCTGACAATGAGAATCTTCCCCTCTGCACGTCTTCAAAATTGTTGAGATATAAGTTTTAGTAGAATTAAGTAGAATTAAGAACAAATAGTTCTTCATTAAGAAGTGTGAGTAGAAAGGCAGTTGGTGGTGCTTTTTATGAAAGAGACAGGACAATTATTCCAGAGAGAAAAGAGGTCAAGGCATACTGAATCAAGGTAGAAAAAGTAAGCAGACATTAATAAAGCATTCAGGAGGTTATAGGGTCTGAATCAGACATTTTCATTTTTATATTACCTTCTATGAGAAGGGATATTTGATCAGTGTGTTTTAGATCTCTCATAACAGACTTCTCTTTCCTCTGTTTCTTTTTTTTTAACTGTACCAGAGGTGCTTACTGTCATTACCTTAAATAATCTCATATTTTTATAACCTAATAGAGATTGGATCCTCTCTACAAAAATAAAACAGGCACATTATATGTAAAATATGGAATGAAATTTTATAAGCCCTTCAGGTCTATTCATACCCCAACTACTCTACCCAAATTTGGCTGTTGGCCATTAACTTATTTAGGCCTACATAATTCATTTACTTTCACCAAGTGTTTAGTACTGTCTGCACCATTATGTGGTTTTATTAATTCTTTAATGAAGAAAGAATGTAACAAAAGAGTATTCTAGCTAATATGCTAGTTACTACAGGTATTTCATTTTCACAAATCTGAGGTAAATATATTTGAAGGTTGATCTCTTTAAAAATGTAGAGAGTTTAATGCTTTTGTCTCACAAAAATAATCTCACCTTTCCCAGTTTTTCTCTTTCCTTTTTGAATTTATTAATTTCCTCCTAAGTACTAAAGCCACGTCTTTTTGTCCCTCAATCTTCAACTATTTCCTAATACATTTAATTTATTTTATATTTTATATGACCACAGGACTTCATACTTTATTTTTCTTAAGAATGAAATCAATTGTAAACACAGTTTGGTAATATCTCTCACCTCAAAATATTTCCCATTCAGACTCTATCATTGTTTATTGTTAATTGAACTAACTAAGCATTACAGTGGATACTAATAATTGAGACCTTGCAATTAATGCTTTGCAGTTTGACAGAATTAGAGAGAAAAACATGGGGGAAAAAAACAGTAAAGAAATAATTGTGCTGCGGGGTAGTATATGTGACCTACCATAAAAGAGTTTGTGATATAATTTATGACTATTTCTCATATATACATCTCTTGAGGAGTGGGACCAAATAACTTATCACTTGAAATTCAATGGAAAATTATGAATATTTATGTCAAGTCAACATACAAATTTAAATACCCCCCAGAAAACCAACATTTATGTTCATTTTTTTCCCCAAGATCTTTTTGTTATAAATATTGGTTGTGGAAATGTTCACAGATATTTATATATTTAGAGAGCAGTATAGCAGTATAATGAAACCATATATGTCCATTCTCTAGGTTTAATAATTATCAACCTATAGTTAATTACCATTCTCTTTGTAATGAGGATTGTTACCTCAGTTTTTGTATGTGTGTGTGTGTGTGTGTGTGCGTCCATTCCCATGGTAAATGGATTTCTTACACCTCAGTTTGAATCTGGAGGTGTTTTGAGTATAAAATGAGTCTCTTGCAGGCAGTATATGGATAGGTCTTGCTCTTTTTAGCCGATTTGATACTCTGTGTCTTTGGATTGGAGCATTCAGCCCATTTACTTTCTGAGTAACTACTGAAAGATAAGAATTTAGTGCCATTGTATTACTTGTGAAGTCAGTGTTTCTGTATATTGTCTCTATTCCTCTCTGGTCTATGTTACTTTGGGGCTCTCTCTTCACTTAACGGATTGGCTTTCTTACAAGGCTAGTTTGTGATCACAAATTCTTTTAGTTCTGTTTGTCTTGGAAGCATTTTATCTTTGAATGACAGCCTTGATGATAAAGTATTCTTGGCCACATACTTCTCTCTTGTTGCACCCTGAATACATCATTCTAGTCCTTTCTGGCCTTCCAGGTCTCTGTGGGTAGGTGTGCTGCCAGTCTAATATCCCCTTTCTTGTGTATCATGGACCTCTTTTCCCAAGCTGCTTTCAGAATTTTCTCTTTCTCTCTAAGATTTGCAAGCTTCACTATTATATGTCAAGGTATTGACCTGTTTTTATTGATTTTGAGTGGGGTTCTCTGTGTATGCTGGATTTTAATGCTTCTTTCCTTTCCCAGATAGGGAACTTCTCTGCTATAATGTTCTCCACTATACCTTCTGCTCCCCTCTCTTCTTTTGTTCTGGGATCTCAGGTATTCTAGTGTTGTTTGGCTTTATAGTATCACTTATCTCTCTAATTCTCTCCACATGATCCAATAGCTGTTTATCTTTTCTTCAGCTTCTTTATACTCTATCATTTTGTCTTCTATATCATTAATTCTCTCTTCTACCTCATTTACCCTAGAAGTTAGAGCCTCCATTTTTTATTGCATCTCATTAATGGCCTTTTAAATTTTGACTTGATTAGAGTTTAGCTCTTTTATTTCTCCAGAAAGGGAGAAGTATCTTTATAATCATTATCCTGAACTCTAGCTCCAGCATCTTACTTATATCCATACTGATTAGGGCCCTGGCAGTCAGTACTGGCTCTTCTTTTTGAGGAGTTTTTCCATCTTTCATTCTGTTCACAGAAGAATAAATGAACAAGAGAACAAAATGTTAAAATGACAACAACAACCCCAAAGAAATATACACTAAGCAAACCAGAAGAGACCTAAAACCAAAATAAATAAGTAAAAATTCTTAAAAAGAGAGAGAGAGACTATAGTCAGACACATGAACAGAACAGAGCAATACAGTGGATCCTGTGTTATTTTGGTCTACTTGCTAGAAAACTGGATCCAAATTGTAAAGAAAGAAAAACTTAGAAATGTACAAAACTAAGATCAAATACAATGAAAGGATAGAATATAACTGTAAAAATGAAAATTTAAAAAGTCTTAAAAAAGAATTGATAAAATAATAAATTGGTTGAAAAATTAAAAAAATTAAAATTGAAAGACTATAGATTCATGAGAAAAACAAATACGAATTCTATATAAATTTTTGCATAGCACTGGAAATTATGGTTCTGTGTAAACTTGTTCTTAGCAAGATGTTCTTGCTGATCTTCAGGGGAGGGGCCTGTTGTGTTATTTTAAGTGTCTTTACCCCAAGTAGAACTACACCATTTTTGACAGGGTCCAGGCTCCAGATTGCTCTATGTGGCTTTTGTTCCGTGAAGACTTTCCATTCTGCTTTTGAGGAGGAGAATGAAAATCTCCAGCCCCAGAATCAAAGGTTCATGTCCCCCACTCCTCAGTGGGCCCTCAGGGTAAAGCAGTCTATCACTCCTCTCTGGCTGATCTCTGTCCACACTCCGTGCTCACCCAGCCTATGACAGAGTATTTCTATCTCAGAAACATGACCCCATTTCAAGTCTTCAAGTCGTACAGACTCCTGCAGTGTGCACTCACACACTCCCCCAGGGTATGGAGGAAGGGGAGTCTCACTATGGTTCTGCCAATTGCTGGGCCTGTGCTTGGTGAGCATTTGCCTGACCATGCCACGGTTTATGGTTTATAGCAACACCAAGCTAAGAGCCCACTCCTGGTCTTGCTGATTGCAGTCAGCTTCCCCACTCTGATGCCTGGGAATTATGCTGCCCTCAGACACCCCTGTTCTTTCCATGACTGCAGGGATCCTGAGACTACACTGTCCCACCTAGGATTCCACCCTGTTTCACCACCTGAATACCGTTTAGGCAGAGATGTCCCTCATGAGAGCAGAATTCTCAAAGTTCCAATTTTATGCTCTGCTACTACATCACTTTCTGGTAGCTGGCTTATGGAGGCTTCCTCCCTCCCACAGTTTATCTTCCAGTATATTGCCTCAGATTCACTTCTTCACACTTCCTACCTTTCTGAAAGTGGTAACTTTCAGTGAAACTTTCCTCTTTTTTCTACTTGTAGAATTGCATCAATTATTTTCTTAGATCTCTGGTTGAGTTCACAGGTGTTCAGAATGACTTGGTATCTATCCAGGGGTCAGACAGAACTAAGTTCTAAGTTGTCCTCCTCCTCTGCCTTCCAGAAGTCAGAAGTCATAATTCCCTTGAAGATAATCGGAAATGGTAGAGGCATGAAGTCTCCAGGATGGCATTCTTATAGTCTGTGTTTTGGGGGCCTGAAACATATTCTGCATATGAAAGTCAAGAAGATTTTGCTGTCTAGACACCTCCCCATGCTCACTTACACAGACCAAGGTTGTCTCAATACCCAGCCTTTGGTCCAATATGAATGCTACTATTGTTGCTATGTGAAGATGGACCTGAAATCCTTGGTTGCCCTTGGCTCCTGTATTGGTGACTTTTGAGAAATGTTATAGATAAATGATATTGCTTTTGAAATCAAGCCCAAAAGGCTTTTTTACTACATATAAACATCTGGAGTATAAGATTGACAGTAAGGAGACAAATTTTCCACCCCCAAAATATACCTTAACAGAAGAAGCAGAACAACAATTGAAGTTTTATGAGGGTGGTAATTCCCCTCTGAGACAGTTCTTATGAGGGATGGTAGAACCACACGTATTTTATTAAACTGACAGTGGTGGAGGACCACAATTGATTCTTTTATTCAGAAAGTAATATTTCAAAGGTACAAGAGGAAATCTGCATTGTAATCAGTATAGCTGATTCTTATTTTGATTCACTGGCAACTGATGTGGTTTTATTGGGGGTTGCGATCTAGAATTAAGAAAACCCCCTGTAAACAGATGACAAAGAGTAGCTACTGAAGGATTTTTGCACTTCAAAGATAATAAGCTTTAATTCTCTCTTACATCTTGATGTTTCTCATCTTTTTATAAATAAAAATTTTGGTGTTACTTTGAGTATCACTTGTGTGCAGGGATATATAAGCATCAAGTTGATTGTGTGTTTGAAAATCAGAGGGGTCAATTTGAGAGATTTTGCATTCATTGTAATTCATGAACTCAGTCATAATTTGGGTATGAAGCATGTTGAAAAAACGCATACATATGAGTAAAAAGTGTGTATAATGTATCAAACAAAGTTAAAGTCCAGTAGATTCAGCAAATACAGTTATGTTTATTTTATAACACCATTGGATAAAAAGGGTGTATGTACAACTCTTAAAATCCAGGGGACATCTTTCTACAGCACAGTGGGAATGGTGTGGTTGAAGGGAAGGAGATTGAAGAGATCTCTCTAAGGAGAGATCAGATCCTCAAAGCACTGTGTTAAAGATAATTCTTCCAAACTGGACTCTGAGTCCTGAGGCTGATTATGCTTTGGAGTTTTGTTGCAAAGACTGCAAGTTCATGCCATCAGATGAAATCGTAGAAAAGACAAAGGATGTGACTTTCCGGAGTGGTGCAGTGGGACATATTATCAGTGTCCAGAAGAAGTGTTTTTGCAGGACAGGATCCCATGAATGGGTTGGACTACTGTTATGAAAAGAGATGTAATAACCATGATGAACAACATAGGGAGATTTTTGGTCAAGGGACAAAAAATACAACTCAAAGTTGCAACAAGGAAATAAATATCCAAAATTATTGTTTTAGTAACTGTGGTATGCATGGTTGTACATATGGTAAAATGTATTCACTAAGATATCCTATATAAAAAAGTTCAGAATGAAATTTAAAAAAAAAAAGGAATTCACTTTTTAAGAGAACATTCTACTATTCATTAGACTCACTTCAATGCTGGGATACAGACTACCATTTTGGGATGATCATATCTGATACTGATGAAGTGAAAGATGACACAGAATGTGGTTCAAAATACATCTACATTCATATGATGTAGGTCCATTTGTCCTTTTTAGAAAAGTGATTGTCAGACCTATAACACAAGGGGGATCTAAAACAATAAATGTCAATGCTGCTGTAATGTCAAGTAATTATTTAAACTGACAAGAAAGGAAATGGAATTAGGGCTGACAGCTGTCTTTCCCCACCACCAACCCCCGAAAAAAAAGCAAACTTGCTGCCATTTTGGTTGATTCTTATATTTTTATGTTTATTTTCCATTTTAAAAAAGTGAACAAAATAACCTGAGGAAGAAAAGCAAACAAGTTCATATATACTATAAGGAAGAAGAGAACAAATTTATAAGTTCAGAAAATAAACCCAGTAAATCCTTTTTTTTTTTTTTAAGATTTTATTTATTTATTTGAGAGAGGGAGAGTGAGAGAGAGCATGAGAGCTGAAAAGGTTAGAGGGAGAAGTGGGCTCCTCATGGAGCTGGGAGCCTGATGCAGGACTTGATCCCGAAATTCCAGGATCATGACCTGAGCCAAAGGCAGTTGCCCAAACCCAGTAAATCCTTCCACATCTTAAGTTTTAGTTTGGTGGCCATAAAAATGTTAGTGCACATGCCAAAGGTGATTGATAAATATTATTTCCATTTCTGGATTTCTTCATTTTTTTTCCTGTGTATTTGAAATAATGTCTATCCTCATTCTAATACAGCTTCAGTCCTACCTTCCTTTTTTCTTTTGTTATTGTCATAAATATTACATTTCTATGTTATTGGTTCAAAAATAGGACTTTATAATTAATGTTTTATGCAAATTATTTTTAAATCAAAATATAAAGGAGGAAAAAATATGTAGCTAGACCATCTTTTATTATCTAAATAACTACCTTTAGTGGTATTCTTTGTGGGTTTGTTTTTTTTTTTTTTTCATGTGGAAATGAATTGCTGTCTGGTGTTTTTAAATCTGAGACATCATTGTTTATCCTTGGGTTTTGAGGGGGTATCTTAGCTGGATGTAGTATTTTTATTTGATTTTTATTTTCTGTCAGCATGCTCAATATGTCATTTCACTGCCTTCTGAATTTTATTTTTTTCTGATGAGAAATCTGCTGTCAAACTTGCGCTTTCCTTATATCTGATAAATCATTTTTTTCTTGTTATTTTCAAGATTTTCTCTATTATCTTTAACTATCATTTAGTATGACTTTGATACTCTTTTTTATACACTTTTCATTTAGTATGATGTTTCTACAGATGGATCTTTTGTGTTTATCTAATGTGGTGTTCACTAAATTTCTTGTATATGTAGATTAATGTTTTTCTTAAAATTTGGAGAGTTTTCAATCATTATTACTTTGAATATCTGTTTTTCCCAACTTTCTTTTTCTCTTCTGCTTCTGAAGCTCTCACCATAGTATGTTGGGGCATTTCATGGTGCCCTACATTTTTTAGTTGCATTATTTATTTTTCTTCATTTTTGATTATTTCTTTTGTTCATATTATATACCCTGTATCGATACATATTAAAGTTCACTTAAATTTTTGTACAAACTCAAATCTACTGTTGCATTCTTCTAGGGATTTTTCACTGGGTTTATTGACTTTTTAATTCTGGAATTTACATGTAGCTCTTTTTGATAATACTTATCTTTAATCACTATTCTCTGTTTGATGAGTTCTTATTACATTTTTATCTATTCATAAAAGTAGTTTCTTTTAGTTCTTGAAACAGATTTATAATAGTTGTTTTGAATTCTTTGCTAATTATGGCATCTAAGTCAGCATAAGCCATTAAGTTAAAATAGTTTGTGCCTTTCTCTGGCTGACTTTTTTCACATAACATTAAACTCTCTAGACCTATCCATGTTGTTGCAAATAGCAAAATGCCATTCTTTGTTATTGCTGAATATATATATATATATGCCACATCTTCTTTATCCATTCATCTAACTTAGGTTAAGATGGACATCTTAGCTACTGTAAATAATGTTGCATTACAAAATAGGGCTGCATATATCTTTTTAAACTAGTGTTTTTTGTTTTCTTTGAACAATACCCAGTAGCAAAATTACTGGATAATAAGGAAATTCTCTTTTAAATTTTTTTGAGGAGTCTCCATACTATTTTCACAGTGGTTACACCAGTTTGCATTTCTACCATCAAAGCACAAGGGTTACTTTTTCTCCACATCTTCACCAACACATGCTGTGTTGTGTTTTTAATTTAACTATTCTGACAGGTGTGAGATGATATCTCATTTTGGGTTTGATTTGCATTTCCCTGATGATTAGTAATGTTGAACATGTTTCCATGTGTTTGCTGCCTATTTGTGTGTCTTCTATGATTTCATTCATATGTGGATATTAAGAAACAAAACAAATGAACAAAAGGGGAAAAAAAAACACAAACTAGAAAAACAGACTCCTAAATATAGAGAACAAACAACTGGTGGTTGCCAGAGGGGAGGTGGGAGGGGGTTGGGTGAAATAAGTGAAGGGGACCAAGAGTATACTTACTGTAATGAGCACTGTATAGCATTGTTGAACCACTATATTGTATACCTGAAAGTAATAAAACACTGCATGTTAATTATACTGGAATTAATAATAATAATAATGAATAAAATAAAATAGCTTATATTCAAGACCTTTGATTCAGATTTTCACTCACTATTGGGTGTGTGTGTGTGAGAGAGAGAGAGAGATTTGAAAACTGCTTTCACAATTCAGGGAAATTATGATTTTGTCCTGTATTCCTCTAGGGACCAGTACCACTAAAGTTCTTTTCTTGGTTGCTCCTCAGATGGTGAAAACATTGCCACACTCATCCATGGAAACATACGTGGCTTTAAAAAGGCTTCAGATCTACCATTCTACCGTTATCTGATTCCTACTAAATAGGTGAAGCCTTACATAAATGCACTCTTTTAGACTCTTAAGGATGAACGTGCTCTCAAGGTGAGTCTGTTTGCTATCTCTTTCTCTGGTTCTTTATGCTAAAGTTCTGGCTGGTCTGTCATTGCTTATAGCTACCCAGTTCACTGAACTATTAGCTCCCTCTTAATTTCTTGCTACCCAAATCTCCATCGTTTTTTTTTTTTTTTAATTTTTTATTTTTTATAAACATATATTTTTATCCCCTGGGGTACAGGTCTGTGAATCACCAGGCTTACACACTTCACAGCACTCACCAAATCACATACCCTCCCCAATGTCCATAATCCCACCCCCTTCTCCCAAACCCCCTCCCCCCGGCAACCTCAGTTTGTTTTGTGAGATTAAGAGTCACTTATGGTTTGTCTCCCTCCCAATCCCATCTTGTTTCATTTATTCTTCTTCTACCCACTTAAGCCTCCATGTTGCATCACCACTTCCTCATATCAGGGAGATCATATGTCTTTCTCTGCTTGACTTATTTCGCTAAGCATGATACGCTCTAGTTCCATCCATGTTGTTGCAAATGGCAAGATTTCATTTCTTTTGATGGCTGCATAGTATTCCATTGTGTATATATACCACATCTTCTTGATCCATTCATCTGTTGATGGACATCTAGGTTCTTTCCATAGTTTGGCTATTGTGGACATTGCTGCTATAAACATTCGGGTGCATGTGTCCCTTTGGACCACTACATTTGTATCTTTAGGGTAAATACCCAATAGTGCAATTGCTGGGTCATAGGGCAGTTCTATTTTCAACATTTTGAGGAACCTCCATGCTGTTTTCCAGAGTGGCTGCACCAGCTTGCATTCCCACCAACAGTGTAGGAGGGTTCCCCTTTCTCCGCATCCTCGCCAGCATCTGTCATTTCCTGACTTGTTGATTTTAGCCATTCTGACTGGTGTGAGGTGATATCTCATTGTGGTTTTGATTTGTATTTCCCTGATGCCGAGTGATATGGAGCACTTTTTCATGTGTCTGTTGGCCATCTGGATGTCTTCTTTGCAGAAATGTCTGTTCTTGTCCTCTGCCCATTTCTTGATTGGATTATTTGTTCTTTGGGTGTTGAGTTTGCTAAGTTCTTTATAGATTCTGGACACTAGTCCTTTATCTGATATGTCGTTTGCAAATATCTTCTCCCATTCTGTCAGTTGTCTTTTGATTTTGTTAACTGTTTCCTTTGCTGTGCAAAAGCTTTTGATCTTGATGAAATCCCAGCCCACGCGGGGTCAGCGTGGCCTCAGGTCTCCATCGTTTTTGACAATGTCCATACTCACAAACATTTTGTCCTAAATTAAGTCAGTCTCTTCAATAATAGCTATTCTCATTGCCAAATTTCCCCTGGATAGTATGGATAGTACATGTATTCCTTGATGTTTGGATGTTTGGGATAATGGCCTACTTCTTCTGATGTGACTTTTACACTCTACAAGAGGGCCTAGTATACTCTGGTCTTCTCGACTTGCTAGTCCTGGCGTGAAATTTTGGCATGAGCAATCTGAGACAGGGAAAATCACATCTTCTATATCCTAGGTCTGCCTACCTGGAGCAGAAACCTCAACCTATGAATGGGAGCTGGATGTTTGGGCTGGGCCATGGCCACCCAGAGTAGAGCTTCCACAATACTTCATAAGTAGCTTGCATTTGTATGGATGAAACCAGAGTTCCATATTTTCAGTTGAGAGTTAAAGTAGGCACCATCATCTTGGTCACACACGTTCAGGATAGAATTTACAAAGCAAAATCTGAGAGAAAAGGGTGGGGGATTGTAGCTAAAAAGCCACAAATTATTGCTGTTCTTCGTAAGATTTAGTATGTTTTATGGGTAAATCTTTCTCCAGTTATTATATTTCCCTAGGCTAATTCCAGATAATTTATTAAAAAAAAAAAACTTTCTAGATGCATGGTTGGTGTGTTGGTGATAGGGTACACTGAGCTTCTGACACAATCAATCCAAACTTTCACTCCTATGGCAATGTAAAGAAGAAGAAAACAGAGGATTATACTACCAGATATCCTGAACTATGATAAAACTATAGAAATTAAGAGAATGTGGCAATGGTCGAAGAAAGAGAATGGAGACACCAAATAGTCTTTTCAATAACTTGTTCTGGGTCAATTGAATATCCACATGAAAATGATGTGTATTTTTCTCTGTTCACACTGTATACTCCAAATGAATTTCATATTAAATTCTAGAGGTAAATTAAATTTATTGGAAAAAAACAGATCAACTTTATAATCTTCATAATGGCAAAGATTATTCAAATAAAAAGAAAATCTATAAATTTGAAAGAAAAACTTAATCACACTTTGCAGTTAAGAGATTCTCTTTATCAAAAACTTTCATCAAAACAATGAAAATACAAGCCATTAGGATATTTAGAGTATATATTTGCAAAACATGTATTATAAAGGGTCTATATCCATAATATACAATATTGGCCAATACTGGGCAAATAACTCAGCCACTTCTTGATAGCCAATAGACATGAAAAGGTGTTTAACTTTTATAGTTAAAGAAATGAAAATTAAAACTTCAATTGATACCATATTACCTACATCAATATGACTAAAATAAATTTTGGAGTGGTCCTCTCCAAAATATAGTTTGGTTTAATAAAGATATGGACTAATTGGAATGCTCATATATTGATGTTAGATATGTAAACATGTCTCCACTTAGAAACCTGCTTTTGAAGTATTTACTAAGCTTGATTGTACACACTCCGATTGAGCAATTTCAATCCAAGTTTATAGGCCCAGTGGAAATGTCTCCGTATTTTTATTGAATGACACATAATAAAATGGTCATAGAAATGCTAAGTATGGTGGTCAAAAAACTAGAACCTATCAAAAGTACATCAACAGTAGCCTGGATAAATAACTTGTGCTATATATACAAATGCTGGGATAATTAATATACAAGAATGAGAAAGAATGATATAAAATATAAAGATACGGATGAATTTTACAAACAAAACGGTGAGTGAAATAACCAGCCACAAGAGAATGCGTATTGTATGATTCCATTTATATGAGTCACAAAATAAGTGAAACTGTTCTATGCTCTTAAAAATCAGACAGGACCTACTCTTCAAGAGAGATAAAAAGTAGAGGAAATATGAAGGATGTCTTCGGTGTGGTACTAATTTCTGGAGCTCAATATTGCTTAAATAGGCATGTTTCACCCTGAAAATACTTTGATCTATATCTTTGTGATACAGTCATTCTTTAGTGCATATTACACTTTAATCAAAATTAAAACAATAATTCAATGCACTTGATATTTTAGATTTTTTTTTAAGTATTAATCAAAATCTCCTGAAAACCTTCTCCTATTTGCTTCAAGGCCAAACTTAATGGCTCTAACCTCTTTCCTTTGTTTAGTTTAAAAACAAATGAAAGTCAAAATTTTACCCTAAATATGTGATTTCTTTTTTTTTATGTGATTTCAATAAAAAACATATATCACAGTACGGTAGGCAGGAATTTTTGCCTCATTTATTTCATTGTATATGTGTGTATAAAGTATATCATTTTAAATATTAAAATAAAAATGTAAGAAACAAATGGAAGAACTAAGGAAAAATGGTAAAAATCAATTAGGAAAGTCCTTTTATAGAATGAAAGTGAATTTAATTTTAAACATATAATAGAGATTGTATTAGAGAGTTCAGAGGGGAGAACTTTTGAATATTAAGAACAAAAGATTTTAGTTAGCAGGATTCATTTATTAAATACCACTGATATTTTGAAATAAAATAAAGATTGACTTGGGAAAGGAACTCTTTATAAAATAAAAGTTTTCTAATTATTTTAAAATCATTTTTGTTTTGTCTAAATAAGGGAATTAATCATTGCAAATTATTCCAGCAATTAATAAATCCTATTTGTTCTAAATTCAATAATTTTACAGAAGGGATTCTTTGTACTATTAATCAGTATGATTAAATTCAAGAACTTGGGGCGCCTGGGTGACTCAGTGAGTTAAGCCTCTGCCTTCGGCTTAGGTCGTGATCCCAAGGGTCCTGGGATCGAGCCCCTGGTTGGGCTTTCTGCTCAGCGGGAAGCCTGCTTCCTCCTCTCTCTCTCTCTCTGCCTGCCTTTCTGCCTACTTGTGATCTCTCTCTCTCTCTGTCAAATAAATAAATAAAATCTTTTAAATAAATAAATAAATTCAAGAACTTAGCAATGTAGTTATATAATGGGAATTTCATCGGGAAAATTAGAAGTTAGAAGAGGATATAGTACAGCTGACCTTTGGACAACATGGATTTGAACTACATGGGTTCACTTAGAGATTTTTTTGATAAATATAGTACTTATGATTTTCTTTCTTAAGATTTTCTTTTTCTGGGGAGCCTGGGTGGCTCAGTGGGTTAAGCCGCTGCCTTCGGCTCAGGTCATGATCTCAGGATCCTGGGATCGAGTCCCGCATCGGGCTCTCTGCTCAGCAGGGAGCCTGCTTCCTTCTCTCTCTCTCTCTCTCTCTGTCTGCCTCTCAGTGTACTTGTAATTTCTCTCTGTCAAATAAATAAATAAAATCTTAAAAAAAAAAAAGATTTTCTTTTTCTTTTTTTTTTTTTTTAAGATTTTACTTATTAATTTGAGAGAGGAAAAAAAGAGAGAACACACAAGCAGGGAGAGAGGAAGAAGCAGGCTCCTTGGTGGGGGGTAGCTAACGTGGGGCTCCATCCCAGAAGCTCTGTCTCATGAACTGAGACAAAGGCAGACACTTAACGAACTAAGCCACCCAGGTGCCCCTAAGGTTTTCTCAATAACTATCTCTTTTCTTTAGCTTTCTTTCTGTGAGAATACAGCATATAGTACACATAACATACAAAATATGTGCTAATTGACTAGTTATGTTATGGGTAAAACTTTCAGTCATCAGTAGGCTATTAATAGTTAAGTTTTTGGAAAAACAGAAGTTATATGTGTATTTTCTACTGCACAAGAGGTTAGTGTCCCTAACTCCCACGTTGTTCAAAGGTCAACTGTACTTGGAATAATTGTACCAAACACATGACCACCAAACAAAATGTGAAAAAAAATAATATCACTCTTTGACCTCTGAATATGCTTACCTCATATAACAGCTGCCTAAATATCAATCTAGCTTTTTCATTGGTTTGTTATACTAATAACAATGAATGAAAAATAATTGTGAATATGTATTTTACTTTTTGTCATATAGATTCAGTGTCTGTAAAAATGATACATGTATTTCCTTTAATAATGCAACATTGGTATATGATTTAATAACTTCATTAATAAATTTTAATTATTTTTGCAAGCATCAATCTCATGACTTTCATTATTTCTCTTTAATCCTAAAATTTAATAACAACTATAATAGTTATGATTTCAAAAAAGCATACAGTAGAGTTTGAATTTTTAAAAACAATTATAATCTAGTTTAAAATAATCATTAATTAATTAATTAATTAAAATAATCACAGAGATTTTTTAAAAACTACAAAAATCATACACGGAGGGTATATAAAAGAAAGATTAAAAGGCAGTGTCATTTCTGAACATGCATGGCAGTAAGTGATAAATCAAAAGTTACCAGTTATTTCCCCCGAGGCAGTCTTGAGAATAAAACTGATCTGATTCCCTACTTCTATGCGACAGTAATCAGGTAAACTTTGTTTTTATTTTCTGTTTCTTTATTTAAATAAATTATTCAAAAATAATTTCATATACAAAAGATGTTGCGAAGATAGTTCAGAGTTCCTGGAAACCAAATCTTATGCTAAGTTTATCCTATTGCTAATCATTTACATTACTTTGGTACATTCTTTAAAACTAATTAAAAATGCTGATACAATATTATTTATTAAAGTCCATATTAAAAGAAAGTCTAATTTTATCTATTTTTTCTGTTCCAGCTTCCTATAAGAGATATCACCTTCAATTTAGGGTCCTATCTCCTTAGACTCCCCTTGGCTCTGACTCTCTGAGACTTCCCTTATTTTTTATGACCTTGATATTTTTGAGGTACATTGTCTCTGGTATCTTATAGAAAGTCCCTTGGGGGGAAGGGGGCAAGATGGCAGAGGAATAGCGGACTCCGTTTCAACTGAGCCCCTGAATTTAGCTGGATACCTACTAAACCATTCTGCAGTCAAATGCTCTACTACTGAGCTATACCCCCACGCCTACTAAACCATTCTGAACACCGACGAAATCAGCCTGAGATGTAAGGATATATAGCTGGATCCCTACAAGCAGAAAATCCGCAGTCACAAATATGAACTAGGGAGTGTAAAGTTGCTCCCGGCGGCGATGGTAAGAAAAGAGGGTACAAGGCAAATGGATCCTAGAGATGAACTTTATTGCAAGCATCCTCGGGTGAGGTTCCGCGACTCACAGAAAGGAGGCAGGGGAGGATAGTGAGTCGGGGAAGTTGGAACCGGGGAGAGAGGTTGAGCCCTTGCCCGGCACAGAGGCTCCCTCCTGCTCACATACAGACCCCAACCTCCCGCCGCCCACCTCAAGAAGGCTTACTTCGGAGCCTGCTGTGGTGAGTGTTCCCTGGCCCCTGATCCACTTCCAGGTCGCCCTGTCCTAGCTGTGGCCGCATCTGAGCAGACCTCCAGCCACCTGGGGGCCCCGCCAGTCCCAAGGAATCGGGAGACGTCCTCATTCCGCGGGAACTGCTGTCCCTCTGGTGACCCAGGGCACGGACGAAGGGACGCTCTCCTCCGTAATCTGAGTTGGTCGGTGAAGGGGACCATGGGAGCCTCCCAATCCAAATTCGACCCCCAGACGCCCCTGGGCTGCCTCCTGGCCAACTCCCAACATTGGAGTTAGACCAGGACTTACGCAGGCGACGCCTTATACTTTATTGTACCGTTGCCTGGCCTCAATACAAATTGGACAACCAATCGCAATGGCCTCCCAAGGGCACATTTGACTATCAGGTGCTCACAGATCTCAACAATCTACGCAGGCGTCAGGGCAAATGGTCCGAAATTCCCTATGTCCAAGCTTTCTGGACCCTACGGTCTTGGCCATCCTTGTGCTCCCAGTGTTCGACCTCTCAAGTCCTCCTGCTCGCGCCCCTCCCCGCACTCCACGCATGTCCCCTACCGCACCCGTGGAACCAGACCCTCCTCTTCAGTCCTCTCTGAACCGCCCCAAGACCTTTCTGTACCCCCCACTCGAGCTCCCACCTTACCCTCTTCTCCTCCTTATAGCCCCCTCCTCAACCTTCGGCACCCTCTGAGCCCTCCAGGGAATCGGCGACCCCAGCACCCCCGCAAGCCCCTTTTCCGAAGTCGAGCCTCCACCCCAGCACGGGCTCAGTCTCTGCCGGACTTCCCATCCTCCCCTCCCATTTCTGCCGAGATCCTCCGTTCAGCTTAATCTGCCCCTTAAGGGAGGTGGCTGGAGCCAAAGGGGTCATCTGAGTGCATGCGCCCTTCTCCCTACAGGACCTCTCCCAAATTGAGAAATGCCTGGGTTCCTTCTCGGCCAACCCGGACAATTTCATAAAAGAGTTCCAATATCTGGCCCAAGCTTAAAGCAACAAGGCCTTCTCATTCCTACCAACTCCCCCTGCAATATCCCCATCCTGCCTGTACAAAAGCCATCAGGGGCTTATCGGCTGGTACAGGACCTGCGGCTCATTAATGAAGCCATCGTCCCACTCCACCCCACGTCCCAACCCCTATACCCTGCTGTCTCACATCCCTCCCGGCACCTCCCATTTCACTGTACTCGACCTGAAGGATGCATTCTTTACTATTCCCCTGCATCCTGACTCCTATTTCCTGTTCCCTTCACCTGGGAAGACCCTGACACCCATGTTTCTGGGCAACTTACCTGGACGGTTCTACCACAAGGGTTTTGAGACAGCCTCCACATTTTCGACCAGGTCCTGGTGGTCGACCTCCAGGAATGTCTCCTGGAGACCAGTACCCTGCTGCAGTATGTAGATGAACTGCTTCTCTGTAGCCCTTCCCTCCTCACCTCCCAGGAAGATACCTCTACCCTACTAAACTTCCTGGGAGCTAGGGGGTATAGAGTCAACCCATCTAAGGCCCAGCTATGTACCCCATCAGTCACATATCTAGGGATCTCTCTGACCCCTATCTCTAAATCCCTTACTGGGGACCATATTCGCCTCCTCTGAGAACTGCAACCCCCCAGGGTGCAGATGAGATCCTCTCCTTCCTGGAATTTGTGGGGTTTTTTAGACACTGGATTTTGAACTTCTCTATCCTAGCCCGGCCTTTATACCAAGTAGCCAAGGAAACCCCCCAGGGTCCCTTAACTGATCCTACCTCAATCCAGCATGGATTTTCAAAGCTCCAAGACTGCCTCATCAAGGGGCCAGTTCTGGCCCTCCCAGACCCTACTAAACCGTTCCATCTCTTCACAGATGAACATTCTGGGTCGGCCACCAGCCTTCTGGCCCAGCCCACTGGGCCTACATATAAGACAGTGGCCTACCTGTCCAAATAGTTAGATCCCACCACCCGGGGTTGGCAACCCTGTCTCAGGGCACTTGTTGCCACGGCCTCCCTCACTAAGGAGTCCCTAAAACTGACCCTAGGACAGCCTCTTACAATCTACTCCCCTCACCAACTCACAGACCTCCTTGGCCATCAGTCTCTGGCCAGTTGACTCCCTCCTGGGTGCAGTTGTTCCATTTGCTATTCGTTGAAAACCCTCAGATATCTTTGTCTGTCTCCCCCCCCCCCCCGCTTAAACCCTGAGACTTTACTGCCTGCACCCTCACCTACCTCTGACCCTTCTCGTTCTTGTCCTCAACTTTTGGAGGACTTTACCCCCTCTTACCCTGGACTCTCCAATCAGCCTCTGACTAACCCTGACCGCATCCTGTTTGGATGGCAGCTCCCTTCTGATCCTAGATGACCAATGCCACATCGCCTACACCATAGTTATTTCTGAAGTGGTTGTCGGAGCAGCCCCTCTTCCTCTTGGGACTACCTCCCAGAAGGTGGAGCTAATAGTTCTAACCCTGGTGCTCCACCTCTCCAAGGGACAGCAAGTCACTATTTACATTGATTCCAAATATGCTTACCTCATATCCCACACTCACTTGGTTATTTGGCAAGAAAGGGGATTCCTGACTATCAAAGGCACTGCTATCTTAAATGGGCTGCTCATCGCCAGGCTCCTCAAGGCCCTACACCTACCCACCAAGGTCGCCATTGTCCACTGCCGGGGACACCAAACTACCCCTGACCCGATCTCCCTAGGCAACAGCAAGGCTGATACGGTGGCCAGGCAGACATCCCTTAGCACCACTGCTGCCCCTGTACTCTTCCTCAACACTGCGCACCAACCTTGTTACACTGAGGAGGAGACGCTAGCACTCCAAAAGTTGGGGGGCAACTAGCACTTGGGGACAAAGGGTGGATCCACATCCAAAATTGCATTGCCGTACCTGAAAACCTGGCTCACACCTTGGTCACAGAAATTCACCAGTTGCTCCATATTGGTCCCAAGGCGTTGTTTCAGTTCTTACAGACTCTCTTCTATCACCCTTCCCTGTCCAAGGTCATTGAAACCATTCACAGGGCATGTACTGTCTGTCTGTTCAGCTGGCAGTGCACAAGGTGGGATCCTCAGGCCAGGACCTAACCACCAATTGCAGGGCCACAAGCTGGGAGAAGACTGGCAACTGGACTTCACCCACATGCCCCGTCATAAAACCCTCCGCTACCTACTAACCCTGGCTGACACATTTACAGGCTGGATAGAGGCCTATCCCTTGGCCCACGAGATGGCAGACGTTGTGGCTGTGGTCCTTATTGAACACATCATTCCCCATTTTGGACTGCCCTGAACCCTCCAGTCGGACAACAGGCCAGCCTTCATATCCAGCATAGCCCAGCAAGTGGCTGAAAGTCTCAACATCTCCTGGAGATGACACATTCCTCCTTACCATCCTCAGTCATCGGGTAAAGTAAAAAAGGCCAACGGCCTACTTAATGCCCAACTCACCAAACCCGCCCTGGAAACCCATCTTTCTTGGCCTACCCTCTTGCCCCTAGCCCTCACCAGGCTTAGGGCGGCCCCCCATGGACTCTCGGGACTAAGCCAATTCGAACTCCTCTACGGTCGTCCCTTCCTCATAGATCACAATCTCCTGGCTGTTCCTCCACCCCTTCTCTTGTATCTGCCTTACCTCACTCTCCTTCGGGCCCTCCTGAGAGCTCATGCTGACTCAGTCACCCCGGCCCTGAACGACTCCGAGGATGATGAGACTCCTCCCCAGAAACTACTCCCGGGTGACCAGGTTCTCCTTAGGAGTCGCAACCCCGGACCCTTATAGACACAGTGGATGGGACCCAGCACTGTCATCCTCACCACCCCAACTATGGCAAAATTACTGGTCTACCAGCCATGGGTGCACATCAACAACCTTAAACGGGCCCCCACTGACAGTAAGTGGGCCTCCCAGATGGTGTGCACCACACTCCACTTGGCTAGGACTCCTTCTCGTACTCCTCCTGAGTCACCAGATCCAGGCGGAGTCATGTGACTGCATGAGGGGCTCAGCTACCTCACGCTATTTCTCAGCCTATACCTCTATGCCCAAGTCCTGCTACCAGGGAAAAACACCAACCTTCTGAATGTTGACCCATGCCCCGGGAAAGACCTTTTGAACCTCTGAACTCTCTCAGATCTCCCGCCCCCCTCCCCGTACTAATAACCCCAAATTTGGAAAAGTCTGCTGGACCTATTTGGCCCAAATAGGACTCTCTGATTTGGAGCGGGGGGTGGCTTCCAGGACCAGGCCACAGGCAACAACTCCCTCAAAAAAGTACAACAACTTCTAAATCAGGTACAAGCACAACCCGAATATAAAGGGATCAATCTTGACTCCTTATGGGGGACACCCTCCATCAAACCACTCACCCTAACCCTCCTAAATTCCAGCTACATCCTCTGAAAAAATGTCTCCGGTGGGGGGGGGGGGCAAGACTGCTGGATCTGTTTTCCTTTTTCCTCTCTCACTAACATCATCAGGATACCGATTCCTGACTCCTGGCCTATACCCAGTTCCTTCACTAAGATGGTCCACATCAGACCGATCGGCACTTCCATACCGATCCTGAACCTCACCTCCTCCACACCTCACACCACCCACAACATCTCCACTTTCCCCTACTGCACCCCCTCAGGAATCTTTCTCTTCTGCCCAAAAGGGATCTATCTCTGCCTGCCAATGATTCCTTGGATTGTACTCCCATCCTTCTGTCTCCAACCACCAACATCTATTCATCTCAACAACTCATCTCAGCTGTTCCCTACCTCCCGGAAGAGGAGGAATGCCTTCCTCCCCTTCTTAATAGGGGCAGGACTAACAACTGGGGCAGCAGGGCTGGGAACCTCCATTAACTTCTATTATAAGCTCTCCCAGGCACTCAAGGAGGACATGGAACGAATAGGAGACTCCCTCACCACCCTACAGACTCAAGTCACCAGCTTAGTGGCTGTCACCCTGCAAAACCTATGGGCCTGGATCTCCTCACTGCCGATAAATGGAGAACATGCCTCTACTTGAACGAGGAGTGCTGCTACTTAGTCAACCAGTCAGGCATAGACACCTTCAAAGTCAAGGAACTCAGGGACCGGATGCAAGCAAGGCATCATCTTGATGACACTAGTTGGGGCTTAAACCCCCAAGCCTGGGTAACCTGGCTCCTCCCTTTGGCAGGGACCCTCTGTGTACTCCTCCTGTTAATCTCTATTGCCCTCTGCCTTATACGTTGCCTACAGGAGCGCCTGCAGGAAATGACCAGGGTATCAGTCAACCAACTCCTCCTACAGCCCTATTCCCACCTGCCCACATCCAATGTCCTCTACGACGATGTCCCACTGCCAGCAGGAAGCAGCCAGAGCAAAGTCGACGTCCCTGATACCAATATAAATATAAAGAGGTCAGAAGGATGGGCCGGCTGGGAAACTGGGGCTCCAAAATGACAGATCTTCCCGCCAACCCTCTCCAAGATGGTGGACTTTCCCACCGCCCTCACTGCAGCCTCCACGTCATCATCAGGAGACTTCCAAATTGAGAACTGCCCATCACAGACCACCCTCACCCCATACCTTCTGATCACCATATACCAAATGGGCGCAAGGCTATGCCCTACCTCAACCCAATAAAAGACGTCCACCAACTCCCTCCCAGTGTGACTTCCCCGACTCACTATCCCCCTCTCTCTCTCTGTGAGTCGCAGAACCCCAACCGAGGGTGTTTGCAATAAAGTTCATTTCTCGGATCCATTTGCCTTGTAGCGTCTTTTCTTACCATCACCGGTGGGAGCAACTTTATAGGGAGTTGTGATTCTCCAGGCCGATATTGGAAAAACAACAAAAGGGGGAGACAATTTCCCCACCCCCCATAAGCTGGCCCCTGGAAAGTGATATAACACCTGAGCACAAAAACATCCTACACTGGAGTGTATATACCAGTGATAACTTGCAGAGGGCAATGGCTGGGTGGGATTGGCCTGATAAGAGTTGATCCAAGAGTTGATGAGGAGCACAACACTGGGGCCAGCCTCAGCTGCCATGAGGACCCAGGTTTTAAAAGTGCAGAGGTTAGAGATAAGCAGGGGCCTGCATGGACTGCTGAGAGGGTCACTGGGGGCATGCACAACCCATGGGAGGCAGCAGTTTTCAATGGCACTTGCAGAAAAGGAGACTGCATGTTCTGGAGGGTTCAGAGAAGAGCAGAATATGACTTCTCTGCCCTGGGGCAGAGGCCTGTGTGTGGACATTTTCCTTTGTTCTGATCCTCTGAATAAGCAAGAAAAGCCTCCAGAGACACAAAAGCTGCCAGAGAACAAAAGTCCAAAATACTGGTTTCCACAGGTCCAGTCCTCTGATGGGGACAAGAAATGATGCCCAAGCAGGATTGCCTGAAAAACAGCCTGGCAGCCCCCTCCCCTTGAAGACAAGCTGGAAGAACAAGAGGACAAAAACCATAGGAAGAACAAGAGTACAAAAATCATATTTTCCCCTATTGGGGTTTTACAGTTTTACATAAAAAACCCCAATAGGGGAAAATAGTATATTGAGCTCCAGGTTGTTGCTTCCAGCTTGTGTGTTTCTCAGAGATAACTTCTTTTTTTTTCCTATTCTTTCTCATGTTTCTTTCCTGCTTTTTCTTTTTACCTATTTCTCATTTTAACTAGATGTTTAATATAACATATTTCATAGTAGCTGTTTAACTTACACTTTTTCACATATCTATATTATATATAGATATAAGCTTCAGTGAAGTCCTTTTTTACCTATTCAATATTACCTTTATATATACACCAGTTTTATTTTCCCTGTAGTGCTGGGAAGTAGTGTTCTCTAACAAAGAGAGCAAAATACACCCATGAAAAAAATGAAACCCCTACCTGTAGACTTCAGGGTAGCAATTATGAAGTCAATAGCTAGACTTGATAAAATGATTAGTGGCAATATAGAACCTCTAAGGACAGAAATGAAAGCCAATCAGGCCAAATGTAAAAATGTTATGAATGAAATGTAGTCTAACCTGGATACTCTAACAGCTAGAGTAAATGAGGCAGAAGAATGAATTAGTGATTCAGAAGATAAATTGATAGAAAGGAAGGAACAGAAGAAGGCCTGGGACAATCAGCTTAAAATCCATGAAAACAGACTTAGAGAGACTTACAATGCCATGAAATGTTCCAGTGTCAGAATTATTGGGATCCCTGAGCTGGTGGGGAGAGAGAGAGGATTAGAAGGTATATTTAAGTAAATCATAGCTGAGAAGATCCTTAATCTGGGGAATGAAATAAGCATTTGTGTCCTGGAAGCAGAAAGAACCCCTCCCAAGATCAAGTAGAACAGACCAATGATCTGGCATGTAATAGTAAAACTTGCAAATCTTAGAACCAAAGAAGGCATTCAAAGGGCAGCTAGGAGGAAGATATTCCTTATGTATAGAGAGAGGACATCAGAATAATGTCAGACCTTGTTTAAAGAGATCTGGCAAGCCAAAAATAACTGGCAAGACATATTCAGGGTACTAAATGAGAAGAACATGCAGTCAAGAATACTTTTTCCATCAAGGCTGTCATTCAGAACAGATGGAGAAATAAAGAGCATCTAAGATTGACAGAAACTGAAAGAATAGGTGATCACCAAGCCAGCCCTGCAAGAAATACTAAGGGAGAGTCTATAAAAGAAGACCACAAGAGTAATATAGACTAGAAATTTACAGAGACAATCCAAAGGAACAGACACTGTACAGACAATAGGATAGCAATAAATGCATATCTTCCAACAGTAATCCTCAATGTGAATCACCTTAAATACTCCCATGAAATGGCACAGCATTGCAGATTGGATGCAAGTGCAAGACTCATCCATATGTTGTCTACAAGAGAGTCATTTTGAACTTAAAGACACATCCAGACTGAAAGTAAGGGGATGGAGAACCATTTTTCATGCTAACAGACATCAAAAGAAAGCTGGGGTAGCAATTCTTATATCAAAAAAATTATAATTTAAACCAAAGACAGTAATAAGAGTTCCAGAGGAATGCTGTATCATTCTTAAAGGGTCTACCAAAAAGAAAATCTAACACATGTAAATATCTATGCCCCCAACATGGAAGCAGCCAATTACATAAGCCAGCTGTTAACCAAAATAAAGAATCAGATCGACAATAACACATTAATGGTAGGAAATTTTAACACTGCGTTCTCAGCACTGGACAGAACATCTAAACAGAAGATCAACAAAGAAAAAAGAGCTTTGAAAGACACATTGGGGGCACCTGAATGGCTCAGTGAAGCCTCTGCCTTCAGCTCAGGTCATGATCTCAGAGTCCTGGGATCAAGCCCCGCATCGGGCTCTCTGCTCAGCAGGGAGTCTGCTTCTCTCTCCCTCTGCCTGCTTCTTTGCCTACTGGTGATCTCTCTCTCTCTGTCAAATAAATAAATAAATCTTTAAAAAGAAAGAAAGAAAAAAAAAGACACATTGGACCAGATGCACTTCAGAGATACTTACAGAACATTTCATGCTAAAACAACAGAATACTCATTCTTCTCAAATGCACAGGGAACTTTCCCCCAAATAGAGCATATACTGGGTCACAAATTTGGTCTCAGTTAATACAAAAAGACAGAGTTTATTCCCTGCATGTTATCAGACCACAGTGCCTTGAAACTGGAACTCAATCACAAGGAAAAACTTGGAAGGAACTCAAATACTTGGAAGTTAAAGAGAATCCTGCTAAAAAAATGATTGAGTCAACTGGGAAATTAAAGAACTTAAACAATTCATGGAAACTAATGAAAACAAAAACACTTCAGTCCAAAACCTATGGGATACTGCAAACATGGTCCTGAGAGGGGAATACATAGCCATCCAAGCTCTCTCAGAAAATTAGAAAAATCCCAAATGCACAACCTAACCTTATACCTAAAGGACCTGTAGAAAGAACAGAAAATAAAACCTAAACCAAGCAGGAGAAGAGAAATAATAATGATTAGAACATAGGTCAGTGAAATAGAAACCAGAAAAACTGTAGAGCAGATCAATAAGACTAGAAGCTTGTTCTTTGAATTAATACAATCGATAAACCACAGGCCAAACTTATCCAAAAAGAGAGAGAGAGTGAGAGGGCCCACATTAATAAAATTATGAATGAAAGGGGAGAGAGCATGACTAATACCAAGGCAATAGAAACAATTATTAGAAATTATTACCAGCAACTATATGCCAATAAATTAAGCAACTTGGAAGAAATGGATGTCTTCCTGGAAACTTACAAACTATCAAGACTGAAACAGGAAGAAATAGACAATCTGAATAGACCAATAATCAGTAAGAAAATTAAAGCAATAATCAGAAACCTCTACAAAAACAAATGTCCAGAGCCAGATGGCTTCACAGGGGAATTCTACCAAACATTTAAAGAAGAAATAATTCCTATTCTACTGAAGATGTTCCAAAAAATAGAATTAAAAGGAAAACTTCCAAATTCCTTCTATGAGGCCAGAAATACCCTGGTCTCAAAACCAGGCAAAGACCCTATCAAAAAGAAGAATTACAGACCAATATCCCTGATGAACATGGATACCAAAATACTCAACAATATCCTAGCTAATAGGATCCAACAGTACATTAAAAGGATTATTCACCATGACCAAATGTGTTTTATTCCTGGGATGTAAGAATTTGCAACATTTGCAAATCAATCAACGTGATAGAGCACATCAATAAAAGAAAAGACAAGAGCCATACAATCCTCTGAACTGATGCAGAAAAAGCATTTGACAAAATACAATATCTGTTCTTGATTCAAACTCTTCACAGTATGGCAATAGAAAGAATATTTCTCAATATAAAAACCATGTATGAAAAACCCACAGTGAATGTCATTATCAATGGGGAAAAGCTGAGAGTTTTTCTCTTAAGTTCAGGAACACAACTAGGATGTCCACTCTCACCACTATTGTTCAACATAGTGCTAGAAGTCCTAGCTTCAGCAACCAGACAACAAAAAGAAATAAAAGGCATCTAAACTGGTAAAGAAGTTAAACCCTCCCTCTTTGCAGATGACATGATACTTTATGTGGAAAACCCAAAAGACTGTCCCTAAATTACTAGAACTCATACAGCAATTCAGCAATGTAGCATGATACAAAATCAATGCACAGAAATAAGTTGCTTTTCTATACAGTAACAACGTAACTGTAGAAAGAGAAATTAAGAAATCAATTCCATTCACAATAGCAACAAAAACCATAAGATACCTTGGAATAAGCCTAGCCAAAGTGGTAAAGGATCTATACTCTAGAAACTATAGAACACTTATGAAAGAAATTGAGGAAGACACAAAAAGATGGAAAAACATTCCATGCTCATGGATTGGAAGAATAAACATTGCTATAATGTCTATGCTGCCCAGAGCAATTTACACTTTGATTACCAGTGCTCTTAAAATACCACTGCCCTTTTTCTAAGAGCTGGAACAAATAATCCTAAAATTTGTATGGAACCAGAAAAGACCTCAAATCGCCAAGGGAATGATGAAAAAGAAAAATCTTGGGGCACCATGCTGCCTGACTTCAAGCTCTATTACAAAGCTGTAATCACCAAGAAAGCATGGTATTGGCACAGAAACAGACACATATACCAATGGGACAGATCAACTATCTTTGACAAATCAGGAAAAATTATCCAATGGAAAAAATCTCTTCAATAAGTGGTGTTGGGAAAATTGGACAGCTACATATAGAAGAATGAAACTGGACCATTCCCTTAAACCATACACAAAGATAATCTCAAAATGGATGAAAAACCTCAGTGTGAGACAGGAATCAATCAAAATTCTAGAAGAAAACATAATCAGTAACCTCTTTGACATTGGCCACAGTAACTTCTTTTAAGACACATCTCCAAGGGCAAGTGAAACAAAAGCAAAAATGAATTTTGGGGCTTCATCAAGATAAAATCTTCTGCACAGCAAAGAAAACAGTCAACAAAACTAAGAGGCAGCCCACTGAATGGGAGAAGATATTTGCAAATGACATTACAGATAAAAAACTGGTATCCAAGATATATAAAGAACTTCTCAAACTCAACACCCAAAAAATAAATAACTCAGTCACAGAATGGGCAGAAGACACGAACAGACATTTCTCCAAGAAGACGTACAAATGGTTAACAGGCACATGAAGAAAATGCTCAACATCACTTGGTATCGGAGAAATACAAATCAAAACCACAATAAACTACCAGTTTACACCAATTAGAATGGCCAAAATTAACAAGACAGTAAACAACATGTGTTGAAGAGGATGTGGAGAAAGGGAACCATCTTACATGGTTGGTAGGAATGTGAGGTGATACAGTCACTCTGGAAAACAGTATGGAGATTCCTCAAGATGTTAAAAATAGTTACCCTACAAACCAGCAATTGTACTACTAGGTATTTACCCCAAAGATACAGACGTAATATCTGTACATGCACCCCAATGTTTATAGCAGCAATGTCCACAATAGCCCAACTGTAGAAGGAGCCAAGATGCCCTTCAGCAGATGAATGAATAAAGATGTGGTCCATATATACAATGGAATATTCCTCAGCCATCAGAAAGAACGAATACCCACTATTTGTACTGACATACATGGAGCTGGAGGGGATTATGCTAAGTGAAGTAAATCAAACAGATAATAGCAATTATCATATGGTTTCACTCATATGTGGAACATAACCAATAGATGGAGGAGCATAGGGGAAGGGAGGGAAATCTGAGAGGAAGAAATCAGAGAGGGAGATGAACCATTAAGACTATGGACTCTAAGAAACAAACTGAGGGTTTCAGAGGGGAGGGGGGTGGAGAGAGGGGGTAATAGGGTGATGGGTATCAAGGAGGGCACATGTTGTGATGAGCACTGGGTGTTATATGTAACTCTAGGTGTTATATGAATCACTGAACACTACCTCAAAAACTAATGATGTCCTATGCAGTGGTTAACATAATTTAAAAAATTTAAAAATCAAAAAAAAGAAAGTCTGTCAATTTGGGTTTGAGTCTGATTTTTTTTTTCCTATTCAACTGGGATTATATTTTAAGGAGCAGGATCACAGAGGTAAACTTTCATTTTCATCACAATGTTATTAAGAGTATCTACTATCAACATGACTTATCAGTGATGATGTTAACCTTCGTCATCTTGCTTTATTAGCCTTTGGTTTCTATAGATGTTACTTCCTTTAAACTTATTTCTGCACTGTACCCTTTGAAAAGTAATCACTATATGTAGACTACAGTTGTGGGGTGAAGAGACATGTTCCAACTCCTTGGGGTAATATCTATATAAGTAATTCAGAATTATTGTGTATAGGAGATTGGTCCTTCCCCCTTTATTTATTTCTTCAGTAATTTATCCATATCAGTATGGACTTAAGGATATTTGCTTTACATTTTGTCACTCAAATTATTCTGGCTTTGGCCATTGAAAGATTTTCAGTTAGTTGCTGTGTCCCTTTGTCATAGGAAAGTCATTTTTTATATGAGCATTTCCTTACTCAGATATTATAGAATGCACTCATTCTTCCCCCACACCCACACATATAAAGATATTTTAACTTAATCTATATTAAGCTACAAATGAGTTCATTCTGATGGGCTGATGTGTTTCATTCTACTCTACTACCATGTGGTTTATTCTAGTCTTTACCTCTTGATGAGGGATTTCACTCACAGCATTCACTGTTTATTTACTTATTTGCTCAGTATCACTCTATATGCAACGGTTACAGAATTAATAACATTTATCCTCATGAGAAACAGTTTACCACACAGAGTTTGTCTTACAATTTCTCTACCTTTTTCAAAAGTTATTTAAGTTATCATCATTTTTTTCCTTCTCACTTCAATGAAATTATGTCATATTTGTAATACAATTATTTTTTGCTACTCTCTGTATCCCATTGCAGAATTCCATAACTTAGTACTGATTTTTGAAAGTTGTTTAAATTTTATTCTTTATGCATTAAAGTTCCATGAGTGTGAGATATATTCAAGTATCATGTATCCTCCATTACAATATCATACAGAATAGTTTCATTGTGTTAAAAAAAAAATCCCTTATTTTTCATGTTTTAATATCACCCACCCAACCCAAGCCATAGGTTGGGTTCTTAAGCCACTCCTGTTTTCCATCTGCATGGTTTCAACTTACCAAAATATCATAAACTAGACTAGACTACCATATGATGTGTTCCCTTTGAGACTTCCATTTCTTAGTATTATGAATTTAAGTTTCATCATTGTTGCATGGATTGATAGTTTATTACTTTTATCACGGAGAAGGATTGCATTGTATGTATGGTCATAGTTTGCTTAACCAGGCACCTATTGAAAGACAGTCTTGATACTTCTAAATTTTGGCAATTATGACCAAAGCTGTGATAAACATGCCTTTACACTTTGTGTGGACATATGTTTTTAGTTTGCTAAATATCTAGAAGGATAATTGGTGGTCAGATGTTAAAACTATATTTAAAGTATATTTAATGCACATATTCCCGATACAACTAATGTGTGCATCTTTTTCCATTCTTATTTGCAATGTGTATTTCTTTTTTGGTGTAGTGTCTTCTCAGATCTTTAGTTGTTTGTTTTCTTGTTGTTGAATTGCAAGAGGTCTTTGTATAAATTCAGTGTATCTTTTATCAGGTATATGATATACAAGTGGTTTTTTCCCCCTCACTCTTAAACTTTTGTTAACATTGTCTTCATTTGATAACAGTTTTTAATTTAAATAGCTTTATTTATCAATTTTTCTTTCATGCATTGTGTTTTTTTTTTTGTGTGTGTGTGTTGCACCTAAATATTTATCACCAAACCCAGGAAAACCACAGATTTTCTCCTAGAAGTTTTTCAGCTTTCTATTTTACATATAGGTATATGATCCATTTTGAGATTTGGTATAAGGTAGAAGTCTCTGGATTATTATTATTATTATTATTGCATATGGATGTCCAATTGGTCCAGCATTATTTTCCTTCATCAACTTGTCTTTGTGGTTTTGCTAGACTTAGTTGACAATATTTGTGTATGTCTACTTCTAAATTCTATATTATGTTCCATTGTTCAATGAGTCTTTTTATCTATTTATTTCTTTGTCAGAATCACTGTCTTAATTAAAATACTAACTCTTAAAATCAACTAATGTGAGCTCTGCACCTTTGTTTTTCCTTTTCTGGATTGTTTTGGCTATTTTTGATCTTTTGTTTTTTGTATATTAGATTTATTTTGTACCTTTCTTCTAAAAACCCTGCTGTGATTTTGATGAGGATTGCACTAAATCTATAGATCATATTTTTGAAAAAAACTGAAAGCTTAATAATATTGGGTCTTTTGATATGTGAATGTGAAATATATTTCCATATATTTATATATTCTCTGATTTATGTCATCAACTTTTTGTAGACTTCTGCAAATAATTCCTACACATATTTTGTTAGATTTATGCACAAATACTTTTTTTTGGTGTTTTGTAAATGGTATTTTATAATTCATAGAATTTTTTAAAAAAGAAATTTGGGGTTCACAACAAGATTAAGAGGAAACTATACAGATATCCCCTATGCCCCTGCCTCTACACATGCATAACCTCCCCCATTATTAACACCCCCCAACAGAGTGCTACATTTGTTACAACTGATGAAGCTATATTGACGCAGCATTATCATGCAAAGTCCAAGGTTGACATTAGGATCTGCCCTTGGAGTAATACTTTATATGGGTTTTGAAAGATATAAAATGACATGTATGCACTATGATGGTATCATACACAATAGTTTCTTTTACTGGGCTTAAATTCCTCTGTGATCTGCCAGCTCATCTCTTCCTGCCCCACAATACCTGGCAACCACTAAATTTTTTACTCTATGGTTTTGTGTTTTCCAAAATGCCATATAGTTGGAATTTTAAAGTATATAGACTTTTCAGACTAGCTTCTTTGTAATTAATCTTGAAGGTCCCTCCATGTTTTTTCCATGGCTTGATAGCTCATTTCCTTTAACAATGAATAATATTCCTTTGTTGGAATTTACTGCAGTTTATTTATCCATTCACCTACTGAAGGACATCTTGATTGCTTCTGAGTTTTGGCAATTATGAATGAAACTGCTATAAATATCTATATGTTAGACTTTGCATACATGAATTTTCAGATATTAGGGTAAATATCAATGAGCGTAATTCCTGAATTGTTTGGTGAATGAATGTATGTTAAGTTTTGTAAGAAATTGCCAAAATGTCTTCCGAAGTGGCTATATCAGTTTGCATTTTTATCAACACTCAGTGAGAGTTCCTATTGTTTCACATCCTCACCAGCATTTGGTATTGTTAGTGGTATGGATTTGGGCCATTCTAATAGATGTGCAGTAGTATCTCATTGTCATTTTAATTTGTATTTCTCTGATGACATACGATACAAAGCATCTTTTCATGTGCTTATTTGCCATCTGTATATCTTTTTTCGTAAGAAGATATTTCTCTTTCATTTTTGAAGGATAATTCTGCTGTGTGTTGAGTTCTAGGTTGACAGCATTTATTTTTTTCTTTCAATATATTAAATATTTGACTTCACTATCTTTTTGTTTACACTATTTTAGGAGAGAAACTGGGTGTCCTTCTTAACCTAATTCCTCTGTAAGGTGTCTCTATATACCAGCTTCTTTCAAGATTTTCTATTTGTCTTTATTTTCCTGCAATTTGAATATAATAGAGCACATCTCATTTTATTACCTTTTTTTCCTTCTTCACAGATACTACTTTTTTTTTTTTTTTTTGCAAATTAAAGTTTTGTGGCAACCTTGTGTTAAGCAAATCTATTGGCATCATTTTTTTTTCAACAGCATTGCTCACTTTGTTTTTCTGTATCACATTATTTGCAATAATTCAAAATTTTCATTATTATTATATTAATTATAGTGATCCCTGATTAATGGTCCTTGATTTTTACTATTGTTTTTGTTTTGGATTACCATAATTTGTAGCTATGTAAAACAGTTAATCAATAAATGTTGTACGTCTTCTGACTGCTCCATTGATGAGCTATTCCCCCATCTTTCTCATTTTCCTTGGGCATCTCTATATAACAATGCTGAAATAAGGACAATTAAAATCTTATAATAGCTTACAAATGTTCAACTAAGAGAAAGAGTCCAACATTTCTCACTCAAATCAAAAACTATAAATAATTGTTAGAGCTTAGTGAGGAAGCCATTCAAAAGCCAAAATATGTTGAAAGATAGGCCTCTGGACCAAACATTTAGCCAAGCTGTGAATGCAAAGAAAAGTTCTTGAAGGAAATGAAAAGTTCTATTCCAATGAATGCAAATAAGAAAGTGAAAGAGTGGGCTCCTGGGTGGCTTAGTGGGTTAAGCCTCTGTCTTTGGCTCAGGTCATGATCTCAGGGTTCTGAGATTGAGCCCCACATCAGGCTCTCTGCTCACGGGGAGCCTGCTTCTCCTTCTCTCTCTGTCTGCCTCTCTGCCTACTTGTGACCTCTTCTCTCTATGTCAAATAAATAAAATCTTTAAAAAAAAAAAAAAAAGGAAAGTGAAAGAGTCTTACTGCTGATGTGGAGACAGTTTTAGTGGTCTGGATAAAAAATGAAACTAGACACAATATTCCCTTAAGACGAAGCCTAATCCAGAGCAAAGCCCAGACTCTTTTCAATTCTTTGAAGGCTGAGAAAAGTGAGGAAGCTGCAAAATAAGTATGAAGCTAGCAGAGGTTGCATGAAGTTTAAGGAAAGAAGTCTTCTCCATAACATAAAAATACACGATGAAACAGCAAGTGCTAATGTAGAACCTGCAAGTTATCCAGAAGTTCAAGCTCGGATAGTAAATGGAGGTGACTGCATTAAACAACAGATTTTAAATGTATATCAAACAGTCTTCTATTGGAAAAAGATGTCATCTAGGACTTTCACAGAAACAAGTCAATGCCTGGTTTCAAAACTGCAGAAGGGACATGAAGCTAAGTTGAAACCAGTATTCATTCGTCATCCTGAAAACCATAAAAGTCTTTTAAGGATTGTGCTAAATCTACTTGACCTGTGCTCTATAATGGGAATAACAAAGTCTAGAGGCTGCACATCCCTTTACAACACCGTTAACTGAATATTTTAAGCCCACTGTTGAGACTTACTACTCAGAAAAAAAGATTCCTTTCAAAATAAGAACACTCATTCACAAAGCACTTGATTATCCAAGAGCTCTGATGAGGATATACAAGGAGAATAATGTTTTTATGCCAGCTAACTCAGCACCCATGCTGCAGCCCATAAACCAAAGAGTAATTTTGACTTTCAAGTCTTATTATTTAAGAAATACATATAATGTACTTCTAGCTACCATAGATAGTGATTCATGTGATGGATTGAGAGAAAGTAAATTGAAAATCTTCTGGAAAGGATTCACATCTGATTACCATTAAGAACATTTATAATGATGGAAAAAGGTCAAAACATCAACATTAACAGGATTATGGAGGAAGTTAATCAACCCTTGGTGATGACTTTGAGGAGTTCAAGACTTCAGTGGAGGAAGTAATTACAGACGTGGTGGAAATAGAAATAAAAATAAAATTATAAATGGACCATGAAGAGATACTGAATTGCTGCAATCTTAGGATAATATTTTAGCAGATGAGGAGTTGCTTCTTATGAACAAACAACAGAACAAACTCCACAGATAAATGTAGAGAAGGGACTACATTGAGGAGAGCAGGAAGGGCAGAGACATGGTGGGGATCTTAACCCCCTGGGCCTGGCCACTGAAGAAAGGGAGTTGTGGGTGTGGGGAGGGATAAGAAAAATTATCACACCAAGGAACCTGGACAGATAAGACAGATCCCCACAGCATTTGGCTTTGAAAATCAAAGGGGCTAAAATCATGAGTTCTTATAGCAACTGGACTTAAAGCCTGGAACTTTAAAAATCAGTGGGCTTGGCTCTGAGAGATCCCAAAGTCTGATGAAAAGCTGAGTCCCCACCATTACGAGACGGCATAACAAACAGCCCAAGGAGATACAGTTTAGAAGGAGCATTTTGAAAAATGCCTAAGGTACACAAAAGGTACAGTTACTAATCTCATTGTTTTTTCATGGACTTCTCCAGGAAAAAGAAGTTGGCTGATGATGCCATTTATGCCCCCCATCTCCCAATATGAACACACAGCTGCCTGTAGGGAGCTGCCTACCTTACTTGCTTACACTACCCCCCACCCACCTTCAGAAGGCCTGCTTCAGTTCTGGCCTGCATGTCCTTTTCCCCAGAAGACCCATGCAAACCTTGCCAACACTGCATCTCCTGACCTCCTGTGAAAGAATGCATGTACCTTGTTAAAATGGCAACCATGACTTGTTTGCCTACAGTTCATAGACTGGCCCTGGATGGCCTGGTCTCCCCAGTTACCGTACAGCCTAGTGGGAGAGGGACTGCATGCACAACTTTTGGTACCACACCCTCACTCACATGCTTTAAGTGGAGTGGCCCAAGCCAACCTGGGTTTGGTGGCAACAGCTGTACATCCTTTGGGAAGAGGGCCAGGGACATCTTATTAAAAGTATGCACCCACCCACTACTTTCAAGAGCAACAGACATAGCTGAAATTTTTAACACAGAGAAACAGAGAGTTAGGCAAAATGAGGAGACAGAGGAATATATCCCAAATGAAAGAATAGGACAAAATCACAGCAAGAGACCTAAGAGAAACAATAATATGCCTGACAGAGAATTAAAGGAATAACTATAAAGATACACAATGGATTTACAAAAAGAGTGCAAGATATCAGTGAGATCCTTAACACAGAGGTAATAAAAGAACCGATCATAGATGAAGAACAAAATAATTGAAATTAAAAATATATTAGATGGACTAAATAATAGGATAGAGGAATGAATTAATGACACAGAAGATAGAGTAATAAAAAGTAATCAAGCTGAGCAAGTGAAAGAAAAAAGAATTGTGAAAAATGAGGATAGGCTTAGGGAACTCAGTGACTCTATCAGGCATAATAAAATTTGCATTATATGGATCCCAGAAGGAGAAGAGAGAAAAAATGGGGTAGAAAATTTATTTGAAGAAACAACAGCAGAAAACTTCCATAATTTGAGGAAGGAAACAGATATCCAGATTCAGAATATCACAGGGATCCCCTAATAAAATCAATTCAAAAAGATCTTCACCAAGACACATAGTAATGAAAATGGCAAGAAGTAACACTATAGAAAATAAATAAATAAATAAAAGCAGCAAAAGAAAAGAAAACAGTTACATACAAGGGAAATCCATTAAGCTAACAGCAGATTTTTCATCAGAAATGTTGCAGCCCAGAAGAAAGTGGCTTGATATATTCAAAGTGCTAAAAGGGAAAAATAGGGAGCCAATAATACTCTATCCAGAGGAACTATTATTCAGAATAGAAAAGATAGAGTTTCTCAGACAAATAAAAACCAAAGTTCATGACCACTAAATGAACCCTACAAAAAATATTAAAGGGGACTCTTTGAGTGGAATAGAAAGACTGAAAGCGAAGGTATGACAAGTAGGAAACATTAAAAAAATAATAATAATAAGTATTTCTGTAATTGTCAGTCAAGGAATTCACAGCAAAAAAGAATGTAAAATTGATACTATAGACCTAAAACATGTGTTGGGGGTGGAGAGGGGGAATAAAAAATGAGCTAAAAATTAAGTGACCATCAACTTCGTATAGACTACACATGAAGAAAATGTTATATACAAACCTAATGGTAACCACAAATCAAAAATCAGTAACAGGCAAATAATAAAGAGAAAGGAATCCAAGTCTATCACTGAAGAGATCCAAAAAATAAAAATAAAAATAAAACATGAACAAGAGCGAGAGAAAAAGGAATCAGAGAAACTACAAAAATGACCACAAAACAAGTAACAAAATACAATAAATGTATATCTAACAGTAATTACTTTGAACATAAATGGACTAAATTTTCCAATCAAAAGATATAGGGTGATGGAATGTATAAAAAAACAAGACCCATATATATGCTGCCCACAAGAGATTCCTTTCAGACCTAAAGTTAGCTGCAAATTGAAAGTGAGTAGATGAGAAACATCTATCATTCAAATAGATGTCAAAAGAAACCCAAACTCTTTGGGGTCTTTTCTGATTCCATACTAATTTTAGGATTATTTGTTCTAGCTCTGTGAAAAAAGTTGATGGCATTTTGATAGGGATTGTATTAAATGTGTAGATTGCTCTAGGTGGCATGGACATTTTCATAATATTTGTTTTTCCAGTCCATTAGCATGGAACATTTTTCCATTTCTTTGCATTTTCCTCAATTTCTTTCATGAGTATTATATACTTTCCTGAGCACAGATTCTTTGCCTTTTGGTTAGATTTATTCCAATGTATCTTATAGTTTGGGGTACAATTATGAATGGGATTGACTCCTTAATTTCTTTTTCTTCTGTTTTATTGTTGATGTATAGAAATGCAACTGATTTCTGTGCATTGATTTTATATCCTGACACTACTGAATTCCTGTGTGAATTCTAGCAGTTTTGAGGTGGAGTCTTTGGGTTTTCCACATAAAGTATCATGTCAGTCAGCAAAGAGTGAGAATTTGGCTCTTCTTTGCCAATTCAGATGCTTTTATTTCTTTTTGTTGTCTGATTGCTGAGGCTAGGACTTCTAGTACTATGTTTACTAGCAGTGGAGATAGTGGACATCCCTGCTGTGTTTCTGACATTCAGGAAAAAGCTGTCCATTTTTCCCCATGGAGAATGATATTTGTTATGTTTTTTTTCATAGATGGCTTTGATGATATTGAGGTATGTACTCTCAATCTCTGCACTGTGAAGGGTTTTAATCAAAAAAAGATGCTGTGCTTTGTCAAATGCTTTTTCTGCCTCTATTGACAGTATCATATGGTTCTTGTTCTTTCTTTGATTAATGTATTCTATCACATTGATTGATTTGTGGATGTTAAACCAACTTTGCAGTCCAGGAATAAATCCCACTTTGTCATGGTGAATAATCCTTTTAATATACTGTTGGATCCCATTGTCTAGTATTTTGGTGATAATTTTTTGCATCCATGTTTATCAGGGATATTGGTCTGTTATTCTTCTTTTTTATGGGGTCTTTGTCTGGTTAGGGTAGTTTTCCTTCCATTTCTACTTTTTTGGAACAGTTTCAGGAGAATAGGAATTAATTTTTTTTTTAAATGTTTGGTAGGGGCGCACCTGGGTGGCTCAGTGGGTTAAAGCCTCTGCCTTCGGCTCAGGTCATGGTTTCAGAGTCCTGGGATCAAGCCCCACATCGGGCTCTCTGCCCAGCAGGGAGCCTGCGTCCTCCTCTTTCACTCTCTGCCTGCCTCTCTGCCTGCTTGTGATCTCTGTCTGTCAAATAAATAAACAAAATCTTTAAAAAAAAATTTTTTTAAATAAATGTTTTGTAGAATTCCCCTGGGAAGCTATCTGGTCCTGGGTTCTTGTTTGTTGTGAGATTTTTTTGATGACTGCTTCAATTTCCTTGATGGTTATGATTCTGTTCAGCTTTTCTATTTCTTCCTGGTTCAGTATGGTAGTTTGCACATTGCTAAGAATGCATTCATTTCTTTCAGAATGTCTAATTTGCTCACATATTGTTTCTCATACTATGTTCTTATAATTGTTTTCATTTCTTTGGTGTTGGTTGTGATCTCTCCTTTTTCACTCATTTATTTGGATTCTTTCTCTTTTCTTTTGGATAAATACGGCCAGAGGTTTATGGATCTTGTTAATTCTTTCAAGGAACCAGCCTGTACATCTTTGATCTGTTCTACTGTTCTTCTGGTTTCTATTTCATTGATTTCTGCTCTAATCTTTATTATTTCTTTTCCCCTGCTTGGTTTAGGCTTTATTTGGTGTTATTCCTCCAAGTCCTTTAGGTGTAAGGTTAGCTTGTATATTTGAGACTTTTCTAATTTTTTGAGAAAGGCTTGTATTGCTATGGACTTCCCTCTTAGGACTGCCTTTGTTCTATTCCAGAGGTTTTGAACTGAGGTGTTTTCATTTGCATTTGTTTCCATGAACTTTTTAAGCTCTTCTTTAATTTCCTGGTTGACCCATTCATTCTTTAGTAGGATGCTCTTTAACCTCCAAGTATTTGAGTTGCTTCAAAACTTCCACTTGTGATTGAGTTCAAGCTTCAAAGCATTGTCATCTGAAAAAATAGAGGGAATAATCTTAAGTTTTTTGTTATCGTTTGAGACCTGATTTGTGACACAGTATGTGATCTACTCTGGAGAAAGTTCCCTGTACATTCAAGAAGTATGAGTATTCTGTTGATTTAGGATGGAATGAAGTCCATCTGATCCAGTGTGTCATTTAAAGCTCTTTTTTTTTTTTTATCTTCTTCTTAGATGATCTGTCCATTGCTGTGAGTGGGGTGTTAAAGTTCCCTACCATTAATGTATTATCATCAATGTGTTTCTTTGCCTTGGTTATTAATTGGTTTATATAATTGGCTGCACCCAAGTTGGGGACATAGATATTGGCAATTATTAGATGTTTTTGTTGGATAGACACTTTAAATATGATAAACTGTCCCTCTTCGTCTGTTACTACGATCTTTGGTTTAAAATCTAATTTGTCTGGTATGAGAATTGCTGCCTTAGATTTTTTTTGAGATCTGTTAGTGTGGTAAATTGTTCTCTACTCCATCACTTTCAGTCTGGATGTGTCTTCAGGTCTAAAATGAGTCTCCTGTAGAGAGCATATGGATGGCTTTTGCTTTTTTATCCAATCTGATACCCTGTGTTTCTTTGCTGGAGCATTCAAAGTAATTTACATTCAAAGTAACTATTGAAAGATATAAATTTAGTGACATTGTATTGACTGTAAGGTTCCCATTGCTATAGATTGTTTCTGTAACTTTCTGGTCTATGTTACTCTTGGGGTCTCTCCTCACTTACAGAATCCCTCTGTAATATTAATATTTCTTGCAGGGATGGCTTGGAGGTCACATATTCTTTCAGTTTCTGTCTTTCCTGGAAGCTTCTTATCGCTCCTTCCATTCTGAATGACAGCCTTGCTGGATAAAGTATTCACAGCTGCATGTTCTTCTCATTTAGTTTCCTGAATATTACTTGACAGCCTTTTCTGGCTTCTCAGGTTTCTGTGGATAGGTTTGATGTTATTCTGATGTGCCTCCCTCCATACATAAGGAACCTCCTCTCCCTAGCTCCTCTCAGGATAACTTCTTTGGCTCTAATATTTGCAAACTTCACTATTATATGTCAGGGTGTCAACCTATTTTAAGAGATTTCAGAAAGGGTCCTTTCTACCTCTTGGACATGAATGCTTGTTCCTTTGACAGATTAGGGAAGTTCTTAGCCATGATTTCCACAAATATACCTTCTAGTTCGCTCTCTCCCTCTTTCCACCCCCTCTTGGATCCTGATAATATGGACGCTGGTTCATTTCAAGGCATCGTAAAATTCTCAAAGCCTTTCTTCATGGGATATTTGTTTTCTTTCTCTCTTTTCCTCCATTTCCTTCCTTTCCATCAGCTTGTCCTCTAGAGGACTTATTCTCTCTTCTGCCTCATTGACACTTGCTGTTACAGCATGCAATTTAGACTGCATCTCATTCATAATATTTTTAAGTTCATCATGATTAGATCTCCCTTAGAGATTCTGTATTTTCTGTATTTTTATTTATGCTTTTTTCAAGTCTAGTTGTGTGTATTGTCATTTATGCTTTTTTCAAATCTAGTTATCAACTTTATAATTGCTATACTGAATTCCATCTCTGATATCTTACTTATATCCATATAGATTAGCTCTGTGGCAGAGAAGATTGCCTCTGGTTCTTTTCTTTGTTGTGAGTTCTTCCTTCTAGTCATTCTGCGTAGGGAAGGATAGGTAAGTAAATGAACTGAATCCAAAATATCGACCACAACCCAAGCTAAATGCACCCTGGAAAAAATCCGAAGTGGTCAGAAGCCATTATATAAAAGCACACGTAGCCAATTGCAACATAACTATATATAAAAAATGGGGGGGGGGAGTGGTGAGACACTATAATTTCACAGAATGAACAACACAGAGTGGTATGCTTGCTCCTGATTAAATTTTGATCTCTGTGTTAGAAGACACTACATCCCAAAATTGTAAAGAGAGCAAAATTCATATTGATATGAAAAATAGAATTGAATATAGAGAAAAAAGGTCTAGAGTGAAGCAAGTATCTTTAAAATGTAGATGTAAAAAAAAAAGTTAAAAAGAGACTTAAAAACACAAACTGGTAAAATAAGTATCTGGTTGAAAAGGAAAAAAAAAAAAAAACAAAGGAAAAGGAAATGGAAAGTTTTAGACTGAAGAATAAATGAGTCCTAAGGAAACACATCTAGCTCAATATACTATACTATTATGAGCTGGAGTTTTACAGTCTCCCAGGATCTATATGCTTGTCATTTACCTCCCCTTGTCAGGGGTATGGGCTTAATGTAAGCTGGTCCTCTATGTGGTCTTTTCCCCATGGTGGCTTTCTGTGCTTCTTCAGAGGGTCAAAGCAAAAATGGCTGTGACTGGATCTCCAGCCCAGAGCCAAAAGACTGCGGTTCCCTCCTCTTCAATAAACTCTCCAGGTCAAAGCATCTCCACATCTGTGAGCACCAACCTTCACAGACTCCTATGGTTCATGCCCTAGACAGTTATCCCCAGGGGAGTCCCCAAGATCTGCGCCTTTATGTGCTTTGTGTTTTTGGGACTGTGAGCATTTGTGAGTTTGTGACTGCACCCTGCTCTACTGCTCTCAGGCATGGCTGGGTGCTGCCTTAGTGTCCTTTCTGGGGTCACTGCCACCCTGAGAGCTGCTGCTTATTATGGGCAGAGATGTTTTGTCCTTCCCAGTGGATGGTAACCAGCCCCCTTGTTTTCTAGTGCTCCCACAAAAAGTGCTCTCCCTACCAGACTGGCTGGAGGTTTATGGCGACTAGAACTGAGAGTCCCTCCTGGGCTCGCTTATCATAAAGCATTTTTCTGCTCCACTGCTTTGACATACCAACATTTCAGGCACCCTGTTCTTTCTGTGTCTCCTGGGATCCTAATACCACAATGACCCACCTAGAATTCTGCCTTTTCCAACCCCTGAGCACCTTTCAGAAAGGGGTGTCTTTCACTGGAGCAGATATCTAAGGGTTCCAATATTGTGTTCTGGTGATGTATCACTTTCCGGTAGCCAGTTTATGGAGGGTCCCTCCCACCTTGGTTTATCTTCTCATATTTTCCCATAGATTCACAACTCTGAACTCCCTACCTTGCGAAAAGCAGTCAATTTTCTGTTTGTAGATTTCCAGATATATTTCCTTACATCTCAGCTGAATTTGTGGGTGTTCAAAATGATTTGATAGATATCCAGCTAAAATCAAGAGACCAGATGAAATAAGGTCCCCTATTCTTTCCCCACATTGCCTCCTCCTCCTGACAAAACCCACTTTGACTGAAAACATTATACCTGTCCTAGTCATATTTTGCAAATGGAAGAATGGTGACTTTGGCACCCATTTGCCTCATAATCTTGCACCTACTTTTGTAAAGAAAGCTTATGGTATTGACATTGACATAACCTACATTGAAATAATATGTAATATGCTCTGAATTATGGAGTCATTAGTTTTATACAAGAAAAGATGTATGATTTTGCATTTACAGTGTCACATGAAGTGGGTTATTCTCTGGGTATGCTACATGGTGATGACACATAAATGTGGGAATGAGAGATGCATAATGTTTTCACAGAGAATGACAACAACTAAACTCAGCAACCACAGTTATGCTAAGTATTGAACACTGTGGCAGAAAAAAGGGCTTGAATGTGAACCATTTGATTTTTTTTAAGATTTTATTTATTTGTTTGAGAGGCAGAGATTACAAGTAGGCAGAGAGGCAGGCAGAGAGAGAGAGGGGGAAACATGCTCCCTGCTGAGCAAAGAGCCTGATGCAGGACTCAATTCCAGGACCCTGGGATCATGACCTGAGCCGAAGGCCCAGGCTTTAACCCACTGATCCACCCAGGTGCCCCCCCATAGAAAAAAAAGTGTTTGTACACTTTAATAACACCAGACAGAATCTCTAAGTTTACATTCTGTGGGAACTGTGTGGATAAAGAGGGAGAAGAGTGTGACCTTGGCTCCTTAAACATGTGTACGAAAGTTCCATGCTGTCAGTCAAAGCCACTCTGAGTCCTGGAGCTACTTGTGCTTTGAGGCTTTGTTGCAAAGATCTCAAGAGCATGCCTTCAGGTGACCTGTGTAGAGAACAGGCAAATGAACGTGACCTTCCTGAGTGGTGTGATGGGAAATCTATCAGTGTCCAGAAGATGTGTGTGTACAAGGTGGAATGCACAGGAAATAGCTACTGCTATGAAAATAGATGCAATATTCATGATGAACAGTGAGGAGAATGCTTGGCAAAGAGGCCAAGCATAGAAATCAGAGTTGCCATAACTAATGAGCATTCAAGGTGACCATTGGAGTAACTGTGGTATAAATGGTTCTACATCTGTACAATGTAACATACCAGATATCAGATATCCTGTGTGGGAATGTTCAGTGTCAGAATATAACAAAAATTCCTCTTCTAAGTAATCATTTTTTAAAAGAATTATTCATTTATTTCAGAGAGAGAAAACGGAGGAAAGACATGGAGAGTGACGGAGACAAGCAGACCTCCTGCTGAGCAGGGAGCACTAAGTGGGGCTCAATCCCAGAACCCTGAGATCATGACCTGAGCTGAAATCAAGAGTCAGAAGCTCCACTGACTGAGCCACCTAGGGGGCCTTTCTGAGCAATCATTCTACTGTACATTCTACTCGCCTTAATGGCATCACCTGCTGGGGTATGGACTACACGCTGGGATACTGATACCTGATATTGGTGCAGTGATAGATGGTAGAGTGTGTGGTGCAGAGATTTGCATCCAAAGGAAGTGTAACCCTATGTCACATCTTGCAAGAGCTTATTCACCTCAGCTCTTCAATATGATCAGGGTTCATAACAACAGACATCACTGCCATTGCAAGCATAAGTGGAACCCTGCTGCCTGTGTGGTAGAAGGCTTTAGAAGGAGTATAGATAGTGGCATCCCCTCACAGAAAGAAGAACAAGATACAAAAGAAGTTTTACATGGTACTACTTGGGATAATTCCATTTTCCTTCTTATGTGGTTTATTACCCTTGCTTTTTCTAAGACATGAAGAAAAGGATGAGAAAAAAGAGCAGAATGTTCCACTTGCTCCATCTCTACTAGGGAAACAGCAAGCTCCACCTGCACCAACAAAATCTTCATGATTTTTTATCATAGGGGATCATAAATATAAACCATTAAAAATTAGTAAAATAGGGGCACCTGGGTGGCTCAGGGGGTTAAAGTCTCTGCCTTTGGCTCAGGTCACAACCCCAGGGTCCTGGGATCAAGCCCCACATTGGGGTCTCTGCTTAGCAGGGAGCCTACTTCTCTCTCTCTCTCTGCCTGCCTCTCTGCCTACTTGTACTCTCTGTCTGTCAAATAAATAAAGTCTTTTTAAAAATTAGTAAAATATATAATTTACACCATGTTTCTAATTATTTAAGTAATTTCAATGGTTAATTTTTTATGAAATTAATCTCTTTTTATTCCTAAGCAAAGACACACCTCAAGGCTTTAGAAGGAGTATAGATAGTGGCATCCCCTCACAGAAAGAAGAACAAGATACAAAATTTGCTGTCTCTCATTTATAAATGTCCTTCCTTTTTAAGCTCTACTTTGCCACACAGGGAATAGGAACCCATAAGTTGTATATATTCTTTGACAGACCTCTCCCTATATGTGGACTAGGGGAACTGGAATGACTTTGGAAATCTGGAAAATTTTTTGATTAATTTACATGTCAGTATTGCTTCATTAGATCCCCCAAATCATGTTATATTTTGAACATAAGGCATAGTGAAAGGAGGCTTATCTCAAGCACACTTTCTCAATCCCCATAACACACTTATCTGATTTTGTTGTTGCATGTGGCAAAACGTTGGAGGCTGGGTTGAGAACCTCTCAGTGAAACAGCCCAATCACCTATAAACTTCAGAGCAGGGAGAATAGAGTCATATAAACTCACAGTTGAAAGCCCAGCAAACCCAAACCTGAACAATGTGAGGGAAGGAGAATTAGCCCAAGATTTACTAAGAACCAATCACTTCTGACCTGGCATAATCTGCAATTAGACTATCTTCTAACAGAGGAATGAGAGAGAACCCTGGAGGAGTCACATAAGGCTGCTATGGTCGTTTTATACACAATTCCTGCACACAATAAAAATTGTCATGAATCACAATTTATGACTTATTACTAGGAGAAGAAAAAAAGGAAGGAAAGAAAAGAGGGAGGAACTATAAGTAGTGCCCAGATACTGAAGCAAGAACATGTGGGGAAAAAAAAAGAAAAAGAAAAAACAACTATGATTAATACTTTTAAAATGGAAGAAAAATACATGGAATATAAGAATGAATATAGAATATCCTCAATAAACTGGAATCTACATAAAAATTTCAAGTGGATATTATAGAACTAAAAAGTACAATACATGATATATAACTCAGTGGATGATTTGAAAAGTAGTTTGGACATATCCAATTATGGAATTACTCATCTCGGAAAGGTCAGAGAAAAAATCTGAACACTACTGTATGCAGAATAAAAGCAAATATAAGAGCCTAAGAAATATATGCAATACATAAAGATTTCTAACATCCTAATACTGGAATCCTAGAAAAAGTAGAAAGAGGGACGTGAATAGAAATAATATTCAACAGATGTCTGTTGGCAATTTTTTAAAAAATGAAGACATTATTTCATAGTGAGTCACTTATGTCTGAGAAGCGTGGTTGATTTTTCTTTCTTCTTTCCCCTTTTTTTAATTTTGTGCGACTCATCAACCTTCAGAGTGTTGATCTTTACTACCACCTACTGAAAACTTCTGCTGATCTCTTATACTAATTTTTTTATATTATTTGCTTCAGCTCAAGATTCTGTTTAAATTTTTTTAAATTTATTTCTTTTTAGTGTAACAGAATTCATTGTTTATGCACCACGCCCAGTGCTCCATGCAATACATGCCCTCCATAATACCCACCACCTGGTTCCCCCAACCTCCCACCCCCTGTCCCTTCAAAACCCTCAGATTGTTTTTCAGAGTCCATAGTCTCTCATGGTTCATCTCCCCTTCCAATTTCCCTCAACTCCCTTCTCCTCTCCATCTCCCCATGTCCTCCATGTTATTTGTTATGCTCCACAAATAAGTAAAACCATATGATAATTGACTCTCTCTGCTTGACTTATTTCACTCAGCATAATCTCTTCCAGTCCTGTCCATGTTGATACAAAAATTGGGTATTCATCCTTTCTGATGGAGGCATAATACTCCATAGTGTATATGGACCACATCTTCCTTATCCATTTGTCCGTTGAAGAAGTTCTTTCCACAGTTTGACAACTGTGGCCATTGCTGCTATAAACACCGGGGTACAGATGGCCCTTCTTTTCACTACATCTGTATCTTTGGGGTAAATACCCCAAAGATAGTGCAATTGCAGGGTCATAGGGAAGCTCTATTTTTAATTTCTTGAGGAATCTCCACACTGTTCTTCAAAGTGGCTGTACCAACTTGCATTCCCACCAACAGTGTAAGAGGGTTCCCGTTTCTCCACATCCTCTCCAACCCACGTTGTTTCCTGTCTTGCTAATTTTGGCCATTCTAACTGGTGTAAGGTGGTATCTCAATGTGGTTTTAATTTGAATCTCCCTGATGGCTAATGATAATGAACAAATTTTCATGTGTCTGATAGCCATTTGTATATCTTCATTGGAGAAGTGGATGGGGAGAAGTATCTTCTGCTCATTTTTTGATATGATTATCTGTTTTGTGTATGTTGAGTTTGAGGAGTTCTTTATAGATCCTGGATATCAACCTTTTGTCTATACTGTCATTTGCAAATGTCTTCTCCCATTCCGTGGGTTGCCTCTTTGTTTTGTTGACTCTTTTTTTTTTTTTTTTTTTTTTTTGCTGAGCAGAAGCTTTTGATCTTGATGAAGTCCTAAAAGTTCATCTTCACTTTTGTTTCCTTTGCCTTTGGAGACATATCTTGAAAGAAGTTAATGTGGCTGATATCGAAGAGGTTACTGCCTATATTCTCCTCTAGGATTCTGATGGATTCCTGTCTCATGTTGATGTCTTTTATCCATTTTGAGTTTATCTTTGTGTACAGTGTAAGAGAAGGTCAAGTTTCATTCTTCTACATATAGCTGTCCAGTTTTCCCAGCACCATTTATTGAAGAGATTGTCTTTTTTCCACTGTATATTTTTTCCTGTTTTGTCAAAGATTATGTGACATAGAGTTGAGGGACCATATCTGGGCTCTCTGTTCTGTTCCACTGGTCTATGTGTCTGCTTTTATGCCAGTACCATGCTGTCTTGGTGATCACAGCTTTTGTAGTAAAGCTTGAAATCAGGTAACGTGATGCTGCCAATTTTTATTTTTGTTTTTCAACATTTCTTTAGCAATTTGGGGCCTCTTCTGATTCCATACAAATTTTAGGATTATTTGCTCCAGGTCTTTGAAAAATACCAGTGGAATTTTGACCAGAATGGTATTAAAATTATAGATTGCTCTAGGCAGTATAGATATTTTAAGAATGTTTATTCTTCTGATCCAAGAGCATGGAATGGTCTTCCATCTTTTTGTGTCTTCTTCAACTTCTTTCATGAGTGTTCTGTAGTTCGTCGAGTACAGATCCTTTATGTCTTTGGTTAGGTTTATTCCCAAGTATCTTATGGTTCTTGGGAACAGATATATGCCAATATGCTAAATAACCTAGATGAAATGGATGCATTCCTGGAAAACTATAAACTCCTGAAACTGAACCAGGAAGAAATTGACAACCTGAATAGACTGATAGGGAGAGATTGAAGCAGTGATCAAATATCTCCCAAAAAACAAGAGCCCAGGACCCGGCAAATTCCCAGGGGAATTCTATCAAACATTCACAGGAGAAATAACACCTATTCTCCTGAAGCTGTTTCAAAGAATTGAAGCAGAAGGAAAACTTCCAGACTCTTTCTATGAAGCCAGCATTACCCTGATCCCCAAACCAGGCAAAGACCCTACCAAAAAGGAGAATTTCAGAACAATATCACTGATGAATATGGATGCTAAGATTCTCAACAAGATCCTAGCAAACAGGATCCAACAGTACATTAAAAAGATTATCCACCATAACCAGGTGGAATTCATCCCTGGGCTACAAGGATGGTTCAACAAGGTGATAGAACAAATCAATAAGAGAAAAGAGAAGAACCACATGGTCCTCTCAATTGATGCAGAAAAAACATTTGACAAAATCCAGCATCCGTTCCTGATTAAAACACTTCAAAGTATAGGGATAGAGGGAACATTCCTGAACTTCATCAAATCTATCTATGAAAGACCCACAGCAAATTTCATCCTCAATGGGAAAAAGCTGGCAGCCTTCCCGTTGAGATCAGGAACAAGACAAGGATGTCCACTCTCACCACTCTTGTTCAACATAGTATTAGAAGTCCTAGCAACAGCAATCAGACAACAAAGAGAAATAAAAGGTATCCAAATTGGCAATGAAGAAGTCAAATTCTCTCTCTTCGCAGATGACATGATTCTTTATATGAAAAACCCAAAAGACTCCACCTCCAAACTACTAGAACTCATACAGCAATTCAGTAATGTGGCAGGATACAAAGTCAATGTATAGAAATCAGTGGCTTTCTTATCCACTAACAGTGAAAATACAAAAAGGGAAATTAGGGAATTGATTCCATTTACTAAACCTACATTTTGATATTTAATAATAAAGTATATGCAGATTCATACAGATAGCACAATTAATTTTTCTCTCAAACTCATGTCCACAGTATTCAGATATGCTATATTTATAATAGAACATAGGCAAAGGCCAAAAGATATTGACTAAAACTTGAGTTTTTCCTTTTATTCTTCTCTACCTAAAATTAGGAAATCTCTACAAATTTATAAAATTTCTTAAATCAAAACTAAATCTCTAAATATTTATAAAAAACAAAATAAAATCACTGGAGTAATTAATTACAACTTTTCATATCTGAATCAGAAATCATTTTCCAGAAATTATAATAAGGATGTTTATTATTTGGAAGTAAATGGAGAAAGATAAGTAACAACAAAGTAATATGTTAGATTCTCATAAGAGGCTAATTTGTTGCTGTTGCTAGATGAAACAGGTTATAAATCCTACTGATCTGAACAGAGCTTTTACATTTAACAGGATATTGCTCTATTAGTACTAAACTGAGTTATCACTACTTCTTTTATTACAGCTTTCTAAATCTTAGAATACTATTACTAAATAAAGCCTTATATTATGAATGTAGTGTGAAAAAATACAAGTTTTATTTTAAGAAGTAACTTTTTTCATCCTTGCTTCAATATATTTAAATAAGGCATCACCAAATATGCTTATTTTTTTTAAATATCACTCTTCAAAATGTTTTTAATCCAACCAATAATAGTTGTGAGGTAATATGAGGATTTTTCTTATTTAGTATTTGATTACGGATTATACCTTAAGATTTCAAACTTATATTAAAAAAAAAAAATCCAGTGCATTAAATGATGGCATAGTTTATTTCTACACTCATTATTTACTTCCTTTCTCTTTTTTATATCTTGGATATCAACTAAACATTGTAGGCAGTCAATTATATATATGTCGTATTACTAATATTGCATATTAATACATATGTATTTATATATTTCCATCAATACTCAGTAAGTTAATGAATTCAAAACTTTGTAATTAAATTAATTTTTTTGGTATCTTTAAAAATTGGTTAACTTAAGTTGGAAATTTCAAAACCTGGAAAGTTAAATATTATTGGAAAAGAATTTTCATAAAAGTATTTTATTTTGAAATATTTTCCAAGTATTTCATTTTCCCTTTTAAATCAACAACGGTAAATTAAAATCAACACTGTAAATTGATTTACTCAAAGCATTAAAGACATAATCTCAAAAGTTGATAGTTGAGGTTCACTTCAGCAACACATGGCTAAAACTGGAAGAATATTGAGAAGATGAGCATGGCTCATTTGCAAGAATGACACACAAATTCATGAAGCATTCCATATTAAACAAATAAAAGTGTTGATGATTCTTCTGCTTCTTCCTATTTAAATGATGTACGAGGGCAATATCCAAACTTCAGCTACCCTGAAGTGAAATCAAATGACTTAAGAAATGAACATTTAAAATTGAATTTTTAAATCTAATATACTGGGACAATTTCCAGAAAAATAATTAGACAAATACTGGGAACATTTGGAACTTACTCATCAATTCTTGAAAGTATCTTCTAACAAGCAACTATTGCTGCATTTCTGCCCTTTCCTACAGAAATCCACCAAGGACTAACAAAATAATACTGCCAAAGTACTTGCCATTAGCAACAACAACAACAACAACAAAAATCACCCTCTTGTCTCCATTAGCATTATATTTAAACAAGAGGGATGTGCTTGAAAAGACAGAGCCAGACCATTAAAAAAAATGTAAAACCCAACCGAGGACTAGCATCCTAAATCTACACCAGATACCCTATTTCAGTATTCCCTGGCACTAGTGAAATATTTATTTTATTAAAGTATTTTAAAATTTAGCTTTTGGGGGCACCTGGGTGGCTCAGTCATTAAACGGCTGCCTTCAGCTCAGGTCATGATCCCAGGGTCCTGGGATCAAGCCCTGCATGGCACCTGGCTCCCTGCTCTGCTTAGTGAGAAACCTGCATCTCCATCTCCCACTCTCCCTGCTTGTGTTTCCTCTCTCGCTGTGTCTACCTGTAAAATAAATAAAATCTTTAAAAAAAAAAATAGATTAAAAAATAAATTTTAACTTCTTATCGAGTCAAACTTACATATCATAAAATACCCTCATTGTAGGTCTACATATATTTTATTTTTGTTAAGTTTATGGAGTTGTGCAATTATGAGTACAATATGATTTTAGAATATTCCTCCCAAAAAGCTCTCAAATGCATTCCACTGTACGGATGTACCATATTTTGGTTATCATTCACTGGTTCATAAACAATACTTTGTTTCCAGGTTTTGGCTAGTATTATAATTCCTCCAAGAATTTCAAGTACATGTCTTTGTGTGAACATGTTTTTATTTTTCTTAATCCCTATGGTAAATTTACGTGTAACTTTTAAGAAAATTATCACACTAATTTCTCTAAGTGTCTGTAACACATTCCATTCCCACAAGTAATGTGGGGTAGTTCCAGTACTTCACATCCTTAACCACACTAAATATTTTCTTTTTTATTACAGCATTTCTAGTGGATTGAGTGATACTTCTTTATGGTTCTCACCTGAATTCCCCTCATGAATAACAATGCTAAGAACCTTTCCAATTTCTTGTGAGTCATCCATATACTTTCTTCAATACATTGTAAAAATGTCTTGTAAAATACATTGTAAAAATGTATTGTAAAAAAAAATACATTTTTAGGTGCATTTTCTAGTTTTCTGTTGCTGTTGTGGGATTTTTCTCTTATTAATGAGTCTTAAGAATTCTTCATATATTTTGAATGCATTCTTTTAGAGATGCATGATTAGCACACTTTCTTGTAGTCTGTGTTTTCTTTTAAAAACATATACCTTTTCATTTTGATGAACCCTATTTTTTTTCCTTCTGTGAGACACATTTCTGACTTCATATCTAAAACCATTTGCCCAAACGAAGGCCACACAGAATTTCTCCCCTGTTTTCTCTTAGAAGTTAAAAATAGGTGTATTTTCTTACATTTATTTCTACAATCTCATTTTTTAAAAAGATTTTATTTCTTTATTTGACAGAGACAGATCACAAGTAGGCAGAGAGGCAGGCAGAGAGAGAAAGGGAAGCAGGCTCCCTGCTGAGTAGAGAGCCCGATGCAGGACTTGATCCCAGGACTCTGAGATCATGACCTGAGCTGAAGGCAGTGGCTTAACCCACTGAGCCACCCAGGTGCCCCTACCATCTCATGTTGAATTAGTTGTCAGATGGCATGAGGTAAGAGTTTCAGTTTTTTTTTTTTTTTTTTCCCATGCACATAGCTAGCCAGTTGTCCAAACAAAAATTGTAGGAAAGACATATCTATGTCCCCTAGAATTATCTGGGCATATTGTTGGAAAAGTAATTGAACATTCATGTAAGGATTAATTAATTTATCCTCCAGTCTATCTAAATGAGCCTACATCCATCTTTTCTCTCTTATTCTGATCATTTGGCTAAAGTTTGTCATTTTTGTTAATCTGTTCAAATTCCTAACTTCTAATTTCATTGATTTTTCTATGTTTTCTGTCTTTTACTTCATTGAATTATGTTTTCATCTTAACTATCTTCTTTCTTCAGCTTGGTTTATGCTTAGCTTGTTCTTCCTTTGCTTTTTTTAAAATATAGGTTATTGACACAATCTATTTTCCACTAAACATTAATTTAGGTGCATTTCATAAAACTTATAAATTTATGGGTTTGTTTTTTAATTCAACTTCACCCAGTTCAAAATCTTTTCTGATACCCCTTTGTGTTTGTTTGTTTGTTTGTTTTAATTTTCAGCATAACAGTATTCATAGTTTTTGTACCACACCCAGTGCTCCATGCAGTCTGTGCCCTAACACCTACCACCTGGTTCTCCCAACCTCCCACTCTCCCACCAGTTAAAACCCCTCAGATTGTTTTTCAAAGTCCATAGTCTTATTTTTAATTTTTTATAAACGTATAATATATTTTTATCCCCAGGGGTACAGGTCTGTGAATCGCCAGGTTTACACACTTCACAGCACCCACCATAGCACATACCCTCCCCAATGTCCATAACCCCACCCCTCTTCTCCCAACCCCCCTCCCCCCAGCAACCCTCAGTTTGTTTTGTGAGATTAAGAGTCACTTGTGGTTTGTCTCCCTCCCAATCCCATCTTGTTTCATTTATTCTTCTCCTACCCCCTTAACCTCCCATGTTGCATCTCCACTTCCTCATATCAGGGAGATCATATGATAGTTGTCTTTCTCTGCTTGACTTATTTCACTAAGCATGATACCCTCTAGTTCCATCCACGTCATCACAAATGGCAAGATTTCATTTCTTTTGATGGCTGCATAGTATTTCATTGTGTATATATATACCACATCTTCTTTATCCATTCATCTGTTGATGGACATCTAGGTTCTTTCCATAGTTTGGCTATTGTAGACATTGCTGCTATAAACATTTGGGTGCACATGCCCCTTCAGATCACTACGTTTGTATCTTTAGGGTAAATACCCAGTAGTGCTATTGCTGGGTCATAGGGTAGTTCTATTTTCAACATTTTGAGGAACCTCCATGTGTGTTTTGTTTTTGAACCGTGTGGTTGCTCAGAAGGGTGTGGTTTGTTTCTAAATATTGTGATGATCATCTACTATCAGTAGGTTTCACAGTTAAATATATGAATTAGTGGGTTTGTATAGGATGTCATTATTTTCTTGTTACACCTGCTTATTAAAAAGACCATTTTTCTAACATATATTTGAATAGTTCCCTTTGTATTTGAAAATTTATGTAATTTTTATTGGGATCCTTGGGTGGCTCAGTAAGTTAAGCATCCAACTCTTGATTTCAGCTCAGATCATGATCTTGGGGTCATGAGAATGACCCTCAAGTTGGGCTCTCATGGTGCCTGCTTAAGATTCCCCCTCTAATCTCCCCTTCTGCTCCACTTCCCTCTAAAAAAAAAGGAAAGCTTTTTAACAAATAAAAATTGATAAAAAAAATTTTCTGTATCTTTAAATGCTTTACAAATCAGTAATGTGAAATATGGAAGACTAATCTATCTTTCCTTGTTCAATAAATATATTTCTCCTTTCTTCACACATACACCCCTTAGAGATAGACACGTACAAATAATGTTTAAGCTGTTTGCTCTTTAGATCAATTATAAGGGCTTCATATATAATAATTGATTTTGTACAAATATGAAAGTTAATTGCACTATCAGGACAGGAAAGACCATCTTTCCCAAATCTTCTAAATAAGTCAAGGGAAAGTACTTTACCCACAATTTTTTCCATTTATGCTGTAAATATCCTTAATAGGTATGTTGTTAATGAAAATCTATTGAGTATCCATTCTGTAGTCAGCATAAGACTAAGCAATATAGTTCAATACAGCCTCCTGTTAGTTTTATCTGGGTATCTTCGACTATGATTTACATCTATTCAACTACTGAACTGCATCCAGTTGGATGTAATACTCCACAGATTTTCATGCCCTATATGATTCCTACTTCTGCTTTCTGATATTTTGCTTTCAGAGACTGTAAAGCTAAGCTCTTTAGAAACTTTCATCAATAAATATTTAGCTGTTTCAACAGTTTCTGTCTATCTAGGAGTAAAATACAAAGCACCAGTATTCAGGTCTTTCTCTTTGTTCTCTTCTCTATCTAAAAGGAGGGGCACCTGGTTGGCTCAGTCCATAGAGTATGTGACTCTTTATCTCAGGATTGTGAGTTTGAGCCCCTCCCTGGGTAGAGAGGTTACTTAGAAATAAAATCTTGAAAAGAAAGAAAGAAGAAAGAAAGAAAGAGAGAAAGAAAGAAAGAAAGAAAGAAAGAGAGAAAGAAGGAAAGAAAGAAAGAAAAAAAAAAAGAAAGAAAGAAAGAAAGAAAGAAAGAGGAAGGAAGAAAGAGAGGAAGGAAGGAAAAAAAAGGAAATGACTATGCTGAAGATTCAGGCAACCCATTACTACTTAATGGGTTGAAGGCTATTTGGGGTGTCCACCAGATGTCTTTATTCACAATTTTTCAGAATCATTCTTGGATTTTCTCAGCTATTTTGTTCTGTATTTATAGATCTTGCATTAAATGCATATAGCCAGGTCAACATGAGTTTCAGCTGGTATGATTTAAAATGCAAGAGGTTTGGTCCTGACGATTGTTTCTGGAACTGAATTTATGAACTTTTGACTCTAACTCTTCATTGTTTTTAGATCAGAGCTCTTCTTCTGTGGATTACCTCTTAATTGGTATGGAAGCTCATAATTGCAGTCGTTCTTTGGAATCCTTTCATCAAAGGTACTCATGCAGAGACTTAAAATATATCCAAAACCATCTATCTGAAAATCTGCATACAGATTACTTTCTGCCTCAATTAAAGTCCAACTCAGATGGCTAATGTTCTTTGAGTCAGCTATAAAATGATTAGCCTTCTACCATCAATTCAAGATGACAGGCATCCTTTTAAAATTCTGTTCCTGAAAAATAAAATAAAGTAAAACAAAACAAAAAGTAAAATAATAATAAAATGCAATAAAATAATTCTATTTCTGCTTAGCTTAATGCCTGCATCTCAGATGCAGTAATTTGTTCTCAGAAGTGTTGCTTTCTTCTTATCTAACTAGACATTCTGTATGTGTGTTTTCAGTGGTTAGGGGTTCTTTTATTATTTTTTAATTAGCATATTTGATTTATTTCTTGTCTAAATAGTAACAGTCATTTAATTAGCTGATCCCTTAACATTCTTGTTCAAAACATTTTAGTCAATCTGCCAGCTTTTGGCAATGTCTCATTTAGGGTGAGAGCCTTGGTTATATAACTAGAAAGCTCAAGAGAAGGGCAAGCCCTTCAGAGGGTAACAGACACTGAAATTACAATTTTCATGGACACTTCAACAAGCTATTTATTGCAAAGCCTAAACTTCTAAACTTCTGAGGATAACTGGAAGATAAATGGTCCCAGAGTAGTAACAGAAACCTCTGGACTATGCAGGTTGTCACTCGCTCCTCAAAATAAGGAAGAACTTTGATTGGAAATTCTTCTGGTGGATTTCCGGATCCCTAGCACCTTAGTCATGTTCCCTAGAATTATATCCTGCGATGGGGAATCAGCTTCAAGGATTTAAGAATGATCATGCTCTGACAGAAAATTTTTAGGAAGAAGAGGAAAAAAGATAGGGAAGGAGACAGTTCTAAGGAAGAATGAGGTTTTTTAGAATGCAGTGTGAGCTCATCCACACAGGTATTTCTAGAACATGTGTTTTATCGCTGAGTACATTTTATGTTGAGGCTGGAGGATTGGCCTTTTGTTCACCCAGCTCAGCAGCTCAGTATCAATCAGCCATAGGCTACAGGCTACGTAGGTGAGCAAGTGTTGGAGAGAAGGAAGAAAAAGATTTTAAAACCATCCAGCCTCAGATGCTTATTCAAGTTGATTCAGGGACAATTCTCAAGAGAATATAGCTGGGTACCAGTAGCAGCCTATCATCATGTCAGTTTAGGTGAGGAGGGGTAGCCAGCTGGTGGGGAAGGGGTGCACCAGCCTACTAAAGGAAGCTGGGATAGAGCACCAATAGTGTCTCCTGCACTGGATAAACTGACATGTATTCCTGGTATGCTTGGGCATTTTTACAGAGGAAACAAAAGTATGGGAAAAAAGAAGGGAAGTGCCATATGAGTCCTGAAAATGTGATAACAGCCCAATTAAACATGCTAGTATTTAGGTAATTGGGCTCCTTGTCTCAGCATTATTTCCTATTACCTCAGCCTTTAGTAGAACATTTGAAGTAGTTTATCAACTGACTTATCATATTTCTTCCTGTGCCCAGCTAGATTTCTAATAAAACATCTGAGTTGTTATATTTCATTTGGCTTTATGACAGACTTTTTCTCTACTCATCCAATTGAATGCATATCAAAGTGTTAAATGTAAAAATATTTAAAGGGGTACTGAGGCTTTCACATTTTCAAGTACTTTATTGGGTTGAAATTATAGAAAACCATGACATGGTTACTGAACTATAGACTCAAGTTCTAAAGTTGCACTTTTATTTCGCTCCGTGTTGCCTTTATGAGTAGTTTGCAAATAATACCTCTTCTTCGCCAGGTGGCTTCTTTCCAATAGGGGATGCTCCAGAGCTCTTTACATGCGATGACTACAGAAAGTGCCTACTGCTTCCTGTGCTTTCTGCTTCTGTCTTCCTCTTTCTGGGAACTGCCCTTAGTCCTGGGAGTGGCAGCAGTTGCTCTATCTTCCCTTTCTATGTCATCCCAGAGCATGTATTTCATGTTAGTAAACACAGTCATCGTTTCTTTGTTAAATCAGTAGTACTCTTCAGAATATAAATGTACAAAGCCAAAATTATATTTTGTGTCAACAAGAAGAAAGAAAGGAAAGGAATTGAAGTAAGGACTGAAGGAGGGAGGGACGGAGGGTGAGAAAGAGGGAAGGAGAGAGGAAAGTGTAATATAGTTTAGTTTGGTTTTGTGTTTCTTTTTTGTTTTTTTCTTTCCAGCTGGAAATGGGAAATCATTGGTTATTCACAGAATTCATCCTTTAAATAAACTGAACTTTTCATTTCCTTTATGTCATAATGTATGTAATTTTGAGTGTTAAAATATTTAAGAGAATAAATTTGTTATTAGACTTTTGGAAGTTTTAACTACACATAAATCTTACTGACGAGGTTGCATAATAATAAATCCATCATAAGTTAAAAATATCATGAATTGAAATGTAACCGATATACCTCCCCGATAGAACACCGTAACTTAGCCAAGCCTATCTGAAATGTTTCCAGAACTCTTAGATTAGACAGCAGTTGGGAAAAATCATCTTCCACAGAGACTATTTGATAAGTGTTGAATATCTACTGAATACTGCACTGAAACTGAAAAACAGAATGGTTATAGGGGTGCAGAACGGTTGTAAGCATATCAGCTGTTTACCCCTGAAATCACATGGTTGAGAAGGAATTGCAGCTCACTGCCATAAGACAGCATCACATGAAAATGATATACCACATATGGCTAGCCCAGGGAAAGACCAAATTTCAGTGTAAAGTTTCTATTGAATGAATATTGCTTTCGCACAATTGGAAGAATCAAAAAATTGTAAGTTGAGACCATCTGTATAGTGCAATGAATATTAAATTTGAGATGCAGTATTTTTAAAAATATTCATTAGTGTTTAGTTTCATTAATTGTGTAAGTGCTATAAAGTAACTAGAGTAATATTAATTTTCTAGTGAAACCAAAATTGGGAATTATTATATGTGTGGAACTGTACCATATGTAAATATAAAACATTGTAAAACATTTCTTAAAATGTTTTAAATTTAAATTTTTTAAAATGTCATCTGTGACCTTCACTAATGAGTAAAAAAGAATATTTACACTTATAAATTTATGCCTCTGTAAATTAACTAAGGTCACAAAGAAAAAATGTAGCAAATGAAAAATAAGATAAACCATTCTAGTGGAGTTTGATTTTAGACTCAAATATCATATATTGTTAAGATTCAATAGGGAAGGATGTAAATAATGAACTTACATAATTTAAAAAGTCATAGCAAACATTAGGACTTTTTAGGTATTTATAGTAAGTCAATGATCTAGACATTGTGCTTACTGAGACTTTTTGGTCTCAAAAGAGTTACTTAAGGTATTACTTTTATTCCCATTTTTCAGAAGAAAAAGCCAAGGCACAGAGCTGTTTCATTGCTTACTCCTGACTCAATATTACTATGTTTGAGTTGTTCTCTTTTTAAATAAAGGTACAAAAGTTATCTCCTAATCAACAAATCTGCCTTGAATCACTAACCTTTATATAAATTACCTGTGTCTTTTTTTTTTTAAAGATGTGTTTATTTGAAAGAGAGAGAGAGAGAGAGAGTGCATGCACACGAAGAGGGGTGGGAGGGGCAGAGGGAGAGGGAGAAGGAAAGAAGCAGACTCCCTGCTAGGTGGGGAGCCTGACACTTGGGGTTTGATCCCATGACCCTGAAATCATGACCTGAGCCAATATCAAGAGTCATATGCTCACACCAAAGCTGTCCAGGCATCCCTGCCTGTGTTCTCTTCTTAAACTGGATAACTTTAAGTAGGAAGATAACTTATTTAGATATTTTTATATGTACAATGAACAGTTTTCATAAAATGTTTGTTTGTGACTATCAGAGTCAGGAAAACCTGGAAACTCTTTGGATTTCATGTACATAAAATTTATATAAAATTAACAACTTTAAATGCCATAATTTGCAGGAAAATCCATAGTTCCTGGCTTTCAACAATAAAATGATATTTATGAAATGTACTTATAAAAACTTCCTATTGCTGCATAACAAATTCTACAAATTTAGTGACTTAAAATATCACTTTTTTTTTTTTTTTTTTAATGTTATTGTACTGGAGGTTCTAAGTCTGGAATGGGTTTGCTTGGAGCTGAAATCCAGAGCCATTCTCCCTCTGGAACTCTAGAGGGAGTCCTTTCCTTTGTCTTTTCCGGACTTTGAAAGTCATCAGCATTCCCAGGCTTTTTGACCCATCCCTCCATCTTCAAAACCAGCAATGAAGTTCTTCTCATCTCTCTCTTACTCTGACCCTGTATTCTGTAGTCACATCTCCTCCGACACTGACAACTCTGCTTTCCTCGTATGAGCACCTTCATGATTACAGTGGATATCCTGCGTAATGCAGGATCATCTTCCCATCTCGAGACCCTTAACTTAATCATATCGACACAATCCTTTTGTCTTATGAAGTAGTATATGCACAGCTGTAGGGGTCAAGACATGGACATCCTTCAAGGTGAATTTTTGTGTCTATTTACAACTAATGTTCATTCGCTGATTTAGTATATATTTGTTCAGTCCTGAACATGTTCCTGACATTATTCTAAGTATGGGAATAGCACTAAACAAAAGGCCAAACTCTGTCCCATCCTGGAGTTTACAGTCTAGTAAAGAAGAGAGAACCTAAACAAAACTATGTAAAGAATACATAATGTTTCAGACGGTGATAATGTTCTGAGGAAAAATTACACAGGAAAGCAGAATATAGAGAGTTAAGGGTACTATAATACAAATAGTGTGGGTAGAAAAGAGTACTCTCAGAAGCAAAAATCCCATGGTAGCAAGGGCTTCAGGGAGGAGCACGTCAGGTGTGTGTGAGTGAGAGTAGTGGGATCTGAGGTCTGTGAGGAATAAACAGGGAGCCAGACTCTGCAGGGCCTGATCACACACCTCTGTAACTTTGGCCAATTAGGGGTGATTCTTAGTGAATGACATTTTGGTAATAAACAGTATTTTAATAAAGCCAGCTTGGATTTTAACTGGTCCATTATGGCTGTTACTAAGAAAATAGATGGAAGGAGAAAGAGAATAAATAGAAAAGGTTAATTATACACCGCTAAAATAATCCAAGGCAGGGACACCATAAATTGAAAATGAAAAGAGAAAGAGAGAGTCAGAATGTATGTGTGTGTGTGTTGGGGGGGGTGGTGGTTGTAGAGGTTCAGGTGCTAGAATCTGGATTAGAGCTCAGTTGAGATGTGTTAATATGAGACATCTCTGGGCTATACAAGTGCTGGTGTCTAATACAGATGGGTATAGAAAGCTGGAATCCAGGGAAAGAGTCCTGGAACAAGCTGCAAATTATCAACCTATGAGATGATAAATGAATCCATGAAACAGAATGAGATCACCAAGGGCATGTAAGCAGACAAAAGATTCAAATACTGTGCCCAGGGACACTCTGCGTTCAAGTGTCTCAGAACATCCAGACACTGATGAACTTACAGAAATAACATTAAGTTTTTCATAATTATTAGATACCATCTGTAATTGTTATGTGTATGTATCTATTATTTTTACAAGAAACTAAAAATCATGTGAATTGTTTATTAAAATGGCGTAATACATTATTTCAACAAGTTATATTTCTTCATCCTATACAGCTTACCATTTTTACCAAGTATTAAAAGTTAACAAATTGAAAAACTTTCACTCTATTTTTCACACAATATTTTCAAATTATTGAACCCCTTCATAATTTTTCTACTTGTGTCTATAGAAGTAGACCATTTCAAACAGTTTCATTTCAAACAAAGTATCACTTCCAAATTCTGTAACAGTCTAAATCTTTTGGCAATTTCATTTATTTAGTTTATTGACTCTCTCATTTTTATGGTTTGTCAAATTTTCAGTTTTAGTAACTAAATATTGTTCTCTTTGTAAACCTAAAGAAAGTATTGACATCGTTGGTAAACTATTACTTATTAAAGTCGAGTTTCTTTTTAAAAATTATTTTATTTTGCCCATCCTTTATTTGGCATCAGAAATGTTCTGTGCTCTTCTGTAAGATTACTGCACACACTTTTTTCCCTCACTTAGTCTTGAAAATACGGTATTAGCAATATGTTACTTGAATTAAGAAATATTGTGGTATAGAATCAGAAAAAAATAGATGATCAAAATGAGCCCAATAGAATTAGGCAGAGATGATCAGGGGGATTTAAATTTATATACATATCACAGATTATGTCAGGGACTGATACAAAAAATAAAATGAAAAGAATCTCATATTGAAATCTGTCCACTGTTGATCTTTTTAACAGAATAGTTGTAGGTTAGTTAACTGACCACAGTCTAGAGTTTGGAGCTGAGATTTTCAGGAAAAAGAATTCAATTTTGTTAGGATGCTAACAGATTATTCAGTACAGAGCATTAAAAGACCAACAAGAATACAGTTAATTTATAGCTACATCCTTTTGTCATTTATGTACTGTTTCTTGCAACAAATTGGCCAGTGCAGATAAACATTTACCTCTCTTCTATTAGCATCACTCCTGTAGGTGGCTGAGTGCCTCCAGGTGGATGAACAATTTCAAATTCTGGCTATTTCTCTGAACTTTTTCAAAGCTCTGGGCACATGAAGTTTAAAATCAATCCAGTGAGAGAGATTTTTCAGCACTTATATTAACACTATAAATCAGATTATATTTTTCTTTTTTGCTTGTTCCATAAATCTCATCAGTCACGTTTTTATCAATCAAAGGCCCATCTTTTTTCTTAGTTCCAAAAGGGTAAACTTAACTCCAAATTTTAGGGCATTTCATATAAGAATTCATGTACTGAATATAAAAATATTCAGACAGCTTTTCATTTGACAAATGACAATAATATTGAAAACTTTGAAAAAGGGGGCACATGGGTGGCTCAAGTCATTGAAGTTCTGCCTTCAGTTCAGGTCATGATCCCAGAGTCCTAGAATCAAGCCCCACATCGGGCTCCCTGCTCAGCGAAGAGCCTGCTTCCCCCGCTCCTGCTCCCCATGCTTGTGTTCCCTCTCTCACCGGGTCTCTCTCTGTCAAATAAATAAATAAAATCTTTAAAGAAAAGAGAGAGAGAACTCTGAAATATGAGGTAGTTTCTAGGAATTCACGTATTTGTCTTATTTGGTGACTATAAATGGTATACTGAACAGTATTTTTTCTAGTATATCAAATTGTTGTTTATCTTCTTCCATGTAGGAATACTGAAATTCTGTGCTGATCTCAGAGAATAGATGTAAACTTGTTAAAACAAGCTTTGTCTTCATGAAATAGAAATGGTGTATCTTTTTAAATAGATTTTAGTTATATATTTGACTGAGAGGGAGAGAGAGGAGCAGAGGGAGAAGCAGACTCCTCACTGAGCAGGAAGCTGGATGGGGAGCTCAATCCCAGGACCTTGGGTTCAGGACCTCAGCCAAAAGCAGACACTTAATGGACTGAGCCACCCAGGTGCCCAAAACTATATATCTTTAAATGCGATATGAAAACTAAGATAACATATCAATCAGGAGATGTCACTAGGAACATATAGACTGTTTCTTTCATGAGTATAGGTCAATGTGCTAAATTTCAAGTCACTGCGGGTAGACACAGGATAGAGCTGCCTTTATGAGTCAAGAGTAGTAAGCAAATCAGCTAAAATACAGAAGCCATTTCAGGCAAAGTAAAGATTTTTGTTTTGTTTTGTTTTGATTTGTTTGGCTGAGATCATCTTCATAAAAACACTTGAGAGGATTCCAAATAATTTAACTAATGGGGAAGCTGAAACTTAATTAAGGAAGATGTAAAGTGTAAATATAGAATATAATGAAATAATATTCCGGTATCTTCCAGGATTTATATTAGCTCTAAATGGTTTAGAATATATGAACTTTAAGAGATAATGGGATGCATTTAATTTTGAAAGTAAGTAAAATATAGGTAAGAATTATATTAGTAAAAGAAAAATAGAAAAACTAGTATGTGGGGCACCTGGGTGTCTCTGTCTCTTGCATCCCTAACTCTTGATTTCAGCTCAGGTCATGATCTCAGGGTCCCAGGATGGAACCCTGTGCTGTGCTCCAGGCTCGGCAGGGATTCTGTTTAAGGATTCTCTCTCTCTCCCTCTCCTTTTGCCTATCTCTGTGCTCATACTCTCTCCCTCTACCTTTCTCTAAAATAAATAAATGAATCTTAAAAAAAGAAAAGGTATTATGAAATTATTTTGTAGTACGGCAAAAACATTGAGTTCCCAATCAGGATACAGACACATTTTTGGAATTCAATATCCAAAGATTAAAAAGTCATTTATTTATTTCACAATTATCAAATACTTTTGAGAGTCCACGTATGACATCAAAACTGTTCTTAATACTGTGCATATTACAAAATTTCTGGTTTGTGGAGCTCAAATTCTAATAATAGTAGCATAGGTCTGCAACATGAGCAATTAACCTATATATAATGGGTTTCAAACATGATAGATTTGTTCCAGATGAGGACAACTTACAGAGTGAAAACAAAGGAGTTGAATAAACGAGAAAGAAAAATAAGCAAAATTGGACTATGTCATTTAAATTGTAGTGGGTAGATAGGGAATGGATGACATGCCCAGACAAAGGTTATTCGAATGTTGATAGGATCCATGGGTTGTAAGTTTTGATGAAGCTGAGTGGTTTATGTGTTTGAGGTGTTAGAGAAAATAATTCTGACTTCAAGAAGACACGTGCAATAAAACCACACACACACACACACACACACACACACACACACTCATGCTCACAGGTACGCAAAGCCTAAATACAGCAGTTCAGAATGGTACTCCGAGAACCTTCCTTAACACAGTTGGAATGTCAGTAATTAAAGAACATGAGAACAATTTAAAACAGAAAACTAGAGGAGGATTGGAAGAGTTCACAATGTCATCAAACTAAAGAACTTTTGAAAGACAAAGGGTGTATGGAATCACAGTATTATAACAAGAATTTTCAGAGGAAGTCTAGTCAGGCATGGAAACCAGACTGCCTTTCAGAGTGTCCAAATGCTGCAGAGAAAGAAAAATAGGAACAAGATAGGAATGATGGTAATACGTATGCTAAGTATCTATAATCTATTAATTCTACACACTCACTCCCAGTGTGAATGAAACATATATACTTTGGGTTAAAACTAGGAACTGTGTGTGGAGATATAGGGCTATCTGCAAGGTCAATGTCAGGATATCTAATGAGGGCATTGTTCCTTGCTGCATAATCTCGCACAATTTGGCATTTGAAAGGATCTCTTATTCTGCCTGTTGTTTTTCTATTCTCTATGAGAGAGATAATTATGTTTTAGTGAAGATTCAATAAGCCCTTCAACTTTCTATTGTGAAATATAGAAATGTAAGAGGTAAATATCGACAGAGATAATCCTTTCCAGTTACCTGCATTAAACCAAAGCATCCTTTATTCGTAAATGAGGGCAGATAGCAAAGGATGACCAGACAAATGAGAAAACCTGACAATAACAAAGTGAAGAACCAGAATGGCAGCAATTAATAATTAACAGTGGATGTAATGGAAATAATTCGGAAAATTTTTTTTTAAGATTTATTTATTTATTTGACAGAAAGAGACAGGCCGAGAGGGAACATAAGAGGGGGAGTGGGAGAGGAGAAGCAGGCTTCCCCATGAGCAGGGAGCCCCATGTGGGGCTCGATCCCAGCACCCTGGGATCATGACTTCATCCAAAGGCAGACGCTTAATGACTGAGCCACCCAGGCACCCCAGAATATTTTTAAAAATTCCAATGAATACGTTATGAGTTTGACTGTTTATGTAAATATCAAGAAGTGTTTAGGTGGACCAAAGACATGTACAAGAATGCTCACAGAAGCTTTACTTAAAATTGTCCTGAACTCAGAATAACCCCAATTTCTCTCAGTAATAGTATGGAAAAATAAAATATAAAATTTGCACAATGGGATTCTGCACAACAGCCATAAAGTAAAACAATAATAACAAAAAAGTAACTCCACATGGTAATATGAATGCATTTCATGGACAAAAATGGGGAGTGAAAGAAGTCAGAAAAAAGAACAGACAATGTTTGATTCCAGTTACTCAGAATTCAAAGTTAGGCAGAAGCCATCTCCTATACAGATTTTTAATTGTGATTACCTTTGGAGGCATCAGGTACTCAAAGGGAAAGAGAATAAGATACATAGATATATACATACAGATATATAGGCATATATAGGTACATACATATAGATATATAGGTATCTATATATATAAAACCAATCTATTTTCTTAGAAGACATATCACTGGGAAAATCAAAAGACATTCCCAACACCATCTGTTGATATCTGTACCAAACATTTCTGTCCTCTCTCTGATAATTATAGAAATAATTGTGCTTAAATACAAAGCCAGATCTTCCAAGTGTGCATTGGATTTTATTCCTTCTGATTTATTCATAAATATAATTTCAACAATTCTCTCTTCTTTATCCATTCCTCAGTGACTTCCCACTCTCAGTTAGATAATTAACCATGTTGATTCTTTCCCTACCTCACGAAAATCCTCCTTTAATCCCAATTCCCCTTCCTCTCTGGATCCATTTTATTCTCATTTGCACTTAAGATTTTTGAAATATTTTTCTGTACTCATGGTCTCCAAGACCTTGCTTCCAAACAGCTCCTAAATTCACTTCAGTCATGCTTCCTCCTTGATCATGCCACCAAAACTGTTCTTGCTAAATCAAATATCAATTTTGGAGGCGCCTGGGTGGCTCAGTCAGTTGAATGACTGACTCGGGATTTCAGCTCAATCTTGGGGTTATGGGATCCAGCCCCACCTGGAGCCTCACATCACGCTCCACTCTCAGTGGGGAGTCTGCTTGACATTTTCTCTCCCCCTCTTCCTCTGCTCTTCCCCATTGCTCAGGAAAGCTCTCCCTCTCAAATAAATAAATAAATTTTAACTTTATATATACATATTTTCATTCTTCATCATACTTGACCTATTAGAGATTTTGACATGGTGGTTCACTCTCTTCTCTTTGAAATACTTTGGTCATTTTTGTCTTGGACAAAAAACTGACTACCTTCTACTTCACTGGTCACTCCTACAATGAGTGATATCACATTGTATACTTGTAGAATATTATTATATTCATTAAACTGTGCATTAGATTAATATGGCTTATTTACCACTTATTACAATTTTGCATGCATATACCCTCAATCTTCTCTCTCCCATCCCCTGTAATTATCATTTTCCTTCCTGTTTTTTGCAGTTTTAGTGTTTTAGATTCCATATACGCCACATCACACAGTACTTGTCTTTCTCTGTCTGACTCATATCACTTGATATAATGTGTCCAAGGTCCACCCACATTGTCATAAATGGCAATATATATTCTCCTCTCTTATGGCTGGAGTCCACTGTGCTTATGCATCCCTTAATTTTTATTCCTTCGTCCACTGATGGGCATTTGGTTTGTTTCCGTATCTTGGCTATTGTGAGTAATGCTGCAATCCACATGGAAGTTCCTGTATCCTGTTGAAATCTTGTTTTCATTTTCTGTGGGCATATACCAAGAAGTGAAATGGCAGGAGTGTATGGTAGCTCTACTTCACATTTTTTGTGGAATCTTCATACAATTTTCCACAGTGGTCGAAAAAATTTACATGCCCATCGACAATGTGTAAGGAAGGGTTCCCTCTTCGCAGACTTTCACCAGCTGCTGTTGTTTCTTATATTTTTGATAATGACCATTCTAAGAAGTGATATCTCTTTGTGATTTTTATCTCATTTCCCTGGTGATTAGAGATGTTAAGTCTTTTCATGTGCCTCTTGATAATTTTGTTCTTGTCTTTGAAAAAATGTCTGTTTAATCCTTCTGCCTATATTTTTAATCAGATTGGGGTTTTGTTGTTGTTGTTGTTATTAAATTGACTGAATTCTTTATATATTTTGGATATTAACCCCTTATTTGTTATATGGTTTGCAAAAATTTTCTTTTATTCTGTACATTGTCTTTTCATCCTGTTGTTTCTTTTGCTGGGCAGAAACTTTAAGTTTGATGCAGTATCATCGGTTGATTTTTGCTTTTGTTGTTTGTACTTTTAACATATTGTTTAAAAATTAATTCCTAAGCTGAGTATCAGTGAGCTTCTACCCTATGGATTCTTCTAGAAGTTTTATGATATCAGTTTTTTGCTTCAGTCTCTGATGCATTTGAAGTTAATTTTTTTGAGCAGTGTAAGTTGGAACTAATTCCATTGTTCTGCATGCATTTCTTCAGTTTCCCAGCACTATTTGTAGAAAAACACTAGCCTTTTCACATATATATGACAATTTAATTCTGGGCTCTCCATTCTGTTCCATTAGTGGATGTGTCTCTTTTTCTGCAAATACCATACTGCTTTTATTACTGTGGCTTTGCAGTGTAATTTAAAATCTGAAAGTGTGATATCTCCAGTTTTGTTCTTTTTCTCTCAGTGTTGCATTGGCTATCTGTAGTCTTTTGTGGTTCCACTTGAATTTTAGAATTGTCTTTTCTATTTCTGTGAAGAATGCCTTTGGTATTTGGTTGGGGACTGTGTTGCATTTATAGATGGCTTTGAGTAGTACGGCCATTTTAATAATAATAATTCTTCTGATCCATGAACACAGAATGTCTTTTCGTTGTATTTTCTTTGACTTCTTTCAGGAAAATTTTGTAATTTTCATTGCACAGAAATTTCACTTCCTTGGTTAAATTTATTCATATTTTATCACTTTTTGATGCAATTGTAAATAGGGTGGTTTTATTTCTTTTTCATATGTTTCATCATTTGTGCAAAGAAATGCAACCGATTTCATATGTTGATCTTGTATGCTGCCACTTCAGCAAAATCACTGATTAATTCTAACAGTTTTTTGACTGATTCTTTGGGATTTTCTATAGACAACATTATATCATCAGCAAATAATGATTTTACTACTGTTTTGCTTAGATGTTCTAGCTAAGACTTCTGGTACTATGTTAAATAGGAGTGGCGAGAGTGGGCACCTTTGCCTTGTTCTTGATGTTAGAGGAAAAGCTTTCAGTTTTTCTTCCATTGAGTATAGTGTTAGTAGTAGATGTGGTAATTATGCTGTGTATTATATTGAGTCATGTTCCTTGTATACCCAATCTGTGAAGGATTTTTATCATGAAAGGATGGTATATTTTGTGAAATGCTACTCTGTATTTATTGAGATAGCCATGTGATTTTTATCTTTCATTTTACTGATGTGAGAGATTATTGATTTTTGCATATGGAAACACTCTTTGCATCCCAGGAATAAATCCCACTTGGTCTTGATGTACAATTTTTTTTAATGTATTCTTGAACTCAGTTTGCTAAAAAATTATTGAAAAATTTTGTTTCTATGTTCATCAGGGATACTGATCTATAGCTTTCTTTTCTTGTAGTATCCTTATTTGGTTTTGGTACCAGATAATACCAGCCTCATAGAATGATTTTGGGTGTTCCTTCCTCTTTGGTATTTTGGAAGAGTTTGAGGAGGATCGATATTAATTTTTCTTTAAGTTTTAATTCTTCTTTAAATGTTAATTATTCTAAAAAAAAGTTAATTCTTTTCTATGGAAGCCTCTTGTCCCAGAATTATCTGTGTTGGGAATTTTTTGATTACTGAATCAATATCTCCACTCATTATTGATTTGTTTACATTTTCTACTTCTTCTAATTCAATCTTAATAGATTCTGTATTTCTAGAATGTATCCATTTCTTCTAGCTTATACAACTTTTGGCATATAATTGTTCATAGTAGTCTCATGATTATATGTACTTGTGAAGTATCAGATGTAATATCTCTTATTTCATTCTAATTATATTCAAATCTCCCATTTTTTCTTAGTTCGTCTAGTTAATGGTCAATTTTGATGATCTTTTCAAAGAATTTACTCTTAGTTTAGTTGATCCTTTGTATTGTTTTTCTTGCCTGTATTTCATTTATTTACACCCTGATATCTATTATTTTCTTCCTCTAGCTACCTTTGGGCTTTTGTTCTTTTTTTTTCTACTTACCTGAGGTATGAACTTATGTTGTTTATTTGTGATCTTTCTAATTTCTTAATATATTTCTTAATTTCTATTAACCTTTCCCTCAGAACTGCTTTTTCCTGCACCCCACTATAATTGATATGTTATATTTCCACTTTAATTTCTTTTGAGATAATTTTTGAACTGATTTCTAATTTGTTCTTTTACTCAATAGTTGTTTAGAGGTGTGCTATTTATTTTCTTCACATTTGTAGATCTTCCCACTTCCCTTTTGCGGCTAATTTTTAGTTTCATACCACGGATCAGGAAAGATAGTTGATATGAGTTTAATCTTTTTGAATTTGCTAAGATTTGTTTTGTGACCTATCATATATCTATCCTGGAGAAAGTTCCATAGCACTTAAGAAAGTGTATTCTAATACTGTTGGATGAAATATTCATTTTATGTCTATTAAATCCATCTTTTTTTCTAATGTGTGGTTCAATTCCAATGTTTTATTGTTGATTTTCTGTCTGAGATCTATCCATTGCTGATCGTGGAGTCCTCTAATATTGTTATATTGTTCTCTATTTCTCCCGTAAGTTCTGTTATCATTTGCTTAATATACTTCGATAGTAAGGTGTTGGGAGTAAATATACTTACAATTGTTGTATCTATTTAAGGTATTGACCTCTTTGTCTTTATATAATGACCTTTGTCGCCTGTTACCATTTTTGGTTTGAAGTCCATTTTGTCTAATGTAAGTATGGGTATGCCTGCTTCCTTTTGGTTTCCATATGCTTGGGATATCATCATCCATCCTTTCACTTTGAGCCTTTGCATGTCTTCAGAGTTGAAATGAGTCTTCTGTAGGCAGCATATAGTTTGGTCTTGCGTTTGCATCCATCCATTCACTCTGTGCATTTTGATTGGTGAGTTTGATCCATTTACATCATTATGGTTATTGATATGTAAGGATTTAATACTGTCTACAGCACTGTATTACCATGATTTTTCATAGTGTTTGATGAAAAATGCCTCTGTTGCCACATCACATGTAGTGAGAATCTTTCTTATTGAAATAAGGTTTTGTTTACTTTGATTTTAACAATTTAACCAGTCGTTAATTGGGAGTCTGCCTTTTACCTTCCAGAAGGTGGCGATATAGCACAAGCTTTTGGTTTCTCTTACAGGAGCACACAACTTCTAGGGTTGAGTGCCTATATATTTTTTTAAATGGCACAGAAAGGGAAAAATAAAAGAAGAAGAAGAGGAGGAGGAGTGGGAGCAGAGTAGGAAGTGGTGTGTGCTTGACTTGGGGCTTCAGGTGTGCTTTTGGCCCAGTAAAGGGATCCTCTAATGGGGCATCCAGGGGTCTATGAGCAATCCTCTTTCCAGAATCCTGGGGCTGTTAAAAAGAAATTATTTCCTTCAGTTCTTTTTCTCTTCCTTCCTCCCTTCTCTTTCCTTCACTCTAAGTCACATGGGTCTCTCCTCAGAGATAGCAAATGGGTTCCTCCATCCACAGCACTGAGAGCCAAGAAGACACCCTACCCTCTCTTTTCTTCATCTACTTCCTCTTCCAGAAAGGTCCTGAAGGCAAGTTGCCTGATCTGCCAACTGCTGTATGTGCCAATATTGGTACTCTGTAGTTTCTTTCAAAAGCCAGTCTACCCAGTTTTGTGGGCACAGATGGATGGATCTCTTGGCTGTCTTGCTGTGCTGTTCATAGGTGCTTTTTGCTTGTTTGTTTATAAATTAGGAGTACTTGTATATCAAAAAGGACAGAGAAAAGGAACAACTCATGGCACCGTGATGCGGATGTCACCTTGTCCATTTTTTTACTCTCTTATAGTTTCTATTTATCTCCTTTGTTCCCTACCACTCTTCCTTCTTCCCTTTGTGAGCTCATGGCTATTAATGACATCAGCATGCTGGCCATCTGTACCTCTAGTCTAAATCTCACATCAATCCATATCTACATAGAACTCCTTATTGGATACCTCACCTTTAACCTCTCTAAAACTGAACCTTCTCATTATTTCTTCCCAACTCTACACCACTCGCTTTAGATGTAGGCTACTTTATCGTCTTAGGTATATCAGACTAAAATTCTGGAATTTTTCTTTATTTCCCTTTATCTTATCTCTCAACCACTTTGAATCAACAAACAAATATTGTGCAATATCAAGAAGTCATGTTTATAATAAATCAATTGACCCAAGAGGGGAGATATTGTAACATGAAGACAGAATTTAAAACAAACAAACAAACAAACAGCAACAAAAAAAAACCTAATACTAACAACATACTTAAAGGTGAGAAGTTAGGACTTGAAAAAAGGCAAGGATTTTTCTACCTAAACTTCTCTTCAGCATTGTACTGGAAATCTTACCTAATGCAATAAGAAAAGTAAGGGAAATAAATGATATATGGGCTTGAAAGGATGAAATGAAAACTTTGTTACAGATGAGATGATCATCCATGTAAAAAATCCAAACAAATTCGCCCTAAAAAAAAATCTTGGAATTAATAATATGTGATTATATTACATCAAGGTTGCAAGATACAAGGTTAATATACAAAATCAATTTGTCTAGATCCATTCCAAACTCTTACCCAAACAAGTATCATCGAGGGTGGCTCCCACCCTCCCACATACAATGGGCAGTGTCAGTCAAGGCGCTTCCCTCCAAAGTGACTATTGCCATGCCAGATACAGAAGATAGCTGCAGCCAGGACTAGAATCCCTCCAAGCAAGTCCCAGCACATTGCTAGGAGTTAACTATACTAACAAGCACATATGTAGCAACGACAGCTGGACCTCTCAGCCAGTTGTTCCGGGGCCATCACTGACCACCACTGTACCGACAATAGACATGGTCAGTAATTGCATACAGTTAGACTGAGGGCCATCCCTGCCCATCAACACACTCACATAAGTTGTGGTCTAGTCACAATAGAAGGGAACACAGGGATGAAACAGGGAACACCTCTGGAGCATCTGGTTCTGTAGACTAGGAAGGATTGTGCTACTAGATCCCATAAAATGCCCTCAGCATAAGACTATAATTTCAAGACCAAGAAACATAGCTGACCTACCTAATTTATAGAAATAAATACAGAGATTCAGATGAAATGAAGAGATAGAAGAATTGTTCCAAATGAAAAAGCAAGACAAAACTTTAGAGTAGGAAGACATAAATCAAACAGAGATAAGAAATCTAGCTGATAAAGTGTTCAAAGTAATGGTCGCAAAGACGCTCACCATTCTTAAGAGAAGAGTGGATGAATTCAATGAGAATTTCAACAAAGAGATAGAAAGTTTAAAAAAGAACAAACACAGCTTAATAATACAATAACTAAAGTGAAAATTACACTAGAAGAAATTAACAGCAGGTTAGAGGATATGGAAGAATGGATTAGTGATCTGGAAGACAGAATAGTAGAAACTTCTCAAGCTAAACAGCAAGAATGAAAAATAAGGATAGGTTAAGGAATCTCTGGGACAAAATTAAGGGCATTAATATTGCATTACTGGGATCTCTGAAGAAGATAGAAAAAAGGGAACAGAAAACTTATTTCAAGAAACAGTAACTGGAAATTTTCCTAACCGGTGGAGAAAAACAGGCAACCAATTACAGAAAGCACAGAGAACTTCAAACAAGTTAAAATTAAGGAGGTCCTGGTAGAAATATAATAATTAAAATAACAAAAAATTTTAAAATATAATCTTAAATCTAACAAGAGAAAAAATAATAGTTAAGTTCCAGGGAAACCCCATAGGATATTAGCTGACTTTTCACCAGAAACTTGTATGTCAGAAGGAAGTGACATAATATATACAATTGACTGAAATGAAAAAACCCACAATCAAGAATATTCTACTCAACAAGATTATCATTCAGAATCGAAGGAGAGATAAAGATTTTCTAGACAATAAAAGTTCAAATATTCCATCATCATTAAACTGGTCTTTAAAAAGTGTTAAAGGGACTTCTTTAAGGGAAAAAAAAAAGGTCATAGCTAGAAGTAAGAAAATTATGAAGGAAAAAAATTCACTGGCAAAGTAAACATATATTAAATTAGTAGATCAATCACTTATAAAATTGTATAATAGTTAGAAACAAATTTAGTAAAATTGATTAAATCCTACAAAGTGTAGCTTACACAAAGTAAGAAGATGTAAAATATGACATAACATACATATTATGTGGAAGCAGAGGATTAAAAGATGTAGTACCTCTAGAATGTGTTCAAACATAAACAACCATTATCATAAAATACACTGCTTTATACACAGGAAGTTGTATATGAACCTCATAGTAGCCACAAACCTATAACAAATACATAGAAAATAAAGAGAAAAAAATCCAAGCATAACACTAAAAAATTCATTAAATCACAAGGGGAGAGAACAAGAGAAGAAAAAAACAGAGAACTACAAAAACAACCAGAAAACAGTTAAAAACACAGCAATAAGTACAAACCTATTAACAATTACTTTAAATGTGAATGGACAAAATGCTCCAATTAAAAAAATACATAAAATACATAGGTTGAGTGAATGAATATGAAAACAAAACCCGTCTATATTCTGCCTAAATGAGACTCATTTCAGACCTAAAGACACATATAGACTGAGAGTGAACTGATGGAAAAGATATTCCTTGCAAATGGGGATAAACAAAAACAAAAACAATCTAGAGTAGTAATAGTAAATAGTAAATAGTAAAGAAGTAAATAGTAAATAGTAAAGAAGTTACAACAGCCAAATAGGGGCATTATATAATGAGGAATCAATCTGATAAAAGGATGTAATAATTTTGAATATGCAACCAACATAAGCGCTCCTAAAAAAAAAAAAATTAACAGAAAAAAGGGGAAAATTGATAGTAATACAATAATAGTAGGGGGTTTTGGCACTCCATTTACATAAACAAATACATCATCCAGACAGAAAATTATTAAAGAAATAGTGGCTTCAAATGACAGCCCAGGCCAGACAAACCTAACAGATAGATACAGAAAATTCCATCTAATTACAATAGAATACACATTCCTTTCAAGTGCACATGGAACATTCTCCAGAATAGAGCACATGTTGGGCCACAATCCAAGTCCCAATAAATTTAAGAGGATTGAACGATATCAAGCATCTTTTCCTACCACAACAGAATGAAACTACAAATCAGTTACAAAAAGAAACTGAAAAAAGCACAAACACATGGAGGCTAAACAATATACTTCTAAACATCCAAATCCAATGAAGAAATTAAAAAGGAAACAAAAAAATACGTAGAGTCAAGTGAAGGTAAAATCACAATAATTCAAAATCTTTGGGACAGCAAAAACTGTTGTAAGAGAAAAGTTCACAGAGATACTGGCCTATTTCAAAGAACAAGAAAAATTTCAAATAAACTATCTAACCTTATACCCAAATGAACTAGAAAAAAGAAAAATAAAGCACACAGTAGAAGGAAGGAAATAGTAAAGATCGGAGCAGAAATAAATGCAACATAAATTTTAAAATAGATAAGATAAATATTTTTAAAGCTGATTATTTGAAAAGGTAATAAAATTGATAAGCCTTTAGTCAGATCATCAAGAAAACAAGAAAGGAATCAAATAAATAATATTAGAAATAAAAAAGAAGTTACAACAGACAACTACAAAAATACAACATGTAATAAGAAACTACTATGAAAAATTATATGTCAACATATTGGACAACCTAAAAGAAATGGAAAGATTCCTGGAAACATAAAATAGCCCAAGACTGAATCAGGAAGAAATAGAAAATCTGAGTAGAATAATTACTCATAACAAAATTAAATGGATAATCAAAAACTTCCTAATATACTTCATGATTTTCAAATCTATATCCAATTAATGAGGAAGAAGTAATATTGACAGTATTTGCAGATAGCATGAAACTATATATAGAGAAAACCATGAAGATTCCACAAAAATCTATTTGAAATAATAAATCAATTCAGTAAAGTCACAGGACACAGAAATCTGTTGTGTTTCTATACATTAATAACCAAGCAACAGAGAGATTAAGAAAACAGTCCCATTTATAATTGCTCCAAAAAGAATAAAATGCTTAGGAATAAATGTAATCAAGGATGTGGAAGACCTGTACTCTGAAAACTATAAAATACTGTTGAAAGAAGTTGAAGATGTCACAAACAAATAGAAAGATTACTATGCTCATGGATTAGAATAATTTATCTTAATAAAACCTACATGTTACCCAGAGCAATCTAGATTTAATGCAATCCCTATCAAAATGCCAATAACATTTTTTACAGAACTAGAACAAATAACCCTAAAATTTCTATGGAACCACAAGAGACTCTGTCAATGTAATCTTGAGAAAAAAGAACAAGGCTGGAGTAACTACAACTTCAGATTTCAAGATATACTACAAAACTGTAGTAATCAAAAGATTATGGTGCCAACACAAAAATAGACACATAGACCAATGGAACAGGATTAGCCCAGGAATAAACCCATACTAATATGGCCAATTAATCAATGCTGAAATAGTAAGAATATACAAAGGGAAAAAGGTTTCTCTACAAATGGTACTTATGATTCTGGACAGCAACACGAAAAAGAATAAAATAGGAACATTTTCTTACACCATATACAAAAATACACTCAAAATTCAATAAAGACTCAAATGTGAACCTTGAAATAATAAAACTCCTTAAAGAAAACATAAGCAGTAATCTCTTGGATATTGATCTTAGTGACATTTTTCTAGCTATATCTCTTTCAGCAAGAAAAAAATGAAAGCAAAATTGACTATTGGAACTACATGAAAATAACACTTCCAAACAGAGATGGAAATCAACAAAACAAAAAGGCAAACTATTTGAATAGGAGAAGATACTTGCAAGTGATATATCTGGTAGATCGTTGACACCAAAAATACATTAAAAACTTATGGAATTCAGCACCAAAGGGGGAAAAAAATTCAAATAAGGAACTAGCAGAGGACTAAATAGACATTTTTTCCAAAGACACACAGTTGCCAACAGACATATGAAAAGATGCTCAAAATCACTAACCATCAGGGAAATGCAAAAAAAAAAAAAAAAAAAAAAAAGCAAAGTATCAAAAAAGATGAGAAATAACAAAATTGGCAAGGATATAGAGAAAAGGGAATCCTTATGCACTGTTTGAACGTAAATTGTAACTACCATGGAAAATAACATGGAGTTTCTTTAAAATATTATAACAGATACCATATGATCCAGTAATGCCCCTACAACTTATTTACCCAAAGAAAATGATAACACTAACTTGAAAAGATATATGCATCCCTATGTTTATTGAAGCAATATTTATAACAGCCAAAATGTGGAAGCAACCTTAATCTTTACCAATAGATGGATAAAGAGATGTGGTATACAAAACAGAATATTAGTCAGCCATAAAAAGAATGAGATCTTACTTATAGATCTTATTTGCTAAAACACTGATGGGCCTAGAAGGAACTATGTTAGGTGAAATAAGTAAGAGAAATGCATATGATTTCACTTATATGTGCAATCCAAAACCAAAACAAAACATTATGAGCAAACAGAAACAGAAAAATACAGAGAACAAACTGATGGTCGCTAGCTGTTAGGATGGTGAGGTGATGGGCAAAATGGATGAATAAGGATAAGTACAGGCTTCCAGTTATTCAATAATTAAGCCATCAGGATAAAAAAAAATTACAGCATAAGGAATATAGTCTATGGGATGATTATAGGACTGTGAGGTGACAGATGCTAGCTACACTTGTGGTGAACATAGCCTATGTATAGAGTTGATGAACACTAGGTATACACCTAAAACTAATGTAACATTGTGTGTTAACTATTCTTTTTTTTAAATTATATGCATATATTCATTTTTTTTTAATTTTTTATTTTTTTATAAACATGTATTATTATCCCCAGGGGTACAGGTCTGTGAATCGCCAGGTTTACACACTTCACAGCACTCACCAAAGCACATACCCTCCCCAATGTCCACAACTCCACCCCCCCTTCTTCCAACCCCCCTCCCGCCAGAAACCCTCAGTTTGTTTTGTAAGATTAAGAGTCACTTATGGTTTGTCTCCCTCCCAATCCCATCTTGTTTCATTGATTCTTCTCCTACCCACTTAAGCCCCCATGTTGCATCACCACTTCCTCATATCAGGGAGATCATATGATAGTTATCTTTCTCTGCTTGACTCATTTCGCTAAGCATGATACGCTCTAGTTCCATCCATGTTGTCCCAAATGGCAAGATTTCATTTCTTTTGATGGCTGCAAAGTATGCCATTGTGTATATATACCACATCTTATTGATCCATTCATCTGTTGATGGACATCTAGGTTCTTTCCATAGTTTGGCTATTGTGGACATTGCTGCTATAAACATTCGGGTGCACGTGCCCCTTTGGATCACTACGTTTGTATCTTTAGGGTAAATACCTAGTAGTGCAATTGCTGGGTCATAGGGAAGTTCTATTTTCAACATTTTGAGGAACCTCCAGGCTGTTTTCCAGAGTGGCTGCACCAGCTTGCAATCCCACCAACAGTGTAGGAGGGTTCCCCTTTCCCTGCATCCTCGCCAGAATCTGTCATTTCCTGACTTGTTGATTTTAGCCATTCTGACTGGTGTGAGGTGATATCTCATTGTGGTTTTGATTTGTATTTCCCTGATGCCGAGTGATATGGAGCACTATTTCATGTGTCTGTTGGCCATCTGGATGTCTTCTTTGCAGAAATGTCTGTTCATGTCCTCTGCCCATTTCTTGATTGGATTATTTGTTCTTTGGGTGTTGAGTTTGCTAAGTTCTTTATAGATTCTGAACACTAGTCCTTTATCTGATATGTCGTTTGTAAATATCTTCTCCCATTCTGTCAGTTGTCTTTTGATTTTGTTAACTGTTTCCTTTGCTGTGCAAAAGCTTTTGATCTTGATGAAATCCCAATAGTTCATTTTTGCCATTGCTTCCCTTGCCTTTGGCGTTGTTCCTAGGAAGATGTTGCTGTGGCTGAGGTCGAAGAGGTTGCTGCCTGTGTTCTCCTCAAGGATTTTGATGGATTCCTTTCGCACATTGAGGTCCTTCATCCATTTTGAGTCTATTTTTGTGTGTGCTGTAAGGAAATTGTCCAATTTCATTTTTTTGCATGTGGCTGACCAATTTTCCCAGCACCATTTATTAAAGAGGCTGTCTTTTTTCCATTGGACATTCTTTCCTGCTTTGTCGAAGATTAGTTGACCATAGAGTTGAGAGTCTATTTCTGGGGTCTCTATTCTGTTCCATTGATCTAGTGTCTGTTTTTGTGCCAGTACCATACTGTCTTGATGATGACAGCTTTGTAATAGAGCTAGAAGTCCAGAATTGTGATGCCACCAAGGTTGGCTTTCTTTGTCAATATCCCTTTGGCTATCCGAGGTCTTTTCTGGTTCTATTTCTTTGAAAAAGATGGATGGTACTTTGATAGGAATTGCATTAAATGTGTAGATTGCTTTAGGTAGCATAGACATTTTCACAATATTTATTCTTCCAATCCAGGAGCATGGAACACTTTTCCATTTCTTTCTGTCTTCCTCAATTTCTTTCATGAGTACTTTATAGTTTTCTGAGTATAGATTCTGTGTCTCTTTGGTTAGGTTTATTCCTAGGTATCTTATGGTTTGGGGTGCAGTTGTAAATGGGATTGACTCCTTAATTTCTCTTTCTTCTGTCTTGCTGTTGGTGTAGAGAAATGCCACTGATTTCTGTGCATTGATTTTATATCCTGACACTTTACTGAATTCCTGTATAAGTTCTAGCAGTTTTGGAGTGGAGTCTTTTGGGTTTTCCACATATAGTATCATATCATCTGCAAAGAGTGATAATTTGACTTCTTCTTTGCCGATTTGGATGCCTTTAATTTCCTTTTGTTGTCTGATTGCTGAGGCTAGGACCTCTAGTACTATGTTGAATAGCAGTGGTGATAATGGACATCCCTGCCGTGTTCCTGACCTTAGCGGAAAAGCTTTCAGTATTTCTCCATTGAGAATAATATTTGCAGTGGGTTTTTCATAGATGACTTTGATGATATTGAGGTATGTGCCCTCTATCCCTACACTTTGAAGAGTTTTGATCAGGAAGGGATGCTGTACTTTGTCAAATGCTTTTTCAGCATTTATTGAGAGTATCATATGGTTCTTGTTCTTTCTTTTATTGATGTGTTGTATCACATTGACTGATTTGCGGATGTTGAACCAACCTTGCAGCCCTGGAATAAATCCCACTTGGTCGTGGTGAATAATCCTTTTAATGTACTGTTGAATCCTATTGGCTAGTATTTTGGTGAGAATTTTCACATCTGTTTTCATCAAGGATATTGGTCTATAGCTCTCTTTTTTGATGGGATCCTTGTCTGGTTTTGGGATCAAGGTGATGCTGGCCTCATAAATTGAGTTTGGAAGTTTTCCTTCCATTGCTATTTTTTGGAACAGTTTTAGGAGAATAGGAATTAGTTCTTCTTTAAATTTTGGTAGAATTCCCCTGGGACGCCGTCTGGCCCTGGGCTTTTGTTTGTTTGGAGATTTTTAATGACAATTTCAATCTCCTTACTGGTTATGGGTCTGTTCAGGCTTTCTACTTCTTCCTGGTGCAGTTGTGGTAGTTTATATGTTTCTAGGAATGCATCCATTTCTTCCAGATTGTCAAATTTATTGCCGTAGAGTTGCTCATAGTATGTTCTTATAATAGTTTGTATTTCTTTGGTGCTAGTTGTGATCTCTCCTCTTTCATTCATGATTTTATTTATTTGGGTCCTTTCTCTTTTCTTGTTGATAAGTCGGGCCAGGGGTTTATCAATTTTATTAATTCTTTCAAAGAACCAGCTCCTAGTTTCATTGATTTGCTCTATTGTCTTTTTGGTTTCTATTTCATTGATTTCTGCTCTGATCTTTATGATTTCTCTTTTCCTGCTGGGCTTAGGGTTTCTTTCTTGTTCTTTCTCCAGCTCCTTTAGGTGTAGGGTTAGGTTGTGTACCTGAGACCTTTCTTGTTTCTTGAGAAAGGCTTGTACCGCTATATATTTTCCTTTCAGGACTGCCTTTGTTGTGTCCCACAGATTTTGAATCGTTGTATTTTCATTTTCATTTGTTTCCATGATTTTTTTCAATTCTTCTTTAATTTCCCGGTTGACCCATTCATTCTTTAGAAGGATGCTGTTTAGTCTCCATGTATTTTGGTTCTTTCCAAACTTCCTTTTGTGGTTGAGTTCTAGCTTCAGAGCATTGTGGTCTGAAAATATGCAGGGAATGATCCCAATCTTTTGATACCAGTTGAGTCCTCATTTAGGACCGAGGATGTGATCTATTCTGGAGAATGTTCCATGTGCACTAGAGAAGAATGTGTATTCTGTTGCCTGGGATGAAATGTTCTGATTATATCTGTGATGTCCATCTGGTCCAGTGTGTCATTTAAGGCCTTTATTTCCTAGCTGATCTTTTGCTTGGATGATCTGTACATTTCAGTGAGGGGAGTGTTAAAGTTCCCTACTATTATTGTACTATTGTTGATGTGTTTCTTTGATTTTGTTATTAATTGGTTTATATAGTTGGCTGCTCCCACGTTGGGGGCATAGATATTTAAAATTGTTAAATCTTCTTGTTGGACAGACCCTTTGAGTATGATATAGTGTCCTTCCTCATCTCTTATTATAGTCTTTGGCTTAAAATCTAATTGATCTGATATAAGGATTGCCACTCCTGCTTTCTTCTGATGTCCATTAGCATGGTCAATTCTTTTCCACCCCCTCACTTTAAATCTGGAGGTGTCTTTGGGCTTAAAATGAGTTTCTTGGAGGCAACATATAGATGGGTTTTGTTTTTTTTATCCATTCTGATACCCTTTGTCTTTTGATTGGGGCATTTAGCCCATTAACATTCAGGGTAACTATTGAGAGATATGAATTCAGTGCCATTGTATTGCCTCTAAGTTGACTGTTACTGTATATGGTCTCTGTTCCTTACTGATCTAACACTTGTAGGCTCTCTCTTTGCTTAGAGGACCCCTTTCAATATTTCCTGTAGAGCTGGTTTGGTGTTTGCAAATTCTTTCTGTTTTTGTTTGTCCTTGAAGCTTTTAATCTCTCCTTCTATTTTCAATGATAGCCTAGCTGGATATAGTATTCTTAGCTGCATGTTTTTCTCGTTTAGTGCTCTGAAAATATCATGCCAGCTCTTTCTGGCCTGCCAGGTCTCTGTGGATAAGTCAGCTGCCAATCTAATATTTTTACCATTGTATGTTACAGACCTCTTTTCCCGGGCTGCTTTCAGGATTTTCTCTTTGTCACTAAGACTTGTAAATTTTACTATTAGGTGACGGGGTGTGGGCCTATTCTTATTGATTTTGAGGGGCGTTCTCTGAACCTCCTGAATTTTGATGCTCGTTCCCTTTGCCATATTGGGGAAATTCTCCCCAATAATTCTCTCCAGTATACCTTCTGCTCCCCTCTCTCTTTCTTCTTCTTCTGGAATCCCAGTTATTCTAATATTGTTTCGTCTTATGGTGTCTCTTATCTCTCGAATTCTCCCCTCGTGGTCCAGTAGCTGTTTGTCCCTCTTTTGCTCAGCTTCTTTATTCTCTGTCATTTGTTCTTCTATATCACTAATTCTTTCTTCTGCCTCATTTATCCTAGCAGTGAGAGCCTCCATTTTTTGATTGTACCTCCTTAATATCTTTTTTGATTTCAGCTTGGTTAGATTTTAGTTCTTTTATTTCTTCAGAAAGGGCTTTTATATCTCTCGAGAGGGTTTCTCTAATATCTTCCATGCCTTTTTTGAGCCCGGCTAGAACCTTGAGAATTGTCATTCTGAACTCTAGATCTGACATATTACCAATGTCTGTATTGATTAGGTCCCTAGCCTTTGGTACTGCCTCTTGTTCTTTTTTTTGTGGTGTATTTTTCCGCCTTGTCATTTTGTCCAGACAAGAGTATATGAAAAAGCAAGTAAAATACTAAAAGTGTGGCAACAAGCCCAAGAAAATATGGTTTAACCAAATCAAAAAGAGATCCCAAATCGTGAGGGGGGAGAAACGGGATAAAAAGAAGTTCAAAAAGAAAGAAAAAAAAAAAAAGAAAAAAGAAAAAAAAAGAAAAGAATTTAAAAAAGGAAAACGAATAAAGAACAATATAAAAAGGAAAATATATATATATATTAGATAAACTAGTTAGAAAACATTAAAAAGAAAAAGGTAAAATTTAAAAAAAAATTTAGCAGAAGAAGAGAAAAAAATGAAAAAGAAAAAAATTAAATTAACTGCAAGACTAAAAAAAAAAAAATCACAAGGAAAAAAAAAAAAAAAAAAAAAAAAAAAAAATCACAGGGAGAAAGCCATGAGTTCTGTGCTTTGCTTTCTCCTCCTCTGGAATTCTGCTGCTCTTCTTGGTATTGAAACCGCACTTCTTCGTAGGTGAACTTGGTCTTGGCTGGATTTCTTGTTGATCTTCTGGGGGAGGGGCCTGGTGTAGTGATTCTCAAGTGTCTTTGCCCCAGGCGGAATTGCACCGCCCTTACCAGGGGCCGCGCTGAGTAATCCACTGGGGTTTGCTTTCTCGAGCTTTTGTTCCCTGAGCGCTGGAGGACGGGAATACAAATGGCAGCCTCCTGGTCTCTGGCCCGGAGGAGCCGAGAGCCTAGGGCCCCACTCCTCAGTGCGCCCTCAGAGAACAGCGCCCAGTTACTCCCGTCTTCCTGACCTCTGGCCGTGCTCCGAGCTCACCGAGCCTGGGACCGGTTCAAGGTAACCCTGAGCTGCGAGCTTACTGTCGGCTCTGTCTCTGTAGCCGGCTTTCCTTTTCCAATACGCGCAAGCTCTGCGACACTCAGATACCCCCGATCCTTCTGTGACCCTGTGGGACCTGAGGCCACGCTGACCCCGCGTGGGCTTCGCCCTGGTTTAGCCTCTGGAGTGATGTCCCTCAACGGAACAGACTTTTAAAAGTCCTGATTTTGTGCTCCGTTGCTCTGCCGCTTGTCGGGAGCCGGCCCCTCCCCCCGGGGTCTAGCTTCCCTTCGCTTTGGATTCACTTCTCCGCGGGTCCTACATTTCAGAAAGTGGTTGTTTTTCTGTTTCCAGAATTGCTGTTCTTCTTCTCTTCGATCGCTCTGGCTTTATAGATACAAGGTTTTCTTTGCTCATTCACCAATGGGCAGATGGATGTTCTCAGCTTCCACTTTGCAAATTAGTGCATTCTTATAAACAACAAAAACTTCTTTCTCAGTTCTGGAGGGTGAATATCCAAGATCAGTGTGCCACCATGTTGGGTTTTCTTCCAGACTGCAGACTGCCTACTTCTCTCACTCTGTCTTCACAAGGTGCAAATCTGTGTTAACTATTCTTAAACACACACACAGAACACACACACACACAAATAAACAGAAAAAAAAAAAAAAAGAAAAAAGAAAACCAAAACCAACCAACAACAACAACAACAAAAAAAAAAAAAAAAAAAAAAAACTCCTAACAAACAAAAATCCAAGACCAAATTCTTTCACAGGTGAATTCTACCAAACATTTAAAAAATTGATATCCATCCATAAAACTATCCCCAAAATGGAAGAGGAAGCAATTCTTCCAAATTCATTTTAAAAGGTCAACATTATTCTCATACCCAAATCAAAGACATTACAAAAAAATAAAATTAAGACCAATACCCCTGATGAAATTATGTAAAAATCCTTAACCAACACATATTTAACAACACATTACAATAATAATTCACAACACAGTTTATTGCGGGTATGCAAAAAATGGCTTAATATTTGCAAATAAATCAATATGACACACTACATCCGATAAATGAAAGAAAATTATATGATTATCTCAATAGATTCAGAAAAAGCATTTGACAAAATCTAACTTCTTATCATAAATACTCTTTAAAAAGTTTGTTTATAGAAAACATACCTCATAGAAACCACATATGACAAATACGCAGCTAACAACATAATTAAGATAACAATTCTATTCACAATTGCACCAAAAAGAATAAAATACCTAGTAGGGAAAAGATCTATACTCCAAAAACTATAAAACATTAATGAAAGAAATTGAAAATTATATAAACAAATGGAAAAACATTCCATGCTCTTGGATTGGAAGCATTAATATTGTTAAAATGTCCATGTTACCCAAAGCAATCTATAGATTCAATGCAATAGTTGTCAAAATACCAACAGTATTTTTCACAGAGCTAGAAGAAAGAATTCTAAAATTTATATGGAACTACAGAAGACACTAATAGCCAAATTATTATTGTTAAATTTTATTTTAATAAAAATGAACAAAGCTGAAGGTATTATGCTCCCAGATTTCAAACCAGACTACAAAGCCATAGTAATCAAAACACTGTAGTATTGGCACAGATAGACACGTAGATCAGTGAAACATAATAGATTGCCCAGAAATGACCTCACATTTGTATGGTTAATTAATCTATGACAAAGAAGTCAACAATATTCAATGGGGAAAAATCACCTCTTCAATAAATGGCTCTGGATAAAACTGAGCAGCAGAGTGCAGAAGAAAGGAACCAAAACACAATCTTACACCATATGCAAAGTTTTTTTTTTTTTTTTTTCCAAATGGATTAAAACCTAAGTGTAAACAATGAAAATACAGAAAGGGAAATTAGAGAATTGATTCCATTTATTATAGCACCAAGAACCATAAGATATCTGGGAATAAACCTAACCAAAGAGATAAAGGATCTGTACTTGAGGAACTATAGAACACTCATGAAAGAAATTGAAGAAGACACAAAAAGATGGAAGACTGTTCCATGCTCAAGGATCAGAAAAAAATATTGTTAAAATGTCTATACTGCCAGAACAATCTATACTTTCAATGCCATTCCAATCAAAATTCCACCAGCATTTTTTTAAAGATTTTATTTTTATTCATTTGACTGATGGAGAGAGATCACAAGTAGGCAGAGAGGCAGGCAGAGAAAGGAAGGGAAGCAGGCTCCCCGCTGAGCAGAGTCCGATGTGGGGCTCGATCCCAGGACCCTGGAATCATGACCTGAGCCGAAGGCAGAGCCTTTAACCCACTGAGCCACCCAGGCACCCCTCCACCAGCAGTTTTCAAAGAGCTGAAGCAAACAATCCTAAAATTTGTATGGAATCAGAAGAAACCTCAAATTGCTAAGGAATTGTTGAAAGAGAAAAACAAAACTGGGGACATCATGTTGCCTGATTTCAAGCTTTACTACAAAACTGTGATCACCAAGACAGCATGGTACTGGCATAAAAACAGACACATAGACCAGTGGAACAGAGTAGAGAGCCCAAATATGGACCTTCAACTCTATGGTCAAATAATCTTTGACAAAGCAGGAGAAAATATACAGTGGAAAAAAGACGGTTTCTTCACAAAATGGTGGCGGGATAATTGGACAGCTATGCATAGAAGAATGAAACTCGACCATTCTCTTACACCATACACAAAGATAAATTCGAAATGGATAAAAGACCTCAACATGAGACAGGAATCCATCAGAATCCTAGAGGAGAACATAGGCAGTAACCTCTTCGACATAGGCCACAGCAACTTCTTTCAAGATATGTCTCCAAAGGCAAAGGAAAAAAAAAGCAAAAATGAATTTTTGGGACTTCATCAAGATCAAAAGCTTCTGCACAGCAAAGGAAACAGTCAACAAAACAAAGAGGCAGCCCACGGAATGGGAGAAGATATTCACAAATGACAATACAAAGAGCTGATATCCAAGACCTATAAAGAACTCCTCAAACTCAACACACACAAAACAGATAATCACGTTAAAAAATGGGCAGAAGATTTGAACAGACACTTCTCCAATAAAGACATGCAAATGGCTAACAGACACATTAAAAAATGTTCATCATCACTAGCCATCAGGGAGATTCAAATCAAAACCACATTGAGATATCACCTTACACAAGTTAGAATGGCCAAAATTAACAAGATAGTAAACAACAAGTGTTGGAGAGGATGTGGAGAAAGGGGAAACCTCTTACACTGTTGGTGGGAATGCAAGTTGGTACAGCCACTTTGGAGAACACTGTGGAGATTCCTTAAGAAATTAAAAATAGAACTACCCTATGACCCTGCAATTGTACTATTGGGTATTTACCCCCAAAGATACAGATGTAGTGAAAAGAAGGGCCATCTGTACCCCAGTGTTCATAGCAGCAATGGCCACAGTCTCCATACTGTGTAAAGAACCAAGATGCCCTTAAATGGATGAATGGGTAAGGAAGATGTGGTCCATATATACTATGGAGTATGCCTCCGTCGGAAAGGATGAATACCCAACTTTTGTATCAACATGGATGGGACTGGAAGAGATTATGTTGAATGAAATAAGTCAAGCAGAGAGTCAATTATCATATGGTTTCACTTATTTGTGGAGCATAAGGAATAACATGGAGGACATGGGGAGATGGAAAGGAGAAGAGAGTTGAGGGAAATTGGAGGGGGAGAGGAACTCTGTGAGACTGTGGACTCTGAAAAACAATCTGAGGGTTTTGGAGGGGTGGTGCATGGGAGGTTGAGTGAGCCTGATGGTGGTATTTTGGCGGGCACATATTGCATGGAGCATTGGGTGTGGGGCATAAACAATGAATTCTGGAACACTAAAAGAAATTTAAAAAATAAATAAAAATAAAAATAAAAAACCCTTAGTGTAAAAAACCAAAATTCCTAAAAGAAAACATAACCAGTAAACTCCTGGACACTGGTATCAGCAATATATTTCTGGAAGTGTTTTTTCAAACAAGGGAAACAAAACCAATGAGACTATATTAAACTAAAAAGTTTTGCTCGCAAACAACACTATAAACAAAACAAAAATAAAACATACTAAAGGGGAAAAGATATTTGCAAACAATATATTTGAAAAGGGGTTAATATCTAAAATATATAAAGAATGTATATATAACTCAACACCAAATAATCTAATTAAAAAACGAGCAGAGAATCTGCATAGTTTTCCAAAGGAAATATATAGATGTCCAATGGACACATGAAAAGATGTTCAAAAGCACCAATCATCAGAAAAACGAGGATCATAACTACAATGAACTATTACCTCACACCAGTCAGACTGACCAGTTTCAAAAAAACAAAAAATAATGTGTTGGCAGGAATGCAAAGAAAGAAAACCCTGGTGCACTGTTGGTAGGAATGTAGATTGGTGCAGTCACTATGGAAAAACAGTACAGGATACCTCAAAAATTAAATAGTAATGCCATACCATCCAGAAATTCTATTACTGAGTATTTATGCAAAGAAAATAAAAACACTAATTTGAAAAGATATATGCATCATATGTTTATTGGAGTATTATTTACAATAGCCAAAATGTGAAAGCATCTTAAATGTTTATCAATAGATGAGTGGGTAAAGCAGGTATGGCATATATATAAATGGAATATTACTTAGATATAAAAATGTATTGTATCTTGACAACATAGATGGCCCTAGATGGTATGCTATGTGAAATGTCAGACAGAGAATGATAAATACCAAATTATTTCACTTATACATAAAATCTAAAAACAAGAAAAATTTAAAAATAAGCACAATACAGAGACATACTCATAAATATAGAAAACAGGTGTTTGCTAGAAAAAAGAGGGATGGATGATGGGAAAAATCAGGAAGGTGACAAGAAAATATAAACTCTCAATTATGAAATAAACAAGTCATGGGGATAAAAAGAACAGTATACTGACTATAGTCAACTCTATTGTAGTAACTTTGTGTGGTGACAGATCATAACTATACCAACTAGGGTAAGCATTTGTAATGTATGCAATTATGAATCACTATGTATATTGTATATCAAAAATATTTTGATTTAAAAACAAAAACCTAAAAATCCCTTATTAACTTAAGGACAATTATTGTTATAAGGAGAGTGGTTCACTATGATTTCTTAATAAAAAGGATTTATTTTTAAAAAGACATCAAACTGACCTCACAATTTAAAATGTCAACTATCTCAGTGTCTCTCATATAATCAACATTGTCCAATCTCTGTGTAACAAAGTAAAACACACAACTGACAGATTAAACTAGCTCAAACACGTATAAGCATAATGTGGGTAAAATTTTACCCCAAAGTATATGAATATTCAATAATGTAAGGTGTACAACTTTTATCAGCAAGATGAAATCAGAACAAGCCTAGGAATCTCTAGTTATTTCCACAATAACAGCTGAATTTTTAATCAGTTGCTTCAGTGATTTAAAACACTTTGGGGTGCCTGGGTGGCTCAGATGGTTGAGCATTCAACTTTTGATTTTAGCTCAGTTCATCCTCTCTGGGTCCTGGGGTTGAGCCCTACGTCAGGCTCCCGGCTCAACAGGGAGTCTTCTCAGAATTCTCTCTCCCTCTCCCTCTGCCCCTCCCCACTAGTTCCTCTTTCTTCTTCCTCTCTCTCTCTCTCTCTCTCTCTCTAAAATAAATATGTAAATCTTAAAAAAATTTAATTTTTATCTTGTTACTCTAATAGAATTCAAATTTTCCATTTAAAAGACTTAAAGTTTAGGTGTGTCTGGGTGGTTCAGTCAGTTAAGCATCTGACTCCAGCTCTGGTCGTGTTCTCAGGGTTTTGGGATCCATCCCCGACAATAGGCTCCACACACAGAAGGGAGTATGCTTCTCTCTCTCCCTCTGCCCTTCCTCCTGCTTCTGCTCTTTCTCTCAAATAAATAAAATTTAAATTTCTTTTTAATTTTTCAAAAAAGTTAAGGTTTACATTTTATTTCACATCCCAGAAAATAACACTATGTTTTTCCAGTAAAAGAGTATCTTAAATACTCCCTGGGGATTAAAAAGAAATCTCATTTTGTAGTCAACGCACTTAAGGGAGCATATAAAACTCTCATTAAATAAACACTTGAAGCTCTACTTCATTTCACACAGTTCTAGGAAGGTAAGAATGGACCCAGTAGTGTTTTAAACTCAAAACTATCCAAGACATTAAATAAATTCTAACTCAAAGGCAACTAATACTTCAAAATCTCCATAATGCTTGATATATGGAATTCTTGAAAAGAGATCTAAATTTTGGGCTTGGTACATATTTTTCTTCAGTATATTTTGATCCTGTCTGGAATTTGCAAAAAAATTAGGGTATTTGCCCATTGCAGTACATCCAACAGAAGAGATTTCGTATCCAAAGAGGGCATACATTCCCCACCAGTTGCTCCTATTTAATAAGAACCAAACATGTTAACTTTGATTTACTCCTTTGTTTGAGAATTTTACCTTGGCCCAGAGTTCCTAAACTATGATATGTGATTATAATTTTTGTGACTAACATCCAAATAAATGAAAAAAAAAATTTCAAATAAAGACCCAACAAACATATATTTTCACTGACTAAAAATAGTTCTCAACTCTTCTCAGTCAACACAAAATCCATAAACTAATTTTGTCCATTCAAATTGTTATAACAGAATACCACAGATTAGATGGCTTACAAGTATCTGTCTATTTATCTATCTATCTATTCAATCATAGTTCTGGAGGCTGGTAGTCAGGGACCAGATTGCCAACATGGTTGAGCGAGGGCCCTTCTTGTATCCTCACATGACAGAAGGGGCTAGCTATGAGCTCTTCTTTACTAGAACATTAACCCTATTCATGATTGCTTATCCTTATGACCAATTTACCTCCCAAGCCTCACCTATTCATACCAATATCCTTGGTGGTTAGGATTTCAACATATTCAAATAATAAGCAAATATCTGTAAATAATACCTCTTTTATGGCTAAGTAAAACTTGTACAAAGATGAAATATATAGTCTGTTATAAAAAGAAAGGCAAACAGTTAACTAAAGTTTACCAAACAACACCTTTAATCTTATTCTTCTAATTAGGGTGCCTGCAGGCTGACAGAGATATTCTCCAGCAGGGTACTGCCAAAAGCTTGTGGGGAGATTTCCTGCTGAGTCCTGAATCCATGTAGACACTGTATTCTTTTCAGGATCTTTGAAATTATTGTCTGCTTTCTTTCCTTTCTTTGCCTGCTCGTCATGGAGGTACATTCTCACAAATCAGGCCTGCTGAAAATAAACAGTTTTCTCCAGTTTTGACCCCCACAAGTAGATTAACCCAACAATCACCCACTACTTTCCAACTTCTCCTTGGGGAAGTCACCACTTTCTACTATCTCTATGAGAAACATCTCTGTAGCCACTGACAAGAGAGTTTAGTCCTATGCAGTGTCATCTGGGGAGGGGGACGGCTTTAGTAGAGTTCCTCTCTGTCCACTGCTTCCAAACTCATTTTTATTCTGCTCAAATGGCAATGCTGAAATTTCCACTATGACAGGCTAGACTTTTATAAATTTTATCTCACCTGTGTGTTTCTGTCCAGACAGCACATTCCAGGTTTTTTCCTTGACCAAAGCAGGTGGAGGAGAGACAGGTTTACTCCCTTGGATCCATTCTTACTGAGGTCTTGTTTGTTTATATTCTGATGCACAGATGAGCAAAGGTTCTCTTGAATTCCTCCCAGGTGCTAAGGTCCTCTTTTTTAATGTATGGATGTCTAATTCATTTTTTAAAAAAAGGAGAGGGGGGATAAATGAGCAGTATCTATGCCATCATGTTGCTGACATCACCACCCACACTATATTTAATTCATCTTTCTCTTTTTTCAAATATTATTTTGCCTTCTCTTTCTAACAATACTCCCTAATAGATGAAACACTTTATTTGTAGATATAAAATATCTCTGAGTTATTCATTAATCTAATAAAGCTACAGATGGCTACTGATGTTTGTATACTTGTAAAATGATTTAAATAGGTTCAAACGTCTTTCTGGAACCTGAGGTAATTCAAGTATTCCGTAATATGGTTCAATGCTGAGAAAATAGTATGGGGCCAGGACAATGGTATGAGCAAAAGTTCTGAAGATAAAGTGCTTCTACTGTGTGCAGGGAGCACATAAGATAGGGATAAAAAATACAGTCCTATTTATTCATATTAAAGAGTAATTAAGAGATGAAACTTGATGGAGTTGATGGAGCCAGAATAGGAGAACTTTTATCCAGTTGCCATGGTCTTTAGAATTGAGAAAGTCTTGTTGCTAAGCAGCTCAATCTAGAACACAATCGAATGATAGAAGAAAGGGAGGGGATTGTTATTTCTCTTTTTTATAAAAAGTTTCAGATCAAAGTCTTTGTACATGAAGAGGTAGTTTGTACTACCTCTATGATAGGGCTATATTAAAAAAAGATAGTGGGAACCATTTATTCTACTGTAGGTAAGTCTTTCAAGAATTTAGCTATAAAGGAGAGAAGCACTACTATTTGTGCATACGTAAATGCTCACACGCAAACATACACATCACATGATTCTTTGCCAATTTTTTAATCTTCAAGAGGATCTGTGACCTGGATTATGTCTTATTCTCATCTATTTTAGTTGGTTAAATGAACAAAATTGTATTTTTAATGGGTTTTAACTCATAGTTTGGGAAAAATTGATAGACTATAAATGGGAGTGAGAGTGGAGGTAGATAGAGTTAATACTTGGGAAAGGAAAAAAATGAATTGTAAAAGATGATATATGACCATCTACTTGGAAGTCTCTGTACTATTATGGCACTTTATGACATTATTAGTGAAAATGGTTATTAAGAAAGGAATTAAGTTTTGAATAAGAATAAGAGTTGTGGTTAATGGTTTAATATCTAAGAGTCAGAACAATGGAGGATGATAAGGGTTAGGAGTAGGGTTATGGTTAGGATTACAGTTAGAGTTTGATAATTAGATACAGGTGATACCAAAATATAATGCTTAGCCATAGACCAATGGCTAAATGTTGAAAATGAGTCATAAAACTAAAATAAACAAGGAGTTACATGGGTTGTCCACATGCTCACCAATTCCAAAATGTGGGTAAAATCACATTAATAAATCAGACACCTGGGGGGCCTGGGTGGCTCAGTGGGTTAAAGCCTCTGCCTTTGGCTCCGGTCATGATCTCAGGGTCCTGGGATCGAGCCCCACATCGGGCTCTCTGCCCAGCAGGGAGCCTGCGTCCTCCTCTTTCACTCTCTGCCTGCCTCTCTGCCTACTTGTGATCTCTGTCAAATAAATAAAATCTTAAAAAAAAAAAATCAGACACCTAATTTCTTGAGGTTTATGTAGTATTGACATGGGTGTTGGTGTATGAGTAATAATAATAATGCAAGCTAAATAGTGATCTAATGAGATGGCTACCAGTCTAGTGGTTTCGAAGTGACTTTGGCAATCAGTGGAAATTGAGACCAGTCATCTGTTCTGTATGCCATACAGGAATACTGAGAATGAAAATATTTCTCTCTCTGTCTGGCTTTGAATTGTTGACTGGTATGTTTAGTAAAATGAAGTAGGAATAAGGAACTTTCCCTTAGAAAGTGAGAGTAGAGGGATCTTTGTTTTTCATGAAAGGAAGTTTCCATAGGTAACACAATGATTCTGCAGAAAAGATGTCAGGTATAAGGAGTATGAGATCATAGGTCCTTAATCATGCATCTTTTACTTTTATGTTACCTACTATGGGAGGTGATTTGATCAGTTTACATTAGATAAATACAAATAGACAAATAGATAAATAGCTGACTTCACTTTTCTGGTTTTTCAACCAGAGAAAGAGTTCTTGGTTTCATTACCTCAAGCATTCACATTACTTTAATGATCTCATAAAGTCTGTGATATTCTCACTAGACAATAAAAATAAACAATGTATATATAAAATATTGAAATTTTACAAATTTCTAATGTGTAGCTTTGGCCCAAGCACTCTGTCCAAACTTAAGACCATTAATATTTCCAGACCATTAGTCTCACAACATATATGTTCATTTATATTTTCTGAATGTGTTGCACCATTATCTTGCTTCTATTATTCATATAAAATGTGTATATGTAATTTTATTTATGAAATAAATACATTTTACCATCAAACCCAGGAAGAAGTTATCTTGCAATCTTATAAATTCAGGTTTTGATGCCAATATTTGTGAAAACAACTGATGCTTTGGTCCTTGCAGTTTCACAGGCTTAGATGAAAAGAGGAATGCAGGAAAGAGACAGGATAATTAATAATTTGGCACATGGAAGCGTATATTACAGACAATGAGAAAAAATAATAATATATGTGAGTAATCTTTATATCTTGCCTGAGTAATGTATGTGACTAAATAATTTATCATTTGAAAGTGAAAGGAAGACCTATATAGTGATATTCACATCCAGCCCATACGTATAAATTGAGACTGCTACATTAAAACGTGATAGGAGTTCATGCTACCATTAATACAGTTTTGTTTGAAGTATTTACTGTGAAAATGTTGGCACACATTCCTATATTTACAGAACAATATAAGAATCAATATGTGTCCTTCATCTAGAGTCAACCTATGGCCGATCACCAATATTTTGTTACACAGTCCCACTCTGCCTTACCATTAAGAGAAAACTCAATGCAGTATACTGAGCCATGATCCAAACACTAACCCATTCTAACTCATAGCCTTCTCTTTACCCTCCACCTTGACTTGCTTTTATCTCCCACCCCTGTCTCTGCCCTTCTATCTTTTTTCTTTTAGTGTTGCTGTTCTGATGGTGTGACGGCTAGAAGACAGATCTTAAATATCAACACTTTATTTATCAGCATATATCCAGCTCAGAGGGAGGAGGCAGAGAGTAATGTTTCCTGACCTGCTCTGGTTTGTTCTCACCAATGGCTGAATATGGTGGCTTCAGAATGCCTGTGGGTGAGGTCCTGGTACATGTGAGGATCACTGTCCCCATTCTTTGGCTGAGGGTGTTTCTGCTCCTTTATGGATGGTCCCATATTGGATACTCCTATCGCCATGGTCCCCCAGAAGTGGTGATTCCTTTGAGGATGACAGGCACTGGCGCTGTCAAGAAGCCTCCAGGCTGGATCTCTTACTGTCTGCATCTTGGAGGCCAGAGACATGTTTTCCATATAAAGATCAAGAAGCTTTTGCTGTCCAAAAACTTCCCAGTGTTCACATACACAGACCAGGGTGCTCTTTTTGAAGACCAGCCATTTGTCCGGAAAGATTGCTATTACCATGGTTACGTGGAGGGGGATCCGGATTCACTGGTTTCTCTGAGTACCTGTTTTGGGAACTTTCAAGGAATATTACGGATAAATCACATTGTTTATGAGATTTTGCCCAAAAGCCTTTCTTCCACATTTGAACATCTGGTATTTAAGATATATGATGAGGAGAAACAATTCCCACTCATGAGGTGTGGGTTGACAGATGAAAAAATAGTACAACAAATGAAGTTTCAAGAAAGCAATAATTCCACTTTGCAAAGTAGATATGGAGGTCTGTGGACACACAAGAGATTTGTTGAAATGGCAGTGGTGGTAGACTACCATCGATACGCTTATCGTGAATATAATGTCACAGCTGTGGAACTGGAAGTGATTACCACTATGAACCATGTAAATACCTTCTATCAACCCCTAAATACTGATGTGAGTTTAGTTGGAATAGAGGTCTGGACTAAAGGAAACCCTGTGGAAATAAAGAACATGGATGTACTCATGAATTTATTTTGCGCCTGGAAGGAAAAAGGCTTTAACATCCGTGTGCCCCACGATGCTGCGCATGTTTTTGTAAAAAGAGGATATGGTACATTTGGCATATCTTATGTCAGATCAATATGTAACTACAATACTAATTGTGCAGTGGATACCTTCACAAGTGATGATTTGGTTTTTTTTGCATTTGTTGTGTCACATGAGCTTGGTCATTCTCTGGGTATGGGGCATGATGAGGAAACATGTAAATGTGCAGACAATGGGTGCATAATGTATGCAGCACAGCCATGGTCAACCAAATTCAGCAACTGCAGTTATGCTCAATATTGGCACACTTCTGCAGGATCTAGATGTATCTTCCACCCACCCACTCCAGAGAGAAGCTTCAAGTTTACACGCTGTGGGAATGGCGTGGTTGAAGAAGAAGAAGAGTGTGACTGTGGCTCCTTAAATTTGTGTACAAAAGATCCATGCTGTCAGTTAGACTGTACTCTGAGTCCTGGGGCTACTTGTGCTTTTGGGCTTTGTTGCAAAGACTGCAAATTCATGCCATCAGGTGCTTTATGTAGAGAACAGGCAAATCAATGTGATCTTCCTGAGTGGTGCAATGGGACATCTTATCAATGCCCAGAAGATGTGTATGTGCAAGATGGAGTCGAATGCCCAGGGGGTGGCTACTGCTATGAAAAGAGATGCAATATCCGTGATGAACTGTGTAGCAAAATTTTTGGCCCAAGTGCCAGGAGTGCGAGTCAGATTTGCTACAGTACAGTGAATATTCAAGGAGATCGTTTTGGTAACTGTGGCCTCAAGGGCCATCGATTTACAAAATGTAACACCTCAGATACCCTGTGTGGGAGGGTGCAGTGTAAGGACGTGGCAAAAATCCCCACTCTGAGAGACCATTCTACTCTGCATTGGCTTCACCTCAATGATAATGTATGTTGGGGTATAGACTTCCATCATGGGATGCCCTTGCCTGATCTTGGTGAAGTGAAAGATGGTACAGAGTGTGGTAAAGACCGTATCTGCATCCAAAGGAAGTGTATCCCTTTGGCATATTTGAAAACCAGCTGTTCGCCCGAGACCTGCAATGGGAATGGGATCTGCAACAATAGACATCACTGCCATTGTGGCGATGAGTGGAACCCCCCTGACTGCCAGGTAAGAGGCACAGGAGGCAGTGTTGACAGTGGTCCACCCCCAATAAGAAATAAGACTGGAGTGTCACAGAAGCAGCAGCAGCAGAAGACTTACCAGTTATTATTATGGTTGATGCCCTTTTTGGCTTTATTATGTTGTTTGTTAATTTTATTTTTTATGAGAAGGAAGAACAAGGATAAGAAAGAAGAGCAGAATGTTCCACATGATCCCAATGCACAGCAGAATGAGACACCTGTAACTAATCAAGATGTGAGTGATCCACCTGTACCTGAGAATGGAAACTAAAAAGTTATGATTTCCAAAAGGAAACTCAACCCAAATGAATTTGCCCATTTGATAAATTTTAGTCCTCTGGCAGGAAAAAGGTTACAGCTTGTACCACAGATCACTGACAGAAAATCCCTGAGATTTTTTTTTTTATCACTTGGGATCATTACACACTAGCCACTGAACAATAAGCAAAATATACTAATTCTCAGCACAGCTCTCTTTTCCATTATTTTAGGCAATTTCAGCAATTTTTACGGAATGATTCTGCATTTCCTGATCAATGACAGTGCCCTCAGAGGGGTGTGTGTGTGTGTGTGTGTGTTTAGCTTGCTGCCTGACAATTCCAAACAAACTTCCCCTTTGTAATCTGCTTTCATATACAGGGAATAGGAAACTACAAATCACATTTCTCCTTTGTGAGTCCTCCATTTTTAGCTACCATGAGTAGTGATCGGTAGAGGGAAACTGCACATGGGAAATGTTTTGAGTGTTGTTCATATCAGAGCTGCCTCACTGACTCTCACCTTGGCAGAGGAAGCACCTTACAATCTTTACATTACCATATACAGATTTAAATGTAGTACAGATAAGGACAGAATGATATGATATACTATATGTATTCATATACATATAGTTATAATATATATACACACACATTTTTTTTTTTTTTTTGGTAATTCCCAGAACCAACAGTACTGTCAGCCTCAGAGATATTGGCACAGCTATAAAGAGTCTTGCCCTTGGAGCTCTAGATCCCAGGCCTCTGAGCCCTTCACCAAATCTCAGAGGTTCACCACCACTTTGGCCAACCCTCTCCTCAGAGGGCAGAGTCCTAGATCCATGAGACCTACTCCAAAGGTATAGATTATAATAAGCACACTTCTTCCCTTTGATCTCCAGTCTTTGGCTCAATAGCTGCACTTCCTTTTAAGAAAGCATGGCTTCTCAGAGAGGGCATTGCTTGTTGTGCCTGAATTCTGACTGATAGAGTACTGACTTTAGAATAACAGAAAAGACAGGAAGGAGTCATATATCAAAAGTTTTTGAATTTTCCATACCACTGCCTTTACCATCTTGGGGACATATTTTATACTCTGGTAGAATTACTTCAAAATCTCAAAAGAAAGGAAAATGGTACTTGCCACTCAACCCTTGGTAACTTCACTTGTAAAATAAGATAAAGAAGATATTTACAATTCCATGTAGGATATCTAAGTCTTAACAGACCATGTGTCCCCTCCAAAGGAAAAACAAAACAAAAACAAAACACCTAGAAAATCCTAATTTTATATTTTTTTCTTTTAAAAGATTTTTATTTATTTATTTGAGAGAGAGACAGTGAGAGAGAGCATGAGAGATGAGGAGGTCAGAGGGAGAAGCAGACTCCCCATGGAGCTGGGAGCCCAATGCGGGACTCAATTCTGGAACTTCGGGATCCTGACCAGAGCCTAAGACAGCCGCTTAACCAACTGAGCCACCCAGGTGCCCAAATCCTAATTTTATTTTAACCCATGTTTTAAGGACATCAGAGAGCTGAGGAAGTAATCTGGAATAGGTGAACTGAAATTTCAGGCAGGATAAAACAATTCTAAAAAGGGCTGTAAGCCGTACTGGAGTTTCTGGTTTTGGTGTGGATAGATTTTACACCAATAATCCAATTCCTTTACTATAGATTGTTCAGAGTTTAAAATTGACTTCTGTGTATGTCACATTTTCAAAAAAAAAAAAAAAAGTCCACCCAGCATTTAAAATTTACTATTGTTAAGTTTCCATACTATGTTCAACATTGTATTATTCTCCCTTGAATCTGTTGTCTTATCTTCATTTTTTGTCCTATAGTTCTTCATCTCTTTCATTTTTTCTTAATATCTCCAAAGATTTTCATACTATAAAAGCCCTTAATTCTTAACAGTACCTGTTAGAAGGGAGGGGAGGGGAGACTGTCCTCCCTACTGAGAAGGCACCTCAATACAATACAGGTGAGTCCACACAATTTATGCAGAGGATAACTGGCTGACAGAGGGGAGCAGGTGTGCAGCAGTACTGAGGAGCACAGCTATTCTCTGCAATGTCTAGACCTTAGTCCATAGATATTATAGAACAATGGGACATGCAGAAGGCATTGTAATGAGATCAAAGTGTTCACATGCACCTAACAGATAGCTGACCTTGAGTTCTTGGGGCACCACCTGTGAGTCAGGAAGGCAAGAAACGGTGTTATTTCTAGGTGCCTGGGTGGCTCAGTGGGTTAAAGCCTCTGCCTTCGGCTCAGGTCATGATGGCAGAGTTCTGGGATCGAGTCCTGCATCTGGCTCTTTGCTCGGCAGGGAGCCTGCTTCCACTTGCCTCTCTGCCTACTTGTGATCTCTCTCTCTGTCAAATAAATAAATAAAATCTTTAAAAAAAAAAAAAGAAAAGAAACTGTGTTATCTTTAACAATTGTATGGAGGACTAGAGCAAGCCTTTTCCTGATCACAGCCTTGGCAGGTATTTTCTAAGTTACATGTATATTAATCTCCAAGAGGCCTGGAACATGTAGCCCCAAGAGAGGAGAAACAAGAACAAGATGGAGGGCCAAAGGCAGAGTCAGTATGGTCAACACTCCTACACCACCTAAATTCATGTCCTTTTCTATGTTCATGTATGTTCAGTGCTTTATTTTCTAATTTCTTGGTTATATGCTTAACTTTTAATATTTACTGCTTTTTCTGATATAATACACAATCCAGAGATCTAACTTAGATGCTATAATTTCTTAGCTATCATTTTATTATGTGTAACAATTGATAAACTTTATGATTTTTAATAATCATGTGTTAAACTAATTCTAAATGATCTGAAGAATGTGGATTTTACTATAATATGAATATGACAATTTGTCCTAAGAAATCAGTATTCGTATGTTCCTTTGAATACTAGGTAGTATAGTTAAGTACAGAATACTAGCCCAGTGAAATAAGAGTCATAAGATTAACACAGTAAAAGTAAATAAAATCCATTAAAGAGGTTGTTAAGTCACATACCAAAGTTACATCACTCAAGGAAATACATGCACCACCTCTAGAGGAATTGAATCAATGTGTCAAAAGGAAAATGAAGGGTGCCTGGGGTGCTCAGTGGGTTAAAGCCTCTGCCTTCAGCTCAGGTCACGATCCCAGGGTCCTGGGATTGAGCCCCTTATCGAGCTCTCTGCTTGGTGGAGAGCCTGCTTCCCCCCTCTCTCTGCCTGCCTTTCTGTATATTTGTGATCTCTGTCAAATAAATAAAAATCTTTGAAAAAAAAAGATCATCCACCATGATCAAGTTGGATTTAAAAAAAAAAAAAGAAAGAAAAATGAAAATTCACAGCTCAGTTCTTCTTATTTGGTTAGTATAACTACTAATGAAAAAGTTCAGGTCAAAATATTGGTCAGGCAGTTGTGTTTTGAAGTAAGCATCTCCATATGTCAAATAGGGAAATTGTTATCAAATCTCCATATAAATTTTTTCTTAGTATTTATAGACTTTGATCATAATCATTCTAAATACTATATCTTCCTTTTCTTTCTCATGTTCTAAGTTTCCATTATGTAACTGTGTTACTCAGTTGCTTGAAAATTGTTGCTGACTAGTGGTAGAAAGAATGACTTATTAATATTAGTGAATTTAGAGTAAATAAGATTTACTAATTGTTGGGATAATAGCTAATCATTGACTGTAGCTCAACAAAATTTAAATGATATACACATCACTAGAGAAATTACATTTTATAATTTGACAAGTTGACCTGTCAACCTCCTCTTTTATTTCAAAACATTGGTGCTATTAATTAATGAAAAGCTCCTTCTAGGGGTGCCTGGTGGTTCAGCGGGTTAAGCCTCTGCCTTTGGCTCAGATTATGATCTCAGGGTCCCGGGATCAAGCCCTTCATCGGGCTCTCTGCTCAGCAGGGGCCTGCTTCCTGCCCTCTTTCTGCCTGCCTCTCTGCCTACTTGTGATCACTCACTCTGTTAAATAAATAAATAAAATCTTTAAAAAGAAAAAAAGGCTAAATGAGCATGGATTTACTTTATTATCATTATTATTATTAGTCACACTATTTTGCCCACAGTATGTATGTATTTATTTGTTTGCTTATTTTTTTTAATTTTTAATTGAAATTTCAGTTAACAGTTATAGGATTTAATGATTGATCACTTACATATGTCACCCAGTGCATGGATTTTAATTATTTTTTAATTACTTCTTTTTTTAATTTTATTTTCAGCATAACAGTATTCCTTGTTTTGGGCGCCTGGGTGGCTCAGTGGGTTAAGCCGCTGCCTTCAGCTCAGGTCATGATCTCAGGGTCCCGGGATCGAGCCCCGCATCGGGCTCTCTGCTCAGCAGGGAGCCTGCTTCCTCCTCTCTCTCTGCCTGCCTCTCTGCCTACGTGTGATCTCTCTCTGTCAAATAAATAAATAAAATCTTTAAAAAAAAAAAAAAAACCAGTATTCCTTGTTTTTGCACCACACCCAGTGCTCCATACAATCCGTGCCCTCTCTGATACCCACCACCTAGTTTCACCAACCTCCCACGCCCCGCCACTTCAAACCCCTCAAATTGTTTTTCAGAGTCCATAGTCTCCCATGGTTCACTTCCCCTTCCAATTTCCCTACAACTCCCTTCTCCTCTCCATCTCCCCTTGTCCTCCATGCTATTTTTTATGCTCCACAATAAGTGAAACCATATGATAATTGACTCTCTTTGCTTATTTCACTCAGCATAATCTCTTCCAGTCCTGTCCATGTTGCTACAAAAGTTGGGTATTCGTCCTTTCTGATGGAGGCATAATACTCCATAGTGTATATGGACCACATCTTCCTTATCCATTCGTACATTGAAGGGCATCTTGGTTCTTTCCACAGTTTGGCGATCATGGCCATTGCTGCTATAAACATTGGGGTACAGATGGCCCTTCTTTTCACTACATCTGTATCTTTGGGGTAAATACCCAGGAGTGCAATTGCAGGGTTATAGGGAAGCTCTATTTTTAATTTCTTGAGGAATCCCCACACTGTTCTCCGAAATGGCTGCATCAACCTACATTCCCACCAACAGAGTAAGAGGGTTCCCCTTTCTCCACATCTCCTCCAACACATGTTGTTTCCTGCCTTGCTAATTTTGGCCATTCTAACTTGTGTAAGGTGATATCTCAATGTGGTTTTGATTTGAATCTCCCTGATGGCTAGGGATGATGAACATTTTTTCATGTGTCTTTTAGCCATTTGAATGTCTTCATTGGAGAAGTGTCTGTTCATATCTTCTGCCCACTTTTTGATATGATTATCTGTTTTGTGTGTGTTGAGTTTGAGGAGTTCTTTATAGATCCTGGATATCAGCCTTTTGTCATTTGCAAATATCTTCTCCCATTCCGTGGGTTGCCTCTTTGTTTTCTTGACGGTTTCCTTTGCTGTGCAGAAACTTTTGATTTTGATGAAGTCCCAAAAGTTTATTTTCGCTTTTGTTTCCTTTGACTTTGGAGACATATCTTGAAAGAAGTTGCTGTGGCTGATATCGAAGAGTTTACTGCCTATGTTCTCCTCTAGGATTATGATGGATTCCTGTCTCATGTTGAGGTCTTTTATCCATTTTGAGTTTATCTTTGTGTATGGTGTAAGAGAATGGTCGAGTTTCATTCTTCTACATATAGCTGCCCAGTTTTCCCAGCACCATTTATGAAAGAGACTGTCATTTTTCCACTGCATATTTTTTCCTGTTTTGTCGAATATTATTTGACCATAGAGTTGAGGGTCCATATCTGGGCTCTCTACACTGTTCCACTGGTCTATGTGTCTGTTTTTATGCCAGTACCATGCTGTTTTGGGGACCATAGCTTTGTAGTAAAGCTTGAAATCAGGTAACATGATGCCTCCAGTTTTATTTTTGTTTTTCAACATTTCCTTAGCAATTCAGGGTCTCTTCTGGTTCCATACAAATTTCTGAATTACTTGCTTCAGCTCTTTGAAAAATACCGGTGAAATTTTGATTGGAATGGCATTAAAAGTATAGATTGCTCTGGGGCACCCAGGTGGCTCAGTGGGTTAGGGCCTCTGCCTTCAGCTCAGGTCATGATCCCAGGGTCTTGGGATCAAGCCCCACATCGGGCTCTCTGCTCAGTGGGGAGCCTGCTTCCATTCCTCTCTCTCTGCCTGCCTCTCTGCCTACTTGTGATCTCTGTCTGTCAAATGAATAAATAAAATCTTTAAAAAAAAATGTATAGATTGCTCTAGGCAGTATAGACATTTTAACAATGTTTATTCTTCCAATCCAAGAGCATGAAATAGTATTCAATCTTTTTGTGTCTTCTTCAATTTCTTTCATGAGTATTCTGTAGTTCCTCGAGTACAGATCCTTTACCTCTTTGGTTAGGTTTATTCCCAGGTATCTTATGGTTTTTGGTGCTATAGTAAATGGAATCGATTCTCTAATTTCCCTTTCTGTATTTTCACTGTTAGTGTATAAGAAAGTCACTGATTTCTATACATTGACTTTGTATCCTGCCACGTTGCTGAATTGCTGTATGAGTTCTAATAGTTTGGGGGTGGAGTCTTTTGGGTTTTCCATATAAAGAATCATGTCATCTGCGAAGAGAGAGAATTTGACTTCTTCATTGCCAATTTGGATACCTTTTATTTCTCTTTGTTGTCTGATTGCTGTTGCTAGGACTTCTAATACTATGTTGAATAAGAGTGGTGAGAATGGACATCCTTGTTGTGTTTCTGATCTTAACGGGAAGGCTGCAAGCTTTTTCCCATTGAGGATAAAATTTGCTGTGGGTCTTTCATAGATATATTTTATGAAGTTCAGGAATGTTCCCTCTATCCCTATACTTTGAAGCGTTTTAATCAGGAACGGATGCTGGATTTTGTCAAATGTTTTTTCTGCATCAATTGAGAGGACCATGTGATTCTTCTCTCTTCTCTTATTGATTTTTTCTATCACATTGATTAATTTGTGAATGTTGAACCATCCTTGTAGCCCAGGGATGAATCCCACCTGGTTATGGTGGATAATCTTTTTAATGTGCTGTTGGATCCTGTTTGCTAAGAGCTTGTTGAGAATCTTATCATCCATATTCATCAGTGATATTGTTTTGAAATTCTCCTTTTTGGTAGGGTCTTTGCCTGGTTTGGGGATCAGGGTAATGCTGGCTTCATAGAAAGAGTCTGGAAGTTTTCCTTCTGCTTCAATTTTTTTGAAACAGCTTCAGCAAAATAGGTGTTATTTCTCCTTTGAAAATTTGGTAGAATTCCCCAGGGAATCCATCAGGTCCTGGACTCTTGTTTTTTGGGAAGTTTTTGATCACTGCTTCAATCTCATTACTAGATATCAGTCTATTCAGGTTGTCAATTTCTTCCTGGTTCAATTTTGGGAGTTATAGTTTTCCAGGAATGCATCCATTTCATCTAGGTTGTTTTGCTTATTGGCATATAACTGTTGATAATAATTTCTGATGATTGTTTCTACTTCCTTGATGTTAGTTGTGATCTCTCCCTTTTTATTCAAAATTTTATGAATTTGGGCTTTCTCTCTTTTCTTTTGGATTAGTGTGGCCCATGGTTTATCGATCTTATTGATTTTTTCAAAAAACCAGCTTCTAGCTTCATTGATATGTTCTACTGTATCTCCGGTTTCTACCTCATTCATCTCAGCTCTAATGTTAATTATTTCCCTTCTTATGTGTGGAGTTGGTTTGATTTGTTGTTGATTCTCCAGTTCCTGAAGGTGTAGAGAGAGCTTGTTTGTACTATATTTTTTGGTTTTTTTGAGGGAGGCTTGGATGGCTATGTATTTTCACCTTAGGACTGCCTTTTTGTATCCCATAGGTTTTGGACCAAAGTGTCTTCATTCTCATTGGTTTCCATGAATTGTTTCAGTTCTTCTTTGATCTCCTGGTTGATCCAAGCATTCTTAAGTAAGGTGGCTTTTAGCTTCCAGGTGTTTGAGTTCCTTCTGAAATTTTCCTTGTGATTGAGCTCCAGTTTCAAAGCATTTTGATCTGAGAATGTGCAGGGAATAATCTCAGTCTTTTGGTATTGGTTGAGTCCTGATCTGTGACCCAGTATGTGGTCAATTCTTGAGAAGGTTCCATGTGCACTTGAGAAGAATGAGTATTCTGTTGTTTTAGAGTGGAATGTTCTGTAATTATCTATGAGGTCCGTCTGGTCCAATGTGTCATTCAATGCTCTTGTTTCTTTATTGATTTCCTGCTTCGATGATCTATTTCTGAGAGAGGTGTGTTAAGATCTCCTACTATTAATATATTCATATCAATATGACTCTTTATCTTGATTAGCAGTTTTCTTATGTAATTGGCTGCTCCCATATTGGGGGCATAGATATTTACAATTCTTAGATCATCTTGGTGGATAGTCCCTTTAAGAATTATGTAGTGTCCTTCTGTATCTCTGACTACAGTCTTTAGTTTAAAATCTAATTTATCTGATATGAGAATCACTACCCCAGCCTTCTTTTGAGGCCCATTGGTATGAAAGATGCTTCTCCAACCCTTCACTTTCAGTCTGGGTGTATCTTTAGGTTCAAAATGGGTCTCTTGTAGACAACATATGGATGGGTCCTGTCGTTTTATCCAATCTGCAACCCTGTGCCATTTTAGAGGCACATTTAGGGCATTTGCATTGAGAGTGATTATTGATAGATATGTTTTTATTGACATCGTGTTACCTTTGACGTCTTTCTTTCTGTAGATTGTCTCTAAATTTCTGTTCAATGGTATTTTTAGGATTTTTCCTTTTTTATAGAACCCCCCCTTAATATTTCCTGCAGTGCTGGCTTGGTGGTTGCATAGTCTTTTAAGCCTTTCCGGTCTTGGAAACTCTTTATCTCTCCATCCATTTTGAATGTCAGTCTTGCTGGATAAAGTATTCTTGGCTGCATGTTCTTCTCATTTAGTGCCCTTAATATATCTTTCCAGCCCTTTTTGGCTTGCCAGGTGGACAAGTCTGATGTTATTCTGATGGGCTTTCCTCTGTAAGTAATGAGCCTCTTTGTCCAGCGGCCTTCAAGAGATTATATCTACAATTATGATTCCTCAATTTGACTATCAGCTGCCTTGATGTTTTTCTTGAATCTATAATCTTGGGTGGAGACAGTCGGCCTCTAGTACTTGAATGCTGGTTCCATTTGCAAGATTGGGAACATTTTCATGAAGAACTTGTTCAACTATATCTTCTAGACTTCTTTCTTTCTCCTCCCCTTCAGGGATTCCAATAATACTGACATTGGAACGTTTCATGGCATCATTTATTTCCCTGATTCTGTTTTTGTGGTTTCTAAGGTGTTTGTTCCAGGCTTCCTCCTGATCCTTTCTCTCTATCTGTTTGTCCTCCAGATCACAGAAGATAATTCTATCTTCTGTCTCAGTTACCCTAGCTTTGAGAGAATTTAGATTAAATTGGAACTCACTGAGAACATTGTGAACCTCATCCTTGGTAGCTTTTAGCTCTGCCCTAACATTGTGAACATCTTCTCTGGTCGCTTTCAGTTCGGCCCTAATCAATTCTGTTTGGTCATTCATGGCTTTCTCCAACCTAGCTATTGCCTGGATCATTGTTAGCCTGAATTCTCTTTCCAACATATTGTCTATGTTGATAGCCGCTAGCTCTGTTGCAGAAGATCTATCATCTGTATTTTTCTTCTGTTGAGCATTCCTCCTCCTAGTCATTTTGGTGAGAGATAACTGAACAGATGTAGCTGGATGTATTGGCCGTGGTACAGTCTAGGTGCACCCTGGAACACTTCTGAGCAATCAGGATTCCCCACCCAAATGAGAGAAAAAAGAAAAGAAAAAGAAAAAGAGAGAGAGAGAGAGGGACAGGAAAGAAAGGGAAGATAAAAGAGAAGGTTCAGCCCAAATGGGCCCCAAGGTAAGATTTATAAGGTATACAGACAAAAACAGACAAACAAAAAGACTGCCCACTGGCGTCTTCTGCCCCTGTAGAGATCCAGAGGTGTATAATTCTGATCTCAGGCTGATTTCATGGGTGATCAGAGTTCTTTGGTAGGTAACCAGCTCACTTTAGAGTACAGGTTGAAAAGGCACCTCTCCTACTTCCCTGCCATCTTGTCTCCCCCCTTAATTACTTCTTATTTTTAAGTAAGTTCCATGCCAAGCATGCAGCCTAAATAGGGCTTTGAACTCATGACCCTGACATCAAGACCTGAGCTGAGATCAAGAGTCAGTAACTCAACCCTCTGAGTCACTCACCATGACTTTTAATTTTATGTCTTCAGCTTCTTCCTTGTGTATTGTCTCAATACACTTCCCATTACATTTCTATAATTAGATTCACTTTCTTTCTGTAAAATGACTTTCCTAGTTGATTTCACCATTTGTTTTGTTTTTCCATTTGATTTTTAATTTCATTTTTTTATGTTTAAAAACATTCTATGAACTAAAACAGACAAAATCTCCACCTATTCTAAGTAAACATGTGTCCCAGCATAAGCCATGTATTTGAAGAGAAATCAGAATGCATAGATAAGAAACAAATGGAAAATCTTGAGATGAAATAAATAATATCAAAAAAATTATTAGAAGAGATCAGCAGACTTCCCCGCAGGCAGAATAAAGAATGCTTTGAAGATAGATTATTAAGAATCTCAAAAATAAAAGAAAAAAAGAGAGAGAGAGAGAAAGAAATATTGACCAGGCCTCTGAGAAATAAGTGACCCATAGTGAAACGTTTTCCTTTTTTAAAAAAAATTGTTAAAAAATTGCTGTTAAATACCATTTCTGTTCACCTCTCTCTTGCTACTTTTTTGGGTTCCATATAAGGGATGCTAGAACTTTGTAAATGTATTTTGTTTTAATTTTTCTGCATACAGGAGTGTGGGGATTTTTCCACTGACGTTTTCCAGATGAGTAATTCTGTAATCTGAAATACCCAAACTATTGTTCAAACCATTCACTGAATTGCCTATTATGTATTGTATGTTTTAGTTCTATAATACCTACTTGAAATTGTTGTATAGATTCCAACATACTGAGCATAGTCTACATTTGCTATTTTTTGTATATTTTTCTTCCATTTTAAATCTGTTATCATTGTTTTTTTTTTTTTAATTTTTGTTTTTCATGTACTCTTGCTCTACTATCTGGGTCATACTCAATGTTCTTTCCTCTTTTCTTTTTTTTTTTTTCTTTTTTTCTTCTCTTAGCAATAAGTCATGAATTGTGATTTTTAGCATGTATGGTAATTTTTATTGTGTGCAGGAATTGTGTATAAGATACCCATAACTGCTCTAGGTGACCCCAAAGTTTTCTCTCTTTCCTCTGTTAGGAAGACAGGCTGAGGAATTGATTTCCTGTATCAAGTCATAGGTTGTGCCAGGTCAAAGGTGAATGACTTTTAGTAAATTCTGGGCTAATTCTTTTTTCATTATGTTGCTCAGGCTTGGGCTTGCTGGCCTTTCAGTTGTGAGTTTATGTGACTCCATTTTCACAACTCTTAAGCTTATGGATGGTTGGGCTCTATCACCAAGAGGTTCACACCCCAGCCTCTATTTCTTGCCACATGCAAGATCAAAATAAGATAAATGCATTATAGGAAGAGACATCCTTTGCTTGAGATAAGTCTCCTTTTGATGTCTTGTGTTCAAAATACAACATGATTTTGCAATCGGTGCCTTTGAGAAATTTCAAAGAGGAGCTCACCAGCATTCCACAGAGTTCTCAGATTAAGCTCTTGTGACTTGGGGAAATCTGATAGTGAATTAGAGCCCTTGATGTCAATGTTGAGAGTCTATCTAACCCTCTATGGTAACTAAGACACTGGGTATTTCTCTTTCCCTCAGCAGATGTCCTGCACCTGGGCCAACTCTAAGTACTCTATTAGTCAGAATTCAATCACAATAAGCAACGCCCTCCATGAGAAGTCATGCTTTCCTAACAGGAAGTGCAGCCAATGCCCTAAAGACTGGAGATCAAAAGGAGGAGGTGTGCTTATTGGAACCAAACCTTTGGAGTAGGTCCCATGGATCTAGAACTCCGACCTCTCGGGGAAGGGTTGTCCAAAGTGTGCTGAGCTTAAGGGATTTGGAGGAGGACTCAGAGGCTTAGAGTCTAGAACTGCAAGGAAGGACACTTGATAGAAATGCTAGTATCTCTTCTACTGATAATTATCAGTTGGTTCTGAAAATTGCTTTTATAGATATACACACACAGAGACACATGTTCTATTTATCATCTATCTACCATCTATATATCATCTACATATCTATATAAATACTGTACAGAAAGAAAATGACTGTTGATGCCAAGGTGAAAACTGTTAATGAAGCAACACTGTTGTGTAGACCAATCCAAAAATTTCCCAGGTTTCCAAAGTCACTCCAGTCCCCCAGTTTGCACACATGGAGAAGTCCATCAGAGAAGAAGTACAATTTATAGGTTCCCATTCCCTTTGAGACAAAGTAGAATTCAAAAAGGAAGCATGTGTGAAAATGAAAGACAAGTTACACACACACACAAACACACACACATGCACACACACACAGAATCGATGAGGTGCACTTTGCTTAAGAACATACAGAGATTAATTCCATGAAAAACTAACCACTAAGATTGCTTAAAATAATTAGAAAGATGGTAGGAACTATGTAGTTCACTAATTTTTAATGGTTAACATTTATGATCCCCGTGCTCACTTCGGCAGCACATATACTAACATTTATGATTCCCAATGATAAAAACTCATTAAGATTTTCTGTCATTAACCTGTGACACAGGCTGTAACTTTTCTGTTGCCCGAAGATCATGGGAAAGTTCATTTGGAATTGAGTTTCTTTTTTAAAATAACTTCTTGCCCTTCCTTCTTAGGTTAAGTTGAAACTTCTTGACCTACTTTCTTAGGTGAACTATGAACCCTATTGATTCTATACTAAAGATTGTTCAGGTGGAGTGTTCTGGTTTTGTTTCTCTAGTGAAGGTGGAGCAAGTGGAACGTTCTGCTCTTTTTCTCATCCTTTTCTTCATTTCTTAGAAAAAGCAAGGGTAATAAACCACATAAGAAGCAAAATGTAATTATCCCAAGTAGTATCATGTAAAACTTCCTTTGTATCTTCTTTCTGTGAGGGGCTGCCACTATCTCTACTACTTCCAAAGCCTTCTACCACACAGTCAGCAGGGTTCCACTCATGCTTGCAATGGCAGTGATATCTGTTGTTATGACAACATATTGATCATATTGCAGGTCTCAGGTAAATAAGCTCTTGCCAGATGCGACATAGGGATAGACTTCCTTTGGATGCAAATCTGCTCTGCACACACTGTTGATATTATATATCAGCTGTTCAAATGTGGTGGAAGGTCTTTTGGGCTCGATTTCATAAGCAATGTCATTTGTCTATCATATTGATCAAAAGCCCCTGTAACAGGTACTGAGAGCAACTAGGGATTCTGTGTCCCCTTCCACATAACTGTGATAACAGGAGTCCTTCAGGACTAAAAGCTGATCCTCAAGGAGAACACCCTGGTCTTTGTAGGTAAACACTGGGAGGTTTCTGGACAGAAAAAAAAGTTTACTGATCTTCATGTAGAGTATGTGCCTCTGGTATCCAAAATGCAGGCTGTAAGTTATAAGCCTGGAGGCTTCATGCCAGTGTCATGTCTCAAGGGATCAGCACTTCTGGGTGTCAAAGTAATAGGGGTGCCCAACCTGGAACCATCCAGAAAGGAACTGACACACCCCCAACCAGAACATAGAAAGAGAGCCTTACATGCACCAGGATCTATCCCACAACCACTGTGGAGCCACTATATTCAACCACTGATGAGATCAAAAGAGGGCAGGTCAGGAAGTATCACTGTTCTGTTTCTTCCTTCTAAGCTGGATGTGGTGCTAACCTTTAATCTGTTCTCTTGCTAAATTACATTATTAGAGTAGCAGCACTAAAAGAAAAAAAAATAAGATGAAGGACAGAGACAAGACAAGGGTGGGGGAGGTATGAGCTGGAGGAGGAAGAAAAAGGTATGTGAATGGGTTAAAATGGGGGCATGTTGGGCTCAAGACATGACTCATTATACTGCATTGCATTTTGTCTTAAATAGTAGTAAGGCAAGGTGAGATTGGGTGTACAAAATTATGGTGATTGATCATAGGCTGATAGTTATAGAACTTAGATGAAGGACACATGTGGATCCATTATACTGTTTTCTAAATATATGAATACATATGAACATTTCCACAATAAATATATAAAACAAAGTGTTCTTAAAGGAAAGGTGAGTACCTATCATGTTTTTTTTTTTTTAAGATTTTTATTTATTTATTGGACAGAGAGATCACAAGTAGGCAGAGGCAGGCAGAGAGAGAGGAGGAGGCAGGCTCCCCGCTGAGCAGAGAGCCCAATGTGGGGCTCGATCCCAGCATCCTGGGATTATGACCTGAGCCGAAGGCAGAGGCTTAACCCACTGAGCCACCCAGGCGCCCCACCTGTCATGTTTTGATGAAGAATTCTTGATGTACACATATGGGCTAGGTATAATTACCAATACATATGTCTTCCTTTCATTTTTTTAAGGAATTATTTAGTGGCATTACTCAGGAGAGATACAAAAATTACTCACATATTTTCTTCTCAATGTCTGTGATATATGATTCCATGTAACAAATTATTTATTATCTTGTCTCTTGCCTGAGATCCTCTTTTCATCTAGGACTATGAAACTGCAAGGATCAAGGCATCGGTTGTTTTCACAAATATTGGTAGCTACTATAATGGTACTTTCATTCTGTAATCAACACAAAACAGCAATATTTGAAGAGGGAGTATATGGGGTTGGTGATGGATGTTACTCAAATATGTTTATCTTTGATTCTGCTCTTAAGAACAACAGAATTTTAAAAACGTCTAGCCATGCAAAATGGAAGGAAATCAAACAGCTGGAGATCCGCATACACTGAAGGTAAAATAAGGCTCCTTCAGAAATGCAAAAGAAATCAATAATCTTAGAAGGAAAGAGGAGGGCTTTGGGTAAGTTAATATTGTCTTACAGTGGCAAGACATCAAAGCCTGCATTTATAAGATTGCAAAATAATCACTGTCCTAGGTTTGACAATAAACCACATTTATTTCATAAATAAAAATACGTATACATCTTTTGTGTGAAATATAGAAACAAAAAATCATCTTAGTAACAAAAATGTATTACCACATATTTGTGAAAATGAAATCTGTTTTTAGCACAATGTCTGGCTAGGGATAGTGATTTGTTGCTTTCTTCTTTCAATAAAGTGTAACACATAATGTGCACACATGGTGCTACAAACTTGGGAAAACTAAATGACTATACACCTCAAGAAAATTTAATAATATGGAGCTCAAATTTAGACAGAAGGGATGGGGCAAAGATACACATTATAAATTTGTAAAATTAAATTCAATATTTTACATATAAAATTTTTATTTTTATTTATCTAGGTAAATACCCACAGTCTTCACCAGATCATTAAAGTGAGATTGTCTAAAGTAAAAATTCTTGATGTAGTTGAAAAAACATATTGAATTTGGCTATAAGAGAGCTAAAAAAGACTAATCAAATCTGCTTCCCATAGTGGATAATATAAATATGTAAATTATATATGATTTTATAATATAATATATAATAATTTTATGTTATATATCATAATATATAATCTAATATAATATATATAACATAATACAATAATAATATGAAATTGAAAGATACCTAATTAAAGGCCTATCATCCCTTAGACTGTGTGCCCATTTTTGCTTATTTTTTGGTGAATCTTGATTCTATGTTCTTTGAACTTTTTTCTCTGGAATTATTTTCCTCTCATTTATGGAATTTCCCTTTCATAAAAAGAAACAACAATCACTTCTCTATCAAACTTCTCCATGGATAGCTCTTTATTCATAGCTAATTCTACTACACAAAACTACCAGTTGACAGCTGAAAAGCATGGAAAGACCAGCAGAAAAGATTTCCGTATTCAGAATACCCATATGCCATACTACCAGACATCTGGTTGCAGTTCACTCTTACTCAAATCCACTTCCAAACCACAAGCCTAATAAATAGCCATTCCATTAAACCACTATTTAGCCTGTTTTCCTATTCATACACCAACTACCAAATTAGTCCTACACAAACTTCAAAAAATTGGATGTCTTATTTCCTAATGTATTATCCACCAATAATTTTGCCCTATATTCTGCGTTTTGTGAACATGTGGACAACTGATATAAAACTCGGATTATTCAAGCTTTAAAACTCATTTTTGACAAATGACCTATGGCTGCACATTGTATCTTACTATCACCTAAAGTTTAACAAAACCTAACCCCATGCCTAACCCTAATCCTAACTCTTATTATTACTTTCCACTGTCCTAACTCTTACATATTAAATAGTTAACCACAAGTCTCATTCTCATTCAAAAATTACTGCCCAAGTTTCTGGGAAAAAATAACTTTTCACTGTTTCCCACTTGTTAAGTGTTCCCATTTTACCTCTTATACCTATAGACTGGCTCTAGATTCCATCAATTCAACCACTATGGGCTCAACCCAGACAGGATTAAATCTTTTCCTGCTTCCTATACTTCTACAACAAATTAGCCAAACTGTAAGAAAATCAGAATGTGTAGAGAAGGAATAGGTGAAAGGTGCAAAGTACAAACTGGATAAGCAGACTGACATTTCAACCTAAAGGATGAAGTCAGAAACAGATGTTTATTTCAACCCCTGGACACCTCTAAAAATTTGAGATTTGTTGTCCACTTTGTTTCATAATTTTTCTTTAAATTCCTTCATCAATACACAGGATCCTCAGCTGACAATCCATTGTATTTGTTTTATAAGTAATTACTATTAAGTTTCAGTAATGGTAAAGTTGTAAAAAAAAAAAAAAGAATTTTTCATTTATGCACATTTAATAAGGATCCAGTATTTTTATTTGTCCTTCTTTCTTGCAGATAGTTGAGAAACCTATTTCAGATTGAATATTAACCTCATCATTAAAGTGACCTAAATTCTTAGAGTATGTGGATATTTTTCTAGGACTAAAGGGAAGGTATATTTTACGAGATACTAATAGCCAAAAAAGACCTAAGATTCCTAAATTAAATTAAATCTTTTTTAGAGGACACCTTCTCTAAATTGTGAGCAGAATCCTAAAATACTGATTTGCTTTCCATAGCCCTCTTGATATATATTTGGTAATTATTATGGAGTATTGATTACAATAGAAAAATTATCTTTAAATAAGATAGTGTTAAAAGTGTCCTTAATCAATTTAAATTGACCAGAAATAATTCCTAAGATGTCAGCTTGCAAACAGGTAATAGGAAAACATATTCTGAAAATATTTGAGTCAGAGTGAATTTGTCCTCATAACATTCTTTTATAGACTGACACAAAAGACATACTTCCTGAGAAATTATAACATTTTCTCTTCTTTATTTTTTTAAAGATTTTATTTATTTGAGAGAGAGATTGAGAGAGAGAGCATGGCAAGGCAGAGCAGCAGGCAAAGGGAAAGGGAAAGAGGCTCCCCACTGAGCAGGGAGCCCTATATGGCTCTTGACCCCAAGACGCTGAGATCATGACCTGAGCCAAAGGCAGTCACTTAACCAACTGAGCCACCCAGGTGCTAAAGTATAACATTTTCATTGATGTGGTAGAAAACCATAATAGTACAGAAACTTCCAAATAGACTATCATATATCATCTTTAATGAATTCTTTTCTTTCCCTACAGCTTAATAAAATTCATCAATCTAGTTAGCCTACTACATCTCCCCTCTCACTTTCCTTTATAATCAAATTCAGTTTTTCCCAAACAATGAGTAGCAACCCATTAGAAACAAAAACTTTTGGCTCTGAGTAAATAGTCCAGAATCAGACATATACAGGTTACAGATCCTCCTCAAGATTAAAAAATTAGCAAAGAATCACATTGTGTTTGTATGTAAGTACCTATGTATATATTCATGTATGTGCAAATACTACTGCTTCTCTCCTTTATTGTTAAATTCTCAAATGACTTACCAGCAGTAAAATTAATGGTCCCCCTGGTCTTTTTGCACTATAGTCCTGTCATAGATAATTTGACCACTGATGGCTATGAACAGATTTTTATTTGAAATTTTGCAAGACAAAGAGTAGCAACGATCCCCTCCCTTTCATCTCTCATTTAAATGTGTTCTAGATTGAACTGCTTAGCAACAAGATTTTCTCAATTCTAAAGACTATGGCAACTGGATAAAAGTTCTCCCACTCTGGCCTCATCATCTCCATCACACTTTATGTCTAACTACTCTTCAATATGAGTAAATGTGACTACATTTTTTATCCCAGTTCTGTGTGCTCCCTGCACATGGTGGAAACAATTTATCTTAGTACTCTTGCCCTGGCCCCAGATTATTTTCTCAACATTAAACCACATTATGGAATACTGAATTACTATAGATTCCAGAAAGACATATGACCTTACTTAAACAATTTACAGAGATACAGACATCAATAATCATCTGTGACTTTCACTATAAGGTCAATAAATAACTCAGAGACATTTCATATCTGCAAACAAATATGCTCATCTATTAGAACTGCATCAGCAAGAATAAGGAAAGTAAAATTTAAAAGGGGACAGAGGTGAATTAAATATAGCGTAGGTGATAAGGTCAGCACCATGGTGATATAAGACATTTTCCCTTTTTCATTCCCCTTTTTAAACAACCACTTACAGACATCCATACATGAGCAAGAGTACCTTAGCAGTGGGAGGGACCAGGGAGGACTCTTGCTTATTTGTGCATGGGAGAATAAACAATCAAGTCCTTGGTAAGGGATGCAAATCCAAGGGAGCTGACAAACCCATCCCACCTCCATTTGCTTTGGCCAAAGATGGAAACAAACTTGGAGGGAACTGAACTGGGTAGAAATAAACCGGTGAGAGAAAGTTAATTCAAGTTCAGTCTGCCAAAGGGGAGATTCCAGGATGCCACAGGAGTGGAAAAGACAAGTTTGGTTGCAATGGACAGTGGGGAACGCCACTAGGAGAGGTACAGCCCCTCCTCAAGGTGAGATAGCAATGGGCTATATTCTCTGGCAGTGGCAGCAGAAACATTATCTGCAGTGGTCAAAAGACTCAACTTCTCTCATGATAGAGTTGGAAAAAGTGTGTGGCTACTCAGCTAACCTAGTTTTAGGGGTCTCAAGTGGAGAAACCTGATTGCCTCCAGCAGCTACCAAGTTTCTGAGGAAGAACCACCATCACAGGGTGAAGAAGAAAGGGAAGAAAGCAGGCAAGAATATAAAAGTTCATGAAAGGAACCTGATTCATGCTCTGGCTTTAGGACTTCAGCAAGAGGTCTGCATATAAGCCTCTGGGATTGTCCCACGGGAGGATCTCCTTACCAACCCAAAGGCATCTCCAAAGCCCCAATTGTCAAATTTATACATCTCCCCACTGTGTGTTGGGCCCCTTTTACATGCTCCTAAGTGTGGCAGTGAAGTGTCCTCAGTCCTCTGGCTGAGGACAAAGCAAAAGCTGGCGCCTTGCACCCCCCCCCTTCACCCGCTCCCCTCCATATGTGTAGCATTCCTCAGGCACCCCTGACTGCCATAAAACGATAAATAGTTAACTTGCAGAGATCACAGTCCTGCAAGGTAGGAGTCTCCCTTGGTTTGCAAATGTCCTTGAGATTTACAACAAAGAAGTTACCTCATCAATAGCCCTAATGTCACCCTCCCCTCCATGAAAAACCGAAGGAGGCAGAGGTAGAAGGAAAAGTAAATAAAGTTAAATTTCTTCTAAACCTAAATCTCATTAACAAGGATGCTTGATAGCAGGAATGTAACATTCCACCAGGAGACTCCCAATTGTCTTTACTTGATAGTAACCAGGCCTTCAATATCCTGATAGTGCTTTTTTCGCATGCGTGGGCTAACCGGCCAGTTCTGCTTCTGTAAGATTGCTTTATCTGCTTTCGCGCGGGGTCCCCTGACCCAGTTCACTGACGCCAAGTATGCCTGTTCAAACTCTCAATCAATCAGCTCAGCCCCCCCCGAAACTTGTTTGTACCTGTCTATAAAAACCCTGCACCAACCCAGCTCTGGACCTCTCGGCGTTATCAGCAACGAGTGGCACAGAGGTCCAGGTTTGAACCTGCAATAAACGACCCTTGATGCTTGGCTTTGACTCACGTCTCTGGTGGTCTTTTAAGGTGGAGGTAATATTCAGTTGGCATTTCAGCAGTGAGAGCAGGTGGGTAATCTATGTGTTCTCAGCAAAATGGTCCACAGTTTGAGGGTGAGGACTGGAGCTTCTGAAAAACATAATAGAGATTTCTTAGCCAGTTTGTTATGAGACCAAGAGAAAAAAACCAAAGCTTATAAATACTGCCACGAGAGGGAATAAAAGTGAAGCAGGTCTACCCACGACAAACCTAGGATCCCTAGGCAAGCACACCAGTGAACAGTACCCATCTGAAGATAACCTTGCACATAAGCAATTGACAATAGCCATATTGAAGAAATTCAGCAAACTGTAGGAAATCTCGGAAAGATAACTCAGTGAGGTTAGAAAAAAGATACATGAACAGAATGAACTCTTTACAAGAAAGACAAAACCATAACAAAATTCTGGAGCAGAAGAATTCAGTGAGTTGGATGAAGGGTATAATTAAGAGGATCTAAAGTGGAGTAGAGCCGATAGAAGAGAAAATAGATGAGTGAGATAGGAATTGATTTTATTTACTTAAGATTTTTGGTTTTTTTTAAGATTTTATTTATTTGTTTTACAGAGAGAGAAAGAGCAGGAGAGCAGCAGAGGGAGAAGGAGAGGGAGAAGCAGACTCTCTACTGAGCAGGAAGCTTGATGTGGGACTCAATCCCAGCATGACCTTAGCTGAAGGCAAATGCTTCACTGCCTGAGCCACCCAGGCATCCTAGATAGAAATTTTGAAAGGCATCCCGATTACCCTGTCAGTGGATTTCTCAGGCCAGGAGAAAGAAGAATAGATGTTTAACGTGCTTAAAAAATAAAAAAAAATGGCAGTTAAGTGTATATTTTCAATCAAAATTATCCTTCAGATTGGAAGAAAAAAGACTTTAGAACTGAAGGAATTGATCACCCCTAGACGTACCATGCAAGGCATGCTGGAAGTTCTTCAAGCGTGTAGTGAGTACAAACCTTTAATAAATAAAGTGTAATAAATAAATGAATAAATAAATAAATAAATAAATAATATGTAGCAAAAGGAACAAAATACAAACTAACCACATAGCAAATAAGCCTAGACCATATGCGTGTAGTGTTAAGATTAGCGCGGAGTAACAAGTTGTAAATATTTTGACTTGTGCGAAATATCGTAAACCAAGACATGTTTACCACGTGTGTATGTTTTTGGTGTGTAAGCATAAGAAAAACAAGTGATGTAATGTGTTTATGAAGGAGACCTAGCACAGTATATAAAGAGGCATCTGGTTGGACTGAGGCAAAGCGAGTTTCCTGTCAGGAGAACATCATTGCCGGTGCTACTGAGGCCCCTACAGTTTCCTTGCCGACCACTCGCTGGTTCTCAGTCTCAACTTCTGTGGTGACCTCTCTGTCTAGATTGTGAGGCGACGTCTCCTTCTCCGTGACAACGTCAGTGGACTGTGACCGGGCCACGATAGTGGTGCGGACCTCGTCCCAATAAAGATCAAGTGAGTTACATCATATCTATCTCTCTCTCTCTTCTTGAAACATCGCGACCTCCTGGCGGGACACAAGGGTTTTGCTCACGACAAAGCGGAAATGAAAAAATGCTGCAATCAGTGAGATTAAAAAATACAAAATACATGATGCACCGGTGAAGGTAAAAAATATATAGTCAGGTATAGAAAACTTCAATTATGTCATAGGATGGTGTATTAAACACTTAACAACGGTGTAAAGTTTAAAGGAAAAGAATATTAAAAATAACTGTAGCTACTACAATTCGTAACAAATTCATAACACAAAAAGAGGTAACTTGTGATATCAAAAACTTTTTTAAAAAGGTAGTAAAAGTGTTGTTGCTTTAAAGGCAAAGAAATGGCTATCTTCAAAAAAACGGACTGTTTTAGCTTTGAGATGTTTTCTGTGACATTTCATGGTAACTGCAAAGCAAAAATCTATAGAGTTGACAGATGAAACAAACAAACAAAAATTGGAGAAACAGAGTATACCACTATGGAAAAACATCCATTTAAAAGGTAGACAAAAACAGAAAAGAGACAATGAGATAGAAAACAAATAGAAAGCAATCAATCAGAGAGCCATTGTGAGTTTTACATATCAGTAATCACTTTAAATTCAAATAGACTGCATTCACAGATTAAAAAGGCACAAACTGACTGTATGGAATTAAAAGAAAAAAAAAGTCCCAATTGCGTGCTGCCTACAAGAGACTCATTTTAGTTTTAAAAGACATACAGGATCAAAGTGAAAGAATGGAAAAAGGTATTCCATGTGATGAGGGAGCAGGAGGCTGGCTGAAGACAAAGCAAAAGCTGGCACCTTGCACCCCCTCTCCACCCGCTCCCCTTGGTAATGTGTGTGACATTCCTTAGGCACCCCTGACTTCCAAAAATAATAAACAAATAGTTAACTTGCAGAGATCACAATCCTGCAAGACAGGAGTCTCCCTTGCTTTACAAATGTCCTAGAGATCTACAAACAAAGAAGTTACCTTATCAATAGCACAAATTTCCAGAGGCAAATAACTCAGTTGCTCAGCCCTAAAGTTAAATTTCTTATAAACCCAAATCTCACTAACAAAGACGCTTGATAGCAGAAATGTGAATGGCTTGCCAAAAGAACATTGATCAAGCTGTAAGGCCTTCAGTATCCCGGCACCTTGTAGGCCCTCTTTAGCATATGAAAATTCCGTTGAAACCTCCCTTCCCCTCACCTTCCCACAACCGAAGGGTACATAACCTGCCATCCCTCACAACCTGGGGCAGCAGCTCTTCCTGCCCACGGGTCATGTCCCCGTGCTTTAATAAACCACCATTTTGCACCAAAGATGTCTCAAGAATTCTTTCTTGGTCATCGGCTCCGGACCTCAGCCCACCAAACCTCACCTAGGTTCTAGAACTTCATCACATGCAAGTGGAAAACTCACATCACACCAAACAGACTTTAAGCCAAAAACAGTAACTAGAGGTCATTATTATAATTAGAAGTCATTATATAATGATGTAGGAAAGATGTTAGGGTTCAAAGCCGATGGGCAAAAAGAATTCCTGAGACTTCTTTAGTCCAAAAAGGTGGCTTTATTGAAGCATGACAAGAGGACCAGAGGGCAGAAAGAGCTGCACTGGTGAGGCTGATATAGAGTGCCGGCTCCAGCCCCTTTCTGTCCCTGGCTCCCCTTTGCTCCAGCGAAGGGCAAGAAAAGACAAAATAGCCATCCCCTTTGACTAAAATAGCAAGTTGTTGCTCTGGGGAGACCAAAGAAAAAGACCAGAGACCTGGTCTTGTTTGAATAAGAAAAGAGAAACAGCCCTGGAGGTGATTTAGCACTCTCTAAGTAGATTATACTGCTACATGAAAGGGCCATTCAGCCTTGGGGAACTGGGAAAGTGTCTGGGCCTGGGGAAACACCCCGCTACCATCCCCCATTGCCTGTAACCATAAAAACTCACCCCTAACCCTGTTGGGTGCTCAGTCTTTGGGAATGAACCCACTGAGCCTGGCATTCAGCTGTGTTCTCCATCTCTCCATGTGCCCTTTAGGTTTCCTTGTTCACCTCAGATTTTCCACAACACTGGGGTCATTAGTAGTGTCCCATTATATACTTTCAAGTTGGGCAGGTTTGGGGTTGGGGGGAAGTTAGGGAGAGCATAAACCTACCAGGTATTTTGGAAACAAGGTTTCCAGGAGCCTGAGGGGGCTAGCTATTGTTAGGAAAAGGTCATTTGTTACTGTTTAGCAAACCCTCAGTCATGAGACCCTTCAGATGTATATGGATCATATGCTTGGAGGATTTAATAACATGTATCTCAGCCCTAGGATGGGTGTTGAGATAAAGGAAGTTTCCAAAGGAATTCTTGTATGTTAAAGTAGACTTACAGAATCTTGGGTATGGGGCCAAAGATTGTCTTTTGCTCTTAACAGTATTAGCATCAAGGTGATGAGGGAAGAAAAGTACTAGTTGAAGACAAAGCATAAGCCTACACCCTGCAACCTCCCCCACCCCCACTTCCACTTCCATTTATGACATTCTAAGAAACTCCCAACTATCTTAATGTTAATACCTTACTAGAGGAGGGGAAAACAACCTTAAATTGACAATGACAAGGCCTTGGGATCTTGTAGGTCTTCTTTAACATATGAAAGTTCTGAAACCTCCCTTTTCCTTATCCTCTAACCCCATAGTACACAATCAGCCACCCCTCACAACCCCCTCACAACAGCTCTCTCTGCCCATGGATCCTGTTCCTCTGCTTCAGTAAATAACCATTCTGCACCAAAGACATCCCAAGAATTCTTTCTGGGTTGTGGGCTCCGGATTCCACCCCATTTAACCTCACCTACATTCCAAAACCACCTCAAAGGCAGCTGAGCTCCTAGTTGGAATGTCACTCTGCCTGTTTCAAGGACTTGTCAATGGGCTATAAGTAGTAAGGAAATTTAATTCTGCCTTTGTTTCCACACATCATATAATAATAAAGGGGTTAATTATCAAGAAGACATAACAATTGTAAATGTATGTGTACCTGATGGGGTTTTGGAATGTGGGTGAGTTTTGGTGGGGTGGAGTCTGGAGCCGATCATTGTAAATAATCCAATATGGCTGGAAGGTAGTGAGAACAATAGAACAGAAGAATTAGATACAGTTGGGAAAATAATCAGATAATCATAAAAATACTAGGGTTTTAGAACATTGTAATAATTATAAGTGACACTGGAAACCATTAGAAAGTTTTGAAAAAAGACAAAATGAGAGTAGATTACATTTTTAAGTCTCTCTGGATGTTCTATTGAGAAGAATATGTATGAAACTGGGAGCAGAATCTGAGAAAATGTTTAGAACACTATTGAAAAAATCAAGGACACAGATATGTTACTTTGGACCAGCATGATAGAAGGGATAAAAAGTAGTTAGATTTCTAGACATATTTTGACATCAAAGAACAAGATTTCTCATGCACCATGAGCTATGGAAAAAGCAGCTATTATAGATGAGATCACAGATGACTGGTCTGGGCAATACAAAATGGATTTGCCCTTAGACTGTAGAACAAGGAGATTAAGGGAAGGGAAGAATAGAAGTTGAGTTCATAGTATCTTAAGTTTATGATGACTGTTAGAGCTCTATATGGAGGCATTCAGTAGGTTGTTGATATATATAAAAGCTACACTTCAGAATATGAGGCAAAGTCAGGAATATAAATATAAATATTATTATATTTAAGGCTATGAAACTGAGTGATATCATCAAGAGAATGAAGAAACTGAAGGTGATATCATCAAGAGACTGAGGACAGAGTCCTTAAATTTTATGTATAAAAAAAGAAAGTAAAGATATTTGAGAACAAAGACTGAAAGATATGAAATAAAGGCAGAATAATATGGTGACTTATAAATCAAATGAAAAAAGTATTTGTCAACCATGTCATATGTAATTAACAATACCAGAGGTAACAACAACAAAGATATTAAGAAAATGTTTAAAAATTCCAATGAGTACATTCTGAGATTTACTACATTTTTAAACATCAGGGAGTGCTTGTGTAGACCAAAAGCATAAGGAGAATGGTCATAGTTTTACTTAAAATTAAAACTAGAAATAACCCCAATTTCCCTCAGTATTAAATAAAATAAAACATCTGCACAATGGAATTCTGTGCAATAACCATAAAGTAAAACAACAATAACAGAAAGAATTATCCACAGATAGTTACATGAATCCCACAGACACATGAAGAGTAAAAGAAATCAGAAAAAAGACTGCATGATGTTTGATTCCATTCATGTGGAGTACGGTTAGATAGAAACCACCTATTGTTAGAGATGTTTAGATTGATTCATCGATTGACTCTGATTCATTTTAGAAAGAAATATCAGAGTGAGGGGGAGAGGGAGAGAGAATCTCATGCAGAATCCACTCTGAGCATGGAGCCTGATGCAGGACTCAATCTCAAAACCCTGGGATTGTGACCTGAACCGAGATCAAGAGTCCACTCAGACTGAGCCACCCAGGTGCCCCTATTGTTAAAGATACTCACATTGTGATAACCTTGAAGGTAATGGTAGGGAGTATGAGAAAGCCTACTGAGGTGCTAAAAACAGACTATATCTTGATCTGGATATTGGAGAGATCCGTCTAAAAAAATATAAGTATGTATATTTCTGTACAGATATAATATATAAATTATATATTTATATATATGTAACTATATATATTATACATGCAGTTATTGATCTGCAGACATAGACCAAATTTCACTAAGAAAAATCAAAATAATCAAAGAGACTATCAACCCTATCTATTGATATCTATAACAAATAGTTCTACTTTCCCTCCTGTAATTATAGAGGTTTTTACACTCATATATAAAACTAAATCTGTCGGAGGCAGGCCCCTGGCCAGGGCGGCATCCGCCATTAAAAGATGGCGCCTGGCTAGTTGCCAGGTTAGGATTGCCTCGTGAGACTAAGCGGAACGCCCAAAGAGGAAGTAAACAGCATTGGTTGCTAGCAAAGTTATTTGTTTAGGTGCACAGCCTGATTCGCTCCCTCCTGTACCCTGTTCGCTGATTGGTCATGTAAGCGTATATAAGTGTGTAGACTTGCGGAAAGAGAGAGAAGATGCATCCGAACCAGGGCGTCTTGTTGCCCTTGTGGGGCGAGGGCGATAAATGTTGCCGAAACCCGGGAACTAAATAAAGGAATCTTGCAAGGTAATCCGCAGGAAAGCAGGGAGTAAAGGTCCGCAGGTAAGCGGGGACATTAGCCACGTTCAAAAGTGGGAATTCCGCGGTAAAGCGGGTAGTAAAAATAGAAAAACCTTGCAAGGGAGAGGTCCGCAGGTAAGCGGGGTAAAACCACGACAAAGGTGGTGGGAAACTTGTACAAGACCGCAACAAGAAGCAGGGCGGCCATAGAGCTGGGATTTTCTTATCGAAACCGCAGGTAAGCGGGGAAGGGACCACGATCAAAGTGGTGGGAATCTTGTACAAGTCCGCAATAAGAAGCGGGGCGGCCTTAGAGCCGGGATTTTACAAGTCTGCAATAAGAAGCGAGGCGGCCTTAGAGCTGGAATTTAGCGGCGAGTCTTTAACGTCCGCATCTGTTATCTGTGTGTTCATAATGGGATCTGAAGTATCTAAAGTGCGGTTGAAAGGGTCTTTAGAAGACCTGCTAAAAGCCAATGGAACTCCACTAAAAGCAAAAACTGCTTGGGCCTTTTTGAATACAGTGGAAAAGGCGGCTCCATGGTTCCTAGATGAAGGCTTGCTAAACATACCTCAATGGGAACACTTAGGGGAGGATTTGAAGAAACAGGACAATAAAACGCCTTTGCCACCTGGGACCCTGGAAATACGGACCTTAGTCCGGGGATGCCTGGTGGGGCCTAAACCCAAATATGAATCAGCTCTACAAGAGGGAGCAGAGGCATTGGAGGAAGTGAAAGAGGAGAATTCGTCTTTGCCATTGAGGACCCGGTGCAACAGGCGAGACATTATCATAAGCTGTTCCATGTGAATGCTTTAACTCTTCACCTCAAATTTAACATAACAAAAGCACAGGCATGGGACATAGTAGTCTCCTGCAGAAGTTGTGTGATCTTACTACCTGCACCGTCCTTGGGGGTTAATCCTAAGGGTTTGTTACCTAATCATATATGGCAAATGGATGTCACACATGTTTCAGAATTTGGAAAGTTAGGATATGTTCATGTCTCTGTAGATACCTGCTCTGGAATAATTTTCGCCTCAGTGCATACGGGGGAAAAAATCCAGAGATGTTATCGCCCATTGCCTACAGGCTTTCGTGGCATGGGGAAAGCCACGCCAATTAAAGACAGATAATGGTCCAGGCTACACCTCACAACCCTTTAAAGCCTTCCTACAACAACTTGACATTCACTTGATACATGGAATACCCTATAACCCACAAGGACAAGGTGTTGTGGAGCGTGCGCATCTTACAATAAAAAATGTGCTTTATAAACAAAAAGGGGGAATAGGGGACACCTTCAGGTCCCCTAAAGATAAGCTCAACACCATTCTCTTTATTTTGAATTTTTTAACGTTGGACAAAATGGGTAAATCAGCTGCAGACAGACATGCAAGTGATGCTGCTGCTTCCTCTAAGCCTTTAGTACTTTGGAGGGACATCCTCACAGGAAAGTGGAATGGACCAGATCCAGTGTTAGTATGGAGTAGGGGGTCTGCATGTGTTTTTCCACAGGAAAAGGAGGCTCCAATTTGAATCCCAGAGCAGCTGGTGCGTACAGCCTTGCCTCCAAACACCAGTCATGATGCTGAAGATGCTGATGATAACTCTGGGGATGCTACACCTCCTGCGGCTGACTGAAGCCAGAGAGCTGTGGGCAGTGGTTAAAGCATGGCTATATCCTTTACCAGTGACTAACTCTTCTCTCATATTCCCTCCTCTCCCTTTGATGCATGGCAGGTCTGTAACTTGCTAGGAGCATGTACTGATATCTCAGTAGTGTCCATGTTAAATGGTGGCAAATCCCTCAACTGTTCTTATAAACAAAATGACTCTAGTACCTTTGAGACAACAGTTAATGTGTCTTGTCCCAATAATATTACTTATCAGCCCACTCCCATATGGGTCTCGCCACTGTTCCTTTTCCTCGTAACAAATGCTAGCGAGCTGAATGATACATTGAATTGCACTAAGAATTGCTGTCTTTCCCAGTGCTGGAATGTTACGGCCTTCAAGCTGGCTGTGATTATGCGTATCCCTACCCATGTTCCTATCCCAGTTTCCATTCCAGAGGACAAGTTACCGGTGGTGCTATCCAGAAAGAAGAGAGATTTTGGTATCACAGCTGCCGTTGTGACAGCACTGGCTACATCTACAGCAGCTGCCACGGCAGCAGCAGTCTCGCTTGCTGCAACTATACCCACTGCGGAAGCTGTGAACACCCTTGCAGAAGGAACGGCAGCTGCCCTTCAAACACAGACTCAGATCAATGCACATCTGCAAGCAGGAATCCTGATAGTCAACCAGAGAGTGGATTTGGTTCAAGAACAAGTGGACATATGGGGGGCCCTATTGGGACTGGGATGTATAGTACCCTTCCTGGCGATTTGTGTAACTCCCATAGCCTATACTAATATGAGTGACTTACAGAATGTCTCCCGACAGCTCTCCCAATACTTGCGGGGGAATTAGTCCGCAGAATTCCAAAACCATACTCAGCACCTGCTACTAGGCATAACAAGGATAAATAACACCAGAGTTGAGCTTGCAACCCTCCCAGAGATAATCAAAACATTGCAAGATGTATTAACCTTTATGAAACAATGGGCTAGCGTAATTGGTCTGATGATAATCCTCGTAGTGGGCTTGATTCTCCTAGTAAGGAAACTGCAAATTTGGAGGTGACAGCAACATAGGCAACAGCAAGCCATGGTGCAGGCCTTGTTAGCCATCGAGGCTGGAACATCCCCCCAAGTGTGGCTAAGTATGCTGGATCGGTAGTCAATGACATGTAAGATTGGTGGGGGAAATATACCAACCTAAGACAGGACGCAGATCATTGATATCTGCCGTCTGATGACAGGTAAGGATATTCCCCGCCACTGACAACCTAAGACAAGCACGATCCCTGCCATAAAAGAAAATAGGGGGAGATGTTGGAGGCAGGCCCCTGGCCAGGACGGCCTCCGCCATTAAAAGATGGCGCCTGGCTAGTTGCCAGATTAGGGTTGCCTCGTGAGACTAAGCGGAACGCCCAAAGAGGAAGTAAACAGCATTGGTTGCTAGCGAAATTGTTCGTTTAGGTGCACAGCCTGATTCGCTCCCTCCTGTACCCTGCTCGCTGATTGGTCATGTAAGCGTATATAAGTGTGTAGACTTGCGGAAAGAGAGAGAAGATGCATCCAAACCAGGGCGTCTTGTCGTCCTTGCGGGGCGAGGGCGATATAAATCTTCCAACTTTGCAGCAGATTTCATTCCCTCTAGTTTATTCAATAACATCAATGATTTTGGTGGTGAGAGGTGAAAATATAGTGGCAACAGTGAAAGGTGGAGAAGTTTGAGTCTCAGTTTGTAAATTGCAACACTGTTAGGTTTTAAATAGTTGATTGAATGGAGATGAGAGAGTAGTGTTGTTTTAGAAAATAAATTACATAATGATGTAATATGTGTAGCTGCTCTTGAAGTTAATGAATGAGAACAGAATGCATGACGTTACACCACCCTAATACGACCTTTACATTTCTATATACTCAGTTGAAAAAAAAGTTCAATACCTTACCAATGCACCACAAAATTTGCTCAAGAAAAATTAAGGTCTATTCCAACAAATACAACAATTATGTAGTAAAATAGGGGGTTATTTTTAAAGACTTTATTTATTTATCTGGGAGAGAGCGAGAGAAATGTGCAAGGGCAGGGGAATGGCAGAGGGAGCCAGAGAACCTGACTCCCCTCTGAGCAGGGAGCCCAATAGAGGGCTCCATGCCAGGGCCCGGAGATCATGACCTGAGCTGGAAGCTGGTGCTAAACTGACTGAGACACACAATTGCCTCCATAAATTAGTTTTTAAAGGTAGAACATGAGTTATGGCTTCCCAAGTACTGGTATCCATTTCCTTTATGTTTCCTAATCTTCTGAGTGATACCTTTGGTTTCTTATTGTTTAGATTTTGTGAACTCCACAATGTATAGGATGCTGCCAGTTTATATACTCAAATAACTTAAAGAAAAAATATTTACTTTTTTAGTCCATATTAATATTTAATCAATGAATTTCAGGAAATTTAAATATTTATTTAAAAATGTTACAAATTAAATATTATATCCCTTTCCATGTTCTGGCCTGTTAACAGAGTACAATAGTTAATTGTAGAGACAGACTAAGTAAGGCCAGATCTTTTTTTATTTTTTTTTTAAGATTTTATTTATTTATCTGAGAGAGAGAAAGAGCATGAGCGGGGTGAGGAGCAGAGGGAGAAGCAGACTCCCCACTGAGCAGGGATCCAGACACCGGGCTCTATCCGAGGACCCTGAGATCATTACCTGAGCTGAAGTTAGTCATTTAATCAGCTGAGCCACTCAGAATCCCCATGGTAAGATCTCTTCTAAATGAAAATGTGCTGACTGTCCCTCCAGGTAATTTCTGTCAGTGGAGCCATCATACTTAAAAAATACTTTAAATCTATTGAAGATATGTAAGAACTACAATGAAACCTTTAATATTCAGATTATCAAGATTTTGCCATGTGAGTTTTACATGACTCCTTCTTTTTGGTCTTTCTTTGCTAAAGCATTTAAAGCAAACCACACATGCTATTTTATCCCTGAAACTATTAAAAAAAAGATACCATGAATCCATTAATACCAAACTTAAGTATTTTCTTGATGTAAGTTTATAACAATCAATTTTTGTCATAAAAAAATTTCTCCACATTTATGTAAATGAGAATCCATGCCAGATTCAACTACATTGCACTCAAAATTGTGTTTCTTAAGTTACTTGTATTCTAGATAATTTCCCCTCTATCTACCTATTTTTGTATTTGTTGTTGCTAATGCCTTTAATTTATTGTGGAAGCCAAATTAGTTGTTTTGAAGAAAGCATCATTCCTTGGATGTGTCTGTTTTTTGAGGTGTGCATTAAACTGTTCCTCTATCACTTGTCTTTCATGTAAATATGATTAGACTCTCAAATTTTGATATATGCCAACTAGGTCTCTTAGGAAGGAGACATAATAGATTGGTCTCATTGCTTGGAAAGCACACTATGATTGGTTGTTCCATTTTTGGGGATGTGAAAGTTGAAGAATAGATTTAGATGGTGACAGCTTTATTTTTGTATTTTTACAGTATTCTAATTAATTTTTCATGTCATGAGTTTTCCACTGATACCATGAATCAATTATTAAAATGAAAATTTTCTGCACTGATTTCATAAGACAGCCATGATTAATCCAAATATTAAAAAATTCAATGTTTCTCTATTTCTGAATATCATACTTTGAGACAAGAGTTGATCATTTCAAATAAATATTTATTTGAGATTAATTATTGAATGTTTATACACTGACCTTGATTATTAATTATGTTATCCTAAAGCTATTCTTCCCACTGCTTTCCCAGTCCCACACACACAATGACTATGATTGCTTCTCAAAAAAATAATGATAACACATAAAATATTATCACTAACTTGTAGAGAGGAGGCAATACTAAATACAATGTAAGTCATAAGTGGTTAATTTTACAGTGATTTTTGCCAAAAGAAAGTGTTTCTGGAAAAGCTGCAGAAGCCAATGAAGTCTTATGGAGTCAGAGAATTCACATATAGTATATGATTTGAGTAAAGAGTTTGTATCATGATACATTAAACATAAATTCTCTACAATAAATAACACAAGATACATCAGTGTTTACCAAAAACTTGATTTGAGATCCATTGATAATAAGAGTTTTTATTTTTTTAATATTTTATTTATTTATTTGATAGAGAGTATGCAAGCACAAGTAAGGAAAGCTGCAGGCAGAGGGAGAGGGAAAAGCAGGCTCTGTGATGAACAGGGAGCCCAATGTGGGGCTTGATCCCTGGACCTGGGATCATGACCCAAGCTCAAAGCAGATGCTAAACTGACTAACCCACCCAGGTCCCCTATTTTTCTAGTTCTCATTTTATTTTCTATTCTGTTGGCCTAAAGCATTTTTCTGTGGCTTATCTGTCTACAATCTGTAAAACATAAAATGAAATAACAAAGATAGACAATTTTTAAATATTTCTTTGAAATTGAAAATAACTTTTTAAATTGTTTTCCAGTCTATTGAGATATTATTAAAATATAATATATGTAAATTTAAAGTGTACAGTGTGATTATTTGATAGAAACATATATATATATATATTTTGAAATGATACCACAATAAGATTAGTATACACCTCCACCCCATGACATAACTAACTGGTGTGTGTGTGTGTGTGTATATATACCTACAGAATATATAAATATATTCTTCTAACAACTTCCAACTATATAATATGGTATTGTTAATTATAGTCACCATGCTGTCCACTAGTTCTCCAGACATTATTCATCTTATACCTGAAGTTTATGCCCTTTGTCCAACATGTCTCCATTTCCTCCATGACACATGCTTTGGCCACCACCATTCTATTCTTTCTGAGGTTGACTCTTTTAGACTTAACATATAAGTGATACCTCACAGTATTTGTCTTTCTCTGTGTGTTAACTTCACATAGCATAACACCTTCAAGATTTGGTCATGTAATTAAATTTGAAATTAGGAATGGTGTTGTCTCCAATTTTGTTATTCCTTCTCAGCACTGCTTTGGCTTTCTAGGATCTTTTCTGTTTCCATTCGTTTTTAAATTTTCTGTTTCTGTCAAAAATGTCATTTAAGTTTTGATAGGGATTGCACTGAATGTATGGATGGCTTTGGAGAAGTGCAGATATTTCAACGATATTAATTCTTTGGGTCCAAGGCCATGAAATATCTTTCATTTATTTGTGTCTTCTCCAATTTCTTTTATCAAAGTCTAATAGCTTTCAGTGTATGGGTTTTTCATTTCCTTGTTGAATTTATTCCAAAGTATTTTATTGTTTTTAATGACATCATAAGTGAAATTGGTTTCTTTATCTTTCATATAGCTCATTGTTCACTGAATATGTTTATTAGTGCTCAGAGTTTTTTGGTGGAGTCTCCGGATTTTCAATATAAGAGAGAACAGCATAGCAGAAACAATATTACTTCTTCCATTTTGATTTGGATGGCTTTTGTTTTTTATATCTGATTGCTTTGGATATTGTACTGAATAAGAGTAATGAAAATTAGTTATTTTGCCTTGTTTCTAATCTCAGCAGAAAGTGTTCTACCTCTGACTATTGAGTATGATGTTAGTTGTGGGCTTACCATATATGGCTTTTATTATGTTGAGTTTATTCCCATTATACCCAAATTCTTAAGAGTTTTTATCATGAAAGAATGTTGACTTTTGTCAAATGCTTTTACTGCATCATCATATAGTCTTTTAAGTGTATTAATGTAGCATATCGTATTTATTGATTTGCATTTCTTAAACCATCCTTGTATTGCAGGGATAAATCTCACATGATCATGGTGTTTGCTTCTTTTAATGTATTGTTGAATTTCATTGGCTAGGACTTTGTTGAAAATTTTTGCATCTATAGTCATCAGAAACATTGCTCTATATTTTTCAGTATTTTATTTTGTTGGCTTTGGTATTGTGGTAATTCTGATGCCATAAAATGAGTTTCGGAGTATTCCCTTCTCTACAACTTTTGGAAGAGTTTGAAAAGGATTGGCCTTATTTCCTTAAATGTTTAGTTGAATTTACCAAGGAAACCATGAGTCTTTTAGGTTTTAGTTTATTGGGAGATTTTTGATTGCAGAGTCAATCTCCTTACTCGTAATTGGTCTATGCAAATATTCTATTTCTTCATGATGCAGTCTTAGTAAGTTATATGTTTCCAGAAATTTATCCATTTCTTCTGGGTTATCCAAATTGTTGGCATATTATTGTTCATGGTAGAATTTCATGAGCTTTCATATTTCTCTGGTTTCAGTTTCATGTGCTCTCTTTCATTTCTGATATTATTTATTTGAGTCTTCTCTCTTTTTTCTTTTCTAATCTAATTACAAGTTTGTCAATTTTATTTATCCTTTCAAAAAATCAGGCCTTAGTTTGTTGATATTTCTTATGGATTTTTTGGTATCTAATTTGTTTCTGTTCTGATCATTGTTATTTTCTTCCTTTGTCTAACACTAGCTTAGTTTGAATTCTTTCTTTTTGTTGTTCTTTGAGGTATTATGTTGCTTCCATTGTGATATTTCCTTCTTTTTAGTGTAGGTATTTATCACTATAGACTTCTCTCTTAGAATGGTTTTTGCTTCATTCCATGTTTTGATATGTTACATTTGCAATATCATTTGTTTCTACATTTTTTTAATTCACTATTGATTTCTTCTTTGATCCATTGTTTGTTCAAGGCGTGTTGCATCATTTCCAAGGTGAACTTTCCAAGTTTCTTTTGTTTTTGATTTCTAGCTTCATTACACTGTTATTGGAAATGATCCTTGGTTTTATTTCAATTTTCTTGCATTTTCTTAAGCTCCTTTTTTGTGATTTAACATGTGTTTTATCTTGGAGAATGTTTCCTGTGAACTCATAAAGAGTGTATCCTGCTGCTGTTTAGTAGCATGCTCACTCATTGCTGAAAGTAATAAAAAATGGTACAGAGACTTTGGAAGACATTTTGTGGTTTATTACAAAGCTAAACTAACTCATTATAATATTCAGCATCAGGTTGGGTGGTAGAAGTAGTTTTTCAATGAATATTTGTTATACAAGACTTTGTATGGATATATTTTCATTTTTTATTTTTCTTGTATTGATACCTACAGAAAAAGTTCCTATGTCATAATGGAAAATTAATGTTCTATTTTTAAGAATTATTTTAATCCATTTTCCACATTGGATTAATCATTTTACATCTTCAATAAGGTATGAGGTTCCAATTCTTCCATACCTTCCATGCTTATAGATTTTTAAATCTGTCTTCTTTATTATAACCATTTAATGGTATGAAGTAGTTTAATATGCATTTCCTTTATGAGTAATAATGTAGAAGTGCAATTTCATGTGCTTAATGGTCATTTGCATATCTGAGGGGAGAGTGATTATTCAAATATTTTTCCTTTTTTTTTTTTTTTTACTTGTATTACTACTATAGTTATTATTGAATTGTGGGAGTTCTTTAAATATTTTGTGTATTATCAAATAGGATATATGATTGGTAGATTTCTTTCCCAGTGTCTGGGACTCATATTTTCACTTTCTAGGTCATGTTTTTTGAAGCATAAAGCTTTTGAATTTTATTGAATTCAGAATTATAATTTCTTAATCACTTGTGCTTTTGGCATTTTATCTAAAAAAATTTGCTTAGTCCAAGATCATGAATATTTACTACATCTTCTTGTAAGCCATTTAAAATTTTAGCTGTAACATTTAGATCTATGATCAATTCAAGACAATTTTGGTGTATGATGTGAGGTGTGGGTCTAAATTTATCATTTTACAAATGGATAGCCAATTGTCACACAACTATTTGTTGAAAAGAATTTCTCCCCCTAAACTGCCTTCATGCTACTGTTTAAAATCAAATAATTACAATTGGGAGAACTCATTTTTTAATTTACTCTCAGTTCTGTTTCATTGATTTATGTGTCTGTCCTATGCTAGTACCACAACATCTTGATTATTACTGCTGTATAGTAAGCTTTGAGACTCAAATGTTTAAGCCTTCACACTCCATTCTTTATTATAAAGGTCTTTTGCCTACTCATAGTGCTTTACATTTCCATACAAATTTTAAGAAGTTAGTCTATATCTGGAAAAAGAAAAGACAGAAAGAAAACCTGCTGAGATGTTGACAGAGATTTCACTGAATTTATAGATAACTTTGAATAGAATAACCAACAGACTAAGACTCAATAGGCTTCCAATCCATGAACCTAGATTGTCTTCTTTTATTTAGACCTTCTTTAATTTCTTTCAGCTTTTTTTTTCTTAAGTTTTGAATGCATAAGCCATATGTTTCTTTTATAAAATCACTCAAACATTTTATTCTCTTTGATGCTATTGTGAATGGAATTGTTTTAATTTCATTATTGTATCATTTACAATATAGAGAGCTATAATTGATTTTTGTACATTTGTCTCATATCCAGTAAAGTTGGGAAACCACTTTATTAGGTTCTTGTTCTGTTGTTGCTTTCATGTGTGGCTCTCTTATGATTTTTACATTGGGATTATTTTGTAAGTGAATACAGGCAATTTACTTCTTCCTTTACACTCTCAACAACTGCATTTCTCTTATTTTTGCCTGACTGTATTGTCAAAATCTTTGGTGCAATGTTGACTTGATAGTGAGACTAGATATCCTTGCTTTGTCCTTGATTTTAAAAGGAAGCATTCAGTGTTTTCACCAAGTATGGAGTTAGTTGTCGTTTTGTAAATGCCGTTTATCAGACTGAGGAAATTCCATTCTAAATGTATTGAGCATTTTTTTTAAAAAATCACAAATGTGTGTTGAATTTTGTCAAATGATTTTTCTGATTCTATGGAAATAATCATGTGTTTTTCCATCCTTTAATCTAACATTATGGTGTATTACATTAATTCATTTTTGGGTGAATCAATCTGGCATATATGGGGTAAATTCATTTAATTATAGACAATGTTAGAGGGGCGCCTGGGTGGCTCAGTGGGTTAATCATGGACAATGTTTTTACCCTTTCTATTTTTTTTTAGAAAAGTTTTTGTATTGTGTAGAAAAAGTTTAGTATTATTATATCTCAAAATATTTTATAGAATTATGATCCTGGATTTTCTTTGTGGAAGACTTTTAATTATTAATTCAATTTCTTGTATAAGCCTATCCATATTTCCTACATTTTCGTAAGTCAGTTTCAGTACCATGTATCCTTTTACAATTTGTCCATTTCCTCTAAGTTCTCTTATTTATTGACATAAAGTTTTTTTTATACATTTTCTTATCAACTTGGAATTATACTGATAATGTAAAAGAACCACCCTTTGAGGGCACCTGGGTGGCTCAGTGGGTTAAGCCTCTGCCTTCAGCTCGGGTCATGATCTCGGGGTCATGGGATCGAGTCCCACATGGGGCTCTCTGCTTGGCGGGGAGCCTGCTTCCCTCACTCTCTCTGCCAGTCTCTCTGCCTACCTGTGATCTCTCTCTGTCAAACAAATAAAATAAAATCTTTAAAAAAAAAAAAAAAAAGAACCACCCTTTGATTTTTTTTGACTTTCTCTGTTTCATATCTTTTTTTCATATCTTTTTGATTTCCTCACTATTCATAGTATCGCTTTTCCTTCTCTTTGTTTTGGGTTAATTTGCTGTCTTTTTTCTTGTTCACTCAGGGGGAGGCTTAGGTTAGTGATTTAAGATCTTTCTTCTTTTCTAATATAATCAGTTTATTATGAATATCTTTAATGTTATAACATCATGCATATGGAGTAGGTGTACTATTTTGTACCGGGTACAAAAATAGTCCTCTACTTAAGGCGAAAATTGTATCTTCTAGTTTTTACAAAGTTCAAGGGGAATAAGTTGTACATTAGGGGATCCCCTCTCAAATTCATGATACCTCTTTTGCTTTCCAAAGTGTTCTCCCATCCCTGCCCACATAAGCAAAGGTCTTCCAGTGAAGGTTGACCTGGCTGTGATAATCAGTACATTCAAATATCTCTTCTTTGGTTTCTTTCTTTATTGGGGTTAATACATTTGAATTCAGCTTATTTTTCCCCCCTTCACATACAACTATAAATATATTTCAATGATTTATTTCCATAGTGCCACAGTCTGGATGCACAGAAGTGAGAAACTTGTATGTAGAACATTTGCAAGAAAATGAGAACCATTACACTGAAAAATCACCGGTTTAAGCAAGTTTCTTTTTCACTTTTATGATTAAAAATATTTGTCTCTTTGGTTACTTAAAACTGCATTTCCTAATTTTCCTTCCCCTTTAATATTCCAAGCTGATAAATTTCAAAAAGAGGAAAAAGTATTAGTATTTTCCAAGCTCTAGGAAGAGAAAAATTGGAAATAAAAAAGTCTTTTTTTTTATATTTAACACTGCTATTTGTTATTTGAAATTCATATAAAATATCTGTGTTAAAACTTATGTCTATGAAGACTACTTTGCAATCAGTTCAAGATGTCAAATTTATTTTTTCAGTTAAATGTTAATGGAACCTGTTAAGTGCTAGGTATTTTACTTGATATGGAAACACAAAGCTATAACTCCAATTAAGGAAGAAAGGAGCCACAAATATGTTTGATAATTTTCCTCCAACTAAATATCTGTAAAATAATATTTGTTTTTTTCTTTTGGTATGCATTTGAAAATGTAATGCTTATGTGCCAAAAGTGGTTACAACAAAGTACAAATATTTTTAATTGTTAAACTTTTCCTCATATTAAGAGATTTTATTCTTGAGCATCAGAGGTAGATGTATGTGTTTGGCTCTGACAAGGATAATGCAAGATTTTTATATGCAAAATACCAATTGTCAGATGTGCTTTATCTATATTAGATGGAAGATGAATATAAATGAGGTCAAGTACTCAGTGTGCATAGCATGACATTTCAAAATGTTTCTATTCACACATCTTGTTTTCAGTAACATTTTAAACCTGTCACTGGTAAAATTAAATGACATTCCCTAAGGTGTCATTATTTTAGAACCTGGAAAGGGAGAATACTCATTTAGTTATCTTCTTTTAAATTAGTAATATTGGAGAGAGGGTTAGATCATTGTTTAAAATTCAGGGGTAAAAAGAAAGGAAATTACATTGGCAGGATCCTAAAGCATAACTTCAATTTCATGAATCTACATCTTTGCAACAACTATAAATTTATGATAAAAGTGAGATATGCTTACACTGCCTAGTGCCTCCTCAAAAAAATAAAATATTTATGATAAAAGTGAGATATGCTTATACTGCCTAGTGCCTCCTCAAAAAAATAAAATAAAATAAAATAAAAGCATAGGAAAGCACAAAGTTTGTTTTAAATATTGATGTGCTGGTGATAGATGCATGTCAGTCTAGAAGAAACAAAGCTATTGTCAGCAGTGAGGCATTATAAAAATAATTGTTATAAAAAGCATTTTAAAACAAAATCATTATGAAACTACTACACCTTTCATCATCTGCCAAGTTTTTGAAATTGTTAAATTATAATAATCCAGGGAATGACAGACTCATTAATAATTGAGAAACTTTAAAAATTGCATATAAATGATGTGTGAAGAACAGAAAAAAATAACATTGGATATTGGAAAATGGAGTAAAAGTAAAACTTTTACTGATACCATCTATTTTAATAACTATTACCTGCCAAGCCCTATGATACATAATATATGTAGATTATTTCTAGTAACTTAAACATTGCTGAAGATGCATGTCCTCTTTTAAGGGTGAAAACACATGTTTATTATTGTTTATTGGCAGTTGGAAAATGAAGATTTGAACTGAGGTGAGCAAACAAATTTATGGAAACAATTCTACAGGTCACGGATAACCTCACTATCTAATTATTTCATTAGGGACCTGAAAAATATAATGCATTTAACAAATACATTTTTTAGATATCTTCTTTGCACAAGTTATTAATCAAGGTTTTGGGAGGAAACAGTGGTTAGACAAAAATCAATGCGTAGGGCACCTGGGTGACTCAGTGGGTTAAGCCTCTGCCTTCGGCTCAGGTCATGATCTCAGGGTCCTGGGATGGAGTCCCACATCGGGCTCTCTGCTCCGCAGGGAGCCTGCTTCCTCCACTTTCTCTCTCTGCCTGCCTCTCTGCCTACTTACAATCTTTCTCTGTCAAATAAATAAATAAAATCTTTAAAAAAAAAATCAATGCCTTCATGGGCTTTATATTCTAGTAGGGGTAGTCATATACACACAAAAATAAGAAATAAAATAGAATATATAAATGTCAGGGGACATGGTTGGCTCAGTTAGGTAAGCATCTCACTATAGATTTTGACTCAGGTCATGATCTCAAGTCGTGAAGTTCTGCATCAGACTCCACATCAGATCCCGTGTCAGACTCCATGCTGCGCATGCAGCCTGCTGGAGTCTCTCTCTCTCTCTTGCCTTCCTTCTGCCTCTTTTAGCTCATGGGCTCTCTCTCTTTCACTATTTGAAAAAAAATCCTTGGAAATTTTCCAAATCTGAGAGAAAAGCATGAATCTACACATTCAAGAAGCTCAATAAACTTCAGATAAGATAAATTTAAAGATATCTATACTTAGACACAATATAATCAAACCATTGACAGTTAAAAAAAAAATCTTCAAACCAGCAAGAGAGGTGACTCATCATGTATAAGTAATCCTCAATAAAATTGAGAGTTGAATCTCACCAGAAACCCTGGAGGGGGGGCACCTGGGTGGCTCAGTGGATAAAGCCTTTGCCTTCAGCTCTGATCATGATCCCAGGGTCCTGGGATTGAGCCCCACATCAGGCTGCTTGCTCATCAGGGAGCTTTCTCCCCTCCACCATCTCAGCTTACTTGTGATCTCTATCAAATAAATAAATAAAATCTTAAAAAAAACCCAACAACCCTGGAGGGCTAATATATTTCAGGTAGTGAGATGATAGACTTGAAGTTGAAAGAAAAAGTTTATCAACAAAGAATCTTATATCCAGCAAAAGTATTCTTCAAAATATAAAGAGAAATGAAAATATTAATTCAACAGAAAATGAGAGAATTTATCAATTGCATTGCCAGTTAAATCTCACTAGATTATGGTATGTATGTATGTGTATGTGTGTGTGTGTGTGTGTGTGTGTGTGTATACCTCCCCCCACACACACACACATACACATACATATATATGGTACATAGGTTTGGTTTCCTGGTATTTTGTTGAGATTTTTGTATCTACATTTATAGGGGTATTAGCCTTACCTTTTTTTTTTTTTTTTGTGATGCCTTTGTTCGTTTTTGAATGAGAATGAATGAGTTAGCAATTGTTTCCTATCTTGCTAATTTTTGAAAGAACTTGTTAAAGATTGCCATTAATTAAGTGTTTACTTGCTTTGTCCCCTGAAAACACCAAGAATTTTTAACCAACACCATCAATTCCTGCAAATAATGGATCTTGAAAGCCTCTTCAGCCTTCCTTCCCACTGTGATAATTATGCCCACCATGTATTGGATAATAAAATTCTGCCACATTGCTTCTGTTATTCTTAGATCTTATAATCTCTATCATTCCCATTGATACCAGGCATCCAATTCTATGAAAGAATCCCCTACAATCAATCCAAGTTTGATGATCTTTAAGGTATTAAAGTCAGTCTCACCAGAGAATTTTTTATTTCTGTAAAATAAGAAACATCTCTGAGCCCACCCTTGAGAAAGATAGCCAAGTCCAGTATTTCTATCGCCTTTACAAAACTATAGCAAGGGATTTCTAACATATCTGCTCCATTGTTTAAACCAACTTTGAGGGACACCTGGGTGGCTCAGTTGGTTAAGCATCTGCCTTCAACTCAGGTCATGACTCCAGGATCCTGGGATCAAGTCCTGCATTGGGCTCCTTGCTTGCATGGAGCTGCTTGCTGCTCTCCCTACTTGTGCGTGCGTGCTCTCTCTCTCTCTCTCTTTCTTCTAAATAAATAAAATCTTTAAAATAAAAAATCAAGTTCAAGCTTCAAGGAACCGCTCTAGAAAATTATAACCAACTTTTTAGGATCTTTGCCAAAACACTGAAACCTATTATAAGTAACATGCTTCACATTAGTGAATTTTCCTCTGTCTTTATATCCTATACCATTAGCCTCACTCATTAAAATTTATGGCTCTTTATGTCCTCGAATTTTATAAATACATGTTCCCAAATTTTATCAGTACATGTTCTCTCAAATTTTATCAGTCCATATTAACCAAACCACATAATTCCTCTAATATGTAATCAGTCATTTCCAAATCAGGACTTTGATTCTACATTGTACCTAGTTCATCGTTATCAAGCTGTTGTTGTGTGGGTGAGTTCTGAGGAGTAAAAGCATTACTTTGTGAGGTACTTCTTCATATGAGGACACTATATGGTATCCACTGAAGGGGAGGCTTTCTTTTTAGAGTAAGGAATAAGAAGCCGTTCCTACCAGGTGGTAGGATTCAGGAGAATTAGTGTTCAAGACTTTCAGTCAATTGCCCCTACTCTATGTGTCCAAGTTCCACTCATCTCCTATCAGGAATCTAACCTTTATACAAGTTACCTGATAAAGATGGTCAGTTTATGATATCCATTCTTAAAGTCAGATCAAATGGACAGTTCTGACAGAGGAAAATAAACTTGTTCCCTAAATATGCAATGAGGGCCTTCTGACCTTGAGTCTGGCAAAAATTTTGAACCCATCCTTTTCCTTTACACATTCTCCATTACTGTAAAGCTACCATTGCTCTCATGCTGCTTCACTGCTCTCCCAGTATCCTTCCCTTCACTTATACCTCATCCAAACTGACTACAGGTAAAGTGTTAAGGTTACCTATTTTGTAATGTGGTATCTATTATTTCTAGACAAGTGGAAAGTAAAATTCAAAAAACTTGATCCTGAACGTCTTCTTTTTAGAAAAATCTCTAGTGTACAATTTCCTAGCCTGGCTTGCTAATAAAGAAAAGCTTGACATGAGGTTATTAATTAGTGATTCTTTTTATGAGAGGTACAATCCCAAGGCAATTAGAGTGAGTGAATAGAAAAGCGATAGAGAAAATAATGCTTCACAAGACACAAGTGATTTCTTTCCCCATCCCCACCCCACAGTGGTTAATGTTTGACAATGAGCCACAAAAGAAACATAGGGAGTTGCACGGCTGCTTTAACAGTTCAGCCACAAAGGGCATCCTGGAATAAACTACAACAAAAGACTATTCCTAGGTCCATGATTTCTCTATGCAATCTATCCAAAGATAAATGGGGAAAGAAGGAGGAGACAGAATTTCTCCAGTCTTCTATTACCAAATGGTCAAAGTTCACCCTGAAAGAAATGATGTTTTTCACATCTCTATATTATGTCATCTGTCTTATTCATGGATGCTTAAGAATTCAAGTGCTGTAAACTGGTGTGTGATAGGAATATATATTCTGTGTTTATTTATGAATGCTGAACACTTGTTTTGACATCATACGAATATGAAATGTACAGAAAAAGTCCTTCATAAGAGTGTTCTGGTACATGACATACATAGGCCAATAGAACACCACTTGAGAATGTCCTTGAAAACTGTATCTCCAACGGATACCATTGAAACTTGCCTTAAGGTCATAAATCAGTTTATATTCAGAGAAAATGCTGCAACTTCAAATTTCATACATCTTTCCAATATCAAAATTCAACAAACAGTGGGTTACATATCTAAGAACTGGTGACAAGACAAGTTAATCAAACTACATGAAATAACCTTGACATGAAGTATTGGAGTGAGGCAATCTCTGAAAAAGGGGACTTAATACTGTAACAAGGCTGTGGGAACTAAATGATTCCCATTTATTTATTTATTTACATATTCTCCCCAATATTTATTTACAAAACCATTGTTGACAGCATCCTGGAGTCAAAAAGTGCCTGAAGAACTCCTCTGTGCTTGAGCTAAACTAAGTAATTTTTGTCCAAGTAATTCCTTGATTTCATGAGGGGAATTCCTTTCCACTGACGAATACCCTTCCTATAGCACTTCTTTCAAGCAATTCACCTGAAAAAATTTTATGTCTCAATTTAAGCCACTTTTTCAATCCATGAACTAGTCTTTCAATTCCCCCATGCATACATCTGCTTTCATTCCTTAGTTCCTCTATTAAAGTACCTAGTGTCTTCTGTGGTCATTATGAGTTTTCTTGTCATCTTCCCATACCCGGTGAGAGCCTGCCTCATACCCATGTACTCTAAAAAGTACCACAATATGTACTGAGTTGGTATTTGTTAAATGACTATGGGCCTTAAAGGGCATAACCCCAGCTGCCTATTGTCCTGCTGGACACTCTTGCACTTGTTTTGCTCCAGCTACACTAGGCTCCTCGGCGTCCATGTGTGCATTGTCATGTTCTTGCCTCAAATCTTTGGCAACTCTTTCCTTCACAGCCTTTCACCCTTATCTCAAATCACAATCTGATCTATAACAAGCTTACACTTATATTTATAATTCATTATTATAGGCCTAAAACTTCAAATAATGCTCAAGAAATATTTTTTGAATAAACAAGTAAAAAGATGAGTGAGTAAAAAGTGGATGGGAATATGTAGGCAAAAGATAAGGAATTTCTAGGATTTTATAGTTTAATATCCAATAACAGCTATGAGGGAAATTAAATAAAAACTTTTTGTGCTTAGGGGCTCCTGGGTGATTCAGTTTGTTACGTGTCAGACTCTTGCTTTTAGCTCAGGTCATGATTTCATGGGTCATGAGATCTAGTCCCAAGTTGAATCTGTGATCAGTGGGGAGTCTGCTTGATACTCTCTCCCTCTTCCCCTCCCCTGACCTCAAATAAATGAATAAATAAATCTTTTTTTAAAAAGACAACCTTTTTGTGCTTATGAACTAAGGTGTTTTCTAAGCATTTATAATTAATATTTAATTTAACCTCCCAAAGTTCCTCTGAGACAGATATTACTGAAATTTTAAATAATAGTTAATTTTTAAATTTTTAACAGTATTTATGTGGTAGAGCCAAGGCTCAGCCTATTGTTTAACTTAAGTGATGTTTCTGGGTTTTTTACAACATATGTCTTAGAACTTTCAGAGTACAAAATAAAATGGTGCCAAATACTGAGGGGGAAATTTAGATATGGTTTAATTCCTATGAATAATTAGAACTCATCTAAGGATACTAAAATAAGTATTTAAAAAAAAAGATATTTCAAACTGTCAAAGTTAAAACTAATTAATATGCTTGTCAAAATCATTTCTCTAAAACATAACCAGTTAACAAGAAACGTTAGTGAAAAACTTCAATACATTAGCAGAAATAAAAATTATCTAACTTTCTAATATATGTTCTACATTGGTAAAATTATTTTCAAAATTTGGCTTATAAGAATTGCTTGGTATAAAAATGCAAATATTTCAGATAGATTATTATTTTTGTAATCTTTGTTAGAATTTCACATGTTAAGATGGTTTGCTCTAGTATCTACAAATAGCACACTTATAAAGTGATTTCAGTTGAGGTATCAACTTAAAACATATACTTTAAAATTATATATATACTATTTCTGTTAATTTTAATGACTCTAGAAATCAATAAGAAAGATACAAGCTCAGGCAATTATTGTGTACAATTAAAATTTCCAAATGTTTCATATGCTTTCTGAATTAACTTTTTGTGTTTGATCAAGGTTGTTTTGTCAATATTTTCTTTCCCCACCCCCACACCACAGTTTATTGTTCTGAGGTAGAAAAACTTACACTTCATTTAATATCCCTTACTTATATTTGCTGGGGATAAATCCAAAAAGTGACCATCTCTCAGGAAACAAACCAGATCTCACTCCATCTCTGAGATCATTTTTGTCAAAATCATGTGCCCTTAATCCACACCAGCCTAAGTGGTGTTCCATTTAGGAAATCTTCTGAGATGCTTTAAATTGTATCCTTATTTTCCAGAATCTTAGTCCACAATCTATTCTAGAGTGCTGGTAATTATCAATACAGAGTAGTCAAAGATCATTCCTTAAAAGAATTCTATCTGCTAGAAAACAGTTGGCGACAGATGATCAGATATTTGCTAGTATTGACAGAGTTTGACATCGAAAGCAAATCAATTATCTTCAGATTTAAATCAGAAGACCATGTCTACATATAATCTTCAATTACAACAAACTCTGAAGGAGAAAAGTCCCTTACTTCTCAGTAACCAACTTACCTTTGGTTAAATTTAATACACATCCCTTTGTTCTCTATCTGCTCCAAATAATACATTATTTTAGGTAATTATTAATCTTGATGATAAGGAAGAAAAAAGGAGAAGCAAGATTATGTCAAAACCAGATCAAAGGGTTTATTTCCACATGTGCAAAGTGCCCTCAAAAAGCCAATAATCAATAATGATCAAAAATGCATTTTGCACATGAAACATATAACATTTATTCTTCATAATTCTACACTTATAATTTGACAATGACTACTGGTATATTAAAAGCTGTAATAATTCCAATAGAAAAAAAACTTTTAACATATGATATAGAGTTGCTAGAAATTGTTTGAACACAACACTTTTTTTTCCTAAGTAATGTTATTTAATACTAATAAAATTTTTTCTTAGAAATCTTTTTCTACTACAAAGTGACTAATGTTATTACCTCCATGTATCTCCCAAAGGTATCAATAAGGCAGAAGAGTAAAGTAAGTAATGTACTTCTGCAGATTAAATAAATAGGTTGAGGTGTTAGTTTTGTAATAGTGGGAAGATTAGTTGACTTAATCATTAAACTAGAATTTACATATTACCATTTGATGCACTCCTTGACTTAGCACACATGATTCCAAGTCATTATGGTTTCATTCTTTTTGATTTCTTTACCCCTATCTTCATAGCTAAATAATACCTCAGAAAATGGAAGCTTGCTAAGCTTGTTAAGAGGAATCATTAGGCCTCTTCAGTAGATTACAGACTGGCCCAAGAAATATTACAACCAAGACATGGTAGAATAGACTTGTGTGATTTTTTTTTTCTTCCTTTCTTCTCAGTCTATGAAAATACTGTTAAAAGTTGAAAAACTTCTACTAAAAATACTTCAGGAAATCGATTCAGTATCATTCGATATCAAAATAGAGTGCTCTGCACATAAAAAAGATTTTAGAAATTCTGCCAGTTGATATTGAACCACATTAGAAGACCAGTAGCAAGTACTGTCAACAGAAGTTGAGTACTCTATCAAAAGTAAAACAAAAATGTCACTGATTAGATTAAAGCCTTCTAGAAGTCAGAAAAACAAAACCCATGAAACAGGGAAAAGAACTAAATAAAATATGCATAATTTCTGTACTGAAATACATTTTGTTCTTCAGGATTCTGTTAGGTAAGTTTCTTGAACCTTTCAGCAAAGTCGAATTTGTCCTCTGTGTAGCATCTTCAGGTAGTTCTTTCTTCTCAGGTTGACCCTAATGACTAAATTCATCATACTCCCCCACTGTTTCCCAAGTTTCCACTTCAGAGGACACTATCTACTTTTCTCTTTTTGTTCCATCATTGATCATATACCTGATAAACTTCCATGATGATACACAACTTACAGCATTGAAGGTTGGGCAAGCTCTGGTCACAGCACAAAGATGCAAATTTAGAAGGCCTTCGATTAGATTAGATGACTATTTTGTATTTTTGAATTTTTATTTTTCAAACCACTTTTGCATTTTTCTTATTAATTTGTTTGATCTCTGCATTTATTAAAATATTTATCTTTTGACTTCAACTCAGAAATGTGGAGAGCTGGATAGATGTCATCTCCCACCCAACCAAAAAAAAAAAAAGTAAAAAGAAAGCTGGATATATATTCCAATTAACTTTTTGAATTCTTCCTAGAATTGAGGTCATAAGGCATACAACCAATCTGAAATTAAGATATAGAAAGCCAGGTGCCTGCAGCTTAAAACAGAACTCAAGCACTAATTTTCTTGCAGAATGTACCACTGGACACCATAAAAGCCAGTAGGAGGATGAAATTATAATTTTTGATGCATTGATGAGGGCAGAGAGTGGGTTAGCATAAAAGTGAGAAATCTGTAGACCACTCATATTTGTAGTTTCTATCCTGTTTCAAGCATCTCCTCTAGGAAACCTGCCAAGCTTTCTTGGGAAGGATGGGAGAGACTATCCCTGAAGCTCTAACTCAGGTAAGAAGACATCAGCTACTGCAGAGACCTGCTGGTATCTTTTGTCCCTATCTCCCTTATAAATTAAAAAGCTTAATCTAGAGCAAAGAAGCATGTACATACTTCAAGCCAATCCAAGAAGCTCTGAGAACTCAAATAAGATAACAGAGAGACAGACAAAAAAGACCCACCTCAACACAGCATGTTTGAATTGCAGAAATGCAAAAGGTAAAGAGAAAATCTTGAAGGCATCTGGCAGGTTGTGGTGATGGTATACTTAAAAAGGCAAAAGAACAAGAATTACAGCAGATTTTTCATTAAAAACCGTAGAAGCAAAAAGGCAATGAAGTGACATCTTTAAATTGTTAAAAGAAGAAAAAAAATCTTGTTAACTCGGAATTTTACACTCAGAAAAAAAAAGTCCTTCAAAAATGAAAAAAAAAAAAAAAAAAAAAAAAGCTGCCCAGCAAACAATAATGAGGGAAATTACTGCTTAGACTTACTCTGTAAGAGATGTTAAAGGAAATTCTTCAGTAAGAAAAAATATGGTATAGGTCAGAAACTTGGATAATAATAAAAATCAGAGTTGAGAAAATGAAAGTAAAACACTCCCTTTTATTTCTTATTGTTAATTTTCTAAATGATAAACCATGTTAAGTAATAATAATAACAAAGTATTGGTCATTCATATGTAAATTGAATGTATGACAACAACGTTACCAGGAATTGGGAATAAGTAGTGATAATATCTTTACACTACAAGTAAAGAAGTATAGAAGTGTTTGAAGACGGACTCAGATTATTTAAAAATCTGTACTTTAAACCCCAAGGCACCTACTAAAAAAGTTGGAATTATAAATATTAAGTCAATTGAGGAGCCAAAAGTGAATAGAAAATTCTTAATTAAAGCAAAGCAAAGTAAAAAAAATAAATAAATAAAATAAGAAAAATTTAAAAGTAAATCAAATTAAAATTAAATAAATTAAAAAAATAAATGCAATAAAATAAGACAAGGAAAAGTAGAGAAAGAAAAAAGAAATAAAGAATAAATACAACAAATAGAAAACAAGAAAGAAGATAGATTTTTAATCCAACTATGACAATAATAACTTTCAATTTTAATGGTCTAAATCCAGTTAAAATACTGAAATTGTCAGATCTAATTTTTAAAAAGCAGTAACTAAACCAGTTATGTTCATGCAAAGTCTCATTTTAAATATGAAGACCTTTATAAATTAAAAGCAATGGGATAAAGAAATATATGTCATTCAAACACTAACCAAAAATAGCTGAATTAGCTATATTTACTTCAGATAATTAGACTTCAGGAACAGGGAAGATTCTCAGGGATAAATATGGACAAATATATAGTATTAGAGACAAATTCTCAAAGAAGACATAACGCTCCTTAACATGCATTCAGCTAATAACAAAGTTGTATAATACAGGTGAAAAACAGCCAATTTTAATGGAAAAATAAACAAGTCCACATGATAGGGACTATGGTGAATATAGAAATGATGGTACACCTAATGGACCAACATTCAAAGGCAATAATGCTATTGTATTAAGAAAGACTGTGACCCATTATATACTAATATGCTTAAACCTTACACCAATGTGGAACTTCTGACAAGAAGTGAGTAATTTACAAAGGAACTGGATCTGGGATAGAAGAGCAAATAATGGGTATTATGAGGAAAGTCAACAAATATACATGCTCTATATTGATCCTGTGAGAGCAATTTCCTTTGGGATAGGGTTCCTAACTCTTACTGCAGTCATTTTTATAGTACCAGAGTAGATATTATGGGCAATAAGTCAACACCTGATAAGCTGAACTTAGTATTGGAAGGGAAGGTAATTATAAGAGGTGCCTGTCATTAGAAGCCACAAAGATCTGTGCATAGGCCTATTTCCTTGATGTTTTAATTATTTTTGCCTCAGAACTCTTAATATGAAACTCCGCATTGGGATGGGGTAAAATAGGGAGTCTTACTATGCCCAGCTACTTCCTAAGCTATATTCTTCATCTCTGAATTAATATTGCATATTAATGGCTGGATTGCACACAATGGAAAGCAGCTTTGAAAAACCAGGAATTACTCAGCTTCTCCTCTTGTAGATTTTCTGAAATACCACTATTTTTTTCGAATTACAGGTGCTTTTCAACAGTGTTCTGAGAGTTTTCTGGAAGACAAATGCACTGATCTCCACAATCAATGTACATGAATGCATGTATGGAAATTCAGAAAATTTCTAGGTATGGCCTTCTAAGTACTCTTACAGAGTGAACTACATTTTATTGTGGTGACTTGTTTCTTATAAACTTTTGCATTAAGAAAATAATTGGACATTTATTATGAAGAATTTTTATTATAGTGGTCTCAGGAAACCTGCAATGAGAAAGTATAAAACTCTTAGAAGATTGTTTTAAACACATGGACTGCAAGCTATTTTCAGGCTCAATTCTGAGATTACTTCCACGGTAGCTGCTCAACACATATATAGTGAATAATTAAATGATCTCATTCTGTCCTCATTCAACAATTTTAGATACATGTTCCAGTTATCTATTGCTGCATTGAAAAGCATCCCAGAATGGAGTTTAAAACAACTGTAAAATATTTTTACAGTTTAAAACAACTGTAAAATATTTTTTGCTCACCAGTCTGCAATTTGCCAGGACTTGGTAAGGAAAGTTTTTCTATGGTCCATAGGATATGAACTGCAGTGCACCAGAGGTTGAAGAATGAAGTAGCTAAAAATTCAGCCACTCACATGCCTGGTAGTTGATTCTGTCTGTTGCTAACACTTTCACTGGGCCTGTGCCTAGAGCACTTACATGAGAACGTTTTAGCCATTTGCTTGGTTTACTCATAACGTAATGCTCAGTTCCAAGAGTAAATAACCTCAAAGAGAAAGAGCCAGGACCGCTGTCTTTGATGACGTAGACTTCCAAGCAATGCAGCATCATTTCTCTGGTTTCATTCAGTGCAAGTTAATAATATTTGCATGGATTCAAGAAGATGAAAACATGACATCACTCCAAAGGGAGGAATCTCAAAGAATTTGTGTGCATGTCTAAAGCCACTAAGATCCTCTGCTGGCCACACATTATTTATATTTCCTCCATATGCAAAATTCACTCATTGACTTTTAATATTCCCCATCTTTTCTATTCAGTATCAGATTTAGGCTCAAGTTCCAGGATCTAAATAAGGTAAATGTGTACCTCAAATATTTTTCTCGAGTATAGCAGCTAGGGTATAGTTATTCTTCATCTGGAAAACTATGAACTAAAGAGAAGATTTACCTTCATTCTATACAATAAACATAGTGGTCCAAAATGAGAAAAAAAAAATTGAAAAAAGAAAAGCACATAACAATCACTAGTCCATGGTGATTCCGAAATCAATCAGGTACATAGTGTCAGTTCTTTAAAGCTTTAAACTACTTTCTAGGAGTTGTCAGCATGGCTCTTGTCTCTCTTTTGGAGTCTGGGCTCCCCTTTATGAGTCATTCTTACTTTTCCATAGAACATGGGCCATATTCTCAGTACTATAGATTTTCCAGCCTGTCTCTAACCATGGAAGTTTGGGGACCAAATTGCCTCTCTCTTTTTTTTTTAAGATGTAATTAATTAATTAGTTAATTAATTTGAGAGAGAGAATGAGAGAGAGAGAGAGAGATTGAGCATAAGAAGAGGGAGCGTCAGAGGGAGAAAGAGACTCCCTGCCAAGCAGGGAGCCTGATGTGGGACTCAGTCCCGGGACTCTAGGATCATGACCTGAGCCAAAGGCAGTCACTTAACCAACTGAGCCACCCAGGCGCTCTCAAATTGACTCTTTAAATTGTGGATTCATTCTACCCTCTCAGGACAAGCTGGTATATATTTCTTAAACAAAATTATGGGTTTTTTGATGAGTCAATTTATAATCTGTTGCATTGTTAAACAAAAGCAATACTAATCTCTTGGGTTTATGGTATGACTGCCTTGAGGCAGGAGCCTCATGATTCCTAGAAGCTCTAATGTTTAATGGTATTCTATTCTATGCTATTCATTACTAGTGAGTCAAGAAGCCAGTTCTTATTTCAGAGAAGTAGAAAAAGATTTCACTTTTATACGGATGAATGTCAAAGAATTTGCAAACATATTTAATACCTCAGTATCTATAAATTTAATTTTGATTTTAAATAATTTTTGCAAACTTAATTCAGTTTGTAAGTACAGAATATTCTAAGTTGAATTGGTTAAGGAGTAAACAAAATACTATTTAAGAGTTAGATTGACTGAAATCATTGGGACATTTATGTGTCCCAATTTCTTTTCATACTATATCATTCACATTTTAAGACACTAGGTTTACTGTAAATGAAATAAGAAAATATATGTGAGCTATATGAATAAAAAGGTTTTACAGAATTAAAGTACAGAATTATCATCATTACCAGGAAGAAGCTTTCTTCCTTAATTGGTTGTGATTTCATACTGAGTTGACAGGCTATCCCATTAAAAAATTGCCTTCCTTTAAAATGAGAAATAATTATTTTTCCCTTTGAAAAATGTATATTTTAAGGTTACTGTAATCAGGTTTCTTTTCAATGAACTTTCTTTTAGTCTTTCTGCTTACCAAGTTTCCCACATCTAAAGTGCAAAATGTAAATGTTATCTAGCACACTCTGCATCTATATCATAATCGTTATTTAATTATACTTGAACTCTTGGTAAAACAACATGAAAATATGAAATCTGCATATGACTATAGTTTTTATAAATTCTATTTAGTATATTTAATGATATGAATTTATTTTAAAAATAGTACATCTGAATTAGTACCTGACTGTTAAATTATAAAGTACAAAAATAATACTATTGAAATGACTCAACAATTCAAATTTCATAGAAATTACATGGTCATTGCCTTCATTCTCACGGGCAATAGTTTCTAGGAAATAAAATTAAAAGAAACATTGGGGGGGGGGTGCTGGGTAGCTCAATCAGTTAAGCAACAGACTCTTGATTTTATCTCAGGTCATAATCTCAAGGTCATGAGTTTGAACCCTGGGTTGGTGTTCCCACTCACCATGAGTCTGCTTGAGATTCTCCTGTTCTCCTTCTCAAATAAATAAGTAAAATCTTTAAATAAATAAATAAATAAATTAAATAAGCATTGTGTTTATGTAAATTAGCCATATATTTATTTTACACTGAGATGTAAAATATCTAAGCAATAAAAATAAATATCTTTGCTTTCTTGTTTAACCAAAAGCATAAAGACAAGTTAGTCAATACTATGGCTGATAGTAAAGCCATCTGTTTTTAGTTTTTTTGTTTTTTAAAATTTTTAAAGTTAGTTGTTTAGTATGCTTAAGCAACTTCAGCATTTTCCACTTTCCTTCACACTCATTCTACCATTTCCAGTGATTCTTTGCCTTCGATCAATATCCAGTAGCATGAAACCTTTCCAGCAAAGCTTATTCAAGTGTGTTTCATGTTAATGATCTTGGTCTGCTGGAAAACCAATTACACATTTTTCCATTTTAGCTCTGCCCTGTAATGGATAATGCTTGCATTAAAGATGTGTCAGCTGTGGCTTGCTGCCAGGACAGGAGTATACATAACTGAGATTACTTTTAGGAAAATGGCCCAAGCAAGATGTTATGCAAGAAATTCGTGAAATAAATCAAGATAGTGACATTATTTGTCATTATTCTTTTTACTTAATAAACCATATTTACTTTGCTCTAATATCTCAAATGACAGACCATTTATGTTATCTCAAAAAAGTAGATTAATAAATATATGTCCAATGTCTTTCCTGGGAAAAATCAGACAAGATTACGAAAAAGTAATTCAACCACAGCTTATTAAATGCTTAATATATGCAAGGGACTGTGTAAAAAATTATTTATATTATATTTATATTATATTATTTATGCAAAAAGATAATATTTATACTTAGGTAAATGTGTGTTGAATATATATATTTTGTATATATATATTTTGTATATTTTGTATATATATTTGAATATTTTGTATATATATATTTGTAATATAGATAGGTGCTAATAATAGTTACCTCTATAGGAAAACAGTTGAAAATCAGGAGAGGAAAGATTACCTATTTGTTTTTGTATACATTTTCCATTTTTACCACATGCTTATTTTGCTTTATTATTTAAAAAAGTATTTTAAAAATAAAAAATATTCAAATGCAAGCTAGTTGACCTCTATTAAGTTAATCTGGAACAATGTGCTGCTATCATTAAAAAATAGCTAAATGGGCATTCCTGGTTGGCTCAGATGGTTCAGCCTCTGCTTTCAGCTGGGGTCATGATCCCAGGATCCCGAGATCGAGTCCCGTGTTGGGCTCCCTGCTCGGTGGGGAGCCTGTTTCTCCCTCTCCCTCTACTGCTCCCCCTGTGTGTGCTCTCTCTTTCTCTGTCAAATAAATAAAATCTTTTTAAAAAATAGCTAAATGATTTTAGGGACTAAAACACAGAAGTAGTAACGACTAGACAAACTACACAGGCCAAAGTCTTTGGTTCATAAAGAATCTTAATCTATAGGACATTAAAAAATCCCATCCTTTCTGGGAAAAGTATTGCATTAGCAAAACTTACTGGACAGAAGAACATCTTTGCATATATGAATTATAAAAAAAATGTGAGTCAGCACAAAATATTTTAAGTATCCATATTGAGTTTATGGCATTTCTACAATGGTCTCTTTTTATTCATACTAATTTTTCACATATCACCCAAACCTAAAATTGAGAAAAATGGTAATCTGAGTGCATAATTTGTCTTTCGTAAGTAGTAGTTGCTCCTAAAGTCTGGAATGATGCAAAATGTTTTTAATACAGTATTCTTTTGTTACGTTAAAATTTTCAGAATCTGCATAAAAACAGAATATATTATACTTTTAAATTATATTTATTTCCAATTATTTATATCATATCACTTAGATTTATTTATATCAAAAATATATTAAGCATTGGTATTTCAATTGAAATTATAATGATAAGTTCTGATATTCTAAAACCTTAAACAATTAATTTCTTTGAAGCGTCCTAATCTAGAAGGGTCCTATCACTCACATTCATCCTACTGAGGAGTTCTATACAAATGCTTCTTGTTTATCATGTGCATAAATCATAAAAAGATATGTAAATTAAAATATTTTAAGTACATATCTAAAAAAATAGACAGTAGACTAATTACTATTTCTTTCAAACTATTTTTTTTAATTTTTTATTTTTTATAACCATATATTTTTATCACCAGGGGTACAGGTCTGTGAATCACCAGGTTTACACAGTTCACAGCACTCACCAAAGCACATACCCTCCCCAATGTCCATAACCCTACCCCCTTCTCCCAAACCCCCTCCCCGCAGCAACCCTCAGTATGTTTTGTGAGATTAAGAATCACGTATGGTTTGTCTCCCTCCCAATCCCATCTTGTTTCATTTATTCTTCTCCTACCCACTTAAGCCCCCATGTTGCATCACCACTTCCTCATATCAGGGAGATCATATGATAGTTGTCTTTCTCTGCTTGACTTATTTCGCTAAGCATGATACGCTCTAGTTCCATCCATGTTGTTGCAAATGGCAAGATTTCATTTCTTTTGATGGCTGCATAGTATGCCATTGTGTATATATACCACATCTTCTGGATACATTCATCTGTTGATGGACATTTAGGTTCTTTCCATAGTTTGGCATTGTGGACATTGCTGCTATAAACATTCGGGTGCAGGTGCCCCTCTGGATCACTACATTTGTATCTTTAGGGTAAATACCTAGTAGTGCAATTGCTGGGTCATAGGGCAGTTCTATTTTCAACATTTTGAGGAACTTCCAGGCTGTTTTCCAGAGTGGCTGCACCAGCTTGCATTCCCACCAACAGTGTAGGAGGGTTCCCCTTTCCCTGCATCCTCACCAGCATCTGTCATTTCCTGACTTGTTGATTTTAGCCATTCTGACTGGTGTGAGGTGATATCTCACTGTGGTTTTGATTTGTATTTCCCTGATGCCAAGTGATATGGAGCACTTTTTCATGTGTCTGTTGGCCATCTGGATGTCTTCTTTGCAGAAATGTCTGTTCATGTCCTCTGCCCATTTCTTGATTGAATTATTTGTTCTTTGGGTGTTGAGTTTGCTAAGTTCTTTATAGATTCTGGACACTAGTCCTTTATCTGATATGTCGTTTGCAAATATCTTCTCCCATTCTGTCAGTTGTCTTTTGATTTTGTTAACTGTTTCCTTTGCTGTGCAAAAGCTTTTGATCTTGATGAAATCCCAATAGTTCATATTTGCCCTAGCTTCCCTTGCCTTTGGCGTTGTTCCTAGGAAGATGTTGCTGCGGCTGAGGTCAAAGAGGTTGCTGCCTGTGTTCTCCTCAAGGATTTTGATGGAATCCTTTCACACATTGAGGTCCTTCATCCATTTTGAGTCTATTTTTGTGTGTGGTGTAAGGAAATGGTCCAATTTCATTTTTCTGCATGTGGCTGTCCAATTTTCCCAGCACCATTTATTGAAGAGGCTGTCTTTTTTCCATTGGACATTCTTTCCTGCTTTGTCGAAGATGAGTTGACCATAGAGTTGAGGGTCTATTTCTGGACTCTCTATTCTGTTCCATTGATATATGTGTCTGTTTTTGTGCCAGTACCATGCTGTCTTAATGATGACAGCTTTGTAATAGAGCTTGAAGTCCAGAATTGTGATGCCACCAACGTTGGCTTTCTTTTTCAATATCCCTTTGGCTATTCGAGGTCTTTTCTGGTTCCATATAAATTTTAGAATTATTTGTTCCATTTCTTTGAAAAAGATGGATGGTACTTTGATAGGAATTGCATTAAATGTGTAGATTGCTTTAGGTAGCATAGACATTTTCACAATATTTATTCTTCCAATCCAGGAGCATGGAACACTTTTCCATTTCTTTGTGTCTTCCTCAATTTCTTTCATGAGTACTTTATAGTTTTCTAAGTATAGATTCTGTGCCTCTTTGGTTAGGTTTATTCCTAGGTATCTTATGGTTTTGGGTGCAATTGTAAATGGGATTGACTCCTTAATTTCCCTTTCTTCTGTCTTGATGTTGGTGTAGAGAAACGCCACTGATTTCTGTGCATTGATTTTATATCCTGACACTTTACTGAATTCCTGTATAAGTTCTAGCAGTTTTGGAGTGGAGTCTTTTGGGTTTTCCACATATAGTATCATATCATCTGCGAAGACTGATAATTTGACTTCTTCTTTGCCGATTTGGATGCCTTTAATTTCCTTTTGTTGTCTGATTGCTGAGGCTAGGACCTCTAGTACTATGTTGAATAGCAGTGGTGATAATGGACATCCCTGCCGTGTTCCTGACCTTAGCGGAAAAGCTTTCAGTTTTTCTCCATTGAGAATGATATTTGCGGTGGGTTTTTCATAGATGGCTTTGATGATATTGAGGTATGTGCCCTCTATCCCTACACTTTGAAGAGTTTTGATCAGGAAGGGATGCTGTACTTTGTCAAATGCTTTTTCAGCATCTATTGAGAGTATCATATGGTTCTTGTTCTTTCTTTTATTGATGTGTTGTATCACATTGACTGATTTGCGGATGTTGAACCAACCTTGCAGCCCTGGAATAAATCCCACTTGGTCCTGGTGAATAATCCTTTTAATGTACTGTTGAATCCTATTGGCTAGTATTTTGTTGAGTATTTTCGCATCTGTGTTCCTCAAGGATATTGGTCTATATCTCTCTTTTTTGATGGGATCCTTGTCTGGTTTTGGGATCAAGGTGATGCTGGCCTCATAAAATGAGTTTGGAAGTTTTCCTTCCATTTCTATTTTTTGGAACAGTTTCAGGAGAATAGGAATTAGTTCTTCTTTAAATGTTTGGTAGAATTCTCCTGGGACGCCGTCTGGCCCTGGGCTTTTGTTTGTTTGGAGATTTTTAATGACTGTTTCAATCTCCTTACTGGTTATGGGTCTCTTCAGGCTTTCTTCCTGGTTCAGTTGTGGTAGTTTATATGTTTCTAGGAATGCATCCATTTCTTCCAGATTGTCAAATTTATTGGCGTAGAGTTGCTCATAATATGTTCTTATAATAGTTTGTATTTCTTTGGTGTTAGTTGTGATCTCTCCTCTTTGATTCATGATTTTATTTATTTGGGTCCTTTCTCTTTTCTTGTTGATAAGTCTGGCCAGGGGTTTATCAATTTTATTAATTCTTTCAAAGAACCAGCTCCTAGTTTCGTTGATTTGTTCTATTGTTTTTTTGGTTTCTATTTCATTGATTTCTGCCCTGATCTTTATGATTTCTCTTCTCCTGCTGGGCTTAGGGTTTCTTTCTTGTTCTTTCTCCAGCTCCTTTAGGTGTCGGGTTAGGTTGTGTACCTGAGACCTTTCTTGTTTCTTGAGAAAGGCTTGTACCGCTATATATTTTCCTCTCAGGAAGAATTTAACTTTCTTATTTGCAAATGTACTAAATAAGAGTTCCTTCATACTAGAAAAACTTTGAAAATTTGTCATGCCAGTTGGTATAATATATTTAGCACAGAATAAATGCTAGAAGTATTAGGTCTCTGTAACATTACTATGGAGAACTAGCAAGTTAGCCCACCAGTGATTCTTGGATGCTAGCAGAAGACACAAAATGCTGGAGTCTCAAATAAAGGCCTTTCTTAATCTCAGCGTTAGCAGCCCTGGAGCACAGTATGGATTCCCAGTGCTACTACCACACATGGTGGGTTTTATTACAGAAGAACTCAAATCTTAGGGGATGCTAAAGTTAGTCTGCCTGACTTTTGCTCCAGAGGGAAATGTTATCTTTATTATAACAGACAGTAAATAAACCTGACCTTTGCTCTAGAAGAAAAAACTAGCTCTATCTTGCAAGGCTGTTCACTATTTAAAAAAAAAATTCTTTGAAAACATAGATCAGAACACAGCAGTCCAAGTGTGTCTAAAATATGTACAGAATTTTTCTTCCAAGAATTATTATTTGGTATATGAAAGAAATGTTCACAGTAGAAGAGGATATATAACAGGATGCGGAGCAGTAATTTATGAAGGAGGTGATGGATAAAGCTAGAAATAAGGTTTAGGTAAAAATCTGATGAATGAGTAAGTATTTTCAAAGGAAGCAAAGAATGTGTACAGTTGGTGAGGTTAGAAGAGCTCGGTCAGGAAGGTCAGAGCAAAAAAACTCAGCTTATGTGGGCCCCGAAGGTAAAGGTGTATAGTTAACTCAGGAAATAGGGAAGGAAAAATAAAATTAAAAGAAAAAAAAGAAAGAAAAAGAAAAAAACAGTTGCCTGATGCAGAATAAACTAGGCAGAAAGTGGGGGAGGGGTGTAGATAGAGATGAGATGACTGTTCACTACGATTTCAAATTTCATGATAAAAAAATGAATAGTGCTTCTATATAAATATCAGGAGCAACTTGTCAATTTCTGGGGGAAAAAATCCTGCTAGGATTTTTATAGAGGTTTAATGAATCAATAGATCATTTTAGAAAGAACTGCCATCTTAACCACACTGAGTTCTGATTCATGAACATGGAATAAGTCTCCATTTATTTAGATCTTCATTAGTTTCTCTCATAAGTTCTTTAGTTTTCAGTTTACAAGTCTTAAATTTCTTTAAAAAATGTATTCCTAGATATGTTTCTATGCTATCAGAAGTGGAATTTTTCCTTAAGTTTATTTTCAGTCTATTATTGGTATATAGAAGTATGACTAATTTTTGTATATTGATCTGGTCTCCTGTAACCTTGCTGATTTTACTTATCCTGTGAAAAACACAATGAGCAGAACTGTGTATTCTCTATGTTTGTCTAATAAGTAAGAAAAAAAAACATGTTTGTATATGTATAATTGCTTAGTTTTTGCCAAATCTTTCAAAGAAATAAATAAAGGTGATTAACTTAAAGGAGGGGGGGAGTGAGACATGGATTGGATGGACCAGAGATGGAAGCAAGATGAATTTATCTTTTTAAGTAGTTTTAACCTTTAAACCATATAAATGTTTTACATTACCAAAATAGAGTTCAATCAAAAAGAAAAATGATTAAAAGAAACAGATCATTGAAGTAAAAAAAACTGAAACTAATGAATATCACATTGGCAATGTAGTATACACATAATTATTTCAAATGATATTTGAACATAGTTGTCTATGTATCTTTAATATTATATATTCTAAAAGCCAGAAGTCTTATAGATTAGTCAGTAGTTTTACTGTTAATACTAACACTGGTTTTGGTTATTTGAAATTATTTTAGTATATAACAGTATAAATATTACTATGATCTAAATATTTGGGTCACCCCAAAATTCATATCTTGAGTCCTAATACCAAAGATGATGGTATCAGAAAGTAGAAGGCCTTTGGGAGGTGATTAGGTCACAAAGTTGGAGCCATCATAAATGGAATTTGTGTCCTTATTAGGAGAACTTCCTGAGTTCCTTAGTCCCTTCCACCAAGTGAGAACACAGTGAAAAGCTGCTGACAATGAACCAGGAAACAAGTGTTCACCCTGCTATGCTGAGATCTTGATCTTGAACTTCTAGCCTCCAGAACTTTAAGAAATGTTTCTGTTGCTTATAAGCAAGCTTGTCTGGTATTGGTTATCAACAGACTACAGAAAAATAAAGAAGTATATGAATGTTATTAGAAATGTGATTTTCAGTACAAGAAAAAATACGTAAAAATAGAAGTTTATGAAATTTCTAATAATGTTAAATTAAAATTAGAAATATCATTTTGAACTCCAAGTCAAGTGAATTTTCTATCTTGATACACTACTTCTAGATCATTTGTAATCTTCATGTGTTTATTAGGCAAATACACATGTACGATTTCCATTATTCTTCCCAGGATTGTGGTAGATTAGATACTATTATTATTATCCTTCAGAAATTATAAAGCTGAAAATCAGAAAAGTTTACACGCTTTCCCAGGAGTCACCCAATGATAAGTAACAAAGCCATGATCAAACCAATTTCTGATTCCCGAATCTATGTAGTTGCTATACAACATATCTTATCATGCTTTGATCTCTGACAAACCGCCACTATAGCAGTCTGCTTCAACCCGAGGGAGGAACTAAATTAGGGATGTTTGGCTGTCACGAGCATTCACTTCTGAGAAACAGAGCTGACTTCAAAATAAGCTCTGTAGTGGCACAAGTAGAAGAGACTGGTAGCCATCAGTTAGCCATGAGCAAATACATTGTTCTTAGATGAAAGCGCCAATGGTTACCAACCTGAATATTGTCTGGAGGACCACGTTGAGCATGCTTCTAAGGGTTCAGTCAGGATTGATGAGCGGCATTTGTCATGGACACTCAGGAACGGCAGGAATGTACACATCCCACATTTGCCCTTACCCACCAAGACACTACCTTTTTTCTGCATACTGTAATGTCTTCTAAAACTCTTAATACCTTCTGACATTCAGCAGTCTTGCTGACTCATTTGGACATATAGAGAAACCCATGTCCTCACACATCCTTTTTTTTTTTTAAGTTTATTTATTTATTTGACAGAGAGAGAGGGGAAAGAAGGCTCCCCTTTAAATCAAGAGCCCGAAGTGGGCCTCGATTCCAGGACCCCAAGATCATGACCCCAGCCAAAGGCAGAGACCCAACTCACTGAGCCACCTAGGTGCCCCCTCACACGTCCTTTTTAAACATGCCTTTCTCCCCTTTAGGAAATAAAAAAATATACTCTGTTTTTCCAAACAGGAATTTCTTAGGAAACCACCAAGTGTAAAAAGAGACATAAATGTAGAATTGTATAAAATTTCTGGACATAAGGGAAACTATTTTGAAGTTCCAGTTTCAATTCTAACTTCAATTCCAATGGACTCTTGAACTGGGCTGGAGGCAGTCATTGTTTAAAAGCAGTTGCTCTTAAGATTCAACAGAACAAATGGCATTCAGACCATAAAACTGTTGGTATGAACTTTATGAAGACAGAGTAATTAACAAGCATACCAAGCATACCAAGAATGTTTGCTAGCGTCAATAAAACAGTGAATCCACGAACCATCAAAAGTTCCACTAATTGTATCAGTAAGTGTGGGTTGTTTTTTTTTTTTTTTTCCCTCTTCTCTTTATCTAAGTCATATATCCTTCCTCTTCTTTCTCATAAAAACCTCCTGCTTTCCCCATACAAGCGGGATAGTTTTCTGGTTGCTCCTAGAATCTGCATTTCCCAAATTGCAGTTCTGAGACCCCAAATAAAAGGCATTTCTGTCTGTTTCAGTCTCACCTCTTTTTCTCATTGACATAAGAAAATCATAGGTACAGTTAGCATGACATGTTCAAAAACAATTTGGGAACTGCATAGATCAGGCCAGTCTACTGCATAGGATACTCAGGGAAGCACAAGTTTATGTCTTTTATTTTTCTTTTTGAATAATTATATTTATTATTTATCTATATAGGCTCTTTATTTATTTATTTGTATTATTATGTTCAATTAGCGAGCCATCATTAGTTGTTTTTTTGTGTGGTTTTTGTTTTTGTTTTTGTTTTAATTCACTTTTGAGAGAGAGAGAGAGCACAAGTGGAAGGGCAGAGGAAGAAGCAGACCCCCGGCTGAGCAGGAATCCCAATACTGGACTCAGATCCCAGGACCCTGGAATCATGACCTGAGCTGAAAGCAGATGCTTAACCAACTGAGACACCGAAGTAATCCAGTACATCATTAGTTTTTAATGTATTGTTCAACGATTCATTAGTTGTGTATAAGAGTCTCATCACCACACATGCCCTCCTTAATACCCATCAGCTGGTTTCCCCATCCCCCCACATCTGTTATGGTATTATTTGAAAATGAAATATTTTAAGAGAATGCTGTAATATTGCATTCATGCAGTGTGCACTTCGATGTTTATTTTTTATATAATAAGATACATGATTTTATCCAAAAAAGAAGTGCCACATTTCCCTTTGCAGGTAAGGTTACAGGATAATATTTACAGTCTATAGTGTCATCTCTAAATATGCCCTGTCAATAACAACCAAAAACATACACTATCTATACTAGGTATACCTAATCTATACTATACTGATCCCCACTAATGCCTAAAGAATGTGCTTTATGGAAGCCTGCTTGGCATCCCATAGATTTAGACACCCAAATGCTACTGTCAGTGTCCATAGAACATGTAGTATTATATTGTTTTGATTCAAAATTATTCCATACTTTGTATATAATAGTAAAGTAACATATTAATTTGAACTTGTTTTTAAAACATTTTGCACTTTTTTCTGTAAAAAGTATCATAATAACATCTAGCATCTTCTTAGTAAAAGGACAGATATGGGTAATGAACACATAGCTCAGAGATTATTTGAATTGATTTTTTGTTTTTTCCAACACTGTAGCAGATATAATTAGTATGTAAAAACCTGGAAATAAGAGATAAGGGATGGGCAAAATGGGTGAAAAGATCAAAAAGAATAAACTTTCAGTTATAAAAGTCTTAAGGATGTAATGACAGCATGTTGACTATAGTTAATAATACTATTTTGTATATTCGAAAGTTGCTCAGAGTAGACCTTAAAAGGTTTCACCACAAGAAAAACAAATTTGTAAGTATGTGTGGTAATGGATGTTAACTAGACTCAATGATCATTTTGTAATTAATATCCATATATGTAATCATAATACTATATTCCTGAAACTAATACATTATCTGTCAATAATATCCCAAAAAATGAAAATAAATTATGAATCACTGTTTTAAAAGGTTAAAATACACACAGATGAATTGTTGACAAATAAATCTCAAATAAACTACTAGTTCTGGTACATAAGAAGAATGTATCTTTAAGTCATTGGTCAATTCCCACCTTTCCAATGAGGCTATCCTGATCACCTGATCATGATTAGTGAGGTTGAACATCACCCTGTTTAATACTGCAATGTGCACTTATTCATACAGTCGCCATATATGAAATGACATTCTTTTAAATTTTGGAATATTTCAAGACCAAAATATTAATGATGCCAAGTACCATCTTGTTCTCCAGACCAGTGGTCCCAAAGGGTGGTACCCGATCAGCAGCACCAGCAACATCTAGGAGCTTGTTGGAAATGCAAATTCTCAAGCCCCTGCTCAGACCATCTCAATCAGAAACTTTAGGGGTGGGGTCCAGCAAACTGTGTTTCAGCTTATTCTGGTACATGATCTACTGATGGTGAAATTCACTGATCAACAGTATATTTAGCACCTTAAAAATGTCCCAGAGGGGGAAGCTTTCGTAAAATTTGATAAAGACCAAAATTTTAAAAAAATGGTACAGACTGAAACACTTTATACAGTCTACGGCCATACCACCCTGAACGCGCCCGATCTCGTCTGAAACACTTTATACATAAAACTGACCTAAAAAGTTTTTAAATAAAAGTCACTATTCTATTTCAAACTAATGTTATAGATAATGAGTTTACCTACCTCAACAAAGCCTCATAGAATCTCTAGTCTTTGATCTTTTTTTTTCCTAAAAATATTCAACTTAAAAAGAAAATAAAACTGCACAAAATTACTGCATATGATTTGGTGAGTTAGAGAATGGGTATATGCTTGTGTTATCTCACCTCAACCCAGATAATAGCCATACCTATTACTTCCAAGTTTTCTGTGACCTTTTTTTTTTATGATAAGAACATTGAACATGAGATCTATACTCTTAACATGTGTTTAAGTATACAATTCCTTATTGTTTACTATGACCACTATGCTGTATAGAAAATATCTTTGAAACATACTCATTTTGTGTAATTGTAGCTTTCTACCCATTGAACAACTCCCCATTCCTCCTCTCTCTGTACCTGGCAACCACCATTCTATTGTCTACTTCTGTATCTTTGATTATTTTAGATACCTCATATAAGAGGAATGATGTAGTATTTGTTCTTCTGTAACTGGCTTATTTCTCTTAGACTAAGGTTTTCTGCTTCCATACATCTTATTGCAAAGTATAGGATTTCCTTTCTTTTTTAAAGCTGAATAATATTCCACCATATGTATATAGCACATTTTCTTTATTCATCTATCGATGAACATTTTGGTTCTTCTTTAATCTTGCCTAATGCAAATAACACTGCAATAAACATGAGAGTTCAGAAATCTCTTTAAGATCCTGATTAACGGGGTGCCTAGGTGGCTCAGTGGGTTAAAGCCTCTTGCCTTCGGCTCAGGTCATGATCACAGTGTCCTGGAATCAAGCCCTGCGTGGGGCTCTCTGCTTGGTGGGGAGCCTGCTTCTCCCTCTCTCTCTCTGCCTGCCTCTCTGCCTACTTGTAATCTCTGACTGTCAAATAAATAAATAAATAAATAGATAGATAGATAGATAGATAGATAAATAAATAAATATCCTGATTAAAATTCTTCTAGACACATAACCAGAAGTGGAACTGCTAGATCATATGATAGTTCTATTTTTAATATTTTGAAGAACCGCCCAACTGTTTTCCACAGTGACTATACCATTTAACATTCCCACCAACAGTGCACAAAAGTTTTAATTTCTCATATCCTCACCCACACATTTGTTTTTGTTTTTGTTTTTAAAAAACATTCAAAAAGTGTGAACTGATATCTCATTCTGGTTTTGATTTTATTTACCTAATGATTAGTGATGTTGAACATCTTTTGATAAACCTGTTGGCCATTTGTGTGTGTTTTTTGGAAAAATACCTATTCAAGTCTTTTGTCCATTTTTTAATCTGTGGTGTTTTTTTGCTCTTGGGTTTTAGAGTCCCTTGTACATAATCAGAAATCAAGAATAAAGTCACAATCCTTCATTCAAAACTTAAAAGTATATTAAACAAACATATAGCTCTAACAATTTGTAAATGAAACCTGAAATTATTTGCCACCCAAAATTTACCATGGTTTGAGAAAATTAGCAAGGAAAAGAGTAATGTTCTGTTTCTCATATTTTATTACGTTTTTTATTAAGTTCAATTAGCCGACATTATTAGTTTCTGATGTAGTGTTCAGTGATTCCTTAGCTGCATATAATACCCAGTGCCCTTCTTACTGCCCGTCCCCAAGTTATCCCATCTCCATTCCGCCTGCCTTCTGCAGCCCTCAATGTGTTTCCCTAGGTCCAGAGTCTCTCATGGTTTGTCTCCCTCTCTGATTCTCATATTTTTACAGAGCAGAGAATATTTATGCTATACCTCAAAGAGGAAAAATTTTGAGAGGAGCATTTTTGTCCAGGGAAACTCTTTATTTACTTATCTGCAAAGGAGAGGGAGTGAATACCGAACTGATGAACTGTGAAGTGAATTCAACCATATGTGACTCAAATATCCCTCCTTTCAGGGCTAACTCACTCCTAAGATAGACATCGCTTGTTCTCCTCCTGCTTCCCTTCATTTAGACACAAGAGTCAAGGCCCCAAACTAACTTCTGGAGGAAATCTGAATGCCTTCACTACTCTTACTTTTTCTCTGCCTCATCCAAACTTGAATAAAACTTCTCTGTAAGTCAGTCTACTTTTCAAACTTCAGCTCTCCCTGAGATGGGTTATTCCAGAATCTGGATGCAAAAGAAGGAGTTCAAGAAGTCTATTTTCCAATCAAAGAATAACAACATTAATTCCATTAGTGGGATGCAATTGTCCATACTCATTTGCTTCCAAACTCATAAGGCATTTAAGGGTTGTGGATAATTTTCACTTTTAAAGACCAAAATTATGGAAGTAGAAAATCTGTTTTGTAGCTATCTATAAAGATCAAGACCCCATCTTAAACAAAAGCCAATAAAAATGTTAAGCAAAATACTGGTTAGAAAAAGTGACATTGAAAATCAGACTTTTCCTAAATTTCACATATAACTGTAGATATGACTACCAGGTATACCTAAATTTTCCTTATAGATGAATAAAGTCACAAAAATGACTTGGGAATTTCTTAGCCAAATTATGAGACATAAATGTAAAGAAAGGAAATTCCCATATACTGTTGCTGAAAGTTTGAGTTGGCACAACTATTTTATAGAGCTATTTAGCAAGAACTAGCAAAAGTAATAGTGTGGATTTACTTTGATCCAGCCACTGGAAGTCTCCCTCTATATATAGATGATACAGATTGAGATTGATATAGATACAGATATCTATGTATAGAAAGATATCAGATACATATATATATATATATATATCAGATAAATTCTTGCACATGTGCAAATGAGAAAAACTCAAATCCCTATTACAGAATTTTTAAAAAAGAAATTAGAAACAATTTAATTGTCCATTGTTTAGAAGGGTTTATGCACATTTTGAATATTCATATATCATACTATAAGTAACAATTTTGGTAAATAAATTAGAGGTGTTTATAATAATAGGGCTAAATGTCTAAAAGTATAACATTGTGTGAAAAAGCAAGTTTCCAAAAATTTTGCAATATTTTGCCATCTATATACAATTTGAAAATACATTAAAAAAAGCCTATATTGTTCCTGATCACATACTAGTATATCATGGGAAGATGTCACTCCAAATCCCTATAAAATTCTTAATATGAGTTGCTTCTGAAACAGAACACAGTGAGATTTAATAAAGTAAGGAAGAGTCAGGGTAGGGCACTCTTTGGAACCCTGATAGCTCTGATAGCTAAAAGAAGGTAGCTATCTCTAATATATATTTGCTTAAAATAGCATAAAGCTGTGTGGTAAAATGTAAAAATTTAGTAGAAATAGAGTAAAAGATACATGTTCTATATTTTCTCTATTTTTTTTAGTAAGTTGAAGTATACCTAATTTTTTAAAAAATTATTATACTGAGATATCATGTAGTTACTTGACTAGTTACAAGGGAACTTTTTCTGCCATAAATAAGAAACAGAAGAATCAGAAGAAACAGAAAATTATGTTAACTAAAAAAAAAAAAGCTCAAAGCAACTGATTATAACATAATTTTAGGTGATATTAAAGCAATTTATTTGTTTCAACCCAATTTCAGTTGTGAGAAAGAAAAACTTCTCTACCTGTATTAAAAGAAAATATGACACTGTGAATCCATTAATTACAAAATTCACAAGAAAGGCTGGAGAAACAGACTCTAAGCTTGAATCTGAAATGACCCGCAGACATTTTTCTGCCATAATCATGAAGGTAGGGTGTTAAATTAGTCAGGGTCCTCCAGAGAAACAGAATCAGCAGAGCAGTGAGTTAGAGATACAAGTGAACTAGCAAAGAAATGAACATTATCTAGAGATAGAGACCACCATAGAGGGAAGATTCGAACTATCCTTTTGAGGTCACTCTTTGGAGTGGAACAGAAACGTCAACTATTGTCAGATCTGAAGCTTTGGATTTCTGACCCACAAGTTGTACCTTCTTCCCTTGGGTTCTCCAGCTTGCTGAATTCAGATCTAGGATTTGGTTCACAGGAGTATGGAGGCTGAGAAGTCCCTAATGCTGGGATGGAAGAAATTCCCTGCATTTCTATTTCCATTTTTTGTTCAATGCTTTCTTTGCCCTCAGCCTACATCTCTAGTGGCTGGTACCTTTACCTAATGAAGCACCTAGCTCAGAATTTTTTAAAAAGCTAATTTCAACTTGATAAAAGCAGTGTAATTTATTTTTTAATTTTTTTTTTAAGATTTTATTTACTTATGAGAAAGAGAGAGACAGAGCATGAGTGGGCTGAAGGGCAGAGAGCAGACTTCCCAACTGAGCAGGGAGCCCTGTGTGGGGCTCAATCACGGGACTAGATCTGGGATTCTTGAATCATGACCTGAGCCAAAAGCAAATGCTTAACCAACTGAGCCACCCAGATGTACTATGCAATGGAATTTATTAATGTTATTACATATTGATCCTTGAGTACACATTTTTTTATTATTTTGTGTGATGAAATGGGAAAATCATATAAAACACTTCTGCTAAACACTGAAATATGATTGTTATCTAAAAATGCCTCAAGTGAGTGAATTATAAGCTGAAATAGCTGTTTTCTTCACAGATTGCTATTTTTACTTGAAATAACAATTGACAAATAATCATTATTCAATCTCAATTATTTGTCAGTTATCTTCTTTTTAAAATGAACAAAGCCCATCACTTCAAGGACAGCAACTGACAGTAATTTTTGTTAAAGATAAAAACTAAACTTTCAAGTGAATATTAACAGGCTGGAACTAAAAAATCCACACTGTGCTTTTCTGATGAGATTATTTATTAAATTAAAGAAAATAGTTTTTTAAAAAAATTATGGAAATGTCTCAAATGTGAAAGTTTTGCACAGTGAATTAATATTTTCCAAATTGGTAAAGTTTTCATCCAAAACACAGAATATGCCAATAAATTTTATTGTAATGAGCACAAAATGGTTATTGATATGCTTTCAGTGGTTTTATTGAATGCAACTAACACTTGAAAAACCACCACTTGTGGAGTTTTGAAATAATTCTTGAGAAGCATATCTATAGTTATCCAAAAATATTAAGATACTCCTCCCTTTTAAATTACATCTCTCTGTGAAACTGGATTTTGCTTATATATTTTAATCAATAAATCATATGACAATAGATTAAACTCAAAAGCAAATACTAGAATCCACCCAATCTCTTTTATTAAGCAAAATATTAAAAATACCACTTTTTGCATGTTTTTTTTTCCTTTGGAAAATGTAATTGTTCTTCATTAAATATGTTAACATGTAATTTTTTTTAAAGATTTTATTCATTTATTTGACAGAGAGAGAGACACAGTGGGAGAGGGAGAAGCAGGCTTCCCGCCAAACAGAGGGCCCTATGCAAGGCTCAATCCCGAGATTCTGGGATCATGACCTGAGCTGAAAGCAGATGCTTAACGACTGAGCCACCCAGTTGTCCCAACATGTATTGGGTTTTTAATTATTATTTTCAATAATAAAATTATTATTTTAAATATATTAGTTCAAAACTTTAATTCTTTAGTTTTAATTTTAATACAGTAAATATCACCATATAGCTCTGTATTCTAGAGTACATTAATTTTATAAAGTTATCCTTTTTTTGTGGGGCATTATATTGTTTGCAAAACAGGTTTTTATTTTCATAAAAACAAATGTATATTTTGTGCTTTTTGTAATATATTAAATGACCATTCCTACCTCAATATTGTAAATGCATAATAGTTTTATTATATATATATATATGTATGTATATATAGCATATGTACACACACACACACACACATACCCTAATTTTTGTTTCAAATTTTTATTTAAATTCCAGTTAGTTAGCATATAATGTAACAGCGGTTTCAGGAGCAGAATTCAGTGATCCATCACTCACACACAACACCTAGTTCTCAACATAACAAGTGCCCTCCTTAATACCCATCACCCATTTAACCCCTCCATCACTAACCTCCCCTCCACCAACCCTCAGTTTGCTCTCTATTGTTAAGAGTCTCCTGTGGTTTGCTTCCCTCTCTCTTTCTCCCCTCTTTCCCTACGTTCCTCTGTTTGGTTTCTTAAATTCCACATATGAATGAAATCATATGGTATTTGTCCTTCTCTTACTGACTTATTTCACTTAGCACAATACACTCTAGTTCCCTCCATGTCATTACAAATGGCAAGATTTCATTCTCTTTGATGGCTGAGCAATATTCTATCATATCTTCTTTATCCAAATGTCAATGGACATTTAGGCTCTTTTTGTAATTTGGTTCTTATTGAATTAATAGTGCTGCTATGAACATTGGAATGCACGTAGCCCTTTGAATCAGTATTTTTGTACCTATAAGGTTTTTCAAGATAATCTAATGTAATCTAATGTATCATTTGGGATTTAGGAATCTATCATTTAGGATTTAATTTTGCTACAAATAATAAAGAACTGAAAAACAGTGGCTTAAATAAGATAGAAGTTAAATTTCACACTCATGGAAAATGGAGATACAGGCAATTAAGGGTTAGTATAAAGACCCCACAATAGTTTAAGATTGGTTAGAGTAGGGGCTTCTGGATGGTTTAGTTGGTTAAGTGACTGCCTTTAGCTTAGGTCATGAACTTGGAGTCCCAGTATGGGTTCCTGCAAAGGGCTCTCTGCTCAGCAGGGAGTCTGCTTCTCCCTCTGACCCTCTCCGATTTTGTGCTCTCTCTTTCTCTCTCAAATAAACAAACAAAATCTTTAAAAAAAAAGGGGGGGGGCGGAGTTGGCCATAGCAGGCCAAGCTAATGGTATATAAGTCATCATCATTATGATCCAATATGGAATTTTACTTATTATATTCCTATTTTAAACATCAGCTTCAAGAAATGGGGAGAGAAACACCAAGCATACACACACAGCTATCTCTGACGGAAGTCAACTACAAGCTACCACAGGTTGCTTCTAGTTACATCTCATTAACAATATCTAGTCACATGACCAGCCATAGGTAACTGCACAGAAGCTGGAGAATGTGGAGTTCACTCTGGAGAGCCTCATGTACAACCCAAATATTCAGGAAGTTAGCAATGGTATGAAAGAGAAGGGTTCAACTTGCAAGTTGAAGTCCTTGTCCTCCTAATTTGTTATATGACCTTTGTCATATTACTTAAACTTCCTGAGCCCCACTTCCTTTATGTGCACAGCAAGGCTAATACTAATATCTACCTACCTCACGGTATTATTAGGATGATAACCCTTGTAGGGGGCTTTTAAAAAATGTACAGCACGTTTTACTCAATGTTCAAGTGTTGTTATACTTGAATATATGCAAGTTTTGTTCTAATGACATGAAAATAACCTTTTAAATAGGATGATGCTCAGAGATACTGCAGGATAATTTTGATGACTATAATCCCTGATATTTCTTATATTTCTTGTACTTTTCCTTATTAAAAATCTGTTAAAACACATCGTCACGCATTTAGGAAAGCAGAAAGAGGAAAATCTCCAGTTATGATTTGTCATAGAAGAGGCTTTGAGGAATAAACATATCTAGTATAGAGTTTTTGCTATGGACTGTGAGATATTAAAAAAAAAACTTTCATGAATTTTTATGGAGTATTCAATATAGCTTATATTTGTCATTTAAAATAAAAAAATAAAACAAACCCCCTTCAAAAACATTCTAATATGATAGGAGGAATAGGCATAGATCTGGAGTTCTACCTTTTTAAACTCTTGACCCATAACCTATGTTTATGCTAAGAGAAGAAGGATGAGGTGTTCAGAGAGAGATACCAGAGTATCACAGAGTGACAAAAACAGCCAATAAATGAGTTTTTTATACACAGACTAGCAGGCATATAGAACTAGAAGGTTGAACAGAACAAGCTGAATAATCTACTTTTGTTAAATTTCAGTCAAGGATCAACCTTTTGAGTCAGATAAGCAACATAAGCCCCATGAAGAACACTTTTTTCCTGCTTTATAGAGGTATGATTGATAAAACTGTACATATTCATGATGTACAGTGTGATGACTTGTTATTTCTATACACATTGTGAAATGATTACCACAATCAAGTAACTAACACATCCATCACCTCACACAGTTATCTTTGTAGAGGAGAGTGGAGAGGACACGAAAGGTCTGTCCTCAGCAAATTTCAAGTATACGATACAGTATTATTAACTGAAGTTATCAAATCACCACGCTGTACAGTAGAATTCCAGAGCTCATTCATGATAGAAATAAAATTTGTACCATTAGACCAACATCTCTCACTTTCCCCCACTCCTAGCCCTTAGCAACTACCATTCACTACCATTTTACTCTCTGCTTCTGGGAGAGTTTATATATATATATACATATATATATATTTTTTTCACATTCCACAAGTAGTTATTGTTTTTCTGTGTCTGGTTTATTTCACTTAGTATAATACCCCTTGGGTTCTTCATGTTATTTTAAATGGCAGGATTTCCTCTTTTTAATGCTGAATAATATTCCATCATGTGTGTGTATCACATTTTCTTTATCCATAAAAGAGAGGAAAAAATTCATTCCAGAAAATAAATATTATCAAAATCATATGAAGAGACAAATGTGTATAGTTTGTTTCCAAAGAAAACTGTGGAATACTTTGAAGTAATAAGGCACACAGATGGGTTTCCAAATTGTAGAAATCTAGTATGACAGCTTGGGAAGTTACACGTGTCAATTATAGACATCAGAATGCTATTAAAATGATATGAACCAGTAAGTTACATGATATAAGTCATGTTTTTAGTGTATCATTCTAAGAGAATATGATGCAGGAAATGAAGGATAAAAGGGAAAAAAGCTGGGAAGACAAAAATTAACAAAGGACAATGTGGAAGTGATCAGAAGTTAAAGGAATATAAATTTCATAATAACTGTTATTGTCACAAAATATTGGAGACTCGATCCCTTAGGAGTAATAACAGGTTTCCCTGTCATCATAATGCTCTAACAATGTAATGGTGGGAATATACTGATAGTTTTTCAACCACTTTTTTGAGGGATAGTATCTTCTATTTCTTTTTATTCTTTCACACAGATTGTCAGGCTATTCCTCTAGACCAATAAATCTAGAATGGATCAGAAGTCTGTGTTAAATCCTCAGGTAATGTCTTTTTACTCTAGCCATGTTTGAAATTTTCCAGATCAGATCATCCTGAAGTTTTTCCCAACATTCAAGTCTAATTTTAGTTAAAATATCACAGCAGTCTAAAAATTCATCATTGGGGGTGTCTGGGTGCCTCAGTACGTTAAGCATCTGCCTTCAGCTCAGGTCATCATCTCATAATCCTGGAATCAAGTCCCACATAGAGCTCTCTGCTCAGTGGGGAGTCTGCTTCTCCTTTTCACTCTCCATGTTCTATCTCTCTCTCAAATAAAAAATAAAATCTTTTAAAAAATTAAAAAATAAAATTCATCAATGGAAAAATAGAAGCTTTTTCAATTTGTTTTTAAAATTAATTTACTGCATCCTAAAGCATAAATCATCAGTGTCAAAATACCAAAATGTAGATCTTTGTAACTGAGCTCATGGATGTATAAATCAAGGATTAATCATGAGTTTAGTTGAAACATCATAACATAAAATCTATTTACATATATGTTCTAGGCAGGATGGCAGGATTTCCTCTGGCACACCAGATCCCTTCTCTGCCAAACAGTCCCTATTCCATTTGTAAGAAATTACACTACTTATATTTAAAGAACACATTTTACTTTCAGATTTAGCTTCTTCTAAGAGAGCCAGTATTATTTATTTATTTATTTTTCAATTCAGTCTTCTCTATCTATTTATTGATAAAAATCCACCTAAATATGTAACAATTTGCATGGCAGTTTAAACTTGTCAGTCTGTAATTAAATTATAATTAAAGATGGACTTCAGTAACTCTAGGAAGTATTTTTGTGTAATCAGCCTTGTTCATTCTGTATGTCCTTAGGTCCAGCTGGAGCCATTTATGATTTGTTTTTGTATCAGTTCAACAAACCAAAGACACTGTTCATAGATTCGAACAATACAATATTCAACAATAGGCAGATAGGTTAAACTATATAAATGAAGGACAAGATCACTTTTGAAACTAAAACTTGAAAAATTTGAAATGAGAATATCACTCACCATCTGTGTAATATGAATAAACATCCTTCATTCATCGTAATGACTTTGACCAACTAATATTTATAAATGAGAGCCCAGGGTTTCAGGTGGTGAATTGCAGTTCAACAACAGACCACAAGAGCAATTGAAATAGAGAACGTTATTACTCACAAGTCCTGGAGGGAGTACAAGGCAAGCCTAAAAAAGCCACCCTCTGTGCCAGCATGTGCCTGATGTGCCACCAGGGGCACATGCCTGAATTTGTGTCTATGGGTGAGTGGTTTGGGGTTTCAAGCCTAAAACTGGATTCACACCAAAAAGAGCAGTGTTTTTGGTCAGCATCACAAGGGTCTTATCCAACATGTGAACATGGTGAATGTCCTGGGATATGAGACTATTGATTACAAGGTTATGAGGGAAGTCATTCCAGGAACTTAACCTTGCTTCTGACTCTCAGTTATTATATAGGGTATGTACTTTCTGAAAAGGCTAGTTCAGTTTAAGTCTCCCCCAGGCTGCTTAGCCAAATAAAATAGATTCTGATAATAAAATAGATTCTGATGTAGCTATGCCTTGTAGTGTCTTAGCTACAAACTCTTGACATTCACTAATTATAGTTATAAGACCTTGATTTTGAGAGAGCTGAGCAATAATTCATGAGATAATTTAAACATTTTGTTCAGGCAGTATTATGAACATTGGCATTCTGTGAGACAGCCTGTCTGACAGGACCCCTCCCAATAAGAATGCTGAGTTTGTATCTTAGCATCAACAGGAAGAATATAATAATATTCTTATTATAATGATGTCACCTATCATTTGCAAATGACTTTACAAAGGACCTTCAAATGCATTATCTCCCATAACGAACAAAAATGAAGAAACATTTTCAGGGCTGACTGAAATTTTAGTTAATTATATTAGTTAATATACAATATAAATTATAAAGCCAAGGCAAAACATGGAAATCAGAATTTCAACATGTAACAGAGTACAACGAGGTGATGAAATCTCTGATAAGTATATGAGTCTGCCTTTTTTGTTGAAATCCTATATATACGTGAGTGTATTATTGAGTTACCTCTGAATATGAAATCTGATATTGGTAGTAGCAAATACTATAAACAAAGTTCTTTATACAGATTAAATATTATAACTAATAGAAAATATGAACTTCTAATTTTTTATTAATATCAACCAAATTAATTTTACTTCCTTAAAGGTCAGCAATGTCAAAGATTACTGACATTGAATTACATTCTATAATAAAGTTTTCAACATTCTTTTGATTCATTTCACCAACAAAGATGTATCTTTCATGTTCTAATCTTAGTTTGAACAAAACACTTAAGTAGACTATAAATGATGCCAAGCAAAGGAAAAGTGGTCAAAATAAGTTCTTAAGTGTTTAATTACCATGTCGGATTACTAACTCAAGAAGACACCAAATAACATATTGAATTTAATTATACAAAGAACTCATTAAAGAATCACTTCTGTAACCTGCTTGCTGAAGCTTATCCTAATTTTATATCTGTACTCATTGTTGATTCAGGAATAAGTCCTAAATAGCTTCAGATAGTAACTATCGCAATATTGTTATCAACCATCTAATCCACTATATTGCTAAATAATGTATTGATCAAAAAGCCCATGTATAGAATTTATCATTATGATTTAATATCTATAAATAACTTCTAATTTCCCATAAAGAGCTGTTTTTAAAGGAACATATTTTTTTAACTATTTTATTTATTTATTCATTGGAGACAGAGGCAGAAAGAGAGAGAGAGAGAGACCCATGAGCTGTGGGGAGGGGCAAAGGGAGAGAGACAGGCAGGCTCTTTGCTGAATGGGGCTCAATCCTGGGGCTTTTCCCAGAACTTGGAAATCATGACCTGAGCCAAAGGCAGACTCTTAACCATTTGAGCCACCAAGGTGCCCCAAGGAGCATATTGTTTCATTAACCTAAACTCCATATTAATTGGAAAAGAACCAGTTATAGGACTATTCATTATCAGTGGATACTTAAATGGAATTCACAGTATTTTGTGAATTTTGAGCACTATATTTTAAAATACTGTGCCAAATATTGAGAAATGCCTAGTCTCTTGGCATTTACATTCTAGAAAAATAATTCTTGAAACATTTTTATGTATGATTATTATGAAGTAATTATTGTTTAGTTAATTCTTTTTATTCTTTTGATGTGTTTTTTACTATTTACCTAGGTGACATGAAATTGGGTTAAAATGGATCTGTACTATACATGGTAGAAAACATTGGGTTAAAATGGATCTGTACTATACATGGTAGAAAACATTCCACAGTAGCTATTCTTATCTTTCTTTACAGGGTTCTCATTCTTAATTGTATGTGCCCCTTATTACATGTGTTTCTCTTATGAGATATAGGTTCTAAATTGTGTCCAGAAGTTTCTCTCCCTTCTAAGTCATGTTTAGTAGATGAAGAAAGAAGCTTTCTGGCTTCTCCCACTTTTCAGCATTTCCACTCCTCTGGACTTAGCCTTCTCGTTCTGTTCTCCATGTACAAGATTGTTTATTCTCATGTTTTTTAAAAAAATCATTGTTATTTGAATAATTAGAAACATTAGCAGTTTTGGGGCACCTGGGTGGCTCAGTCAGTTAAGCATCTCCCTTCGGCTCAGGTCATGATCCCAGAGTCCTGGGATCGAGCCCATGAATCAGGCTCCCTGCTCAGCGAGTAGCATGCTTCTCCCTCTCCCACTGCCCCTGCTTAAGCTCTCTCTCAGTCAAATGAATAGTCTTTTAAAAAAATTAAAAAGAAAAATAATAAAATAAAAAATAAATATTAGCAGTTTTAATAAATGATTTTTCATAAAGGAGGACAAAATTATCATTGGTTATTTTTGAAAATACTAATCAAGACTAGGAATAAAAAATTATTTTTTTATTTTTTAAAGACTTTTATTTATTTATTTGAGAGAGAGGGAGAGTGAGAGTGAGAGAGACCACAGAAGGAGAGTGAGAATAGAGCAGGGAACTTAATGAGGTGTTTGATTCCAGGACTCTGAGATCATGACCAGAGCCCAAGGCAGATGCTTAACTGACCAAGCCACCAAGGCACCTCTGAAAAAAAAAAAAAGGAAAAATAGGAATCCCATGTTATTCGCATTTCTATTTGAGAAATCCATTGCCATTGCAGAGCACAGAGAATGTGTTCAGTAAATGTTTGCTGAACGAATGAATAAAGTTTTATCAGAAGTTCCATTTGCGATGTCCATCTGGTCCAGTGTGTCATTTAAGGCCTTTATTTCCTTGCTGATCTTTTGCTTGGATGACCTGTCCATTTCAGTGAGGGAAGTGTTAAAGTCCCCTACTATTATTGTATTATTGTTGATGTGTTTCTTTGATTTTGTTATTAATTGGTTTATATAGTTGGCTGCTCCCACATTGGGGGCATAGATATTTAAAATTGTTAAATCTTCTTGTTGGACAGATCCTTTGAGTATGATATAGTGTCCTTCCTCATCTCTTATTATAGTCTTTGGCTTAAAATCTAATTGATCTGATATAAGGATTGCCACTCCTGCTTTCTTCTGATGTCCATTAGCATGGTAAATTCTTTTCCACCCCCTCACTTTAAATCTGGAGGTGTCTTCGGGCTTAAAATGTGTTTCTTGGAGGCAACATATAGATGGGTTTTGTTTTTTTTATCCATTCTGATACCCTGTGTCTTTTGACAGGGGCATTTAGCCCATTCACACATCAGGGGTAACTATTAAGAGATATGAATTTAGTGCCATTGTATTGCCTGTAGGGGGACTGTTACTGTATATGGTCTCTGTTCCTTTCTGATCTACCACTTGTAGGCTCTCTCTTTGCTTAGAGGACCCCTTTCAATATTTCCTGTAGAGCTGGTTTGGTATTTGCAAATTCTTTCAGTTGTTGTTTGTCCTGGAAGCTTTTAATCTCTCCTTCTATTTTCAATGATAGCCTAGCTGGATATAGTATTCTTGGCTGCATTTTTTTTTTTCTCGTTTAGTGCTCTGAAAATATCATGCCAGCTCTTTCTGGCTGCCTGCCAGGTCTCTGTGGATAAGTCAGCTGCCAATCTAATATTTTTTACCATTGTATGTTTACAGACTTCTTTTCCCGGGCTGCTTTCAGGATTTTCTCTTTGTCATTGAGACTTGTAAATTTTTACTATTAGGTGACGGGGTGTGGGCCTATTCTTATTGATTTTGAGGGGCATTCTCTGAACCTCCTGAATTTTGATGCTCGTTCCCTTTGCCATATTGGGGAAATTCTCCCCAATAATTCTCTCCAGTATACCTTCTGCTCCCCTCTCACTTTCTTCTTCTTCTGGAATCCCAATTATTCTAATGTTGTTTCGTCTTATGGTGTCACTTATCTCTCGAATTCTCCCCACGTGGTCCAGTAGCTGTTTGTCCCTCTTTTGCTCAGCTTCTTTATTCTCTGTCATTTGGTCTTCTATATCACTAATTCTTTCTTCTGCCTCATTTATCCTAGCAGTGAGAGCCTCCATTTTTGATTGCACCTCAGTGACATCACAGATATATTCAGAATATTTCATCCCAAAGCAACAGAATACACATTCTTCTCTAGTACACATGGAACATTCTCCAGAATAGATCACATCCTCGGTCCTAAATCAGGACTCAACCGGTATCAAAAGATTGGGATCATTCCCTGCATATTTTCAGACCACAATGCTCTAAAGCTAGAACTCAACCACAAAAGGAAGTTTGGAAAGAACCCAAATACATGGAGACTAAACAGTATCCTTCTAAAGAATGAATGGGTCAACCGGGAAATTAAAGAAGAATTGAAAAAAATCATGGAAACAAATGATAATGAAAATACAACGGTTCAAAATCTGTGGGACACAACAAAGGCAGTCCTGAGAGGAAAATATATAGCGGTACAAGCCTTTCTCAAGAAACAAGAAAGGTCTCAGGTACACAACCTAACCCTACACCTAAAGGAGCTGGAGAAAGAACAAGAAAGAAACCCTAAGCCAAGCAGGAGAAGAGAAATCATAAAGATCAGAGCAGAAATCAATGAAATAGAAACCAAAAAAACAATAGAACAAATCAACGAAACTAGGAGCTGGTTCTTTGAAAGAATTAATAAAATTGACAAACCCCTGGCCAGACTTATCAAAAAGAAAAGAGAAAGGACCCAAATAAATAAAATCATGAATGAAAGAGGAGAGATCACAACTAACACCAAAGAAATACAAACTATTATAAGAACATACTATGAGCAACTCTACGGCAATAAATTTGACAATCTGGAAGAAATGGATACATTCCTAGAAACATATAAACTACCACAACTGAACCAGGAAGAAATAGAAAGCCTGAACAGACCCATAACCAGTAAGGAGATTGAAACAGTCATTAAAAATCTCCAAACAAACAAAATCCCATGGCCAGACGGCTTCCGGGGGAATTCTACCAAACATTTAAAGAAGAACTAATTCCTATTCTCCTGAAACTGTTCCAAAAAATAGAAATGGACGGGAAGGAAAACTTCCAAACTCATTTTATGAGGCCAGCATCCCTTGATCCCAAAACCAGACAAGGATCCCACCAAAAAAGAGAGCTATAGACCGATATCCTTGATGAACACAGATGCGAAAATACTCAACAAAATACTAGCCAATAGGATTCAACAGTACATTAAAAAGATTATTCACCACGACCAAGTGGGATTTATTCCAGGGCTGCAAGGTTGGTTGAATCAGTCATGTGATACAACACATCAATAAAAGAAAGAACAAGAACCATATGATACTCTCAATAGATGCTGAAAAAGCATTTTGACAAAGTACAACATCCCTTCCTGATCAAAACTCTTCAAAGTGTAGGGATAGAGGGCACATACCTCAATATCATCAAAGCCATCTATGAAAAACCCACCCGCAAATATCATTCTCAATGGAGAAAAACTGAAAGCTTTTCCGCTAAGGTCAGGAACACGGCAGGGATGTCCATTATCACCACTGCTATTCAACATCGTATAGAGGTCCTAGCCTCAGCAATCAGACAACAAAAGGAAATTAAAGGCATCCAAATTGGCAAAGAAGAAGTGATGATATGATACTATAATGTGGAAAAACCCAAAAGACTCCACTCCAAAACTGCTAGAACTTATACAGGAATTCAGTAAAGTGTCAGGATATAAAATCAATGCACAGAAATCAGTTGCATTTCTCTACACCAACAGCAAAGACAGAAGAAAGAGATATTAAGGAGTCAATCCCATTTACAATTGCATCCCAAACCATAAGATACCTAGGAATAAACCTAACCAAAGAGACACAGAATCTATACTCAGAAAACTATAAAGTACTCATGAAAGAAATTGAGGAAGACACAAAGAAATGGAAAAATGTTCCATGCTCCTGGATTGGAAGAATAAATATTGTGAAAATGTCTCTGCTACCTAAAGCAATCTACACATTTAATGCAATTCCTATCAAAGTACCATCCATCTTTTTCAAAGAAATGGAACAAATAATTCTAAAATTTATATGGAACCAGAAAAGACCTCGAATAGCTAAAGGGATATTTGAAAAAGAAAGCCACAACGTTGGTGGCATCACAATTCCGGACTTCAAGCTCTATTACAAAGCTGTCATCATCAAGACAGCATGGTACTGGCACACAAAAAACAGACACATAGATCAATGGAACAGAATAGAGAGCCCAGAAATAGACCCTCAAATCTATGGTCAACTAATCTTCGACAAAGCAGGAAAGAATGTCCCATGGAAAAAAGACAGCCTTTTCAATAAATGGTGCTGGGAAAATTGGACAGCCACATGCAGAAAAATTAAATTGGACCATTTCCTTACACCACACACAAAAATAGACTCAAAATGGATGAAGGACCTCAATGTACGAAAGGAATCCATCAAAATCCTTGAGGAGAACACGGGCAGCAACCTCTTCGACCTCTGTCGCAGCAACATCTTCCTAGGAACAACGCAAAAGGCAAGGGAAGCAAGGGAAAAAATGAACTACTGGGATTTCATCAAGATCAAAAGCTTTTGCACAGCAAAGGAAACAGTTAACAAAATCAAAAGACAACTGACAGAATGGGAGAAGATATTTGCAAACGACATATCAGATAAAGGACTAGTGTCCAGAATCTATAAAGAACTTAGAAACTCAACACCCAAAGAACAAATAATCCAATCAAGAAATGGGCAGAGGACATGAACAGACATTTCTGCAAAGAAGACATCCAGATGGCCAACAGACACATGAAAAAGTGCTCCATATCACTCGGCATCAGGGAAATACTAATCAAAACCACAATGAGATATCACCTCACACCAGTCAGAATGGCTAAAATCAACAAGTCAGGAAATGACAGATGCTGGCGAGGATGCGGAGAAAGGGGAACCCTCCTCCACTGTTGGTGGGAATGCAAGCTGGTGCAGCCACTCTGTAAAACAGCATGGAGGTTCCTCAAAATGTTGAAAATAGAACTGCCCTATGACCCAGCAATTGCACTATTGGGTATTTACCCTAAAGATACAAATGTAGTGATCCAAAGGGACACATGCACCCGAATGTTTATAGCAGCAATGTCCATAATAGCCAAACTATGGAAAGAGCCTAGATGTCCATCAACAGATGAATGGATCCAGAAGATGTGGTATATATACACAATGGAATACTATGCAGCCATCAAAAGAAATGAAATCTTGCCATTTGCAACAACATGGATGGAACTAGAGCGTATCATGCTTAGCGAAATAAGTCAAGCAGAGAAAGACAACTATCATATGATCTCCCTGATATGAGGAAGTGGTGATGCAACATGGAGGCTTAAGTGGGTAGAAGAAGAATAAATGAAACAAGATGGGATTGGGAGGAGACAAACCATAAGTGACTCTTAATCTCACAAAACAAACTGAGGGTTGCCGGGGGGAGGGGGTTTGGGAGAAGGGGGTGGGATTATGGACATTGGGGAGGGTATGTGATTTGGTGAGTGCTGTGAAGTGTGTAAACCTGGTGATTCACAGACCTGTACCCCTGGGGATAAAAATATATGTTTATAAAAAATAAAAAATTAAAAAAAAAAAAAAAAAAGAAGTTCCATTTGCTAAAAGTAAGAGTGGTGATTCTGTCTTTTCTAACTTCTCTTTGTTTATTTATTTTTCTTATATGCTTCGTAGAGAAGAATCTATAGAAAGAAGATGGATAAGGTCCAACTAAATCTGGAAAAATGTGCCTTTGTATTCCTAACAAATATGACATGTCATTTTAACTTTCTTCTTTCACAATTACGTATGATTGAATTATCTGCGGCAACCCCTTCTTTTTTCTTTTTTTTAAGATTTTATTTATTTATTTGATAGACAGAGATCACAAGTAGGCAGAGAGGCAGGCAAAGAGAGAGAGGAGGAAGCAGGCTCCCTGCTGAGCAGAGAGCCCGATGCGGGGCTGGATCCCAGGACCCTGAGACCATGACCTGAGCCACAGGCAGAGGCTTTAACCCACTGAGCCACCCAGGCGCCCCCCTTCTTTATTTAGACACAGAAATACACAGTACCACACTGGTAAGATTAACAAAGGTGGAATAAAAAGCAGAGAAAACATCAGTAAAAAGAAGACACAGCTTACTTTCACCCACATTTCAAGCACATTTTCCTCCTTTCCTATCAAAAGTACAATGCATAAGACAAAAGGAGAAATGAGAGATTTTAGAACCACACCTCACTTTTCATCTCTGCTCTTCTCTCTCTTAATGGGAAAGCAACTTCTGAGGCACTTCAGAGCAAAGTTTTCATCCTGAGGTCTGCACCCCAAGAAGGAGAGCTTATGGTGTCAATAAGATTGGATAGGAAAAGAATAATTTCATTTTTATTAACTTCTAAATGCAATTTACCATTTTTTTCAATTATGTATGAACATCAGTGTGTATTAACAGTAGTTCACCAAAGGGATCCTTGGCATAAAGTGGTTAGGAACCCCAATCTGGGGAGAACCCTATAGGAATCTAACTATTGGCTGAAAGCAAAGGTTTTATTTTGAAGGAGCTCTGGTCCTGGGCTGACAGCAGAATTTAGTATGACCACATAAGTAATTTAATGTATCTGAAAGAGAAAATCCATAAAAAATATCCCCTTAGATTTGTCATTTAAATATTCCTTGAAAAGATGTGTGTGAAATTAATTTTTTATTATAAAACAGTATTTAAATATGTAGTATATGATCCATTTTATACTGGTGAATGGTCTTTACAAATTACATTAGTGATTTTATTTTTGAAATTAGTCCTTTCTATGTAAATGTTACTCTCTTAGGTTATTTCTAGGTCAAAGTTTCATATATACTAACCCCCTGTTGAGTTATTATATATAATGATGCATGGAATATACTTTAACAATATTTTTTTTTTGTTCTTTTTAACAATATCTGTTCACTTAAGGCCTTAAAATCTAGTTTGTCTACATTTCCAAAGTGGGTATTTTTTTATACAACTGAAAAATAAACATATCAAGAAACATTTAGGGTGAATATTTTATCTGCCATGAAATCAACAAACCAAAATTTATGTATTTTATATTACTAATATTTAGACTTATCAAGATTTTATTACATTTGAGTGTACACAGAATTCTATTATCTTTGGATATTTAATTACTAAAAACTATATCAAAGTCAAATCAAATAAGAAAAATACTTTTGAGTAGGCAGAGTCACCAGCAGCAAATGTGTTATTTTGCAATTGGCATCAAGGAATGAGAGAGAAATGTAACATTGTTATAACTTAAAGAAATTTCCAGTGAATAATATTGATGAGGTTAAGCAAATTAAGTCTCACACAGTAGATCACAAAAGGATACTATGTATATATCAAAAGAATATATATACAAGAAGAAAAAAGTTATACATTAAAAATAGATATTCAGAAGTGAGACATATTAATCTGGGATAAGGCTTTTTTAATATAAAAATATATACAATGAATTCTTGGAACAACTTTAAAATACACACACAAATGCACACACATTCTCATCTTTGAACATTTGTAATTGGATACCCACTGAGAAAATTCCCTTGGCTTATAGAACAAACATATTTGAGAAACTGAAAAGAGAAAGAGATATTTTATACTACAAAATATATAAATATCAAAATGCATTAGAATTTTAGAATATAATTTAAAATGCCAAAACAATTCCTTAAAGTAGAGCCCTCGTTTTTTTGTTTTGTTTTGTTTTGTTTTGTTTTGTTTTTTAATGAGTCAAACATTGTCTCTGCACTCCAGCTCACTTTTTTTTTAAGTTTTTATTTAAATTCTAATTATTTAACATACAGTGTAACATTGGTTTCAGGAGTAGAATTTAGTGATCATTGCTAACACACAATACCCAAGGCTCATCACAATTAGTACACTCCTCAATGCCCAGCACCCACTTAACTCATACTCATCTCCCCACACACTTCTCCCCACCCCCAGCATCCTCAGTTTTTTCTCTGTTAGTTTAGAATATGTTATGGTTTGCCTCCCTCTCTTTTTTTTTTTTTTTTTTCCTCTGTTCATCTGTTTTGAAGTCCACATACGAGTGAAATCATATATTATTTGTCTTTCTCTGGCTGAATTACTTTGCTTAGCATAACCCACTCTAGCTCCACTCACGGGATTGCAAGTGGAAAGATTACATTATTTTTGATTATTACATTATTTTTGATGACTCAGTAATATTCCACTATCTATATCTATATAGATAAATATTCTCTCTATATATTGACATGTTATCTCTCTCTATATATAGATAGATGTACATATATATATACATATATGTGTGTGTGCATATATACACCACATCTTTTTCCATTCATCAGTCAATGGACATTTGGGTTCTTTCCATAATTTGGCTATTATTGATATTATTTTGAATTTATTGTGGTGTAAGGAAATGGTCTATTTTCATTCTTCTCCACATTGCTGTCCAGTTTTCCCAACACCATTTGTTGAAGAGAGTGTCTTTTTTCCATTGGCTATTCTTTCCTGCTTTGTCGAAGATTAGTTGACCATAGAGTTGAGGGTCCATTTCTGGGTTTTCTATTTTGTTCCATTGATCTGTGTGTCTGTTTTTGTTTTTATGTCCAATTATCCATCACTGATGGCTATATATAGTATACATCATTAGTTTTTGATGTAGTGTTCAATGATTCATTGGTTGCATATAACACCCAGTGATGTGTGGTGATGAGCACTGTGTGTTTGTTTTTGTACCAGTACCATACTGTCTTGATCACTACAGCTTTGTAACATAACTTGAAGTCCAGAATCATGACGCTTCAGCTTTGCTTTTATTTTTCAAGATTGCAGTGTCTATTTGGGGTCTTTTGTGATTCCATACAAATTTCAGGATTGTTTGTTCTAGCTCTGTGAAAAACACTGGTGATATTTTGATAGGGATTGCTTTAAATATGTAGACTACTTTAGGTAGTATAGACATTTCAACAATATTTATTCTCCCAAACCTTGTGAAATGGCATTCTACCACTATTTAACAAATGAAGGCATTAAGACTTGTCAAATTTTAATACATTATTCCACTACTATAATTTCAAACCATGTAACACAGAAAAATATAACACTAATAAAACTTACCAGTGAAAAATAGATCTTTTATTTTGGCAGCACAGTGTATTTTTAATTTAATTTCAACTATGATATGTACTTTGGTATAATCTGGTTAAAACATTGAATGTTAGTTATCCTGAAAAATCAGAAGATGTAGCAAAGCTGGGCATATTTCCTCTCTGATAGAGCACCTGGCTTCCATTTGACTACAACATGTCTATAGTCAGAATCTGAACTGCTTCTCCTCTTGGATATTTCAGTTGCTGTTGGGACATCTGGATTTAACTAACACTTATATGTTAATTTAATAATAGACATAAAACATGCAAGTGTCCAGAGATGAAATGATGGCATACAGAATCACATACTTCCCTCTTCTAGCCTCCTCAAAATAGTAACCAAGAAACATTTATTCATGGTATCTTTCTATTGTGTGAGGCCCTGTGTAGTGCAATGTGGGATACAGAATTTTACTTGAGTCACAATTACATCATCACATACTTCAAAATCTAATAGCAAAAGAGGCATAAACCTAAATCACCACATAACAAAGTGGCAGTGAATAAAATTGAGAAATGTGCCAGTGGTGAACTTTTAGGCATTGAGTTGTGACTATTGGAATATGGTTTTCTTTTGAAGAAAAATAATTTTCCTATGCCAATTTTCTGAGAAGTAGTTAATACTGGGAACAGAATTTAAAATTGTACTCAGACCTGAGTGAAGGAATATCATCTCTCTAAGTCTGAGAGAAGGACTCTACAAGAGGAAGATACTTGGTTTTCCTTTGGTGTGTATAAGCTGCTTCCAAACAGAGATTGGACAAGAATGCATGTATTGTGAAGACTCTTTTTACTAGTAGAATGGGAATAATTGCAGTGGTGACATAGTAGAGTGGCTTGTACTCAGAGCAAGAATGTGTGTCTGAATCCCAGATCAACTAATAGGTACAGAGCCAGCCAAACCTACTAAGAAGAGCAGTGTTTCCTCTCAAAGCTGCAGAGGGACAATGACAGGGTGACCAGTATATATTACTGTGCCCAGTCAAGAAGTGACAGCACCCAGGAGAGAAGCAGAAGTATAGCAAGATGAAAAGTTTGAGGCAAAATAACCTAATTGATCAATAGTCATTAAATATAGGGAAATGTTGAGACAATGAGACATTAACCTCCATAAGCAAGTAAAGAGTTCTCATGGTTTAATAACTGTGAATTAGTCAGGTAGTATAAAATCTTGATTTGAAGTCAGATTCAGATGAGGTCTTGTGCATGGATCATAATCTTAATAAAGAGGGATTAAAATAATGGATTTTTCCACATTCATGGACAGTGTATGCAATGCTCCTGCTCCCCCTCCCCCTCCCCCTCCCCCTCCTCCTCTTCCTCCTCCTTCTTCTTCTTTTTGCCTATTATTATCTCAATTTTGAAATCACTTTCTCTTCAACTTCCCCCAAATCTTAGGTTACTTTTTCTGCCTTTTCTTTCTTATCAAAATTTCTTGACTTTTTCCATAAGAGAAAATTTGTTGAAACAAGAGGAGTAAATTTGTTGAATCAAATTAATTGAATGAATTAAAGACTGTGAATATCCTTTTGTTAATATGATTATGATTTTGGTCTAGAAGATGTTTTCCCAAGTTTTGGTTTGTCATCTTAGAAAAATCTATGAAATGTTTTGTTAAAAACAATTTTATTCTAGTTGTGATGTGGCATATAATAGATTAACTCAAAGAAACATTTTCATACAACATTATGTATCAAAAAGAATTGAATTTCCTCCACCCCAAATATCTGTAATACAAATTTAAGGAGAATCTTTACCAGTAAAGATTTGGGAAATGAATTTAGCATTCCTTCTAACATCTTACTGCTGGTTTGTTTTGATCTGTACTTATCAGGACAGTCAGCCCCCATTCCATTAGCAGTGAGCATGTCAAAGGCAGTTGGTTTGTTTCAGCTTCAGATCCCAATGTTTTTACCAAATCTAACCTGGAGTACCTGTAACACTGAAGTTTATCAAATCTAAAGACTATCAGAATAGGCAATGAGCTAGAAAGCCATTACAAAGACCCCATATCTAGGGGAGAACGATGATAATGCACAGGATGGTGGCTTCTAATATTTTAATTCAGAATTCAGAGAGAGTAGCATATCCTTTGGGAGGACTTTCTGTATATTATAGGATACTTGCTACTTAAGTCAGAAAACACTGCCTTTTAACCTCAGCATATTTTATATTTTATTTTAACCTTCCCACAACTATGTATCTGTAGAGAAAGCCTGGTAATGATACAGAAAGAAAGAATTCAGTTACAAATAGCAATCATTTTGCTACAGTAGCTGAGAGGTAAAGTTTATATTTGGAGGAAAGAAAAAAACTTAACAGAAGAGAGGAGATCTAAGTAACTAGGCTGTCTTGAGACACTGGAAATGGATTTTTTGAAAGAAGAGTGGAAGAGAAAGAACAGAATAAAGGATAAAATCTAAAGGTATCTTCAAAGAGTAAATTTGAAATCACCTGATGTTCTAATAGGTCTACAATAGTGTATCAAAAAGCAATTGAAATATTGCCAAAATACCAAAAGGAAAACAAACAAATAAAAAACAACAAAGTTATGATTATAGCTCTATTGGTATTTGTTCAATGAGGTGGTATAAGTGATAAATAAAAGACTGTTATTCATATATTTGAAGGGAAGAGACATAAATTAGGAATTCAGGGCACATGCTTTGGAGAAAGAATGTCTGGTTCCAATTTGTATTAACTAAATGACCCTGAGAAACATCTTTCATTTATCATGGTCCTAGATGCATTTTCTTGACCTGCAGACCTAACACAATCTAGTCTCTACTACCTTTCTGACCCATTTTCCACCAATCTCTCTAACTCACACCGTACTTGTTTTTCCAATCAGTCAAGGCCTATCTTTGCATTTAACCAGGAAAGCTCCTCCTCCAGACATTGTAATAATATACTCCTTTCCCTCCATTGAGTTATATGCCAATTTGGGTTTCTCAGACAGGCTTTTTTTCCTGATCTCCATATATGACATAGCATACCCCCACCCTGTCACTTTTTATCACTTTATCCCATTTGCTTTTGTTTGTTTTTTGTTTGTTTGTTTAAGTAGACTCTATGCTCAATGTGGGGCTCAAAGTCACGACCCTGAAATCAAGAGTCACTATCTCTGTCTGAGCCAGGAAGACACCCCTATCTCATTTGATTTTCATTGTTCTCCATAGTATTCATTATTGACATTCTATTACTGTCGTACCCACGTTTTCGCATCCTAGAGACCACCAAGGAGCCAACACCAATGCAATCACACGAGGGTTTATTAGACAAGCTTAAGCTTGGGCCCAAGTATACCTGACACAGCGGAGTAGGGACTTGGACCCTGAGTTTAGTTAAGGCAGGGCTATTTATGGGTTCCTGTTACTAAAGCAGGGTGGGGATTCCTGTTACTAAAGCAGGGTGGAGGTTTCTGGAACAAAAGCAGGGTTTCCTGTTACTAAAGTAGGGTGGGGGTCTCTGGAACCAAAGCAGGGTGGGGGTTCTTGTTACTAAAGCAGAGTGGGGGTCCATAGAACGAAAGAAAAGTAGGGGAAAGTTCAGCCCTTGGGCACAGGGGTCTAAGATGGCTGCTGGAGCTAAGATGGCTGTACTTATGCTAAGGCTAAACCTGAGGTGGGATGGCCTTAATTTTTCTTGGCCTCCACATTATAAATATGTTTACATGTACATATGTGAATATTTGTATGTATATAATTTCCTGGTTTTTGCCTGATTAGGATATAAGCTCCATGAAAAGAGAGAGTTTGATCATTTTGTTCATAGCCATAGTACATAGTCAATAAAGAATTATTTGTCCCAAATAATGATGAATACATGAATTAATAAATAAAGATATCATTACATATCTTATAATTTTTGTGGGTAGGGTACTTGAAACATTGAAAGAATTTAATACCTGTTGTTATTACTATTACATGTAACAAGTTTATCTTTCTGCTTGTATTTAAAATGACCCAAACAGTATTTTTTTAAATAATGTTTGCTCATTTTCCTACCTTAAGCATATTTATATGTATTGATACTGTATCAACATTTGATCTATGAGAAGAACTCTACCCCTCCCTGATCCTTATTAATCATCCATTCAATAAAATGGGGGAAAAAGAGGTTGTATAACCCCCTACCATTCTATAAGTAGATATGATTCCACATACATTATGTGTTCTATGTGCAGAATTTTTATAATTTATATTCTAAGTTAAATAAACACAGGAAAATTACTTGATTTGTATTTACCCAGGTAATAAAGAAGAAAACACTTTTTTTGTGGGGAGGGGTGTAAAACATCTGTTGCCTCTTTTCTTATTTAACAATATTTTTTTTCTGTGCAGGAAAATCATTATGCAACAAAATATATTCTAACAGTGAAAATAAAAATAGATTCATAAGCAAGCTGCTGCTGAGGTTTGGAAGATTTACTGCATTAAAGATGGAGAGACAAATCCCTTCCTTCCAGAATATTGTATTAGTTGTTTTTTCCCAAAAAATAAAAAAGAAGATTATAAAGAGAAAGAAATATACTTATTTTGTATTTACCATAACCTTTTAAAAATGTTAATTTTATTGTGGTAAGAATACCTAACATGAAATCTACCCTTTTAACAAAATTTTAACTGTACCATTCAGTCTTGTTAGAAGGCACAATGTTGTACAGCAGATCTCAAAAGCTTAAAAGCATTTTTCTTTACTAATGTGGGATTTTAAAAATAATGAAAATGCAGGGCTCTTTATATATCTTATGTAAGCTATTATTATGTAAATTGTTGTTATAGGCATTTGTATATGTATATAATTTTATATATATAGATATGTAATTACAAGTAAGAGAGATATCATAAGTACAATCAAAGTATTTCCCAATAAGAACAATATTTGTGGTTGCTATTTAACATTTATTAGATTTGACATTTTTATCCTCATGCTGAAAATCTGAGTTTGCACTATGCTGTTATTTTTTGTTTTTCTCTTTTTTAGTTTCAATTTATTTCTTGTAGTCACATTTTATTTTTCCTTTTCCTTCTTTTCCCCTTTAATTGAGAGGTCAACTTTTTAAATTACTTACTTGATTTTTTTCTTCTCTTATATTTCACTACTTCTGGTTTATAATTCAGAGAGATTTCTGCTATACCCTACAGAGTTAACTCTCTACCAAACCATAAAGTGACCTTGATCTATTTAGCCTTGTATATTTTTTCTGACTTACATGTCATTGAACCTAAAATTCTAGATATATCTTTTAGTTTACCCAAAAAATTAGACATTTATACATGGACACACTGATTAAGTTTTACTGATATGTTCACCACTTTATTCATTTATAATTTCTTCTTACATCTGAGACTGTCCTCTGTAGTTATTTCTTTTCTGAGACAACACTTTTTGACCTCCCTTTGATAGATGTTGGCAGGTAATAAATTCTGTTTTATTTGTGTGTGTGTTGGTTTTTTTGAAAATATGTTTATTTTTCCTGTTTATTTCGCTTATATAGTTTTACTAGATAAATGATTCTTGGAAGATATTGTTCCTCTGTCTTTTGACTTCTATAGCACAAGTTGAGTTGCATGTTTTTCTTTTTAAGAGAAATATAGAAGATAATGAATATAGCCACAGGGACATTTTTAGATTTATAAATTAATCTGAGGGAATTTAGTGCAAAGGAAGTGATCATTTGACAGATTTGAGAAGATCAAACAAAGGATGAAAAATAAATCACCCTGGAGAAGAGAAAGTGAGAATTCTAAGAAATCATAGAATTGATAGGGTTGTTATGCAAGGATAAATGTCAATTTGAGATTAGTGATTAAAGTTTAAAGTAAAGCCAATCAGCAAAAATTTCATGATTTTCAACAGCACTATTTTAGTGCTTATGTGTGAAGAAGAAGGTGAATTTTGGGGTTCACTTCCACCTATTGCAAGGCAAATATGAACAAGAAAGGATCAAAAAGCAAAAGTGTTAAGACTATATGCAAAGGAATGGCTTCTATTTGAACCAATGAATATACTCTGGATAGAAGGAAATCAAAAATATAGAGGCAAAATAATGGAGAGAAAATGATAAGGTCAATAGACTAAAATTTTAATGGAACTGAAGAGTTGTAGCAGAGAGGTTTCTAGCGAAAATGATCAAGACAGTTATGATATATGGTTAATAGCTCAGATGATTGATCTAGAAATTTTAGAAGTAATTTTGTATTTCTGATTATGACATTCTGAGGGCATCATGGGTATGGGATGCTGGTATGGAGGGAAGAAAACAGACCACAACGTGGAGATATTGGAGACTGCACAGACGAGGCTATACCTCACATGAAAGATGTCAACCACATGGATATTGAAGTTAGTCAACATTAATGCTATTCAACCTAGTCACTTCCATGATTTTGCATATATTTGATAGAAACAATATATATTACTGAAACAAAATTTCTGTTTATCTGTTGGTCATGGATTCTAAAACCAAATTCTAGAGCTTATGTTTGTGTCTCTAAAATAAAGATACACCAAACTTAATGTGGTACAAGTATTTATCAAGGGCATCAGGAAGGGTAAATTCTATTTCTAGCTCTATTACCACCTCGTAGCATAACTTCAGCCAAATCAAATAACCTCCCAACATCTCAGTAATCTTGCAGGTAAGAAAACTGAAATGAATTAAAGATGATTTAAAATAGTTTTTTGACTCAAAGGACTTTGATTTATTATAGTTTATTCCTTGCTAAAGTATAGTTCATTGGCCTTGTCCTTTAAGTTTATATGAGTTTTATTATAGATTTTTCCCACCACTGAGCATTTGTGGTTGTATATATTTCTATGAGATCTGTCACCATGACATCTGGATAACCAGCTAATATAGTTATGTAAAATTAGCAGGTATGTGGGAAGAAAAAAATGTCAATCCTTGTCTTTCTTTTATGTAGGTTTTAATGTGGAATAAAGATTCTGTCTTGGAGTTCTTAGAGCTTCTTAATCACATGATTACAGAAAAGTTTAAAGGGGAAATGGCAATTTTCACTGTTCCTCCAAATATATGAGCATGTAACATAACATCTACAGCTGCAAAATAAAAAAAGGATATAAAAAATGTTTTCTTAATCGTAACTGTGATTGGAACCTTGACATACAAATAGTTGTAGAGAAAAACGTGGATGCTACTGCAAATGTACACAGGCAATAATATTGATAGAAAACTGAAAGTTAAAATAGAGCATTTATAAGATTTACACTTTTTGTTGTTATTTTGAAGGAATCCACCATCTTTAACAATTATGAACAAATTATGATTTTTTTTTTAATGTGTAGATAGGATAGAGTAAAAATAATCATTAGGACACAAGGTCGAAGAAACTGAGCAGATATCAGATAAGAAAGTGGTGGATGCTGTGATGAGTCTGGAAAGATTAGAATCACAGACGTAAATGTTGAAGGTCTTAGTATTAAAGTGGCATCTTCAATGCTGTGGCACTGTATATCACTTGCAAAGAGCATTATAGGTTGAGAAAAGAGTGAAGGCCCAGGAAAGGGTCACAGGGCATTCCATTATGTAGAGGTCAGGAGAGGAGTAGGCACCAACAAAGACGATTGAAAAAGCTTTACCAATAAAGATGATGAAGAAACAAGAGAGTGTAGGGTACCACGACCCAAGGGAAAAAAAATTTCAGGAATAATGATGGAAAACTTTATCTGGTGCTATTACCTATAAATAGAGTAATTATTTTATTTAGCAAGAAATGGCTAATATTATCATGCTGAGTTGCAGCATGTTAACTTTTGAAATAATAATAGAGACCATGAGGTGTGACCAGAAGATAGAGACATCTCAATTTGCTAATGGCCAGATGTGGGGAGGAGGAGAATGTTTTCACATAAGCAATGTACTATAAAATTGCCATTGATCTATTACAGGTAGACAGTGAGAACAGAAGTTATGGGACAGCAGAACAGGAGGTCATAGTTGACACAGGAAATTTGAGATGAATATTTGACATCAAGTCATTGAGGAGGAAATTAGTTAAAAGTATCTAGGTTGGGGAACAAGGATCCACAATGGAAACTCCAAGAAATCAGAGTGTGAGTGTACAATAATTGAATCCTTTGTCCTTCTCAGAAACTGAAAAAGATTTACCAAAGTCACAGGATCTATACATACATTTGTACATGCACCTCTATCTGGTGAACCATTTGTTCATATTCTTTGTCTATTTTACACTGTTATATTGGTATTTTTCACATTGATATTAAGGAGTCCTACATATGCTGAGGGCAATAGCCTTTTCTCTGGAATGCAGAAAAGCAATTGATTTCCTTTTTCTTCAAGTTTTTCTTAAGCCTTAAGATGCTTTTGGTCAACACTACATTGAAACTTGAACTCAATCACAAGAGGAAATTTGTGAGAAACTCAAACATATGGGGGTTAAAGAGCATTTTCCCAAAGAATGAATGGGTCAATCAGGAAATTAAAAAAGGATTTAAAAAATCATGGAAACAAACGAAAAAGAAAGCACACTGTTCAAAACTTTGGGATATAGCAAAGGCAGTCCTAAGAGGGAATATGTAGCAATACAAGTCTTTCTCAAGAAACAAGAAAAGTCTCAAATATATAACTTAATCTTACAGTGAAAGGAGCTGGAGCAAGAACAGCAAATATCATCTAAATCAAGCAGGAGAAGAGAGATAAAGATTAGAGCAGATATATCAATGAAATAGAAACCACAAAAACAGTAGAACAGATCAATGAAACTAGGAGTTGGTTGTTTGAAAGAATAAGATTGATAAACCCCTGTCCAGACTTATCAAAAAGAAAAGAGGAAGGACTCAAATTAATAAAACCATGAATGAAAGAGGAGAAATCACAACCAACACCAAAAAAATACAAACAATTATAAGAACATATTATGAGCAACAATATGCCAACAAATTAGGCAACCTGAAAGAAATGGATGGATTGCTGGAAATTTATAAACTACCAAAACTGAAATAGGAAGAAATAGAAAACCTAAACAGACACATAACCAGCAAGGAAATTGAAATAGTAATTAAAAATCCCCCAACAAGGGGCACCTGGGTGGCTCAGTGGGTTAAAGCCTCTGCCTTTGGCTCAGGTCATGATCTCAGGGTCCTGGGATTGAGCCCCACATTGGGCTCTCTGCTCAGTGGGGAGCCTGTTTCCCCCTCTCTCTATGTCTGCCTCTGCTGCTTGTGATCTCTCTCTCTCTCTTTACAAATAAAATAAAAAAAAAAAAATCCCCCAACAAGAGTTCAAGACCAGAAGGGCTCCCAGCAGAATTCTATGAAACATTTCAAGAATTCTTGAAATTCTTCTGAAGCTCTTTCAAAAATATAGAAAGAGAAGAAAAACTTCCAAACTCTTTCTATGATGCCAGCATTATCTGGATCCCAAAACCAGATAAAGACCCCACCAAAATGGAAAATTACAGACAAATACCCCTGATGGACATGGATGCCAAAATTGCCACCAAGATAGTAGCCAATAGGATCCAACAGTACCTTAAGAGGTTTATCTACTACAACCAAGTGGGATTTATACTACATTCCAAGTAGGCTGTAAGAGTTGTTTAATATCTGCAAATCAATCAATGTGATACAATCACATAAATAAATGGACAAGAACCATATGGATCTATGCTCTATGTCTCAATGGATACAGAAAAAGCATTTGACCAAATATAGCACCCTTTTTTATTAAAATTCATCACAGTGTAGGGATAAAGGAACATCCCTCAATACCATAAAATCAATATACAAAAGCTGACAGAAAGTATCATTCTCAAAGGGGAAAAACAGAGCTTTTCCCTTGAAGTCAGGAACACAATGGGGATATTCACTCCCACCACTGTTGTTCAACATAGTACTAGTAGTCTCAGCAATCAGACAACAAAAAGAAATAAAAACCAACCAGGTTGGGGAAAAAAAAAATAAAAAGAAGTCAAACTCTCTTTGCAGATGATATGATACTTTATATAGGAAACCCAAACGACTTCATCCCGAAACTGTTATAACTAATACATGAATTCAGGAAAGTGGGAAGATACAAAATCAATGCACAAAGTCAGTTGAACTTGTATACAATGAGAGAAAAAAGAGAAATTAAGGAGTTGATCCCATTTAAAATTGCACCCAAAGCCATAAGATACCCAAGAATAAACCTAACCAAATAGGTAAAGGATCTGTACTCTGCAAATTATAAAACACTCAGAGAAATTGAGAAAGACACAAAGAAATGGAAAAATATTTCATGCTCATGGATTGGAAAAACAAATATTAAAATGTCTTTGCTACTTAGAGCAATTTACACATTCAATGCAATCTTTATCAAAATACCATCAACTTTTTTCACAGAGCTGGAACAAATATCCTAAAATTTGTATGGAACAAGAAAAGATCCTGAATAGCCAAAGGAATGTTGAAAAAGAAAACCAAAGCCGGTGGCATCACAATTCCAGATTTCAAGCTCTAGTATAAAGCTGCAATCAATCATCAAGACAGTATGGTACGGGCACAAAACAGACATATAGATGAGTGGAAGAGAATAGAGAACCCGGAAATGGACCCTCAACTCTAGGTCAACTAATCTTGACAAAGCAGGAGAAAATATCCAAAGGAAAAAAGATAGTCTCTTTAACAGATGATGTTGGGAAAAGTGGGTGACCGCATGCAGAAGAATGAAACTGGATGCTTTTCTTACACCATATACAAAAATAAACTCAAAATGGATGAAAGACGTCAATGTGAGAAAGGAATCCATCAAAATCCTAAGGGAGAACATAGGCAGCAGCCTCTTCGACATCAGCCACAGCAAATTCTTTCAAGACACATCTCCAAAGGCAAAAAAAACAAAAGTGAAAATGAACTTTGGGACTTCATCAAGATAAAAAGATTTGTAAAACAGATGAAACAAAATCTAAGACAACCCATTGAATGGGAAAAGATACTTGCAAATGTCTTATCAGGTAAAGGGCTAGTGTCCAAAATCTATAAAGAACTTAGCAAACTCAACACCCCAAAAACAAATAATCTTGTCAAAAAAATGGGCAGAAGGTATGAACAGACATTTCCCCATACATACAAATGGCTAGCAGACACATGAAAAGATGCTCAACATCACTCATCATCAGGGAAATAAAATCAAAACCACAAGGAAACATGACGTCACACCAGTCAGAATGGCTAAAATTATCAAGTCAGAGAATGACAAGTGTTGGTGAGAAATTGGAGAAAGGGGAACCCTCTAACACTCTTGTTGGGAATGCAAGTTGGTGCAGCCACTCTGGAAAACAGTACGGAGGTTCCTCAAAAAGTTAAAAATAGAGGTACCTTATGACTGAGCAATTGTACTACAAAGTATTTACTCAAAGGATGCAAACATTAATCTGAAGGGGCACCTGTACCCCAATGTCTATAAAGTAATGTCCACTAGCCAAACTATGGAAAGAGCCCACATGTTTATCGATAAATGAATGGATAAATATTTATTTATAAAAATATTTACAAAATATTTATTTAAAATATTCCACAGACAATGGAATATTGCTCAGCCATCAAAAAAAAAAATGAACTCTCACCATTTGCAATGACATGGATAAAACTAGAAGCTATTATGTTAAGTGAAATAGGTCAATCAGAGAAAGACAATTACCGTATTATTTCACTCATATGTGGAGTTGAGGAAACAAAACGGAGGATCATAAGGGAAGGAAGGGAAAAATAAAATAAGATGAAATCAGAGAGGGAGACAAAACATAAAAGACTCTTAACTGGGAACAAACTGAGGGTTGCGGGAGGGGAGGTAAGTGGAAGGATGGGGTAAGTGCGTGATGGGCATAGGACAGCATGTGATGTAATGAGCACTGGGAGTTATCTCAAACTGATGAGTAACTGAACTCTAACTCTGAAACTAATAATGCAATATATGTTAATTAATTGAACTTAATTTTTTTAATGTCCAAAATAAATAAACAAAAAAGGAGGCTTTTATTTAAATTTTGTCATACAAAATTAATATGCCAATAGTTTATTTTTAAATTATATATTGTGATTATAGTTTTTTAATGTTTACAAAGTATTCTTTATTTAAGATTACACACACATCATTCTTTCACATTACCTCATTTGATTTTCATTTTTTTTTATCATTTAAATGTATTCTATCTTAAATTTATTTTGTTAAAAGCATGAATTGTTTGCAAGGCTTTATTTTTCACAGATGGTTTCTTAGTTGTTCTACTACCAAAACCATTATCTCACTGGCAAACACCAGCAGAGAAAAAAATAAAGTAATATAGAATAATTTAATTATATGATCAAGAAATTTGAAATAAAGGAATTTGAGGACAACACTAGAATTTCAGAAATACACACTTTTCAAGGACTAATGAACATTTTTTAAAGATGATATGTGAAGTCATAAAATTAACACAATTAATAAAACATGAAACAGAACATAATTAAGACTTAATGCCATTTATTCTAGATCACTGGGCCACATGTATTTCATTTAGAGAAAAAAAATGCAAGCAAAAAAAAATTTTTTTTAAATACAAATCTTATTTGGAAATTAAGAAACACATCCCTAATTAGAAGAGATCGGAGGAAGTTTAATGGAAATTAGAAAACCTTTAGCGTTGACTAATAATTAAGATTCTATATTGAAATTGTAGTTAGGATGAGAAGTAGAAAGAAAAGTATGACCTTGGATATTTACATTGATTAAAAGAAGGGTGAAAGTTAACTTGGTAAGAATTTACTGGGGTGCCTGGGTGGCTCAGTGGGTTAAAGCCTCTGCCTTCGGCTGGGGTCATGATCCCAGGGTTCTGGGATCCAGCCCCGCATCGAGCTCTCTGCTCAGCAGGGAGCCTGCTTCCTCCTCTCTCTCTCTCTTTCTACCTGCCTCTCTGCCTACTTGTGATCTCTGCCTGTCAAATAAATAAATAAAATATTAAAAAAAAATAATTGGGTTTATTGTGATGGACATTGGGGAGGGTATGTGCTATGGTGAGTGCTGTGAATTATGTAATTATGTGAATTATGATTCACAGACCTGTACCCCTGAAATAAATAATACATTATATGTTAATTTTTTAAAAAAGGAATTGGGTTTATTATGAGAAATGGCAGCAGGATAGAGTAGATCCAAAGTAAGAGGAAAGATGTAAAGCAGAAAAATTGAAGCAGGAAAAGATATGTTTCTAATATAATGTGTATATTATATTAGAAAGGATGTTCTGGAAAAATGGAAAAAAAAATTTTGTTCAAGTTTTTTTTTAAACAAAATATATAATAATTAGAATGGTATAAAAAGATTAAAGATAAGATAAAAGATAAAAAAGAGGAAAATAAAAACTAATTTATGTGAGTATATTAAAAAAATCATGATAAAATGTGTAAATTCCTAGATAAAGTTTAAAATGGAAATGATAATCTGAATAATCCTACAGTTATTAAAGAAAATGGATCAGCACAAGTTAAAATATATTCTTCAAAACAAAACACAGCCATGGTGACTTTAATAATTGTGCTTTACTAAATATTATCTAAAAAATTCAAATTAGAAAAATGGGATTGAGACCATATGGAAAAATATCATGATGTATTGTTATGAGTCTGGCATAACTCATCGAAAACTAACAGAACAATAACAACAGCAAACACAACAAAATTATAGTCTAATTTAACTCATAGATACAAATTTTGTATGCATTACATTAGCAATAAAAATCAGTAAAACAGTAAGAAATAATACAACATGATTGTCTTAGTCCATTCAGGCTGCAGTAACAAAATACAACGGACTTGGTGGCTTATAAAAAACAAAAATTTATTTCTTACAGTTCTGGAGCCCAGAAGTCAAAGATCAGGTGCCAGCATGGTCAGGGAGGACCCTCTTCCAAGTTGTAGACTTTCATCATATGTTCACATGGTGGAGTGTGCTAGGCAACTCTTGGGATTTCATCTAGAGAAACACCAACCCCACTCATGAGGATTCCACTCTCATGACCTTATCACCTTCCAAAGGCTCCACTTCCAAATACCATCACCTTTGGGTGTTATGATCTCAATAAACAAATTGTGGGGGACGCAAACCTGCAGACCATAGCCATAATCAAGTTGATTTTGTCCCAGTAAGCATATTTCAATTACCATTGCATAAATGTGTCAATGTAATTCAACACTGAAAGGAAAAGTGTCATCTGACAATCCCAGTAGTTGTAAAGTATTAGAGGAATCCAGAGTTTATTCATGAATAATTGACAAAAACTATATATAAATGACCCCTTAACTTCATAAACTCCTGTCTATAGTGTAATCATAAGAAATACCTACTGACCAATGAACCTTTGCAAGCACGTGTTTAAAACTATTACTTGATTCTGATGCTCATTGTAATAATTTGTTCAAATATTTTTCTTTATGGCCCAACCAGTGTAGGAAGGCAAGAAAAATAAAGTTGTAGATATTGAAGAAGATGAAATAAAGTTACTATTTTTATAGATGATATAATTCATATAGAGAAAAAAATCAAAAGTATTTATAAATTATTAAAATCAATGAAAGTTAAACATTTTGACTAATGATAAAATCATTATGCAAAATCAATTCCATGATCCCAGCAATATAACATAATAAATTTTATTTTTTTAACATTAGAAATTTTAAATCGGTATTTAAATAATAGCATAAATATATAAATTATTTGGAAATACATCAAATAAAATATGAACCATATAATATAAAATGAAACATTTAATTTCAAGGAAAATATGAATACTTGTTCTTTAAGTTACCATGAAATCATCTTTAAATTATCATAAAATCTTCATATACATGGGCAGACCCTGACGAAGCTTCCTAGGTTGTTTGCTATGTTAAGAAATAAACTCAGCAAAATTATGTGACAATGTTTAGGGTCTATCTTATAGTTTAAAGTCCAATAAGACAAGACTTTGAGTTTTCTTCTAAATATGTTTAACATGAAATTATTTATCAACAACACATGTTTGAGGGAGGAATTCTGTCCTAACCTTAGCTCTGTTTGACTTTATCATTATGGGGAATAAGAGGAAGTCCCTTCCTTCTCAGAGCGTGGGATCCCGCTTATTTGATTAGGGAGATGATTATATCACAATTAAATTTCACTTGTATGATTCTATTATTTCTTAATCCAGGTTTACCTATGGTTTCTAGACTTTTAGAGACAATGTTAGGCTTGGCTGTGGACCTTCAAATCATTTTTTAATTTATCTGTAAATCTTAAGGCAAGAGATCCATTGGTGAGATTATGTTTTCATATTGCTGCTTGTTAGGATTTTCTGTACCAGTGGCTGCTTTTTTATCTGGGTCATGCATCAGACAAAGAGGAGATATACTTCTAATTCCAAAAAAGAAAAAAAAAAAAAAAGATAGAAGGAGGGGAAGAAGGGAGGAAAAGAGAGAGAGAGAGAAACCGTACAACAAATAACCCAATGGTAAGTGTCTATATAACAGAGTACATTTATTGTTTGGATACCATAGGGAGTCATAACACTGACCCTGGCATGGTAGACAATTAAATAATATATTATATTCCTGTTCCAAAAGTACTTTCATTTATTTGCCACCAAGGATTTCCCACCTACTCTGTCACATATATACAGCCACCACTGATTCTGTAAATCTTGCTGATTCCAGATCATTCCCCCACTTTTGTCTTTGTTTTTCTTTTTCTTGGTTTGCTTTGGGAATTCCAAATATTTTTACCACCTATAATGTTCAACATTTTAATTGTTTTCAGCTTATCACAAATTTGTCTGATAAACACATTAATGCACACAAAAGGACATTTCAATTAAGAAGATCTGCCCTCCTTACAAAATATTGTTGGTCACAAATGACTCAATGTTTTTTATTATAATTCAAAATAAGAAAATTCATTATGGAACATGGGACCTTGGAGCATAGCAGTAGTAGCCACTAGACAAATCCGTAGGAGAGCTAATTACAAGAAACAAAAGAAGAAATTTTTATCTTTGTAAGCAGACAACATATATTTTTAGGACCCTCAAAAAAAGAAAAGGATAAGTTAATATTTTTTCACTGTATGTTTAAACACATTAAAATTTTAAAATTAATACCAAAAAGTCACAATTTTTTAAAAAATGTTAAATTCTTTTGAAGTAGGTGGCAGAATTGGTGTCAATATGGGGCAATTTGAATGGAGGCATTTCTGAGGATCCCTAGAAACCATCGATGCAAATTATTTGTAAATATCTTAACAAATTTTAGCTACCGACTAAGCAAAGAAACTCCTATGGTAAATGTTTAAAATAACTAAAGGAATATTGCGTTCAGTAAATATAACTAGAGAAATTCAGGATATGTCATTTGTGATCCCATTTCAAAAAATCACTCTAAGCATTATGCAGTCAGTTACTACCCAACATTTTAAGAATTCCCTTAATCACAGCGTTAAGGAAAATATAAGCAATAGCTTTAGTTCTGCCAGAAAATCTCAAAATCAGATTTGTTGATTTAATATGTTTGGATTTGAGCTATAATCATTGAAATCTTGGGATCTGAATCTGTTGAGTAATATATATCTTAAACATTATTGATTTGCTACAATGAAACTACTTTGGCCATGCTGTGGCTCTTTTTCTGAATAGTACTAATTTTTTTGATTGATTGATCTCTGTACCCGTGTACCACCCTCTTCCTATTTCCCCCTCCACACAAGCCCCTAGGAACCACTTTTCTACTGCTTGTATGAATTTAATTTGTTTAAATTCTATGTGTAAGTGATATCTTGCAGAATTTTTCTCTCTCTGACTTGTTTTACTGAGCACAGTGCCCTCCAGATTCGTCCATATTGTTGCATACGACAGGATTCCCACCTTTTTATTTTATTTTATTTTATTTTTATTTTATTTATTTGAACGAGAGAGAGATCACAAGTAGGCAGAGAAGCAGGCAGAGAAGAGAGAGGGGAGCAGGCTCCCCACTGAGCAGAGAGTCTGATGTGGGGCTCAATCTGAGGATCCTGAGATCATGACCTGAGTTGAAGGCAGAGGCCTAACCCACTGAGCCACCCAGGCACCCCGGATTCCCACCTTTTTTAAGGCTGAGTAATTTTCCATTGGATATATGTGATATTTTGCTGATTTATTCATTTGTGAATGGACACAGGTTGTTTCTGTATCTTGCATATGGTGAATAATGTTGTGATCAACACTGGACTGCAGGTATCTCTTTCAGATCATGGTTTTAATTCCCTTGGCTATATACACAGAAGTGGGATTGTTGGATCATACAATAGTTTTCTTTTCAACTTTTTAAGGAACCTTCATTCTGTTTTCCATAGTGACTGTATCAGTTCACGTTCTCACCTACCATATATAAGGGTTCTTTTTTTTCCCCGTGTATTCATCAGAATTTGCTATCCCTTATTTTTTGGTAATAGACATCTTAACAAATTCATGTGACATCTCATTGTAGTTTTGACTTGCATTTCCCTAATGATTACTGATGTTGAGCATTTTTTCATGTACTTGCTTTTTGTATGCTTTTTGTATGTTTTTGGAAAACGTCTGTTCTGGTCCTTTGCGCATTTTTTTAATTGGGTTATTTGTGGGGTTTTGTTTTAGTGTTGCGTGAGTTCCTATACATTTTGTATATCAATCTGTTATGTGATATATGTTTTGCAAATATTTTCTCCCATTCCATACATTGTCTTTTCAGTTTGCTCATTTTTGTTTTGTTTTGTTTTTTTTTGCTTTGCTGTTCAGAGAGGCTTTTTAAATATTGCCTTTGATTGGGAGTAGAGTTTCATATTTATTATGATATTTCAGAATAATGGTACATTTAAAAGTTTACATCTGAGTGGTGATTATCAAAAATATCTCACAAGTGTATGTAATGCTTAATATTATGTATAATGCTTAATACTAAGATGATATTATCAGAGGAATTAAACAAATATATTAAAAGATTTTAAAATTGTTATAAACAACCTCAAAATAAAAACATATAGACTAAACATGATAAAAATGGAATATGAAGGTAACTAATAACTGTGTTAATAAGTATCTATTTCATATGCATGTTAGTGGACAGCCCAAGTACCAAGTGATTTATACAAAAACTACTTCAATAAAATGTATTGACTAGCAGTGTATGTATGTGCCAGGGTCTAAACAAAGTAGGAGGCAACCTGTACCAGCTTCTCAGGACCATTTACAGAAAATGTACATAGTGTTGATTTGCAGCCAGCTGTTGGCAGGTTCCTTTGGTTTCTGTTGTTGAGTTGGGTCAGGCAGCCTCGTTTGGGTCATATAATAAGAGAAATTTAAAAGACCTCTTATTTGTATAATGGTGTGGTTTCCCTGAGACCAGGGTGTCTCACAGATTTCTTGATCATCAAAATCTGGATCTAGTACATCCTGCAATACAGAAAGGACCCTGTGGGGTGCCTGCACTTTTTCTTTCATGACATGTAATGCTTTATCTTCGCTAAAGCTGTACTTGAGCATACCCCATGGGATTTCATAAGTCCTTCAACTTACCTGGCACTGTGTAATTGCAAGGAATAATACCATGATACACATTTTACAAATCTAAATACAGATAATTCTCCCCGTTATGGTCAAGAATTAACAAGAGTGCCCATTATCACCTTTGCAATTGAATATTGTTCTGATAGTTACAGTACAGGCAATAAATAGAAATGCAAGATGCAAATATTACAATTCCTTCTGAAACCCTGATTGTATTTATCAAGTAAATTTAACAGAAGCAACTGAGAAAACTCAACTTTGAGAGAACTTAATAGAGAGGCCTGTGTTTAGGGTCTCTCCAACCATGCTTATGCTCTTCACTGGAGGACTCATGGAACTCAGTTATACTCATGTTGCAGTTTATTACAAAGAAAGAGCTTAAAATCAGAAAGGGGAATGTGCACGGGTCCAAGTCCAGGGGAAACCAGGAACAAATTTCCAAGTGTCCTCTCTGAGTGGAGTCACACGGACATGCTTAAAGGTCACGGCAAGGATGTATGACAGCGTGTGCAAAGTGCTGCTAATCAGACTTACCCAAGCCTTGGTGTCCAGGATTTTAATTGGGAGGTCAGACACACTGGCAGGACTGGCAGGCAACAACTATGTGGTTTCATTAGCATTGTTTTTGAATTAACTAATTTCTCTTAGAAAACCATTGGATTTTTATAGTAGGTTTGGAATTGTAGAAAATTAGCACAATCGTGTAATGAGTTCTTCAAATATAGGAAGTAATTATTTTTGATTCATTTTAATAAGTACTTTTTCAAGACGTACTAACAATGCCATCCATCATTCTAGGTTGAGACTATCCTATAAACAATGCGGGCAAGTCCACCAGTCTCTTGGAATGTATATTATGCCTCTCCATTGGTGAGTAAAGGATCAATGTTAATTGAATTGAATACATTTATGGTTTTTATATATCACTATGTTAATTTTTCTGCAAGAAACCTGCAACTCTATATCAATCTCAACAAATCAAAGAAGTAATTACTGAGCATCTAAGTACATTCAAAGCAGTCCCCCAGGTGCTGTGAATATATGTGCAGTTTATAACTGAGTTAGATAAAAACAGTTAATACATGAAAAAATAAAATACATTATTTCACCTATCACAAGATAAAATATTAAGATAAATACATTATTTATTAAAATCCCTTTTTTATTCTGTACTTAGAACTCAATTACCAAAATTGCTGATACTTTAAGCAATGGTATGTGTTAGGTTTGATGATCTTTCCTTTATATATATATATGGAATCTAAGACTGGGAGAATTGAAGTATTCTGAAAGACATAAAAATAATACATATCAGAACTTGGAATAACTATTCTACAAAACTCAGGTCCCTTATATCAGTGCTTTTCAAAATATTGCCATGATGGAACACAGACCCATTCAGGGTCAATACTTTTGTGAACAACAACAACAAAACTAATTTACTAGAAATATAAAAATTTCTAAATTATGTAAAAATATAAGCCAGATTTATTAGATTCTACTTAAAACACGTAAGTGTTATATAAAAGGAGAGAAGGTCAACACTCCCCTGTAGCCCGACAACACCTGCGTGGTGAAGGCATTGCCACTGATTTCATGGCATCTAACAGTATTTGGAGGGTCTGGCTGGCTCAGTCGGTGAAGTATGCGACTCTTGATCTTGGGGTTGTGGGTTCATGCCCCACATTGGGTGTAGATATTACTTTTAAAAATTAAATTTTAAAAATTTCTGTCAAATTATTAAATGCATTTCTAGGGGTGCCTGGGTGGCTCAGTGGTTTAAGCCTCTGCCTTCAGCTCAGGTCATGATCTCAGGGTCCTGGGATCGAGCCCTGCATCCCCCCTCCTCTCTGCCTGCCTCTCTGCCTACTTGTGATCTCTCTCTCGCTGTCAAATAAATAAATAAACAATAAAATCTTTTTTAAAAATGCATTTCTAAAATTTATCTCAATTGCTGTACTTTTCTCATCAAAAAATGAAAACAAATGGTTTGTAGTACAACCCTGGTCTTCAAGCCATACTTAGAAGAACTGCTTTCCACTCTGCCACATTATGGATAAATCCAGAGTACTCTGGTAGAAATTCTGAGAGATATTTTGTACAGAGGAAAAACTTCTTAGGTATTATGAAATAAGATTTGAAGGCACAAATTGTTCATGGTTGAGTGACAGGTAAATAAACATGTCCAATTAAAATGAAAGTTGTGTGTGTTTGTTTTTTGAGACATCTATGGGAGGAACTTTGAACAGATTGATTGTGAAAATACTTTTTAGTATTCTGAGTTTGACCTTATAGTAAATAAGGAACAATTATATGCATTTTCTTTGAAGATATTCCCTTTCAAGGTGAACACATGATGCCATAGTGCTTTACATTTGGTACATATATATGTCAAAGTGAAGTACATTGCTTAGGCCTCTAAGAATTTATTTATATGTATTGTATTTATTGGAACATATCTAAAAAAATGTAGAACTTTATTTTCGAAAGCAAACATGCTAGTGGTATACTTAGAACTTGGTTAATCATGTTAATTGGTTTATTTATAACCAAATCCAAAGATAGCATATTACTTAAAGAGAAAAATGAGCATTGGGATCATTAAGCCTGAAATTTGGAAATATGGTGATTTAATTATTCATGACGTCATTATTATACAAAAAGGTAACTTTTTATATGTCCATGTTGTGTTGATAAATAAACTTGTTCCATGATTCACAATCTAAAGTTGATCAACCAGTGTCTCGTTAAAGAAATAAGTGTATATGCTACCACTTTCCTGCATTTATTAAAATATTAGAGATGAGAATGTATGTTGTTCATCGCTAGTCTTTACTACAAGTTTTTAAACATATTGTTTTTATAGAACCTATATAAGAATTTTGGTGAAATGAACCCTCTACCCAGGAAAAGATATGCAGTATTACAGATCACAAAGGTATGGATATCCTTGAAGCTCAATCTTTGACTACAGAGATCCAAAGATTAAGAACTTTGTTTGAAGCCTGGTCTGTCTGAATATCTCCTCCCCCTTACAATGTCTGTTTCTTACCAAAAGCCTTTAGTTAATAATACTCCCCAAATTCTCCAGTGCTTCCTTCCATTTAAGCTCAGTATATATGTGGGATTTTTTTTTTCCTGTTTCCTGATTAGCCAAGTTCCCATTGACAGGAGTCAGTAAAAAAGACATCTCTATTTAATTTCTTTATTATCACTCTTTATAGTAAATCAAACTAAATGAAGTGTTAGTGTTAGGATAAGACCACAAAAGTAATAGTTGCTCAAAACTCATATTTTCACAAGTGAAATCTCATTGCATTTATTAATTCATCAAATAAAATGTTCTTTCCTTTTTGCTAATCATTTAATAAGATTGAATGAAAAAATACCAGTTTACTCACTTATTTAAAATATATTTACTGAGTGCCTTCTATCTACCAGTGACTAATCTGGCCATAAATAAAACATAATGTTCTCATGAAGCTTAGGTTAATGGTGCCTTGTGAAAAATAGACATAAGGAGTAAGTATTTTTATGTAGGATATTAGAAAGTGGTAAATTATTTATGAAAAGTTGGATTAGGAAAGTGAGCTAAGACTTCCCAGGGGATGGAACCATTATAATTTCAAGAAGGATTATCTGAGCAGAACTCATTGAGTAGTGATAGGAAGAGAACCTGGCAAACATGAATATCCAATGGTGAGAGTTAGAAACAGGAACATTCAGTGTACCTAGCGTGGAGGAATGAAGGAGAGAGTAGTAGGAGATAAACTCAGAAAGGAAAAGAAGGTGAGGAGGGTGGGAACTACCTTAAAGACCTTCACTTTTACTTTGAGTGAAAAGAGGAGAAACAATGATTTTCAGTGTAAGAGCAGATTGTTTACCTTTCAAAAGGTGCATTCTGTAATGTATAAGGTAAGAAGTGTGGCCAAATTTTGAGGCTATTACACTAATGAAAGTGAAATATTATAATGATTGAATGCAAGGTGACAGCAGGGACATTATGAAAAATAGATTTTGCATATGTCATGAAGACAGAATCAACATATTTCCTGAATTCCTTGGTGTGGAATATGAAGTATGACTTCAAACTTTACCTACGCATCTTGAAGGATGAAATTCCTATCAAAATGGACTGGATAAAGTTGTAGATAGAGCAATTTTGTTTTTTTTGTTTTTTTAAAGGTCAGGAGTTGAATTTTGGAGCTCAGGAGTAAGATCTGTATAGAGATATAGATTTAAATATCACCAGAATGTACAAGAAATGTAAAGCCATAAAACTAAATGGATATCACAAACAGTGTGAGTAGAGGTCGAGGGCTAAGTCTATAAGCACATAGAGTTATTTTTTTCCTCCCACATTGGAGTCATAACAATGACTTCTCCTTTGTATTTTTTTATTTACTCCTACTTATTAGTGAAATATTTTATTTCTTATCTACATGATTCTGAAAACGATATTAACTCTGAAAAGTGAACATGTATACCCCAATATGAATGATATGCATTCAGATAATCATTGTCAGAAGCAAAAAATAAACAAACAAAAAGCAGAATCAAACCTGTAAATGCAGAAAACAAACTGATAGTCACAAGAGGGGATGTGGTGGGGACCCTAGACAAAATGGGTGAAGGAAAGTGGGAGATATGCTTCCAGTTATGGAATACATAAGTCATGAGAATAAAAGGCACAGCATGACAAATAGAGTCAATGATATTGTAATAACTGTATATTGGGATAGAGAGTAGCTATATTTATGGTGAACACAGCATAATGTATAAACTTGTGGAATCACTATGTTGCATACTTGAAACTAATGTATCATTGTTTGTCAACTATACTAAAAAAAAAAGACTATACACTATGAAGTGACATGATGCATTTTAAAATATAGTTTCAAAATTTTCACAAATGTCTCTTTAAAAATTGAAATTATTTGGTTCTATTTCATGCCATGAGTACAGCAGTGGTTTGATCTAAAAATAAAATACTAATCTCTAAGGGTTTAATTTTCTTGAAGAGCTAAGATTTTTTTTAAAGTAAATGAGATTTTATACTTCAGTCACACAGCTGTGATACTATATATCTTTCTCCAACACAGTGTTATATTAAAAGCCTGGGTTTTAACTAAACGTTATACTTAACATATAGGAAGAATAACACACTGGTAAAAGAAGACTAGTCATTATGAGAGTCTAATAAAAAATAACTCAGTGAAGAAAATTATAATAAAATTCATCTTGCACCATCCCATAAAGATGTACTTGAATTATTTTGTTGGGTTCAGTCTACCTGTACAAATGGTCTTTGCTGAGTGTAGATAGTTGCAGTAATCACTCGAAATCATCCTACTGATTCCTTTTGGCTTAAATACTGGTTTTTAAATTTTGTACTCACAAAGAGAATGCCTATCACAATTTTGCTTCTCATGTGCTTTCCTACAGCTAGAGGGTTAACATTCAATGTAAATTACATTCAAATCCACTTGACATTTAAATTACCATTGAAAGTGAATAAAGTGTTATATTTTGTCCTTGAAAATTTTGGAAATGTTTGTTACTTTGTTTCCTAGAGACCAATCAGAGACTGCTCTGAAAAGACTGAATTTCTAGAGAAGTTATTCTATAATAGAAATTTACCAGGAAGTTACCATGGATGGTCCATTTCCAGGTACTTTGCTCACTCTAAAATCAAAATTCCATCCAAACTATGGGGAAATTACAGGCTGAAGTCACCAAGCCTTTAATTATGGAAAACTAAATGTGCATCATTATCTAATTATTCTCAACATCAAGTTATTCTAGGATCTACTGATCTGAACTAATTCCACATGAGTAACAAAGAACTTCCCATAATGGAATCACCTGTGATCTCAAATGAGCTGGATAATTTTGATAATAATAGGTGGATCAAAAGTCATACAGAGGGTAGAATGAGGACCCCAACAAGAGACAGTGCATGTGACAAATTATACGGCAAGTGTGTTCTGAGTACAACAAGAAATTTAATTTTCTACTATTAGCAATGGAGACTGAAGAAAAATTGTGTAACATAGTGGGGGAGGCAGGATGAAAGATAAAGAAGAGACAATTATCAATCATAGGTGATAAAATAAAGCAACAACAACAAAAAATAGCTTTTAAACATTTATTAAAACTATTTGAGAGGCACCTGGGTGGCTCAGTCAGTTAAGCATCTGCCTTTGGCTTAGGTCCTGATCCCAGGGTCCTGGGATCAAGTTCTGCATTGGGCTCCTTGCTCAGCGAGAAGCCTGCTTCTCCCTCTGCCTGCTGCTCCCCCCTGCTTGTGCATGCTCTCTCTCTCTTTTTCTGACAAATAAATTTTTTAAAAGTCTTTAAAATTTTTTGATCTAAAAATTCACAGAGGAATGGGTGCAAACAAAAAGGAGAAAATAAAGAAAAATGCAGAAAAAAACAAAAAATATGAACAAATAATAGAAGACAAAGATAAAAATTATTCAAAATAAAAGTTGATTCTTTGAAAAGAATTTAAGAAAGAATTGTAGAAAATTTTACTAAAAATAAAAGGTAGCATACACAAAAATTGACATATAGATCAATAGAACAAAACAGAAAACCCAGTAATAAACCCACAATTATATGGTCAATTAATCTTTGACAAAGCAGGAAAGAATATGTAATGGGAAAAAGTCTCTTCAACAAATGGTGTTGAGAAAACTGGACAGCGACATGCAAAAGAATGAAACTGGACCACTTTCTTACACCATACTAAATTCAAAATAGATTAAAAATCTAAATGTGAGACCTGGAATCATAAAAATCCTAGAAGAGAGCACAGACAGTAATTTCTCTGACATCAGTTGTAGCAACTTCTTCCTAGATAAGTCTTTTGAGGCAAGGGAAATAAAAGCAAAAATAACCTATATATTGGGCCTACATCAAAATAAAAGGCTTCTATATACCAAAGTAAACAATCAACAAAACTGAAAGGCAGGGGCGCCTGGATGACTCCGTCAGTTAAATGTCTGCCTTCAGTTCAGGTCATGATCTTAAGTCCTGGATCAAGACCCATCTCAGGCTCCCTTCTCAGCAGGAAGCCTGCTTTTCCTTCTCCCTCTGATGCTCCCCCTGCTTGTGTTCTCTCACTTTCTTGCTCTCTGTCAAATGAATAAAATCTTTAAAAAAAAAAAAGAAAAGAAAACTAAAAGACAACCTATAGAATGGGAGAAGATATTTTCAAATGTTATATCTGATAATGTGTTAGTATCCAAAATACATAAAGAATTTATACAAATCAGTACCCAAAAAACCCCAAATAATCCAATTTTTAAAAGGCCATAAGAAATGAACAGACATTTCTCTAGAGAAGACATCCAAAATAGCCAATAAAAACATGAAAAGACGTCCATCATCACTCATCATCAGGGAAATGCAAATCAAAACTATGATGGGATATCACTTCACACCTGTAAGAATGGCTAAAATAAACACAAGCTCAGTCAGTTAAGCATCTTACTCTTGATTTTGTCTTAGGTCATGATCTCGGGGTCCTGGGATCAAACCTCACATTAGGCCTCATGCTCCAAGGGGAGTCTGCTTAAGAATTCTCTATCTTGGGGCACCTGGGTGGCTCAGTGGGTTAAAGCCTCTGTCTTCGGCTCAGGTCATGATCCTGGGGTCCTGGGATTGAGCGCCGCATCAGGCTCTCTGCTCAGTGGGAAACCTGCCTCCCTCTCTCTCTCTGCCTGCTTCTCTGCCTACTTGTGATCGCTTTCTGTGTCAAATAAATAAATAAAATCTTAAAAAAAAAAGTTTTCTCTATCTTCAACTCAGGTCATGATCCTGGAATCCCAAGATCAAGACTCACATTGGGCTCCCTGCTTTGCATTGGGCTTCTCCCTCTGCTCCTCACCCCACTTGTGCCTTCTCTTTCACTGTTTATCTCTCAAATAAATAAATAAAATGCTAAAAAAATTTTGAGCCTATAATCAGCCTTCCACTCCTATAACACTTCAAACTGCAGATTGTTTTTTACATGAGTTTGCCAAATTTTTAAGAAAAATATAAATCTTAACTTATATGAAGTTCCTGAGAAAATGAAAATGAAAGCATGTTACCAACTCATCTAATAAGATCAGCATATATTTCATATGCTGATGAAATCTAAATCAATTTCAAATATGAACAAATGGGGGAAAAATTAAAGTACTAGCAAATGCTTCCAGCTATCTATAGTAATGATATACCATGGCCAAGTTGGCATCTATCCAAGGAATGCAAGCATAGTTTAGAATCAGAAAAAAAGATTTTATCAATGTAATTCATTTAATTAATATAGCAAGGTAGAAAAAACATGATCCACCCTATAGATGCAGATAATCAAATTAATAAAATTACCTTTATCCATGAAAAAGTACCTCTAAAATGGAGAATGGTCGAAAATTTCTTTTCACTAATAAAAGGCTGCTACCAAAAACCTGTACCGATATACTGAAGTTTATATCCTAGAAAATAAATGGCATGCCAATCAAATGAGAAATAATACAAGCTTGCACATTATTGATATTCTTTTTTTTTAAATATATTTTTTAAGATTTTATTTATTTATTTGACAGACAGAGATCACAAGTAGGCAGAGAGGCAGGCAGAGAGAGAGGAGGAAGCAGGCCCTATGCTGAGCAGAGAGCCTGATGCTAGGCTCAATCCCAGGACCCTGAGATCATGACCTGAGCCTAAGGCAGAGGCTTTAACCCGCTGAGCCACCCAGGCGCCCCCATTATTGATATTCTGAACATAAGAACAAATGTTGTAGGTAGAGATGGTACACAAAAAGTAAAAAGAAGCATGAGGATGGAAAAGAAAGACAAAATTGTTAGTACTTGGCTATATAAAAAAATCCATAGTAGTTTTAGAGAACAGCAAGACTAGTAAAAATATTTGTTAGGTTTCCAGATGTAGCCAAAGCCAATATAAGTTCTTTTTAATCACTAATAATAATTTTTTAAAAAAGCAAAACAACCGAATGAAAACAGAAATAAACCTAGAAATCTGTGCTTTTTATAAATGTACTAACATATCAGCCAGGCCTTAATAGAAAAATTAAATAACCTCATTTGATGACATTAATGAAACCTGAATAGGTAAGGAGCCATATCACTTCATCGATGTAAAACCTCATTATCTCAAAAATAGCAATTAAGACCAAACAAATGTATAAATAGGGTAAACCAAAACAAGCTCATCTTAAAATTATTTAAAAGTTACAAAGTTCAATAAACTGAAAAAATTGTTCAGTGAGAGGAGTTTTTCCACCCATTTATCAAGATCCACTGGGAGGTCTCACAATACTTATTTCCAATAATTTTAATTTCACTGAATTTGAAATAATAGGAGAGCTGATGTTATATGATAAACCAACTATAGATTTTAAAGTGATTTGGAGAGAAATTTAAAAGCAATTAAATTGGTCTTCCTAGGCTAAGGTAAAATATTCCATTTGTTTACCTAAAAAGGTTATCCAAGGGCACCTGGGTGGCTCAGTGGTTAAAGCCTCTTCCTTCCTCTGCGGTCATGATCCCAGGGTCCAGGGATCCAGCCCCACATGGGGCTCTCTGCTCAGCAGGGAGCCTGCTTCTTCCTCTCTCTGACTGCTTCTCTGCCTACTTGTGATCTCTGTCTGTCAAATAAATAAATAAAATCTAAATAAATAAATAAATAAAATAAAAAGGTTATCCCAACAACAAAAACAAAAATAGCATCAAGGATTGGGTACTCCAGGTGCTGTACACACAGATAGAGATGCAGAAGTAATCACTATGAATTAATCAGAGACCATGCAAACCTCTTTTTGGGATGCAGATCTTTCCTCACCATTGTGTAAGAGATCACAAAACTTTCCTGAACCAACCTTGATTTAACAAGCAAGAAAGACAAATTTAACAAGCAAGGCTTTTCTTGCTCTTTTTCCCTTCATTAGTTCATAGCCCCCCAAAACTTAATATTTGGTCACCCATACAATCTAAAATCACCACATACCTCAGTACTTCTTTAAAATTACCCACCTTTTACTGTCCTATTACACTTAAGGTAAAGATCCTTAAGCCTTAAAGTAGCAAATGTAATGCTCTGTTTCATCCTTTACATATACATTAGTCATATAAGTAATCCAACTATTTTAGGAAGAAATGACCTAAATGAAATTGTTCCTATAACAGAATAAGCTAATTCAACCATTTGCTAGCGTTTTAAGTTTCACTATTTTTATGTAGCAGATCTTATCATTTCTGAAATGAATTGCCTTTCATTCTAATCAATGTTTAGATATAATTTTCTTTTCATTTTTTTTTTTTTTTAATTTTTAGTTTGGGAGAAGGGGGTGGGATTATGGACATTGGGGAGGGTATGTGCTTTGGTGAGTGCTGTGAAGTGTGTAAACCTGGTGATTCACAGACCTGTACCTCTGGGGATAAAAATATATGTTTATAAAAAATAAAAAATTAGATATAATTTTCTTTTAACCCCAGAAACACATTTGTCTTTTTAGCTACTGGGTCACTTTTTACTATATGTTCATTGGGGATGAGTGACAGCAATCAGAGCTTAGCAAAAACGGTAAAGCAAAACAAAACTATTTTTTAAAGATAATTAAAACCATGACCCATTTACTTGTTCCTGAAATAACGTTATTTAACATTAATTTTCCATTCCTTACTAAAGTTAAAAGATTTTGTTTTGTTTTGTTTTGTTTTGTTTCTCTGTTAAAGAGGAAATGTTTCCAGACATTCTATCACAGATTCCTTAATCTGGTAAGTAATGAAAACTTGGCTTCTCACATTCTTGTTTTTGAATCTGTCAAGAAACCCAAGTGAAGATTAATTTAAGAATTTCTTATATAGGTGGTAAAATTTTTGTTTAATTTTTTTTATTACAAGTCATAGAGATAGACAGATATATCTATGGCCTAATAAACACTAGTGTGAAATAATCTCTTTCTTGTAATAAATTTTTTCCTCAACTATGAAGAGTTCTTCCACAATTGATCAACAGTTCATGGTATGATCCATTCCATTATTCTAGTTTACAGTAAGCTAATTAATTAAAAGTAAGCAAAGTACCTGTCTTTTCATCTTTTAAGATATTTTAAATATCAAAGTTTACTTTGATTTGGTCTTAGTATTTAGCTTTACACATTTAATGGACATTATTCAGTTGTATTCAGTTAAATCATTAATTTCTAATTTATAAATGGGTTCTAAAGGAAATATAAAAATGGCAAGCCTCTTGAAATTCACATTCCTATTCAAGCAGACAGAACACGCTAATTTTTAAGGAAATAATGAGATGTTTCGTTCTTGTTCCACATTAATTGACATAAGAGGTCAAATTGTTACCGAACCCTGAAATCAGATTCTTATGTCCAATATCCCAGTAAGCCAATCTATGAGTCACTGGGTTTGAGACAGAGAAAAGTTTTATTATCAGAATGGCAGCCTAGTAAAGATTAAGCAAATGAAGAAACATATACCTGGATTCCAAATCACATGCTCCTTTAGACAGTTGCTAATAAAAAAACCCAGAAAATGGTTTTTTATTTCCTCTTAGAGTTTACAATTTGCCTTCTCATTTTCACAGCCCTCCCACAGCTCTGAGGTTACAGAAATTTTGGAAAACCCTTTCTCGATCTATCATGTGTGGACCCAGAAACACCCTGTTTGGAAGGCATGCCTGCTCATATAGTCAAATTTCTATCAGAAGCCAGCTGAATCTTGGCCCTCTGGGACTGCCCCTCAAGTTTCTATTTAAAGTAATAAGTCATGAAACGATGTTCCATTTTTTGTCACAACAATTAAGTAATCCTAAAACATATTTGGGGGCAGTTTCATAGTCTTCAAAGCCAATTTATTTTATATATCTGTTGGTTAATATCAGGAGTGACAGACTGCAACAGCTTTAATATCTGTTGCTTTTCTTTTTCATTGAAGTGTAATTTACATATTCTATTAGTTGCAGGCATACGACCAGTGATTTGGTATTTATATACATTAAGAAATGATCACCATTATAAGTCTAGTTACCATCTGTCACCACACATAGCTTTTATTTTATTTCTATTTTATTAAGATTTATTTACTTATTTATTTGAGAGAGAGAGAGTACATGAGCAAGAGGTGGTGCTGAGGAGGAGGGGAGAATCTCAAGCAGATTCCCGGTTGAGCATGGAGCCGAACATGTGACTCAATCTCACCATTCTGAGACATGACCTGAGCAGAAGTCAAGGGTTGGATGCTTAACTGGCTGAGCCATTTAGGCTCTCCCACCATCCATAGTTTTTATTATATTATTGACTATATGCTCTATGCTGTACATTATATCCTCATGTCTTATTTATTTTATAACTGGAAGATTGTACGTCTTCATTCCCTTCACCTATCTCGTCCCTCCCCCATCCCTCTGGCAATCATCAGTTTGCTCTATGTATTTTTCAAATACTTTCATATTTGACTATCTGATTTGATATTTCTAATAATATGAGGTTGGTAAGTAGGAATGACCTATTTAAGAAATAAAAACTAGAAAACTTCAAAGACATTTGCTCTAAGCTAAAAACAACTATAAGTAGGTTTGGGACCAGAAATAAGCCAAAAATAAGACATTTAGTAAATGTTTATTTTATAAATATTTTTGCTTAAATAATTGCTTAAATGTTGACATGATGTAATATCACAATGAAGTTAGCATAAGTAACTATTACTTTGCTTATTTTTAATACTAGTGTCTAGCTATTATAAAATAATTTTCAACTACCATCTAATTTTATAATTCTGTTCTATACTTGATTATCTGTACTGTCAAGTCCTTCCACATTTCATCCAAATAAATCTCTATCCATATTCAGTACTTTCTGTTCATAATTAAAATGATGAGGCTGGGGCGCCTGGGTGACTCAGTGGGTTGAGCCGCTGCCTTCGGCTCAGGTCATGATCGCAGGGTCCTGGGATCAAGCCCCGCATCGGGCTCTCTGCTCAGTGGGGAGCCTGCTTCCCCCTCTCTCTCTGCCTGCCTCTCTGCCTACTTGTGATCTGTCTCTCTCTGTCAAATAAATTAACAAATAAAATCTTTAAAAAAAATAAAAAATAAAATGCTGAGGCAGTGAATCTCCCATTATTCCAAAATATTTTTGTTAATATAAAAAGTGTTTATAACACAAGTTGCTACCTGAAATCATTTGAATTTTAAAACTCTGCTTTCTAAATCATGTGAATCTCTTTATCAATAACAGAAGCGCTTTATTATTTTTGAAATATCTTTTCCTAAGTATTTATTCTATGAAATAAACCAATCAACAAGAGAAATGATTCAACATTAAAAGCAGAGGAGGAAAAAAAGGAGCTAACTTAAAATAATTTACTCTATATATATCAGAGCTTTAGAAACCTCTGGGTGTTCTTTGGAAAGAACTGTAGATCTTTCAAAATTTTTTCTGTGTGTGTGTGTGTGTTTACTGATCTAGAATTTTACCTTCATTTGAATAATTATTCTTTAATTATCATATTAAAATCAGTCATCCAAATTTTCTCAATTCTAAGCTCCTGAAAGAAATGTAACTGTAAATTACAAAATATCATAAAAACTAAAGGTATAATTAATTTGTGGATTGTGTACCATGAACAATAAGAAGCCGTAAGTACACATTTTGTACTGAGTACAAAATGCTTAAATATATATTATATATCTCTTCTGGTAATTTAAAAGCTCTCACACAAAGGATTTCCAATTGAGTTGAAATGACATTCATGTGTGTTTATCATAATTTGAATACGTTTTTTTTAAAAAACTACACTAAGATAGACTATGTCTTTACCTTTCTATATAATCATTATTTTCTCAAATTCTCAGTTAAATTTATAGTCAAAATTTATCATTTCATCTGTGGAGTATATTTTTAATAATACAAAGTATTGGGTGCCTGGGTAGCTCAGTGGATTGAGCTGCTACCTTCAGCGCAGGTCATGATCTCAGGGTCCCCGGATCAAGCCCTGCATCGGGTTCTCTGCTTGGCAGGGAGCCTGCTTCTCCCTCTCTCTCTGCCTGACTCTCTGCCTACTTGTGATCTCTCTCTCTCTGTCAAATATAAATAAAATATTTAAAAATAATAATAATATAAAGTATCCTTCACTATCCTTCTCCGCCTAGATTACATAAATCACTGTAAAAAAAAAAAAGTAATGATTTTAAGAACTCTGACCCAAAGGGGCACCTGCATGACTTAGTTGTTTAAGTGTCTGACTCTTGGTTTGGGCTCTGGACATAATTTCAGGGCCCTGAGACTGAGCTCCATATGGGGCTCCATGCTCAGTGTGGAGTGTGCTTGAGGTTCTTTCTCTGTCATGCAGCCCCTCCCCCTGCTCATTCTCTCTAAAATAAAATAAATAGAATTTTAAAGGAAAAAAAAAAAGTCTGACCCAAAGGAAGTGACCACAATGAAAAATGATATTGCTGAGGATACCAAAATCAATTAAAATTAACCCTTAGAAGCAAAGCCAATCCCAGAAAGACTTTTGATGCCACTTGTCTGACAATCAGGAGGATACAACTTTTGATGAAATGGCTTGTCTTGCAAGTACTCAAAACCTCCCAGTTGTCTGATTATAAGAAGTACCTAAGGAGCACGTTACAATACATGCTAAGATCCATGTCCCCAAACTGAAAACAAAGAATCAGATTCCAGACATGGTCCTATGAATGTGATATTTTAAGAACTAGATTAAATCTTACACATTTTGAAATTCTTAGGCATTTGGAAAAACAATGCTCTTTGTTTTGTTTTGTTTTTCCCCTCTAGCACAATTGTTATAACTATCCATTGAATAAGTTTAAAATAATCAGTATCCAGACTGAACTCCAGACCTGTTGAATCAAAATCTCTAGTTGTAGATATTGTCTATAAAACAAACTCTCAGATTATTTTTTTAAAGCAGAATATTATTATATTTGACTACTCAACTTCTGTACAACCAAAAAATTAAAACATCACAGTAAAAGGGTGGTGAGAACATGGTATTTAATTCACAATGCATGGCAAATGGTTAACATCCTTAGTCATAAATGATCTCTTAGAAACCAGTACAAAAACACTAATATTCCAAGGAACATGAAAAAAAAAAAAAAAAAAACACACAGAGGTAAATGAAATAACAAGTGACTGGTAAGGTTTAAGGACATGTGAAGATGACTGAACTGAAGAGTAAGAGAAGAAAAAAAAATTTTTTGTAATACCACATCGTCAAAGATTAAAATGTTGAAATGTAATTTTTGTACTGTTTAAGAAAACAGAAATCTCATAAGCAAACACTGACAGATAAGACTGATGAGGACAATCTATACCATTTGGGGAAAATTTCTACTTTTGACCCAGAATATAAGTTTTGGATATACTTAATTCTAATAAGGTGGAGATACTAGGACTATTTTCAACAAATTAGCCAGAGAAATTAAAAATCATTTCTATATAAAGCATGTAACTGCCTAGAAAATTTGTAGCTAATATAGGGGTCCAAAGCACTACTAGCATAATAATTTGTTCATCAATATACCCCCAAAGGATATGCACAAAACTCCATTAACAGTAGATAATGTTGGGGAGTAGAATTAGGCAGGGGTGGGAGAACATTTAAGAAGTAAAAATCACTGAGATGATTTTAATATGTAGTCATCTTTGAGAACCACTGATTAAATTATAGTTATACATAAATGTTTTTCAAATTTTAAAACGCATATAGATCACTGGGGACCTTTTCAAAATGCAGCTTCTGATTCAGGTCTAGGTGGGGGCAGAGATTTTGCATTTCTAAGGAGCTTGTCGGGAATGTAGATGTTCCCTGTGCAAAGACCATTAAGAAACAAAGGCCTGGAATAGTTGATTAAAATGGAGCAGTGGTTAATTCTGCTACCTGCCCAGAATGGAGAAATACAATAACAAATTCCAAATTAAAAGGATGTTTAATGTGTCAAATAGTCGTTTTTCTTATATACAAGCCAAACAATATCTGCTGCCAGCCAGTTTTGTGTTCCTTTTAGACTTCAAATTTCAAGTTTGAACCACAATTATCAAGAATGACAAACACACAAGTCATAAACCAACTGATTGCCATAAAACTTTTTTTATATATACATACCTAGTCTCAGATTTTTCTTTTCTTTCTTAAAAGCCTTATCCTAACTTTCTAATTCACTGATAGTGAGCGGCCATTTTTCTTGGGTCTAAGTCACTTTTTTTCTTTGTTTGATTTGGTCTTCTATATGCTTTCCTCAAATGCTTTCTTACTAAATGTACTTGTTTCCTGAAATCTCTTGTGCCTTGGCTTCCAACCCGAAGAGTAGTCACTCCTGCTTTATAGCATCCCTTGGTTTAGGAAGATGAAATGCTCTTAGCATGTCACTGCAAGTGACCATTCCACAATCAGCGAAGCATGGAAACTTTCTTTTTCATTCTTGTCCCAGGGATGATAATTTTTTCGACTATTGTTGAAACTGTCTTCCCATTGAGATCCACATAGAAGGGTTTGGTCTACCTTCACATCAGTAAAAAATGTTCTCTATGAAATTTTTCTTCACCTGCCATTTATAATGAAATGGTTACTGTAGCAACGCTAGAGTTATAATCCACAGCACGTACTGTGTAATCAGTATAAATAAGAACATTAAATTGATGTTTATATTTCAGGTTAACTGTGATCCACATTTAAAGATCCTGATTTCATAGAAATAATTTGCAAAGGTTTCTTTCAAGATGATTTTCATATCATAAGCTATGGATGATTCAGCTAAGGAAAAAAATGGCTTAGAGCTCATGGCAATTTTTAGTTCCCTGGATAGAAATTGTACAGAACTTAAGGTATTGTATTTTTTATGGAAAACACCTTTTGTCCATGTTTTTTGTATGTTATAACATCAACATTAATTTAATGTGTAAGATAAGTAATTGATATATGTTCATCATGGCTTTCACAATTTTTAATTAGAATGCAAATGAAGGAAAAGGACCAGATGTGCAAGCTTTTTGAGAATGTTTTTAATTTTTAATTTAATTAATTTTTAAAGTGTTAAAACAAGTCAATTCAGTGATGACAACCTGAACATGACATTTTGTGTCTAAATGTCTAAAGGTCTAAATAAACTCCAACTTAATGGCTGTAATCCCTGAAAAAGAAATAATAGAAAATAATTCCATAGTGAGCAAAAGATGAATAAGAATGTCTGATCAACTCTTTTCTCATTTTTTCTCATGTTTCAACTTCAGTTTGGTTGGCAACAACTAGGTGGTATTCTATCCATGAAAAGCATTCACACAATTCAGATGAGATAAAATAAGAGGGATATAAGAAAATCTTTTTTGTTTAAATTTAATTTATTGTATTTCCTTTTATCTATATAAGTATGTTTAACCAATAAGTACTGATTATAATTCTTCCATGAACATACTTTGGAATTCAGTGCAAATAGTTCATGTCTGCCTACGAAAAAGAATAAACTTAAGCTTTTACCCTGAAAACTCACTTTGCAAATCAATACCCTATCTTGAAACTTTTATTCAATGAATATCTTATAATCTTCCAAGAGGATATAGTATTATTATTAATCAAATATTCCTTTAAGTTGTTATTTACATTTTTACCTATACTGTCTCTGCTAAAATATAATTTGATATTGTTTGATGGTTCGAAGTCACCTCAAAGCTTTGTATTTCATTGTTATCACTAAGGGCATCAATTACTATGCTACAAATATAGGGGAATGCTGAGAGTTCTTGAGAAGATAGAATACTAGAGAGACTAGCTTTCTGTTGTACTTTTTTTGAAGATTTTATTTTTTTATTTGACAGAGAGAGAGGGATCACAATGGGCAGAAAGGCAGGCAGAGAGAGAGAGGGAAGCAGGCTCTTCACTGAGCAGAGAGGCCAATGTAGGGCTCCATCCCAGGACCCTGACATCATCACCTGAGCCAAAGGCAGAAGCTTAACCCACTGAGCCACCCAGGTGCCCCTCTGTTGTACTTTTGAGTGGAAAATGAGCCAGCAAGGCATCTGCATCTCCAAAACTTCTAGGAGAAAGACACACTCATCTCCACTTTAAAGTTTTATTATCTCAGCCTTGACATAAGTCTTGGGTAAGGGTAAGACACACAGAATCACTATGTAAACTATATTACAGAGTTGTTAAAATTTGTTCATGTTGTGTATAGCTTAAAGACTTTCAGAGGTGTCTACAAAAGGACTATCAATAACAAAATAACTCCTCTTGGGAATGAACGTTCCATTTTCTAGAAGTTCCCTTGAAATTTACCAAAATGAAATGAAACAAAATACACACACACTCACAAGCACACCCCACCAATAGGGAAATATTTAAACCACAACTGTAATAACATGAATTTCGTTATCAGAAAATAATCAACCACATTTCAAAGTTTTGGGGAAAAAAATAGGACCTGTCTGTAACAACAAAACTTTAATTGAGATGGGGAAGAAAAGAAAAATCTAGCTACTTTCTACCGGTAAGATAACTGGTAAAGCACAATGGAGGAGGAATCTTATTTGGGGGTGGCACTACACAGATGAATATATTAAGGAATGGAATTGATAGAATAGTTAAATTTTGGTGGTTTTAATTCTTTTCAGTAAAAAATTTCTCTCACGGGGCATCTGGGTGGCTCAGTGGGTTGAGCCTCTGCTTTCCGATCAGGACATGGTCTCAGGGTTTTGAGATCAAGTCCCACACCGGGCTCTCTGCTTCCCCCTCCCCCTCTGCCTGCCTCTCTGCCTACTTTTGATACATCTCTCTCTCTGTCAAATAATAAATAAATAAATAAATTTTTTAAAACATTTCTTTCACTTTGACATAGGAAAGTATCTCAAATAGAAGGCTGGCCTAAAGGCAGACCTTCTGAGAATATGGTGCTGACTCTATCCTATATTCTATAATAATTTTATAATAAGCTATAGAGCATAGGTCTTAGTCAACTTGGGGTGCTATAACAAAATACCACATACTGGCTTATAAAAATGGAAATTTATTCCTCCCAGTTCTGGAGGCTGGAAGTCCAAGATCCGTTACCAGCATAGTCAGGTTTTGGTGAAAGCCTTCTTCCCGTTTGTAGGCTACCGACTTCTCACTGTATCCTCACATGGTAGAGCACAGAGAGGAAGCAAGCTTTCTCCTACTCTTATAATAAGTTTCCATTCACAAAGGCGCCACCTTCATACATCATCCAAATCTTAATTGCCTCCCAAAGACTCCATCTTCTGGAAAGATGGCAGAGTCTGAAGCACCAGGATTCTGTCTTCCCATTTAGATAATAATTGTCCTGGTGGAATGTTTCTAATATAACTGTTCTGGAATTCTAGAATCTGTTGAAGGCTTGCAACTTGCTGGGAAAGTCCTGGACAATAAAGTGTGGTTAATGTGTTCAATTTAATCTCTCAGCTCCATGGCAGGCAGTTCTCCATGCATTGCAGAGACTGCTTGCATTCAGCTTGAGAGAACCAAGTTGGGCAAAAAACTCCTTGTTCCCCAAATACTGAGGATTGAGCATGCTGATTGCTAATTAGTCCTCCTGATGACAGAAATGCACAGGAAGAGATGGTACTAATTCTTCTTGCACCTCCCCCATTTCTGCAAGTCCCTAATCCTCCAGTTGAAGCAATAATGCTCAGAGGATTTAAAGGAGCAGCACCCTTTCTCCAGCCCACAGCAATACAAACAGACAGACAAACCGACAAATGAATAAAAACAAAAATCAACAAAACACAGTCAACCCTGGGAAAGAGGAGAATCTGATCTCCAGTTACCATATTATTAGATACAAATGCACACTTCTCAACAAAAATTCACAAAGAAATAGGACAGTGTGGCCTATCAAAGGGAAAAGTAAATCAACAGAAACCTTCCCTGACAAAGATCTGATGCCAGGTCTACTAAACAAAAACTTTAAAACAGTGTCTTAAAGTTGCCCAAAGAACTAATGAAAGATGTGAAGAAAGTCAAGAAAACAATTTTATAACAAAATAAAAACAACCTAAAGATTGAGAAAGCCTAAAATGAAACAACAACAACAAAAATCCTAGAGCTAAAAAAGTACAAGAACTGAAATTAAAAATTCCCTAGAGGGATTCAAAGGCAGGCTTGACCAGCAGAAGAAAGAATCAACAAAATTTGAAGATAAAACTATGGAAACAGTCAAATCTGAGAAACAGAAAGAAAAAGGTTTGAAGAAAAGTGAACAAAACCTAAGAGATTCCCAGTACACCCTCAGGCAAACAAACATATGTATTAAGAGAGAAAGAACGGGGCCTAGAGAATATCTGAAGAAATAATAGCTGAAAATTTTTCAAATTTGATGGAAGTCATGCATATAAACATCAAAGAATTTCAAAAAACTCCCAGTAAGATGATCTCAAAGAGAATCACACCAAGACACATTACAGTCAAATACTTGAAAGGCAAAGACAAATAATCTTGAAAGTAGCAAGAGAAAAAGAATGCTCAGTAAGGTTATCTGCAGATTTCCTATTAGAAATTTCAGAGAAGATAGTGGGCCAATATCAACATATTTAAAGTGCTAAAAGAGAAATGCTCAAACATTGTTCATGCATTACAAATCTTTTCTTTTTTATGTATCTTGGATCCACTCTCCACCTTTCTGTCCTTGCACATAGAACTCATTAGCATGTATCTGTCTCCTTGGGTCCAACCAATAGTGAGTGAATGGCAGTGGAATGGAGAGAGGAAAGTGAGTAGGGTCAGGTTTTATTCTACTATCTTTGTCCTCTGTGGTTTCTAAGGATAGGAAGATTCTTCTACATGGTTCTCTTTCCATTGTAACTATCTCCAGCCCTGTCCCCTTTAGGACTGAGTCTCAGGCTTTTCTACACTATAGTTTTGTATACTTTCATAAATAATCTTTTCATTAACCCAAATGACATAGTTGGATTATGCCATCTATTTCCAGGGAGGACATCAATAGATAAATTCATTTTTCTTATTATTCAGAAGGTATATTCCAGTTATTAAAGTTTATTATATATCATTTAATTGGCTATAAAATATTTTATGGGATTTGTCCCATAGCTTTCTCTATTTCCCCTCTGAGACCCTTAAAGTAGTTTCCAGTTTTTTAAATCATAAATAATTCAGTGATCAACTTATTTGTGCATAAAGCTTATACTTAGACTAGTTTTCTTTGATTTTATTTTCACATTAAATCTGCCAGGTAAAAGAGTATGAATAATTTAAGATACTTGGCTCAAATTGCCAAACTGCTTTTCCATATGTTATGGTAATTTATATTCAATGAACAGTGTTAAAACACTGGTTTTCTAGGGTTGACAGTTTAGAGAGTTATTGTAATAAAAATATAGCATTTATTTCACCCTTATCATTTATAAATTATTTGTCTCTTCATGCAAAAAATAACTAAGCTTACTGAAAAATATATACATATCAAATATCTTCCGAGTAGAGGAGACATGAGCTTAAGCCAGCTCACAACTTTCACAAATCATGGAAGGGTAGGATATGTAGTGAGGAAGCTGCCATCTTCCTTGTTACTGCTGCTCCTTGGGTCTACCCAATTAATGTCCTAGGCCAGGAACATCCCCTTACATGGACATGGAGGCTGAGTGCTGAGCTATTGCTCAGCTCCAGACATAAAAATCACCACTAACGGGCGCCTGGGTGGCTCAGTGGGTTAAGCCTCTGCCTTCGGCTCAGGTCATGATCTCAGGGTCCTGGGATCGAGTCCCGCTTCGGGCTCTCTGCTCAGCAGGGAGCCTGCTTCCTCCTCTCTCTCTCTGCCTGTCTCTCTGCCTACTTGTAATCTCTGTCTGTCAAATAAAATAAATAAAATCTAAAAAAAAAAATCACCACTAACAATGTGGAGATCTTTTCTGACTTAGTTTAGAGTGGTTTCAAATGAGCAGTTGGAATGAACAACTACTGTTATTTAAAGGATTTGTGAAAATAGGAATTGAGAGGAAAAAATGTGAATAACTTTTAAGTAATTTAGAAAATGACTTGATATTAAAGAAAACTGTAGAGCCAACAAAGATTTTAAAGGAAGAGATATTACTGCTTATTTGAGTGTTAATGTCAATGCTCTAATAAGGGGCCGGGGTGGTGGGGGGTGCGGAAAATGATGATGCAAGAGAGAAAGGGATAATCTTAGGAGTTCAGCTGTCGAGTGAATCTGTGATGAAATCAGGTGCACAAAGGGATGAAAAAGAAGCCAGAAAAAATATGGATGCCAGTAGATAGACCTATTAGTGAGAGAATGGAAATTCTCTGCTGTTCACTTACATATTCTTAGTGATTATGTTTAAGAAACAAAAACAAGCAAGGGAAAAGAGAGAGAAATCAAGAAACAGTCTCTCTCTCTCTCTTTTTTTTTTTTTTTTTTTTAAGATTTTACTTATTTACTTGACAGAGAGAGAGAGCAGGGGGATTGGGAAAGGGAGAAACAGGTTTCTGGTTGAGCAGGGAGCCTGATGTGGGGCTCGATCCCAGGACCCTGGGATGACGACCTGAGCTAAAGGCAGATGTTTAATGACTGAGCCACCCAGGAGCCCAAGAAACAGACTCTTAACTATGAAGAACAAAGTAATGGTCCCCAGAGGGGAGGTGGGTGGGGTGAACGCGTGAAAGAGGTGATGGGGATTAAGGAGCACACTTGTGATGAGCCCTGAGTAATGTGTAGAAGTGTTGAATTCACTACATGTACACCTGAAACTAACACTGTATGTTACCTATACTGGAATTAAAATTTAAAAAAATTTTAAAAAAATGGGTTCATCAGCTAAGTATGTGGAGAGGGTAGGTCTAAGAATTTATGGACATATTCTTCAAGAAAATAATCATACACAGCAAAACTGAGATATCAGTGAAGAAAGCAAAGACAAGCATGAGGCCAACACCAAGAAAAAGCTATCCAGTGAGAAAAAGACTGAAAAATATCAGGAATTCTCACTAGATAATGAAAATGATATACCTGGAAAATAAACAACATTTGGGAAGTTTGCAATAGCCTTCATTTGAAACATCTGGACTTTGGAAGTTTTAAATTTTCCAAAAGTATACATTTGATATTTGAAACTTAGGTAGAGGGAGAAAATCCCTTTATCTTTGTTCAAAGGTAATTAAACATATTACTGACTATACTTTTTCAGCACTAACAGCTATATTATACTGTAAATGTGGGGATATCCAGTCAGAAAAAGTTAAACCTGGGGCACCTGGTGGCTCAGTTGGTTGAGTGTCCGACTCTTGATTTTAGCTCGGGCCATGATCTCGGGGTTTTGAGATGGAGCCCCACGTTTGGCTCCTTGCTCAGTGATGAGTCTGTTTAAGATCTTCTCCTTCTGCCCCTCCTTCTGCTCACATTCTCTCTCTCTGTCAAATAAATAAATAAAATCAATCTTTAGAAAAAGTTTTTAACTGCTTTTTCAGACATGATGGTTTTTGCATATTTTCTTTTTCTTTCTTTTCTGTTGTGAAAAGTTTCACACTATCTAGTTGATTAACATATGTTAGCATATTTTCAATTACTGTCAGTATGTTAATGTGTAAATGACACAAAAAATGTTAATTAAAAATAACTCTGCTATTTATATCAACATTCCCTGTTTTCCAAATACCATGGGTTGTGTGCATGGTTTTGACAAATCTTGGGTTTACCACACTATTTCCCTGTTTGTAGGTTTTAGAAAAGTAGAGTATTTTTATGGTTTTTATGACAGAAAAATGTTACCTCAAATAAAAAAATATTTGCAACAATATAAAAGACAAAAATTAAGACATTCATGTGGTTCCTTTCTTCATGTACTATGAAAATATATTTATCACTTGTCGTTTTATACATTGATAAGTCAAACATGATCAAAATGTTCAAACATCCAGATATGGAAATGATCTTATGAATATTGGGATGATTCACTAATTTGAAGTATATACAAGTCATATTTAAATAAAATAATCAAATACTGTAATTTCTTCAATCCAACAATATATGGGATAAAATAGCCTGAATATGCAATGCTTAAAAAAAATCCCCCCCCCAATTTGACAAAAAACAAACCAATTCCTTAATTTTTCAAACTGTGAATAATCGGTATTTTTGTTATTTGTTCTGAAATGCCTCACTATCTGAGTATACCGACTTAATTTTCTGGCCTTCATACCTGATAATTATTTGTTTGCCTATATTTTCACAATAAAAAAAAGTAAAGACTTGGCTGCTTACAATGCAATGCATGCAGATAGTTATAATGATGAATTCGAAAATTAAATGTTCAACATAAGCAGTTGGGTTGTGCAAACCAGGCATATGAAAGATATTCTCCATCCCTTACTGGCACGTGATGCTATAAAACAGGTGAAAGACATATATGGCACTTCAGGCTTGACCCCCAAACTCAAGCAACCCCCCAGGCTTGCTCTCTTCATTCATATATTTGTTCCATAAGTCTAAAAATACTGTTAGACTTTAGGGATCAATGAAGCCACTAGAGGAAAGGATTCTTGAAAATCTCTGTGGTCCAGAGAGTTCCCTATCTCACCAAGTAATCATACTGAATGGTGAAATGAGGGATAAATAATACTTCGTTATTTTAATCTACCAATATTTTTAGGTCATTGTTTCCAACAGTCAACATCATTCCACCTTGACCCAGATAGACTTGATTATAAATTCTGTTTACACTTCTGTGTCTTTAATCAAGAAACTTAATTTTTTCTCACCTGTGAAATTTTGATAATACCTATTTAAGAGATTATTATAAATAAGTGAGATGTTTTCTACAATGCCTGTCAAGCAGTAGGACTGATATTTGGATTTTATTATTATGAAATATGGGAGCTAAGTTAATCTTTTAACTATTCTATTTTTCTTACAACTGTGATTAACACATTTCTAAAATTAATTATTCACTTCCTTATCAAAATAAGCAGATTGCACTGGAAATATTTAAACCTCCCTTAGAGAAGGACAATTATCATATGCTTTCACTCAGATGTGGAGCATAAGCAATAGCACGGAGGACCAAAGGGGAAGGAAGGGAAATCTGAAGGAGAAATCAGAGAGGGAAACAAGTCATGAGAGACTCGACTCTGGGAAACAAACTGAGAGTTTCAGAGGGCAGGGGGATTAGAGGATGGGGTAACAGGTTGATGGGTATTAAGGAGGGCATGTGTTCTGATGAGCACTGGGAGCTATACACAACTAATCAATCACTGAATACTACATCAAAAAATAATGATGTGCTTATACTACATCAAAAAATAATGATGTGCTTATACATCAAAAAATAATGATGTGCTGGACATAATAAAAATAAAAAATTAAAAAGAAATAAAACTCCTCTAAGGAAGCTGGTTTCTCATAATCAACATCAATTTTAACTAGTGACTGCAGCATTTTCCCCGGGACTTTTGTTTTCCATGTAGGTACTATTGACATATAATATTAGTTTCAGCTGTACAGCATAATGATTCGATATTTTCATTTATTGTGAAATAAGCATCATGGCAAGTCCAGTTAACACCCATCAGCATACATAGATACAATATTTTCTTGTGGTGAAAACTTGTATCTACTCTCAGCAACTTCCAAATATGTGCTGTAGTGTTATTAACTATAGTCACCATGCTGTACATTACATCCCCAGGACATTTATTTTATAGCTGGCAGTTTATATTTTTTAACTTCCTTTACCCATTTTTCCCACCTCCAGCCTCCTATCTTTGACAACCTCCAATCTATTCTCTATATCCAAGAGCTCCATTATTTTGGTTTGTATGTTTGTTTTCATTTTGTTTTTGTTTCCAATTCCACATATAAGTCACATTATACCAAATTTGTCCTTTTTTTCTGCTATATTTCACTTAGCATAATTACCAAGGTCTATCCATATTGTCACAATTGCAAGATTTCACTTTTTAAGGCTGACAAATATTTCATATTATATATAAAATTTATCAATGGACACATGTTGCTTCTGTATCTATTTTAAAATAATGCTTCAATGAAGCATTGAAGGTATGAAGGTACATATAGCTTGAGTTAATATTTTGTTTTCTTCAGATAAATATCCAGAAGTAAAATTGCTGGATCATATGGTAGTCCTATTTTTAACTTTTTGAGGAATCTTCTCACTGTTTTCCATAGTGACTGTACCAATGTGCATTCCCACTAACAGTGCACAAGGATTGCCTTTTCTTAATATCCTCGCCAACACATTACTTCTTGTCCTTTTAATAATATCCATTCTAACAGGTGTGAAGTATTCCATTGTGGTTTTGATTTGCATTTCCCTGATGATGTTGATGTTGACAACTTTTTCATATATCTTTTGGTCAATAGTATGTCTTCTTTGGAAAAATGTCTGTTCAGACCCTCTGTCAATTTTTTAATTAGTTTGTTTTTTGTTATTGAGTTGTATGAATTCTTTTATGTTTTAGATATTAACCTCTAATCAGATATATGATTTGCAACTATTTTCTCCCATTCAATAGTTTGCATCTTCATTTTATCAATGGTTTCTTTTGCTGTGCAAAAAGCTTTTTAGTTTGATGTAGTCCCATTTGCTTATTTTTGTTTCTGTTGCCTTTTCTTTTGGTGTCAAATCCAAAAAATCACAGCTAAGACTGGTATAGAGAAGCTTGCTTGTTTTCTTCTAGGAGTTTTATGAATTCAGGTCTATGTTCAAATCTTTGATACATTTTGGACTAATTTCTGTGTATGGCATAAAATGGTCCAGTTCAGTTCTTTTGCATGTGGCTGTCCAGTATATCCAGCAACATCTGTTGAAAACACTATCCTTTCCTCATTGTATATTCTTGGTTCCTAATTCACCATAAATGTGAGTTCTAGACTTATTTCTGGGGTCTCTATTCTGCTCTATTGATCTACCTATCTGTTTTTGTGCCAATACCATATTATTTTAATTACTATAGTTTGGTAATACTATTTCAAACCTGAGAGCATGATACCTCCAGTTTTGTTGTTACTCAAGACTGCTTTGAATAGTCAATGTGCATGATATAGCTATATTGATAAAGTTTAAAAATAAATGAAACAATTTTTATAAGTATATTCCTATATGGAAAAGTTTTATAAAAAAATGAAACCTGGGAATATTAAACCCCAATTCAGGATAGTGTTCAGCCAAAAAGGAGTGGGAGATTAAAGAAATGTGGTGTGGAATGGTGTACTTGGTTAACTCTGCCTCTGATGGTGTTTCTTAGAAAAGCAGATCTGAAGCAAATGCAACAAAATGTTGCAAAAACCTGGTGTTGCATACCCAGGTACCAATTTCCTCCGGAGTTTGAATATGTCATCAATTAAATAAATAATCAAAATAAAACTAAGGAAATTAACAAACATGAAAGAACTTGTGGAATAAGATACTAAATCTGGAAAAAAAAATAACATTCGTATGAATTCTTGCCAAATAAAAGATGAAGAAGACAGAACAAAAAAACTAGGGCAGAGAAGAGCAGTAAATTGATTTAAAAATACATCATATATGAAATTCTTTGGGAATTCTCTTAAAATTTGAAAATGTAAATGACAAAATATTGAAAACTGATCACAATAAAGTTAATAATAGTATTACAAGTAGCAAAAATTATGAGAAACTAGGTAAAATGGTATAAAGATACTAAATAACAATTACTCAGCCAATCATATAAAATTAAAATTTGGTATTATAATATCATATTTTTAAATTTAGAAGATATTTTCATAATAATATCTTGCTGGTAATATTGAAACTGTATTAAAATTTTGCTGGTAGTGTGCACTTATAGAAATTTTATTATTTGGTTAAATTCAAGTAGATTTTTGTTCGATATAATTTTTTTTTTTAATTTTTATTAACAGAGATCACAAGTAGGCAGAGAGGCAGGCAGAGAGAGAGGAAGGAAAGCAGGCTCCCCGCTGAGCAGAGAGCCCGACGTGGGGCTCGATCCCAGGACCCTGGGATCACAACCTGAGCTGAAAGCACAGGCCTTAACCCACTGAGCCATCCAGGTGCCCCTGTTCGATATATTTTAATAAAAATTAGGTATAACTGTATAAATTATTTATTGTAAAGCCATCTGTCTTTGCTATTTTTCTATTAGAATATATGAATAGACTTAGGCAGAGAGTGGAATTCATTGAAAACAAACAAATGCTAATTTTGGTGTTAGACTTTGGGAGTTATCTGTTCTACTTTTTTATTGCTTGTTTTTTTATGAGCATAAAATATTTTTTAAATGTTAGTCATTATTCTAAATATTATTTTATTTTTTTTTTAAAGAATTTTATTTATTTGACAGAGAGAGATCACAAGTAGGCAGAGAGGCAGGCAGAGAGAGAGGAGGAAGCAGGCTCCCCGCTGAGCAGAGAGCCTGATGTGGGGCTCGATCCCAGGACCCTGGGATCATGACCTGAGCTGAAGGCAGAGGCTTTAACCCACCGAGCCACCCAGGCGCCCCCTAAATATTATTTTAAATTCAGCTGAAATAATCACTGAAATCTGTACCAAAAACAAAAACAGAAAATAGAGGATGGTAAAAAATTTAGACTTTGTAATACCTTATGTTATAAACTCTTTTTCAAAAACATACAAAATCAGATAACTTGAGCTCTTAAAACAAAAAATAGAATCTATTATATTTGTGGATGCCATGATATATAAATTTTGTATGTATGTCTGTGTTTATATATCAGTGTGTATATATAGCCACATATTAATATTTATATATATAAATTTATATATTCTCATAAAAAATATAAATAAAATATTCAGCAGAATTCTAAAAACTATAAGGCATCTAAGAACATCTGTAACTTTGTCCATCTTTTAAATCAAAGAATATATCCTAGAATGAAACTCTCTGAATACAGTAACTGTGAGAAAGTGTTCAGAATGGTTCAACTTTGAACTACTTTATAGAATGCCAGGTTCAGAGAGGCCTTGGTTATAAAAGAGAAGTCATGATTATAAAAACAACCTCAGGTAAAATATATAACATATGTGATATCTCAAACCAACCTTACCCCATGAATATGAAGTTTTGAATAGCATTCCTCGCACAATCTCAAGGAATTCCTACAATAGAACAAATGGACTATCTACGCTGTTGATTTGGGGAAACACTCACAGTGAATATTTTCCTGAGTGTCAGAAGAACAAGACTGAGCAAGACCCTTGAATTCAAGAAAAGGAAAAATGTGTATTTTAGTTTAATGTTAATACAGGATCTTTCCTGACTCATTAATTAAAATTAGGCCTTGTACATTGTCTTCTTTTTACTTATTGCATGTATATATATGGCCACAATTGTTTTGTTAATATTGACTGAGTTAATTTTGTTCCACATCAAAGCTATCTTCCTATTTGTAAATTGGTTTCTGGAGAAATTGCTTTCATTATATTTTTAGGTCTCTAGGGGATATGTTCTGTGCTAAATTATATGTGATCAAATATATCGGTATACCAAGGGTCATGGAGATGTCTCTAAAGGCTCATTTCAGTCTAACAGTAGCACAAATGTGAGTTTGTTTCTTTCCACACCACAGAGGATCTAGGGCCCACCCACTTTTAAAGATCAAGTGTCTGAAGCTATTAAAAGGGATTTTCACCCTTGTTCCTACATTGAGCGTGAGGATCTGAATACATCATAGAGATACACAGAGGCATCCTTCCTGCACATTAAGCAGACTATACTACCTGTTTTTGATGAGAGCTCCACAGGAGATGCCAACAAGAGGGACAATTAACAGAGTCCCCTGGCACTGGCAATGTGAGACCCTACAGACTCTAACTCGAACCCTAGAGCAGTCTGGACATAGTCGCTCTGGCTTGGCTTGTGCTGGTGCTGGAAGCCACTGCTTGAGTTTCTTCCTGCTGATTCGACTCCTGTTCACTGAGCTCTGACAGGCACTAGGACTATTTATGAGCGTCGACATCTCATCCTGTTCAAGCCTCCTCCACCTGTCCTTGTAATCATCGCCACCCTCACAGAGTTTTCCAAACTTTTTTAACTTTAATTTGGCTTCAGTTTTGATATCCAAAAACTGAAGCTTTATTAATCTTGCTCCCAGTTTCTTCTGTGATTGTTCCATTTTGGGAGTTTGGATAACCTGTCAACCAGTCTGTTCTACATTTGTTCAGAAATAATATTAATAATAATAATAATATATAAAATATTTTAATGCTATTTATGGTCCCTGAAGTAAATCACCCTTCATATTCAGTAAGAACACCTTGTCCATTCTAAATGTGTCTTTAATATCTGTATCTCAAGGAGCACCAGGGTGGCTAAAGCCATTAAGTGTCTGACTCTTGATTTCAACTCAGGTCGTGATCTCAGGGTGATGATCTCAGTGTTGTGATCTGAAGGTCATGGATTCAGCTGGAATAGGGCTCCATGCTCAGCAGGAAATCTGCTCTTTTCCCTCTCTCTGCCCCTCCCCCCACTAGTGCGTGCACACGTATGCGTGCGTTCTCTTTCAAATCAATAAATCTTTAAAAAAATAATATCTGCTGGGGCGCCTGGGTGGCTCAGTGGGTTAAAGCCTCTGCCTTCAGCTCAGGTCATGATCCCAGGGTCCTGGGATCGAGCCCCACATCAGGCTCTCTGCTCGGCGGGGAGCCTGCTTCCTCCCCTCTTCTCTGCCTGCCTCTCTGCCTGCTTGTGATCTCTGTCAAATAAATAAATAATCTTTAAAAAAAAAAAGAATAATCATTTAAAATAATAATAATAATAATAATATCTGTATCTCAATACAGGAAGCAATACACAACAACTTCTATTCTGAGGAGAAAGCATTTCACTGATATTTAAAGGTAATCAACTGATGATTCCACTTTCAATAAATGTTAAATGATCCTGGCAATTTAAGTATCCAACTGATAGCTGCATACAATTTTGCCCCCCTTTAAACACTTCACACTGTACCACAGCAGTCTTTTACAAAATGAAAATTTGTTATTAGTCCTTCTTTTTTGCTCTTATGATTATGACACAGCTACTTAAATGACCTAAAATGCCTCACAAGGTTTTTCTCCTGACTTCCACACCGAGTTCATCCAGCACTACTATCCTGCGATTCTCTGACCTGCACACATGTGAGCCCACCATAAGAACTGTTGTTACTGGATTCTTGTAAATGCTGCTCTCCCACACTGAAATGCTCCCCAAATCCACCCACCCTAACCAACTTTTCTCAGTCCTTGGCGGTACTGGCAAAATAGACAAGAATTACCTGTAATGTATAGTTTATAAGACAGGTGGACAAAACTGACACTATCTGCAACTATCTCTGTATCCAAAGGTCCTGATACTATTGTGTAGCAATTGGTGGACTTGAGCTATAAGTTCTATAGAAGCATTTCCATCAATCACAGACTTGCCAGGACAGAAGCCAATGAGTATTCTCCATTCCTTTCTTAGAATAGGACTGGCATATACACGTATATGTTGCTTTTAATTATATAATAAGTGTGTGTGTGTGTATATATATATATACATACATACATGTATATATATACACATATGTGTACATATATATACACATATATATGCATATATACAAATATGTATTTATATATAAAGTAACTATTTTAAAAATAATAAAAATTACTTGAAAATTAGAAACTTGTTACTTCAATAAATACTGCATTAGAATGACCAATGTACCAACCTTATGCCTATATTTTATATATATATATATATATATATATATATATAATTATTTGAAAAAGCTTTTTTATAGAAATTCAATGTTCTTTTTCCTGGAAAAAAAATAGAAAAAAAAAACAGACTTTAAAAAAATCTCAATTCCATTAAAGACTATTGACATTTAGGCAAAAATATCCTCTTACCCTGAAAAAAAAAAATAGCATTTTAATAGTGCAAAGCTACCAACATCATTTTAATAATTAAAATAAATCCAAGGAAGTTAAAAAAGAACAAATTCAAACACACTGTATTATTTAATCAAAAGCCAGTTGGGGAGGAATATTGAATCAGTATAGAGCTTGCATGAATTTGAAAGTACTACCTCAGTAAAGACTAAATAACATTGAAATTTTTTAAATGCTAGTGCATTGTACTTTCCTATGCTGCTTGCAGGACATTTTTTAAATGTAATTATCATTGCTTCTGATTTAATTTGTTGCTTCCATCTCTCCTGACCATGCCAGTACCTAAACTCATAGGTATTTTGTATTGATTTTTTTTTCTCTCAGCCTCAACAGGCCTAGCTGGTATCTGCTACAATCTAGTCTCTTTAGCAGTTTTGGCCATACTGGTTGATAGTTCTTATAAATTACTAACAATCTGGATTCAAGATGGGGTCCTGAAATTTTATGCTTCAGTAATGGAAGTATAGTTACTATATCTGAGTTGGCTTTGAATCACATATTTAGCCAAAATACCAAAGTGCATACAAATTAAATAAAAATCAAGCCATCAAAACACAGGCAAATTAATTTTGTTGAAATAAATATGAAGTGGAAAAAACAGGAAGTAATTAAAACACATGGAGTAGGATTTTAAGTAGTTATAAAAAGATTAATTTCCAGAATATTGCTAGTTCCCTTTCATACATGGTTTGGACATTCAATTTCTGATTTTTTTTTAAGATATTATTTATTTATTTGAGTGAAAGCATGAGTGGGGAGTAGGCAGAGGCAGAGGGAAAAGGAGAGGGAGAAGCAAGCCCTCTGCTGAGCAGGGAGCCCCACACAGGGCTAGATCCCAGGATCCTGCGATCAGTATCTGAGTGGAAGGCAGACACTCAGCCGACTGAGCCACCCAGTGGAAGGCAGACACTCAGCCGACTGAGCCACCCCTCAAATTCTGATATTTTTATCCAATAATTTTTGCTTCAAAAACTCTATTTTTAAATTATTATAATTAAGTATGAGGAAACCGGGTCTTTTTGTTGATTTCTCAGTATTATTACTAAACTTAAGACTTTTTAATATATTTTTAAAAACTTGTTTATATATTTAAACTCTTCAGTTCACTATTAAAATGTGCTTTTCCTTTTCCTTCAGACCTAGACATTCCCACATTTCACTGAGTTTCAGACCTTTGCCAGCCCCAGATTCCCAGAGGATGACCACTATCCTCTTTCACCTCTTTGCAGCTCCCCTCTCTCCAGAGGTGTGGCTTCATGAAAGTTTTTTTAATTACTTTTTTTGCCAACTATTGATGAAAAAGTTCTGACTGCCCTGCCTTCCTGAGGCAAACAGTATAGTTTACATGTCATCTAAATATATGAAAGAAGTAATTAGAGCAATCTTCACAGGAACAGTGTAGTTACAGGAGGAAGACAGAAGGGGCAGCATGCAAAGAATGTATTGGGGGCCTTGGTGGCTCAGTTGGTTAAGCATCTGCCTTAGGTGCAGGTCATGATCTCGGGGTCCTGGGATAGAGCCCCTCAATGGGGAGTCTGCTTCTCCCTCTCTCTGTGTGTTCTCTCTCTCTTTTTCAAATAAATACATACAATCTAAGAAAGAAAGAAAGAAAGAAAGAAAGAAAGAAAGAAAGAAAAGAAGAAAGAAAGAAAGGAAGAAAGAAAGAAAAGGAAACAAGCAAGCATGCCTTGGATGAATATGAATGGTTTCAGCCTCTATGGAGGGCATGGTGTGTTTTCCTGACTGATGTAAAATTTAGCTGAAAGTTCAATGGGGCAAATCCAAGAAAGGTCTGGAATGCCACACAGAGAAACTTAAAACTTTCTCAGAAGAGAATAGACCATTGGAAGTTATTAAAGAATAGGGTGACATAATTAGGTTTGCTTTAAACTTAACACTTTGATTTCATTATGAAGGAAGGTTAGGATAGAGAAGCTGGAAGTGAATTAAACTTACTACCTCTTAAAAGTTTAGCTTAGTTATTGTTTTAGAATGATTTTTAAAATATGTGTTTAAGTCCCAGGACAACTGACTTCCATAAAACTTGTTGATTCAAGACTTAAAAGGATAAAGAAATAGACCCTTAAATCTAGAATTTTTTTAAAATATTTTATTTATTTATTTATTTATTTATTTGACAGACAGAGATCACAAGCAGGCAGAGAGGCAGGTAGAGAGAGAATGGAAGGGAAGCAGGCTCCCGGCTGAGCAGAGAGCCCAATGCAGGCCTCTATCCCAGGACCCTGAGATCACGACCTGAGCCGAAGGCAGCGGCTTAACCCACTGAGCCACCCAGGCTCCTCTAAATCTAGAATTTTAAAACTCCGAATGTAACAGGTTATTAGAAAGGAGTAAGAAGACCAGATAGATAACCTCTAGTCTCCTATGAGGTAACATGGGTCAAACGTTCTATACCTTCAGCTTTTATGTTCTCCACAATAAAAGAACGAGTTGGGGGGCACCTGGGTGGCTCAGTGGGTTAAGGCCTCTGCTTTCGGCTCAGGTCATGGTCCCAGGGTCCTGGGATCGAGCCCCGCATCAGGGTCTCTGCTCAGCGGGGAACCTGCTTCCCTTTCTCTCTCTGCCTGCCTCTCTGCCTACTTTGATCTCTATCTGTCAAATAAATAAATAAAATCTTTAAAAAAAAAAAAAAAAGAATGAGTTAAGGGGTGCCTAGCTGGATCTGTGAGTACAGCATATAGATCTTGATCTTGGGGTTGTGAATTTGAGCCCCACACTGAGTGTACACATTACTTAAAAATAAAATATTTAAAAAATAAAATGAGTTGATGACCTTTGAGACATTGTTCTTTGTTCCTACTAAGAATGATGCAATATATAATGGGATATAGTAAATTGGTGTGTCTTCTTGTGATAAAATGGCTGAAAAGGGACAAGTTAGGTTAAAGACAATCTTTTAAAGCTTATAACCATAATCCTCACATTATACTGAAGAAAAGCCCAACATCCTATGAGGTTTTATAAAGATTCCTGCCCCATTAAGTGGACATACTTTGCCTTGTACACTCCTGCTATCTTGGCCATAGGTAAATGGATCAAAGTCCAAGGTAAATTCAAATAAAGTGGATCCTCTAAATGTGAAACACATGGAGATTTTCACAGACACTACAGAAGCACAGAAGTAGGGGCACCTGGGTGGTTTAGTGGGTTAAGTCTCTGCCTTCAGCTCAGGTCATGATCTCAGGGTCCTGGGATGGAGCCCAGTATCGGGCTCTCTGCTCAGCAGGGGGCCTTCCCCACACCCCTTTACCTGCCTCTGCCTAATCTCTGTCAAATAAATAAATAAATAAAAGGGGGGGGGGAGAAGAAGCACAGAAGTAAATAGACACAGAAGTTGTACAGAGAAAAGAGAATTCGGTGGCATTTCAAGAGCCATTAGAAAAATAAGGTGAACTCTGTGATACCAAAGGCTCTGCAGTGTTTCCATTCAAATTTTTCTATTTGCTAGAAAACAGAGGTTGTTTCTATTCTGAAACTATTCTTGTAGGAAGGAACAGGTATGCCGGATTTAAGATTAAAAAGCAACTATGTGAAATAAAATGGCTCCATTTCAAAAGAAAATTGTTGCCTGGCAGTGGACTCACTTCAGAGAGTAGAGCTTTCTTCTTTAGTCACAGTGGTTTCTTCAGGGTGACAGAGATTAATTCTTTTTTTATGACAATCCATTAGTGTTAAGATGAAAAATTGCAAGTATACACAAATCATGCATCTTCACCAAAACAGTTCATTATATATTGTCTCAAATTAATTAGTTATTGGCATTATTTCAACCCTCAGTGATTCCCATGCCTGCAAACTGGGGAATGTGTTCCATGTGAGACCTTATCAATTAGTATAGAATACCATGTGAGGCTATTCAGTTTTAAGAACTTGTACATCAATAAAAAGAATTCCAAGTTTCTCTTGATACTAGAAATAGTCATATAAGCATACTGTCCCACAGTATGCTTATAAGTTTAACTTAGTTCCTTCCCCAGATTCTTAAGAAATAATTACATTCTCTAGCACTTTGTTTTCTTTCTGTGACAAAATTAGTCCTCAAGGACATTGGCATCCACTACAGATTTTGTTTTTTACAAATAAATAGCTTGTGGTGTTTAAGTACCTCTACTTCATAAATATGAGACAAACTTAACACAACTCTTTTTATGACACCACAGATCTTTCTCAATCTTTAAGTCTCTAGCCTCTTTCCAATCCATCCAGAAGAGCTGAATTTCGGCACAAGATTCATCGTTTAATCAAAAATAATTGGGCTTCTGTCACAAATGGATAATTCTGCCAGGTAAAGAGCACACAAAGCAAAAGGTATTACTGAATACAACAGATCACTAAAGATCACAGTTATAAAGAAATAATTGTATTTTAAAAATGGGAAAATCATATTTCTCATAAACTCAGACTTAGAAGTGATGTGCTGTGTAACAACAAAGAGAAACCCCCAGATCAAATGTTATTCCTGATTATCAAGGATTTCTCATCATTATCCACTATCAAATTTTTCTGTTCTTATTTGCAACTATCCAAAAAACTGTAATATAAGTCACTTAGAGAGTATTTATAAAACCCAAAAATATGGAAAATTTCTTACCACCGAATACTATTTTCGAATAAGGCATGGTTTCTGTAATAGAGCAGTATTGTTTAATCCCACTTGATAATTTCCTATCCTTACATTTTTCCTGATATTTGCAGAAGGCAGAAAGATGAAGTAGAGCTATAAAAGTACCTCTGTCTCACTAATGTGATAAATCCAGGGTGAAATGTTCCTCCTAATCAAATCAGTATAAGTATTTTAATATAATCAACAGGTTTTATTTTTTTTCCTGTATGTTTAGTAGAAGGTTGCATTTTCTAACTCCTTTCCCACTTTATAATTCCTGCCTGAATTTAAAAAATATATATATTTATTTTAAAGACACTAATGCTCTCCTGAAACAAAGTTGGTTGGCTCTCATTGTTAAGCATATAAAATTATACAATTCTTGTACATCTCATCTCTCCTAGAACAGAAATAAGAAGCTCCTAATTTCAAAATGAACTTTTCTTCTTTCTGAGATCCTCACTTTCCTCCTGAATACCTTAGGTCTTTTGAGCTTTAATTATAAATCCATCCACAAACCAAAAATCACAAAAAGTAGTTCACAATGGGATTTATATGTCATTTTGTGTTCTTATGTCCATTTTTGCCCTTCTAGAAATAACCATTCAATGAACATATGAATGAGTAAACTAGGTGAGCTGTACGCCGTATGGTGTTCTGGGTAAAGTTAGAAGGTATTCACCCAAAGGTGCTCCTAATTTGAATTTGTTGTTTTCACTGGAGGAGATATACTCTTTGACACCAATGGTTCTGACTTTCTGAAAATATACAAAATATTTCAGGAATAAATGACATTTACTTGTAGCTGTTTCATGCTGCAGGAATGGCTGTAATTATTTCTTCTTGGGTAGTTCAAAACCCTGTCAACAGCTGGCTGAGAAAAGTCAATTACATCTTGATTTCAATTTTTCGTCTCAGTATTCATTTTATGGGTTTCATTTCAAAAGAATATGCTTATAATTTTTTTTAAAATGCCAGTGTCTAAATTTATTCTTTGAGCTCATGGCTAATTAAATAAAACAAAGTTAATATCACATATATTCATCAGTAAGGAAGAAAAAAGATTTGGAAAGCGGCCCCAGAGGAGAGGGCATGATCCTGGATACATGGGCGTCAGCTCGGCACTACATAGCTTCTTAATGTTTAGCAAAAATATACTTTCTTGATCTTGGCTCATTTTTAAACAAAGTCAGGAAGGAGCACATCTTCTCAAAACAGCACTTCTAACATTCTGTGTATTTTAAGTCAGGACATTAAAGAGCATAAACTCAATTTGAGCACTCTGGAAATGGACCTATAAAGTGAGTCTAAACACCCAGTCCACAGAGGATGATTCCCTTTATATAGAGCGGAAGGAAAATGTCCCAGTAACTTCTCAGGCAGGTCCTGCATTGTCTATTTACATTAAGATCCAGGGTTTCATACAGTGCTTTGAAGACACAGAAAGAGGCAAGATTGCTAATGATGGCATTCTGTAAGAATTCCTCCAAGATCTAGAATGTCCACCTTGAAACAAATAATTTCAAGCTTTCTGAATCAGTTAGGTGTCCACTCAAAATTCCTAGTCTTCTCCTGCTGCACAAAGTTGAGTCTGCAATGTGGCTGCTCAGCCAGTGTTCACTTCCTTACCCCTCTCTCTCCAGGGAATTGCACAGGGGCTGCAGAACTAGTTCTGGCCAAATGCAAGTTGTATTTTGCACCTCTAGGCTGATATGGGGAAGAAGAGCATTTGCTTCATCCATCTTCTCTTTCTACTTGCCAGCTGAGAGCAAAGGACTCTAATGTGCTAGGAGATGGTGAAATCATTTGAGAAAAAGAAGCTGGCTTTCCAGATCACCAGGTGGAAGGCAAGCCTGACACAGCCCAGCAGACTGGACAAGAGGGAGGAATTCATTTCTATTGTGTTAAATCATAGAGGTTCAGACTGGTGATTTTTACAGCATTCAGACCTCCTTGATTCAAACACTATAGGCAAAGAAACTTGAAGACAGACTTTTCATATTTAGCTAAACTATTAAAAGAAACCCCAACTGATGTTTATTCTCATTTTGTAAATAACTTACTCTGCAGAGACCTTTCTTCTCTCTGACATTAATTAAAGAATTACAAAATATCAGCCCCTTACCTCATCTCGATATACATTTACTTATGTTTGCCTGCATTGCTTAATTTGTTATGTTCGGTGCCAAGCCAGGACGCCTTGAAAGAGAATGAAAATAACTTTGAAGAACTATGCTCCACCCCTGTGAAGTCTACTCCTGAGGCAGTGAGTTGTCTCCCTTTACAGTTTAATTACTTCCCTCTTTCTAGAATGTAGTGGGAGGTATTCCCGGTAGAGTAGCTGTGGCTGGAACAATGCTACAGTATCTCTAGGGAAATTTCTGAGGAGGAGTGGGAAAATCAGCACTTATCAAAATGCGTATTTTCTTAACTTATTATCACATTTCAAAACAAGATACAAATATTATACAGACAATCATTGCAGGATTTTTTTTTTTTTTTTAATTTTGGCATGTATAATCAAGAAACCCCTTCGGGGACATTTTCCAAGTCATTACTTGCACAACAACAACAAAAATCTCAGTTTTAAAATGATCTGACCTTCAACTACATGATATGTAGTTGGGTTTTTCACTCTTTCACAATGCTGGCATTACACAGATGCTGTTTTCAGAGGGAAAGCACAGCTGTCTATTATCATTAACATTTCATCTAAATGCATGAAGATATAAATTGTGGGAAAGACTTCTACAATATTCAGACTTCTTTTTTTCAATCTTAGGATATTTGAATATATTTAAGAAGTTTCAACCTAAGAGGCTTCAAAAGAATAATAACTTTGTAATTGTTGGGATTTCCTTGTAAACCAAGGAGAAATCAGACGAAATTTCAAAATACAGATAAAACCATTCCCTGTATCAGTACTTCAAGAATTGATTTGTTTATGTGTTTAGTGACTTCACTTTTGAAGACTGAGTTGTCCAAGTAGAATACAGAATTCAAAATCATAAATTTCATTGCCACTCTTCTTGTTGGGACATTGCTAAATAAAACAATCCTAAACTTAAATGTATTTGTAAATACATTAACATTGAATGGGTCAACTTGTTTAACATTTCTAAGTATTACTATGTGTAATTGTTGTATTGCATTAAAAGGCATAAAATCCTCCTGACAATGTATTATAATATTTAAATATTATATTAGAAGAAATACACATAAAAACTATTTGATGGGCCATTGGATTTACTGAATATGCATACTGTAAATTCTACTCCTTCTGCACAAAATGTGTTTTCTTCATTTTCTACTGGTAAATTTCTTATCAAAATGTACCAGATTTTTTTACCATCTGATATTTATCTATGAAGATCCACTTACTTCTTTCTATGATGGTGTTTAAGTTCCCACAATTTAGATCCACTTGTACACTCGACTCCACATCTTGTCCTGGTCTAGGAAATGCTAAGGGAGTTAAAAATTTTAAACTGGCTCTGTCTTTTCAGCCCAGATAGCCTCTTACCACATACACTGGCATCTTTATTGTTCTGTGTGGGCAAACCATCACTTCTTACACCAGATCTCAGAAGAAAATCTCGATTTTGTCTCTTCTGTATGAATCCTGTCTTGCATGGTCACTGACCCCATCTGACTGGGCTTTGGGTCCTATCATTTAAACTCTAGTTTCTACATGTGGGACTTGGCCACATGGCCCCAAAGTCTCTGAAACACTACCAACTACTGGGATCTGAAAAAATGATTTCCCTTGGAGTTCGGTGGCTGCCGCTGAACCACTCAGCTGAGAACATGAGAATAGGTCAGGAGATCGCAGAGAGAACTCCGTCCTGACACTCCTGATCCGGTGAAGTGGCACCACAACGGTCTAGCCTCAAACATCTCCTGATATGTGAGAACAAACCCTGATGTGTTAGGGGGCCATCTTCCTGTGCCTGTTGCTGATAACCGGCCACTACTATTAACCAATAGAGTGCTAGAACACCCTGCTTTCCTCTGAGAGCTGACATTTTCTCCCTTTTGATAACAGAGCAAAGCACTTAACCTCTCTCTCTGGCTGCCAGAAGTCTCCATACCAGGTTTTCTACTTAATCACAGCAATTGTGACCTTTAGTGCTGATTCATGTTCTCTTATGCACTCTCAACTGTTTTTCTCCTCTTTCCATTCTTACTCAGTCTTTCTGAAAACTCTCTATAACCTTATTTGAAAGTGGAAAAGACATATGGATTTAATTTTAAATGGACTTATTTGCAGTTCACTGTAAGAATTATATAAAATCCCCCAAGTATGTAACCTGATCTCTTTTCCGGTTAATCCTCTTATTGTTCTGAATGACAGGTACCATTAAGAATTAAACTAAAGAAATATATGGAAGGGGCACCTGGGTGGCTCAGTGGATTAAGCTGCTGCCTTGGGCTCAGATCATGATCCTAGGGCCCTGGGACTGAGCCCCACATCAGGCTCTCTGCTCAGCAGGGAGCCTGCTTCCTCCTCTCTCTCTGCCTGCCTCTCTGCCTACTTGTGATCTCTGTCTGTCAAATAAATAAATAAAATCTAAAAAAAAAAAAAGAAAGAAAGAAAGAAAGAAAGAAAGAAATATATGGAAGGATGGATGTTTCACCAGGACCTAATTTCTGGAAAAGGTAACTAAATAAGACATTTATGGTCATGATGCCTATACAGTTTATAGGATCAAGTAAACTTATACATAATTTGATTAGTGACTTTATTTTTATCAGTTTTAACAATTAAGTGAGTAATTAAGCTGAGCTCTAAGGCAAAGCTACTTTAAATTGACTATGACTATCAAATACTTGAAAAATAAAAATGAAAACTTTTTTTTTTTTTGCCAAAGACATCAGAAAATAGAACATTCACTTTTATCATGCCTTTTATCTTTTATCTTAATTTCACTTTTATGTCATCAATGCTAATGATTTTGGTATAGCATCAGTGAATGCACATCTTTATTAATATCCAATGCCATGTTATTCCAAAGATAAAAATTGGGAACTGTACTTACTGAAAGCATTTTAAGCTAGTGATATGAGCTGGTGATCCACACAGGGACAGCATTTCCTGCCTATCTTATTTGGCTTGTACCCATGAAGTCAGGAGAGTATACCTAAAAGGGGTAATTTGTTCTCCAGAGTAATAAAATGCTATATTTGAAAATAGGGCAGTAAATAAAAACTGAATAAAGGCACATATGAAAATATACAAGGTTAGGGGCACCTGGGAGGTTCAGTGGGTTAAAGCCTCTGCCTTCAGATCAGGTCATGATCTCAGGGTCCTGAGATCGAGCCCCCACATCGGGCTCTCTGCTCAGCAGGAAGCCTGCTTCCCCCCTCCTCTCTCTTTACCTGCCTCTCTGCCTACTTGCGATCTTTATCTGTCAAAAAATAAATAAAATCTTTTAAAATAAATAAATAAATAAATAAATAAAAATATACAAGGTTATTAGAAAAAGAACAACAAAAACACAGCAGTTAATTCAGAATCCAAATAAGCAAATAATACAAAGAGCCAGAAGTTGTATCTTAACCTGTGTCATGATGATATTGATAAGTATGCTGTCAGTATACTGCAGAGTCCCTAGATTTTTGGGATTTAACCAAATCAAGATTAAATTAAATTGAGCTCTTTAACAAGTAGTGAGAAGCGTTTACTTCTAAAGACATTCTGAAAGTCTATTTTTTTTAAAATTGGTGATTCATGTCACAAATACTTTCCAACAAACCAGAATATCAGTTCTAGAAGCTATCTCATTTGTTTGTTTGTAAATCATTTTTTTGTTGTTGAAAAAAAAATGTCACATCTTATTTAAGGTGACAGTAATCAGAGGTGCCTTGAGTGGCTCAGTTGGTTAAGCTTCCCTCTCTTGGTTTCAGCTCAAGTCATGTTCTTGGGGTCCTGGAATTGGAGCCGTGCATCAGGCTCTGTGCTCAGTAAAGAGTCTACCTGAGATTCCCTCTCCCTCTTCCTCTGTCCCTTCGGTTCCCTCCCTCTCTCTCTCTCTCTCTCTCTCAAGAAAATAAACAAATCTTAAAAAAAAAAAAATGCTACAGTAACCATAACAATATTTACCCATCTCCAAGAAGGTCATTGTTTTCTTTTTAATATTAGGCTCTTTTTCTTTCCATTATAGTGGACACAGTTATTTCTAAACAGGGAAGGGGAAATAATTTGTATGAACACTTGCTTCTTCTCAGGAGATGAGGCAGATGTCCATCACAGCTTCAAAGGAAATAGCACGTTTTCTGGCCTTTCTCCACCTTTGCATCTTGCTCCATAGAAATAATATCTGCTCAGTTGTTTCTAGATTGCTGAGGAATGTGCTTACACTGAGTCTATAGATGAGCAAAACCTCTTCTGTACTCTCCCAGCTGGGGACAAGCTAGCAGCCCTTAATGCTCTGATGCTTGGATAGACAATGGCAGTGCATATTGAACTGGGGGCAAGGGAACAAGTCTACTCCTAGAAAAGGACTGAATAAGGAAAACATCCTGTTTAGGGTAGTGTGGTGAAAAGAGCACAGGGCCTTGGAGATGAATAAGCTTGTTTTCAGGGCCTACTCTGTCACAGAAAATTGTGTGACCATCCATCAATAAGATGTCTCACTCAGATGACAAAACTGGTAGAAAAATGAGATGTGACATAGAGCTATGGAAAGATCTTTAAGATGCAAACTTTTCTACAAATACTAACTGTGCACCACAGGGATCCCATGGAAACTTATGCTTTACACATGGCTTTTGAAAATGCCTTAGAAAATCCACACTTTCCAATTGCGTTTTCTTGCATCCACTCTAGTTTCACCAAAATAAATCTTCTAATTGATTTGCCTTAAAGGTCTGGACACATTCACTGTCTGACCCTTTTATCTCTGTATTTCACAAATTCTCCCTTGTCTTCTCACCTGCCACTAATATATTCCAGATACTGTAATGACCTGAGACACACCCATTTAGTCAAAACATTATAGATGCTGACCTTAATTCAGTTTTAATACTTCACAATAATTATCATCATTCTTTTCTGTCAGTGTAAGAATTCTTTAGAGTATAAGAACATTCAGCTCCCAATTACCCACTGCCCTTTTATACCTAAATAAATAGTTGTCAACTGGGTTTTCTTTCTTAGTGACAGTTAAAGTTTTATAAGACATATGGTCTCATTAGACTGGGAGATATTAAAGAGACCTTTTTCCTAACTAACTGGCAGTTCAGGATTTTTTTATGAAATATCATTAATAGATACAGCCAGAAATTCCGCATGGAAACTTCTTGCCTGAATTAATACCAATAAGTTTTCACAGTTGAATTCTGAAGAATGGGGTTCTCAGGAATTATATTGGGCCAAACATAGGAAAACAAACAACTGTTACCAACATTGCTCTACTTAAAAAATGTCCACTCATTTATCTCTTATTTTTCATTTAAACAGATTATGTTGAATACATCCCATAGTCTCAGAGCCTCAATAAAAAGAGTAGACCAAATATTGTAGAAAGACATCCAAAGCATAATTGCATCATTTATGACCTTGGAAAAAGCCTACCTTGGGTTTTTTAGGGAACTGAGACCACTGCTTCCCCCATCAGGGTTTCCATTCAAAGGCAGACTGACAGCCTCCCTAAAGAGCTTTTTCATACTTTGATTTCTTTCTGTCACTGCCTCTCCCAGGCAGGAGTCATGCTCCCTCCTCTTGACTGTTAAGGTTATTATCTTTGAATGCTACAAAGTCTTACCTGTAGAATCCATATATCCTGTGAGAATTTCTCTAATAGATACCCTGTGGGGATAGGAGGTAAGGAAAAAAATAAAAGGAAAGGAGCTGGTATATATAAAAATTATCTCTTTCATAGGAGATTAAGTTCAGATTAAGTTATATCTGGACTTAATGAACATGAAGATTTCAGTTCATTCAAACTGACAGAACCTTCCACTGTCCCATTTTTAGTATGCTAATAACTAATTATATTATCTTTATGGAAAACAAAGAAGCATTTGCAGTTTGATAAGACAAATTTGTTGTGTTTGTAGAGTTTTCAGATAGTTAATCATGCTTAGACTTAGCTATGGTCTTTTAAATATTGCATGCACAATAACATGAAATGAGCAGAAGGTAGCTAATCCAGCCAGCCAATTAACTCTACCCAGATGCTACACCCAGATGCACTGAAAATTACTTTGAAAAAAATTAAGACAGAAATAACAAACCAGGGAAGAATATTTTGTGGCAGATGATGTATAGAATAAAATCCATGTTGGATTACTTAAACCTGAACCATTTGTATTTAATACAATATTTATATTAGCATAACATTGTCAGGCAAAAGATTTTTTTTTTGCCTAAACTATCTGCTGTTTTACACTGAAGTATATACACATGTAAAATGATTTGAGCTTACAAAATATTATTTGTATTTGTTCTATCAATCTATAAAACACATGTTACATGCTTTCCAAACATTATTTTCTCTGTTCCAACAAATTAGAAATGTATCCTATCACTTGTGCTTGCTTGAACATTCCTTCCTCCCAGTAAGATCAGTAATATCCCATCAAACTAACATATGCCTTCCATTTCATTTGAAGTACATTTGTTCCTTGATAATTCCAATCTTCATATTATTTTATATTAATAAGCAGACAGGGAAGGGAAAAAATCTTTTCAAATGACTTTTAGTTAGGAAAACACACCCTTCTTACATAATGGAAAGTATGAACACACCCAACTTCAGAACTATGTCATATCTCCTCTATATGTCTTACAGTTAAAACAGTGAATATTCAATAACTATTTTCGAATAAAAGAACAAAAAGAAAAATGTTAATAAATATTACATCTGTAACTTATCTATTAATAATTGTGTTTTAAATCATGATTAATTAAATAAGAAAATATTCATAATTAAGCATTAATTAAACAAAGCAACATGGATAAATCTAGGGACCCAAAACCTCAAGTTGGGACAAATGTACAAAACAAATACAATCATATAATTACTCTTTGTCTGTGTTCCTCCTGCAAATATGCACACGCACACACTTACACACATCACATACACTGAGCAAGGGAGAAAAGACAGAGACTAGGATCAACTAAGAAGAAATAATATCACAGCTCTAAAAATTACTTTAACTGGGAATAATATTAAAGTAATTTTTATTTTTTCTCTTTATAGTTATTTTCTGAGGTTTGTAGAGAAAGGATTGTTTGAAAGAGCCAAGAGGCAACATTTCAGGTAGTGGAAATACTCTGTCTTAATTTTAGTCAAGGTTATAATGAAGTATAAATTTTTCATAATTCATACTACATTTTTAAATGGGTGTATTTTATATAAATTATATATTAATACAAACAATATCTTAAGAAAATAATTTAACAAAAAAGAATTGAGCAAACACTTCAAAAAACGAAGGTATTCAAGTATCCAATTATTACACGAAAAAGTGCTCAATATCATTAATCATGAGAAAGAGACACATTAAACCTGCAATAACATACTGGCATTCATCCATACACATGGGTAAAAGTCTGACAACACTACGTTGGTTAATTGAGCAGCTGGAACTTTTGTATATCACTAGGAGGATTAGAAAAAATGTCAAACACCTTGGAAAACTGTTCCGCAGTTTCTTATATTAGCAACAACTACCCTGTGATTGAGCAATTTCACTCCTACATAGTCCCAAAAGAAATATAAAAATAAGTTCCCAAAAAAAGACTGTTAAAAAATATTTATAGATCCAATTATTCAAAGTGTCCAAGAATTTGAAGAATGAATAGAAAATCGTGGTATATTCACAAAATGGAACATTTTTCACCAATAAAAATCCCACTGTACATAACAAAGTAGGTAAATATCAAATATTTGTTGAAATATCAAAACTTGCACTTAAGATCTGTGCATTCATATCATCTAACAGAAATTTTAACTCAATGGGAAATATACATGTTCTGTATTTAAAAACTATTTTTCAAAAAACTGAATAAATAAAAGATGTAACAAATGGACAGGCATACCATATCCTTGACAAAGAAGATCAAAGTACATAAAGATAGCAATTAGTTATAAATAAAGTTTACATACAATAGACTAGCCTTACTGGATATTTTAAGTTATAATTCTTTAATAATTAAAACAACATGATATCAGTCACATGAATAAAAAGTCAGACTAATGGATCAAGAAGGAAGTCTCAAAAAAGACACGAAACATACATAAGAACTTAGGATAAAAATAATATTACCATTTAAAATGAATAAGGGAAAATGGACTTTTCAATAAATATGGTTGCAACAACTAACTAGCCAGATGGAAAAATAAATTTTGATTTATAGTTTATACCAAAATATAATCCCAGTCTGGTCACAGATTTGATGTAACATGTAAAAGCATAAAAGCACTAAAACGAATCTTAAGACAATTGTCCTATAACCTCAAATTAGAGAAAACTTCTAAAGATGACATAAAACATAGAAGTTACAATAGAAAATAATGCTAAATTTAAGTTCAAAATATATATTCTGTTTATACATAATTTAAAAATAATGAAAACGAAAATGTCAAATGCAAATAGATGGAGTAAGGGAAGAATTATTTACAAAACATGGCTCACCAGAAAAAAAGTGAATACAACAAGCTTTTATACATAAAAAATACTCTCATAAAATAAACTTAAAACCCAATTGATATATCATTTTTCACTTAGAGTAAGTTTCAATTTTGATAACACACCACTAGAGGTATTGGTAAAAGTCATTCTTCTACATGAATAGAAAGAAAATAAATTGGTACAATCCTATCAAAGACACTATAGCGATGTCACTAAAAACTGTAGAGGCAATCAACTTTTGACCTGGCACTATCACTTCCAAGAATTATCTTAAAGATATAATCACATATATGTAAAGTGGTGGAAGTGCAAATTATATTTAATTCCTGATGCAATACTCTTCCAAAGTTTTTTCTAAGATGTATGGAAAGGAAGCCAGCCCACCTATAATCTGGCCCTCTTCTTCAACCTATTCTCGAACAAAGTAAAAGAAAATTGTATTCACTATCCTACAGGAGAATTAAGCTTACCTGGTATTCACCCACTGGGAAATAAAGAATATATATCTTAAAAATATTATCTATTATCAATTTAATATTAATATTAGCATAGATACGGTACTTTAAAGTTACTATATGGTTTTAGCTACATAATTTTGTATGCCTCAATGAAAATCCGTAAGATAATAGTATATATAGCACAGATGAGTAAATGGAGTGTCAGAACATAGAAATGAATTATCTAAAGATACAAAGCTAAGTAAACAACCTTAGAATTGAAGTATATTTTTTTATTCAAAGTCAGGAGATATTTCTCCACAAAGTTTATGGCAATGATCCCAGATACATTTCAACATGTCATCTTGATCAGCTATATATTATTTACTTAGAAATATTGACAATAATGTCTACATGATAATAGACACCATATAAAATGATAGATTATGAAGATATAATTGTATAATGCTAAAATATTGTCATAAATCTTCCATAGTTATTGAGAGCCCTATGAGGAAATAGCCTTCTTCCTCAAAATTTGAAGAAAATTCTTCAAAGTCCCTTTCTCATAGGGCTCTTGATAACTACAGAAAATCAGTTAGCATTTTCAGGTCACTAATGAGGTAAACAGAGGATAGAATTTGCCAAATCTTGGAGTAGGGCCTAACTTTACTAACATAAACAAATGCACAAACAAAAACACTGATCCCAAAATTTCCTAATTTTCAGTTAAATCTAAATGGAATAACCTGATCAACAGAGCAGTATTGATTTTCTCTTTTCTCTATTTTCAAAAAACATTTGATAGACAAATCATTTAGATGGAAAAATTCCATAATAAACCAACTTTACCATTAGCCATGATATCCATTTCTTTCTCTTTCAAATAAAGAAACATATTTATATGTTAACAAAAATAATAGATTGATTTTAAGCAGAAAAAGTAATTGATGATTGTTTTTTAAAGTTTTTCAATCATTTTTTATCACAAAAGCCGCTTAGCAGGGACTTTATAAACATTAAATTTCATCAACCTTCTTGGTTGCCGCATATAAGTAACTAAATTCATTTTATGTAAAACAAGTTTCAATCTGAAGTATGCTTCTCTCCCTGTGCCCTCTGTAATACTGTCAAATACTCGCAAAGAAAGAGATGATAAAGTAGCTTGATTTCTGGTATACTCTAGATCTGTACTGTCTGAGCCACCTGGAAGGTGGAGAATGTATAGGGAGGATATCATGAGGGAACACAAGGGCTTACTGGTCAAGTGCTTACTACAGAGAAAGTATTTTTCCTTGTTTTTGCACTTATTTAAAGATTAATGTTATTAACAACTTTGATTTTTTTTTTTTTAAGTCAGGAATAAACGCTTCTAGTTTCCCTATCAGAGTGTATTTCATAGTAACAAACCGGCACTCATTGATCTTACATTTTAAAATGTCCTTTCTGCCCCTTTTTCTAAGGGTATATAGTAATGCAGAAGGCAATTGTAGTTGAAGTAGGCAGATTAGTGCAATTACATTTTTAAAAAGGTCTTAAAATTTTGTTATAAATTTTCAGTCTCAGAATCTCTTGAAAGTACTGTTCCTCCTTTTGTTGTCAATGATAGTTACTTTATTTCCCATACTTTCCTATGAACACCTGATGGAGTAATTAAACCAGAAAAGGTTAAATAAATATTCTGTGTTCAATTACTATTTCTCAATTCCTTGGAATGAAATGAAATTCTAACTTGAGAATCATAAATTTAATAACTCCAGTGTATTCCAAAATGCCACACAGGAAAAGAAAAAGAAAAAGTCTGCATTGCTTCCTGAAACCCAAGCAGGGCCTCCTAATGATATGGTTAGAAAAAGCCATGGGTTCAATTTCTAAAAACCAAGTTAGTTATACTAGGGTTATGCCAAACCTTTTAATCTTCACAATGATCCACTTTGTTGAAAAATGGGGATTTAGTGGGACAGTATCTGAATTGTATAAATCCTTCCCCTACTTCAAAAAATAGCTAAAGTAAATAATATTCATGGTAGTGGGCCAGTGACATGATTTTTGTTTGAGAAACGTATAAATACATGTTATTTGGCAAACATATCCTTTCTATTGAGGAAGAGAATCGTATGTCTATTTGCTGAGGTTAAAGCAATCTGAAATCCAATTTGTCTGCTATGGATCTGCTTTAGAGCATGTACGCAAACATCTTTAGGCTAGAATAAAGATTTATTTCAGTGTGCTTCCAGCTAACTCATTTTCTTTCTTTTGGCAAATTCCAGTTTTACATTGGTTTTCTGAAAATAACTGGGATGCAAAAATTAGTGTTTATTTGGGTAGTGAATCGACTATCGGTTTGAAAATAAATGGCCTATTTTTTCTTGTTATAATGTTCACAAATCTATACAGTGAAAAGCATTCACAGGTCTGTGGGTAGATGGTAAATCCCCTGTGAAATCTCAGTTTAAAACGTGACTTTTCTCAAAATAATAATGAAGCTATAAAAGTTCAAAAGAGAAACACTTTTGAATGTTATTTTAAAATCAGAAATGAATAGAGGCTATCAAATCTTCAGTTTTGTTTTGTCTTCCATTAGACATAGACCATCTCTATTAAAAAAAGTCAAACATTGAAACTTTATTTAATTATAGACTTTAGGATTTTAATTTGGTGTTTGCTTGTTTGTGCATTTAATGAGGGCAGTTGAAATCCGCTAGCAAAGAAGTCAGAAGGTCAATGTCACTGGGAGAAAGATATGGAAGGCTGAATGAAACCTCACTTAGGGGTTTTCCAACAGGAGAAACAAAGGAAGGCAAGAAGAACAGAAAGAAGAGCAAGGCAAAATCACCACGAATGACGGGAACGGAACCTCTAGGCTTCTGCCTGGGGAGAAATGTTCTACCAAAAGTATGCAAGGAAGGAAGTCAAATGCACTTAGAGAGAACAATGAGAAAAATGCACAGAGAGAAAACGTTGAGGACATTAAGCAGCATATCAGGCACACTGAAGGTTTTCACCGCAACGTGCTTTTTATGCATGGGCTATGACAATCTTGGACAAGACGCTCAAACTCTCTGAGCCTCAACAGCCTCCTTTGTAAAATGGGTATAAAACGAGCCATCCAGGGGCACCTGGGTGGCTCAGTGGGTTAAGCCTCTGCCTTCGGCTTAGGTCCATGATCCCAGGGTACTGGGATCGAGCCCCACATGGGGCTCTCTGCTCAGCAGGGAACCTGCTTCCCGCACCCCCCACCCCCCCTCCACCTGCCTCTCTGCCTACTTGTGATCTCTGTCAAATAAATAAATAAATAAATAAAATCTTTTAAAAAAATAAAAAGAGCCATCTAGAGGGTATGGCTAGCACTGCTACTAGGATCAAAAGAGAGGGCAAAAAACGAAATAACATTGCCTGCTTTCACTGGTGTCATTGGTAGTTAAGTCTCTCTCCTCTCTCCTCCTTCGTCGCTGAGAAGTTTCTTCAGTTCCCTTCTGTTTCTGTTTGTCAATTTATACCTCTCATACACATGATCTCATGTTTGACAACATTCATTTTCACTCCATTTTCCTTACCCATACTTCTATTTTATTTTGTTTAGATGTATTTTTTTTTTTTTTTTTTTTGGAGAGTGAGACAGCAAGAGCGTGTGAGCAGGGGGAGGGACAGAAGGAGAGAGAGAGAGAATCCTCAAGCTGACTCCCCATTGAATGCAGAGCCCATGGGGGCTGGACCCCAGGACCCTGAAACCATGATCTGAGCATAACCAAGGTCAGAGGCTTAACGACTGAGCCACCCAGGCTTCCCAAGCCATCCATACTTTTAGAACAGACAGTTTTTCCAAATCTGTGATCATAAATTGGTAGCAGAATTCCCTCGAGGTTTGCTGTAAGTGGACTGCATGTATCCATCCCCAAACTACTGAATCCACACTTCTGCAACAATATGCTTTCATAACCAGTCCTTGGATTGATTTCACTGCAGTTTGGAAGCACAGCTGACTGTCTGACCTATCCTTTGACCTGTCTGACCTAATCTGCCTAATGACCTCTGAAGTAACCACTCTGAAATGACTTCACAATAGATGACTTTTGGACCTTTTGTTGCAAATTCCAGCATGCGGACTGTTCTTCGCTCTTTTTAGAACTTTCATGTGAGCAACCTGGCTGCAGGCCAAAATAAGGATGTGTGATTCTTCAGACCCGAAGGCAGGCAGTCACTAAAACTTTACCCGAAAGGCCTCCCCCTCCAGAGTGCTGCCTCCTGCACCAGACTGGACGCCCAGCCAATGCACCGCCACTGGTCCTGGGGGGCAAGTTGTAGGCAAAGACTCAGTTCCCCTGGTGAGCCTCCATCTTCTGCTCATCTGCATTCCTCCTTATCTGGAAGCCCTTTAGTTGGGCGTTCCACTGAGGCTTTCTACTTAGGCACCTCTGCACCAACCTCAACCTAAGCTGAGGGAAGAGAAAGGTACATCTCTCTGTTCTGGCTTGGTACTCCGCACTTACCCACCACTCTTTCCCCTCTCCCTCCTCTTGGGCCCCCAGCTCTGCAAAACTGCTAGAGCCTTTTATTTGGAGCTCCCTCAGCAACTATAAGATCCTTACTTTTGTGTGGGTCTACCCACCCCCAAACTGGAGACCCTCAACCATGGGGAAAAATAGGATGCGAGTCAGAGCTTTTTCTGGTTTAACCTCCCTTCTATCACAGGAGGTGACTAAAGGCTTAACTGATACTTTCGTTTTTTGGCTAGTTGTTTTTAATTGACTACTCTGCCACCTCGCACCCCCGCACCCCCGTTCTTTCTCTAGCTCAGCTGAGCTCCTGACATCTCCATGTTCCAACTTTCTTGCAACTTATCTGAAATCTGTTATTTAGTACTAGGGAGCATAGGATGGGGAATCTTTTTTTAGATTAATCCTTGTGGAACTCAACTATTTTCACTCTTTGAACCCACCCTGGGCTGCCCACAGCTGCAGGAAAGACACCACCACCCCACCTCTGAAATGATAATTGGATCATCACTGGCCTCACCTGGGGACCTCCTACATTGCCATCAGTCCTGTGACTTCTTCCTTAGTGCTGCTGTTTTTTTTGTTTTTTTTGTTTTTTTTTTAAGATTTTATTTATTTATTTGACAGACAGAGATCACAAGTAGGCAGAGAGGTAGGCAAAGGGAGAGGGAGAAGCAGGCTTCCTGCTGAGCAGAGAGCCCGATGTGGGGCTCAATCCCAGGACCCTGGGATCATGACCTGAGCCAAAGGCAGAGGCTTTAACCCACTAAGCCACCCAGGTGCCCCCTTAGTGCTGCTGTTTAACCCACTGGTTACCTGATTGTATTTTCAACCATATCCAGCTTCTGAACTCACTGCTTCCCCTGTCAGTCAGAGAAGTTTCTTTGATTCATAGCCCATAAGAACATTAGAACCAAGGGACAGAAACGTCCTCAAATTCCTGTCACTGATTTCAAAACCCATCTTTCCCCCTCTCCTCTTGTTTACTATGAAATCACCCTTCTATTTTCCTCCTCTAATATCTTTATCTGTGCTTGCCTCATTATCTCCCACCTTCTCAAAGACTTTATTATACTGATTTTTCTTTCTCTTTCCGGTATTGACAAATCTCTTGCACTCTGCTGGCTGCTTCTCATTAACCTTTAAAAGCCGCAGTTTGCTCCCACTTTACAGTAGGAAACAAGAAGCTCCACATCGCCCCCTAGCCAATTCTTCCAACTACTTGAAAATGGTAGCCTACAGAGAGCTCTGCTCTCGCTGTCTAGTACTTGAACTGGTGCGGTTCTGGAAGTGACTTTTTAAATATTACTTAACTTTGATTAATTTCAGCTTCCATATCAATAAAAATAAATGGCTACTGGCTATCATGTTGAACAAGCAGACCCAGATAAACATTGAAACTTAAATTTCAAAGCTTATCATGACAACATAGCTAGCAATGACAATAATATCTCAATATAAACAAAAGTTTTAAGACCAGAGCTGTGACTGATATAAGAAAACCCACATTCTACATTTTACAGTCTTCCATTTCCAGCAGACTGAGTTTCTTTATGAGTAATAACAACTGTTCCAGCTAAATAACCCATGGAGGTGTTGAAATATCTTTAGTTTTAATTTAAATAAAATATTATCATTAGATATGGTATAATGATGAAAATAATTGTATATTATAGAACATTTCAATTACTGGAGAAAGTGCTAATGGACATCATTTGTTTACATCTTCTCTTTGTCAAAAATAATGCCATTTGGACATTCTTAGAGTAATGAACAAGTCATGACAAAGTCTTTTTTTGTTACATATCAAACTTGAACATGCATTTTTGTGGGCACAGTAGACTTTGTATTTGCACTCATGTTTACCAATTCCACCATTAATTCAATACTGGTTGCAAATGATAAATAGAAAAATTATTCTTAGATATACGTTAAAGATGTTAAAACTTCATAGTCAGTGTGATCTCCAGTGAAGCATTTTAGAACACATTTTCCTAATTGGCATACTTTTTAGAAGATTTTATTTCTTGAGTGAATGAGAGTGTGTGTGTGTGTGTGTGTGTGTGCGCGTGCGTGCACACGTGCACGCACACACATGCATGAGTGGGGGGAGGGGCAGAGGGAGAGCAAGAATCTCAAGCAGACTCCATACTGAGCATGGAACCTGACTTGGGCTCCATGTCATGACCCTGAGATTACGACCTGAGCCAAAATCAGGAGTTTAATGCTTAACCCACTGAGCCACCCAGGTGCCCCCGAATTAGAATACTTTATCTCTTTATTTATGCACTCAAAAATCTATAGTTCCTCTTGAAATGATCACTGAGTTCTATAATTACATTTTTCTCACCATGACTGTACTCTATGACTATTTTAAGTGCTGTGTGTACAGTGGTCTATATATACACATATATATATACACACACATATGCGAGTGTATATATATGCATATATGTGTATATATATATATAGTGTGTGTGTGTGTATGTGTGTGTATACTATGTCAGTTAAATGCTTGGCATTTCATGGAGCAGGGTAATCTATGAAAATTGTTATGAAAATAAGTGGAATTTAAATTGTGTTTTCTTAAAATATTTTTCTCTTTACTTGGTGTAGACAAGGGCAAGAATGTAAAGCATCAACAACTTACGTAAGTATCAAATAACAATTAATGCCCCTGCCTTTATTTCAGGTCACCACAAGTAAGAATCTTTCCAATTAGGTATACACACAAAAACAGTTGAAATTTAAAGCATGCAGGCATCGATTTTCAAAGCTTCTTAATGTAGTTTTTGTCCAATTCCATTAGCATATTGAGGCACATAGGTTCATATCAATTAATCCACACAATTGTAGTATATATAATAATTTAAAGGCAATGATTAAGGGTGGCAAGGGGCAGTGATTGGGACTCTGTGAGTCAGATTTCCTGGGTTGGAATCCTAGCTCCCACACTCCCTAGTCATATTCACTTAGCCAAGTTGGCTAAGTTCTCTGTGCATGCTTCATCTGTAAAATATGGGAAATGATCAGAGGATCCTTATGAAGATATGTTCATGTTTGTGAAAAATTTATAGCACAGTCCTCCAGCACCAATGCAGGCATTCTCCTAGATGCTGGGAATACTATGTACTATAAGCTGTTCTCCATGAGAATCACTTTAGCAAAGTTAAACAGTCTGCCCAAAGTTATGCCCCTGTCTGCCTCTTGGGCAACCTACATCAAATGTAGTCGTTGTGGTGGTACAAAAGGTCAGCCCCTTGCCTCCATGGGGCATCGCTGAAGAGCTATCCCTGTGGGAGACCATTCCATGGGATCTTCAGGGTCCTCACCTCCATGCTAACTACATCACCAATAAACTTCTCCCTCAGCCCACTCCAACTTTTCTTATTTTATAGGTGTTGTTTCTAAGATCTTTGAAATCCCTCCCACATAAATGCCTTCCAAGCCAATGTCTGTTTCAGAATCTGTTTCCTCAAACCCAATGTACTCTACAATTGCTGCCAGAAGTGTTCCTATGAAGTACACTCTATAACATGGTTGTGGAGCTGAGTCCACTGACAATATTGAGGTGGCCAGGAAGAGCACATCTCTGACCTTAGAGGGAGTACTGACAGCCCCAACAGGCTGTAGCCGTGCAATTGCTAAATTTTCACCACTAGTGAACCGGAATGGGCCCATAATGGAAAGGAAAGCTCTGATGGTGCAATCACTCAAGCACTTTGGAGTTTCAGGGGACCAACAATTCTAAGGAGCACAGAATGTGAATGCTGTCGTTGGCATTACTGCTGCATTGTAGAAACACAGTGTAAGGCTAAGAGTGGTTAATCACCAACCTAAAGCAAGGTGTGACAGTCAAAGGGCATGGAGGGGTATAAAAAAAATTCTCATCTCCAGCAGTCAGAAGATGAGAAAAACTGAGGATAAAGTAGAAGTGTAAAGCACTCCAGAAATAGTTAAGTTTTCATATTCAAAACTGTAATCCAAGGACCTATTGAAGAATGAATGAGTCTTTGAAATTTTTTTTATTATTTTTTATTTTTTTTATTTTTTTTTAAGATTTTATTTATTAATTTGACAGACAGAGATCACAAGTAGGCAGAGAAGCAGGCAGAGAGAGGGAGAAGCAGGCTCCCTGCTGAGCAGAGAGCCCATTGCGGGGCTCGATCCCAGGACCCTGGGATCATGACCCGAGCCGAAGGCAGAGGCTTTAACCCACTGAGCCACCCAGGTGCCCCTGAGTCTTTGAAATTTGAAATGGAAATATCTGGATTAGATGGATGCTCTTGAACACTTTGAAACCTCAGATCACTCAGAAACATCTGAGCCTGAACAAGTGGCCAACTCCTATCTGATAAGGGTTTACTCTCCTTTCTTGCTTGAAGAGGACACAGAAGGCCCTCCCTTGTACAGTAAGTATGCTCCCCCTCAAGACTTTCTCCACCTCCCTTCCTGGCCATCAAGCCATAGTAAGTGCCAAGATATGACATAAACTGACAAAGAAAGTGTTAGACCTACTTAAAGGAGAGACGGATTGTACCCCACAAGACACAGAGGACTGAGCCAACATTTATGGCAGGAGCTGTGAGCATCTGCATGGAATGGGATCTTAAAAGCGATGAGTGCTGGAGGGAAGGGAAAGAAGTTAGATAAAGGAGAGTTTATTGATATGTTAATGACTTTTCATTACTGTAAGATTTCACATGTTGGCAAGTATACAGAGAGATAGTATAAACTCATTGCTAGGGTAGCATTCTTAAAAAACTACAAATACCTATAGTTGATACTAAAAGGAATAGAAATGGATGAATTTCTTTAGCCAATGGTTAGATAAAAGGTAGAAAACTTCAAAGCATGCTGGGCTAGATATATCACACAATTCCAGAAATCTATGTCTTGGCCAGGGCCATAGAAGCACAGATAATACTCTGCTTATTAAAATGATGAAAATGCCCCAATGGGAGACGTCCCATCATCTTTGAGAAGCCTACAGAGACTGTCTCTATAGAGAAGATCTAAAGGCAAGAATTACAGAACAGGATTCCTTAATAGCGGTGGGAAAATAGGACCCTTAAATAAGCAAGATGGCACAATTATTTAAAGAGCAGAAAAGTTCAGAGTGGCAGCTAGGTCCCCCTTAGGGAGCCCAGAGACAATACAGAAGGAAAAGAGTATTGCTTTAATCTCTACATTTAAAATAAACAATCAGGAGGCTAAGGGCAGCTACTCCAGTAAGTAATGATTACTTTCCTAATTTCTAGATCCGAGCCAGTTTTTCAGAACTGGAACACAGTGCTTTAAGGAGAGATTGAGTCAACACAAGAACAGATATACTCTAACAAATGTTTCTGATAAGAGCTTTCCCCAGTCCTTCTCCCAAGGAACCAACAGCCACTTAATCAGGTAGCCATACACTGAAGAAAGGAGATCACCTAGACATTTCAAGGGCTGTTGGATTCAAGTTCTGAGTTGACAACATATCGTGCATTCTAAAGTATCATCATTCTCTCAACTGGGTGACAAGGTCCTATCAGGGCCAGATACTAGTAAAATCCTGGTCCAGATATGGCTTGAATTAAGTCCATGGACCCAATCCATGGTCCTTTCTCTAGCTCCCACACATAGAATTGGAATGAACCTACTTGGCAATTGACACACCATCATATTTCTTCCTTGGTCTATAAAGTAAGAATGACCAGACTGGGGAAAGCCCAGGTGAAGTTTGTCCCACTTCTCCCTAGCTAAATATACGCACATGTGTAAAATACACACACACACACACACACACACACACACACACACACACATTCTCAGATACACTGTCCAGGATTCATGCCACCCTTAAAGACCTAAAGGATATAAAAATATGTATCCAATCCACCCCTCCCCCCCAAAATAAAGGTAAGGAGGAATCTCAAAAATAACACTGGACTATCTAAACTCAAATAAGTGGTAATTATAATTTCAGTTTTAGTGCCAGATATTTTATCCCTGCTACAGCTACATAGCATGACCTCAATGTAATCATTGATCTGAAAAACTGCAGTATCGTCCAAACTCTCTCAGAAAGGATGCCCAAAGTAATACTTATTCATATGGAAGAGATTAAAAAATACATACTTATGCTCTTATACAGGGCTATCCTAACTCTCTTACCATCTACTATAATATAGTCCTGCACCTCGACTGATAAAGGGACCTGGATGACCTAGTCATTCCACAGAACATCACTGTGGTCCACTGTATGGATAAAATTGTATTAAAAGGACTAGGTAAATAAGAAGAATACAGAAGGTCTTATAAAACAGATAAGCTCCATAGGGTGGGAGATAAATCCTATGAAAATTCCAGTGGTATTTTTAGGGATCTAGTGATCTGTGGTATACCATGGCATCCTCCCCAAAATAAAAGACAAACTACCACATTTTTTATCTTTCACCACACAGAACAAAGACCAATAGCTGGAAGCCATCCAGGTTCTCTTCCTCATTTGGAAATACTACCTTATCCCATCTACCAACGGACATGGAAAACTTCCCACTTTGAGTGAGGATCAGAAAAGGAAAATGCTGTGGAGTGAATTCAGGCTAAGTGCAAGCATCCTGCCACTTGGTCCATATGCTGATACCTATAGTACAGTCTTCACAGATGGAAAAAGACTGCATGTCTATTTTATGGTTGGCCCCAGTGAAAGAGTAACAACATCCACCATCTGCAACAGAGAAATGTACCGCCTTAGAAAAACAGCTCCTAGTTCTGTTTAAAGAAACGTAGCATCCAATTTAGCAGCCAGAAATAGCCAACATGTTTAATGATCTATCAGACCCAACAAGTCATAAGGTTGGGTGGTCCGAGCAGCAATTCATTGAAAACTACAGGGGAGGCATCCAGCACTAAGCATAAACAGAACCAGAATATACACATCATATGCATGAGCAGGTGCCCTAGACCCCCACACTCTCTACTACTGTTACACTGTTGCCTGTTTTTACCTTGGATTAAGGGATGAACTCCCTTATAGTTAGAGAGACAAAGTAATGGAACAGCTTTCGCAAGGCATAACTGAAATGCCAGCTTGAAAATAACACAAAATGAGAATAATGCCCATCAAGCTGCAGGATGCATTCAGAAGCAATGATCATTCAATGGCACCATGTTCACCGATATATAGAACACATGGGACCAGGGAGCAGAGGGTAGAAGGAAGCACGGCTTCGCTTACCATCACTCAGTGGTTGCTTGAGGAATTTGTGAAATTTTTATCCCCAGGCTTTGAGGGTTTAGAGATCCAGAGATCCAGTATCCCAGAGGAAGAAACACTCCCACCAGTAGATACAGCAAGGGTCCCAAATGCACAAAATCTTTAAAACTTGCAAAGAGGATTGTATATTGATTTTATTAATATTATACAAATACATAGTAATTATGAACACAAAATCATAGCAGGATCAGAGAGGTATGATCAGAAGATACAGTCTCAATATAACTATAATATTTTAACTATAATTTTTTATTACTTTAATATATATCTAAAGAAGACTGGCATATTTTAATATGTTGATAAAACTATTATACCCAATCTTGAAAAACAATGATATCATAGACAGATGAGCAGCTGGATGCTATACTATTGTAGTGGGGCTTGGAGAGATAGTCACATAGACCATATTGTGACTAATGCTACCGGGAGTTGTGTAGTGTGGTGATTCTATGTTCATTTCTGCATATTTGGAATATTTCATTTTTAAATAAACACACAAAAAAACAAGTTTCATACAAGTTAAGTAATTTATCTATAATCACCCACATATTCAAAAGAATTGCTCTCCCACTCAAGCTTGAATGAACCCATGGCTTGCAAACACAGGATAGATTAAAATACTAGAAATATTTTAATTAATGTTAGCTCCTATGTGGAACAATCATGACACTTTAATTTTGATTGCAACTGTATTCAGTAGGGATAATCTTATCCTGCTTCTCAATTAAAAACCTGGAAGACCCATCACTGGCCTTCTGGTGACTAAGATAATTTTAAAAGTCTGCTTATTACTCTTAGTCATTGAAAGTAATTTATTTCAGTAATTAGAATGCCTGCAGTAATCAGAATGCCAGTAAAAACTCTGAACTTGACTTAGCATGAGCTTCCTTCCAGCTACAGTGTTAAATTGTGTAAGTGGGGTGGGGGTAGTCTGACTCAGGCATGGATGAGCGGGTTTGGGTTTTGATTTCCAAGATGGTGAAAGCAGATCTTTTCTCTCATGAACACTCCTAAGCTTTTGAAGATAGAGACTCCATCTTGAATTCCTCTCTTCTGCCGTTCCTATGACCTAGGCATATGACAGAGCTGGGCATCCAGCTGTAAACTCCATCTTCCTTCTGCAGAGATTTCCCCTTAGGCAGCCTTTATGGACAGATCCCAAGTGGATCACATGCAGGCTTTCTCTCCTGCACAGCATGGTATGGTCCATCAAAAGACTCAAGCAACACTTACTCCAGTAAACCTAATAAGAGCCTGCAAATCCCAACTGAACTCTTCTGGCTCCAGTACCAAAGAAGTTAACTCCTCCTTCTGATGAGATGTTGATTCACCAAGAAGGATGAAAAGTTCTGTCCTCATTGCACTTTGTCTTAATCAGATGTGGCTTAGTCTCTAGTCTTCATATGCAAGAAACACATTTCGAAATTTTCCAAATGGTCCCCTTGAAGTCCCTTGACTGGGTTGGGGCCACAATGTAGTTTTTCCCTACTTCCCAATTTTGGTGGAATGTAGCGGAGAGATTAAGAGTACTGTAATGATTTTCTCCAAATGAACCTCCCTACCAGTCTTTTTGATTCCAACCCTTGACTCCATCCTTTATCTGGCTAGTGGTTACCCAAGGAGGGAACGAGCTTCTTGGGATCATTTCCTTTTTAAATCTGTATATGAGGAAAGAGCTGGTAATTCTATTCCTTCTCAGTGAAGAGAAATGAAAAGTCCAGTCTCTTCTTTTTGTTGGTGTTTTATCAATCTTTTAGAGACTATTGAAAATACAGGATAAACAAGGTTGTAGAATTATGGCAACATATCTAGAAGGACATTTTCAAATTGTTTAGGAAAAAAAAACTATAGCAAGCCTTCAAACCAAGTTCTGCTCTTCAAACTTCTGGATATTTCTCTAAGTATCTCCAGAGTCACTTAAATCATCCTGAAGCACATGGAAAAGAAAAAATAATAATCATTGAAATATGTCAGAATGTGGTGTTTGCTTTAAGAAATGACCTGTGTTAAGAACTATTCCAATTGTCCCAAAGTTACCAAGATATTTTTAAAATAAACACAGTACATACAGAGGATTAAAAACTAAACTGTTCAGACTGGGGGAAAAAAAAAAGTTTTGCCCCTTCCATAGTCTCTTTTCAACGAGTTAATTTCTCTAAAGAAATCTTTATCTTTCCAGTAATGATATACACAATTCTGATTTATTTGTACAATTTTAAGTATACTAGATACAGTCTTTTGTGTCTTGTTTTTTGAGGGGGTCATCTTTTTTTATTCAGTTTTAACTGACATATAACATTATATAAGCTTCAGGTGTATAACATAATGCTCTTTTATTTGCATATATTATGAAAGCCTGGCTAAATCACCATACATAGTTATTTATTTATTTTTCTTAGGATGAGAACTTTTAAGACCTATGTTAGTAGCTTTCAAATATGCAATATAATATTATTAACTATAGTTACTATGCTGTATGTTATATGTATATGCTGTATATTATATCCCATGACTTATTTATTTTGATTGGAGTTCTTATTCACTTAATAATACACTTGGAAATTTTCCAACAACAGTGTATATAGGACTTTTTACTATCTTAAATAGCTGAATTCCAGGGACATAAAACATTTTATTTAAATAATGCTATGTTGATAATAATATAGATCATTTCCATTCTTTACTAAGTTGTAAAAAGCATCCTTGGACATGTATCATAGAAAACTTAAAAGAATATGCATGTGATAAATTTTTATCTGAATCGTTGGGTCAATAAGGACATGCATGTTAGCTTTTAATGAATATTGTCTAACTGCCTTCTAACCTGTGCATCAATTAATATTTCCACACTGGCCAATAGTAAAAGTTTCCCAAATTCTCACAGTAAGAATGTTATCAAATTTGTAAAATTAGTTTTTTCTGCAGAGAAAAATAATATCTATTTAATCATCTTTTCCCATATTTGTTGCCAACGTAGATTTGTTTTACTGTAAATCAAGAATTGACCTCGATGGTCTCTTTTTCTAGTGGTTGTTTATCTTTAAGAAAAAATTAGTCTGTAAGTCCCTTCTACAAAGTGCTAAAATTAGCCTTATCTATATAATTGCCCATGTATGACTTACAATTTTTTTCTCTCAACATGTCATTTTAAAGAATATTTTAGTATGCAGAAACTTTCTGAAGGATTTATTTAATTGATCTATCACTCCCTTAGCAAACACTATGATTTTATAATTTGTTTTGTTTTATATATTTGTTTTTATAATTTGTTTTATAATTTGTTTTTTCCTTGCCTTTAGTTTTTATATTTATTTGTGTTTGATAACACTTTGTGAATTTTAAATTCACACGTGCATAAATGGCAACACCTATTTTAACTGGGAAAGTCCATGCCTTTTGAAAGTTATAACTTTTAGGTATCTAAGTAAAGAAATACAAATATTAAGTGCATATAATACAAAGATTCATGTAGGTAATCTCATATAACCCTTTTCATAACATGTGGGTATAGTTTTACTATCCCTTTTTTTGTAAACGACGCAATTGAAGCTCAGAGAAGTAAAGCCATTGTCACGAAGTGCATATTGAGCCTATAGGTAGGTCTAACTGATACCAGTAACCATCAATTTTTCCTGGTGCCCAAAGTCTCAGCAAAATTCAACTTCCTTTGTATAAGAAATATTATGTCCCAGAGCTTTAAAAAAAAAAAAAAAATTCACCTGCCACTTTATCCCGACAAAAAAATATTCTCAGAGTTAAAGGAATCTTATTATATACAAACAAAAAATGAATCCAAAAGCAAAGTCCTTGAACTCTAAGGCCAAATTTCCCAATTCTGACTTCCAAAATACATACTTAATAACCTAAACAATTATAAAAAGTAAGTATTATAATATTTATTGGGCAGAATATTTTCTGTGGTGTAAGTTTAAAATTTCCATTTAAAAAGTCAATTGTGGGGGTGCCTGAGTGGTTCAGTGGGTTAAGCCCCCACTTTCGGCTCAGGGCATGATCTCAGGGTCCTGGGATTGAGCCCCGCATCAGGCTCTCTGCTCATCAGGAAGCCTGCTTCCCAGCCCCCCACCCCCATTTCTGCCTGCCTCTCTTGTGATCTCTGTCTGTCAAATAAATAAATAAAATCTTTTTAAATAAATAAATAAAATAATGAAAAGTCAACTGTTCAGTGAGAGAACTGTGTTCAAAAGTAAACTCAACTTACCACACATATTCTATTTGTATTGAATCTTGACTTACATTTGATGAATCTTGACTTACATTTGATGATAATGTTGCCCCTTCTGGCTGAAAATGTGGTGATTCAAATCCTGCCATTCCCTTCTCCTAAAGTGATCTAAATTCTTAGGAGCTTCATTTACATTCTGGCAGTAAAACAATCATGTCTGTTCCATGTCACTTTCTCTCTTCTCACTGACCACCAGTGCAGAGTGGCTTATTAACCCAACAATACAGCTTCTGACTATTTCTGGTCATTGTAGTTTCCTGACATCTGCTATAACTGGATGAGAAGGGAGTGAAGGTATCTGCTATGGTCTCCCATTGCCTCCTGTAGCAAGGGCAATATATTCAGCACCTTTCTCATTCTGACCATAGACTTCTTTCTGATAGCCTCTCAGTATTTTTAAAGAGCTGTTTCTTAGCTTGTTTCTTGCTACATTGTCCTAAAGAAAACTGTGAGTCAGCCCATTGTTTGCTTGTTTGTTTTTTTAAGATTTTATTTTATGTATTTGAGACAGAGAAGAAGAGAGAGAACATAAGCAGGGCGAGAGGGGCAGAGGGAGAGAAAGAGTGAGAACCAGACTCCCCACTGAGCAGGAAACCCAGGACCCTGAGATCAGGACCTGAGCTGAAGGCAGGCACTTAACAAAATGAGCCACCCAGGTGCAAGATAACTGTGATTCAGACCATCTGACTAGATACTTACTCTTAACAATCGCTAGCATACTAATTAGTCACCATACTGGTTACAGAATTTGCCACAGAGCCTTTAGCTTTGAGACTCCCCAAATTATTGAGATTTCTACTATTTTTTTTTTTATGTTTCCGCTAGATGGCTGTGGAGAAGTGGGGAAAGTGGGGATGCTTCCTGTTCTAGAAGCCACCATTTAAATCTCATTGTGCTTCTCCAGTTCCCCATTTCTTCCCACAAACAGGGAATCTGTATCTTTTGGAGGAGAAATAACTTCCCTCATCACCAAGCAGTTGTCCCTATTCTGTGGATGATAGTTTAGACTTGAAGTTTGTAGTCTCTCTGGCTTTTGTTCTTTATTTTTAAAGTGATTTCAAAGACTCTTCTTTCGTAAACTGTCATCATAAGCTTTCAAGGATATTTTGGAAAATAAAGGAAGATTTTTTCTGCTTTTTCTCCATATATCTGCCTTCCTCCCGAGAACAGAATTACATGAATTATTGTTAGTGCCAGATGATACAGAAAGAGGCAATGACTACAGAGATATAGATGGAAGGTCTTAGGGATGGTGAAGACTCTCTTAATACTTTTACTATATACTCTTACACCAGTAAAAAGTGATAGTCAAGCTAGAGCAAGCCATCAAAGAGAAAAGAGGCTAAATCTAAATAGAATTGAATGTATCCCCTTTTCTTTCCTTGTAGAAAAGATTGTTCTGTAATGAATAATTTCCATGTTGCCACATGTAATCTACAGCAGTTTTGTACAGTTCATCATTTCTCCCTCCTGAGACATTCCCTTCATTTGGCTTCTGGTACTGCTCCTCTGTCTCTTCTAATTCTTCATCCTATAAAACTGAGGAATTTTCCACTAAATTTAACGTGTGGGACTTCTCCTCTTTGTTATTAACCACGGTTATCTCATTTGTCTTCATGACTTTAAATAATAGTAACACACTACTTGTTACCAACTATTGATTTCTAATTGGGAGAATTGAGGATTTCCTCATTTTATATGTACATGTATATATTCATATTACATGTATATGTGTATATATGTGCTATTACATATATGTGTTGTGTATATGATATCCTTCATTTACAATGTCTAAAAATAAACTCACTTCTCTTAAACTATGTTCATCAGACAATCTCCCCATTTCAGGAATGGTAACTCAATTCTTCCTAGTCTACTTCAAACCAAAGTTTTTCTTTCACACCCTTTATCCGATCCAGTAATAAATTCTGTCAGCTCTACATTCAAAATATGTTCATAATTTGGTCACTTCCCACCACCTCCACCAATACTACCTTTGCTTCAGCCACTATTACTTTACCTATATTATTAGAAATTACTAATTTACATTTTCATCTTATCTCCTCTTTGGTCTATTCTGCACATAACTTCAAGGGAAAACCTCCTGAAAAGAACATTTCACTTTGTCTTCAAAGCCCTTCATTAGCTTCCTATTTCCTTCAGAGGGGGAAAAAAAAAAAAAAGATAAATTTGTTTATAGACAACAAATAGGCCACATAAAATCAAGTGCCTGGTTCTCTCTCACATGATTTCTAACACACTTTCACTTAACTTGTTAATTAATCTCTAGCCACACAAGATATCTTGCTATTTTTTAAGCATGCCATTGACTCCAGGCTTTTGCACTTACTGTTCCCACTGCCTTGAGCAATCTTCCTGTGGGTTTCCTAGTTAATAAAGCCCATGACAAAATTTTAATGCAGTCTCAAGAAAACAGAAGTGTGGAGAAAAGGGAAATAGATAAGGAAGAATAAAATGCAAATACAACATGGTGTCTGACTAAGCTGGCCAGATATAGAGAAAAACCCAGCTGGTTGCCAGTCTCTGCAGTAAGTCTCTGGAGAGGTGGTATGGATGTAGTGCATCTCAGGGAAGACTGTCAGAGGAAGGAAGGAGAAGAATTTCATTGCTAGTTCCTTCCTGTCTCTCACTACTTACCATTCAACCCATATACATTCAACCCCCTATACTTCCTATGTTCATCAGAAGCACTGAGCACAAAAACGTGGCTGAGTGATCTGGGTAAGCACCTGCACTGAATCTGGTACAGCCCACTCCTTGTAATATGTAGATTCACTTACACCCACTTTTAAGAATACAATGCCCTCACTTCTTCCATCTAGAGAGGAAGTACAAATCCAATAAAGATGAGACCAGTTATAACATCACAAAGACCTAAAACTATTACTGCTGGGACTACAGCTATTCTGGGAGTCATAATTGGTCTTTGTCAAACTTCTTCAACTTCCCCTTCTGTATTCCTTTCAGTTTGAGCCAGAAAATTGAATGATCTAATTTTCTTGCCTGGAAAGTCTTCCTGAATCTGAATAATCAAAACTCTTCTTTGCCTTGACCATTAACAGACCATGATTGCTGATATTACCCATCACTGTTATCAGTGAACATGAATGTCTCACTTCAGGGTGGTTCAACATTCATAAATCAATCAACATGATATATCATATTGATAAAAGAAAGGATAAAAACCATATGATCTTCTCAATGGACCCTGGAAAAGCATTTGATAAAATACAGCAGCTTTTCTTGATTAAAAACCCTCAATAAAGTAGAGATAGAAGGAACATACCTCCTCATCATAAAGACTATATACAGAAGACCCACAACTAATATCATCCCAATCAGGGAAAAAATGAGAGCCTTTCCCTAACAATCAGGAATAAGACAATGAAGTCCACTCTCACCATTACTACTTAACATAGTACTGGAAGAGTTAGCCTCAGCAATAAGACAACAAAAAGAAAAAAAAAATCATCCAAATTGGCAAAGAGGAAGTCAAGCTTTTGCTATTTGCAGATAACATGATACTTTATGTAGAAAACACAATAGAGTCCATAAAAAAAATTTAAAACTCATACATGAATTCAGCAAAGTTGCAGGATATAAAATCAATGTACAAAACTCTGTTGCATTTCTATGCACCAATTATGAAGCAGCAGTAAAATAAATCAAGGAATTGATCCCATTTGCAATTGCACCAAAAACCATAAGACACCTAAGAATAAACCTAACTAAAGAGGTAAAAGATCTATACTCTGAAAACCATAGAACACTAATGAAAGAAATTGAAGAGGACACAAAGAAATGGAAAAACATCCCATGTTCATGGGTTGGAAGAACAAACATTGTTAAAATGTCTATAGTACCCAAAGTAATCTATACATTTAATGTAATCCCTATAAAAATACCACCAGCATTTTTCACAGAGTTAGAACAAACAATTCTAAAATTTATATGGAAGCACAAAAGACACCAAATAAAACAACCTTAAAAAAAAAAAAAAACTGGAGGCATCAGTTTTCAGATCTCAAGCTCTACTACAAAGCTGTAATCATCAAGATAGCATGGTACTGGCACAAAGGCAGACACATAAATCAATGGAACAGAATAGAAAACCCAGAAAAGGACCCAAACTACATGGTCAACTCTTCTTCAACAAAGCAGGAAAGAATATCCAATGGAAAGAAGGCAGTCTCATCAACAAATGGTGTTGGGAAAACTAGACAGCCACATGCAGAAGAATGAAACTGGACCACTTACTTACCCCATAGACAAAAAATAAATTTAGAGTCAATGAAATGCCTAAATATGAGACAGGAAATGACCAAAATCCTAGAGGAGAACACGGGCAGAAAGCTCCTTGATCTTATTACACACATCACCAGAGGCAAAGGAAACAAAAGTAAAAATGAGCAATAGCTCATTATAGTCCCAATAGGGACTTCATCAAGATAAAAAGCTTCTGTACAGTGAAGGAAACAATCAATAAAACTAAAAGGCAACCTTCAGAATGGTAGAAGATATTTGCAAATGACATATCAGATAAGGGGATAGTATCCAAGATCTATAAAGAACTTGTAAAACTCAACACCCCTAAAACAAATAATCTAGTTAAAAAATGGGCAGAAAACATGAACAAACTTTTCTCCAAAGAAGACATACAAATGGCCAACAGACACATGAAAAGAAGCTCAACATCACTCATCATCAGGGAAATACAAATCAAAACCATGATGACATACTGTCTTATACCAGTCAGAATGGTTAAAATTATCAACACAAAAGAGAGCAGATATTGGTGAGGATGTGCAGAAAGGGGAAACTTCTTGCACTGTTTGTGGGAATGCAAACTAGTGCAGCCACTGTGGAGAACAGTATGAAAGTTCCTCAAAAATTAAAGATAGAACTACCCTATGGTCCAGCAATTACACAACTAGGTATTTACCCAAAGGATACAAAAATACAGATTCAAAGGGATACATGCACCCTGATGTTTATAGCAACATTATCAACAATAGCCAAACTATGGAGAGAACTCAAATGTCCATCAACTGATGAATGTATAAAGAAAATATGATACACACACACACACACACACACACACACACACACAGGAATATTACTCAGCCATCAAAAAGAATGAGATCTTTCCATTTGCAATGTTGTGGATGAAGCTAGGGTGTATTATGCTAGTGGAAATAAGTCAGTCAGAGAAAGATAAGTAACATGATCTCACTATTATGTGGAATATAAGAAAGAAAACAAATGAACATATGGGAAGAAGAAAAGGAAAAAAAGAGAAAGGGAAAAAAGTGACTCTTAATGACTCTTAATGATAGAGAACAAACTGAGGGTTGATAGAGAGAGGTGGGTGGGGGATGGGCTACATAGATGGTGGGATTCTTTTAGTTAAATTCAATTAGCCAACATATAGTAAGTCATTAGTTTCAGATGTAATGTTCAATAATTCATCAGTTGTGTATAAAATCCAGTGCTCATCACATCACATGTCCTCCTTAATGCCCATCACCCAATTACCCCATTCCCCCCTCACCTCCCCTCCAGCAACCCTCAGTTTGTTTCCTATAGTTAAAAGTCTCTTGTGGGTTTTTTTTGCCCTCACTGATGACTTCCCATTCAGTTTTCCCTCCCTTCCCCTATGATCCTCTGGGCTGTTCCCTATATTCCACATGTGAATGAAACCAGATGACAATTTTCCTTCTCTGATTGACTTATTTCACTCAGCATAATACCCTCTAGTTCCTTCCATGTCGATCTAAGTATTCATCCTTTCTGACGGCTGAATAATATTCCATTGTGTATATATAATATATATATATATATATATATATATATATATATATATATATATATACCACATCTACTTTTTTTAAAAAAGATTTTATTTATTTATTTGACAGACAGAAATCACAAGTAGGCAGAGAGGCAGGCAGAGAGAGAGGAGGAAGCAGGCTCCCCACTGAGTAGAGAGCACAATGCAGGTCTCAATCCCAGGACCCTGGGTTTAACCCACTGAGTCTTTAACCCACTGAGGCTTTAACCCACTGAGCCATCCAGGTGCCCCATATACCACATCTACTTTTAAAAAATATTTGAGAAAGAGAGACAGAGGGAGGGAGGAAGAGAGCACAAGCAGTGGGAGTGGGAGTGGCAGAGGGAGATGGCAAAACAGGCTACCCACCAAGCAGGGAGCCCAATGTGGGGTTTGATCCCAGGACCCTGACATCATGACATGAGCTTAACCAACTGAGCCAACCAGGTACCCCTATACCACATCTTCTTTATCCATTCATCTATCAACGCACATCTGGGCTCTTTCCATAGTTTGGCGATTGTGGACATTGTTGCTATGAACACTGGCGTACAGGTGGCCCTCCAGTGGTGGCATTTGTATCTTTGTGGTAAATACCTAGTAGTGCAATTGCTGGGTCGTAGGGTAGGGTCAATTTTTGAGGAACCTCCATGCTGTTTTTCAGTGTGGCTATACCAGTCTGCATTCTCACCAACAGTGTAAGAGGCTTCCCCTTTCTTCACATCCTCACCAAAATTTTCTGTTTCCTGTCTTGTTAATTTTAGCCATTCTGACTGGTGTGAGATAGTATCTCGTTGTGGTTTTGATTTGTATTTCTCTGATGTCAAGGGATGGGGAGCATTTTTTGATGTGTCTTTTGGTCATTTGTATATCTTCTTTGAAAAAATGTCTGTTCATGCTCGTTTCTTAACTGGATTATTTGTTTTTGGGCTGCTGAGTTTTACAAGTTCTTTATAGATCTTGGATACTATCCCTTTATCTGATATGTCATTTGCAAATACCTTCTTTCATTCTGAAGGTTGCCTTTTAGTTTTATTGATTGTTTCCTTCACTGTGCAGAAACTTTTTATCTTGATGAAGTCCTAATAATTCATTTTTGCTTTTGTTTCCCTTGCCTTTGAAGACTGTTGGATCCTATTGGCTAGTATCTTAGTGAGAATTTTGGCATTTGTGTTCATCAGGGATATTGGTCTGTAATTCTCCTTTTTGTTAGCATCCTTATCTGGTTTTGGGATCAAGGTAATGCTGGCCTCATAGAATAAGTTTGGAAGTTTTCCTTCTTTTCTGTTTTTCAAAACAGCTTCGAGAAGGATAGGTATCAATTCATCTTTAAATGTTTGATAGAATTCTCCTGAGAAGCCATTAGCCCTGGACTATTGTTTGTTGAGAGATTTTTTATTACTCCTTCTATTTCTTTGCTGGTTATGGTTCTGTTCAGGTTTTCTGTTTCTTCCTGTTTCAGTTTTGGCATTTTATAAATTTTCAGGAATGCACCCATTTCTTCCAAACTGCCTAAGTTTGTTGGCATATAGTGGCTTATAATATGTTCTTCAAATTATTTCTATTTCCTTGATATTGGTAGTGATGTCTCCCCTATCATTCATGATTTTATTAATATGCGTCCTTTCTCTTTTCTTTTCGATAAGTCTGGCTGGAGGTTTACTGATCTTATTTATTCTTTCAAAGATCCAGCTTCTAGTTTCATTGATCTGATCTATTTGGTTTCTATTTCAAAGATTTCTGCTCTAATCTTTATTATTTCTTTATTATTTCTTATTATTAGGCTTTATTTGTTGTTCTTACTCCAGCTCCTTTAGATGTAAAGTTAGGTTGTGTATTTGAGATTTTTCTAATTTTTTGAGAAAGGCTTGTATTGCTACATAAACCCTGGGCTTAATCCACTGAGTCTTTAACCCACTGAGGCTTTAACCCACTGAGCCATCCAGGTGCCCCATATACCACATCTACTTTTAAAAAATATTTGAGAAAGAGAGACAGAGGGAGGGAGGAAGAGAGCACAAGCAGTGGGAGTGGGAGTGGCAGAGGGAGATGGCAAAACAGATATCAATCTGTTCAAAACCTTTGGTGTATCCCAAAGGTTTTGAACAGTTGTGTTTTCATTTTCATGTGTTTCCTTTAATTTTTTGTTATTCTTTTTTAATTTCCTGATTGACCCACTCATTCTTTGGGAAGATGCTCTTTAACCTCCAAATGCTTAAGATCCTTACAAACTTCCTCTTGTGATTCAATTAAAGTTTCAAAGCACTGTGGTCTGAAAATATGCAGGGAATAATCCTAATATTTTGGTATCAGCTAAACCTGATTTGTGACCCAGTATGTGATGTATTCTGGAGAATGTCCCATGTGGACTCGAGAAGAATCTATATTCTGGTGCTATAGGCTAGAATGTTCTGTATATACCTGTGAATTCCATCAGGTCCAGTGTGTCATTCAAAGCCCTTGTCCCCTTGTTGATCTTCTGCTTAGATGATCTATCCAATGCTTAAACGGAGTGCTGAAGTCTCCTACTATTACTGTATTGTTATCAATGTGTTTCTTTAATTTTGCTATTAATTGGTTTACATAACTGGCTGCTCCCAAGTCAAAAGCATAAGTATTAAAAATTGTTAGATCTTCTTGTTGGATAGACCCTTTAGTTATGATATAGTGTCTCTCTTCATCCCTTGATACAGTCTTTGGTTTAAAATCTGATTTGTCTGGGGGTACCTGGGTGGCTCAGTGGGTTAAAGCCTCTGCCTTCAGCTCAGGTCATGATCCCAGGGTCCTGGGATCAAGCCCCACATTGGGCTCTCTGCTCAGCAGGCAGCCTTCGTCCTCCTCTCTCTGTGTACTTCTCTGCCTACCTGTGATCTCTGTCAACTAAACAAATAAAATCTTTAAAAAATAAATAAAATCTAATTTGTCTGATTAAGAATTGGTATACCAGCTATCTTTGGATGTCCATTAGCATGATAAATGGTTCTACACCCCTTCATTTTCAATCTGAAGGTGTCTTGGGATCTAAAATGAGTCTCTTGTAGACACAATATGGATGTGTCTTGTTTTTTAATTTGATCTGATACCCTGTGTCTTTTGATTGGGGGACTTAGCTCATTTACATTCAGAATAACTATTGAAAGATATCAATCTAGTGCCATTGTATTACCTGTAGAGTTTCTGTTTCTGTAGATTGTCTCTGTTTTCTTCTGGTCTATGTTATTTCTAGACTTTCTCTTTGCTTACAGGATCCCCAGCAGGACTGGCTTAGTGATCACAAATTCTTTTAGTTTCTGATTGTTCTGGAAGAGCTTTACCTCATCTTCCATTCTGAATGACAGCCTTACTGGATAAAGTATTCTTGGCTGCATGTTTCTCTCATTCAGTACCCTGAATATGTCATGCCAGCCCTTTCTAGCCTGCCAAGTCTCCATTGATAGGCCCGCTACCAATCTAATACTTCCACTATTGTAGGTTAAGGAGCTCTTGCCTCAAGTTGCTTTCAAGATATTGTCTTTATCTCTGAAATTTCCAAGCTTTACAATTATATCTCAAAGTGTTGATCTATTTCTATTGATTTTGAGGGGCTTCTCTCTACCTCTTGGACTTGAATGCCTATTTCTCTCCCCAAATTAGGAAAGTTCTCAGCTACAATTTCCTCAAAAATACCTTCTGTCCCTCTCGCTCCTTCTTCTTTATCTGAGACATCAGTAATTGTAATACTGTTTGGCTTTATGATATCTTTGATTTCTTAAAGCCTCCCCTCATGGTCTAGTAGTAGTTTTTCTCTCTTTTCCTTAGCTTCCTTCTTTTCCATCATCTTGTTTTCTATTTCACTGACTCTCTCTTCTGCCTCATTTACGCTAGCTGTTGGAAAAACCATTTTAGATAACATCTCAGTTAAAGCATTCTTAATTTTGGCCTGATTAGATTTTACTTCTGCACCAAGAAATTCTCTGCTGTCTTTTATGCTTTTTTCAAGCCCAGCTAGTAACTTTATAATAATTATCCTAAATGCCAACTCTGATAGTTTACTTAAGTCTATATCTAGTACATCTGTAGCAAAGAGTATTACCTCTGGTTCTTTCCTTTATTGTAAATTCCTCCTTCTGGTCATTTTGCCCAGAGAAGAATGGATAAACAAGAGAAAAAAATAAAAAATATCAACTACAACCCAAGTGAATTACACACTAGAGAAATCCAAAGAGGTCAGAAACCAAAAAAGAAAAAAGAATGTAATCTCCCAGGTGGACAAAACAGTCTGATCCATTTGGTGCTGGGTGTATCTTGCTCTGTTTGTTAGAAGGCACTAAATCCCAAAATTGTAAAAAAAGCAAAACTTATATCTACAAAAATAAAATTAAATACAGTGAAAGAAAGCCAAAAATGAAGACTGTATCTATAAAATGTAATGTAAAAATGAACGTTAAAAAAAGACTTAAAAACAAAGAGTTGATAAAATAAGAAACTAGTTGAAAAAGGAAAATAAAGAAAAGGAAAATTTCTAAATGAAAGAGAAAAGAATCAGGAGAAAAAAAACCCTCAAATTTTATATACTATCTTCCTCTAATGTTGCATTTCTGCAGTTCCATGTGCTCAGTAAATTTGGTATTCCCTGATACTCCAGCTGGTCTTCTGGGGGAGGGCCTGCTGCACTGATCTCAGGTGTCTTTGCCTGGGCAGAGTTGCACTGCCCTTTGCCAGGAGGCCTGGCTCAGAGTAAACTGCTTCAGGTTGTTCTATGTGGTTTTTGTTCTGGGAAAGTTTTTCCTTTCTGCTTTAAAGGATAAAAATGGTCATGCCCCAGTCTCCAGCCCTGGAGCTGAAAGACCATGGGCCACTCCCTTGTTAACCCCCCAGGGAAAAACAGTGTTCACTTTTGTGTGTACCAAATTCTGCAGACTCCTGCAGTGCACACCCATGCCAATATTTCTGGGGGAACAGGTGGGGGGGGGTGCCACATTTCTGACATTTGCAGGGCCCCCACATGGGGAGCTGGAGAGCTGTTGCCAGATTGGGCCATGGTTCATGGTTAAAGGCACACAGAGCTGAGATACCCCTTCCCAGGCTCACTGACCATAGCCAGTGTCCCTGCTCCAATGCTTGGGAACTCTGCCAACTCAGACACCCCTTCTTTCTTTGACCCTGGGTATCCTGAAACACACTGTTTCACCTAGGATTCCATCCCGCTTTGCCACCAGAGCACCTTTCAGGCAGGGACGTCTCTCACCAAAACAGATTCATAAAATTTCCAATTTTGCATTCTAGGGCTGCATCGCTTTCTGGTAACCGACTTATGGAGACTCCCTCTTCCCATGGTTTATCAGCCCATACATTACCTCATATTCACTTCTTCACACCTCCTAACTTGCAAAAAGTGGTTGCTTTTCTGTTTGTAGAATTCTAGGATTCTTTTTCTTACATCTCAGTTTCAATTCATAAGTATTTGAAATGATTTGAGAGTTATCTAGCTAAATTTAAGAGAGAAGATGAAATGAGGTCCCCTACTCTTCCACCATCTTGCCTCCCTCCTATATGGTGGGTATTAAGGAGGGCACTTGTGATGAGCACTGGGTGTTGTATGTATGTGATGAATCAATGAGTTCTACACCAGAAACCAATAATGTACTGTATGTTAACTAACAAAATTTAAATAAAATAAAATAGAATAAAGAACATGAATGTCTCAGAAAAATCCTTGGACATCAGACATATACCTCCATATCTTATTGTGTTTTAAGTCCTATCTCTCAGAGGAGTATTTATTGTGAAACTAATTAGTCTTAAGATTAATACCTATGATTTACAAGGCTTTTCAAAAACCTTGTACCTAGGGGCGCCTGGGTGGCTCAGTGTGTTAAAGCCTCTGCCTTTGGCTCGGATCATGATCCCGGGGTCCTGGGATCGAGCCCCGCATGGGGCTCTCTGCTCTGCGGGGAGCCTGCTAACTCCTCTCTCTCTCTCTGCCTACTTGTGATCTCTGTCTGTCAAATAAATAAATAAAATCTTTAAAAAAAAAAAAAAAAAAAAACCTTGTACCTAATTTCTAATTAGTTAATTTTCATTCTTGTTTTTGGAAAAACGTACCCCCACCAGATTTTATAGGCTCAAGTTTCACAAAATTTGGATAAGTCAGGGTCAATTGCTTCAAAGTGTACACTAATTCCTCTTTTTTTTTTTTCCCCGTTGATTCACTGGCTTACAATAGCTAAATAGATGATAGCAGCTGCTTCTAGTTCAGTGTAATACATAGATTGTCTTCTGACAGATGTGTTACACCCAGAAAAAAAAAAAAAATTATTTCTAACTTAACAAAGCTTAAAGTTGCAGAATCATCAAACACGATTACATAATTGCTCACTAAGAGTGATGTGAGAGGAGCCAATCCTACTTCCAGACTTCCATTCCTGGATCCATGTCTGCCAGTTCTTGAGAATATAGTACTGTAGATGGGCAATTGGTGCTGGGATTGCTTCTTGAAGTACAGAGTCCTAGGCCTAAGACATCTTAGATAAGCATTTAACAGTTTGATCCACTGTTTTACTAGGCGAGCTGCTTCTAGGATTGGGTACATGGTCAGTCCCATGAATCCTACATTTAAAATTACATTGTTGTATCTCCCATGCCATAAGACCAATCACTTCGTCTCAATATGTATTGAAAAGAATACTAAGTAATAGAAAAGTCCTTCTGCACATTCTCAGGTAGTGCTACATACAGAAACTTCATGACCCAGACTCTGCCATAAAGACAATAATGGTGCTCAGTGATTCTGTCTCACCAGCACTGGTCAAAACCTCATCTCTGTGGCCTATAAGAATGTGGTTGGTACCAAGCAATCTCTCTCATTAAATGTACTGAGAGGAAAACTATGCCAGAGCAAACCTGGAAAAGTGCATAAACACAACCTGTCGCCTTGTTTCTTTCAGGTCTCTTCTCAAATATGGTCTTATTTGGGAAATCTTTACCCATTCCTTCATACAAAACAACATCATCTCCACCACATCTCTCCAAATCTAACTTATCGTCCTTCATTTTTCCTTGAAACACACATCATCACCTAACAGAGTAGACATTGACATGTTTATTTCTCATCTCTAAATTACCACTCCAAAAAAATATATTTCATAAAAAATATATTTCACTCTAAAAAATATATTTCTAAAAAATATATTTTGTGTTGTGCGGTTGTGAGGTGTAGGTCCCTGCCACTTGTAGAAGTCTATCCCTGATTGCAATGTCTCTGTTTTGGATCTGCCATTTCTGCTACTTCTAACAACTTTCATCACATCATCAAGAACCCAGAGCCATCACCTAAATGTTTAGCCCACATAATTTAAGTCCTGTTAGTTCTCCACTGTAGGCTAATGGAAAATAGAACTTCCTGTACTCAAAGTTTGGTTCCACTACTCTCTGAATGCTGGGAGGGTTGAAGTTGAAAAGAACAATTCATACTATTAAATTTTTTTTGAGTGTTCTACAATAGTCACAAAAACCAGAAATGATTCTTCAGTTAAATTGTTTTTTCACATTTGTCAATCTCCTATTACATAAGAGTTTTGGTCCAGGTAATTTTTAATCCCTGATTGTTTTTCAAATACCTGTACCAGAAACTGGAATAAAGAAAATGTTCAAAAAATATTTGTTCAATGAATGGATGAATTTGTGAAAACAAGTATTGGCTGGCTGTTAAGGAAGTGCCATTTATAACCTCTGATGAATACATGGTTTTCCAATAGGAAATTCTAGGTTGAAGATAAGAACCATGTCCCCTCAGCAGTTGTATTCCTCAATGAAAATAAATAAATTAGTATTAAATATTTAGGTATATGTTTCTGGAAGAAGGACTCATCCAAGTCCATTCTTGAGGCAAAGACAGACATATTGCCAAATTAACTTTCTAAAATGTGAAAAATTAAGAGAAAAATGACACCCATTTGTCATGTGCCAAGTGCTTTTTATTTATTTATTTTTTTAATATTTTATTCATTTATTTGACAGACAGAGATCACAAGTAGGCAGAGAAGCAGGCAGAGAGAGAGGAGGTAGCAGGCTCCCCGCTGAGCAGAGAGCCCAATGTGGAGCTTGATCCCAGGACCCTGGGATCATGACCTGAGCTGAAGGCAGAGGCTTTAACCCACTGTGCCACCCAGGTGCCCCCAAGTGCTTTTTATTTTGGGGATTCTTTAGCTGTTATTTGATGCATGTTATACTCTCATTTCTGTCAGTTAAGCTTATGAATGTATTCTAGTGTCTGTAGAGTTCTAGGCTTATAATACATTTATTATGGTTAAAGCAAATAGTTATACACCTCAAATTCTACTTTCAGTGGGGTGGAGTTGTCAGTAAGAAATGGCTACCCAGTCAAAAAGTGTATGTCCCAGATCCCCTTGCCCTTAGGTTCTTGGTCTTACAGTAGACCAAACTCTAACAAGTGAAGTGGCTGTCAAGGTGATGTTCTACAGTCCCAGGCCTGGTCACAAAAATTCCAATACAGATTTACTCTGTTCTCTTGGTATCTTAGTCCATTTGGGCTGCTATAACAAAATACCATATATAGGGCAGCTTAAACAACAAATATCCATCTCTCAAAGTTCTGAAGTTCTGAGAAGTCCAAGATCAAAGTGTGTCACATTCAGTGTCTGGTAAGAACCCTTTCTCCTGGTTTGCAGAGGGCCACTTTCTTGTTGTGCTCTCATTTTGTTGGGAGGAAAGATAAAGCACTGCTGCCTGGTCTCTTCTTCTTTTTTTTTTTTTAATATTTTATTTATTTATTTGACAGAGGGAGAGAGATCACAAGTAGGCAGAGCAGCAGGCAGAGGGAGAGCGGGAAGCATGCTCCCTGCTGAGCTGAAAGCCCGATGTGGAGCTTGATCTCAGGACCCTGAGATCATGACCTGGGCCGAAGGCAGAGGCTTAACCCACTGAGCCACCCAGGTGCCCCTGGTCTCTTCTTATAAGGACATTAAGCCTGAGGACCTTATCCTCATGCTCTCATCTAAACCTAATGATCTCCTAAAGGCCCAACCTCCCATTCCCATTACAAGGGGGGTTAGGGCTTCAACATATGAATTGGCAGGGAGGTATTCAAACTTTCAGTCTATAACAGTTACCTTTGCAACTGACTATAGTGGACATAGCCCCTAACATCATTCGTAAGAGGATAGATCACCTGTGAGTATAGTACATGAACAATTGCACAGAAAAAGACTGTCCCTCTGACCTGCATCCACCATCTTACATGTGTAATAAATACATTCTATTTCACTCAATGCATCAAGCATGTTTCAGCTGTATTTATTACACCATTAGCCCACACCACAATTGCAGGGAGATAAGGTGGGAGGATTAAATATGTTCACTATGGCAAAGAGCCCCAGATGTCTGATATACCCACAGAAGGAAATTATCTTCATTACAAATGAACATTTAGGACCAGCATGGGAAAAAATCAAGTTTCATTCATCTTTACATCATTCTTTCATACGTCACAAGTCTTGTCTCAATCTGTTAAATGACCATAAGACTAGTGGTTATGTGATATTAACAATCAGCATGAGGAAACTTGGGTGGCCCCATAGGCTGAGCAACCATCTCTTGATTTTGGCTCAGATTGTGTTCTGGGGTGGTGTGATCAAGCCCCGTGAAGGACTCCTCACAGGGCAGAGTCTGCTTGAGATTCTCTCTCTTTCTCTCCCTCTGCCCACCCCCACCTTGTGCGCGCTCTCTCTCCCTCTATCTCTGAATAAATAAATAAAAACTTTAAAAAGCTCCATTCTTGGAGCATGAATTGCATGAGCAAAGTCAATGCTGTGCTATTCATTAACTCGGGAAGAAGAGTAATCCTGAGAAATTTCCCTGAGATGTACCCAGCAGAGCAAATTTTAACAAACTACATGTAAGCATTTTACCACCATCAGACATGGAGTGCCATCATATGAGAAGCACAAAGAAACCCATTAAGTGTTCACTGCAGGGATATCTTTCAGAATTGAGTTTATGCTATCCCACAGGATATGTTTTGCAGACCCATGGGGAAAATTTCCTTCAGTATATGAACTAGAAATAACTGTATTTCTGAAAAACTGATTTTCTTTTCTTTTCTGGACCTTAAGTATTGTGTAACTGATCTTGCCTGTCTCCTTTTTCTAAGAAAGCTTAGAGTCAATTTATCAATTGATATCTAGCATAACTAACCTGCATGTTTCATTTTTGTAGAGATAACACATTATGGTTTTGTCTTATTTTTTAGAAAAAAAAAAGAAAGAAAGTAATTTTTGCTTGATTTCTCCATTTCCTTTGTTAATTTAGGATGCCATAGTATCTCAGTTATGCATACTCTTTCAACCCACAATCCAGCTTAAAAACACATATTTGTCTTCTCATAGAGATCCATAATTCATTATGGATCATTCATTACTTACATTAATTAAATACAGATAAATCCCTTATCCTTGTCTCAGCTGTTCCTTCTCTCAGGAGAAATTTGTACAACTTCTCTCACCACAGAATCAAGTCAGAGCAAATAGTACCTCATCTGAGATGCTTCCCTTTAGGCATCACTCACTGCTCTCCAGGTCACCACTTTTTAAATAGAATTTCCATATTTATTCATCCCCTCACCATAATGCATTTTCCTCAGTAGTTGCCTTGAAGACTGTCCTACCATTAACTAAATACAGATAAATAAAATAAATTGGCATGTAGCTATTTTATCATTCTTCTGCACCAGGCAATACAGAAATGCTAAAGTAAATGAAGTCAATGCTGATAAGAATCTTGATGTGTTCCTACTAGTGTGAAATGAAAACACAAAATGCTACCTACCAGCATTCCATTCATAAATCTCACCTATCCATTAGGTAATTCATTTCTCCAGTTGCTATGTCCCAATGAGTTAACTGAACCCAGAAAACTGAATAGGTTAAGAAACATCTCTTAGGCATCAAGTACCATTAAAACAAAGCAAGCTTCTGTTAAACAATCCAGAAGCCAGAGGCAAGCTCTTAAAGGTGAATGTCTGAGAGAAAGAATGAGAGGATTTTCTAATTAGCTCTACGACAGAGCTGGAGGGATGGGAAAGGAAGGTGGTTAAACAAGCTTCCACATCCCCAAAGTTGAACAATCTTGTTACCAATGAGAAGTATGCCCTTCACAGGAAGTAGTGTAACCTGAATTTGTAATACCTCTATGCCACTAATGCCTTCAAACACTGTAAAGCTGGGGAGACAACATACTAAAAACACAAGAAGTTAAAGATATGTGCTTAACTGTGTAACTATTAAATTCCTCTACACACATTGATGGTAACAACATATATTTTGAAGGCTGCATTTTTCCAACAAGAGATGGAAAAGTTTGGGGTAATTAATATTTATATAAATAGCCTCTTCTATGGAGGACCACAGGGCAAAGGGTAAGCAGGCAGAGCTGACCATAATTAAATTTTCCTTGTGTCCTCTCTTTTCTTTCTAACTATGGCTTCTACTATTCTACTATTAACTACTATCACCAACTTGAGGCTCATCTATCTTTTTGACTAGATGTATGTAAATTCCATTTTCCTTGGTTTATCTAAGGAGGATTTGGAATTCTCAAAAGGACTCTTACTCCTAATTGAAGGAACAAGTTAAAAAATGAAGTAAAGGAAAATTATAAACAGAAAAATGACCACTTCAGAAGCCCTGAAATGGTTATTGACAGAGGTTCTATTTATTTTCATTTCAAGGCAAAGTTTAAGGAAAAATCAAAAATCGATCTGGCAAGCAGAAGTGTACAAGTTCATTCCCCTCCTTAAAGTCTCCCCAAGGGTTTCACTTGTTACAGTAAAATTCCTTCATGAGTTTTCATAAGCTGGGCCCAACACACATGCCCAGCCTTCCCCCACTGTACTATAGTTGGCTGTCCCTTATCTTTGTCTCATTAGCTGTTGCTTCTCTCAGGAGAAATTCATACTTCTCTCACAAGAGAATGTCAAGTCAGAGCAAATAGTACCTCATTAGAAATGCTTCCCTTGACATTTCATGGCAGAGGTCACTGCTTTTCTTTTTCTTTTTTTCTTTTCTTTCCTTTTTTCTTTTCTTTTCTAAGCTTTTATTTATTTATTTGACAGAGAGATAGAGAGACAAGTAGGCAGAGCAGCAGGCAGAGGGAGAGGGAGAAACAGACTCCCCTTGAAGCAGGAAGCCTGACATGGACTTGATCACAGGACTCTGGGATCACGACCTGAGCTGAAGTCAGCCACTTAACCAACTGAGCCACCCGGGCACCCAGTCACTGCTTTTCTATGTCACCACTTTTTAAATAGAATTTCCATATTTATTTATCCCCTCATTATAATGCATCTTCCTCAGTAATTACTTTGAAGACTGCCCTCCCAAGCTATAAGCTCATTATACTGCATATATATTGTCTTTATAGTCTCAGGAATTAACATACTAGTTGACCCATAGTAGCATGCAATAAAGCTTTAGTGAGTTAATTAAATTGGAATGTAGGATACTTCAAATCCTAATACAGTTCTTTAATCCTACTAATATTATCCTGCTCATCACAATCATATACTACTGAGTTGGTCATATTTCAACAGGAATTTTTATTAATTTTATGCCTCGAATCCTATACATAGTTTCTTTAAAATACCAGTATATTCAGTTGTTTTGTCACTCAGGAAAAAAAAAATTTTTTTTCTCAGTATTGTATCCATCTTGAATAAGTAATCTGGTTGAGGATTGTTCTTCCCATAATCAAAAAATTATTAAAGTTTACTCAGGAAAAACTGCAAAGTCATAATACTTCGAAATACTTTTATTAATGAAGCACACATAAAGTCATTTGACCTTTCATTGCACATTAAAATTGTGAAGGCCACTCTAATCCCATGTACATAGTAAAGCAACAGTCCCAGTGGCACCTACCAAGGTTTATATTTATTATGCTTATCTGGATTCTGCCTCGAAATGTTAACATGATTTAAGTCTGTTAATCTGTTATATAAAGCTGAATGGTGTGGTAAAATCATTTAAGAAAGTTGTAATATTGAATTCTGGCTCTTCAAATGAGCTAAAGGCTCCTGGTGCTATAATCAAAATGTTGCAATCTCAGTTTTACCTTAGGTAAGATGGATTTCATTTGCCTTTCTCTTAAGCATATTGAGGGTTCAATGAGATTGTTTGTATGAAACTATTGTGCATAGAAGATCCAATTTGTATAAGAACTAAGCAGTTTTATGCATTTTATTTGTGTAGTCCTAGCTTAGGAGCATGATCTGAACATGCAGATCTTCTGTGTATAAATGAAGATTTTTATTTTTACTTAACAGTAAAACAAACTGAAAGTAGTTTGAAAAACTAGGTTTATGTTTTCCATGGCTAGCACAAGTAATAGAGTGGGAGGTCAATCCCCAGAGTCAAAGCATCGCTTTTGTGGAAAGTGACGGTGCCTCCTGCAGCTGTCATTAGCTGGAAAGTAGAAGACTTTCTCTATGTCTGACTGACTGGAACAGACATTGCTGTACAAAGTTGCAAGGGAGTCTGCGAAATTGTACATCTCCCCTTCTATCATTTAAATGGGAAAGGGTGAGGGAGAAGAGTGTTAGAAATAAACTTTTGGCATTTCTCTGACTTTCCCACTGTGGTATTTAGATATGAAGAAAATGCTTGCATTAGAACCAAATAAATGCCATGATACGATTAAGTGGCTCTCCTTCCAAAGCAAACATAATTATCAGGTGAGCTTCAAATATAGTCAGGGAACAAGAAAAATACATTTGATTTCCCTTCTTTTAACTCCTTCTTAGATAAATTATACTAAAAATATTAATTATACTGCTTTGTATTTCCTCTTCAGTATGTGTTGTCCATTTGAAATGCAGGTAAGTTCATTTGTTTCTAATTAAATTCTACTCTTTGTTTACCTTTTCCTATGTTTGATTACTAAAGTCAGTTTTTCAGTTTGTAAAACATTACGATGATTCTAAAACTCAGAATTTTTTTAAAAAGCTTACTCAAAGATTTGTCCTCTCCACATCACTCCCGCTGTTCCAATCCTTCCATCTTCTCTACAGACTTCCCACCTGACTTCTGTAAGTAAAATAATCACATTAGTTGCTGATTTAGCCTGTGCACGTGTGTTGTACAAATGAACACACACATGTGGGGTGGGTTGTTTTTTTGTTTTGGTTTGGTTTTTGCTTTTCTTGGAGTGGGGAGGAGTGGGAGCTGCCCATTTTCTATCTGGTTTTGGTCTTGTTCTCCTCAACCCATAAGAGTTATTTACTTGAGACATTAGTCCTTTGTGATAGGTGCTACACATATCATCTTCAAGATGTCTTAATATTGTCTCTCGTCAGTCACCTCTTGACACTTAAAATAAAATGTTTTTGGCTATTTACAGGGACATTTTTCTCAACTGCAGGCAATTCTATCAGTCATTTCTTTTACTACATTTGGATATATGTCATAGCTAGAAAACCTCTGTTTATATGTAGATTAGAGAAAGTCCATCCTGTTTTTTTCTAATACTTGAATTATTTCATCTTTACATTTAAATCTATGATCCTGAAATTGCTTATTTCTTAAATCAAAAATCAATTGTCATAAATTTGAAATTTATATATTGTATGTCTAATTCTTCTAATTTAATTCTCCATTGATTAGTACATGTTTAAGTAAGATTTATGGATAGTCATAAATACAAATATATTTTCAATAGTATTACCACTTCAATTTGCAATCTATATAGTAAATATAGAAATACAAATATAACAGAGCTATTATAGTTTTTATCTCTTCATATATCAATAAGAGGTCACCTAAAAACAAGTCATTTGAGGAAAAGACAAACTAGAAAGTTATATTATTTTAAAGCATTTTCCAGTTTGTAATCTTTTAATTCACATGGCCAATTTTTGTATTATTCTGTACATTCATCTTAAGTAAAATATTTTAAAATAATAGTGTATAGTTAACAAAAATTGCTTGAGGAGGGTCCCCTATGTGGCTCAGTTGGTAAAGCATCTGACTTCGACTCATGTCATCATCTCAGTGTCCTGGGATCTAGCCTTGCATCAGGTTCCACATTTAGTGGGGAATCTGCTTCTCCCTCTCCCTCTGCCTCTGCCCTGTCCTCCCACCACTCACTCATGCTCACACCTTCTGTCACTCAAATAAATAAACAAAAATCTGAAAAACAAATTGCTTAAGGAATGAGGCCATAGTTTCTCACTCTACTGTTTATTACCAAATATAAGGAAAACGTGTATTTCAATGATCTTTCCAAGGTAAGCACTGTGTATAGCAGATCACACAATTTCGAAGTAATTCAGGTCAAGTATTTTTCACCTTGAAGCTATTTTCATCTTAAATATCCAATGAAAGCATTAATACATGAGTATCTCTAAACTGTATGTGTTATATGAAAGCAAAGAAGCAATACTTTCAGGTTCCCTGGGTGGCTCAGTGGATGAAAGCCTCTGCCTTCAGCTCAGGTCATGATCTCAGGGTCTTGGGATCAAGCCCCCGCATCCACATCCGGCTCTCTGCTCAGAAGGGGGCCTGCTTCCCCCTCTCTCTCTGCCTGCTGCTCTGCCTCCTTGTGGTCTCTCTCTGTGTCAAATAAATAAATAAAAATCTTTAAAATACTTTTTTAAAAAAAGAAGCAATACTCTCCTATTTTTATTGGACATGACTAGAAAAAAATGAAAAGAGTAATAATCCAAATGCTGATCTCAGTTTATCTAGTCTGATTCCTATCAAATCATATATAGCTATAGAAATTTACATTTGGCAATAGTTACAATTAAAGAATATGTCATAGAAATAATTTTAAAACGTGCTTATTGTGTCTGTTCGCTTTGGGAAGAAGGGTTGTGAAAAATCATACAAAATACCATGTTAAACTGAAAATTATTTTAGATAATAACTACCTTTTTTGGATGAAACAGTAAGATGAACTAAAATATTTTGTTCATCTGAAAACCATGTTTCTCCCTGCATACCACTTATCCCATTACTTTCTGAATGGCCTTATCTCACTTTAAGGAATATAATTTTATTTTAAAAGTAGAGGAGCACCTTGGGTAGCACTGGCGGTTAAGCGTTAGACTCTTGGTTTCAACTCAGTTTGTGATCTGAAGGTTGTGAAATCAAGCCCCACATCGGGCTTCATGCTCAGCATGGAATCTGCTTAAAACTTTCTCCTACCCTTACCCTTTGCCCCTCCTCACCATATTCTTTCTGGCTTTCTCTCTCTCTCTCAAATAAATAAATCTTTAAAAAAATAAAAATAGAAAAGTCATGAGAAAGAGCATTTCATCAATTATAAACAAAAGAATTAATAAGAAATTAATAAGAAATATTTGCATAGTATTTTCTATCCTGTCCTTACTCTATTTCACTTTTCAACATAGTCTGAGGATATCATTTTAAAGTGAGAGCCATAATGCACAAGTTTTGACACTAGAAAAATAGCAGAAGTCATATTGCAGTTTTATATTTTAGGTTTAGTTTTATATTTTATTTTATATTTTAGGTCTATATTTTAGACTCCACTCCAACACAATTCTCCTAAGCTGAGGCTCAGCCAAATAAATGCTTAGATTGTCTCTCTTTTGCTTTAAAATATAGTAATGATGGCCTTGGACGATTTTTAGGCTGAGATTAAGTGTTACAGTTGTCCCTGGTTATATTAATAAAGGTGGGAGGAAGGCAAAATATAAATAAATATATTAAATATATAAACATAAAATAAATATAAGAATTTGACCATCTTGGGCGCCTGGGTGGCTCAGTGGGTTAAAGCCTCTGCCTTTGGCTCAGGTCATGATCTCAGGGTCCTAAGAGCCCTGCATTGGGTTCTCTGCTCAGCAGGGAGCTTGCTTCCTCCTCTCTCTCTGCCTGCCTCTCTGTCTACTTGTGATCTCTGTCTGTCAAATAAATAAAATCTTTTTAAAAAAAAGAACTTCCACTTTCTTCAGATATTCTTAAAAAAAAAAAAAAAAAGAACTTTTCAAGATATAGTTATGGATTTGTGGGAGATGAAGTGAAAGTTTCTGGAAAGAGCAAGTGGATGGGCAGACACCCAGGGAGGCACACTGGAGGAGGAAAAGATTTGGAGGGTCATAAGGAGGTCAGTGCACCTCTATTTATTAATTTGAGATGCTGTGAATCATCTAGTGAAGACATTAAGGAGGGAATTAAACGTCCAAGTCTATAGTTAAAGAGAGGTTTAATATTTACATGCCAGTTTCTCGGGCGTGTAGATTAGGTCTAATGGGTGGGGAATGGATAAAATTACCTAAATTGAGAGTACTGATTGAGGAGAGAAGACCCACTAACAAATATAAAGGAACCTAATATATGGAATAAGGGTTCTTGATTTTTTTGGAGGATATAACATTTCCTTGGGATACCTAATAAAATGTAGTCTCAACCCTACTAATATGCATTTGAAAAATATTCCTTATAATTCTGAGGGTGTTGTTTCATTTTGAAAATGAAACATTTGCATTGTTTTCAGTTTGAGAAAAAACCATGAGACAAAAAAGGACACTGTGCAGTTCTATGTAAAATCCCTTATATTCAAAAAATGAAAAAGTAAAAGTCAGTGTGCCCAATGCATGGAAAAAGAGACAAAAAGGAGGCTGGAGAAACAGGCAAGAAACAAAATTATATTGGGTCTTAAAGACCAAAATTAGAATTGGGAAATTTTTCCTTAAGGTCATAGGGAAATATAAAAGGCTTTAGGCATAAAAAATAATTGGTAGCAAAGTAGAGATCGATTTTCATGGAGAAGACTGAATATAAAGAGTCCTATTAATAGTTGTAATTGTCTTGGATATTAAAATAGGTTGGTGATATTGTAAATGGAAAGAATATAAAATTTGAGAAAAATATAGAAAGAAAAAAGGCCAGGATTTGATGGTCTATATGATATAGAAAGGGGTAAAAGTTAAGGAAATGTCAGGATCAGCTTAACAAACCCAGTTTTGGGTTTACCCAAGTGTATGAAAAATGGGCACCAGCATGGCCATAAGAAAATACTGGTGGGGGAACTGGCTCTAGGGATGACAGGTGAATTGCATGATAGGAATTGTTTTCTGACAAAGAGTGACCCATATTGTGCCACAGTCAAGAAGAATACCACCTCACTGATAAATATCTATAAATAGACCTATTTATTTAGAAAACTGGAAAGGATTACAAAGATAGCCTTAACAATCCTCAATTATAACGTATATGGCAATGATATAAATTAACACTAAGAATTTTATCAGAATAGTTCAAATCTACCTACTTTTTTAAAAAAGTAACATGAATTGACATGGGAAAAAGTACATGAAGAAGATCTTGATTATTTTTCGTCTATTTTAATGTCTATATATTTGATATGCAGAACATTATAAATCAAGTTTATATTGACCTCACAGATTATTGAAAATATTCTGAGTATATATTACATTTTATTACAGTTTGGCAACCCTTTAATAGTGGTGTGTGTGTCAGTTTATCTCTCCCAATTGAATAAAATCTATTTGTACCAAGAGCCAGATTATTTGGTTATTTGAATCTTTATGAATACTTTGTTCAATTCTGATTATATAATTCAGTAATACTTTTAGTTTCTATATTAAAATTATTAGAATTTCTAGTGTGCTAAATGGAAACTGATGTAGATGTCTCTTTTGACTTAATTTTATAAATTTAAGGAAACAGCAGCATTATTATCTCCTACTGTTAAAGAGAGAAGTCCATGTGAGGTTGAACAGTGGGAGACTCCTGAATAATAAAACAAAGACTTTAACTTGAAAAATAAGAAATAATTATTTTTGCTACAAAATGGAGAAACATTTTATTAGTATAAGTACATTTAATTTGTATTGCATTTAGTATATGATGGGCACCGTGAATAATGACTAAAAAACTGTTTTTCTGTTTTCTTTAAGAAAAACAGAACATCTTTTCTTTACCTTTACTTAGTCAACAAAGAAAATTCATCTGTGTGTATGCTATAAAAAGAACAAAAAACGTGCTAAGAACAAATGACCACGCAGAAGGAAAATAATAATCACAAGAAAACAAAGTTGGAAGGAAAAAAGAAAGGTAGGTAGAAGAGAAGGAAATAATAGATGAAGGGCTGGAAGAGGAAGGGAAGGAGGGAAGAAAGAAAGCAGTAAGGGGGGCAGGGAGGAGGGAAGGGGCAAGAAAAGAGGACGGAGAGATGGAGCTAAAGAGGAAGGAAAAGAAAGAAAGAACAACAAAGAGAGAGGGAAGAAGGATAAAGGAAGGGGAAGCCTTTCTTCAAAAGATTACTTATTTATTTAATTATTTAAGAGTGAGAACACCCTGCAGGTGAGTGTAGAGGCACTGAGAGAGAACCTCAAAGAGACTCACCGCTAAGCAAGAGGAGCCTGACATAGGGCTTGATGTCACAGCCCATGAGATCATGACCCATGAGATCAGGACCTGAGCCGAAACCAAGAGCTGGGTGCTTAACCCACTGAGCCACCAAGGCACCCATCTTCAAAAGATTTCTTTAAAGATTTAGTATTGCCTGGTTTTAGTATTTCAGTTTCTCTTGTACTACATGTTTCCATCCTTATTGTATGAATTGTGTACCTTTTCAGATGCAAATAAAATTGGGGGGAAAAGAAAAATATCAGGCAGTCTGCAGAATTCCTCATACTTGGAAATGGCTCTCAACTACTAGTTAGAGTTCTGTTTAGTCTCAGAAGTCCTTGAGGGTTCATTCTTATATTATTACTCCTTCTAGATCACCCATCTTTGGAGATAAAAACCAGCTTAAGAAATTCTGGAAAATGCTACAATAAGCTAAGGAAATGCCTTATGATTCCAGACAGTTTTACAGACTCAAACATGTCCCCAGAACTTTGTTTCCTTATTGTAAACACTCATGGAGTGTGGTGCAAGTCAGTCTACAGAATTATCAAGTGCTTTGTCTCTCAAATAATCTCCTTATTAGAACAATATCTATTTATTACTTTGAATATTCATAATACTCTTGTCTTTCTTAACAGCCCATTCAATTGATAAATAATGTATGTGTGGCATGATCTTGTTGATATTGTTGTATATGATTACATCTCCTGGTGCATTCAATCCTTTTGCCAAGTAATTTAGATCCTAAGTTACAAGTAACATTGGAAGGGTTGCCTGGGTGGATCAGTCAGTTAAGCATCTGCCTTTGGCTCAGGTCATGATCCTGGAGTGACCACATCGGACTGCCTACTTAGCAGGGTGTCTGCCTCTCCCTCTGTCCCTCAGCTCTCTCATACTCTCTCTCTCTCTCAAATAAAAACTTTTAAAAAAAAACAAGTAACATTGAAAGAGAATTTATATATTATCATATAATTTATAACACACTTATAAACAATATCCATTTAATATAGGCATTATAGCTCCGTGAGACTTATGGACAAAATTTTAATAAGTATAAATTTTTTAGTCTTAATCATAAAACATAAAATAAAAGTAGAGCAAGCTGAAATTTTCCCTAACAACTAAATATTTTCCTTCATTCTGAACTCTGATCTCTCTGATGTCAGAAAACATAGTTTAAATGTTTAGCCCAAGCTACTGAATTTCTTGAAATACATAAGGTTCATGTTCTAGTCACAGTCTGATTTAGCAATTCTAAATCTGGCCTATTCACCAACCCATTCCACCTTTTCTTTATCCCAAGATACACTTATGTGCTTAGAAGTACCCAAAATAGAAGATTTGTCACAGTTAACCTATAAGAGCTGACAAGCCTCAATTAATCACCTAGGCTCACTCACAGATGTCACCAACCACCTAAATGTCTCGTGGTATAGCTCCTGGGATCACCTAGACCATGACCACTATCCATTTTAGTGAGTGACCATGGTGTTCTTTCTGACTTCTCTGACATACCTGATCCTCTTTCAGAGGAAATCTCACTCTTTACTCTTCTTACTCTACTTCCTATGCACACGAATCACTCTGAAAATATTTCACTTTTCCAAGGGACCATTTATGGCTGGTAGTCAGTTAATCCGTTCAAGAACTTCTGCTGTGCACAACAGGAACATCTGAGCCACAACGAACCAGTGGATTCTTCCCCTGTTGTCCCCCAAATGGTTCTGCCAGTTCAACACCTATACCCTTCCCACAGTGTTCCCATCCTTCACAATGAACTTGCATCTCCCGCTAGTACAGTGCTCTGCAAACTCCAACTAGGACTGTAACTCACTTATTTTTCCTTGGTTTGCTTCTTCCTGGTAATTCACTACCCCTACTCCCTCAACCGCTCTTTTCCATTTCAATGCTGGAGATCTAAGTGAGAGTATTCAGAAGAGACAAACAAAACAGAACACACCAGAAGCTACTGTTGCAGTCTGAGTCCCTTACTGCTGGTTAAAGAAACAGAACACAGTAACCAAGGGAGAGCTAACTTCTGTGAAGAAAAATGAGACAGAAAAATGGAGCCCTGTAGTATAGGTGAAAATGGTCTTTTTTGTGTGTCCTCCACATGAGTTCTCCCCTATAGCCGTAAATAGTATCTAATGGTTCAGACTAGTTGAGAATGGCTAAGCATACCACCTGCTTCTTAACATTCTTCTAAGAAACCGTAGGATAACATTAACTTTAAAGCACACAATTTCCTTGTGAACAAGAGCCAAGAGTGCAGTTTCATTGAGAAAGCCAGTTTGAACCTGCAGGAGAATCCAGAACATGTGAAAAGATCCATAATGTGTTGCCCATAAATTGAAAGCAACTGAAGTGACATATTATAAAGATAAAGGAGAGGAATCAGATCTTTTTTTCCAGAAGGTTAGAGCTGGGAAAAAACCCTACATGTAAAGAACATCTGCCATGTTCCCTTTTTTAAGGATAAGGAAAATTTCCAGACAGATGAAGTGATACACCCAGTCACAAAAGAATTGACTACAATTGATACTAGTACAATGAAAAGCCTCTTAGATTCTCATGTTAACCTTGTTGCTATTATATCACGCTTCTCCAGTGGACACCGAAACCTAGTCATTTTTTTGTACATTATCATTAAGGAATTGCAGAACAATTTATTGTTATCTGTCCTCACCATTATTACTGTGTTAAATATGGGTTAAGAGAAAAAATATTAACGGAAATAGCTGTTAATTGCCCACTAGTTGTTAGATGCCAAGTTAGGGCTTTTGGAGGTAGGATGGGTGCAAAGAGCATTAAAAACATCATTTCATGAATAGCTTTTATGTTATTTGGGAGGTGAGAAATTGACAGCTAAAAAACAATCATTCAAGAAAGTAAAAGGAAAACCCTAAGTCAGTATGTTCTGTAGTTCCCTCCAATGAAACTCAGAGGACCGACATCGCCATGATTCCAAGTGTCGTGGAAGATGTTACAAACAACTGAAGATCGCTGTAAGTCTGGAAGGTTCCTAGTATTCAGATAATCAGTGGTTTGTATATAAACGTGGCTTTATGAATAAGAAATGACACACGCACAGCCTCTCTTACTAAGCCTGCCAAACCCTGACAAGTGTGGATTCATCCATGAATGTCAAATGGCAGCATATAAGAAAACTTTTTAAATGTCAAGCTTGTATCTAAAAACTAAATAGAAAAACAACAAAAGAAGGGAGAGGACAATTTTGGACTGGATAATATGAGACCTGGGTAGTCTATTGCTTCAGAGAAGGAATCTTTTACGCAAAGGCACTGACAAGCTCTAGATGGTGACCCTGGGTATTCATATAAACTAAAAAAGATGCCTGAAAGACAGTCCTCTTCTATTCCCTACGTCCATTTCAGCAAATGACAGAGGAATTCTTCTGTGTACTAAGAGAAAGGGCATTTTAGTGGCTTCAGAAATACTTGGGGAATAAATTTTACCTCAGAATGACTGCAGAAATGGCCCAAAGCAATGGAAAACTAAAAGTAGACCAGCAGTCCTGGTTTACCTTTGGAAAGAAAAGAGCTTGCAAGAGCTCTTCTCTTGTGTGCCTGTGATCTCTTGCCGTCTTTTTCACTGTAGCTCTCGCTCCTTCGTTCCTTCTCATGTCCCCTTCTCTCTTTATTCCTTTCTCATAAATTTATGAATGTAGTGCAATGATGGAAATTATGTATTTAGAATGGCACTACCATCAAGATAAATGCATATAAATGCCCAAAGAGAAAACAGGAGACTATAATAGAGCAACAAGGGTAAAGGCAGTCTTTGCAGAAACATCTGAATGCAAATTACGATTCACCTACATTCTATTTGTGCGACTGGAGGCGAGTTCATTAATTTTTTTGAGGTTTCTATTTAACATCTGTAAAACAGAAATTATAAACCTCTCACAAAGGATGTTAATGCAGTTCTGAGCTAGTACAGTAATAAAATTTAATTTTCATACTTACCTCCTCTCCAGAAATCAATAAATATTTCATATTTTCTCTTCTCTAGTATAAGGTTAGATAATTGTGAAAGTTTGCTATGTATTAGATGTAAGTGAAGTGTTGCATTTTTTAACTAATCCACTGACATCAAAAGAGAGTATTTTCTAATGGTTGAAGCATAGTTAAATATTTTCAATGTGCATTAACTCATTCATAGCTAACTCATTTTGAATCAGTGAGACTATTTTCTGAGACCCTCCATTTTTTGTTATAGAAAAGAACAAAAACATGCAACTATTTTGAAATGGTCACATAGGAATTTGAACTAAATCCACATATCTCAGATTTTAGGGAACTATGTGAATATTTTAGAAGGCGAAATTTAATTTTCCAAACATGCTTTGCCTAAGGTACTCCAAAATCTTTTAAAAATGTCTGTTATCTTATTGACTTCATCTGAGTAGAAATAAAACTGAGAGTAATATTGTCACCATCCAACAAAAAATTTTAAATAGTCTTGTGAGAAATTTATATTTTGGAATAGTGAGTCCCCAGTACTTTCTTTTGTATGATGAATTTGTGTTTTCTTTTAGAAAACTTAGATTTGGAATTTCATCACCAAAAAAGAATATAAAGTGTCAATATCTCTAGAGCTTTGCAGTTACTGGTATACTTTATATTGAGGATGAGCATCAGAGCAGAAAGAACTGGGAAAGAAAATTAAGCAAAAAAAAAACCTGAAAAAGGAAGGAGGTAAATGTTCACATACATGTATATATATTGTATTTTGTATTTCATATATATTGAAAAGTGAATTGAATATGTATATACATATATAGTATGTATATATGTGTGTGTATATATATATGTATATATACATATATGTGTATATATATACATATATTCAATTCACTTTATATATGTGTATATATATATACATATTCAATTCACTTTACCCCAGGCAACTGAAAATAGATAAATAAAGCAATGGTGATGTTTTCAAGTTGAACTATATTTGAAAGGAAACAGAAATTTACTTTAAAATGGGAAGCAATGCTGCTGTCAGTTTGTCATTCTTCATCTAGAATTAGATATCCATGAATTGAATAAATGAAATTCTCTGATGAAATTAAATCAGCCACGTTTCTTGTGCCTCCTTAAAGATATTTTACCACAAAATATAGAAATCTCATTATGCTAACCCAGGCTATACTTTGCTTCAAGCTCTAATGTGTTACATATCTTTCTAAAGTAATAAAAACTGAATCTACAACTTAAAGCCAACATGAGAATAAAGATCAAATGCCTGTGAATTAAATAGAATATTATAGAATAATATCATTTTTCCAAAGTCTTTATTTTATTGTACTTGTGTATGCCCTAAAGTTAATGTACTTTAACCAACTAGAGGTGACCTATAAAGTGAATAGTAATGTGTTGATATGAACCATCACTTAGCCTGTGTCTTAGTTCTCTTTTTCATACTCCTTTTTCTCTTTCTCTTTTTCTTTCTCTTTCCCTTTTCTTTTCATTCAGCACTTAGTGTAACACTGACTCACCTCCAGGCAGAACACTAGTGAGAAAGTTATGCACTTTCCCTGTAGAGATTTTTTTTTTTTTTAAAGATTTTATTTACTTATTTGACACAGAGAGAGAGATCCCAAGTAGGCAGAGAGGCAGGCAGAGAGAAAGGGGGAAGCAGGCTCCCCGCTGAGCAGAGAGCCCGATGCGGGGCTGGATCCCAGGACCCTGGGATTATGACAGGAGCCAAAGGCAGAGGCTTTAACCCACTGAGCCACCCAGGCGCCCCGAGATTTTTTTTTTAAAGATTTATTTATTTGTTTATTTGCAGAGAGAGAGAGAGAGAGAGAGGGTGTGTGCTCAAGGGAGAGGGGAAAAGGGAGAGGGAAAAAAAAAAATTCAAGCCTAATATGGGGCTTGATCTTACAACCCTGAGATCATGACCTGAGCTATGATTTTGTTATGATTTATTGTTGTTATTTTATTTTTTAAAAATATTTTTCAATGAAATATTGTTGACTGACAAACTGCTTTTAATATTCACTCCTTTAAAACTCCTTTAATATTCACTCCTTCCAAAAAAAATCACTCCTTCAAAAATTTTGTTGAAATGACAAGGGCTTTTATAAAAATAAAATTAAGTCCAAACCAACATTGGAAGGTTTGGAAAATTGCAATGCAGTTACAAGACTACAAGATTAGAAGCAGTTGGAGATGGGAAAGAATTGTGTCAAGGGGAGTCCGTTGGGCAAATGGAAAAGGCCGTAATCAGCTACACACACTTGCCCAATGCCACAGCCCTAGCAGGTAACTAGCTCTGCCTTAATGATACAATCAGGAAGTATTACTTACGGGCCAGAGAAGGCCCATTTCAGCTTTATGGAGGGAAAGATGACCCCAAAGGACAGAAAACTTATGATGACAATATTAAGTGGCAAGATATCTGCATACCCTAAATAAAAGTCTTAATTCTCCTCCAATCCAACACCTCAAATCAACAAGACTGATGCTGAATAAAAACATAGAGGTAAAGGATATGAACAAGAACTTTACCAAAAAATTGCCTGTAAAAATGAGGGTTAGTGCAACAATAGGGACATGACATTGCTACTACTACTATTTTCTTTAAATATACATATAGAATTTTATTAGTACCATACATGGTGCTGCTATATGATAGGTATAGATTCATGTAATTATCACAATATCATGGTATTATTTCTGTTTTATACATAAGGAAAGTGAAGTTTAGAGGGGTTTTTTTGTTGTTAGTTTGTTTACTTTGAGACAGTGAGTGAGAGAGAAAGAGAACACAGAGGGAGAGAGAGAGAAGCACTCTCCTGCTGAGCAGGGTCTCAATCCCAGGTGCCTGGAATCATGACCTGAGCCAAAAGCAGACACTTAACTGACTGAGCCACCGAGAAGCCCCAGGAAGCTGAAGTTTAGAAAATTATAATACCTTCACCAATTTCTGACAGCAAAAACATATGGAAGAGCCACAGTTTTATCTGACTCCAGTATATTTATTTTTAATGATTAAGATTTAGCTTTAAATTTCCAATTTGAACAATAAAATAAAACTTCCATTTATTAAATCGACAAATATTTAAATGATAATATCAATAGTAGCTAGGCTGGTGAGTATGTAATCTTATCAAACATCTTCAGCAGATAATTTGACAATGATTTGATGCAACCAAAATGTGCCTCAAAAGAGGAGGGGCCAAATAAATTATTTGTTGTTACATATAATGAAATACTATGTAGTCTTTAAAAATTTGAGGCAGACTTCTACCTACTGACATAAAAATGTATCCAGATATGACAAGCTGCATGTTTGTGTCCCTCAAAAATTGATGTTGAGGGTGTCTGGGTGGCTCAGTGGGTTAAGCCTCTGCCTTCGGCTCAGGTCATGATCTCAGGGTCCTGGGATGGAGTCCCGTGTTGGGCTCTCTGCTCAGCAGAGAACCTGGCTTCCCCCTCTCTCTCTGCCTGCCTCTCTGCCTACTTGTGATTTCTGTGTGTGTGCCAAATAAATAAATAAAAATCTTAAAAAAAAAATTCATATGTTGAGATCCTAAACCCCAATATGATGGTTTTAGGAAGTGTGGCTTTGGGTAGGTGATTAGGTTCAGGGGTCTAAGTCTTCATTGATGGAATTAATGCCTTTATTAGAGAGATCCCAGAAGGTTCTTTTGCCCCTTCTACCACGTGAAGACACAGCCCTTTGTGATCCAGGAAGCAGGCTCTCTTCAGTGATCAAATCAATTGGTACCTTTATCTTGCACTGCCCAGCTTCCAGAACTATGAGAAACAAATATTTATTTTTTAAGCCACTCAGTCTTTGGCATTTTTGTTATAGCAACCAAACAGACTAAGATACCAGGATACAATGTGAAGTAAAAAAGCATGCTGCATTATATGTAGTACGATCATATTTTTAAAGATTATGTATAAGTGTATCACATATGTCCACATATATTTATTCATACCTCAAACTATTAACAATGTTCTTTTAAGAAGGAGATGGTCTTGAAGAACATTAAATAAAAGGGATCTTTTATTTATTTTTCTTTTTTACTAAGGAATTTATTTTCTTTTTTAACAACAGCAATTTTAAAAATATCCATTTATCTATTCCTTTTGTAACATAATAAAGAAAAAAATTAAAAGTAGATTTTACCCAAACATAGCAAGTCATAACTCCCATATTCAAGAGAAAACTCCGTCTGTTGTAAAACTACAAACTGTTTAAATTATACTGCTGATTGTTTTCATAGTTTATTGTTTGCATATGTCTATATTATCTGGAATTTTCCAAATACTATGATGAAAGTAGTCTAAAATTTGGTCATGTTAATATTGCTCTCACTTCTTAGAATAATATTACTTTCTATTTGCCTTGGAAGTGATATGAAGAGAGTGATTTTAATAACAATTACCAAAATGATAACTATAGCATTTTATAGCCATTCATTTCTTTGACTTTCTAGAACATCTTATCGTTGCAATTGTTCATGTGAGATTATAAGTTTGAGATGTGGCAAATACTTGACCCAACTGCAATCAAAGAAGTTATATCATATATAAAAATGTGTCATCTGTAGCAAAATCCTCATTGGTATTACATTAGGGAATTATATCAGTCCACTTGGGCTGCTTAACAAAATACCACAGTCTGGATGGCTTAAGCAACAGATATTTATTTTCTCACCATTCTGGAGACTGAAGGCCATGATTAAGGTATCAGCAGGATTGGGTTTGGGTGAGGGCTCTCTCCTTGGCTTGCAAATGACGACCTTCTCCATGTATCCTCACGTGGCCTTTCCTCTGGATTCTTTTCATCTTCATTTGAGACATTGATCCTATCAGATTAGAGCCTAATTAGAACCTAATGATTTTATTTCACTTTAATTACCTCAATAAAGCCTCTACCTCCAACTACAATGACTTCTTGGCTTCATCATATGAATTTGTTGAACTCCACAACAGGCATCACAGGCATAATGTCTTTCTTTACTATTAAAATATCTAGACTATCTCAGCTATACCATTAATTGATTATACAAGTTCCACTTGCTGCATTTTTGTTGGTAGTGCCAGACAGAAGAAAGAATGAATGAAATGCTTACATATAATTATTAATATCTATCCTCTTCTGCAGAAAATATTGTTAGTTTAATGTTACATATGACTTTTACAATTGTCTTTACTATTTTTATTTTAATATGCAACATGCGTGTATACATTCATTAAATAATTAATTGTAATATTAAGAATCAGGAAATAAGTATTATTATCAGGAAATCCCCAGTTCTCATTGGTCTGAGAATACAAATGAAGTTATTTCCACATTAATGTCTGAAACTCAGCAGTTTCTAGACTCTACATGTTTATAAGTAAATGAGTCCCTTGCGAAATCTTTTTCAAAAAAAGTCTTTGGTAGTTAGCAAAAATTTCTCATATGCAATCTAAGTCCGTGCCTGAGCCTGAGCTTTATAAACTACTGACCAATGACTCTTTCTCTCCAGTGACTCCTCAGGGCTCTGAATCCTGGCCTCAGGGGTTGAACTCCCTCATCCTGAGGTTACCAGACTGGATAGTATGTAGATTTTGATTATTTTTAGGGTTTGATTTTTATTTATTTATTTATTTACTTACTTACTTACTTATTTTTAGGCTGCTTTAGTCTGCCTGGGCTGCCTTTTAAAATGCCATAAACCAAATGGTTTAAACAACAGAAATGTATTTTCTTACAGTTCTGGAAGCTGGTAAGCCCAAGATCAATGTGCTGGCCAGTTCAGTTCCTGGTGAGAGCTCTCTTCCTGGCTTGCAGATGGCCACCTCTTGGCTGGGCTAAATTGTTTAGTCCTCATATAAGAGACACAGAGAGAGCTCTCACTCTGATGTCCCTTCCCTTTCTTATAAGAACACCAGTCCTAATGGATTAGGGCCGCATCCTGTGCCCTCCTTTAACTTTATGACTTACAATCCCTTCCTCCAAATATAGTCACAATGGGGATCCAGGCATCCACATATGAAATTGAGGGGGACAAAAACAGTCGATAACACAGACTACATTTGAAAGTGGTGATTTGAAGCGACTTTGGAATTTGAAATAACAAATGAAAGTTACTTCTATGAAACATAATCGTAAGGGCCAAATCATGGCTATGGCCAGACCTCAATTTTGACCATGCCTTCTTTCTTCCAATTCAAAAATGGGAAAAAAGATTAAAAATATTTCAAGATACAATATACCGACAATGTCCATTTTGGAGTCATGGAATTCCTGCCTTTTCTCCTTTTTCACCTTCCTAGATACATTCAAACTCTGGAATCCCAAGAAATCATTATTTTGAGATATTTCTTAAAGCTTTCTGATATTCTTCATGCTCAATTAGAGATCTAATACATATAATCAGTCTTCATACAAAAATGACTCTCAAAATTTGCCCAAAGGACTGAAATTCAAACTCAATATATATTTTTATCCATTTTTAACTTGTTCTCAAAATAATGGACTGTTTTACTAAATTTAACTAGTTTTCTCTTGTTCTGTTTTTTTTTTTTTTTTTAATTTGCTTGCTTGATCGTTTAACCACTGTGTGCGTACACACAGGAAAGCAGAATAAATCAAACAGGGAAGAATAAAAATCATTTTACATGCCCTAGAATTTTTCCAGATACTCTAAAGGATTTGAGTATGAGAGAGGGGAAAAAAATGTATTTGTGTTGTTGGGAAGTAGGTACGGTAGCAAATTTAAGCAAAATAAGTCACTCTCCATCTCTTCCCATTATGTGAGGGCAAAGAACATTTTTTAAAAAGACATATCATGTAGAGAGGAGTCTCTTCTTTTCTCCTCATTATTTTAGCAACAGATCTCATTTTCTCTTGGTGACTGTGGGAGTGTGACCATGTAGTTACCTACCACTGCTCATTATATTTTAGCCTAATAGAAGCAGGGATAATTTCAGTCTTACTGCCAGTGATTGTAAATGTGCTTATTATCTGTGTCTTCTGTGAATTTGCAGGAGTACACAGTGTTCCATCTCTTGTTTTGTTTGTCAGCAGGAAAAAATAGTTTTTGTTTGTTTGTTCTTCTTTTTCCACCTCCTTTAGGTGTAAGGTTAGGTTGTTTGTTTGAGATATTTTTGCTCCTTGAGGTCAGAAAAAAATATTTTTTATGGTCCCTGTTTATGTAAATTCTAATAGAATGAGAAAGCCAGATTTTGTTACCAGAAAAAAAAAAAAAAGGTTGCATCAGAGTTTAAAAAATGTATCCTCCAAACTAAGAGAGTCATAAAACTTTAACAAGACTAGGTAAAGTACATTAGCATTTTCTTTATCTCCAGAATTATGAAGGTATGTACTTGATTCATAAGTATCCTTTTATTTTTTATGTTATATACCTAGGAACTTAGCTATAAAATGACCATTTAAAATATTATTTTCAAATAAAAGCTTTAAAAAACAATATTATTTTTCTAGGTTTTTCAATGGTAATCATCTTTTAGAATTCATGCTACTTCTTACATATCAAAATAGAAACAACTTAATACCATATGTATTTAAAGTATTCCCTTTGGGGGCTCCTGGGTAGCACAGTCAGTTAAGCTTCTGACTCTTGGTTTCAACTCAGGTCGTGATCTCAGGGTCATGAGATCAAGTCCCACGTCTAGACCCCTATCAGGACCCATGCTCAGTGCAGAGTTTACCCAAGACTTTCTCTCCCTCTCCCTCTGCCCCTCAACTCTCTAAAATAAATAAATAAAACTTGAAATAAATAAATAAATGAAGTACTCCCTTTAGAATCTTTCTTACTTAAGCTGTAAGAAGGATAATATTCCCTACTGTTTATCATTTGTTTTAAACTAAGAGTGTAAATCAAAATTCTTGACTAGATCCATGCCTTTCTAGACTTCCAGTGAATTTGAGTCTCAAGGATAAAAATCCTACAATCTAATGTGGTCACTGTCTCATCTCCAGCCCAGAGTACAGTGCCTGGCATTCAAAATTAAATTTAATTAACTAATTAATGACCTCATATTATTTCTCCTCTGAATTTACTCAATGTTGACCAATGCTAACAAAAACACTGAGAAAATTTTAGGCAGGATAAAAACAACCCAATATTCACCAAATGCTAAAGAATTTAGATAGAATTGGGTAGGTTATGATGAACCCTAAAGAACATAAATCCTCAGAGCTCAGGGACACAAACATTGAGATATGCAAACTTTAAAACAAAATGTATATTTCATTCATTGTGCTTTTATTTTTTTAAAAGATTTTTATTTATTTATTTGACAGAGAGAGATCACAAGTAGGCAGAGAAGCAGGCAGAGAGAGAGAGGAAGAGAAGCAGGCTCCCTGCTGAGCAGAGAGCCTGATGCAGGGCTCAATCCCAGGACCCTGAGATCATGACCTGAGCTGAAGGCAGAGGCCTTAACCCACTGAGCCACCCAGGCACCCCTCATTGTGCTTTCAAATAAAAATGCATTTCCATAAGCAAATACCCACCATTTCAGCTTCATTATGAAGCTGCATTTCTAAAATTTGGCAAAAAGTTTTTATTTCGTTTGTTTGGCTTTTTTTGTTTGTTTGTTTGTTTTTGCTCTCTACCTTCTCTTTTGCCCAAAGGTATTTTTCCCTTATGAAAAACTCAACCTAGGGGCACCTGGGTGGCTCAGTAGGTTAAGCCACTGCCTTCGGCTCAGGTCATGGGATTGAGCCCCGCATCAGGCGCTCTGCTCAGTAGGGAGCCTGCTTCCCCCTCTCTCTCTGCCTGCCTCTCTGCCTACTTGTGATCTCTCTGTCAAATAAATAAATAAAATCTTAAAAAATAAAAAAAAAAAAAAACCTCACAACCTAGTGTTCATTCAGGAAAATGGTTTCCACTGTTCTTGTACTTTACAGGCACTGTGAATTCTGTTTCATTGAGTTTGTTTTAATCTATTCGGACATTATGCATACAGCTGTAGAGAAATAGAGAAAGAGATCATCCAGAATGAAAACCATTTCATGTGGAAGCAGATTTCTCTACAAACAAAAAAGTCATTTCTCTGCCTTGGCTCTAGACTCATTCATTTGTCATCTACACTCATTTTTGGCTTATGGCTTTGTTTCTCAGTTCATTCATCACCCAGTCACTTGTTTTATGTCTCAAAGTCTCAGTCCATTTATGGAAGTGAGCTTAAGGCCCATAAATCTGAAAAATTTTGCACCTGACTGACTTCTCCATCTCTTGGCTGTACAGGTTGAAATATTATAGTCCTCTAAGACACAAACTTTATATTTACTAGTTGTGTGCATTAGTAGCTAAGCAAGTGAGAGGTCTATTGTCAACCCAAATTTGTACCAACATCCATTTTTATCTAGTCTTTTGTAAGATTTCAAGAATCCCTAGTTCCAAGTTTTTCTAATAACAGTGCAATTAGGATTGGTTTACTGTATAGCCAACTTCTTTTTTTTTCTTTTTTCATTATTTCATTATTTCCATTTAAGAACAGAAAGACAGTGGTGCCTGGGTGACTCGGCTGGTTAGGGGACAGACTCTTGTTTTCAGTTCAGTTTGTGATCTCAGGGTTGTGAGACTGAGCCTCACATGGAGCTCCCCCACTCAGCAGGAGTCAGCTTCTCTCCCTCTGCCCCTTACCCTGACCACTCATGCTGTATCTCTCTCTGTGTATCTATCTTCTCTCTCTAAAATAAATGAATAAATCTAAAGCAAAACAAAATAGAAAGATAGTGCAATACCTCAAAATGCCTATACCTCTCCAGTGATGAGGAAGGAGGACCCAAAGAAGAAAAGGGGCCCAGCAGCCCTCAAACAACAACATGACACAGGAATGTCAAGGCAGGACTGCAGTGGCTACACAGTGTCTCCCCATTCACAACGGGACACAGCCTTTTGCTTAGATGCTCTCAGCCTGCTTCAGAACTTTTTATGAGGGTTTGGTAATGAAACAGGATAAGTTGCTTGGGTTCTGATTGGTGATAATAATCAAGATGGCCCATGCTTGATGGAGGAACCACCCACCAACTGGCACTCTCTCAGAGAGTCAGGTCTGACTGACAGAAGCAAACCATAGAGTCCCCATGCCAGCTGTTGCAGTCCCCTCATTAGCTGCCACAAGAAGGTCTCCTCACTGTCATTGACACAGGGAGTAGTGAGGTAGTGACAGGCAGGCAGAGGCTACTGCTGGAGTCAGAAGCAATGAGCCAGTTTCAAAGGAACAACCTGAACAAATGTTGCTTTAAAAAGTTATGGACTCTTGTGACAGAATGGTATTTTATTACAAGTTTGGGTGTGAGTGAAATTAAGTCAGTTATTAACTTTCTGCAAATGCTGACATGTGGTTTTGCCATCCCTGGGCCTATGGGAGCCTCCAGAGACCTGCTTTGTATGTATCTGGAACTAAGAAAGCTGAAATTTATTTACACACTTGAAGCTGTGTGTCCAGAAAACAAAAAATGCATATAGAACATAATTTGTCCATTAGTTCTCATGTTTGTATAGAAAAAAAAAAAAAAGCAACATTTGGTAAATTTATTAGCTCACAAAAAATTTCATGTTATATAAAAACTAAAATTAAAGTAAACAAAAGTTCCTTCAATCACTTTCCTGACAATATCTAGTCCCCTGAATGGCCAAAAAAGGAAGTTCTCAGGGACCAAAGAAAAAAAAAGTGACACCCAGTTTTTAGAAGCACCATTTCAGTTTACTTGCAGTGTTAGAAATGACAGCTATTTTTCCATAATTCAGTCGTGGTTCAGTTAGAGAAGCAGAACTGTGGAATAAGCATATAGTGAAGCTTTATTATAAGTAATTGGCTTATACAGTTGTGTGGGCCTTCTAAACAAATTGAAATCAATAAGGTAGAAGATTTTCAGAAAAGGAAGACCATAAGCAGGATGGAACTCCATGAACACCAGCTGAGACTGATTCCAAAAGCAATCAGGGGAAGAACACAAACACAGAACTCAAATTCAAAACTCAGGGTGTGAGATCATCAAAGGCTCTGGGCTGCTTACTTAGGCTCACCTGATTGGACCAGGCCCACCCAGGAGCATCTTCTTTTTGATTAACTTAAAATCAAGTGATTAGGGACTGTAATTAACTCTACAAAATCTTCACAATATTCAATGTTTGATTGAATAATTTGGAACTATAGTTCAGCCTCGCTAAATTAATCATTAAAAAGCTATCACTTTTGGGATGGGTTGAACTTCTTTTGAAAAAACATTAGTGCTCAAATTCTTGGGAGTCCATCTGATTGTAAATTCTAAGATCATTTTTTATTTCTACTGTAAAAGGCAGTTAAAACACTGTCTGGAGGCTATACTGGGGCTAGTGTGCTAAGCTATTAAGCACCAGGGCATATTCAGATGGAGGCTGAGGACAAATAAGCTTGAAATTTTCAAATGTATTTCTGGTTTAGTCTGGTCTCTAATGATCAACAGATCATGGAAAATGAGTATAAAAAAAAAATCCAAGGCTTTGCCTAAGGATTTTTGCCTGCTAAGAAACTTGGAACACAAGTGAACACAATCCTTTGGCTGGCAAGCCCTTCCTCTAACTCCACTATGGATGGTTATCACAAGCTAGCTCCACACAACCTGGAAGCCGGACTACAATTTCGCACGAAGATTGTTAACAACATCATGTGATCACCTATGCTGGATATTCACACAAGAATTGAGCTCCCTTCTCACTAATGATGTTTTTTGTTATTTTTGTTTTAGGGGAGGAAAGGTTTTCCATCTCACTTCTGCTTCTGCTCCCAACTCTCTCTCAATCATCTCTTTTCCTTTCCTTTCTTTTCAGAATGTTACAAACTGAAGTCAAAAGTGCTTTCAGTTAAGTCTCCTCCATGAAGAGAAAATATCCAACATGTTTCCTCTTTTCAGGAAAGAAAGAGGAATCTCCAAGGAGCTTGGAGCTAGGAAAATGAATGTTAAGTAAAAATTAAAATAAATGTCAGAAAGTAGGAAGGAACTACCAGAGCAGGCCAAGGAAGTCAGCCACACCTTTTTCTTCTATTTTTTTTAACCTTATGAACTAAATAGAAATTGAAGATTTGGGGGAAATAATATATAAGAAAAGAAACACCAGTTTGTCAAAGGAATGAAGTAGGATTTTTAAAACACAGAAAACAGAACTAGAGCATCTCACATACTTCATCTTTTTTTTAACATTTTATCAAGATCTTTTTCTTTAGAAAAAGTTAGAAAGTTGGTAACTGCCACAGCAAACAACAAGCAGTGGCACCTGTCTATTTTCCACAGATCCTTTCTTTATGTTGCACCAAAATGCTCTGCATCTCTGCATGACTCACCAGGAAAAATCATGCAGATTATGTCACAGATTGCTTTTTCTCCATTTTCTTTAACAATTCAGGATTCTTACAGAAACTTTTATGATCCTTAAAGACTTGTTTAAGTAGATCTGCTTGAATGGTTCCAGGCGAGTGTGTGGTAGGGGACAGGTGACTATAGTGGAGGGTTGTTAAGCAGTCCATGAGACACAGATTAACTTGGTCAGTTCTGAGCATTAATCATTGCTACATGAACTTGCTCTTTTCATCAATGTTAATGGATAGAGCTTTGTTTTAAATGTGACCTTGAGGGGCGCCTGGGTGGCTCAGTGCCTTTGGCTCAGGTCATGATCCCAGGGTCTTGGGATCCAGCGCCCATGGGGCTCTCTGCTCAGCAGAGAGCCTGCTTCCCTTCCTCTCTCTCTCTCTCTCTTTCTCTCTCTCTCTCTGCCTGCCTCTTTGCCTACTTGTGATCTCTGCCTGTCAAATTAATAAATAAAATCTTTAAATAAATAAATAAATAAATAAATATGACCTTGTGGGGTTCAGTGGGTATTCTGAAAGAATATAAAATTTAATCCCTGGGAGCTGGTTGGCTCAGTCGGTTAGGTGACCAACTTTTTTTATTTCAAATCAGGTCATGATCTCAGGGTCATGAGATCAAGCCTCACGTCAGGCTCTGCACTCAACAGAATCTGCTTCTCTCCCTCTCTTTCTGCCCCTCCCCTTGCATGCTCTCACTCTCTCTCTCTCTCTCAAATAAATAAATCTTTTAAAAAATTATTTGATCCCAGTGATCTCTGTATCATGTGGATTGCTGTCAGGAACAATAAACCAAAGTCAAAAAATAAATACCAATCTGGACATAGAAGTTTTTTTGATTTTTTTTTTTTAAGATTCTGTAGTTTATAAATATATAAACTGACAAATGACAGCATATTCCTCATGGAAGATGTTTCAACCAGAAGGAAGTAACAAAATATCTGTAAATGCTGAAAGAACAAAACTGTCAACCTAGAATTCTATATCCATGAAAATATTATTCATAATTAGGAGGAAATCAAAATATTTTCCTGTTTGCTGAAGGAAAATCAAGATAATTTGATGCTAGCAAGAACTGCCTTAAAAACAAAACAAAACAAAACAAAAAAACCCTAACAAAAAGAAGTTCTCTAAACAGAAAGAGAATGAGTAAAAAAAAGAAAAAATCTAGGAACAACAGGATGGAAAAAGAACATGGGTAAGAAAAACTTGGATAAATTCAATATATTTTCCTTTTCCTCTTGAGTTTTTAAAATTGTATTTGACATGGTAAGCAAACTTTAATAAAATTACTATGAAAATACTATCAAGATATTTTTGCAGATAGGAAAAGACTATTCCAAGATTTATAAGAAAAGGAAAAGAAACTAAGACTGTCAAAACAATTTTGAAAAAAAAGAATAAAATAGAAGGAATCAGGTTTCTCAATTTCAAGGTACTTTAGAACTATAGCAATTGGAACTCTGTGACATTGCTAAGGGATAGACATATAGATAGACTGAGTAGAGAAGTCAGAAATAGATGCATATAACTAACTACATCCAAACGATTTTTGACAAAGTTGAAAATGGAATTCAGTGAAAGAAAAATAGCTTTTTCAACACATGATACTGGAGCATGTAGACATCTGTAGATATTGGGGGGGAAAAAAAAAACACAAAGAGCCTTGAACTGTCACAAATTATACAAAAATAAATTCACAACAGATCACATGCTTAAATACAAAATGATAAACCTTTCAGAGGGAAAAAATGGAGAAGGTATTTAGATCTAAGTCTAGGAAAAGATTTCTTTAACTTAAACGTCAAAAATAAAATCCTTAAAAGGAAAATGTGATTAATTGGAGATCAACATAACTGCACAATTTTGCTCTGCAAAAGTCTGTTAAGAAGAAGGAAAGCAGGTTATAAACTGAAGAAATTATGTGCATACCATATATCTGACAGAGGAATAGCATCTAGAAAAAATAAATTCTCAAACAGCAGTAGGAATAAAAACAATCCAATAAGAAGCAGACAAATTTCACGAAACATGTTTCACTGAAGAGGCTATGCAGAGGACAATTAAGCATAGGCCAAAAGCTCAACATCATCAGACATGAGGGAACAGCCTACTAAGACAAAACAGGGATATCAGTACACACCTGTCAGACTGACTAGAATAAAAAATAGTGACAGCACAATATGCTGGCAAAGATACAGAGAAACTGGATCACTCATTAATGGCTTGTAGGAATATAAAATTGACAACCACTCTGTAAAAGTTTCTGTTTCTTTACAAACTAAACAATGCAACTACTATACAAGCAGGCAATTATACTCCTGGGCATTTATCGGCCACTCTCTGTCCCCCACCAAATTAAAACTTAGGTTCATAAAAAAATCTATATATGAATGTTTATAGCAGGTTGTGATAGTTATATATAGCTATATATGTCAACAACTAGAAACAGGCCAGGTACACTTGAATTGGTAAATGCTTAAACAAACTGTGGTACAACCAGACCATGGGTACTACTTAGAAATTTAAAAAAAAAAAAAAGAAGAAGTACTGATACAGAAATCTGCATGAATCTCTAGAGAACTATACTGAATGAAAAAAGCCAGTCCTGAAAGGTTGCATACCATTTGACTCCTTTTAATAACATTTTCAAAATGTCAAAGTTACCGAAATACTGAACAGATGAATGTTGCCAAGGCTTTAAGAGCGGATGCCATAGAGGGACATGGTATGGTTGAAAAAGTGCAATCTGAGAAATGCTTGTGATGATGGAAATGTTGTGTATCTTGACTCTATCAACTTTAATACCCTGACTGTGATATCATATTATAAATTTGCAAGATGTTACCATTGGGAAACCTAGCTAAGGGGTTCATGGCATCTCTCTGTATTATTTCTTACAATTGTATGTCAATTGACAGTTATCTCAAAATATGAAGTTTAATTTTAAAAAATCTACTTGGGAGAATATATAAAACATATATAAAATATATAATTTTGACCATATACTTCAAAGAGCTTTTTGAGTGGAGGGGGGCCGCATAACACACAACAAAAAAATCTATATTACCTATATTTGACACATTTTTTTCAATCTGTCTTTATATACATCTCATTTATTCCCATGGTTGCCATTTAAAATGACAGAAAAGGGTCATTGAGCCCATTTTAAATTTAAGGAAATGGGCCCAGGTTGAGAGAAATTGCCCAAAGTGATATAGCTACTAAATGACTAAGTTTATGGGAGAGCAAAGATCTTAAAATCCCTAGTCAAGAGTATACTTGGAAGTACCAATGGTTCCATGAAAATGTCTCAGGACCATCAATGTAGATAAGTAGAACCTTTAGTAAGAACTCAAGCTCCATTTCAAAGACAGCAGTAGTTAAAAAAAAAAAAAATCTGTATTAAATAATGGGCTCTGTATAATATTTGAATAAAAGCTTCACTGCTGAAAATATACTACACTGTCATGTACTAGTGAAAAACAGCTGTTTTCTGAGATTCCTATACTGGAAGTTTTATTCCAGCAAAAGTAATAGTCATGTCAAGAACCCTGCTTTGTTGTTTACAGTTTGCCTTCCAAACATATGTCACAATAAAGTGCTCTCTATACCTGATCAGCCACAGTGATTACTGAGGAAATCTTCTCATTGAATTAGCCATTGTTGAAAGATTTAAATTTCAAAAGAAAAAATAAATAGAATTGTCAAGGCATTGTAGCATCTAACCACTGGCATCAATCATGTCAGCCATTTGCAGACCAAGTGCACACCACATATGTCCCATTCATAATGTACATCTACCCATTTGCCTTTTTGCTGAACTTTAATCTTTATAACAAGGAGCAACTTCCAATACACACACACACACACACACACACACACACACATAAATTTATAGCAGGCAGACAAAGAGCTCTGTCCTACAAGCATGTTTGCATTCAGGCTCCACAGTATATGAAGTCCACAGTACATTAAGTATATTAAGTTCAATGAGACCAATTTCTTTCCAAGGCAATTTAAAAATGTTTAGGGGTACCTGGATCCTCAGTTGGTTAAGCGTTAGACTCTTGATTTCTGCTCAGGTCATGATCTCAGGGTCATGAGATGGACCCCCACTTTGAGGTCTGTGTTAGGCATAGAGCCTGCTTGAGATTCTCTCTTCCTCCCCCTCTGCACCTCCCCTTCCTCTCTCATTCTTTAAAAAAAAATGTTTAGTAAAAATTATAACTAGTGTTTGTTAAGCACTTACTTTGTGCCAAACATTGTTCCAAGCACATTAAGTGTACTAAAATATTTAGTTCTCACAATAACCCTAAGTGGTAGGTACTACTGACATTTATTGTTTACCATCAAGGAAACTGAAGGAAGAAGAGGTTAGTAAACGTTTCCAGCTCTTGGGAACCAATTTTCAAACCTGGACAATCTAATACCAAAGTCTGTGATCTCAACCACTAGACTAAGGCAAGAGAATGCCTTTCAAAATTCATTAGACTTCAGTGGAATGAAGTTCAAAACTGTCACAACAATTAAAAATCACCTGTTATTATGTAACCTTATTTACACGAAAGTTAATGAAGCAGAGTTGTCAGATGACACAGTAAACATACTCTAATTTTTATAATAGTGCATATCAAGATCAGTGGATACAAATGCAAGGAGATTTGGCTTCCAGTAGATAAACAACTAGTTTAAAAGCAAAATCAACAAGAGCAATGCTTCACTAGGGAGAAACCTAGTGTTGCAGGATTGCAGGTTTCTTGTCTCACAGAGTTGAAGAGTGAATTTCATGGATACAAAAGAGTGAAGTGAAGTGAAAGCTTATAAAGTGAGGGTGAGAGCAGAAAGGAAAGAGAAAGCTCTCTAGAGTGAGAAGAGTCCTGACTGGGTTGTCACCGAGGGTTTTTAGAGCCAGTCTTTTATTGAAAACTTGACCAGGGAGCTTGTGGCCTTGAGATTCACATGCCATCTTGGTTTGAGGAAGAACTATTGATAACATCCTTAATAACTTATTTCTTTGAAGTTTGGTCATTTTCTGTGATTACACCACAGCCACCAAAGAAAAATACTCTCTAACTTCCCAGGGCCAGGTGGTCTGATCTAGTCCCTCATCTCTTGCTCGCCTTGGCTTAGCTGCTTTTGGCTGCCAGGAAGAGGTTCAGAGCCTAGTCGGGGTTCCCCTATTTCCCCCTACCTATTCCTTAACCCTTTCTTTACTCACTATCATGCTCCAAGTGACTCCCACACCACATTCTCAGTAGGTTTGGCCTCAATAAAGAATGCTTCCCATTGTTGTTCAGTTCTCTGCCTGTTTAATATACACATTTATGGAAAATAAATATAACTAATGGATTAATGATCATAATTAAAATTAATAGCAACAACTGGTCTCTATTGAATTCTTTTTTTTAAAGATTTTATTTATTTATTTGACAGAGATCACAAGTAGGCAGAGAGGCAGGCAGAGAGAGTGAGAGGGAAGCAGGCTCCCTGCTGAGCAGAGAGCCCGATGCGGGACTTGATCCCAGAACTCCAAGATAATGACCTGAGCTGAAGGCAGCAGCTCAACCCACTGAGCCACCCAGGTGCCCCTATTGAATGTTTCCTAGTGCCAGGATTAATCAAATGTTTTACCTAATTTAATCCTAATGAAAATTTTAGGGAGTATATACCATTATTTTCTACTCCATCTTGTAATGAACTTTTCCAAAATTTTTGGAGTAGATAATTCCTCCAAGATGAGGAATCTAATAAGCAGAAGAACATAAATTCTGTGATCTAAATAATGGCATTTCTGATTTAAAGTGCCGTTTCTTAACTATCACCTTCTACTCTTCCCCTGAAACCCCTCACAGCACATTGCTATGACCTGTCCACCAAATACAAACCTATACAAACAAGTCCACTTTATACAAACACCATTTTTGTATAAGACATTGCTCTAGTAGCATGTTTAATTTTAAAGAAAAGAAAGTCAACTAGTATCAGGTTTTTCTTTAAATAAACATTTAATCCAGTGAGGGACATAAATAGCCACATAAAACCATTAGTCCTTGACAACTGCATTTTGTATTATTCATTCAGAGTTCCAAAAGCTCATGATGTGTAACCAGTTTTTGCGCTCCATTTTAACAGACATTAAAACTGGCTTCTGTGACATTAATTTGTGTGTATGAAGCACTCAGATAGTGAGGAAACCTAACTGTCCTTCTAGCATATGCATCTCAATGAGGGGGCTCTCTCGAAAAAAAAAAAAATGCAAAGAAAATAAGCTACTAGTGCTGTGATAGAAGGGCAGAAAAAGTAGAAATGTCTAACAAAGCTTCCCCACCCCCACCCTTTACCATGAAATAGAAATTTGAAATAAAGTGAAAAACAGTAAATTGATTAAGAATATGGATATCCTCCGGGGCACCTGGGTGGCTCAGTCAGTTAAGTGTTGGACTCTTGATTTTGGCTCAGGTCATGATCTCAGGATCATGTGATCAAGCCCCAGTCGGGCTCCATGCTGGTTGTGGAACCTGCTTAAGATTCTCTCTCTCCCTCTGTCCTCCCCACCCCCACCCTCCACCCTACTTGCTCACATGAACACTCTCTCTCTGTCTAAAAATATATATATGTATGATGTATATATACGTATATGGAAACAAGAAGAAAGAAAATTTATAAAGTAGTGTCTTAAATTACTACAGCTGCCAAAGAAAGAATGTAAACTAAATTGTGTTTACACATTTCATGACTTTTAAAGCCTTAGGATCTACTTTTCCTGAATGTCAAATGTCATTTCAGAAAAGGGTTTGTTTGGGTTTTTTTTTTTTTTTTTTAAAGATACAATGTGCTAAAAGATCATACAAGATAAAAAAAGATACCTGTGACTCAGGAGAAATCTAGAAAAACCACAAAGGGGAAGTACAATTTGAGCTGACCTTTAAAGATAAAAGAATTTTGACAGAAGTAGAAGTTTCAATTGTTTATTTGTTTTGTGGGAGTACAGTTCCAGAGTGTTAATAAAGATACTATTTTTCAGAGGCTGAAATAATGGAAAAGAAGAGTAAGCAAATGAAATCAAATCAAATCAGTCTATGTCATAAAGAGCAATAAAACTAATTTAATGAACTCTGCCAAGGAGATATCAGTAAGCTGGCTATGAAACAATAGACTTCCCCAAAGACTCCCCACCAATAAAATAAATGCAGTGAACTAGAGAATATTACCACAGATTAAAGATGCCTTTTGTGTTATTGATAGATACCTCTCTATAAAAGAAACACACATACACACACATACTCCATGAAACAAAAAGCTATTCAATTATTTTAGAGATGAATGAAATTGAAAATAAAATGCTTAGGATATACATCTTCCCCGGACTTACATTAAAACCAAACTAATTTCAGGAACTTTGATTCTCATTTTATCTCCCTGAGTGCCTTCAAACTGGCAATAATAAATGCAGGAAATACACCACAGGGAAAATTATTTTGTACACCAGGTGAACTGTCGTGTGTTCATTTCAGCATGCTAACTGTGGATGCGGTTAGGAGTAGAGGAAGGTTTTTAACAAGTGGGTAGCTCTGAAATCAATGGCAAAATAAGCTACCATAAATTCTGTGTAAAACAGAGGCTCTCCGCACACATAACCCCCTCTTTATTGTCCATCCGCAGCAAGCTGCTCTCATGAAAGCTACTGAGAATAAAATCTGGGCTATTAAGGAACAGGTTCAGTCAGAGCAGGAAGAAGGAACAAGACAATTAATGAAGAAACAACTTGGCAGACCTGATCCCTGAGGATAACAGCTGGAGACGGCTCTTCCTCTCTGGTAGGCTTTACCCCTCCAAGATAGTCTCCTGCTGATGCTGAAAAAGAAAATTATATCATATTTTTTGACAAGTCCTTCCTGTTGCTACAACCTGACACAGGCCCTGGGTTCCTTGTCAGAGTCAAATGTGCATATTTAGTTTAAAAAAATACAACACATGTTTCCATGACTACGGCGCTAATTTCTCTCTTATAATTGATCTTGTGAGGTTTCTGACCCTTTCACTATAAAGATCAGATCTATCTTTGACATTTAGATTTGCCAACACTAAAAATGAATAGTTAATGTAAGTAAACAATTTTCTCTTCATTTCTTTCCATTGACATTTTACTTGTGTAATCACCAGTTGAACAATCAGCTAATTTTAGTCACTGCCAGCCCTGCAGCCAGACTCCTCCAGGCCCTCCCCAAGGACTTTATCATATTCTTACCCATCCTTGAGCTGGTGATAAACAACTTTTTTCAAAAGAGCTTCTCCCAGCAGAGCTTTTGAAAACACCTTACCTATTCCACAGACCTCCTCCTTCCAATGAACATCAACATTTGAGAAGAAAGGTAGTGTCTGGCTAGGTGGATAGCAGCAGCCTGACCTTACTTCCCTCCAAGAACCAGAGCATGCTGGTCAGACCAGCTCAAGCTCTGTGGCCCTCTCCTTTGTCATTGCTCATAATGGCCCCTTTGGGTTCCTTCCTTACAAGCTGCTTTTCCTATCCCACAGTATGACTTTCCTAAGAGCCTCATCTATTCAAGTATGAACCCCAGTTGTGGAAGCTCCTTAAACTCATAAATTTGGCCATGTGTTGGGACCTCTGTATTTGCATGTTTGAACTTTCGATGACCATTACACATTTTTTCAGAATGTACAGTGACAGATATGAAGCTCCTCCATCCATTGCAATCTGCTGTCCTCTAGGAGGCCTTTGATTAAATCCCTAGATTGACACAGACCAGCAAATAAACCCAGTCAAGTCTGCAAAGGCTGGAACATTCCTGGGGAAGCTTTCTGAAAATGATAAATTCGAGGTCAGAAACTGCATATAAAATTTCCCTAGTTCTTCAAAATGACTGACTCTAATAATTATCCCTTCTAATTCAGCAGCACTGAGTTTTGCAATTACCAATTCTTCTGACCCAAGCCTGACCCTTCTAGTACTCAACATTATAAAAATAACCCCTCAGCAGGAGGTACATCTTAGTCTAAAAATGAGGTGGTAATCAAGAGAAAACTAGGAGACCAAAGGCCAACAGGGGTTCACAAAGCTCAATTAGGTCCATAAGTTGTGGAAGCAGATCAGAGCAGTCTGAAGGCATCTGATTAGATTTAGCATATAGAGTTTTGTTCATTTTCTACTCCCATATGGTGTTCCCAGAGTTTATACCATTATAATAATGCTCCACTCTGGTATCCACCCATCTCCAGCCAAAGGTATTCTGTTTTTCTTATAGAAAATATTTTTCCAATTCCTGTGTGCTTAGCTCCTCCATATTCTCTCGATTGATTTTAATTTCTGGATCTACCTATCTATATTTCCCTTCCTTTGAATCTGAATTTACTCAATAGCTACTCTTACACACCAGACACTGGGGAAATCAGAATGAAAATACAGACATTCTGACTTCCCTCAATATTATATTTACCACCTAACAAAGAATACCAGTAGGTCACAGACAATTGTTAATAACTACTGTAATGAAGGACACCATGACATAGAACATGATGACCTGTAGAATGACATATGTAGTGCCTAACCTGAACTTGTTCCATCAGCAACTCCTTATGAAAAGGACTGATTGATAATCTCTACATCCTTAGACACTAAGGTTACTTCTTCCTCTCACAAGTGGTTTAAATTGTTGGGATGAGCATCAGAGTGCATGTGTAGCTATTGTTACAGGGATGGAAAACAAGAATCGCAGAATCGCCTTCTGTCCTTGACAGTTCCACCACAGCTTCCTATTACATGGTGTGATGGTTGGTTTTGTGTGTCATCTTGACTGAGCCATAGACAGTTGGACAAACACTATTCTAGGTGTGTCTGTGAGGGAACCCTGACTAGTACATATGGTTCTGTTGAGATGTAATGGTGTGTACTTTCCTGCCTCTAAGGCAGTCTATACCTTCTGAAGGATGCAAAATATTTTTCTGATCATATTTCTATTCCCTAACCGCTCTTCCCATTGAGCAGTATATTTTATCTGAATCATTTTCTTAAGAAAAATATACCTGCAGCACTACTTGGCTGCTTTTTTGCTCTGAGGCAAACAGAATTCTGGACCCAGAATGAAAGCAATTAGATAGGTTTTTGTTTTGGTCACACAACATCTATTATATTTATTTTCTGCCACACATCATAAGCCAAGATATCTTTTTGTTTTAGGCAACCAAGATCAGAAAGATAATCAGTATCAAGACCAAAACAACTAAGTCCTGTTGTAATACAATGATAATTACATTAGACAGAATTATACTCCATATGTAAAATATTTAATAATAAATATACTTGATCCACTGCTGCTGGAAAAAATTGATCTAGTAAACAATTTTTTAACATTTTAGAAATTGCAACTATATTTGTAACACTTAGGGTTTTTTAAAAACTTTTTTCCAGTTTTATTGAGAAATAATTGATATATATTATAGTATAAGTTTAAGGCACACAGCATCATGGTTAGTATATATATATATATATATATATATATATATATATTTTTTTATTTTTTTTACCACAATAGAAGATATCCATCTTCTCATATGGATATAATAAAAAGAAAAGGAAATTTTAATCACCTTTTGATGAGAACTCTCAGAATTTACCCTTAATTCCTTTTTTATATATCCCAGAGCAGTGGCAGCTCTAGTCATCATGTTATACATGACATCTTGAGTACTTACTTGCCTTCTAACTGGAAATTTGACAGTGTTCCTCCATTTTTTTTTTTTTTTTTAAGTTTTAAAGAATTTTGGCTGCATTTATTTGTTTTATTTCCAAGTAAATATAATGCTAGCCTTTTTTGTTCATGGAATTTTATAAAACATGAAATGAAATAATGAAATGACATGAAATAAAAATAGTATTCCTAGAAGGCGTACAGACAAGTAGCTCCTATGATTCCTATCTTCAGAACACAATTCCTAGAGGTGAAATGGATTCTGTCAAACAAGGGAAAGCTTGCATCTATATTACCTTTATTTTATATAAGAAAGCTTTGCCAATGTTTATCCTTACAGTGGAGATTTTTTCCCTAAGAAAAGTTTCATATAGATGATAAACTTTCATTTGGACCATATTTCAGTCCACTTACATCAGATTTAAGTGGCTTTTGATTATTCCACATCCTGAATCTCAACCTACTTCTATACTCTTGCTGCCTCTCCTAAATGGAAAACACCTAGTACTAAAGGAGTACACTTATAAAAGAGAATAGGAACATGGATATGTTCATTCTCATTGAATTCTTTACACCTACATAAGTCATTAATTCATGAATCCTGAATTTACTTGTGCCTTGATGAGGTATGAGAACTCAAGATTCATCTTATGAAAGAAAGACATCAGAAACAAGGCTTACTAACTTTTAAAATAAATTTATACTATCCAGTGTAAATTCTGTTGAATTTTCATTTTAGATATTCATTGAACTGGAGCAAATGTCTGCATACTAAACTGAGACAGTAGTGCAAAAATAGCTATTTTTCTCTTTCCTTCTAAGAACTTCAATATTTTTGTATTCCAAAATGCATTTTTCACATATACATGCAAATTGTAACTAATATTGCCAACCTATATGCATTCTTACTATGTTCAAAGACATAAAATTATGTTAATAAAAAATTGTTAAAAAGCCTTATAAAACTAAAACCCAAAGGTAAAGAAGCAAGCACGTATTATTTTAATAGTATTTTTAAAGCTACTCTCTGGAACCAACACATCAAACTCAGAATGCATCTCCACCATGAAAAAGAAGAAATAAAAATAAATGACATAAATAAAATTCATGAAACAAAAGTGTAAAGGAACTTTAAGCTTTTAACAGTCAAAGGTTTGTTTATAGGGTGATGTTCAGTGATCCAGAAAAACCTGGTTAGAAGCTAATCCCCTGTGCTGCACTCATCTCTCCTTACCTTTTCCAGAATCAGCTCAATAGGTTACAATTATTTACTTACTGAAGATGCAAACAAAGGCCTATGTCAAGTGGCAAAGCAGAGTCTTGCCTTCAAGAATGACAAATCAGAACAACTGCTGCTAGTACCGGAGTAGACCAGGTATCTCTTCTACGGACTAATTCAAAGGCATTCCCTTGCAAGCAGGAGAGAGTTTGGTTTGCTTTAAGAAGACCTGCTATTACAAATACACAGAAGCAACTTATGAAAATCTCCATTCTTATTTGGCCAACAGTATGCAACTAGCTTCTCCATTTCAATAAATATCCCTTGGCACGACTGTGTTCATTTTAACCCTTTTTTTTTTTTTTTAATGTCACCAGCCTTCATTTTCCATTTCAGTCTGTCTTTCATACTGACTTGCCAGATAGCCAGTAGTCTAATATTTGGGAGGATTAGGGGTATTTTGAGATTCTATGCTCTCTGAGGTTATATGGCTACAAAAAACACTAATTGAGTTACTCATCTTGGATGAGTATTATCAGGTATTGGGTGATGCAAAGAGAGACTTGTCATTTATGTTTGGTCTTAACATTTTTCATTCATTTTACAAAAATTCTTGTTTGTGGCTCATACTACAAAATCTTCTTTCCAAGAATTTGAACTTCAGTTGGAGCTGTTTCTGACAAGGTAGCCAATTCAGGTAACATTATGCCTGTATACATAACAAATGCAGAGAGAGGGAAGGATATAGGGGGTAGTTGATAGAAGTCATCTCTCACGTGGTTGAAATCTCTGAAGGTGAAAACAAATATGTAACACAGCAAGAGAAATGAATGTTAGTGTATCATCCTGTAAAATACTTTGCACTTCCAAAAAGGAAGGAAGGAAACAAGGGAGAAAAGGAAGGAAGGAAGGAATGAAATGAGGGAGGGATGGAGGCAGGAGAGGAGAGAAAGACAGAAAAAAAAAAAAAAAGAAAGGAATTCTTTGAATAGACCTTACATCTTGTTTCTACACAGAACATATATGGAAGTTCTTCAAAGAAATTTTCTACTACATATCTACTTCAAAATAAGGATTGAGAAAAAATAAGGCAAACTGATTTTCTGAGAAACAAATATTAACCTGGATCCTACAACAGAACACTTGAATCCTCTCCTTAATAATTTATAGCAATTTTCTGTGGTCTTCCATATCTATTAAGTGAATGTCAAAATTCTAATTAGGCTCAAAGGAATTCTCCAAATAAATAGCATTACTTCAACATTTGATAATAGAAATGGTTAGTGGAGCGTCTGAAAGCAATGTGGACAGCAGTGAAAAGTAAAACATAACTAGATTTTAGAAATATTTTGAGGAGATTCTCTTATAAAATACTGATGGGAATATATGAGTTACATATTAATGATCAGGGATTTCTTAAACAATACCGTCCCTGCTGCACAGTAAGGGAATGTTTAACAAGGTTAGATTAAAAATTAGCATGGTTGGAGGGGAGGAGAGGGTACAGGGAAGAAACATTTAAGCTAAGTTCTGAATGACAAAAAAAAGCCAGTCATGCCAAATTCTAGAGAACACTTCAAGCGTGAGGGAACTCTCTGGAACTGGGTAAAGTTCCATATGTCCATGAGGGCTTGGGTTACACAGGTGTATGCATTTGTCAAAACACAGGGAGATTTCTGATTTTTCTCCTGCTGGTCTGACTAATGTATGAATGACTGATGGTTCATTCATTGTCTGTCTTTCCCACTAGAGTGTAAATCCCATGAGAACAGAGACCTTAACTGGCTCCTTCAACACAGTAACTCCAGCAGCTAGCACAAAGGTGATAACACTCAATAAATATTTATTGAATGAATAAAACTCAATTCAAAGTATTATATGTTAACATTTTATATAAATGTCTCTAATCTGTAGAGGCCACTTTTAGGCAAACAGGCTCAAGGGATGGAATGTAGAAAGGGCCACGTGGCTGAATACAGCGAGGTCCACAGGATCATGGCCCACCTCAAAATATCCGTAGGCTGTACCTGACCAATGACTTACAACTAAGCATAGATACCAAAAAAAAAAAAAAAAAAAGATTCCACATGTCTCCATAACTCTTCACTTTCCACCTTTAAAAACAGCCCCTACCCACTGCCTTGTTTCAGACAGCCTTTGTTCTGCTATCCTGCCTTCTGCTCCCTGGTGGTGTATACAATAAGCTTCCATCTCCTTTGTTCTGCCTTAGGTGAATGCTCTCACCTCCCATGCCACCAGCTTCTACCCAATCATTGCCCCACATTTGAGGTCCCCCATCTGATCGAGAGACACTGCATTTACACACCATATAATCTAATAATCAAATTACAAAAATCTGTTTAGTCGAGTGGGAAAAAAATTTTGCCCTTATGGAGACTTGACATTATAAAGAAGCAGTATAATTCAATACTGAGCTAGAAGAGAAAAATCAGATCTTGGGTTATAGACTGAACATTTGCACCCTTCTGAAAGGCATATGTTGAAACTCTGTCGCTCAATATGATGATATTAGGAGGTAGGGATTTAGGATTAGAGGAAGTTATGAGAGAGGAGCCTTAATGAATGAGGTGGGTATCCTTGTAAGAGTCACTGGAGAGGTTGCTTCTTCTCCCTCTATCTCAAACAAGGAGATACGAAGTCCCAAGCCAACCACCCAGAAGGGGTCCCTGTGATGTGGGAAACAGAAGCAGAATAATGATTATTAAATTTCCTTACCTACTGACAAGCCCTTAAAACAGGCAGAGTGACCTCCACCTTAAGGCTTTGCTAAGGGCAAAGGACAATCCTAGCCTGACCAACCCCGTACCCCCAACCAGGATCCTGTAAGTCTCATGAGAAGGTTTTATTACTGGTAATGAATAACATTTTCCCCAGAAATAGCTAGCCCCTCAAGGTCCTAGGAACCTTGCTTCCAAAATTCCTTAGAGACTTACATCATCCCTAATCCCCTCTGCAACTTACTAGTATATAATAGACCACTCCTCACACCCCTGGGGCAGCAACTCTTCCACCCCATGGGTCCTGTCCCCGTGCTTTAATAAACCATCATTTTGCACCAAAGATGTCTCAAGAATTATTTCTTGGTCATTGGCTCCGGACCTCACCCTACTGAACCTCATCTATGTTCTAGAACTTCATCACCTGGGTGGCTCTGTCGGTTAAGCATCTGCCTTAAGCTCAAATCATGATCCCAGCGTTCTGGGATCCAGTCCTGCATGGGGCTCCCTGCTGGGTGAGGGAGACTGCATCTCCCTTTTTCTCTGCCTGTGGCTCTGTCTGCTTGTACTTCTCTCTCTCTCTCTCTCTCTCTCAAATAAATAAGTAAAAATATTTTTTAAATAAATAAATAAGTATATTTATGTTTTTCAGAAGAATCCACCACCCAAAAATAAATAAATAAATAAAAATAATTATCATGGCATTCAAGCTTCTAAAAGGAGGAAAGGGTTTTTAGCTTGGACTTTGATCACAGCTACCATTTTGCTAAAGAAAAGATGCACTTCTTGATGTAGGAAACAAGGGCAAAAGAAAAATTATTAAATTTCCTTACTACCTAGAGCCTACTGACAAGTCCTTTAGGCACTCAGCTACCTCTATGTTAATACTTTGCTAAGAGCAAATGGCAATCCTAGTCTGACTGCCCTCCTCCCCACAACCAGGATCCTGTAAATCTATTTTAACATATAAAACTTCCTTTATTTCTAAATCCCCCGAGATATGTGTTGGCAATCATCCCCAAGCATATGACCCACCAGTATACATCTTAAGGGTCTCAGGACTAAGGTTTTTTTTTTTTTTTTTTTTTCTTTAAATGTATTTATTTGACAGAGAGAGATGGGCAGGCGAGAGAGAGAGAGAATCATCCCCATTGAGCAGGGAGCCCGATGTGGGACTCGATCCCAGGACCCTGAGATCATGACCTGAGCCGAAGGCAGAGGCTTTAACCCACTGAGCCACCCAGGCGCCCCAGGACTAAGGTTTTATAAGATGGTAATGATGAGGGAGCAGGAGGCTGGCTGAGGACAAAGCAAAAGCTGGCGCCTTGCACCCCCTCTTCACCCGCTCCTCTCCATATGTGTAGCATTCCTCAGGCACCCCTGACTTCCATAAAACGATAAATAGTTAACTTGCAGGGATCGCAATCCTGCAGAACAGGAATATCCCTTGCCCTACAAGATGTCCTAGAGACCTAAACAGGGAGGTTACCTTATCAATAGCACAAATTTCCAGAGGCAAATAACTCTTGGTTCCTGAAGCCCTAATGTCCCCCTCCCACCATAAACTGGAGGAGACTGGGGTAGAAGGGAATGTAAATGATAGCCGGATCATAATGCCCCACCAAGAATCTCCCAATTATCTTGATGTTAATGCCTGACCTAAAGACGACATTGATCAGGCCATAAGGGCAAAGACTCCCCCCAACCCCGGCACCTTGTAGACCCTCCCTAACATGTGAGAACTCTGTTGAAACCTCCCATTCCTTCACCACCTCCCCCCAACCGTGGGGTATATAATATGCCCACCATCACAACCCGGGGCAGCAGCTCTTCCTGCCCACGGGTCCTGTCCCCGTGCTTTAATAAACCACTATTTTGCACCAATGACGTCTTAAGAATTCTTTCTTTAGTCGTCGGCTCCGAACCTCCTCACCCCACCGAACCTGACTTAGGTTCTGGGACTTCATCAGTAATAAATGACATTTTCCCAACAACAACTAGCCCCCTCAAGGTCCTGGAAACTTTGCTTCCAAAATTCGTTAGGGACTTCCATCATCCCCAAACCCCTCCCAACTTGACAGTATACAATGGGCCACTCCTCAGGACCCCAATGCAGCTCTTTCTGCTCTCAGGTCCTGTCCCTGTACTTTAATAAAACCACCTTTTTGTCCCAAAGATGTCTCAAGAATTCTTTCTTGGCCAATGGCTTTGAACCCTACTGTTCTTTCCTACATCACTTTTCCCCCACTTAACTGTTTTTCAGACAGTACAGGCAGATCCATGGAGTATAGCGTGTTGCAAAAAAGGAGAAATGAAATGGAAGCCTTTCTCAGAGTGGGTAAATAACAAGCAATGTGCAGAGCACGTCTGAAGGAGAAAAATCTCTGAAAGGGCATTCGATATTACTCTGCTTTGAATTTCCAACGTGGCTTAATTTCCTAGTGGAATATTGCTGTGGAAATCCAGCCTTTGTTGAGAGAGAAAGAGATTTTCTAAATTCCAAAGAGAGCTTCTTTTACATAACAAGGACAAAGCTTATAGACAAAACAGAGCACACACAATGGTGATAACACTAGAAAGACCCCTGACTCCAGGGAAGCAGGGAAGGCTCAGCAGTTGTCTGGTGAGCAGGTGAGCCAGATGGAAAGGACATGGGGGCTCCTAGGGCTAGGCTCAGGTGGAGTGAGAGGCAGGGGGAAGTGAGAAACCACAGGGAGCACACTTCCTATTTCCATTGGATACTCTGGGATTTTTTCTGTCATTAGATCAGCAGGAATAGTTTTACCAGTGCAAAATATAAGCGTTAGCGAAATTAAGAAAATTACAGTTTTGCCCAGCTGAGCCAAATTCTGAACCTGTTTCTTTGATATTGATGACCTCTCCTCACGTATCTCCAAGTGGATTGTTAGGCTCACAAACTCTATCTTTTCTTCATTTTCATCTAACCTTTTTCCCCTTAGATTCACTGCTTTGGGACAAGGCACAAAACATTTTAGTGCCTTGGTCCTGTTAGGTCCCGCAATAATGGGTCCATGATTAAAGGAGCGAGACTGATACAAAGCGAAGGTCAAGCAAAGCTTTATTTCGCGCCAAGCATCAAGAATGTTCGGGGCCGCACCTCTCACAGAGAGGGCGACCTCTCTCTGCTTCACAGATTAGCTTTTAAGGGCAAAGGCCATGTGGTTGGGCCTGGCCATGCACAGGTGGCCAATGAAATTCTAATACACAGAGAAAACTGCACAGTCAGGTTAGGCCACATATAAGTGACCAATTGAATTACAATTTACCCTATAGTAGACATTTGAACTAGCCTATCACCTTGGTCAGAATTGGCACCCAAAAGTTGCTCCAAAGGGCGGGACCCATACTCCTTGGTAACTAGGGAGACTGTAAGTGCCCCCCCCACTGATCGCATGTCTCCACCTGGCCTGACCCACCCTTGTATTTGGGCTTTGTTCCCTGGGACAGGTTTCCAGGGACTTGTTTTTAAGTAAGTCCCCTGGGGGAATAGGGGCAGGGACAGTTTAAGTTTTAAACAACAAAGTTAACTGGATGGAAGTGCTCTGGCTAAATAGGTCCTTACAGTCCAAAGTAAAGTTTTTATCAGTTTCTCAGAGCTGCTATAAGACAGTACCACAATCAGGGTGTCTAAAACAACAGAAATTTATTGTTCATAGCTCTGGAGGCTAGAAACTGAAATCAAAGGGTCAGCAAGACCATAATCCCTCTAAAGAGAAAAATCTCTCCTCACTGCCTCCTCCCTTCTGGCAGTTTGCCAGCAATTATTCGGTTCCTTAATTTGTAGCTACACTATAATCTCTGTCTCTCATTATAAAGCATCCTCCCCGCATATGTTTCTGTCTCTAGATGGCATTTTCCTATTCTTACAGAAACACCAGTCATGTGGGAATGAGGTCCACCCCTAGGATCTCACTTTAACTTATCATACCTGTAAAGACCCTGTATCTAAATAATGTCACACTTACCAATAAGGGTGTTAAGGCTTCAACATATTTTTTTGATGGACACAATTCAACCTCTAAGAGGTGAAAAGGAAGAACACTTCACATGCCCCCTTCTTGAGGAGTTTCTAAAGATGGCAGTCAACAGTAGTACTGATGAAGTTCTAGAAATAGGTGGGGTTCAGTGGGCAAGGAATTCTTAAGATGTCTCTGGTGCAAAAAGGTGATTTATTAAAGCACAGGGACTGGACCCGTAGGCCATAAGAGATGCTGCCCCGGGGTTGTGAGGGGTGGTAGGTTATGTACCATAGAGTTAGGGGAAGGTAAGGGAAAGGGAGGTTTCAATAGAACTTATGCTAAAGAGGATCTACAAGGTACCACATACCAGAGGCCTTGCCTGCATCAAGGTTGTTTTTCCCTTTTAGCAAGCCATTAACATTAAGATAGTGGGAGATTCTTAAAGAATGTCACATTTGTCCCACCCAGGAGTGGGGGTAGGGGAAGATTGCAAGGTGTCAGCCTTTTGCTTTGTCCTCAGCCAGCCTTCTGTTCCCTAATCAGTACCACTTGCTCCTCCATTTGTGACTAACGGGAAATTGATGTGTGCTGTACACGGCACATGAGCTTCCTGAGAAGAGTTGCCAATTTCTCCGGAAATACCTAGCTCTTCTATAGGTCAGAATAGACAGTGGTTGGATTCTTGTGATACGAGGTTCGGTATCTACAATCAAACACCCATTCCTTTTCAGTATACAATTCCTACGATACTCACTCTAGATAAATCTTTTATATTATCTAGTTTTAAGGTTTACCAAAGGGAGACTCGCCATCCATGTGGCAATGAGAAATATTTCCCCACTCCTGCCTGAGTTCAGAGAGTCACTAAAACTTTGATTGTGACAGCCAGCCTCTATGATCCCTACCTCCTGGTATTGACATTCTTGAGTATCAAGTCCACACTGAACCACAGTGGGCCTCTGTAACCAAGAACACAGAGCAAAAATGGCAGTACATCACTTTTATGTTTAGCTTTTAAAAGACTGTGGTTTCCATCATGGGCATCTCCTCTTTCTATTTTGGAGGTCTCACTCTGGGGAAAGCAAATTGCCATACTGTGAGCAGCTGTAGGCAGGGGCCCAGGTGTAAGAAACTAGTTTTCAGCCATCAGCCAGTAAGGAATAGAAGCCTGGCAACCACTGTGAGTAAACTTTGAAGCCAATTCATCAGCCCCAGTTAAGCCTTGAGATGACTGTGACTCTGGCCAACAGCTTGATAACAACCTCTTGAGAGACCCTGAGCCAGAACTGCTCAGTAAGTCTGTTCCCAGATTCCTCAGAAACTGTGAGAAAATAGACATTTTCATTTTCAAACTGTTAAAACTAAGGATAATTTGTTACACAGCAATAGAATGTAATAAATAGTTGATGCTATTCCAGTCATGGTGATGAAGTTCTAGAACCTAGGTGAGGTTCGGTGGGCTGGGGTCTGGAGCCGATGACCAAGAAAGAATTCTTGAGACATCTTTGGTGCAAAATTGGTGGTTTATGAAAGCACGGGGACAGGACCCATGGGCAGGAAGAGCTGCTGCCCCAGGTTGTGAGGGATGGCAGGTTCTATACCTTGCCATTGGCGGGGTGTGAAGGGAAGGGAGGTTTCAACGGAGTTTTCATATGTTAAAGAGGCCTACAAAGTGCCGGGAGGAGGCTTTGCCCTTGTGGCTTGATCAATGTCGTCTTTAGGTCAGCCATTAACATCAAGATAGTTGGGAGATTCTTGGTGGGGTATTATGATCCTGCTATCATTTACATTCCCTTCTACCTCAGCCACCTCCAGTTTATGGTGGGGAGGGAGATATTAGGGCTTGAGGAACTGAGAGTTATTTTCCTCTGGAAATTTGTGCTATTGATAAGATAACCTCCCTGTTTGTAGATCTCTAGGACATCTGTAGAGCAAGGGAGATTCCTGTTCTGCAGGATTGTGATCTCTGCACGTTAACTATTTGTTTATCGTTCATGGCAGTCAAGGGTGCCTGAGGAATTCTACACATATTATGGAGGGGAGCGGGTGGAGAGGGGGTGCAAGGTGCCAACTTTTGCTTTGTCTTTAGCCAGCCTCCTGCTCCCTCATCAATGGGCTCTTCCTTCTGTTTTTTATCCTCTTTCCTTCCTCACCTACAGAAAGATAGGACATTTCTCTAGTCTCAAGAAAAGAACTTCTGGATAATACCATTGATTATTATTTTGGTTCTACTATAGTTTTGACTGATTAGAAGAATTAGATGCAACTTTTGATGAAATTTTATAAACTGATATTAACTGGTTTAGTTAGGAACCTAAATTTATGTAGGTATAAACATAAAACAGTTTTATTTTTCTAGTAATGTCATAAATTTCTTTTTTCCAAACCTGTCTTCCTACACGATTGGTTATCTTAAATCAATTGACTTTTTCTGTCATAGTCTTCAATAAGCTCTCCGAACAATCTCATTTTTATACCAATTCTTGGCTTTGCTGGTACCTGCAAAATTCACCTTTAATTCCTCTAGGGAACCAAGGACTTGAAAGGGAATGGTGATCCTGATGTCCATTCTACCCACTATTCCTTACCCATACCGTCTCCTTCCAGTATTCTTCTCTTTTCTGATGGCAGCAAAGCAGATGAGGTAAACCACTAATGAAACAGAAATCCACCCCAGAAACAAAATTCTAGTGCCTATTTATTGTGGCATCCCAAATTTGGAAAAGCATTTCTCTTAAGGCCCTTGGCACCACTGTATACTCCCCAGTGATGCCACAATTTCCATTTACTGTACTTACTCCAAATTTGATTTCATCCCTTTCCCCCATCTTCTCATATCCTGATGAGGCACAGCAGGAGTGGTTGTGTCAGTTTAATATCTTCGAACACTCTGCACAAAGCTAAAAAGACAATTGTTGGTGGGTTCTCTGAGCCTAAATACATGATCCTTAGTGTCTTTTCTTAACTAAGCACCTCAGTAACCAGTTCTTGTGTTCTGCACACACCACCATACAGTTGAGAGCCTGAGACCCAAAGCTGAGGCCCTTTTGATGCAATCTGATGGCTTACTTCTACCATGCAGGCATCTCTCACTGGCTTCTCTGCATAGTTAGAGAAAATCCTTCCAACAACATATTTCTGAAATACATGACACACAATCCCATATTACATATTACATATTACTGTTCCACAAGCTGCCTCCCCTGGAAGTTCCTTCAGGAAGTTTTCTGAGGCAATCACTTGATAATCCCACACAATATAATCTTTACTGTTTGGCTAAAATGTCCATTCTTGAATATTATGCCCCTAGCAATTCAGAGCTCAGATCACAATCATCTCTACCACAGCTTTCAGGAGAAAACTTGTACCCACTTTAGCACCATCCTAATCCTCAAATGTTTTGAAGTCAAAGTAAATGTAACCTAGCCCAGTCATGCTTGGCCTTACACATTGCCACATTACCCAGCCCCAGACTAGCTCCCAAATATTTGACGAGTAATGTCAAACCAGGGGGGAAAATGTGATATTAAATAATCAAGCCTTTAAAAAGAATCCAATCATTCTTCATTTTTTCCACTGACGTTTCCAGCATTCATATACAGTTCACCTGGAGTAGAGAAGAGATAGTTCCCCATCTTTAAAATATATCTTTTTGCTTCTCCCAGTCATGGTTTACCTCATTCTTAACCTTTGCAAATAGTTCCGCTTCTTACTCTTGTCTCTGAATCACTCTCCCAGAATATCAGTCACAGTTGGTCTTCCACAGAAAAGTTGGAGAGAAGAGAAGAGTCCTCAGATTCCACAATGGTTGGAAGGGAAGGACCTTCACAGTTTGTGGGAAAACCTGGTCAGGTCTCAGATGGAGAAAACCACAAGACAATTTTTGCTAATGTACCACCTCTTGTAGCCCAACTTCAGTTAGTTATGTGAAGAGTATCTGTTTTCTCCACCTTCCACTGCACTGTCCTCCCCACCTCTAATCTCATTGGTTTCCAGGATAAGCCAAATCCCCAGAGGAGTGGGTAGGTGACTGTCTTACCCAAGGAAATGTATGAGGGGGGAGGAGCATTCTACCAAACATACAAACCTGGCATTTTCATCACAATTAGGAAAAGAAGATGCTTTCTGGTGCCTACTGAATTATATTTCAAGTACAATACCTTTTTGATGTTTTATCAAACCATAATGTGAAGAGAAATTGCAATTTTCAAAATGGTCTTTTAAAAAATGGGGGGGGGAATGAGTTCTGATGCATGCAAAGGAAATTAACTAGATTTGTCTTATGCTTGACTGCCAGGTTTACATTTCAGAATTCATTTTGGCTTTCTGGCTATAATAACTAGTATTTGCTTGAAAAGTTTATCTATTTAAAGGCCAAGGGTATAAAAATATGTTAACAAAAACTTTTACCAATGAATGCAATATTCGACTGTATAAAAAAATAAGTAATACTTGTTAAAGTATATCTGGCAGGAGCAGTCCTCTTGGGAGAGAGAAATGAGAATAAGAAAAGAGGAGATATTAATGGAAAAAGACAAAATCTGAAATCAAAACAGTGACAGCTATCTCAGGAAAAAGAAAATATATTTTGTCTCCCTGACAGTGATCAGTTCTTAGAAGGCATATCAACAAGGTCTCCAGAAGTACTCTACCAGTAATATCCAAGTTGGGAGCACTTGCCTGAGGAAACAGAAGAGGCATGGTTAGAATGCCTCCTCTGTCCCAGGCATCTGCTTTGCCTCAGGAGTTGCAAGGAAAGGAGAGAGGAGAGAAAAGAACAAATGCCTTCAAAAAGGAATAGGCTTCAATGGGGTACGTGGGTGGCTTAGTGAGTTAAGTGTCTGCCTTCCACTCGGGTTGTGATCCCAGGATCCTGAGATTAAGCCCCACATCAGGTACCCAGCTGAGTGGGGATTCTACTTCTCCCTCTGCTCCCCAAGGTGAGCTGATACTAAGTGCAGAGATGCAAAGAAAAATAAGACTCTTTTGTCAACCTAAAGAAACACATAGCTTCTGTTTCCTCAGGCAAGTGCTCCCAACTTGGATATTACTGGTAGAGTACTTCTGGAGACAGAAACAGATTCTGCTGCACATTCTAATACATGTGATAACAGTGATAATCGTGGTGAAAATTATGATGATAATAAAAAAAATTACACACTTATATTTATTTATTTACTTATTTACTTACTTATTTAAATTCAATTAGCCAAGGTGAGCTGATTTTTTTTTTTTTTTTTAGTTCAGTCCCAGTTAGAAAAACATAACTAAAGTTAGAAGGGACCAACCGCAGAAGTTTATAAGAAACTGAAACACAAGACTCTTTTAGTAGCAGGTACTCTGTTACACTTTGTCAGAAAGATAAAAAGACTGAAGAATGTTTATGTAACAGTTACATGATAAATGGGTTTAAAATAATACTTATTCTATTTCTTGTCCTAAATTGATCTAAGCATGTTTGTGATGAGAACCAAAAGCTTTTCTTTAATAAAATAATAGTTCAAATAGTTTCATCTCCTGTGGACTACTAAGTTTGACCTGGCTATGCAACTAGAACTAATAACACTTTGCTAATTAATTATATATCTAGGGGAAAATGTGTCCAGTTAGGACAAAAGATATAAACAAGTTCATTGTGGGGAAACCTGGATATGGGTGAACATAAGGAGAAGGTATGAGGGAACCTAAGCTGAACCTACTCCTTATGCCCTAACCAGATTTTCTCAAAGTTCCTAAAATTCCATTTTTTTTTTCATTCTTTAGAGGGAGTTTCTTTTTTGGTTTCTATAGGTCAAGAATTATTTAGAAAACTATGAAGCAGTTAGAATGACCAAGTAGATGTACATGGATCTATCTTATAAAATTGAGTTTAAAAAAAAAGAAAAAAAAGCAAAACCAGAATGAAGTATATAACACAATACCATTCACATAAAATACAAAGACCCCAAGAATCTATGTTTTTCAAAAATACATACTCAGTATTTCTCTCATTCATGCCTTCTTTCATTTAATAAATATTTATTAATGAATTTCTATTCTGCATACTAATTGCTGGGAATATATTGAGGAGCAAAAAAAATTACAACCTATGTCTTCTGAGAAATTTGAATCTAGTGTGTGTTAAAAGCTGAATTGTGTCCCCCAAAACTTGTGTTGAAATTCTAACCTCTAGTACCTCAGTATGTGACTGTATTTGGAGGTAGCTCCTTTAAATATATGATTAAGTTAAAATGAGGCCATTATGGTGAGCCCTAAAATATTCTGACCGGTATCTTTCTAAGAAGAATTTTGGACACAAAGAAGAAACACCAGAGAAATAATGGGTGAAAATTTCAACCAATGGTTGCAAACATATAGTTACAATTAGCTCTGCAAACTCAAAGCAATATAAACATGAAGAGAACTACACATAGACACATCACATTTAAACTGCTAGAAACCAAAATGTACAGGAGAAATTTGAAAGTAGCCATAGGGAAAAAAAAAATAATAAATTACATCAAAGGCAATGGAGGTCAAAGGCAACGCAAGCAATATCTTTAAAGTTCTCAGGATACCTGGGTGGCTCAGTCGGTTAAATATCTGTCTGCCCGTGGCTCAGGTCATGATTTCAGGGTTCTGGGATTGAGACCCTGCATTGGGCTCCCTGCTCAGTGGGGAGTCTGCTTCTTCTTCCCCCTGCTTGTGCCCTCTTATGTTCTCTCTCTCTTTCTGACAAATAAATAAATAAATAAATCTTAAATGAATAAATAAAGTGTTCTCTCCTGTTTTCTTCCTCTTTGCAAATTCTATTATACTTTGTTCCATTTTGCATATCATTTTCTCCCTTCTAGTCCACATGGACTCATTGTTCGAATCTTAGTTGAAGCACTTCTATTCACAAATCCTTCCTGAATTTCTAGTGTGAGGATGACCTTCCTTTCTACTAATTTAGCCTACATGCAAGTCTGAATTATAAGCATACTCTCTCAATCTAGTGTTGTTGGGAGCTTTTTTAACATACCTTTCTTCTTACTAGTTTTTGGACTCCTTGATGAAAGGTATCACCACAATCATTTTTTCATGCTCTTTTAGCACCTGGCCAGGCAGTAGTGGCTGCTTAATAGACTAATTCAGTTACTCAACTATAGTGCAAGATGCTGCCAGTTCATAGGTGACTCAAATATGGGCCCACTCTGTCCATTTAGAATCTAATGGGTAAGAAGATATTATAGGCATAAAACAAAATTAAGGATACTATCACAAATTGTAAGAAGTAGAAGAAATAAATGGTGTTACAAAGGAAGAGAACAGGAAGAGGAAGAAGAGAAAGTAACTTAGTAAACCAAGTTACAGCTGGAATCAAGGAGATTTTCAAAGAGAAAGTAATATTTTAATTGCTACCTGGAAATTAATGTTTTTAATTCCTGGGAACTATCTGCTTTGCCTCATTATTCAAATTTTTATACTTAAATTGATTTTTTAAAGACATTCAGACATTTTACAGAGGAACTCCATTCAATTTTTTAATGTCTTTCTTTAGACCCCATTATAACATAATGAATTATTAATAAAAACATAGTTTATTTGCTATGTACAAAACTCAATGCAGTGACAGTGGTGATCTTTAGAATTAAAATATTAAAAAACTTGAAGTTTTTACCTTTTGAAGAATTTGTTTGAACATTAAAATTGGCTCTATAAGACACAAAATTTGTAGCCAAATGAAAAATTTTAATGATTTAAATTGAGCACAATAACAATTTAATTTCTTTATGTATTGCTATGATCTGAATGTTTGTTCTCATTCAAATTTTTATTTTGAAATATTAACCTCCAAAAATGATATTAGGAGGTGGGACCTTTGAGAGATGCATAAGTCACAAGGGCAAACCCTCATTAATGGGATTAATTAGAGCCCTTATACAAAAGGTTCCTTTCACATGACGACACAGGTGAAGGTTCTATAAACCAGGAAAAGGGTCCTCATCCAATCAGGTTGGCACCTTGATCTTGAAATTCCTAGCCCAGAACTGGCAGAAATAAATTTCTGTTGTTCAGAAGCTAGCCGTTCTGTGGTATTTTGTATTAGTGACATAAATGTTAAATATAGGACAAGAGAGAAAAGAAGTAGTAAAAACAAAACCAATATTACAAGGGGATAATTATTAATACCAAAGAAGTTTTGAAAGAAAATTAACTGAGGACTTTACTTATGAAAGGCTCCAAGTGGGGAAAAAAGGGGGGGAGGGGCACTAAGTAAATGAGGGGCAGTAAGTAAATTACATGAACAATAACTAAAACATGATATTTAGTTGATAGAGCAAATCTGAGTTTGTTGCTATGTTAATATATAGAAGACATCAAGAATAGAGTTGGGAAGAAACTGAACTCATAAACAGGGAGGAATAAATGTGAGAATAATCTAATTTAGTACTTCTAACTCCAGCATCACTGGAGAATAAAGACCAAAATCCTATATCTGAAATCACCTAAACACAGGGAGTATGATGTGTGTGTGTGTGTGTGTGTGTTAAGAACAGTTAAGGTGAAATCTACCCTCTTAACAAAACTTGAAGTGTGCAATACTGAATTATTAGTAGTAACTACTGTGTAGCACTGCAGATCTCTAGAACTTCTTCATCTTGCATAACTGAAACTCCTCCATACCTATTAAAAATCAGGGGCACCTGGGTGGCTCAATTGGTTGGGTGTCTGCCTTTGGCTTGCGTCATGATGCTGGGGCCCAAATGGAGCCCTTTGTTGGGCTCCCCACTCTGCTAGGAGCCTGCTTCTCCTTGTCTCTCCCCCTGCTTGTTTTCTCTCTCTCTCTCTCTCTCAAATAAATAAAATCCTTAAAAACGAAAATTGGTTAAGAGGGTAGATCTCATTTAAGGTGTTTTTTAAAAAGGAAGACAGGACAAAACTTTTGGAGGGGATGGGTACTTTTGTTGCCTTAATTGTGGTTTCATGAGCATATGCTTATCTCCAAAATCCATCAACATTTAAACTTGATTAAATATGTACAGTTTTTTGCATATAAATTACCCCATAAAGCTGTTTAAGAACAACAACATAGATATCTAAAGATTCTTCTTGAATGAATCAATAAACCAGCAGGAAATTAAGGAATACTTTGAGCCAGGAATTAAGGAATTCTTAGAGCAGGAAATGAATGCAAGTGAAATATAAATGATAATGCAATACGTGCAGTTATAAATGCACCACAGTTTTTAATAAGAATTTATCAGAATGTTTGTATTTTTAGGGCATAAATTTAAGAGAGTAATTAAACAGCAGGTATTTCTGTGTGTGAATATTCACGTTTTATTCATACTCATGTGTTGGACCACATCATAGCAGATGTGACACATTGGCCCTGATGACTCTGGCGGCGCTAGATGAAATGGTATGCAATGTCACACTAACACAGCAAAATGGCCTTGGGAAACAAAAGTCCAGAATGCACACATTCGTCAATAATGCAATGTATTCAGAATGAAAGTAATCTGATTACACAATCATATATAGCTCAGTAAAACATAGCAATTTCAAGATGTGCAATTTGTGCAAAAATAAGGCAGCCCCGAAGGTCAGTAGCAGCTTCATTTGGTGAATGCATTAACTTGATATGCACTGTGCTTTTTTATGATGGCTTGTTACAATGAACCACAATTCTATTCCGCTCTATTATTGAAAGACAGGTTGTTTCCTTCAAAAATCACATTCCCAGTAATTTTAACAGAAAATCATGTAGAACAATCGACATAATTAATGCTTCTCAAATGGGTATATTTTTAATCCAATAATCAAAATGTTTTGAGAGCCTAGCTAGCCTATTCCAAGACTAATGCCTACATAACATCATTTTGTTCCAAACTATTTTCAATAAGAAACTTCTTACTCAAACTTGATGAATTCTCAGACCAAAATATTTTGACACCCTTTAAAGGTCACAAAGATTTCAGAGAGCATGAGAAATTTATGTTTACTTGGAATGTATGTAAATCAAATAATAATGAACTTGGTCAACATCTTGTCAAATAGGCAAGAGGAATATTCAAATGATATGCATTTACCCACCTACCACCATGTGAAATTTGATGTGGCCAACACTGATCTGTTACAGATAATTGTATATACTTGTTTTAATAGTATTTGCAGCTATTTTAACATGTTCTTGCCATATAGAAACCATCAGTATATGACTTTATACAACATAAGCATGGAATGGTTATAACCTGCTGAAGAACAACATTGTCTTTTGTCACAATGAAAGGTGAGAGTTAAGGACTACAACTCCCTTTGAATGAATTCATCTGTACAAAGAATATGTGCCTTCAGAGAAATAAAAAGGTGTAGCTACAATATTTCATATGTTGGATTCCTTCCTTTTCCCCTGGTTGGAGAAGGAGGCCAAGAAGGGGAAGAGGGACTAGCCTCCAGAAAGACCCTCCCCATCCCCACCCTTAGCAAACACCCAGCTCTGCTGTGTATATACAGAAAGGTTTGTACTGCCACCTAAATCTTTTGAATCATTCTTCCAGAGAGTGGACAAGGAGACCCTCCCATTTTGGCAACATCTCGTTTTTTTCCTTTTGCTATTCCCTCCCCTGCCCTTGGCTTCATCCTGTCCTACACTTCAAATTTCTATATTGTGTTAAACTTGTTTTTTTTCATATTGAAAAGATAACATTGCCCCAAGAGCCAAAAATAAATGACAACTGAAAAAATTAAAAAAAAAAAAAAAAAAAAAAAGAGGACGCCTGGGTGGCTCAGTTGGTTAAGCAGCTGCCTTTGGCTCGGGTCATGATCCCAGCGTCCTGGGATCGAGTCCCGCATCGGGCTTCTTGCTCGGCGGGGAGCCTGCTTCTCCCTCTGCCTCTGCCTGCCATTCTGTCTGCCTGTGCTCGCTCTCTCCCCCCCCTCTCTCTCTCTGATAAATAAATAGAATCTTAAAAAAAGATTCTATTTCCAGAAAAGGATATTTTTTTATTCAAGTAACTGCAAATAGGAAACCAAGATGGGGGTGGGGGGGGCCCAGGCTGGGACAAATAATGGCCACCTCCTCCCCGGCTGAACAGGGGACAGAAGGTAGCCTCTACACCCGACAGTCAATACAGCCCCCCCCAACTCTGCTGCAGCATCCTAGGGGCAGGGCCCCACCTTCCCTGGGACTGGGGTGGTCGGTAACTCAGCCTGTGCTGCCCCTGCCCCTAAGAGTGCCTCGGAGGAGGGGACCGTGGGCAGAACAGGAGGCAATGAGGATGAACATTTGGCGCTGGTTGCAGCAGCAATGACGGATGTCTAAGAATGGAAACATTGAACGAAAACAACACAACTGTCCAGAGGTAGTTTGTGAACAGAGGAAAAGATGGAACCAGAACCTTGGGGGGTGGGGAGGAGCAGAAGGGTGGGAGTGGGCAAGGCTAGCTCCTTGTTATTAGTGCCCCGTGTGAGGAAGGGGGAAATTGAGGCCTAGGGTGGAAGCAGAGGGGATTGGGCAGCAGCTCCAGCCCACCTGGGGAGGCTGTGGCAGGGAGCCTAGGCCTTGGGGACCTCGCCTGGAAAAAGGGGGGACTGCATTTCCCTCACTGCAATAGATTCCAGGGTGAGGGGTTGGGGTGGGCTGGAGCCCATTTAGAAAGGATAGGAGGCTCAGACCCCTCCTGCCTTCCTTCCTCTGCCCAAAGGGGGCTGTCTGACCTAGAGCAAGGACCAGGCAAGGGAGGAAGAAAGAAAAGTGGGTGTGAGCCACACCTAGTGAGACACAGGCTGGGTGGGGTGGGGGGCATCTCAGGGCCCAGCGCCCCTCCCCACTGGCCATACCTGCCACTGCTTGTGCTGTGGAGGGGGGCAGATCAGGAGATGAGGCTTGGGGCCCCTTTTAAGGCCAGGGAAGCCCTCCCAGGCCCCTCAGTGGGAAGTCAGAGGGAAGAATGGGGAAGGGACCCCATTCTTCTATTTTAAGTTGCTGAATAAATTAATATTTCCTAAATATACCCATATATAGGTAGTATGCAATACATATGCTTTCTTTTAATCTTGGCTTGAAATTTCTTTTTAATTTAATTTTTTCAGTGTTCCAAGATTCATTTTTCAGGTACCACACCCAGTGCTTCATGCAATATGTGCTGTCCTTAATACCCATCACCAGGCCCTCCCAAACACCCACACTTCTCCCCTCCAAAACCCTCAGTTTGTTTCTCAGAGTCCACAGTCTCTCATGGTTCACATCCCTCTCTGATTTCCCCCAACTCACTTCTCCTCTCCTTCACCCAATGTCCTCTGTGTGATTCCTTATGTTCCACAAGTAAGTGAAACCATATGATAATTGATTCTCTCTGCTTAACTTATTTTATTCAGCATTGCCACCTCCTGATAGTGCAAGGAAGAAGAATGAGGCACAAACAAGTCACCTGAAAGAGGATGGGAGCAGAGGACCACAGGAGAAAAGACTGTCACACCGAACACCTTCTCAGTCTCATATTTATTAGAAAGTGAGTAATAAACAACAAAGAAGCCAGAGTAGATTACACATGGACCATGAGTCTTATAGATACATAAGAAGAAAGGCAAAATATGCCTGGTTATGTAGTACATGACCTATATTGAGCAAGCTCAAATGAAAGGATTGTCTGACTAACTGCTGATGCTCTCCAGAGAAGGGGAGATAATGGAAAAATGAAGCAGACGGCATTCTGCCCTGAGCAGGCCAGATGTTCCCAGCTGCTCAGCTTCAAGGACATCGTCCTCTCAACCAGAGGCCTATTGCCAGTACATGTTTTTCTTAAGGCTGTATCTAAGCATGCTTGGTAACTAATATAATCTCTCATAGGTTATATTTTAAGCAGTATGTTGTTCTGAGGGACAGTTACAAGCATAACCTCCTCCAGTCCAGTCCATGTTGATACAAAAGTCAGGTATTCATCCTTTCTGATGGAGGCAAAATATTCCATCATATATATGGACCATATCTTCTTTATCCATTTATCTGTTGAAGGGCATCTTGGCTCTTTCCACAGTTGGGCGATTGTGGCCATTGCTGCTATGAACATTGGGGTACAGATGGCCCTTCTGTTCACTATGTCTGTATCTTTGAGGTAAATACCCAGCAGTGCAATTTCAGGGGCATACAGTAGCTCTGTTTTTAATTTTTTAAGGAATCTCCACATTGTTCTCCAAAGTGGCTGCACCAACTTGCATACCTACAGTGTAAGAGGGTTCCCCTTTCTCCACATCCTCTCCAACACTTGTTGTTTTTTGTCTTGTTAATTTTGGCCATTCTAACTGGTATAAGATGGTACCTCAATGTGGTTTTGATTTGAATCTCCCTGACGGCTAGTGATGCTGAACATTTCTTCATGCGCCTGTTAGCCATTTGTATGTCTTCATTGGAGATGTGTCTGTTCATGTCTTCTGCCAATTTTTTGATATAATTATCTGTTTTGTGTGTGTTGTTAGAGGAGTTGTTTCTAGATCTTGGATATCAGCCCTTTGTCTGTAGTGTCATTTGTGAATATCTTCTCCCATTCGATGGGTTGCCTCTTCGTTTTGTTGACTGTTTCCTTTGCTGTGCAGAAGTTTTTGATCATGATGAAGTCCCCAAAGTTCATTTTTGCTTTTGTTTCCTTTGCCTTTGGAGACATGACTTGAAAGAATTTGCTGTAGCCGATATTGAAGAGGTTACTGCCTATGTTCTCCTCTAGGAATTTGATAGATTCCTGCCTCACATTGAGGTCATTTATCCATTTCGAGTTTATCTTTGTGTATGGTGTAAGAAAATGGTCAAGTTTCATTCTTCTATATATAGGTTTGAAATATTTTAAACACATATGTACCTTCACCATCTTAAGAAACTAAGATCTATCCATTAAAAAGCTAATTAAGCCATCCAACATTTTACAGACTCTAATATGTATATTGAAAACTGTCCAATTATACAAGAATGTAGAATTGTATTAAATAAGTTGCTCAAATATACTATTTTAATTGTATTTAAAATATGTTGGAAAATTTCAATAAAACAAGTGATAACTATAAGCTTCTGATGAGGACACATATGAATATCTTCTTATTTTGCTATCTTTAACTTACCAAAGGACAAAAGAAAACTCGTGTATAACTTACTGGAATACAAAACAAAAATAATAAATTTGAGCAATGAAATAATTACAAATTATTCTGATTTAGCAAAGTACCCATTAAGGTTTTTTATTTTATTCATTAAGAAGTATATTTAGAAGAAAAGAAATAAACAGTTTCTTGGATTCTTAGAATATTTTTATTATATTCATGTGCACATATTTTTATTTTCAGAAATTGTGAAGAATAAAGTATGGCTTAAAAAATACAAGAACTGGTTGTAATATGTTGTAAGAAAGGTATATTGCATATTGGATTTTCCAAAGATGGCTACAACTGTAATCGCCTGTGCTATGTGCTCTTCTGCAATGTGACCTTGCCCTGATCATCAACTTGTGGAGTCTTTTCCCCTTCCTCATGAATCTGGGATGGTCATTGTAACAATTTTTGTTGCTCCTATAGTATAGTTGACTCACAATGTTACATTTGTTTCAGGTATACAACATGGTGCTTCAACAACTCTGTATATAATAAATACTATGCTCACCATAAGCATAGTTACCATCTATCACCATACAAAGCTATTATAATACCATTGACTATATTCCCAACATAGTACCTTTTATCCCTGTGACTTACTCATTCCATAACTGGGAACCTGTACCTCCCATTCCCCTTCACCCATTTTTGCCCATACCCCCACCCCTCCCCACATTTGTTCTCTGTATTTGCAAACCTGATTCTCCTTTTTATTTAACTCATTTGTTTTTCAGATTCCAGATATAAATGAAATCCTATGGTATTTGGTATTTGTCTCTCTGACTTATTTCACTTAAACCCTCTAGGTCCATCCATTTTATCACAAATGACAAAATCTCATCCTTTTTATGGCTGAGTAATCTCTTGGATTTTTTTAATAATCCAGTTAATGAAGAGGAATGAGACTTTTCTAGAAAACATTGACATTGTGACCAACTGGTTAATGAATGTGGTCAATTCAAAAAGTATCTAAGATTCCATTTCTGAGAAAATGTAGAAGATACTGAAATCTTACATCTCATATGCATTAAATAAATTGAAAGCTGTTTTCCCAAATTCTACAACTATTAACAAAATGTACAATATTACTTTGTTATAAATCAACATTTAGATATTTAATATAAATTCTTGTAAATCAAAGATTTAAATGTTTGTAATTTAATGAACATTATTTTTCAGAAGTATATGATGTTTGAGACATCTGTATGCATTTCAAAATTTATAATTTGTTTTGATTTCATTCTCATTTGAGTGAAAAACTCACTATAGAGCCTAAATTTTTGTTCACAATCTTATTTCTTATTCTTAAAAGAGGGTCAGAATTCACCACTCTCAACAATGGATGATCACCCAGACAAAAAATCAATAACGAAACAGAGATTTGAATAAAACTGTAGACCAAACTGTCCTAACAGACATATACCAAGCATTCAATCCAACAGAAGAATACACGTTGTTCTCAAGCACACACAGAACATTTTCTAGGCTAGATCATATTTAGGTTAAAAAACAAATCTCTACAAATTCAAGAAGATTATAAATGAAAAAAACTCCCAGGATCATAACTAAAAAAGGAAAGATGAATATGATTTTAGAAGAAAACTAGGAGATTATTACATCAAGGCAGAGAAGGGAAACAAATATAAAATAGAAACAACTACAAAGTATTAATAGATTTAAAGGCATTAAAATTCTGCTCATGAGGAGATATCATAAAGACAATGAAGAGATAAGCCACATATTGGGAGAAGATATTTGCAAAATACTCAATAAAATAGGCAAAACATGCCTTTTTTTATTTTTACAAATAAGGAGACATAAATTTTCATAGCTAAACATTAAATGTTGGGAAAAAATCAAGTCTCGAGATTTGGAACAATAGGAACTCTAATTCTCAACTGGTGCAAATGTACATTTGTTTGACTGTTGGAGGGAACAGTATGGTATTACCTAATGTTACTGAACATATATTCACCCTCCAGATCTCTTAGTTCCATGCACCTGATTCTAGCCATGGCTGCACAGAAGTATCTCTCAACTGACTTTGGTGATAACACTATCGTTAATTTCAGTCAGATAGTAGTTCACACTACAGACTCTCACTGTCCATTTTTAGTTAGGTTGAGTAGAAGCAAGTAGGATTATGGTTTCCACCTTGATTTTTTTTTCTTTTTTAAGTCTACTGATTATACTTTGGAGCACTTAAAACCCTCAGACTATTTCTGTGTTCACAATTTGGGAGTTTAAATAAAGATAAATCAGCACTAATTAATAGTAGAAACATAAAAAGAGCATAGAATTTATAAGGAGGCCAGATGATGCACATTCTAAAATCAGAAGTAAGCAGAAAACTCTTTTACTGATGTGGGCCAATGTCAGTAAAATGTGTTACAGCTGTGAATTCATTGAAACAGGTGGATTATTTTTTGTATGGCATAATTTTTAGCTTCTTTAGATTTGATCAGCTCATATACAGCTTTTTATGTTGAGTGTATTAATTTATGCTGGGAGAAAAATCAAGCAACTAAATATATTTTAAGTAGATACATTAAAACTGTAAGAAGTGAGCATTCCCTCAATATCAACATTTTGTCTCAAAAATATTAATTCTTCTTTTTCTTCTTATCTTATTTCACATAAATTCAATTTTTAAAAGAAGTGAATAATGGCAAAAGAGAGAAAATATGGAATTTCTGACTACCCTTACATTTGATAGTTCCAGGTTCAGAATAAACTAATTTCTGTTCCAATTTCACCATTCAGTGCCCTCCAGAGCCCTTGTCTTCTCTTTCTACTCTTTCTCCCTCTTTTGGTTTGTTGTGCTTCAAGAGTACAAAGTCAAAAAAATAAAAGCTATAACTCATTTCTTTCTCCTCCTCAGCCTTCACATCTAATTTCTCACAAGACACCATCTAAGTATTTCTCAAGGTTGTCTTTTTAACTTCCATCATTGACAAGCCATTGTCTGAACTATGGAAAGAGCATATGACTTTGTCTGCTTAAATCTGGTTTGTTCCCATCAAATTCATACAAAACATTGCCTCTCAACTGATCTTTTCAAATGCAAAAAAATAATGTTATTCTCCTAATTAAAATGTCTGTTGGTGTCTTGTGATCTATAGCATAAAGTGTGAGTCCTTAATCATTACATTCATCACATGGCCCCTGCTTATATGTTCAGCCTGTCTCGAGCCATTCTCTGCCTCAAAATGTACACATCAGTAATTCCATAAATTTTCTTCCCTTCTTCTCCCAATCACTGTCCATCACATTCTTCAAAAGAAGCTCAGCTCACAGACTTGTATCCCTGGGGCTAATAATACATTATATGTTAATTTAAAAAAGAAGAAGAAGAAGAAGAAGAAGAAGCAGCTCAACTACTACCCTCAGCTAGGGTTGTTTTTCCTGCCCAGCCTGTCTCCCCAAACTGCTCCTACAACCCGTCCTTGTGTCATCACACATTTTTGTCCTTGTTTATCTTTTGCAGGTGGCATCAGTTACAAGTGAGAACAGCTGTCAGCAGATATTGTTAAATATTATCGATTTTTGCCCCTAAGCATTCCCCAATACCGAGAGGGTCATTTGTCATTCACTGCCTCAGGAAAGAAATTTAGAGCAGAGAAGAGGCTCATGAGCTCCAAAATTCAGATCTGAGCCCTTGAAGGGACTCCATAGATAGAAATATAACCTCCTGTATCAGAGCAAGCATTTTTGCCAGTGGAGTGATAAAGTAGGGGGGGAAAGTAAGAGAACCTGATACAACCAGACTCAAAGCTGTCAAACCCAAGGAGAAAGGTGCAAAGGAATATACAAATAACTTTGTATGATCTGATTGCAAATGGGATCTACGGTCCCTGCTCCCCAACCCCCAAGTAGGGTCCGGGGAAACATTAGGACTCAAGACAAAAATGAGAAAGCACAGAAAAAGCACAGCAGCAACATGCATGAACCACTTATCAATGCCCAAAGGAGAGAATGGACATGTCTGCAAATATCAGTAAGGGCTGAAATTGACTAAGATGTTTTAGAATCAAATGCAAGCCTGAGATAAAGGGGAGGTCTGAACTGACGTGAAGAACTTGAAATGTAATATAGAGTATAGAAAACTAAAGTTGCATTTCCTGTGAACACAACTTTGTGGACAGAAGTGTATACCAGCTAAAGGCCAGACTTTGTGGTGGGAGAGTAGTGAGAACTGAGTATCAGGATGCTTTTGTTAACAGCCCTACAAAAGTGCCCTAGAGGGTAGCTAGGGTTAGCACGGAGAAGGCCCTCTGGAATCCTGCATGCCCCAAACAATAGAACACACAGCAGCCAATAGCTTTTGCTCATTTTGTTCTACCGTAATCTTTACTTTCCACATTGCCACAAAGAGATTTAGCTGATTCATTTTCATTACTGTTAATCTGATAAGTGAAAAGTGATTATTGTTATTTTGACTGTATTTTTAAATTAAAAATGAAATTGAAGCTTTTAAAAATATTGTTTGCCTGTTTTCATTTTATCTGACTTTGTACAAGGTCTTTCAATATAATTTGACCATTGTTTCTATTAGTTTGTTTTTATCCAACGATACATAAGCAAGTTATACATAAAATAATTTTTTGGTTTCTTATATGGGACAAGTAATTTTATCCAAAAAGGCTTCATTTTTCCCTTATTTTGACATTGACATTATTCGGGCTTGTTATTTTTATTTTTGTCATAATGAAGAGGTTAAATTCAGGAATCATCTTATTTTGGACTTCTTGGTTTTATGGCATAAGGAAAAAAGATGCTCTCTCATTCAAAATATTAATGTATGTATTTTTCTCAGACTTCTATGTTTTAAAATTTTATATTACATCTTAAATATATTGTGATATAAGGAATAAGTATAGACCCAGCGTCCTTCTCTTTTTTATTTTTGGCCTTCATGACATATTTGACTGTGCTTGCTCTTCTCTACTTTGTTAGTCCCTCTCCCTTCACCCTCCATAACTAGCCACTTATTTTTTATTCTTCAGAAGAACTTCGGAAAGATTTTGTGAAGTTCCACTCCCCACTCTAAAAAGTCTTGGTATTTTTACTGGGTCTACATCTCATCTATAGACCCTTTGAAGGAAAATCCATATACTCAAAATATGGAGGCTTCAAGAATGAGGTGGTTTCTTTATTCAAATCTTTTTTAAGTGTATTTTAAGTGTATTGGTTTATTTCAAAAACTTTATTTACATAGGTATTCTACATATTTCTTGCTACATTCATCACTAAGCATGTTATTGATCATATTCTTAATGTGAATATAATATTTACTTTCTCATATTTCCTTACTAGCTTTGTACCAGTAATGCTTTGACTTCGAGATATTGATGTAACCCACTATATCAGTTAATTATCTTTCCATGTTTTTCCATTTTCAGTGACGTCTCTTGCAATTCAAAGCATTCTGTCACATAATTACTGGTAAATATATTTTTCTTCTGGGCTTCCATTATGTATGTCACTCATTCCATTCTCTTTTTCTAAATGCATTTATTGACTAATATTTCGAAGACAATATTAACTAATTTTCTAAATTAAAGCAAAACTTAGAAATAGTTCCAGATACTGTTATTTATCTGTAGCAGGAGGGAGGAACTAAACTAAACTGAGATTTCTTTTCATCTTTTCCCAGGGTCATCAGTATCTCTACCAGTTCTTAATTTTCTTATTCCTTTGCTTTTTCCATTCTCTGAAGACTCTGGTTGTTGTGAGATCTAGAAAATTAGGAACTTACCAGATGTCTCCCATTCTCTTCTTTTCTCAAGAAAAACTACTCTGATGAATCCTGAAATTCCCTGACCAGAGTTAAACGTTCTTCCACTGTAGTGGTGGACTAGGGCGTCCGTTTTTCAATTGTCCTTGCTCTGTGCACTTCCAGCCACCCCATATGCCTACTCTGAATTCTTCCTTCTAGATATCTGTTACTGCAAGAGTTTTCAGAAATGTATCCACCCACTTTGTCCCACCATACTGTTTCAAAAGAAATCAGAGAGGAATCACTCAGTAACTCATAGAGAACTCTATCGATGGCAGTTTTCAAAGTTTATACGATGAACATGTAGTCTTTCTTTCGTTCGTGTTTTACTGCTTCCATTTATTTTAGTCTACCTTTATTGAATTTTAGGGAAGGAAGTTTATTGATCTGTTTTTATGTAACTGTATTTCCCCAGAGGATGAGGTTTTTGTTTGGGAAAGATAGCTTGCTCTAAGAGAAAGATCGTTGACCAGGAAGTCTGTCAAAGGTTATTGCCTTAAGCCAAATGAGAGTTGATGGAGTGGATAGTGCATGAGGGCTCATCAGGATCAAATATGTGCAAAATAAATGCACATCTGATTCAGATACTATATACTATATGCTTGTCATATATTATACAACATGCTATTAAAAACTATTTTTTATTTTATATGAAAACGCTGTGACGTAGTTAATAGTATTTATAACTTTAAAATAGTGACCCTAATCCTCCAAAAATTTAAGTAATTAATTCATGCCCTCATATAATTTTATAATTATACAACAGCTTAAGCCCAAATCTCCAAATAATGGATAATATCTGATTTGAGTCCTAACCTTGGTACAGCATTTTCTTCAATTAATTGTTTTGGCAGTCATCTTTTTTTAAGCACTGAAAATGAACAACATTTTATTGCATCAAATTTTCTTTTGTTCCTACTAGTACTCCATGGACCTAGAGCAAGGCATGAGATACTCAATAATTTTGAAACTATCTAATTGAGATACGGTTTCCTAGCAACTGACAATGCCTAAAATCTTCTTCCCTTTGCTTCAAAAATGTTTACAGCCTACAAATATATTCTCTAATGCCCTTGCATCTTTTACATTTCTCTTTCCCCAAAAAATTTTATTTTAAAAATTCAATTATTAATCAATGTCTAAAATCTTGGACTTAAGATCATACAGCCTCAAGACAGGTAGTATATAAAATGAATTAAAAATTCACATTTATGGGGCACCTGGGTGGCTCAGTGGGTTAAAGCCTCTGCCTTCTGCTCAGGTCATGATCCCAGGGTCCTGTGATGGAGCCCCGCATCAGCTCTCTGCTCAGCAGGGAGCCTACTTCCCTCACCCCCTCTCTTTCTGCCTGTCTCTCTACTTGTGATCTCTGTCTGTAGAATAAATAAATAAAATATTTTTTAAAAAATTCACATTTAAAAAGAAAATATTGTGTGGCTAAGGTTGAACTATGTGTGAATTTCCTGTGTAAAGAATCCCAAAGCAATATCAAGAGCTGCCATTCGAAAGAGTAACACAAGCAGATGTAAACTGGTGTTCCCTTTGGTTCAGAAAGTAAAATAGAAATGAAGTAATACGGACCCCTCAGCAGCCAGACAGAAAATGATGAAAAGTGTGTATTTGTGATTTCTAAGAAGCAGAGCTGACAACTAGGGGAATAGCTGAACCAAACCCGAAATGGAGGATAAGATAATGCCAGAGCACAAAGGGCTACGAGCACAAATGTGAGAATCATACAGACCTAGTTTCCAGTCAAGGCTCTGCCAGTTGTTAACTCTGTGTCTTGTTGCAAGTTATACGACCATTCTGGGCTTCAATTTTCTTACCTGCAAAATGATCACTAGCTGTTCTTTCAGGCTGTTGAGTGTCTAAATCTTCTAAGCGTCATAAAATTCCCCACCATATGATCTTGATGGAACAGAGCCCTCCTGTCACTATAGAAGCTTAAAATGCTAGATACTGCTCTTGCTAATTTGATGAGATACCTGCTCTGGTCTGAAGAGCTCAGATAATTATCTCTGCTAGTGAAGGTAATTACAACAAAGTCCCATTCCTCAGGCAGTAGTGCCCAGAGCATCAGCCACACAAGTTGCTGTACCTACTGTTGTGGCCGTAATGGCAGCCATTTTCCCACTGGACCAGGTATCTGCTATTATCATAGGAATTAAGTTGGCTTCCATTTTATTCCTGCATATACATTCTCCAAGACTGGATTTCTAGGCATCTGGGGAATTCTGCTGTTTTCCATCATCACTTTAATTCATTTGTTTTTGCTTAAGTCAAACAAAATCTACTTTTAGGTGTTAGCGCAAATGATTCAAAGCTTTTATATAGCACCATTGTGAATAATGAATAAGATAATACAGGCTATATAATTAACACAGGAAGAGGAAAGCAACATGTGCTAATAAATATTAATGTTATTATCAATTAATATGGCATTATTCCTTGGCTGCTTAATTGCTATTTTCCAGGAGATAAAAATGTCACTCCTATATTGGGTTATTTTCATTTTTGTAGCCAACAAGAAAAGCCAAAGAATAAGAAAATAAAAAGCTTCAAGGTAGATTAACAAGAAAATGAAACTCATAATGTCAGACCATACTAAAAATACCAGTTATTTATATTATTCAAGTGTTTAAAAACTTGTCAAATAAACACTATAGTGATAAGGTTTTGCAGCTAATTCTTATAATAGCCAATTTTTTAATGATTACTAAAAATTTATTCATTAAGCAGATCCCGAGATTAATCCTTAAATTACCAGTGTGCTGTGTGATTTATATAACTAACTTAACCATTAAGACTTTAAAATTAATGGATTAGACTAGGAAATATCCACTCCCTCTCATGTCCAAAATTATATTTTTAAATATAATTGATATATAAATGCTATAATAGCATTTTGGATTGCCATCTTGTGTATTGTCTTTTTTCTTAGAGATTTCTTTATTTATTATTAGAGAGAGATAGAGAAAATCTCAAGCCGACTCCTCACTGAGCAAGGAGTCTGATGAAGGGCTCAATCTCTAGAGTTGAACGCCTAAATGACTGCACTGCCCATATATCCCTTGAAGTTTTTATGTATTTTCATGATAAATGAGTTAAAATAATCAGGACAGATGTAAAGATTATAAAATAGAGACAGAAATGTTGTAGCAACTCCTAAACTCCCATCTACTTAGAAAAGAAATTTTGCTTGAGTAGAAACTCGGGAAAATATGAAAAAAGATTATTCAATGAAAATTCACATCCTGAATCCTAGGACATATTATTCCCAATACCTGGCAATGATAAACCCTGAAACCTCATAATTTTTGCACATGTGTATGTGTCTGTGTGTGAGTGTTTTATTGACCTATAATATTATATTAGTTTCAGGTGCACAACATAGTGATCAACATTTATGTACAAAATGATCACCACAATAAGCCTAGTTACCATCTGTCACCATCAAAATTATTACAATATTATTGACAATATTCCCTATATTATTCATTACATCCCTATGACTTACTCATTTTACAACTGGAAAATCGTACCTCTTAATCTCTTTCACCTATTTTGCCCATCTTCCCACATCCCTCACGCCATCTAACAACCATCAATTTGTTCTCTGTATTCATGAGTCTATTTGTGTTTTGCTATTGTTCATTTACTTTGTTTTTTAGTTTCTTTAATAATATGCTATTTGCCTTTCTATTGCCTTTCTGACTTATTTCACTTAGCACAATACCCGTAGGCCCATCCATGTTGTCACTAATGACAAAACTTCATCCTTTTTTATACCTATTCATTCTATTCTGTGGTTATAGTAATATTCTATTGTAATATCCATTATTTTATGGCTAAGTAATATTTCATACCACATCTTCTTTATTCTTTCATCTACTAATGGACACTTAGCTACCATATCTTGGCTATTGTAAATAATGAGGCAAGGAACATAGGAGGGCACACATCTTTCAAATTAGATTAACTGTGATAGCTTGATTATCTGGCCTCACAAAGGCAATTTTGGTAAAATCATAGGAAGAGATCATCGTTTGTAGCTTTCCCACTTAGCTCATCTGTTCCCACTCAAAGAGCATTCCCTCACAAGTATCCTGAGCCTTTATTTAATCACTATTCAACAGTTATTTACACAAAAGAATCACTATGACATAATACCATAAGCTAAAAACACAGACCTAGATAAGATGTGGTTTTGCCCTCAAAGAACTAGCATTTATTGTCTCAGAGACCAGTTTAAGTAAAACATAATGCATTGTGATGGAAAGAATAAAAGTAGGGGAAAGAGATTTGGCAAAAATCTGGAATGGCTCTGATGGAAGCAATACATACATTGAAATTAAAGAATTATAATAAAAGTGAGGTTAAAGAGAAGAGCATTCCAATCAAAGGAAATACCATGGATTATGATAGAGGGTGAAAGACCATCATATTTTGGGGGATCTGTTAGTATTTCTTCATAGCTAAATCAAAGAGAATTGTGGTAGTAACAGGAAGTGAGACCTAAGTAATAGCAAGGAAGAGATCGTGAGGAGCTTACATGATAAACATGATTACTCTTAAATATATCTGATATAAATGAAGAAGTATGAGGAGTTTTCAATAAGAAAGTGACATGATCTATGCTGCCATTTAAAAAGTTGACAATAGCAGTGTTAGAGAGTCTGACAGTCAGCATCTTATTTTGCTTTAATCTGGATAATAATGACAAAATTATAATGTCAGTCCAAACTAAGGCAGTGGCCCTGAGAATAGAGAAAATGAGTTGGAGAAAGAACTTGAGAAAAACACACTAGAAAGAAGGATAAGTAAATGATGAGAGAAGAGCACAGCTGAGCAAGAATAACGTCACTCAACACTGATCACCAGATCTGCCTTAAGAAGCTGAGTTGTTTGTTAATGGTAACATTTGCCAAGGTGGAAATAGTGGCAGTTAAGCCAATTTATGTAAAACCATAGAGGAATGTTGAAAAATAACTTCTAATAGTTGGTTTAAGGGACTATGAGATACCAAGCAGAAATTTCAATTAGACAGTTAGAGAGGGGAAGCAGGAGAGATTTAGAATGCAAATATATATTTGGGATATGATGGGTAGCAGTCACCACAGATTTGAATGAGGTTATCCTGGAAGAACATAGAGTAGGAGATGAACACAAGGCAAAAGATAGAGCCTTAGGCATTAGGAATATTTGCAGGTCGAGCAGACCAGGGGGACTTGTGAACAGGTTTGGAAAGATCCCAAAGAGTTAAGAGGAAAACCAAAAGTGTGCTTTTATGTACACCAAAGATAAGAGTTTGAAGGAAAAGAAAATCGTCAAGGACATCATAATATACAGAGAGATTTAAGATAAAAAAGAAAGAGACTTTTGAGTTTGGCTGTGAAAGCTGATTTTACAAAGAATAATTTGGTAGAACATGGAAATAGAAGCCAATCTGGGAAGGAACTGCCAATGAGGAAGTAGAGAAAACTTAAATGATAGATTGCCTTAAAAAGCTTTGTGGAAGGAAAAGAAAGAAATTATAGAATAACTAGAAAGGATTATGACTTAGATGCAGAAACTGGAGGATATTAATGTGTTAAGAATGACAGGATGAGTTCCTAGCAGAGGGGTTCCCGTCTTTGGGAACTGACAATTAGGAAGAGAGTAAGGACAGATTAAATCCACATTAGTGGAAGATAACTTTCCTGGAGGAGAAGCCAGTAAGCCACAGATAAAAGGAAACATGCAAATCATATTTTTGGATGATAGGAGTAGAATTTGAAAGGTGCTTAACTACTCTAAATGCCTTTATATCACTAAACAATAAATACTATTTATGAGTTCATAATATGGATCTGGTGATTTAAAATTACATTCCTGGGAAAGTTCTGTATTTTATCAGAGTTAGAATTGTGCAACACTATGCATGCATTTAAGAGAGGCAATCTGGAGAGTATGGTAATAATATTTATAGGGCAGCTACCTTGTACAAGGTCCTTTCTTATATGTGCTATCATAAGAAGGCACATAATTCATACTTATATTAAATTTCTATTTATTCCAGTTTAAGATAAGAGAAAAACAAGCTTCAGAAATCTGCAGTATTTTACCTGAAGTCATAAAATAGTAAACACTCTTGTCCCATTTTTGCTGGTTTTTTCTTTTTTCCCTTGACTTCAAAGCCCATTCTTCCTCTACCAAGTGCATCAGTTATCTCTTAAACTCCTCAGAACATACCAGGTCCATCATTGTCTCCATTGACAAATGATACCAGTAACAGATCATTCATTGTAAATCCAGCTTTGATTATTCCAAAGTAGTATTGTCTTTCAGGTGCAGAGAAGAGGTCCAGAGGCCAGAGATGCTTTAGAGTCTTAAATAATTCACTGACAGTTTAATAATGCCAATATTTCTAATGCAACCATTTAATTTACCTTAAGAAGAAAAAAAAAGAAGATGTTAATTTCCTTTTCCAATTGGTGACTGTTGCAAGAAAACTTAAAATAGCAATCACTATATTACCTACCAATCTAAACCTGCTCCATATTTTACACAAGTTTACTAACTTCTTTAGAAATTGAGGGTCATTCAAATACCTTTCTTCTTAACCTGAAAGATCCTAATACCAAGATTTATTCTGTGAAATCTTTTTAACTTTTGAAAAAGATCTGAGTATTTATTTAAATACTGATCAAAAATGGGCTTTTAAAGAATCTTTAAACATTTCACATTTTTGAAAAGTAGTGGAACATGAGAGCAAGCCCAAATGTTATTTCACCCTCCCTCTGCCATATTTTATTTGGGGAAAAATAACTGACAGATCAAAGATAAATGACAGATCATTTATTTTTAAAAAAATATTTTTATTTTTTATAAAAATAAAAATAGCTATCCTTATTTTATTTATTTATTTATATGAGAGAAAGAGAGGGCATGGTGGGAGGGGCAAAGAAAGAGGGAGAAAATCTTCAGCAGATTCCAAGCTGAGCATGTGACTCAATGCCAGGACCCTGAGGTCACCACCTGAGCCAGCCAAAACTGGGAGTTGGACACTTAACCAACTGTGCCACACAGGCACCCCTCATTCTTGTTCTCTTTTAAATCATATCAACCATAAAAAAGAAATTCAAGTGTCAGTTTATATAATTTCAAAAGCTAACCTACCATGTCCTTAACCAAACGTTTTAGAAAAGATCATCTCAAAACAGATCTGGGGCTCTGAACAGATAGAATAAAAAGAGAAATAATTCCCTTGTTTGTAACTGTGTCTACTGTATTCATATTGCAGTACAATCACTCAACAGTCCTCTGCTTCTTAGAACCCTTCAATGAGTAGTATTCCTGATTACTCTCAAGCTCTAAGAGGAGATTTCTAGAGTTCTTCTTATACGGGGACATGGATGACTAAGAACTCATCTCGGGTCTCTTAAATTTCTTCCACAGTAGCTACTAAACAGCTTGGAGATTGAAAAACAAACTGTTCTCTTCCTCTTCCCTATGTTTTTCTTGCTTCTCTTGCCCCTGCTCTTCCAGGATGCCAAAAGCATTTCTCAGCATCTCCGACCTTAACAAATGACTGTGAAGGAAATAAAAGAGGCTACAATAATATAGATTTTTTAAATGTCTTTAATGAAGTTGAAGAAAAATTGCCTAACGCTCTCCTTTCTGATTTTCACCTGGCACTCTGGCACTATTAGGACCCTGCCCGATTTGTCTTCGGATGCTCATATGTTGACTGTGTAAAATCATAGCCCAAAGCAACACTACTCAGACCCTGGCTTTCCTGGCAGATTTGAAGTCAGAGCTGCTCATTAGTGGCCCCAGGCTCTACTTCTTTGGGCACCCCCTTGGTGTAATGAGAGGCCTGGCAACCATAAGGTTGCTACGAGTTGCAAAAATGAATCCACTTCGGGGAGAAGCTTGACTTACACGCTTTGTCATCTAGAATTTCTTAAAATAAACTGACAACAGGGAAATTCCATTACACTTTATTAGCCCACCCTGATCTTTTCTTTCTTTGACATTTTCTCCTAAGAAATGTGCTTCTGAATTTTATTTTCTTATGTTGCCTGTTTTACTCCCATATTTATTTTATGTTTCCTGCCTGTGGGAAGGTCAGAATAGGAAAAGATACAGCAGTGTACTTTATACTCAGCATTCCCTTTTAGTCTTTGTTCATTTTCACTGTCTTTCTATTTCACACTCACATTTTTACTTCCATTCACCCCTAGATTAACCAGTTGTGTTTAACCATGTTTGCTCAACTCCTGAAATACTTTTGGGAGGAAACTTCACTCATTTTTTTTTTTATTACAAATCTGCCTTAAAAAAAAAAAAAAAAAAAAGCCCACAATCTCGCTTATTCCCTAATGCAGCATTCTCAGAGCTCATTTCACAGGACTAGTATTTTTGGAGTGTCGTCTGAGGGCCACTATGAGGCTGCTGAAATGAATCATAAAATGTCATATAAAAGAGTGAGCTTCCTAATACAGATGGCTTCTGAATTCATGTCAGTAGTTTTGTAGCAGACTATTTTATATCTTCATAACCTATGAATAAGATTGCACTCAATTAGCACTCTCGAAGAGAAAATATTTTTAAATTCATAAAGGCCATTTCCTGGGTGTTAGCACTAAAAGGTGAAAAGACATAAGGGTATATCTCGGACCCTAGGTGGTTCAGTCAGTTAAGTGTCTGTGGCCCAGGGTCCTGGGAATCAAAGACCTTGCTCAGTGAAGATCCTGCTTCTCCCTCTGCCTGCTGCTCCCCCTGCTTGTGTTCTCAATTCTCTCTCTCTCTCTTCCTCTGACAAATAAATAAGTAGAATCTTTAAAAAAAAAAAAAAAAAAGGCATACCTGACCCAACACTTCCATTCTGTCATCCTGGCTTCACAAGAGAACAATTTGATCCACCTGATTTTTGTTTTTAGAAGTTACATAAACTTAGAGCTCAGATGCTTTCATGACCTAAGAGTCCAGACCGAAGACTGGACTCTTAGGTCATGGCCAAATAGGTGACATAACAGATCAGAAGTTCAAGGTAAAGGTCAGGTCCATTACAGTTTGGTTTCAGTGATTTTCTCCTCTGCTTCCCACCAGTTCTGTCAGTCTTCATAAATCTAGTTCCTAACTGTTGCCTGTAACATGGACTCAACTTCAGATTGTTCATTTCTGAAAACTTGGGCAGAGCATCTGAATTCTAACTATTCTTACATCGATTATCTTTTCTTCCTTAAGGAACAAAAGAACACTTTCATGAAGCGTAACATCATTTTAGCTATTGACTTTGTATTACTCTAGAGAAAATATTTTCCTGTTCCTGCCTCATGAGTGTTTCTGGGGAAAGAACACTGGGATGTTGGCTAGAAGATGAGCCTTGAAATTTCAAGGGTGATTGAACAACCGCAGACAATGGGAGAGATTTAGAGTCTACTGGTTCACATTGCAGGTGGGAAACGGAACTTTGATCAATGAGTCAGTCATTCACATATCAGCAAAGGTCTGAGGGGGAAAGCAGGCAGCATGTAGCCTGTATGAATTAGCAGATTCATCATTTCAAGGTTCCTCTTTTCCTCTTTTCCAGGTCCCTGTGCTCATTGCTTTAAGTAATGACAAGTCTTACATTCTGAAAACCTTATGTTTACCTTCAGGGTAATATCAATTAATGTGGTTGCTAAAAACTCATCAGACCTAAGAAAGTTATCTTTCAATTAATGATTCATATTGAGCCAAATATGTGAAATATCAGTTGATTTTTTAAGAAGAGTAAATATGATAAAAAATATATTCAAAATAGGAAAATTCACATGCAAAGATCAACACCCTCTTCATGTTTTTGAAACAAGCCTCAAGGTTGAAAATCACAAAGAAAATTTTAAGAATTGCATCTTCCAGGCGCCTGGGTGGCTCAGTGGGCTAAAGCCTCTGCCTTCGGCTCAGGTCATGATCCCAGGATCCTGGGATCAGGTCCCACGTCGGGCTCCGTGCTCAGCAGGGAGCCTGCTTCCTCCTCCTCCTCCTCTCTCTCTCTCTCTCTCTCTGCGTGCCTCTCTGCCTACTTGTGATCTCTGTCAAATGAATAAATGAAATCTTTAAAAAAAATAAAAATAAAATCACGACGATTTAGAAAAAAAAAAAAAAAAGAATTGCATCTTCCATTTTCCAGTTCTACAGAAAAGTGAAGAAAGAAAATCTTTGCTGGTAATCATTAGTAGGAGTCCACATATAAAAACCATTATCTTACAGCCATCAGAATTGTCCAAAACACTGACAGCACCAAACACTAGCAAGGACATGGAGTAACAGCAAAGCTCATTTATTGCTTGGTGGAAGTGCAAAGTGGTATAGACACTTTGCAGTACAGTTTGATGGTTTCTTACAAAATGATACATACTCTTACCATTCCATCCAGCAACTGCACTACTTGGTATTTACCCAAAGAAGTTAAAAAAAAAAAAAAGTCTGTCTATACAAAAATTGCATATGGTTGCTTATAGTAGCTTTATTGATAACTGACAAAACTTGGAAGCATCCAAAATGTCCTACAATAGGTAATTAGATCAATAAACTGTGGTACATCCAGACAATAGACTATTACTCAGTGCTGAAAAGAAATGAGCCACCCAGATGTGAAAAGACATGGGGAAACTTAAATGCATATCACTGAATGAAAGAAGCCAAACTGAAAATCTACATAGTATATGATTCCGACTAAATGAATGAAAAGCTATGAAGACAGTAAAAAGATACATTATTGTCAGGGGTTAAGGGAGGGAGGGATGAATCAGCAGTGTACGGAGAACTTTTAAGGCAGTAAAACTATTTTTAGGATAACACAGTGGTACATTCATGTCATTATACATTTCTCAAAACCCTAGGATAGACAACATCAAGAGTGAACTGTGGTATAAACTAAGGACCTTGGTGATAAAGATGTAACATCATCAATTATAATAAATGAACTTACTGTTCTGATGGGGGAGGTGATAGTGGGGGACGTGGTGTCTGTGTAGGGACAGGGAGTACAAAGGAAATCTCTGTAGCTTCCATTCAGTTTTGCTGGGAACCTAAAATGCCCTAAAATATAAAGTCCACTTTAAAAAAAATATATGAGAGGGGCTTCTGGGTGGCTCGGTGAATTAAGCATCTATCTCTAGATTGCAGTTCACATCATGATCTCATGGTCCTGAGATGGAGCCCCGCATAGGGCCTCATGCTGTGTGTGAAGCCTGCTTGAGATTTTCTCTCTCTGTCTCCCTCTGCCCCTCCTCTCTGCTTGCTGTCTCCCTCTCTCACAAAACAAACAAACAAACAAACAAAAAAAAAAAAAAAAACACCAAAACCCAGAGAACTGTCTATTCATTTATTCAACATGGGAGCCTTTAAGGAGTACCTACCATGTGTCAGACACAGTGACCTCTGCCTTTGAAGAATTATAAAATAGGGAAAAAACAATAAACTGGATGAAATATGGCAGCTATTATAATATTCAAAAAATCTAAGATATTCTACAGAAGACAGTCTCTAAAATTCAAAACCACAAAGATCAAAAGTTACACGGACAGATCCTGAAAGAGATTTGCTCTATTTCTGCGGCAGTTTTCTGACACTATCCCTCTCCATAAAATGAAAAATATTACAATATCACATCTGGTGGTTAAATATGGAGTGGAACGTGTAGGTCAATAGCACAGTTTTATACATTGTTTGTAGAGTTTTCGATCCATAACAGAAGAAGTAATGGGATATGGGGATATCAAATTATATGCCTGTGCTCCAGAGTAAAATCCTAAACTGTGATACCCTTGCAGAAAGGAAACTGTAGTGACATGAGTAATTTGCTTATAATCTGACTTGGAGTTACATGCATAATCTATTTGCAATTAATTTTGCTTCCTTTAATTTTGGTTACAAAATCTATAAACATATTTGGAAAATAATATAAAGTTTTATCAATACTGGATATTATTATGTTATTCAATCATTTACAAGAATTTATAATGAATTTGTATTACTCAAATACTAATGTAACCTACAGGTAAAATAAGAGAGTAAATGTAGCAGGTATATTTGAGAAGGAATGCTTTCAAATTCAAGTAAGAAGTCCAACTGTTGGGGCACCTGGGTGGCTCAGTGGGTTAAGCCCCTGCCTTTGGCTCAGGTCATGATCTCAGGGTACTAGGATAGAGCCCCACATCAGGCTCTCTGCTCAGAGGGGAGCCTGCTTCCCCCTCCCCACGCCTGTCTCTCTGCCTGCTTGTGATCTCTTCCTCTCTGTCAAATAAAATTAAAAAAAAAATCTTAAAAACAATTATAAAGAAGTCCAACTGTCAGTGGTTTAAATAAATGCTTAGTTTTTATATATGAAATGAAGTCTGAGTTGGCTGTTGCTGTAGTTCAGTGCTGGAAAGTGTCATACAGACCCAGTGCTAGGAGATTTTTACATTTTTGCCTACATTTTCCATTCATAATCATATTGGTTGCCTTGTGGTCATAAGAAAAGTGCTGCAACACAGTATCAGGACTGAATTCAAGGTGAAAAAAAAAAAAAAAGAAAAACGAAAGAAAAAGCAAAGGAAGAGAAGTGTCAGTCACTTCTGTTTAATCAGTCAAGCAAAAGTATTCCTGTTAGGTAGAAGCCAGATGAGCAGGGGAAGGAACACCAGAGGCAGAGTGCCAAGTCCTTGAAAGTGAAGAACAGAAACAGGAGAGCTGAAAGCAAGGACAGTGATAAATAAGCTACACAATATAAACCCAAGAGCTCAACATCCTGATCTTGTGGCTTCCAAGATGTTGGGTCTGAGAGCAAGAACCACTAGTGCAGAACATGTGCTCTCCTCTTCCATTTCTGCCCCACGGTGACCTCTAGACTCGTCATAATGCATTTGCATTGAGGCAACAGCCCCAACAGATGGAGAAAGGCTGCCATGATGGTTCTGTTACAAACCTTGTAGGGTCAAAGTTTTCCCCTCCCAACCTATGGGAGTTTCCGAAATGACTGGAAGTGTCGAGGGCCATAATAGAAAAGTGCTGAGCCAGGCTATAACAAGCAATTGAGGAACGGAGTGTGATTGGTCAGAGGCTTGAGTGAGAGATGCGGTGATCACTGCATGGGAGCAATGTGACCATATATAGTTAGATAGGCGCTCACGAGGAAGCTGCATGCACAGTGCGGTGATTGGCTAGGCGGGCTAAGCTGCCGGTGTATATATGCTTGAATGTACTTGTAAAAGAGAGAGAAGATTTGAAAAAGCCATTAAAGAAGCTTGCCTCCACGCGTGTCTCTGTGTCATTCTTGCTGGCAAGAGCGACATGAAAGCAGCCTCCATCAGAGACCGCTCCACTGTACCTCGCAGTTCCTCCTCGCCCACAGAAAGCCAATAATATCCAACTGCAAAAGAACCTATGATTGGTTTCACCTTGTGGGACCTGTCCACTCTCCCACCTTGAGAGTGTATTTTCCTTTAATAAACCACTTTGTGCTTGCTCCTTTCCTACTGATTATCTTTATTTGAGTGTGTATTCTCACATAAATCTTCTTGTAGGAAATCGAAGGACCAAGACCTCCATGTACACACAACATACAGACTCTCTCAGAAACCACTCCATCACACTTACATGGAAATGTCATTCGAGAGGTTGCAGACAACCTGTCAAGGACAACAGGATAGTTATGAATAGCTCAGGCAAATCACGATGCATGGCCAGAGGCTGGCTTCTGTTATCAGAGAGGTGGGAAATAAATATTGGGCAGTCAATACATTCCATAGTGTACCACCCAGCTCTATGTACCAAACCTATGCATCGTGTGGCCATTCCTTTCTCAGATCAGAGAAAAGAGAGTGGTCCCCCATCTGGGAACTGATTTCCCATGATACCTCACATTTGTATATTCAGTATAAGGCTACACTTCCAACAATCTTTGTATCAAAGACAGGAGTTATGCTTTGTTGTAGGAAAAAAAATGCAGGCAGTAGAAGAAGCAGTACCTGGGGAAATTTTGTATGTCAATTATTCTTTCTAGTGAAGGAAATGGTACAAACCATGTCAAATTCTAGAAATGAATTTTATAATTCATAGCAAGACAATCAGTTTCTAGAACTGGCTGATATAGTTTCACACCAATAATACTAAATGGCGATAAAACGTCAAGAAGTTGGTTAGGGCCTATGCATATCAACCTGGGTTTAGCTTTAATGCCTTGAAGATGATGTTAGTGTCGAAAGCTGGCAAGTAAAAGAAATTGAGGTGACTCCACCCATCCTGTTTTCAATACAAAAGTAGTAATAGATAATTCAAAGACTAAAGCCCTATAAAAATGAATTTTTTTTGAAAAAGAACATCTATAATTCAACTTTTAGAAGAAATGCACACATTTCAAAGAAAATATCCACTAGAAATAAATTTATATTACCATAAAATTCAAAAATTTTATTCTTTGTGAAATAAGAAACTGGTGCCAGGTGGACTGGAGAGACCTTGGGTTCTAAGGCCTTGACAGCCCATCCAAAAGATGTCACCAGAGGCTCTTGATTTCGGCAGTTTTCTTCCTTATTTGGTCAGGGGTTTCCTGCCATGGCCCCTCAGGGAGGAGATTTTAGTGTGCTAACAGGGTAAAATGAAGGAATAATGTGAACTTTTGACCTACTTTCTCAGTCATCTGGTTTGATCTGTATGCTTGTTGTTTTGTGTTGGACTGCTGCCAGAAGGGGCCTCTGACCTCCTTGTGGTTGGCCATGACTTCTTCTTTCCTGCCCTGCAGACATGCTGTTAGCACCTAATTAACTACCTACTCTCACAAAACGAAAGGTGAAGTGGCAAGCAAATGCTGCTAAGGACAAAAGAAATAATATACAAAAAGAATAAAAAAGAAACTAGATACAAAACGGGGACATGATAAGGCAATTATGTTATCATTGTGGATTTCAAATCACCATTGAAATTTTTTAAAACCATTGCACATATTTAAATTTGAGTGAATCTGAACTTAAAAACTAGACTGGCCAACAAAGTTATAGTGAATAAAATAAGAATGTGCTACTACAGGTAACATTTAACCAATATAGCCAAAGCTGTAGGCAGAGAAATTTACATTCCTAATAGTTCATGTAAAAGGGAACAATGATAAGAACTTGACCTAATTTTCAAATAAATAAATAAATATATAAATGAAAAATAAAGCTAAACCAAGGAAATGGAAGGAAGAAAATAAAACTACCAAGAGCTGGAAGGGTAGGGGGTGAAAATTAGAACTCAGTGTAAACAAGAAAGGGGCAATAATTCTGTGAATCTGGCAAAAATGTTGTATGGAAAGATACAAAAGTAGTTTTGAATAAGAAATTTGTAAATGACACTTATTCTGTAATAGACAATAATCTATGTCAATATGGTATTATTTAATTGTCACCACTGCCCAAGGAGGTAGCTAATTTCATTATTCTGCTTTTCATACATGAAAAAAACTGAGGTATGGAGAAGCTAAGTTAATTTGGATTCTGTGCCTACCCTAACCAGGGCACAGATCACAGAAAGGAGGCAGTAAAACCAGGATTTGAACTAGAGCAATCCATCTCCTGGCTCCTGACTTTGGACTCAACATAATGCCGTAGAAACCATGCTTCTAAAATGCATCAATAAACATAATTTAAAACAAGTACCCAAGGTATATTTTTGGACTTGAAAAACTAATTGTAAATTACATTTTAAGAATCTTCATGAATGTTTTGATTTAGAAGAATAATAGAGATTGATTTTACCACCAGTTATTATGGAACACATAATCAGTAATATTGTTCTATAATTAGAATAGATAAATCACCATAACATACCAGAAAGTGACAAAACTAAGCTTACTAAAATGAAATATGTGTAGTGATGAGATTTAAATCAGTGGTAAGAGGATTAATTCATAAATGGACAGACATTTATTAGAAAATATTCCTATGTGTACAATGAATTACAGAATGATTTAATGGTTAATCTGTTTAAATGAGAGAACTGCAAAATACATATATGGATATTTAGCTGACCTTCAGCTGGGTATTGTCTAACAACAAAAAATTAGAAATGTATAAATTGATAGATTTAAATATAAAAAGTTATGAGACAATATGACAAAAATCTCAAAATTTAAAAATAGTCTGAAAACTAAAGTATATTTAAAATATACACACACAAAAAAAAACATTTACTAGAGTATTCTACCAAATAAGTTAAAAAGATAATAAAAATCCCAATTGTAAAACATAAAAGGTAATTCCAACAAAGTTACCATCTAAAAGAGAGAACATAAATGACTATTGAATATGTAGTAAAATAATGAAACTTTTACCAAAGACAAAATAAAACAACAATAGAGTACTATTTACATATTATCAAACTGTCAGACTTTTAAAAACTTTTGAAAATAGCTCCCTGAATCAGGTATGTTTGTGCACTGTTGGTGGCCATATAAACTGGTACAACCTTCACCAAATGTAATTTGATAGAAATAAACTAATGTACTAAAACATTCACGAGCACTTTCGAAGCATTCTGTGCTAAGAATTTTCTTTTCCTTTTTGTTTTCGTTTCTTTTCTCTTCTTTTCTTTTCTTTTCTTTTCTTTTCTTTAAGGGGTGCCTGGGTGGCTCAGTGGATTAAACCTCTGCTTTTGGATCAGGTATGATCTCCAAGTCCTGCGATCGAGCCCCGCATCAGGCTCTTTGCTCAGCAGGGAGCCTGTTTCCCCCTCTCTCTCTGCCTGCCTCTCTGACTACTTGTGATCTCTCTCTCTCTCTCTCTCTGTCAAATAAATAAAGAAATCATTTTTAAAAAAAGAGTTTTCTTTTAATTTAGTATGATTTCTAAGCTTCCTTCCTATATTAGGTGTTTTCCTATCTATCTATCATCTATCTATCTGCCATCTATCTATCTATCTACTGTCTACACACACACACACATGCACACACACAGTATTCAAGATGATACACACGTAGAAAGCAAAGGGCATAAAGGAAAACTATAGTCATGCAAGAACTTACTTCAAAAAGAGAGAGAGAGATTTGCCTCTAGCAAGCACAAGTGCATAGTGCATAATTTATTGCACATTTCCTTCCAATTTTACATAATAGCTTGCATTGTTCAGGCACCAGTGTTAGCTATACCAGTTTGATTGCTTTTTTATGGCAGAGAATTACAGTGCTGCGAAGTCCATTATTTTTTATATAACATTTAATAATTCATTTTAAGGTTTTGGAACCAAAGGAAATGAAAACTCTCTTGCAGATGGGTAATCCCAATGGTTTCTATATTTAAAGGAGAATGAATCCTGAATACCTTGCTTAACTCAGTTGATTTTAACAACTACTGTATATAATACTGGACCACGCTTTGAGATGCTCACCAGAAAATCTTACTGAAATTCCAATGCTTGAAGAAGTAGGTAAGAATATCATAGAGCCAAACAATGAAACGGTAACATAAGAAATATTGTTGGCAAGTCCTTCCCTAAGTCACAACTTCTTTTACATGATATTTACATAAAATTCACATCTTCTGATCTAAAGGGGCAGGTGAGTCTGCTCAGGATAAATTGTCACTGTGGATAGAAAATAATAGGAAAGCCAAGGAAGGGTAGTGTAGAAATGAATGTTTTGCTAGCTGAGCCCACATTTCAGTGCAAAAAGAAAATAACAGCCAGAGGATTTTCTCTAGATCCTGTGAGGTCCTAAGCTAATTTGTGTCAGAGATTTGTGATTTTAAGGTCTTCAGGAAGGAGGAAGGATGTGTTTCAGGGATGTTATTTGCTCTTCTGTATCATGACTGGGCCTTTTCTTCTCTGCTTTGATCTATCTTAGCTGGCCAGTGAAGGATGGAGTGGTGTTTGTTATTTCAGTCTGTTTTGGTTAATCTATTTAATTAGACTTTAAAAAGATTTTTTATTAAACATATGATTCAAGAAATCATTAATCTGAGTAAATATTTATTGCTCTTCAAATGATATTTATATTTTGAGTAATAATTTTGGAATGCTAAATATTTTTTAAAACATAATAGGGAAGCAAATATGTAAAAATTAATATTTTAGATCAGAATGAGAGCAAGTAAACTTATTTGTCATTTCTTCGCAAAGCAAGGTTATGTTTTATAGATACTTTTTTTCATCTACAGAGACTGTTCAGAGACACACAGCATATTTCACATGATTGATAGGTTTCACTGTCCCATGTCTAGAAACTGAAAGCATCTCTTCTAACTTAAGACAACAAAGCAACATTCGTCTCAATTTTCCTGAAGTGAAGGAAAAACAGGTTTATGAAAACGTTTTTCTACCTCTGCTCTGTGAATGGTTTGATATTAATGTTCGAAGTTCCTTTTAAGTACTTACATTCTGTAAATTCTATAAATTTTCCTAGCAATGTCACTTTCTCAATATTGCATAGGGTGGCAAAAATAAAAGCATAAGATAAAGCAGTGGTTCCCAGGCTTGTCAAAACCAAAAGAAGTCACCTACCTATATTCATTTCCCAAGGCTGAAAACAAGGTATCACAGACTGGGTCTTAGACCAAGAGAAATTTATTCTCTCATCTTCTGGAAGCTCTAAGACTGAAATCAAAGTGCTCACAGATCATGTTCCTTCTGAAGCCTCAGGAGAAGGATCCTTCCTTGCCTCTTCTAACTTGTAGTGGCCCCAGGTGTCCTCTGGCTGGTGGCTGCATCACTCAGATCTCTGCCTCCGTCTTCACCTGGCTATCTTCTCTCTGTGTTGTGACTTTGTTAAATTCACACTTGTGAAGCAGAGCCTGTGATATTGGATGGCTAGCCAAGGTTCAACAAAAGACCAAAGATGTCAAGAAATGGCAAGAGAAAGTGAAACAGATAAGTTAATTAATCACAGGTCCTAGAAGAAGTATGCAGGATGCCTTGAGGGGCCACTGGGAGGTCAAGGCAGAATGCCAGCAGACAGACCGCACCTGTGGCACATGCCTTTATTAGGGTCTGCAGGTAAAGTGCTTTGGGTTCCCCAGCTAAGGCTGGATTGGTCAGTTCAAATGAAAAAGAGTAGACCTTTGGTAAGCTTCATGAGAGTCTTATCTAGGAGATATAGAAAAAGAGGGCCCTGGGAACTGAGGGGAGACTTGTTTACATGGGCCGCTGGGCAAGTCTTATCAGAAACTGAAATCTCCTTGTGACTCTGGTCTGAGCTGGCAGGAGGTGCTGAAGTCAGTTGGAGGTCTCTGGAGTCCACCTAGACATATACAATGAATGCTGAAGCAGCAATACCATGGAGTACTTTGGCCAAACTCTCCATACTCTGCCTTCACGTAGTCTTATAGTAAGGACTTTAATAGAGTTTAATAGCACCAGAGTCAAGTTTGTAAGGTCAAATCTGGGTATGCCTCCCTTATAGTTCTGAACCTTGTAAATTAATGTAATTTAATATCAGAGATGTTAACTAAGTTTAGTATCCACATTTTCCTGATATTTATCTTGGGTTTCCTGGAAATACATAGTTTTTTGAGCTTTGGAAATTTTGTAATTATGATTAATATGTATATTCATTTGTAATGTTGGTAATATTTACAGAACTATAAAGTTAGTTTTATATCTACTAATGAGGAGCAGAAAAGAATTAGTAGAAGGATAAAAATAAAAAGAAGGAAGAGATATGCAGATTTGAAAATGAAATAGAACTTTATAGTAATTATATTGGGGAAATACATTCCATGTTTACAACAATTATATTTTTTTAATTTGAATATCAACACTCAAACCCATGCTGTTTTTAATAGTAAGTACATTTTCCTTTTTGAAATATCATGACATCCTTATTGATGCTTTTAGGCAGTGTGCAGATTCAAAACCATGAAAGATTTGCTGTGGTCTGAGTTTTGCTTCTTCTCTCTTACAAATATAATACAAAATATAAAATAATGTAAATGTAATGTACCAAAATCCCCTTCATTATCCATAACATAAAGATGTAATCCTCACTAAAAATATACAATGAAGTTTTATGACAAATTTTCAAATTTTTAATATTCAACAAATTGGTAAATATGTTCTAAAAATCAAATCAATGGCAATATCTACCATCTTGCAAAATTCACCCCAATCTTCACAACCTTGCCAATGTCACAAAACTGATAAATCTTTCATACAAATAAACTGGTAGGACAGAAGGAGAACAGGCTCTCTGTTGCAGCTGCCATCACTTTGACTAGGAAGTGTGATTCTGAGGTTGATAGGGTAAGGACTGATTCATCCTTCCAGTACCTTCTCCTTGAAACTAAATCCTTGAATAGTGGAATTAGATGACAACATTAAACGTGATGTAATTCTTCTTATCAAGTGTCATTTCCTTATTATTTGCTTAATATTCCATGTAAGTAATTTATTCTAACTGCCTAGCTTTAAAGAATGTTTAGTGGGAGAAAACATACCTTTGCTGGTCTGAGCATGTTTATTATATACGCATACCTTGGAGATATTGTGCATTTAGTTCCAGACCATCACAATAAAGTAAATACTCTAATAAGGCAAGTCAAACAATTTTTTTGGTTTCCTAGTGCATAATAGACTGTAGTGTAGTCTATTAGGTGTGCAATAGCACTATGTCTAAGAGAAAAAATATATATATACCCTAATTTTAAAACACTTTATTGCTAAAAAATGCTAACCATAATCTGTGCTTTCAGCCAGTGGTAATCTTTCTTCTGATGGAGAGTCTTACCTCATTGTTGGTAGTTGAAGATTGATCAAGGTGGTGGTTGCTGAAGACTGGGGTGGCAGTGGCATTTTCTTAAAATTAGATAGCAATGAAGTTTGCTGCATTGATTGACTCTTCCTTTCAAAATGATTTCTCTGTAACATGTGATCCTGTTTGATAGCATTTTACCCACAGCAGAAGTTCTTTCAAAATTGCAGTCAGTCTTCTCAAACCCTGCCCCACATTTATCAACTAAGTTTATGAAACACTCTAAATCCTTTCATAACATTTCAACAATCTTCACCAGGAGTAGATTCCATCTCAAAAAAAATTTTTTTTGTTCATCTATAAGAAACAACTCTTCATCTGTGAATGTTTTATCATGAGATTGTTGCAATTCAGTCACATTTTCAGACTCCACTTCTAATTCCAATTCTCATGCTCTTTACACCACATCTGCAGTTACAGCCTTCACTGACATCTTGAATCCCTCAAAATCATCCATGATGGTTGGAATCCACTTCTTCCAAACTCCTGTTCATGTTATTTTGATCTCTTCCCATGACTCATGAACGTTCTTAGTGGCATCTAAGTGAATTCTTTCCAGAAGATTTTCAATTAACTCTATCCAGACCCATCAGAGGAATCACTATGGCAGCTAAAACACTGGAATGTATTTCTTAAATAATAAAACTTGAAAGTTGAAATTGCTGCTTGATCCATGGGCTGCAGAATGGATGTTGTATTGTGTTGGTAGGCATGAAAACAACAATATTGTTTTACATCTCCATGAGAGCTTTTAGTGATCAACTGCACTGTCAGCAAGTTGTAATTTTTTGAAAGAAATCTTTTATCTGAGCAGTAGGTCTCCCCAGTGGGCTTAGAATATTCAATAAGCCATGTTGTGAACAGATGTCTGTCATTAAGGCTTTTTTGTTTCATTTATAGAGCATAGGAAGAGTAGATTTAGCATAATTCTTGAAGGCCCCAGGATTTGCAGAATCATAAGTGAGGATTGGCCTCAATTTAAAGTCACTTAGTTGCTTTAGCCCCAAAAAGGGAAGTCAAACTATCCTTTGAAGCTTTGAAGTCTTGAAGCTAGTTATTGACTTATCTTCTCTAGCTATGAAAATCCTAGATGGCATCTTCTTCCAACAGAAGGCTGTTTCATCTGCATTGAAAATATGTGGTTTAGTGTTACCACTTTCATGAATTGTCTGAACTAGATCTTTTGGATAACTTTCTGAAGCTTCTACACCAGCATTTGTTGCTGCACTTTGCATTTTGATGTTATGGAGATGGTTTCTTTAAACCTCATGGACTGACCTCTCCTAGCTCCCAGCTCTTCTTCTGCAGCTTCCTCACATCTCCCAGCCTTCATAAAATTGATGAGAGTTAAGGTCTTGCCTTGGATGATGCTCTGGCCTAAGGTAATGTGGCTGGTTTGATTTTCTATCCAGACCACTAAAACTTTCTCCATATCAGCAATAAAGCTGTTTCACTTATTCATTCATGTATTCACTGGAGTAGCACTATACCATTTCCTTTGAGAACTTTTCCTTTGCACTCACAACTTGTCTTACTGGTGCAAGAGGCTTTCAGCATACCAGAGCTTTGGACATGCCTTCCTCACTAAACTTAATCATTTCTAGCTTTTGATTTAAAGCAAGAGATATGTGAATCTTCCTTTCACTTGAGCTCTTAAAAGCCATTATAGGATTATTAATTGGCCTAATTTCAATATTATTGTGTCTCAGGGCCTAGGAATTCCAAGAAAAGGAGAGAGAGATAGAGAAATAGCTAGTCAGTGGAGCAGTCAGAACACACACAACATTTATTGATTAAGCTTGTTGTCTTATATGGGTGCAGTTTGTGGCATTCCAAAACAATTATAGTAGTAACATCAAAGATCACTGCTTACAGATCACCATAACACATAGAATAATAATGACATATTTTGAAATAATGCAAGAATTACCAAAATGTGGCAGAGGCAGCAATTGAACAAATGCTATTGAAAAAAATGGTGCTAATGGGCTTTCTTAATGAAGGGTTGCCACAGACTTTCAATCTCTAAAAAATGCAACACCTGCAAAGCACAATAAAGAAAAACAAACAAACAAACAAAAAGGCATGCCTGTATTTCTGGGGGAAAAAATCTTGTGATACTTTCATAGTTAAATAATTTACAGGGATGCCTGGGTGGCTCAGTTGGTTAAACATCTGCCTTAGGCTCGGGTCATGATCCCAAGGACTGGGTCTTTGTTCAACAGAGAGCCTGCTTCTTCCTCTTCTTCCCTCCCATTTCTCCCTACTTCTCCCTCTGACTGCCACTTCCCCTGCTCTTGTGCTTGCTCTCTCTCTCTCTGACAAATAAATAAATAAAATCTTTTTAAAAATAAATAATGTAAAGAATCAAACAATTTTAAAGATACCCAATGCACAAAGGTATAAATAAAAAACCAATCAGTAAACATTCTTGCTGACACTCCAGCTGCCCTGAGAGCAGAGAGCATACTGAAGCAGGAATTGGGGCTTGAGTTCTCATGCCCACACAGAGACAAGAGATGAAGGTAAAAAATAACAAGAACTTTCATGAGAGAATCAGGACCCAGGTTCAATACAACACATCATCTAACATGTCCAATTTTGAACAAAAAACGGCATCATGACAAGAAACAGGAAAATGTGACCCATATACAGGATAAAAAGCAACAGAAACTGTGTCAGGACCGAGATGCCAAACTTAACAAAGATATCAAAGCATCTATTATAAATGTGTTCGGAGAACTGAAGGAGTTTAGAAGAGACAAAGGAAGGCATGATGACGATGTCTGATCCACCAGAGAATATCAATAAGGAAATGGAAATTATAAAAAAGAATCCAATAGAATTTCCAGAGTTGAAAAGTACAATAGCTAAAAAGAAGTCAGTGAACTTGAAAATAGAATTGATATAGATTATGTAATCTGAAAGGCAGAAAGAAAAGATATTTTAAAAAGGACTTCAAGTAACGTAAGCACCAACAAGTATACCAAGATACGCACAATAGGAGTCCCAGAAGAGAGAAAAAGAGGACAAAAAAAGACAAAGAAATAAAAAATAAAAAGTTCCAAAATTTTTTGAAAAACATTAATCTACACATCCAAGAAGCCCAACAAACTCTAAAAGGATGAATGGAAAGATATCATACCAAATATATCATAAAAAATGCCATAAACCAACAACAAAGAAATCTTGAAAGTGGTAAGAAAAAAAATCAAGCAAACAAGTAAATAGTGCTATAACTGAATTTATATAGCTTAGAGATACTTATATACTGTGACAGTGAATACTATAATTTTTTCCTAGGTTTTATATCCTTTAGATACTTTTTATTTTCAAAGTGCACCCCAAATTCTAGCATTCACATCCAAATCTAAGAATAAAAAGAATACTGGAATCCAAGAACAGACAGATGAACTGAGTGAAATTCAGTATTTTTTACTTGATCCTGGTTAATCACTTTCATGTAGAAATTTTTAAAAATCATTTAAGTTAGGAGTGAGGTACCTGGGTGGGTAAGTCAGTTGAGCATCTGACTCTTGATTTCAGCTCATGTCATTATCCCAGTGTCCTGGGATTGAGCCCAGAGTTGTGCGCCACACTCAGTGTGGAGTCTGCTTAGGATTCTCTCCATCCCTCTTCTTATGCCCCTCTCCCAGCTCACACACACCTGCACTCTCTCTCTTTCTAAAAATAAATAAATAAATATTGTTCAAAATCATTTTCCTTGGTTTTATTCATGAACTCATAAACTCCTACATAAGTAATATGTAACTACTATTCCACTTGTGAAATAAATAAAATCTATCCAATTGTTTAAATATGCCAAATAATGTAAAAAAAAAAAAACTTATAACTGTTGAATCACTATATTATACACCTGAAACAAATATAACATTGGAATTTAAATTAAATTAGACTGAATTGAAATTGCATAAAATATTTTTTTTGAAATTGCATAAAAGATTTTTAAAGTGATCTAAGGAAATATTTTTGTATATTGTTTATATTATTTCTAAGAGTATCTATTGGCAAAAAAAACCTATCATCTATGGAAAGAAGGCAAAATTTGTTATTTGAAGATCAGATTTTAAGTTTTCACTGACATTTACTAGCAATATATATTGCTCACTTGAATCAAACTCTGTAAGTCTTCATATTTTTACCTATGAATTAAAAATACTTTCTGAATACCCAAGGAAATAAGTCACAACAAAAAGTACTGTGAGATATGAAGCATTTATAGACTAGTTTTCATGCAGGCTGGGTATGGCTATTCTACTTCCCTAAACCATAAATTCTGTGAAGATAGATGTTATCAACTGCGTATAACACCTAATCTATGATACTTATTGATATATACTTGACAGGAACTGACGCTTCTTGTGTAAATTGAAAGCACTGGAGAGTAATGTGTATTTGAAATACAAATACTGTTCTTCTCAAAGTTGTGCTCTCTTGAACTATAATTAAAGATGTATTTTCTTATTTAACAAATATGACAACAAAATGAAATGTTCAAAGCAGTGAGTGATGAATCATACAACACCAACAGGAAAAATAAGCCGCTCTTGACTATTGAAAGTTACTTGTTCTGGTGAAATAAATTGTTTTACAAATTATATTTCTGTCTCAGGTTATTGATTTTGCCAATCCATTTTCTTCCTGGTTCATGTAGAAATACATATTCTTAATAAAGCACTAATATCTGTAGTGTTATATTTTGTTATCCCATTTATATAAAAAGATACATAGGTATAATCTATTAAAACAATATCTTCTTGGGTGCCTGACTACTCCATCAGTAGAGCATCTGACTCTTGATCTTGGGGTCATGAATTTGAGCCACATGTTGGGTAAAGAGATTACTTTAAAAGAAAAAAAAAAAGGAGTAAAATGCATCTTCTTTTGTAGGAGAGTATATTCTCTTATTGTTTTCAATGAGGTTATCTTTCATTGTAAAAATAAATGGAAACAAATTAACTAGAGAGCCTTTTAAATTTCTCTGCCCCCTTTCTCCATTTCCTTTTTTACTTACCCTTTTATTTTTAAGAGAGAAAGAAAGTGTGCACACGAGTTGGGGGGAGGGAGAGATAAAGAGAATCTCAAGCAGGCTTCACACCCAGTATGGAGCCAAACTCGGGGCTCCATCTCAGGATCCTGATATCATGACCTGAGGCGAAATCAAGAGTCAGCCACTCAGCGGAATGAATCACCCAGTGCCCCTACCTTACCTTTCTCCAACACCACCACTCAGCTATTAAGAGAAAATCATTAACATTGTGATGGCAAAAGTTCTTGTTTTTAAGAACTATGTTCAATAAGAGCTAGAGCAAAATAAATCCATCAAATGAACAAATAATTAGCCAAATAATTACCATATTTGTAAGTATTCCCTCCAATTCTGTAAACAATGATGATCTTTGATAGACCAGGATTGACTCTAATCCTGTTGTCGTTATCTATGTGACCATCATGGTTTTTTTTTATTAATTTAGTAGGCTATAAGGATACACCAGGCATTCCATTAAGTGCTTTGAATACTTTATCTCATCTTTATACTATTTTACTGAGAAGAAAACTAAGACTCAGAACGCTCATTTGCCCAATATGTTACGGCAGGGAAGAAGTCTGAGACTAGAGGACATAGACTGTTGGTCTTTAATAGTTGGGCAACCACTGTCAGGTATGGGAAGCTGAGTAACTTATTAAACACTTCTTGCCCAATTTCATCCTCTGTACAATAAGGACAATCAAAGTAACTATCTCATTAAATTATTATGCTTATTAAGTGAGATGAGTTTATGTGAACACACTTCTCAGATTATTTGTCATTTAACAAATAAAACTTAATAGTTAGACACAGGACCTGCCCCAAACATATCAGTCATTTAATATAAATTTCTAAAGTTACAAATCATCTATAATAGCGATATCCCTTCTCACCTATTATTAATTTACATTGTACTTGTTTGGAAGCAAAAGCGAATCTGAATATGGTTAGAGTGATGATTTCTATTCTAATTTGTAGAATCTACAAATCCTTTTTCTATGCATGAATAATTTGATCTTCAAAACATTGTTTATGCAGTCTGGAAAAAGAAGAATTCTAATTACTTGTTGTTTTATAAAACTAAGAGCACATTTTGAAATTACTTATTTTATTAAGATTTTTTCCTTCAGTAAAAAAGAAATTCATGAACCCTAGAAGATACAGAGTGCGGGACCAGAAACCAAAAATTAACTCAAAGCATACAACTCCAGTGTGCTAAATAATAATACAATGGACACATCATTTTTACTATCGTTAAGAAATGTTTTAATTTTGTCAATATAAACTAGCTCATTTAATCTGAACAAATATTTTAATTTTGTCAATATAAACTAGCTCATTTAATCTGAACTTTGAGGCAAGTATCATTATTATTTCCAGTTAACAAATGAAAAAATTGAGCATAAAAATATTAAGCAACGTCTTAAGGTCACACATCTAATGAGTGTCATCTACACAGATATAGCACCCCTGGCAAAGTTATTTACCCCATCAGGGCCTCTGTTCTCAATTGTGAATAAAAAGGTTGAAGATATCACAGAAGGTAGGATTTTTAAATCATCACTGCCATGAGTCGCATCTCTTACCCAGTGTCATTTTTCATTGATAATTCAATGGATAGGGGTGGCTGGGAAACAGATAAATATGGAAAGTTTTGGAATTCCTGAACTAGCTGTCTGGGTCTTTTCTTGATGTATAAGAATATACCCTGGCCCAGAGCTAATACATGAGGTCACTAAGTAAACCAAACACAGCCTCATTGTATAATGAATGCTCTTTTAATCATGAAACATCTCTATTTTATACTCCCTAACTACACAGTTCATACTGACATTTTCCAGTAAATCACAACTCATCAATCTATAGACTCTTGGTTTGTTTGCCATAAACAACCCAAACAGACCATGCATACCCTGCTAAAAATCATTCTATAAATAAGAGTTTTATCTTTCCATCAAGGAATAGTTTCAGGAAACATGTTTACAAGGTGATTTGATCAGGTCATTTTTCCCCAGGTGTCCTAGGTTAGAACTGGGTACCAATCACCGGCGATATTTTTCCTTCATGCGATCTAGATTATGTCCAAAATGTCTTTCAAGTCTATCATTGTGATATTTCAAGGTCAGTTGTGTTATAACCCATATCCCTCTCAATTGACATTAAATTCCTCATTAACATCCAAAATAATTTAGTAGGCTAAGGAGATAAGAATAGCAAAATATCACTGCTAACATTTAGTCCTTCAGTATGGAACTTAATATGTTAAATATTTTTTAACAGAACATGAGTTTTTTGCCATAGAATTACTCGATAGAACACTGTCAGGAAAAAAAAAAAACACATAATTCAATAAGCAATTTTTAAAGCTTCATAAGGGCTTGGGTTTTGTTTTTGTTTTTTTTTTTTTTCTCCTCTTGCCTGTTATTGAGCAACCAGAGATTTAGTAATAGCTGTTGAGAATTCATCGCTCATCATATTAAAGCTATTTGTCTTAAAAAACGAATGCCAAGGCTGCCCGGGTGGCTCAATGGGTTAAGCCTCTGCCTTTGGCTCAGTTCATGATCTCAGGGTTTTGAGATTAAGCCCTGTATCAGGCTCTCTGCTAGCCAGGGAGCCTGATTCCCCCTCCCCCTCTCTCTCTACCTGCCTCTCTGCCTACTTGTGCTCTCTCTCTGTCAAATAAATAAATAAAATCTAAAAAAAAAAAAAAAAAAGAATGCTAAGAATTACTTATATCTTTTAGGCTACCCTAAAGTTTTAAGACAAATACTGATAATAAGTATAAAATTGGTGATACCCAAATAAAAGGGAAATATACCATCTAATATTATATGAAAGATTAAATAAGTAGAAACAATGAAATAATTAAGATAATAAAAATAAAACTAAAAAATGAGAAAATACTAAAATATGGAATGTCAAATACATCATAGCATCAGAGTGTATGGGTGTGTATACACATCTTACTAATTACATATTCATACATATACATTAATATACAACCATATTAAAGAAAAATTTCTCCAATTATGATTTGTTTTATGGTTTTCAATTTTTTTATTACATATGTGGGTTTTCCTTTGTGATTTATTTTATTTGCTCAGTTATAATTTCCCTCCTCATCTTATTTTGTCAGGAAAATCTTGACTTTATTGTGTTATTATATCAGAAATTTTATTTTTATATTTAAGTCATCAATCCATCTTGATAAAAAAGATAATGAGATTAAATCCAAGGATAATTAAAAATAGAAAACTCATCTACAACTGTACCATTTTCTGAAACAAGATAAGTTTTCCAGTTGGCTCATAAAGGACTGGAAAACATAAAATAGTCAAGGATCAAAGGAGCTACTTAAAATTTTCAAGCAATAATTCTTATAATACTTTGAAACTCCTGGCTGGCAAAGTATGTAAGAAGCGAGGCACTGGTGGATGTATAAACTGCTACAAACATTCAGAATAGCAAACTGACGATAGAAATAAGGAGCCATACAATCTTTCTTATCAATAACTCTACTTCCAAGAATCAATGCTAATAAATAATCTCAAATTCAGATGTTACATAGGAATCAAAATATTGTGCCATTAATTATAATAGTGAAAACTGGAGGAAATTTAAATGTCCAACAGTGTGAAAATAGCCTTATAAACTATGATAAATATAAAGGAAAAATTATATGGTGTTCAAAATAAATTTTCCTAAAAACATTAATTCCATGGTGGTGTTTAAGGTTTACTGAAAATTTGTGATACAAAATTGTAAGATAGTATAATCTTTTTATATAAATGGTATAAATTTCCTAATTTACACTTAATACACACACATACATACATAGAAAAATGCATAGAAGAAAATACATTAGAACGAAAACAGTGATTCTCCTTGGGAGAAAAAATTGATAAATGATTTTTATTTACCTTCTTTCACTTTTCTATGTTATCCATGTTAACAGCTTTGTTATTTGAGTCTTTGATACAGCAACCAAATCCATATCCTAATTTATACAACATTTTTGAGACTATGAATTGTCTTCAATAAAATGAAAAAAGATCCCTTGAAGAACTTTTATAAAAACGCTGATGAATAATTATTTAGATTTCAAGATCTTAAAAGTGTGACTTTCGAATTTCTGCTTTTCCAAAATAAACTAAGGTCTATGGCCATACCACCCTGAACACGCCCGATCTCGTCCAAAATAAACTAAGTTTCTCGTAAGAACTCTGAATCCTTAGTAGCTTCCCTTCCTGTCATGATTTAGAATTTACCATGCTGGGTTAGCTCACATTCAGACCAAAAATATCTCATAAACAGAAATGCCAAAAAGTGGGCCGCCTGGGTGGCTCAGTGCATTAAGTCTCTGCCTTTGGCTCAGGTCATGATCTCAGGGTCCTGAGATCAAGCCCTGCATCGGGTTCTCTGCTCAGCAACGAGCCTGCTTTACCATCTCTCTCTCTCTGCCTGCTTCTGCCTACTTATGATCATTTAAAAAAAAAAATGCCAAAAAGCCATTCTGCTCCTTGATTGTACCATGTAGGATTACATGTTAGCCATGATCTCCAAATATCTTCAATTTGATCAAATAGCTCATAGATCTGATAAGTAATCAAATATGGATTCCATTTTTTTCTCAACTCTCAGAGTATTCTATTATCTTTTAAATTTGTTCTATCAACAATGTTACTATATGTAGATGTGAAATCTTTCAATTTGTTAAGTTTTGTGCTATCTATTTTATTTGGAGGAGTATAATTGCTAATAGTATTCTTACCTATAAATTTTAATAACTCTCATTTATGTTTTTGTAAGATCTGTGTCTTTCTAGTGATGATGAGAAGGAACACAGTGGGCTGTGGGGAAAGGTGAGCCAGCTTGAGCTGAGTACTGAGTGCCCTGTTCCTCCTTCATGTCACTGGATTGCATGCAAATTGCCCTGTGTCTCCAACTAAGGTGTAGATGCTTATTCCTTCTCTCTGGGGTAACAGAGTATAGTACAAAAAGCATTTTGTTTAGACCCAAAGACTTGGTCAATGTCAGTATTACATAGCAAGAAAGTTAATTTCTTGCTATCCCAGACATCAACTAGTTAATATTCAAACTCCTATACCGCTGCAGTGTCCCCCACATCCAACCTTGAAATGCCCTCAGAGCCACTGCCCTGAGTACTGGGTACATTTAGGGTTATCTTTTTCAAATTCATCCCAAAGGCATTTCTGCTTCAGGTGGTTTTTCCATGTTGCTGCCCCCTTTCAACTTGAAATTTGTTCTGATTGTCATGGTAATTATGCATTTTGCTTATCTTTTTAAATAAGTATTCATTCTCTGTCATTTCTAAGAATTTGAGTTCTGGGCAAGGATGGTACATTAATAAAATAAAACTTAAAAAACACTTTTTCCAAATGTATCTTAGGTGTTTTTATTCTATTTTTTTGAACTGCTTAGTTAATTAAAATAACATTATATTATTTAAATCTGGGGAAATTTTTCAGGGAAATAAATATCTCTATGAAAGTCACTGTAACAAGGAAAACATTCCTCCAGACTTTTTACATTTCTTACAAATAGCTGTTTTATAAAAGTCAGACATGCCTTTTCAAAATGTATTTTGGTTTTGATATTAAATTATATAACTTTAATGTGGTTTATTAACATATAATTGATTCTCATGAATTTTTCATTTATTGAAATATTTTATTTTTTATATATCTATTACATTTTGCTTTCGCTTTCTACTATTTCCTATTGTGTTATATAATTTTTCAAGGAAAAAATTATAAAATACAGGAGTCAGAATGGTTATGCTGTTATTTTTTCTTTCTAATTTACATGAGAGAAATTCCAACATTATTATTGTTTTTTTATCTATTAATTCTTACACTTTAACGAAACTTTATAATTTTTTCTGCTCTACTTTTGGAGACCAAAAAATCATGTGACAAGCTCTGTCTTTCAAATCTTTATTGTAGGAGCACCTGGGAGGCATAGTTGGTTAATTGCCCAATTCTTGATTTCGGCTCAGATGGTGATCTCAGGGCCCTGGTGTTAGGATTGTGAGAGCAAACCCTGTATTGGGCTCAGTGTGCTCAACATGGAGTCTGCTTGAAATTCTCTCTCCTTCTCCCTCTGCCCCTCCCACTCATGCTCTCTCTAAAATGAATAAATATTTTTAAATGAATAAATAAATATTTTATTGTAGAATGTATGATTTATCACTATCATGATTTTTCTCTTCATGTTTTTTAACTAAATTTTTCCTGTTTCCCATATTAATTTTGGGATCTATGCTTTTGTTTTTGTCTTTTGTTTGCATTTTCTTATTGTACTTTTATTGGGTCTTTTATTTTTCAAGTTTTTAGGAAGATGGGGATCATATACATTTTATATTGACATGATTTTTATTTTTATTTTTATTTTTATATTACATTATATTTGACAAACCTTGGAGTTTCCATTTTTCTACCAATGATTTTAACTTTTCTATCTAGCTTAGTAAGTGTTTTATGTTTTAATTCTATTGTATATTTTATTCACTGTTTTGAATCTTGTTCTTTTTTAATTTTGCTATATGGCCTACTTTGCTTTTGGTGTTTCTATTTTTTCTCTCTTGTTTTCTAAGTATGGACTCTTTTTTTTTTTTTTAAGATTTTATTTATTTACTTGAGAGAGAGACAGTGAGAGAGAGCATGAACGAGGAGAAGGTCAGAGAGAGAAGCAGACTCCCCATGGAGCTGGGAGCCCGATGCGGGACTCGATCCCAGGACTCCAGGATCATGACCTGAGCCGAAGGCAGTCGGCCAACCAACTGAGCCACCCAGGTGTCCCCTAAGTATGGACTCTTGTTGTGACTTCCTTCCCTTGTGTCTTCCCCTGTTTATACTTGTTTCTATGCCCTCCCCAATAACCATAGAGTTACTGTTGGTCAGTCCTTCTCAATTATTTAAGAGAAGTATTCCCTCTCTCACTTTCTATAATTCCCACTCATCACCACAGTTAGAAAATCAAATCGTTTGAAGGGGTTAACTGTCCTCTGAAGAATTAACAGGTCCATATACAGTTGGCCATTGAACAACACACAGTTGAATGGCACAGGTCCACTGACCCATGGCTTTTTTACAGTACAGGGCTACAAATGTATTTTCTCTTTCTTTTATTTTCTTAATAACATTTTACTTCCTCTGGCTAACTTAAGTGTAAAAATATAGTTCATAACATACAAAATGTGTGTTGACTGTTTATGTCAACAATAAGCTATCAGTAATTAAGTTATGGGGGAGTCAAAATTTATATGGCTTTTTTTTTTACTGTGTCAGTGTTGGTGTCCCTAATGCCCTTATTGTTCAAGGGTCAGTTGTCTATGCTTATCAATACTGATCTGTAACTTTCTTCTACTGGGAAAATAAGTGATGATCATATACAAAGAAAGCAACACGATCTATTTTGTAGTTTCTCTATCATTTTGAGGCTCATGGCCAAATCCTCTCCCTTATTCACTTTCCCTGTACAGCCAGGCTTAACTCAACGCTGAAGGCTTTAGGGTGTTTTTGTCCACTTAAGCTGAATTGTCATCACCAACACCTGGGAACAAGATTTTTAACTATCTTGGAAATATAAATATCTTAGATCTGAAAGGAAATAAGGCTGGTGAGTCAGTAACCTCTGTTGTCACTTTGCTTCTTCTGTTAGCATCTCGCCATACCTCTACTGCCCATCCTCCTATTTCTTAAGGAAAAATAATCTTGGATATTTGCCCTAAAAAATTAATCTCTCCCTCTAGAGTCTCTGTATCACAGTGAAAGGAAAAGAACTCCACATTTATATAGGATCTTTTCCTACCACATGAATATAGTACACATAACATGTCCTTTGTCCCTCCTTGTCCCCCCTCAAAAAAAAGGCAAAGTCATTTCTTTCTCATTAAGCCCTGGGTATAAGCTTCCATTTATCCATGTGATCACAGTAGAAGCAAATTAAGAAAAACTGTCCCTGGTTGCCTGGGAGGCTCAGTGGGTTAAGCCTCTGCCTTCAGCTCAGGTCATGATCTCAGGGTCCTAAGATTGAGCTCCATATCAGGCTCTCTGCTCAGTGGGGAGCCTGCTTCTTTCTCTCTCTGCCTGATTCTCTGCCTGCTTGTGATCTCTGTCTGTTAAATGTATAAATAAAAAGAGAGAGAGAAAGAGAGTGAAACTGCCCCTAAACTATGTTAAGTACTTAGGAGCCTTGATTGGAACTGGAGTTCTACCTGTCATGACTTCCCTTCTTTTCAATTCCATGCCTCCCTGAATATGTTGCATCTTAATTTTCACACACCAGATCTGCCAAATTTTTATCAGGAATGGATACAACATAAGTAGTATATAATACTTCTTACTTCCTCTCAGTAAATTTTGACTTCTTCTTCCTCCAACTCCACCACAACGAACATCATTCAGTTAATTATTTACTCTACTGTTAGAATAGTCTTCCTAGCTACCCTACAACCCAGAAATTGCACTATTGGTTATTTATCCCAAAGATACAAATGTACTGATCCAAAGGGACACATGCACCCCAATGTTTATAGCAGCAATGCCCACAATAACCAAACTACAGAAAGAGCCTAGATGTCCATCAACAGATGAATGGATAAAGAAGATGTGGGGAGGTACACACACACACACACACACACACACACACACAATGGAATATTACATAGCCATTAAAAAACCAAAATCTTGCCATTTGCAATGATGTGGATGGAACTTGAGAGTATTATGCTAAGCAAAATAAGTCAGTCAGAGAAAGACAATTATTATATAATCTCACTGATATGTGGAATTTGAGAAACAAGGCAGAGGATTATAGGGGAAGAGAGGAAAAAATGAAACAAGATGAAACCAGAGAGGAGACAAACCACAAGAGACCCTTAATCTCAGGAAACAAACTGAGGCTTGCTGGAATGGAAAGGGGTAGGAAGGATGGGGTGGCTGGATGATGGACATTGGCTGGATGATGGACATAGATGATGGATGAGGGTCTGTATTGAGGTGAGCACTGTGTATTGTGTAAGACTGATGGGTGCCTGGGTGGCTCAGTTGCTTAAGCACCTGCTTGCAGCTCAGGTCATGATCCTCGGGTCCTGGGTTCAAGTCCCACATCAGCTCCCCCTGCTCTGTGGGGAGTCTGCTTCTCCCGCTCCTTCTGCCTGCCACTCCCCCTGCATATGCTCGCTCTCTCTCTCCATCAAATAAATAAATAATTCTCTTTTTTTTTAACTTTTTTTTTTTTAAGATTTTATTTATTTATCAGAGGGGGGGGAGGAGAGCAAGCACAGGCAGACAGAATGGCAGGCAGAGGCAGAGGGAGAAGCAGGCTCCCTGCCGAGCAAGGAGCCGGATGTGGGACTCGATCCCAGGACGCTGGGATCATGACCTGAGCCGAAGGCAGCTGCTTAACCAACTGAGCCACCCAGGCTGACCCATACTCTTGAAACAAATAATACATTATATGTTAAGGAAAAAAAATTGTCTTCTTAATTCTTAAGTCTGATCTTGTTTCTCTTCTGCCCAAAAAATATTATGCAATAAAATTCAAACTCCTCAAGATTACACTCATGGTTCTGTCATATGGTCTTAATTCACTTCCAGATCTTAACTTTTACTGTTTTTTTTCTCATTGCTTATATTGCATTCAAATCAGACATTAGCAAATCCATTTTCATTTGCATGCTTTTTTTCATGCTGGATTTTCATGCTTTTTTTGAATGCTTTTTCCACTTGAAATCCTATCAACACTTGGAGACAAACAGAGGATCATAGGGGAAAGGAGGGACAAATAAAACAAGATGAAATCAGAGAGGGAGACAAACCATAAGAGACTCTTAATCATAGGAAATAAACCAAGGGTTGCTGGAGGGGTGGAGGTGGGGGAATGGGTTAACCAAGTGATAGACATTAAGGAGGGCATGTGATGTAATGAACACTGGGTATTATATAAGACTGATGAATCACTGAACTTCACCACTGAAGCTCCACCTCTGAAACTAATAATACACTATATGTTAATTAATTGAATTTAAATTAAAAAATAGCAAAAAAAAAAAAAAGAAGTGCTTTCGACACTTGGAAAACTTTATCAAGCTTATAATTTGAAAACTTATCAATCTCAAATCTCATGTTCATCCTTGGCCTACATTATTCCTCATTTCAAGATAATCAGTCCTGACTTTTTAATCCCACTGGAAAACAACAATCTACTCTCCCTTTTTATTTCAGGTGTATGGTTAACTGTTACATTGACAGTCCAATGAATGCTGCCCTTAGTATTCATATTCTTCATATCTTATGTTGTATTTATATTCTCCTACAATGACCCTGGACTTGGCAAAATTACTGTTTATAAAATGGGACATTACCGGATGTGATACAAGCAGAGACTTGATAAGTTTTTGAACATTGGTCCTTATCTCCTTGGGAAAAATTCCTCTTAGAATTCAAGAAGTTGTTATACTAAAAAAAAAAAAAAAAAAATCTAGACTATCCTGCTTAAAGAGGGCTCATGTAGTAAAATACTGGAAGATTGTACACAGATGTAGAAAGGGACCACTTGGAAAAACAAGTGAAGTGCTCTAAATTGTGGTCATCACCAAGACCCAAACACATGAGAGAGATCTTCTTCTTCAACTTTCAGCTCAGCCCATTCACCAGTTTCCTACCACATAGGCAAAAGAATGACGTACTCAACTCAAAACATCATGCAAAATAATGTCATTGTTTTAAGTCAGTAAGATTTCAGGTGGATAATTGTGCACTGACAGATAACTGAAATACTGTATTCTTTTTTTCCACTGGATTGAAAACACTTTAAATTGATTCAATGTGTTTTCACTTTGTTGAAGAATACTTAGCATAGTGCCTTACAAAGTGTATATATTAAATAAATATCTAATTTAATATGGTCTCCTGATATATTCATTACAAATCTGAAAAGTTAGCATGACAGATTTTTAAATCCTTATTTTAAAATAATAGGAATATCAGTTAACATTTGTATAGTAATTTAATATGGTTCCAAAATGGATTAAAAAAAAAAGACCAACTCTAGAACTAATATCCAAGTATAAAAAGTTACAGAATATAAGACTTTTATACTAAAATTAATTGCTTTCCTATACACCAGCAATGAACTATTGGAATTTGAAATTAAAAACACAAGAAAGGGGTGCCTGGGCAGCTCAGCTGATTAAGCAACTACCTTTAGCTTAGGTCATGATCTCAGGGTCCTGGGATCAAGCCCCACATTGGGCTCCCTGCTCATCAAGGAGTCTGCTTCTCCCTCTGCCTCTGCTCCTCTCTCTGCTCATGCTCTATCTCCCTCACTCAAATAAATAAAATCTTTAAAAACACACACACACACACACACACACACACACACAACAAAAATGACTTTTTTAAAAAAAAGTAGTAATCCATATTCATGGAAAGGAAGATTCAATATTGTTAAGATGTCAGTTCTCCCCAACTTGATCTATAGATGCCACAAAATCCCAGCAAGTTGTTTTGTGAATACCAACAAACTGATTCTACAGTTTTTATGGAATGGCAAAGGACCCAGAATAGCCAATGCAATATTTCAGAATAGCAAAGTCAGAGAACTTACATTACCTGACTTCAAGATTTACTATAATGCTACAGTGATGAAAATAGTGTGGTATTGGTAAAGGAACAGACAAATGAATGGAGCAGAAGAGAGAGCCCAGTAATAAAATTACATAAACAGAGTCAACTAATGACAAAAGAGTAAAAGCAACCCAATGGAGAAAGAACAGCCTTTTCAACAAATGGTCCTGGAAAAATTAAAGATACACACACACACAGACACACACAACTAAGTCTAGATATGAATACTAGATCTATCCCTAGAATTACCTCAAAATTGACACAGACCTAAATGTAAAATGCCTAACTATAAAAATTCTAGTAGAAAACATTAAAAATCTAGATAGATGACTTTGGATTTAGTGTACAACACCAAAGTCCAATCCATTAAAAATTTTGATAAATTAGATTTTATTAAAATTGAAAACTTCTGCCTATGAAAGACACTGTTAAGAGAATAAAAATGCAAGCCAGAGACTGTTGGAATATCTGATAAAGGACTATTATCCAAAATATACCCCCCAAAACCTTAAAATTTAACAATAAGAAATCAAACACCACCACCAAAAAGTGGACAAAAGATCTAAAGAGATACCACACCAAAGAAGATAAATAGATGGCAAACAAGTACATGAAAAGATGCTCACTATAACAAGTCATTAAGGAAATGTAAATTCAAACAATGAGGTAACACTATACACCTAGACCATTTGACAACACCAAATGCTTGTGAGATGCTTCAACAACATGAACTCCCATTCTTTGCTGATGGGAATGCAAAGGAGTACAGACACCTTCAAACATAGTGTTACATTTTACAAAGCTAAACATAGACTTATCAAAGCACCCAGCATTTGTGCTCCTTGGTATTTACCCAAATGAGTCGAAAATATGTCCACACAAAAGCCTGCAAAAATCAGCTTTATTCATAATTGCCAAAATCTGGAATAAAACAAAATATCCCTTAATATGTCAATTGATTAATGGGGTGTATCTATGCATGAGAATAGTATTCATTGATAAAAAGAAATGAACTGTCAATCCATACAAAGGTATGTAAGAATCTTAAACATATTGCTAAGTGGAAGAAGCTGGTGTGAAAGAGTGACATACTGCATGATTCCAACTATATGACATCTTGGAAAAGGCAAAACTATGGAGACAGCAAAAAAAGATCAGTGATTTTTCAAGGGTTTCAGAGAGGCAAGGAGGGATGAATAGGTGGAGTACAGTGGATTTTCAGGGCACTGAAACTATTCTGAGTGGTACTGTAATGATGAATATATGATTATCTATTTGTCAAAACCAACAGTACTATGCAACACGAAGAGTGAATCCTAATATAAACCATAGACTTCAGTTACTAATGTATCAATGTTATTTCATTAATTATCAGAAATCTAATATATGAAAAAGAAAACACATGGTATAGGGCTTGGCATTTAGCAGCACTGCAATGAGCCATGACTACTTCCTATAACTAAAATGGTTAGCAAATACTGGGAAATATTATTGTGTAATTGGCTTCTAAGAAGTGAGATATTGAAAGTCCATTTAAAAATATTTTTGTCTTGTATACATTTTCCCTTTTTTTATTTAAGTAAAAAAATTCATTATACAGTAATTTTATGTATCAACTTGACAGGACCACAAGATGCACAGCTATTTGATCAAACATTATTCTGGGTATTTCTCTGAGAATGTGTTTTGGCAAAATTAGCATTTAAATCAGAAGACCAAGTAAAGCACACTGCCCTCCCTCCTGTGGGTGGGTCTCATCTAATCAGTTGAAACCCTTTATAGAACAAAAAGATGACTCTCTTCCAAGTAAGAGAGACTCCCACCTGATTGCTTTCAAACTGGGAGATCAGCTTTCTGTCTGCCTTCAAACTCAGATCGAAACATTGGCTCTTCCTGGGTCTCCTGACTTTGGACTCAGACTGAAATTAACCATTAGCTCTCCTGGGTCTCCAGCTTGCCCACAAATCACTCTGCATATAATGGAACTTGCTCTCTTCCATAATTATGTGAGCCAATTTCTTATAATAAATCTCTTTGTGCGAGTGCGCGCGCACACACACACACACACACACACACACACACATACCCTATTTGTTCTATTTCTCTGGAGAACCCAAATGCATATAGTAAATACAAATTAAATTTTGTGGACCAGATGACAAAATTATGGCCTAATTTTTGTAAAGTCTACTTGCATTGAGGTCCTCTTTCATTCAATGGACTAAGATGAGTCTATTCTTCTTTTTCTGAGAAGCCGGACTTACTTTTTCACAAATACCTTAATAATAAGATTATCCCTACAATTACCTCTGTGACCTTAGTGAATCTCTTTCCTATAGCACAAAGGACCCTACAGGTACCTTTGTCACTGCCCTTAATATTACATTATCCACAAAGTATCTACATTTTTGTAATGTCAGTTATCATTTTTTCTGATTAAGCTACTACGGAATTATTATTTCTGTAAAATTTCCCTTAAGTTTTTCCAAATTTCTTGTCTTTGAAGTTACAGCAGTTTCCAGAATTTATACTGTGATTTTCATTAGAATTAAAAACGGATAGTAAGTATGTCTAGTTTGCTTCTTTTCTATAGAGTTCTTTTTCAAATTATCTCTTTATCCTATTCCTATCTCCTTTATCTTGTCAACTCCTTTGATAAGTCTGTTAGGTCCCTTCTTTCTTTCTTTTTTTCATTCTCATGCACACCTAGTGCCAATTCTGGTTTTTTGGTTTGTTTGGGTTTTTTTAATCTAAAAAATAATGGCCGGAGTTTGGGTTCCCCCACAACTAACTATAATTTTTTTTTTAAACCTTAAAAGAAGGGTAAAATGATCTCAGCCTGAATTTCCTATTCAAAAAAATGGGAAATGGGAGATATCTGAAAAGTGTATTTTCTAACATATTTTTGCTGAAACTCTTGAGTCAGGCTGAAATTTCTGTGTGCTTTTTTCTACCCAGCAAGATCTCTGCTTTAGACAGCTCTGGTTCATGCTGTACTGGCTTTAAGCTTTTCATTTAATGTTTAAACTCTGGGTTGATAAAATGTTTTTACTATGAAGGTCTACCACTAACTCATGAAATGTAGAAAAATAACAACATATAGATGGTTTAGACAAAATAAGTAGTATAGATTAATATTTACTTATTGTTTTGCCTTAAATTCCAAGAAGCTCAGTGATAAATAAATTGCTCTATTACATTATTATTAAGAATAACTAACTTATCTTCAGCTCCTTTTTAGTTGCATTTCTGGGCCATTATATGCTAATTAGAATTTGATAGATATATATGAACTAATGTACCCATATATATGAACCTAATGCACCCATAATTTTTTTTCAATTTGGTGTTGTATTTAATTAATAAAACAGAGGTATTTATAAAGAAAATATGATTATAGTCTTTACAGTAAATATGAAATGAAACTCACATTGAGGTCATTCTTCTTTACATACAACAAAAGAATAAGGAATTTCTGAAACATTATATGGGTATAAACAATAAGCAAAGCCTTCCAAACACCCCCAGCCCCCCAAAATTACATAATCATATAAACTTTGATCGAGAACTTCAATCCCTCCCCTAAAAAAGAACTTCAAACCAAAGCTCAACAGTCAGCATTCTCTTCAAGTATAATAAAAGTGAACTTCTCTCTATCTTTTTTTTTTTTGACTTCTGTGATGTTCTTGCCAAACCTGACACTCACCAAGAAACAGATCAACAGTTTCTGGGGTGTAGAGACGTCCACAGAGAAAGAAGGAGATGCAAAACTGCCCCAGTCACCCAGTTCATACCAAAATATGTCCCCGTGCGAAATGACTTTATCCTTCATAAATTCAGTTTGATTTTTTATAGAATAAGTGTATTTAGAATTATTTCATTTTTAAAAGTTATAACATTATATAAATGACTTATCACTTGTTATCATAAAAGTCCATCTCTTCCTTTAACTAACATAGGCCAATCAATACTAGGTATAGAGGCAAGAAAAGGCAAATTTTGTCTCTGTTGGTTTAACTGCCCTCATTGCATGCATTTTTTTTTTCAAATAATATATCAATACATTTAAAAAATATAAAGGTTATTTTTAAATTCATCTTGTCACATTTTTTAGAATTGGAAGTCATAAAGACATTCTTGACTTATTCCCACATATCTTTTTACTTCTAGAGATACAGGTTATCACAGTGAAATTTTCTCTGACAGCTAAAACTCATGCTTAATATTCTATTTCCTGTGAAAAAGAATTGGATTATATAAATGTGACATGTGTCAAATTGCAATTTCAAACATTAAAAGTTATCATCTTACCTGGAGGCCATCACTCTGAATTTAAAGAAAAAAATTGTTAACTACTTATAAGATTAAATACCATATTTTGAATTTCAATCATTCTAAATCTTGTATCAAAGAATGCTTGATATCAGCAATAAATATGTGAATGCTATGGTTTCAGCATATGGCCAGACTTCAAGTCACATTTTGTCTTTTTGGGGTTTGGACATTCAGAGCACGTTGTTTTCAACAGAATTAGAACTCCAAGTCTGTGTTCAACATAGCACCAAATTTGCAAACAAACCATTCCACCACATAAAATACACTGATGACCCTGACAGTGATGATTTTGACAGAGCTGAAACAAGGACAGCTAAGGCTGTGTGCCCTTTCAAAGCAATCAAAACTATTCAGCGTCAAGAGGAAAAAAAAAAAAACAGAAATTGTCACAATGCAAATGTTTATTCAACTTAAGTATACTCTACTTTAACCAAGTACACAAATACCTGATCTGAGTTGACTAATGTGTGGATATAAAAGGGTAGGCTGTCTTCAGGAAACACAATGAATTGACAGTGATAACTTACTGTAGAACATCACAAAAAGGGAGATAAAGGGAAAAATAAATAATATTAAACCAGTTTCCTTAGCAACTAACCAATTGACACAAAAAAGAGAAGGATATGTTCTGTCTGCTTTGAACTGTATGCTGCCACATAATTTGCTTATTATAGATTCCATACAGAGGAGTACCTGATGTAGGCTTTTTTTTATTACCTCCATGTCCAAAAGTCCTAAAATTTTGTCAACATGTAAAGGTCATTTAAATAACACTGTTTTTCTATCCTTTACTTAGAACAAAACTATAAGAAACATAAACAAAACCAGAGAATTTCACTGGGTTTTTAATATCATATTGAAATGCCTGATCTACCTTTGTTGTCTTTACTGTGTGGAATTGCATGAGTATGACAAATGTCATGGTGAAAATATCTAGATTTTCATTTATATGAGAAACATGATGGGAAGATAATTTTGTGATAGTGGTAAAAATATATATATATATATCTTGGTGACACTGTGATAAGTCAGAATCTGTTTGTAGGTGCAGAGTGAGGAGTCTTTCCCTGCTACAAGGGGATGAACAGTAGACACTCAGAAGAACATTCAACCCCCAAAGCAGCAGCCAATGACACGTATCTGTGGGATATGCCACATGGAAAAGGACAGAAGATCGAGTCAAAAGATCCAGTCAGAAGCAGAGAATGCACATACAGAACAACATACAAGAAAGGAATTAAAAGACTGGTGGCTCTTGATACTTGATGAAGCACAGAATTTAGAGAAATGCCTTCGTTTGTATTTGTTGTTTTGTTTCTCATTGTTGTATGGCTTTTCATTGGTATACTTACCTTTATGAAATAAATACAAATACCAAATACACATGATTTCATATTTCAACCGCATTACATTTAGGTGTCTATAAGTGTTTTTATAAGAAAAATACTTTTTGTTCAACTACTCTTGAAAAATAAAAACTTATTTTTGGCTCAATTAATGTGTATGTAATCTGACACACAATGGAAGTTGAAAGTGCTTCCCCAAACAATACTTTCAATCAAAACCTGGAATCCTCTGGGGCTATTGTTAAAAAAGAAGGTTTCTAGAGCCCTCTAAAGTTCTGATTAGGTAAGCTCCTTGGAAACCACTATTTGACATCACCAACTGTTAACTCTAGCATAATACAGAATAGAATATACCAAGGCACTTACTGTCAGTGTCCACACATGATTTGGAGTTATATTTTCATTTGTTACTTGTATAGGTCTTTCTGTATCTGTATATAATGCTTGACTATTTAAACCTTTATTTTAATTCCGTTGGTTTCAGGTATATGCATAGTGATTCAACACATCCAAAGGAAAGAAATTTTAATGGTTGTTTTCTGTAAAGCAAAGTCAATCCCAAGGAAAGTGGATAAAGCAGATTAGTAAGGAAGGCACAGTTTACTAGGTGTAATCATTTAATAAGGTAAAAAATTCTTTCAGGATATAAAAATAAAAGGGATTATTTTACACTGAATTACTGGGTAAATGTCTCAAACTTTTGCCTTGATTTTAGGATTAGAAATTGATAGTTCCACACCTATACTCAATCTATTTCAGGATTCCATCATTATGGAAAGTCGTGGTGGCCTCCTTAACATTCATTTTAAAGATTAGATCTATTCTAATTATTAATATTTTTATTAATATTTATGTGTCTCTGGCATTTTAAAATTTATGCCAATTTGTAAAACAAAACAAAACAAAAACACCTTTCTACTCCCATCCTCAAATGCTAAGTTTTATAAATATATTACATGCTTTACAAATAATACTATGCTCAAATTTTCAGTGTTTCATTGATCCAGGTTTTTCTTTAGTCATGTTTCTGTAATTCTGTCATTGTGCCATGTTAATTCTATACATTGGTCTTTTTAGACAGAGGGGTCCCCATAAATGTGACTTCTCTATGAAAGCCCTTATAATAAACCTTAACTCATTGGGAAATGTAGTGACTCTACTCTTCACTGTCCTTAATTTGATCACAAGCCAATAGTTTAATTAAATACTGTTATTTAGTTAAGTTGACATCAGTTTTGTGGAAAAAGTATTATCCCTGGAACACAAGACTGCCAATTTAGGCAGTCACCCACATTTCTGTGTCTCCATCTATAAAATTGGGTAATTTGACCTCTTGCTTCCTTTGACAGTTTTAAGGAAAAAATGGGAAAATAAAAATAAAATTGCTTTTAAAAGATTATTTTGAGGGCTGCTGGGTGGCTCAGTGGGTTAAAGCCTCTGCCTTTGGCTCAGGTCATGATCCCAAGGTCCTAGGATCGAGTCCCATGTCGGGCTCTCTGCTCAGTGGGGAGCCTGCTTCCCTTCCTCTCTCTCTCTGCCTGCCTCTCTGCCGACTTGTGATCTCTCTCTCTCTCTCTCTGTCAAATAAATAAATATCTTTAAAAAAAAAGATTATTTTGAATAGCGCTCATAAATATAAGTATCAGTAAATCTGAGCTTGAAGTTAACACATAACTTGTGCCCTGCTGAACTGCTTACCAACAACTATGGATTTGCTCTTCAGGAAAACTATATCCAGATCTATGGGGAAAAAACACTGGAAATGGGTTAAAGTCTAGTCCTGTTACTCACTGATAGGCCAGTTCACTTCATTTCTTTTAACTTCAGCTTCATTATCAAAGTGGAGGAATTATGGTGATCAGTACACAAAGGAAACTGCTATGAGGCTCTGAAGCTGTGTTCAGAGACTGAACTTACAAAAATTCTAAAATAATAAATGAAATCAGAAATGACTAGTCCTGCGGCACCCGGGTGGCTCGGTCTGTTGAGCGTCTGCCTTCAGCTCAGGTCATGATCTCAGGGTCCTGGGATTGAGCCCTGCATCAGGTTCCCTGCTCAGTGGGGAATCTGCTTCTCCCTCTTTCTCTCCCTGTCACTCTCCCTACCTGTTCTCTCTCTCTTTCTGAAATAAATAAATAAAATCTTTAAAAAAAAAAAAGACCATTCCTAAGGAAGAATAAAATATACCATATAATGTAAAAAAGGGTAAATCAAGAAGATGGAAAAGTAAGGTGTTTCTTGACATATATAAATACACGCACATCCCCCTACCTCCTAGAGTGTCATGTAGGAAATTAGTCAAAAGAGCATGATCATTTGAGCAGAGGCTCAAGGATGACAGGAAACCTGCCAGAGAAAGACAAGGAGAAGGGGCATTCCTGAAAGAGGAAACAGCCAGTGGAAAACTGTGGGTAGAAAGTAAGTTGGCCTTCCTCCTATGAGACTCAAATTTAAAGGCATGTGGAGGCCAGCTCACTTGGGACCTTGTGATGGGAAGCCATTGGAACAGTAAGCAGGAGACTGACGTAGTTTAAGACTTGAAAGATTACTCAGCCGGTTCTGTGACAATGGACAATACATAGACAGGTGACAGCAAGGAAGCCCACTGAAGAGGTACCTGTGATGATTCAGGCTGACAATAATGGGGGCTGGGGCAGGTTGGCAGCTTGGAGGGAGTGTGAAGTAGCCAGTTGTGAGATACATTTTGAAGTTGAACTAATAGGACCTATTTGATGGATTGGCTCAAATGCTCAGTAGACAGTGTGGATTTTGGTGAAAGGCTTTGGGTCCAAATACCCACAGTGCCCTTTGTTATTGTTAGGGCCACTTTAATGTTAAAACCTGTTTAACTATTAGGGCCTGCTTAGCCAGAGCAACTCCACATTGCCTAGGTAACCATATTGTTGTTTACATCCACAGACTTCATTCCAGGAATAAACGCCCCCTTAGTTCCTGGTATGGTTCCAGGTATCGATTCCGGGAGTAAACACCTTAACAATAGAAGCCACATACCTTGGGTCTGCCGCTATGCCCTATAAAACCAGCCTGTTAGATCGGGAGGGGGTCACTCTCTTCGGAGGTGGCCCTGGCCGGTCAGTCTGACTTCTAATGCTTGGCATAGAATAAAGCTTCACATAACTTTCCCTTTGTCTCAGTCTCGTTCCCCTGGCTGGTCAGCCTAACTTCTAATGCTTGGCATAGAATAAGGCTTTGCATAACCTTCACTTTGTCTCAGTCTCATTCCTTTGATAACGGACCCCAACAGTTATGAGTGTGAATTTCCTAGTGTTCACTTTCCTCATTTGTAAGATAAACATGAGCTAATATCACTGATCTCAAAGGATTGTTGCAAGATAGAAGGAAATAATCCATAACAGCTTTCAGTCTAATAAACGTTCACTGTTCTTATCACCACTACTATAATTCCTACCACTTTCCACAGACAATTATATTAAACCTTGGGACTGATCTCCCAGCTACTGGTCTTCCTGTCCTCTGTACTCTTCAAATTCCTCTTTCTCAGATACAAATTTCACAGCTCTGTCCTGCTGAAAACCTTCAGTAGCTCCCCATTCAGATAGAATCAACGATTGAGAATAGTATATTTGGTACTCGATAATCTGATCCCTTTCTTACCTCTGTCACACTTCAACCCACTTCTCACTTAACCTTTGGGTTCTAAGGAGACATTTTTTACAGTTCCGTCAAGAGATGACAGGTCTTATTTCCTTGCTGCCTGTGCCTTTTCTTGTGCTTTTCTTTCCGCCTGAAATGACCTTTGCTGAGGTTCTTTTCAGGACTCAATTTGAGTTGTAGCCTCCTCCAGGGAGATTTTCTTACTTAACAATCCAATTCAGAGTCCTCTTTTAAGAAACCCCATAAGGGGGGGACAAGATGGCGGGGAAGTAGGAGGAGGCTCCTTTTCAACCTGTACCCTAAAGTGAGCTGATTACCTACCAAAGAACTCAGACCACCCATGAAATCAGCCTGAGATCAGAATTATACACGTCTGGATCTCTACAGGGGCAGAAGACACCAGTGGGCAGGTAAAGCGGAGTGGGAACGAAGGACTGATATCGGAAGATAAACAAAAGGGGGAGGGAGCCACCAGAGGTGACCGGTTGGAAAGTAATACCCCTAATATGAGAGAGAGTGCCTCGGGTCTGGGGACCAGCATTAACTTGGAGACTGGTTGAAAGCACTCCAAAAGAGCAAAGGATCACAGGGGGGGGCGGGGGGGCAGGGAATTGTAAGAAAACAGGTCTCGGTCCCTGAGCCACCAGTGCGCCCAAGATTGCTTGGGGTCCGGCTCCTGTGAGGGGATGGGAGCCACGCCGGATGGCAGAATGTGCAAGCCCTGCTACAGAGCCTGAGACACGCACACCCCTCATCCTCCCCTGAGAGAGGTACACAAGGCCCAGCCGGCGCTCTTTGACCCGGGCCATCGTTTCAGAGCCTAAGACATGCCCCCCCAAACTCTCCCCTGAGAGAGGTGCGTGAAGGCCCAGCCTAGTGCTTTCGAACCTGTGCCCCGTTCTCAGAGCCCAAGATGCTCGCAGGGCCCACAGCCTCCCCGGAAAGAAGTGCTGCGTGCAAGCCAGGCGCTCTTAGACACAGAAAGACCAGGCACTCCCAGCCTGGGCCAGCGGGAAAATCTCAGTGTGCTCTCGCTGCTTGGAACCTCTCTGGCAGTCTGGAGCTGCCCAGACAGCAGCCACTGCCCTGGTTTTGGGTACAAGCAGAAGATCCTGCGTCCCCAGGGACCGTGACTCGGAACCTGCTCTGCCAGCGGCCAAGGGGAAATTTATATGGGCTCTGTAGCCAGACTGAGGCTTCTCTCTGAGAGGGAGGTCAGGGTACAGTTTGCTTTCCTCTAAACCTACAAAAACCATCAAAAGCGGTCAAGGCGAGAGCGGGGGGGGAAAAAAAAAGAAAGAAAAAAGTGAACAAACATAAAAACCTCCAGAGAACAAAAGCCTGAAAAAACCGGTTTCCTCAGAGCCCACCCCCTTGAGGGGGACTGGAGGACTTAACTCAGGGAACATTATTGACTGAAAACCCATGTGGCAGGCCCCTCCCCCAGAAAACCAACCGGGAAAGAAAAAAAAAAGACTACAGGAGAACCACAATCACTACTTCATAGGACAACTTTTATTTTATTTTTATTTTGTTCCCACTATTCTGGCTCATTTTTTTTTATATATATATAGATAATTTTTTAACCTATTTATCATCACAGCGAGCTGTCCAGTACATCGAATTCCATAATAAACTTCTAACCTGAACTTTTTGATACATACACCTGTGTTTTTCTTTTGCATTTTTATTTTTTAAATTTCTTTTATTTTTAATTTTAGTTTAGTTTAGTCTAGTTTATTCCTTTTATATTTTTATTTTCTAATATTCATAGAGTTAAACTTCAAAGTAATCCCCTTTCCCCAATCAATACTACCCCTATAAGCAAACCAATTTTTAATCCCCCTTTATCTTAGGAAAGTTGGGTCCTTTAACAAAAATATCAAGATACATCCAGGAAGAATCAAAACGACCTTCCTCGCCCACACTGAGAATTTATAACCACTCTCCCATATTTTTCTCACACCACTGTTTCTGTGTTTTTGTGTTTGCCCTGATAGTATATAAATCTAACATTTGGGGTTCTTTTTGAAGAGGTTCTTCCTTTATTTGCATATTATTTTTTCTCTTGTCACATACTTTTATCAGTCTTTTTGTTTGTCTGGTTTTGTTTGTATATTTCATAAATCTTACCCTGGGGCCCATTTGGGCTGAACCTTCTCTTTCATCTTCCCTTTCTTTCCTGTCTCTCTCTCTCTCTCTTTTTTTTTTTCTTCCTTTTTCTTTTCTTTTTTCTCTCATTTGGGCAGGGAATCCTGATTGCTCAGAAGGGTTCAGGGTGCACCTTGACTGCACCACGGTCGATACATGTAGCTACATCTGTTCAGTCATGTCTCACCAAAATGACTAGGAGGAAGAATGCCCAACAGAAGAAAAATACAGACGATGGACCTTCTGCAACAAAGCTAACACCTATCAACATAGACAATATGTCAGAAAGAGAATTCAGGCTAACAATTATCCAGGCAATAGCTAGGTTGGAGAAAGCCATGGATGACCAAACGGAATTGAATAGGGCCAAGCTGAAAGCTACCAGGGAAGATGTTCACAATGTTAGGGCAGAGCTAAAAGCTACCAGGGCTGAGGTTCACAATGCTCTTAATGAATTCCAATCTAATCTAAATTCTCTCAAAGCTAGGGTAACTGAGACAGAAGACAGAATTAGTGATCTGAAGGACAAACAGATAGAGAGAAAGGATCAGGAGGAAGCCTGGAACAAACACCTTAGAAACCACAAAAACAGGATTAGGGAAATAAATGATGCCATGAAACGTTCCAACGTCAGAATTATTGGAATCCCTGAAGGGGAGGAGAAAGAAAGAAGTCTAGAAGATACAGTAGAACAAGTTCTTCATGAAAATTTTCCCAATCTCGCAAATGGAACCAGCGTTCATGTACTAGAGGCCGAACAGTCTCCACCCAAGATTATAGATTCCAAAAAAACATCAAGGCACCTGATAGTCAAATTGAGGAATCATAATTGTAGGTATAATCTCTTGAAAGCTGCTAGGACAAAGAGGCTCCTTACTTACAGAGGAAAGCCCATCAGAATAACGTCAGACGTGTCCACAGAGACCTGGCAAGCCAGAAAGGGCTGGCAAGATTTATTCAGGGCACTAAATGAGAAGAACATGCAGCCAAGAATACTTTATCCAGCAAGACTGAAATTCAAAATGGATGGAAAGATAAAGAGTTTCCAAGATAGGCAAGGCTTAAAAGACAATGCAACCACCAAGCCAACACTGCAGGAAATATTAAGGGGGGTTCTATAAAAGAGGAAAAATCCTAAGAATAGCATTGAACAGAAATATAGAGGCAATCTACAGAAAGACTTCAAAGGTAACACGATGGCAATAAAAATGTATCTATCAATAATCACTCTCAATGTGAATGGCCTAAATGCACCCATAAAACAGCACAGGGTTGCAGGTTGTATAAAACGACAGGACCCATCCATATGTTGTCTACAAGAGACCCATTTTGAACCTAAAGATACACCCAGACTGAAAGTGAAGGGATGGAGAAGCATCTTTCATGCCAATGGGCCTCAAAAGAAGGCCGGGGTAGCAATTCTCATATCAGATAAATTAGATTTTAAACTAAAGACTGTAGTCAGAGATACAGAAGGACACTACATAATTCTTAAAGGGACTATCCACCAAGATGATCTAACAATTGTAAATATCTATGCCCCCAATATGGGAGCAGCCTATTACCTAGAAAAACTGTTAATCGAAATAAAGAGTCATATTGATATGTATACATTAATAGTAGGAGATCTTAACACACCTCTCTCAGAAAAAGACAGATCATCAAAGCAGAAAATCAATAAAGAAACAAGAGCATTGAATGACACATTGGACCAGATGGGCCTCATAGATTTATACAGAACATTCCACCCTAAAACAACAGAATACTCATTCTTCTCAAGTATACATGGAACTTTATCCAGAATAGGCCACATACTGGGTCACAAATCAGGACTCAACCAACACCAAAAGACTGAGATTATTCCCAGCATATTCTCAGATCACAATGCTTTGAAACGGGAGTTCAATCACAAGGAAAATTTCAGAAGGAACTCAAACACCTGGAAGCTAGAGACCACCTTGCTTAAGAATGCTTAGATCAACCAGGAGATCAAAGAAGAACTGAAACAATTCATGGAAACCAATGAGAATGAAGACACTTCGGTCCAAAACCTATGGGATACAGCAAAGGTCGGTCCTAAGGGGGAAATACATAGTCATCCAAGCCTCCCTCAAAAAATTTGAAAATCCAGGGGCGCCTGAGTGGCTCAGTGGGTTAAGCCGCTGCCTTCGGCTCAGGTCATGATCTCAGGGTCCTGGGATCGAGTCCCGCTTCCTCCTCTCTCTCTCTCTGCCTGCCTCTCTGCCTACTTGTGATCTCTCTCTATCAAATAAATAAATAAATAAAATGTTTTTAAAAAAATTGAAAAATCCAGAACACACCAGCTGTCTCTACACCTTAAAGAACTGGAGAATCAACAACAAATCAAACCAACTCCACACATAAGAAGGGATGAAATCAAGATTAGAGCTGAGATCAATGCGATAGAAACCAGAGATACAGTAGAACGTATCAATGAAACTAGAAGCTGGCTTTTGAAAGAATCAATAAGATCGATAAACCATTGGCCACACTAATCCAAAAGAAAAGAGAGAAAGCCCAAATTCATAAAATTACAAATGAAAAAGGAGAGATCACAACAAACACCAAGGAAGTAGAAACAATCATCAGAAGTTATTATCAACAGTTATATGCCAATAAGCTAAGCAACCTAGATGAAATGGATGCATTCCTGGAAAACTATAAACTCGAAAATTAAACCAGGAAGAAATCGGCAACCTGAGTAGACCGATATCTAGTAAAGAGATTGAAGCAGTGATAAAAAACCTCCCAAAAAACAAGAGCCCAGGACCTGACAGATTCCCTGGGGAATTCTACCAAACTTCCAAAGAAGAAATAACACCTATTCTCCTGAAGCTGTTTCAAAAAATTGAAGCAGAAGGAAAACTTCCAGACTCTTTCTATGAAGCCAGCATTACCCTGATCCCCAAACCAGGCAAAGACCCTACCAAAAAGGAGAATTTCAGAACAATATTACTGATGAATATAGATGCTAAGATTCTCAACAAGATCCTAGCAAACAGGATCCAACAGCAGATTAAAAAGATTATCCATCATAACCAGGTGGGATTCATCCCTGGGCTACAAAGATGGTTCAACATTCACAAATCAATCAATGTGATATAATAAATTAATAAGAAAAGAGAAAAGAGCCACGTGGTCCTCTCAGTTGATACAGAAAAAGCATTTGACAAAATCCAGCATCCGTTCCTGTTTAAAACGCTTCAAAGTATAGGGATAGAGGGAACATTCCTAAACTTCATCAAATCTATCTATGAAAGACCCACAGCAAATATCATCCTCAATGGGAAAAAGCTTGCAGCCTTCCCGTTGAGATCAGGAACACGACAAGGATGCCCACTCTCACCACTCTTGTTCAACATAGTATTAGAAGTCCTAGCAACAGCAATCAGACAACAAAGAGAAATAAAAGGTATCCAAATTGGCAATGAAGAAGTCAAACTCTCTCTCTTCGCAGATGACATGATTCTTTCTATGGAAAACCCAAAAGACTCCACCCCCAAACTACTAGAACTCATGCAGCAATTCAGTAATGTGGCAGGATACAAAGTCAATGTACAGAAATAAGAAATCAGTGGCCTTCCTATATACTAATAATGAAAATACAAAAAGGGAAATTAGAGAATTGATTCCATTTACTATACCACCAAGAACCATAAGATACCTGGGAATAAACCTAACCAAAGAGGTAAAGGATCTGTATTTGAGGACCTACAGAACACTCGTGAAAGAAATTGAAGAAGACACAAAAAGATGGAAGACCATTCATGCTCTTAGATCGGAAGAATAAACATTGTTAAAATGTCTATACTGCCTAGAGCAATCTATACTTTTAATGCCATTCTGACCAAAATTCCACCAGTATTCTTCAAAGAGCTGGAGCAAATAATCCTAAAATTTGTATGGAATCAGAAGGGACCCCGAATTGCTAAGGAAATGTTGAAAAATAAAAACAAAACGGGGGGCATCATGCTACCTGATTTCAAGCTTTACTACAAAGCTGTGATCACCAAGACAGCATGGTACTGGCATAAAAACAGACACATAGACCAGAGGAACAGAGTAGAGAGCCCAGATATGGACCCTCAACTCTATGGTCAATTAATCTTCTACAAAACAGGAAAAAATATACAGTGGAAAGAAGACAGTCTCTTCAATAAATGGTGCTGGGAAAACTGGAAAGCTATATGTAGACCATTCTCTTACACCATACACAAAGATAAACTCAAAATGGATAAAAGACCTCAATGTGAGACAGGAATCCATCAGAATCCTAGAGGAGAACATAGGCAGTAATCTCTTCGATATCAGCCACAGCTACTTCTTTCAAGATATGTCTCCAAAGGCAAAGGAAACAAAAGTGAAAATAAACTTTTGGGACTTCATCAAAATCAAAAGCTTCTGCACAGCAAAGGAAACCATCAAGAAAACAAAGAGGCAACCCACAGAATGGGAGAAGATATTTGCAAATGACAGTAGAGACAAAAGGTTGATATCCAGGATCTATAAAGAACTCCTCAAACTCAACACACACAAAACAGATAAGCATATCAAAAAATGGGCAGAAGATATGAACAGACACTTCTCCAATGAAGACATACAAATGGCTATCAGACACATGAAAAAATGTTCATCATCACTAGCCATCAGGGAGATTCAAATTAAAACCACGTTGAAATATCACCTTACACAAGTTAGAATGGCCAAAATTAGCAGAACAGGAAACAACATGTGTTGGAGGGGTGTGGAGAAAGGAGAACCCTCTTACACTGTTGGTGGGACTGCAAGTTGGTGCAGCCTCTTTGGAGAAAGCCTGGAGATTCCTCAAGAAATTAAAAATAGAACTTCCCTATGACCCTGCAATTGCACTACTGGGTATTTACCCCAAAGATACAGATGTAGGGAAAGAAGGGCCATCTGTACCTCAATGTTTATAGCAGCAATGGCCACAGTCGCCAAACTGTGGAAAGAACCAATATGCCCTTCAATGGACGAATGGATAAGGAAGATGTGGTCCATATACACTATGGAGTATTATGCCTCCATCAGAAAGGATGAATACCCAACTTTTGTAGCAACATGGATGGGACTGGAAGAGATTATGCTGAGTGAAATAAGTCAAGCAGAGAGAGTCAATTATCATATGGTTTCACTTATCTGTGGAGCATAACAAATAACATAGAGGACATGGGAAGGGGAAGGGAGTTGAGGGAAATTGGAAGGGGAGGTGAACCATGAGACACTATGGACTCTGAAAAACAACCTGAGGGTTTTGAAGGGACAGGGGGTGGGAGGTTGGGGAACCAGGTGGTGGGTATTAGAGAGGGCACGGATTGCATGGAGCACTGGGTGTGATGCAAAAATATTGAATACTGTTATACCAAAATAAAAAGTAAATAAATTAAAAAAAAAAAAAAAGAAACCCCATAACATCTGATCTAGATTATAAAGTCTAAACAAGAAAAACTGCTGTCTAATCAAAGCTGGGTGCAGTGTGGAGCAAAAGTAGATGCTCAATAAATAAATGTTGAGAGAGTTGCACTTTTTTTAAAAACCTTAAAACATAAAATGTGTTCTTCTTTCGACTGTCTTTTGAGCAGAGCAGGGAAGACCTCATATGGGACCCAGGATTGCTGAGATTCTCGGCTGTCATAAAAGAATGCTAACCCTACTCACACAGCATTTATTACATATGCTTGTAAATTCAACAGAAAGCTACATGAAGTTAGTTTTCAGAGACTAGCCCACTGGACTGAACAGTATTATACCTACTCTTATCAATCTAGATCAGTTAAGGGATGTGTATTTAAACCAGTTCATTTTTGTCCCCAACCAAATTATTTTTACTAAAAGGAGCTCCAGTGTAGGGATGCTTATGTGGCTCAGGTCATGATTCTGGGGTCACAAGATCGAGCTCCTCATTGAGCTCCCTGCTCCGTGGAGAGCCTGCTTCTCCCCATCCCTCTATTGTTTCCCCTACTTGTGCTCTCTCATGCACTGTCAAATAAATAAATAAAATCTTAAAAAGAAAAAAAAAAAAGGAACTCCAGTGTAATGACATCAACATATATTATGGATCATTAAAATCATCCTTGAAACATTATAAGAATATTGCCCCAAAGTTTGTGGAAACATGTTTATATAATTGCTACTTTTGGTTGAATGGCAAGAGAAATCCTTATATTGTCATACTTCATCTTGTGAAATTGTTCGCGTTCATGTTCTTATATGGTAATTTGCTTATTAATCAGAATTCCTTAGTCTCTTTTGTCTTAGAGCCAAATCAGTATAGAGGTTATAATAGTGTGGGGTTTGTTTCGTTTGCCACATTCCTAATCTATTGTCCTCACCCTCTTCTATTTTCTCCTTTTGTTTGACCTCAAATCAGGAATTCCAGTATTAACTGGTAACACTAGGGATGCCTGAGTGGCTCCTTTGCCTTCAGCTTAGGTCATGATCTCTGCGTCTGGTCCCGGGATGGAGCCCCACCCAAGGGCTTCCTGTTCATCAGGGAGTCTGTTTCTCCCTCTCTCCCCCTCCCCCTGCTCCTTGCCACTGCTCTTTTTCTCTCTCTCTCAAATAAATAAATAAAATCTTTTTTTTTTTAATTGGTAACACTAGTTATAATAAAGAGTAACAAATGTGCTGCCGAACCTCTCCCACACACAGAATCTATGGACACCTGCAGTCCAGGAAAGTTGTCTCAAGCAGGCTGAGTCTACCTCTAGGTGGTCACTCCAGAACCCAGCTAACAACGACTTTGCCATCTCTAGTACGTGGCTTTCAATGTAACAGACATCATTTATACCCCATTCAACAGGAAGAAAGAAAGAACATGGAGGAATATACATAGAACTTTCTTCTGGCCAGGCCTAGAAGGGATACCCGCCATGTCCGCTCACACTCTCTGGCTAGAATTCAGCAGCATGGCCTCACTTACCTGCTCTGGAATCTTGGATATATAATTTAACTATAAACCCCAAGCAGAATCCAATGGTAACTTGTTAAATGGTTAACAGTATCTTCTATAAACATATTGGCAAGTCCCAAACCCTTACTAGACAGAGTAAGATTAAATAGAAACATCCATATGGAAAAAATGTTTTTAAGACATTTATAATATAAGCAGGGTATTAGGAAAAAAAACAAAAAAACGACAAAAAAAAAAAACCTCAAGTTAAATAATGTAGGATATAAAAGTAGTTAAAATTTCAATCTCCCTTAATCTCATATTTTTGTCACATTTGAGGAAAATTAAACACTTAAGAAAGTAAATATTGAGTGTTCTTTATTTGGATTAAGTAAATGTAGCTTCATTTTGGAAGAGAAAACATAGCCAAAACTAAACTGCGTTTAGTGTATAGTGTTCATATTTTGTGGAACATATATTTTTCAGATTAAGTTTCATTGCTGATTCATGTATACAGAATTTATTGGAGAATGAACATAATATTTTATTAGCAATTCCGTCTTGTTATGCTGAATTATAGAACATTTTAGAGAATGAGTCAAATAAAGAAGAAAATGTTTTTCACGCAGCATCAACAGGGAGATGGGGACATCTTATATACCAGTACTACATGAGTACCAAGAGTTGTCAAAATCATAAAGACAAAAAGTGGTGGTGGCCAGGGATAAAGAAGGGGGAGTAAAGGTACAGAGTTTGAGCTTTAGCTCAACTTCACAAGATGAAAAGACTTAGGGGCAGGGATGGTGTGTGGTTGCACAACAGTGTGAATGTATTTTGTACCGCTGAACTGTACACTTAAAAATGGTTCCGATGGTAAGTCTGTGTTATGTGCATTTTAGCCCAACTGAAAAGAAGGGAAAAAACCCAAAGGATCACACACAAAGAAGAAAGAAAGGGTTAATCTGGCATTTCAAGTATGTGTAAAACTCCTAAATAAATACTAGCCACGTGAGCCATGCACTATACTGAAAGCCTAATGCATTGTGACTGTCTTAGAAATCCAAGAAGACTGCAATTTATTAGAAAAACTACTAAGGAATGAGTGTCAGCGGATGAAAGGAGAGCAACCTCTCATCATCTCCATAGATACTGAAATGGCAACGGACAGAATGCAACATTGCTGCTTCAAAAAAATCCTAATCAGGTAGAGAGAGGGTGGCTCAGTGGGTTAAAGCCTCTGCCTTCCGCTAGGGTCATGATCCCGGGGTCCTGGGATCGCCACCCCCCCCAATCGGGCTCTCTGCTCAGCAGGGAGCCTGCTTCCCCCTCTCTCTCTGCCTGCCTCTCTGCCTACTTGTGATCTCTGCCTGTCAAATAAATAAATAAAATCTTAAAAAAAAAAAAAGAAAGAAAGAAACCTCTTTAAGTTGCTGAAGGCATACGCGGCATAAGCCAGCTGGGGCAACAGCCAGGGAGTCCCCGGCATTATCACCACCAAAGTGTCTCTCTATTGACCTGTCGGGTGCCTGGGGCTTGATCCCTGTGAGGAACCTTAATGTTTACTGTAGGTTCAGTTTAGTAATCGCGGTCTGTTTTAAGAAACAAAAGAGGAAACAATGGCTCCAGAAGATGATTCAGTCTAGATTTAAACACAATGGCATTTTAAAACTCTGATGGGAATCACCTATAATTTCAAGGTCACTGCTTTGTTTGTGGCATTCCTTGGGTATTTATTGCAACCAATTTTGAGTTGGGAAAACTATGTGCCTTAATTTTACCTATTTCTTTTCCTTCTTCCCCATTAACTCTTTAACCGGCCCCCATATTTAGAAAAGTATGTGCATTTTCTTGTTCATTGTACATTTTTCCCCCACGCATGTATGAAACACTGAAGTATAGGCAGGGTGTGTGCTCAGAAAACAGGACGTGCATGGGAAAGCAAGAAGCCGTACCCTTGAGCTCTACTACCACCTTCTGTACAAGAGAGGATTCCAGTTGCCAACATGGTGAGGCTCAAGAACCAAAAAAAAAAAACCATAAAAACTTAAGAATTCTGCCAAAGGGGAGAGCAAAAAGAGTGGAGCAGGTGTGCTGATACAAAGAGAAAGCCTCAGTTAATAACAACACCATCAAACAGAATACCCTGTCTAAAGGTAACTAGCAAAGATTTCTGTTGCTTCAAATGTAAAGACAGCAACATAAAACTGTAAGAAACATGAAAAATCAAGGAAACATGTCATCACAAAAGAAAATAATAATTTTTCAATAACTGAGCTTGTCTTCCCAGCTGTGCTGGTCATGGCCAGAGAAGTCTTGTTTCTCTCAGGCAGCACTCAGAGTTCTGATGCATGACATCCAAGTCTGAGGGGAGAGAGAAGGAAAAAATGGGAGCAAATGAGAATTTCAAAGGGACACAGCTCCTGCTGACTGCTTCAGAATCCTGCATGCAAGCTTTTGGGAGTAACCCACTAAAGGATCACCCCACAGGAGCACCCTCAACACCCCCCTCCCCAATGCTAAACTCAACCCCCCACCCCACCCCACCCCACCCACCCCCACCTCCTAGCCAGACTCTCAGACTTGCTCCCAAGTGCTGTGGTAGACAGGTCTGGTCAGAAGAATGCTCGCAGAAAAACAGATCAGGGCCAGCAAGGGAAGAACTACAAACTGGTGCTTTAGTGCCACCCTCTGGAAAATAAAAAAAGTTTCCAGCAGCCAGCCTGGTGAGTTGTAACACAGGAAAGCATAAAGAATTTAGAATTTTGCCACAAGAGGGAGAGAGGAGTGGAGCAGGTCCACCGCACAAATCCTCAACAACCCCAGATAAAGCAACAACAATGAAGAGTGTCACCTCTGAATAAAACTAATCAAGGAAATACATCATTACCAAAAGGAAAATAATAATTCCCAACAACTGCGTTCAAATCCATGGAATATTGTGACCTAGGTGATGAAGAACTCAAAATAGCTGCTTTGAAAAAACACTAATTCAGAAAGATATCTGTATCCTCATGTTCATACCAGCATTGTTTGCAATAGGCATGGACATGTAAACAACCCAGGTGTCCATCAACAGATGAATGGATAAAGAAGTTGTGGTACAATGGAACATTATTTGAAAATGAAAAATACAATGGAGCATTATTTAACTATAACACACACACACACACACATATACACAAAGGGGGCACATGGGTGCCTCAGTTGGTTAGGCAGCCAGCTCTTGATTTTGGCTCAGGTCATGATCTGAGGATCCTGAGTGTGCTTGAGGATTTTGTCCCCCTCTCCCTCTGTCCCTCTTCCTGTATTGTATTTTCTCTCTCTGACTCTCTCAAATAAATAAATCTTCAAAAAAGTAAAATTAAAATTTAAAAATGCGAGGAAATCCTGCCATTTGCAACAACATGAATGAACGTTGAGGGCATTATGCTAAATGAAGTAAAGAGACAGAGAAAGGCAAACCTATATGACCTGACTTGTATGTGGAATCTAAACAAACAAGCAAACAAAAAAACACACCAAACTTAGGCAAAGATATGATTTGTGGTTACCAGAAGCAGAAGGGTAGGAGGGGAGGGACTGGAGGAAGGAGGTCAAAAGACAAAAACTTCCAGTTAGGTAAATTAGTATAAGAGATATCATATACAGCATGACTATAGTTAATGCTGTTATATACAGGAAAGGTAAGAAAAAAATCCTGCGTTCTCATTAAAAGGAAAACTTTTTTTTAATTTATTTACTTTCTCTTTTTATTGTATCTATATGAGACAATGGATGCTAACTAAACTTGTTGTAATCATCTCACAATTATATGTAAGTAAAGCCATTACTCTGTACCCCTTAAACTTATATAATGATGTATATAAATTCTATTTCAATAAAACTGGGAAAAAATTTAAAATAGCTGTTTTGAAGAAAAAAAAAACAGTGAGCTACAAGAAAACTCAAATATCTCATTGATATAAGGGTAAAAAATATACAACCAAAATGAGCTTGTTACCAAAGATACTGTTACAGAACTTGGACTAGATCCTGGCCAAAGAACCACTCAGGACTCAGAGACCTTGGAGGATGGGAGGTTTATTTAACACTAGCGGGCTCAGAGGAGCATAATCTCCCAAGGTCTGAGACCCAAGCACAAACAAAGGAGGTAGTTTATACACTTTTACTTCCATATCTGTGCCACTCTTGTGCCTGTGGCCAGGGCGGGGGGATTGTTAGGGGGGAAAACCTGTAATGGCCCTAGGACCTGGACTGGGATTCCCCTTCTGGATCGATTGGCCAACTTAGAACACAGATCTCCCTTATCAATATCAACAAATTCCAAAGTTAAGAATTCAGCAGATGAGGACAGGGTTCAAGATGGCCATGTAGGAAAATCCTGAGCTCACCTCCTCTCGTAGACCCAACAAATCCACAACTACATATGTAATAATTCCCTCTGAAGGGGACCTAGAAACTAAATCTATAGAGCCTCTACAACAAGGGACAGTAGACACCCAGAGAGATAAAAGACATTCCACAGCTCTCAGATCCTGCATAGGAGAGAAAAGCCCCCAAAACACATGGATTTGAAAACCAACAGGGAATATCTCCAGGAAAACTATCGAAGTGAAGGGAAAGGAAAACCCACTCTTAAAGGACTCATTCACACACTCACTCAACCTGGAAACCAGCACAAAAACACCAGACTGAAAAGCATATAGACCATAGGTGATGGAGACCCACTGACTAATCTTGGAATGCCTACAGGAGAGGGAGGAGACAGCCAGGACTCTCCCTGAGGATTGAGACACTGGTAGCAGCCATTTTGCTATCTTGCTCTGCTCCACTAATCCTGGATCTGGCAGGCAACATTTTAGAATCCTCCCTTTAGACTAATAACACCAGGTGTCCTACCACATTGCCAGCCATGCACAACCATTCACGGTGGCCAGAACTATAGGTGACACAATATCTTCACCCAATAACACACCCACAGCAGTCATAACCAGTCTTCATAACCAACCTGACTGGTGGGCCACTCTCATCTACCTGCATGATCTTAGGAGTCATGGAGGAGCCAGCCAGGCATGGGATAGTCCTACAAATCAGTACATCTCCAGCAGGTATGGCCCCACCACAATTCTAGGAAGATTGCATTAGAAATGCTAAAAGCACTTCTTTAAGTGAAAAGGAAAAGGCCATTACTAGAAATAAGAAAATATATGAAAGAAAAAAAATCTCACTGGTAAAGGCAAACATATAATATAGGTAAAGGATCAATCACTTATAAAGTTAGTATGAAGTTGTTGAAAGACAAAACTTATAAAATCAAGTATAACTGCAATATTAGTTAAGGGATACACAAAATAAAAAGACTTAAAAGATAACAAAAATGTAAAACATGTAGGGGAGAGAAATGTAGAGCTTTTATAATGCATTCCAATTTAAAATAGACTGTTTTATACATATAGGTTTTTATACATGAACCTCCTAGTAACCACAAACAAAAAAACCATAATAGATACACAAAAAGTAAAGACAAGTGGAATCCAAACATAACGCTAAAGAAACTCACCAAATCATAAGAGAAGAGAGCAAGAGAAGTAAAGAACAGAGAACCACAAAAGCAGTCAACAAAATGGCAATAAGTACATATACATCAATTGTTATTTTAAATGTGAATGGACTAAATGCACCCAGCAAAAAACATAGGATAACTGAATGGATTTAAAACAAAAAAACAAAAAACAAAAAACCAAGATCCATTTACATGCTGCCTACAAGAGATTCACTTCAAACCTGAAGACACACACTGAAAGTGAAAAGATACAAAAAGATATTTCATGCAGGGACACCTGGGTGACTTAGTTGGTTAAGTATCTGCCTTCAACTCAGGTCATGATCTCAAGGTTCTGGGATTGAGTCTTGCATTGGCCTCCCTGCTGGGCAGGAGTCTGCTTACAGTGTAACCAGTTTCAAGTGTACAATATAGTGATTCAACACCTCCATACAACACCCAGTGCTCATCACAAGCACACTATTTAATCCCCATTACCTATTTCACCTATCTTCCCCCACCCTTATGTCCCCTCTGATAACCATCAGTTTATTCTCAAAGGTTGAGTCTGTTTTTTGGTTTGTTTCTCTCTCTTTCTTTCCCCCTTGTTTTGTTTTTTAAACTCCACATATGAGTGAAATCATATGGTATTTGCTTTCTCTGACTGACTTATTTCACTTAGCATTATACTCTCTAGCTCCATCCATGGCTAGCTTTCATTCTTTTTTATGACTGAGTAACATACTACGGTGTATATATACTATATCTTCTTTATCCATTCATCAATTGACGGACACTTGGGCTGTTTCTATAATTTGGCTATTATAGATAATGCTACTATAAATATCAGGCAAAAGAGATTTTAAAACAAAGTGTAACAAGACAAATAAGGTAATTACATAGATAGGAGCACCTAAACATACAAAACAAATATTAAAAGACAAAAAGGGAGAAATTAACAATAACACAATAGTAGTAGGGGACTTTAATAGATAGACAAAAAATGGATATGGCAATATCCATTTTTTCTAATGGATAGACAGAAAATTAATATGGCAATGTTGGTCTTAAATGATACATTAGGCCAAATGGAACTAATAGACATATATATAAACTATTTAACCCAAATCAGCAGAATACATATTCTTCTTAAGTGCACATGGAACATTCTTCAGGATAGATTGCACATGAGGCTACAAAACATGTCTCAATAAAGTTAAGAAGTTTGAAATCATATGAAGCATCTTTTCCAACCACAATAATATGAAACTAGAAATCAATTACAATGAAAATGGAACAAACAAACATACACATGGAAACCAACATACCACTAAACAATCAATGGTCAAGAAAAAAAAAATCAAAAACTACCTAGAGACCAATGAAAATGAAGACACAGGCCTTGCAGACACAGCTGCCCTAGAACCACCCATATCACCAAGCCAAGGACAACCCTACTGTGTTCTTCCGCATTTCCATAGATAGAAAGCCTTTAGGTCACATCTCATTGAGCTGTTTGCAAACAAATTTCCAAAGACAGCAGAGAACTTTCACGAACACCGGGGAAATTGGATTTGGTTATAAAAGCTCCTGTTTTCACAGGATTATGCTAGGATTTATTTGCCAGAGTAGTTATTTCACATCCTATAATGACACTGGCAGCAAGTCCATCTCTGGGGAGAAATTTGAGAACGAGAATTTCATCCTGAAGCATAAGGGTCCTGGCTTCCTGCTCATGGCAAATGCTAGACCCAGTACAAATGG